>NC_133123.1:10315833-11730000 GCF_033568475.1 Henckelia pumila
AACCGTTTTAGACCCGATACATCCTTAGGGGTTATGTTAAACCTGGATGTTTTGGACTTCAAAAACAGAGAAGATCTCATAGATGATTGGACATCAGCCGTGAGAATAGCAGCAGGAACTTTAGATCTCAATAAAGAAGGATTTATCAAACTTCTGGAAATGAGTCTAATGGGATCTGTCAAGATAGCTTGGGAAATGACCATGCCAGAAACCAAGGAATCAATCTTAGCAGGAGAATCACTTAGCGAGATTGAAGGAAGAATGACCACCCTTTTTAAAGCACAATTCATAGGGGTAGACTATTTTAATAATCAAGATACAGAGAAAAAGAGAAGATACACTCAAGCTCTGTATAGCCTCGAGTTACATGATATTTGTTTAGTTGATGAATATATTATGTTATTCACCAAATACAGATGGAATTCGGGAGTTTAAGAAAATGTAGCCATTCAGCTATTTTTCGCAAAAATGCCAAGCCCCTGGAGAGAAATGCTGATAAAAGAATACGTTACAGGTAATCTTGATACATTGGCAAGACGCGCCTCTTTTTTGAAAGGAAAATTGGCGGAATGGTGTCATATGGCAGCATTACAGAAGAACTACAAGAAAATAAGGGGTATTAACAAGCATACTCCTCTATGTTGTAGAGAAAATGATCTTGCTACGGTTATAGGGAATAAATCACAGGGATTTAAAAGGAAAAAATTCAGAAATAATCCCTACAATAAAAGAATGAAAAGTTCTTGGAAACCAAGAACATTTTGGTCCAAACAAAAGGCCAGATCTTATAGATCAGGTAGAAGAAGTGGACCTACAAGAACATCCCCAGCAACAAACTCATCACAAGGCAGGGGAAGAACACCATCGAGAAAAACTTTCAGAAGAACTCATACGAGAGCAATTGAAAGTTTCAAGGATTGCAACTGCTGGACATGTGGAGCAAGAGGACATATATCTACAAACTGTCCAGAAATCGAGAAAAAGGGAGTTAAACTCTTTGAAGCAACACCAGATATGGATGATGCGGTCTTCTTTCAAGATTTAGTCCAAGTATATCAATTTGAGGATATCCCCTCAGATGAAAGTATATACGAAGAAGAGATATTGTTTAGCCAAGATGAATCTGAATCAGAATCAGAATAAAGAAGAAGTGTTTCGACACGAAACACATGAGAGTTTGGCTGGATTTTTTAGTCAAGCCACGATATCTCATAATATGCTCCAAAGGATTATGAGAGAAAATCCAACATTACAGAAGTACCAAGGATTTTCGGCAGGACAAGTAGAGAGAGTCTTAGGCAACCTAGAGCTAAGACAAAGAAGACACCATTTGATTTACAAAGTATCCAGAAGGGAAATGAAAATTCCGATGGAGTTAACAAGTAATCAAATAGAGATGCAGTTAATTTCTTTTGAAGAAGTAAGAGAGGAATTGCAAAAGCTGAAAAATGAGGTAGCAAGAACGATGTCTTGGATTCATATTGGAGTAATACAAATAATGATCAAGGCAACTTTTAAAGAAGAAATAGATTCACCCATAGATATCGTAGTATGTGATAAAAGAATGGGAAATATCCAAGATGTTGTTCTGGGTACGATCTCAGGAAATTTATGTGCAGGAAAAATTGTAGGAGTTATTTATCCAAGAATAGCCTACAATTTAGCTGACATAGACTTTATTCGAGCCTTGACGTTGCATAAAAACTTCAAGGTAAAAAGATTAATGAAGGAAGGTAATAGACCATATTCTATTACTTATCAAATTTCATATGCTCTTTCTAATACGCACCATTCTGAATTATTTATTAGAAATGAGTTTATTGAAATTCCAGAAATCTTTGGGAAAGTTGCTCAAGCAATATACCCGGAAAGAATCGAGTTTCCTTTAAACAGACATTCAAATACAAGATAAACCAGTTCTATACAGAGATCTTAAAATAGAACCCCGAATGTTATCTTTCCAAGGTGACCGAATGACAAGTCGAAGGTGGGAAAAATCTCCTATTCAGGAAATTCCACCAGAAGAAAAGGAGTTTCAATAATAGGAAACTTAGATCTCCAGAAGGATGGAAAGAATTCAAAATAGTATTCAAAATTACAAGTCACAGGAACCAATTTCCTTGTAACTCGATTTACTATTTAGAGCAGCAGGTAACAGGAACTTACCAAGGATTAATAAATATTGAAGAATTGGAAGTTCAAATCTGTGGAATTCCAGGAAAAGAAGTGGATCAGCTCATTCTTGGCCTAGAGTTTCTGGAGGACCATAAACCATGGAAACACCTTGAAAAAGGAATAGAGTTTATGGCAAAAGAAAAAGACTTGGAGGATTCAATAAGAATTCTACGAGATGGAAAACCAAGAGAATTGGATAAGGGAAAATCCCTTAATCAGATTCGAAAACTCTGTTTTCAAATAGAGGAAGAAGCAATTGTTGAAATTAGTAAGTCATGAACATGATTTACTAGAACGCATTGAAGAAGTGGAAATGGGTAACCATACTTTACCTTCTGAGGCCTTAGGAAAACTAAAGGTGAATAGTCTTAATCGGATTACTAAGTTACAACACAGTCTGTTAAAAATGGCGGGGCCATTTAGTAATCCCTTTAAAAAATGACAACAAGTCATTTTTCCATATACATTCCAATAGGGATGTTGTATGAACAAATAAGGCTGAATACTTTGCAGCTTATATTGACTCGGGAGCGAGAATTTGTACAGCAAAAAGAGAAGTCTTCCCTGAAAAATGTGAAGAAGAATTGCCAAAAATTACTGGACGAGATTTCTCTCAAAGAATTTTAATTCTTTGCAACGGAATAAAACAAACAGAGATCCTTATAGGAGGACCAGGTCAAACACCTTGGTACAAGGTAAAGACACCACCAATCTATTTCCATGATACATGAGCTGATATCCTGTTAGGAAATAACTTCTTACAAATGTTTAAGAAGTACACACAAGACAATGAGTCAAGAAGACTTATGTTCACTACAATTTGTGACCATAAAATTATCGTTCAACGACTCAAGGTTGCTTTTTATCGACAATTACCGATAATATTTCGCAACCAGCGTGATGATAAAGGACAACTTTTTCACCCAATAATGAAAGATCCAAGAAGGTTTGGAGAAACCATGTTGAAATGGAGCTTCTCAAAGTAACTCTAAATCACAGAGATATAGAGTTAAAAAATAAGGTATCCCTTGAAGATGTCAAAAAGAGGCTCAAAGAAAGTTACAACGAGCATCCTTTGGCATGGTGGGATAGAAATCAACTCAAAGTCAGTCTTACTCTAAAGTAAGGCAAATAGTATGAATTCGTCAGATATAAGCCTATCCCAATGAACATAACATATCAAAGGGATATGAGAATGATTATCAAGGAACATTTGAACCTTGGTCTAATCAAAGAAGGAGTTTCACCATATAGCAGCCTAGGTTTTCTGGTCAGAAATCATGGTGAAATAAAAAGAGGGAAACTCAGGTTAGTTATTAATTACCAAGGTATTAATAAAATCCTGGAGTTTGATGGGTACTTCATACCCAGTAGAGAACATCTAATTAACTTTGTACGAAATGCTAGAGTGTTCTCAAAATTTGATTGTAAGTCTGGATTTTACCAGATTCAAATGGAAGAAGGCAGTAAGAAATTCACAGCCTTCTCTACACCATAAGGACATTATATCTGGGAAGTTATGCCTATGAGATTGGCTAATGCACCCCAAATATTTCAAAGAAAGATGGATAATCTTTTTAAAGATTATTTCAACTTCATGTTTGTTTATATTGATGATATTCTTATAGCATCAAAAAACATAGATGAACATATTAAACATTTAGAGATTTTTTCTAAAATTTGTACACAAGAAGGACTGGTTTTATCTGAAAAGAAAGCAGTCATAGCAACAAGGAAAATTGAATTCCTTGGAATTGAGATTGATGAAACTGAAATAATTCTACAACCCCATATTGTGGAAAAGGTAAAGAATTTTTCAGATAAACTCAAAGATGTAAAACAACTCCAAAGTTTTCTAGGAGTAGTTAATTTTGCAGGGATGTTCATAAACAATCTGGCAATGTATAGAAAGGTGTTTAGTCCTTTGTTAAAGAAGGATGCAAGGTTTATATGAACCGATGAACATACCAAAGGGGTGAACCAATTAAAGGAGATATATAAGAATCTCCCAAAAATGGCTATACCCGTGGATGAAGATGATCTGGTGTTATTTACAGATGCCAGTGACGAATGGTGGGCAGCAGTTCTTACTAAGATCACTCTGGATGGAGAAATACCATGCAGATACTGTAGCGGTCTTTTTTCAGAATCTGAGGCTATCAGATGTCATATCAACGAAAAGAAATTTTACGCAGTTAAAAGGGCTTTCGAAAAATGGCCATTATTTTTACTTGCTAAAAAATTCACTTTGAAGGTTGATAACACTCAGGTAAAAGCTTTTCTAAGGAATAAGATTGAATCTAAACCTGAGAAGGCTAGGTTATTAAGATGGCAAGCTTTATGTCAAAATTATATTTTTGATATTGTTATTATTAAATCTCATGAAAATATTCTTGCAGATTTCTTAACAAGAGATGGAAGGCAGTGACGTAGATTCCATCATGAAAATGCAGAGGCATCTCAGGGAACACCTTGGGTTGCTTCAAATTGAGTTCAACCAGCTTGTCATAAGTGCCGATATGGCGGGCAGGTTACAACAAGCTGATCGGATCAAAGTATCCAATCGAATCACAGGATGTATGCAAGCTCAAACTCAACTATGGGCTGCTATTCAAGGGCCAATTATGCGTGCCATAGAAAAACCACTGGTTTCTCAAAAACAAGAAATGTTAAAACCATTGGTTTTACAAGAACAAGAAATACAGCCACCGGTTGTAAAATAATATGTTGAGGATTCTAATACTCAAGAAATAAGCGCTAATCTATCATCAGCTTGTGATGATCTAGATAAATCAACAATTGATGAGGATAACTCATCAAGTCAACCCTCCGCCTCTGGGGTAAAAGAGGAAGAGATCAATCTTAGGCCCCACAATGACAAGGGAAAATCTAAGATTGATACTAACCCAGCTGTCATTTCTCCATTTCAGGTTTATCAACAAAGATGGGAGAAATTAGGTACAAGAAGTGAAATCAACCCGATCACTTGTAGGGTTGATGTTGCAGGAATATATCCAAGGGTTTGGCTAAAAAACAATGTCAATCCTAAGGATGTAAAGCTATGGTATGAATTTGGGGCTCTAGCCTCAGTTTATACAATTTCACCAGGCTTCCAAGAAATATCACAACTACCAAAATGGATTCAGGAAGCAGTCCAAGAAACATGGGCAAATAATGATCATTTGTCCAGAGGAGATGTGCTCGAGTTATACTTCTTTAGTGCAGCTCCAGAACCAACAGGGAAAGGATCACACGAGCCCTTTCATTTCATCAAGCTAAGGAGACCTGACATGAATAATCAAAGATTTATCAAGGATCCTATATCTGAAGAAATACCATTGGTGTCCACCTTTGGAGAAAATGAAATTTCAACCAGAAGGGCATGAGGTATTTGGGTTTGTCTCACCGAGATGGATAAGGTCAAGTTTTCGTTCAAATTTTATCAAAATTTTGTGAAAGGATCATTCCTGTTAAACACAATAATAGAAAAAACTACGGCTTTTGCGGAAGAACTCTTCGAAAAGAAGAGGAACTTTTTGTGGAACAACAAGCTGCCGGGGAGTAAAAAAACTCGCCGAAAATTTTGTAACATGACTCATATCGGAAGATGTTCAGAGAATATCTGCCCAGAATGTTCAAACCAGAAGGAGCCAGAATTCGAAAAAACCTTTAAACCCCGAACGGATCGAAAAGATTTTTCCGAGACAAGCAAAGGTGGACAGGGACCACCAAAACCACGTTTTCCCAGGGGCCCACTGCAAAAGCAAAAGATGTCCCGACAACAATAAAGAAGGCATGTGAGGAGAATAAATCCAAAAAAAAAAAGTCAAGCTTGTGACTCCTTCACTAGTAAAAGATGTCATCGGGCATGTGACTCCCACTAGCAAAAGATGCCATCAAAAATGGCATAAAGAATTCAAGACATCTGTAAGATTCCCTGAAGTTTCTCGGTGAAATGAGTGGAACTTCGGCTATAAATACAGGATTTTGAGGAAGCTGAAGATATCGATCATTTCCTTCAGTTTTCTTACAAATAAAACATTGTAATATTTCTCTTTCTATTGTATTAAGTTTTTATTTTTATATATTTCAAGAACAAGGCTACTATGAGTAGCTAAACTAGTTATCTCATCCTCTTCAAAGGAGGTTGATTTATGTAATAATATGTTGTCTGAATAAATTTCCGGAGCTCTTCTCTATCATGTTATTTTGTTTAAAAAATTAAGCTTTTACTATACGCCCTAAGGTAGGAAACGAAATAGGGTTGTGCTAGCTGCTGCTGAAGGAGTATGTGTCAGGAACCATTGGTTGCTATCGCGTGGTTTGGTTGTGAGAAACAACCTGTAAAACCCGGTGGACATAACCCGGCAACAGTGTGGTCAAAGAGGTATTCTGCTTTAATTTACTGACGGAAGCATGATGTGATTAAACCTTTAAATTTTAAATAGAGAAATAAATGATAGAATGTACATTATTTAGTTTTAAGGACAAATTCAAGAAACTATTTAATGAATCAGAGATATATTTGGATCATGAAAGGTGAAAGGGATATAATACGGAAAATGAAAAAGATACAGAGATATATTTAGGAATTATCCCATATATTACGCTTTTCAATAAATATACAACATATGTTATTACTTTAAAGTTGTCAGTTAAAAAAAAATGAACTCAAGGTATAAACATATAATATCACTAAAAAAATGTTGATCAACAATCGACAAATATCACAAAAAAAGAAGAAGTTAAAGACGTAATATTCCCGCTTCACCTGCTAGTTGGATCTTGAATCACAGTGACTAAAGTTTGAACTTGCCAGTAAAAATATATAACACGTGATTTTAATAAAGATAAACATTTGAAATTTGATAACTTCGATCTCAATCAAATAAAATTGTAATTACGTGCAACACACGTACATTTTTCATATATATATATATATATATATATATATATATATGCATCGCAAAAGTCAAATCTTAGGTATCGAGTGTAAGTAGGAAAATTATATTTTATTCCAAAGGCAATTTAGGTGTTTCAAGCAATTAACAAATGTAATCCATAAACAATCAACTACACCAAACATTTATGCATTACGTTGTATTTTAGTCATAGGAATACACCAAACCTGATACAAATAATCACACAAAATTATGTATCTTTATTTAATATCTACTTGTCACTCGTATTATACATCCTTCATTTATCATATTCATGTATCAAATTGGGTTTATGAATTATGATTTTGATTTTATAAGATAAACTTTTGGAGTTGAAACTAAGTTTTTCTGATGTAGAGATTAAATCTTAATTTATGATTAGAATTAGACACTAAATATAAATTCAACCCTTGAAAAAAAAAAACATTATAGAGACGTATGTGTAGTTGTGGGGAAAATATTGGAATTTTCGGTAACCGAAAGCTAGTCATATGGTGATTATGATTCTCTAAAAGTGATTCTAATAAAAAGATCAATGTTAAAATCATTCTAATTACTTATTTATCAAACACTACCCAACTTATAATTTTTAGATTTTCACATTTGTTTCTAAAACACTACCAACTTTTGATTTTTTTAAACTTTTTTATAATCTATAAATTTAATTACTTCTACAAAAACATAATTTTTTGCAAACACTCCCTAATACACACCACTATAAAATCTAATTAATTGATCCAGTTATACAAACTCGTAACCTAACTCAAAATATTAATTAAATAATCATGATTTTTTGCTATCTTAATGTTATGTGTCATTTTTAAAAGAGTAAAATTCATTTTGATACATATATTATTGATAAAATGTCAAATTAGTATATTAATTATTGAAAATTCTTTACATGATTAAGCTATATATTCAATTTTACTCTTTACTTAATTATTTCAAAGTCCAATATTATTGTTAAATTCAAATATATACACATTTATTTTTCAAATTTTTTTATTGATTACAATTATACATATAAATTTATATTTACTTAAATTTTATATTATAATAATGATATCATATTTAGGGGTAGAAAAAATATCGAATTTTCGGTATAAAGAGGTCATCGTATTGAATTTTCGGTATACCAAAAATTTCGGTACGATAAAAAATAACAATACCGAATTTTTCGGTACGATAAAGTTATGAAATTTCAAAATTTCGGTAAATACCGGTATACCAAAACATTATATACAAATTTAAAAATATATGATATTTCTAAACAATAAATTTTAAGAAAGATAAAGTTTTTTTCGGTAAAAAACGGGATAAACAGATACCATACTCGGTATATCGTAAAATTTCGATATAATCGTTATGCTATTTATATGTACCAAAATTTTGGGCATACTAAAAATTTCCGTACGGTATCGGTTTTGAATTTTCTTATACCGTAATTGTCGATACAATGTACGATATGCATTTTTCGATATGGTACAATACGATATGTCATCCCTATTCGTATTTGTTATACAAAAACATTATAAATATTATTTAATACAAACATACACATATATACACATATATTATATAACAACTGATAAATTATATATTCAAAAATAATATATAATAAAATATTTATAATTATACAATAAATGATGTTTTTTCTCTTTATCTATGTTATAACATTATCGTTTATATTGATAAAATTAAAATCCATCAATAAATCAGAATATACATAACTAAAATATAATTTATTTGATTTATAAAAACAATTTTAAAATAAATATGAATCTTTATTTAAATATTTAACTAAAAAAAATTCAAAAAATTATGAATTTGTCATAAATGTCCAAACCAAGTACAAAAATTTGTGACAATTATAATCGTTCAAATCGAGACAATAAGCAAGTTTCGACATCCATAAACTATCGATTATTTTCTAATGATATATGTGTGTGTTTGTGTATGTATGTCTTTTCATTTGTCATATAAAAATTTTACATTGAATATTTTTCGAATACATGATATACAATTTTATTTTTATAATATATTAAAAATGAATTTATTTTTACAATTTAATCAATAAATAATTTTAAAAGTTAAATACATATCTAGTTGAATTTAATAGCAATATTGAATTTAAAAAGAAATCTAAGTAGATGAAAAAATTGACTTTTGAGTTTGATCATATATCAATCAAATTATTTTCAATAATTAATATATTAATTTGATATTTTATCAATTTTATTGACTTGTATCAAAATAATTTTTATTCATTTTTAAAATATAAATAAATAAATAAATAAATAAATAAAACGATGACGAGGATGATGCAAGGAGCGACGAAATAGCGAATTGATTGCAAGAAGTGGCGAATTGATAATATCATACATCTGTAGGGGTTAATGTGCAAAATTTCACAATACAATTTACAGGTTTTCTCTTTCCCTGCCGGTTGAACTGTACGAGAACAGGCGTGCAACGAACGTCTGAAATCTCAACCCAATCGCATCGAACCCTAATCCGACGTTGAATAAAGCATCGGATGCAGAATTGAAGATTAAATTCTTGAAAAAGAGAGCCTATACGACAAGAAAATGGTGAAGGTCCGAATGAACACCGCCGACGTGGCGGCGGAGGTCAAGTGCCTCCGCCGCTTGATCGGCATGCGTTGCTCCAATGTGTATGATCTCTCACCAAAGGTATTTCCACGTAGCTCGCTTTTAGGAGAGTGCTCAGTTGCCTTCGTTCCTTTCTCTTTAGTCCCGTTCCCGTCTTGTTAGATGTAACTGTATAAAAATTGACTTTTCCCCCCTTATTTTAGTTAGAATTTTGAAGGAAGTGAGTTTTTTTCATCCCTTATGTTAGAATTGTATAAGAAGTCGAGCTTTGTCCCTTGGGGACAATACGACATTCAATTGAGTTTTCTTCCGACCTTTTAGTTATTGTTAAAGAAGCTGTTTTACTTTTCATTTTTTTGAGTTCTTGTTTTATGTTTGGTAATATGTGCGAAATGTTTGCTAGACGTATGTGTTTAAGCTGATGAGTAGCAGTGGAGTGACAGAGTCGGGAGAGAGTGAAAAGGTTCTGCTGTTATTGGAGAGTGGTGTTAGATTACATACCACGGTGTATATGAGGTATGATTTTACTGAAATTCACGCATTCCTTTTTTTTTGGGGGGTACAATTCCTTATCTCATCGATCGAACTCTTTTGTGGAATGCATCTCAAGCCTGGCAACTGCAAATTGCTGGAAATATAGGAAAGACGAAAGTTTAGCCTTAAAAAAGACCATTGGTTACCCAGCTAAGCAGTGGTCTGAGATTGCTTTCCACTGCCTAGTTTTGGTAGAAAAGTTCTTTTGCTGAATATTCAACATCTTTCTTCAGTACTTCTACTATATGCCTTCATCCTCAGTTTTAAATAAACTTAGAGGGTAGAAAAGAACTCATTTAATGCTTCTGTCCTTTTCAAATAGAACTGTGAGAGTTAGATACGAAGGATGCAGAATGTGTACCCTTGAAAGAGAAAATGTGTTTTGTTTTGTGTAAGACTCTTCGTTCGTAACAGGAGAAAATAAAATTTATCATTTTGATTTGTTCTAACACAGAAAGCTTGCTAGATAACTGAGTGTTTCATACTCGTTTTTGGGACAAATGGATATGTACAACTATGCACACACTATAGTTGCAATGGGAACAAATATGTATATCCTGAAAATTGAAATCTTTTCTTGTTCTATACAGGGACAAAAGTAATACACCGTCAGGATTCACTTTGAAATTGAGGAGACACATACGAACAAGACGGCTTGAAGATGTTCGGCAACTTGGCTATGATAGGGTATGCATTACTGGCTTCTATACACATCAGTGGATGTAAAATCTTTAAAATTTAGAAGGGTTTAATAAAGTTGAAAGTTGTATGTAGATAATACTCTTTCAATTTGGACTTGGAGTTAATGCACACTACGTCATTTTGGAGTTGTATGCCCAAGGGAATATTCTTCTTACAGACTCTGAGTTTACTGTCTTGACTCTCCTGCGTTCACACAGGTTGACTACTCTAATGTGTTTTTTCATTGATCCATCATCATCATTGTTTTGTTTTGCTGTGTAAGCATGAATGCTGATAGTTTGTGTGCTGATTTTTCTTGACAGGGATGACAATAAGGGAATTGCTATCATGTCGCGACATCGTTATCCAGTTGAACTATCTCGAGTATTTGAGCGTACAACTAGGGAGAAGCTCGAGGCAGCCTTCGAATCTGTGGTGCACGAGAAAAAAAATGAACATTTAAATAACTGTGAAAACGGAAATGACGGTCCCGACGCCTCCACGGTTAAGACTAGTACCCAAAAGAATACGAAGCCTGCTGGGACAAACAAGAATGACAACGCTCGAGCCAAACAAACAACTCTGAAAGTTGTTCTTGGGGAAGCATTGGGTTATGGGCCAGCTTTATCGGAACACATTATACTAGATGCTGGTTTGACTCCTAGCACAAAATTGCATAAAGAATTCAAAATAGACGATAATTCGATACAGGTTCTGACTGAAGCTGTAGTGAAGTTTGAGGATTGGCTATCGGAGGTTATTTCTGGTAAGAAAGTTCCAAAGGGATACATCCTGATGCAGCACAAGATAATGGGAAAGAATGATGACGCTGTATGTCAATGCTATTATCTTCTTTTTTCTCCATAAAAATCCAACGAAGAATTATGGATGTATATACCATTCGTCTGTTTGTGATTAATTAATAATGGGTTCCTCTTCTGCAGATCTTCGATGAATTTTGCCCATTGTTGCTAAACCAGTTCAAATCAAGAGATTCCATTGAGTTTGAGACATTTGATGCAGCTTTAGATGAATTCTACAGTAAAATCGAAAGCCAGCGTGTGGAACAACAACAAAAAGCTAAAGAAAATTCTGCTATGCATAAACTTGATAGAATCAAATCTGATCAGGTCAATAATTGACTCCGTGTTTACGTTAAAGGCGCTGTACATGTTTTTTTGCATTGCTGGTATTTAAATGTCTAGACATTGTGCAACTGATGCTGTGGTCTTGAATTTTCTCAACTTTTACCTTTATCAGGCATGTGCTCTGAAATTACATCACCATTTCTCAAATTTTGATCAGTATACTATAAAGATAGGCCCAAATTGAGAAACGTTTGTTATGTATTGTAGTAGGCAATACCAAATTCTGCCTCTGGTGTTTAAAGTCTACCTTGATGTCCCAGGAAAGTCGTGTACATGCACTTAAGAGAGATGTTGAAGAGTGTGTCAAAATGGCAGAATTGATAGAATATAATTTAGAAGATGTGGATGCTGCCATCTTAGCAGTCCGTGTAGCTCTTGCAAATGGGATGAGTTGGGTTGATTTGGCTCGTATGGTGAAGGACGAGAAAAAATCCGGAAACCCCGTAGCTGGTCTCATTGACAAGCTGCATCTTGAAAGAAATTGTGTGACACTTCTTCTGAGCAACAATCTCGATGAAATGGATGATGAGGAGAAAACACAACCTGTGGACAAGGTATCCAATTTAAAAGTGTTTTTCTTTTTTTTTTTTTTTTTTGGCTTAAACCGATGGTATTTCAGCTTAGTAAGGCATTGATATAAGTATGTGGACATCTTCTTAATCGTGGACAACAAATATTATGTGAATACCATAGTCAAACCCAAACTTTTTAGTTTCGCTTTTTTTACTTGGGGTTTCTACAACAATGACAGTGACAAGCTATCTGTGCCATTTGTCATAGTTGCCTCTTTGTGAATAACTAATTCCCCACATCCATAATGTCCCCTTTCATAAAAGCAGAAGTGAAAAATATCTGTAAAGAGCCTTGATGCTGTTTGTTTTTCCTTTTCAGGTAGAGGTTGATCTTGCACTTTCAGCGCATGCTAATGCCCGGCGCTATTATGAGCAGAAGAAGAGACAGGAGAATAAACAGGAGAAAACCATAACAGCACACGAGAAAGCTTTCAAAGCCGCTGAAAAAAAGACGCGCAAGCAACTTTCACAGGTGGTTGCTGACTTCAGTGAATTTTAGTACTTTTCCGAGTCTAATTGTTTTGATACCAATATAATTAAGATAATCTCCAACTTCTTTTCAGACTAACAATTAAGATTTCGACTTATTTCTTGCAACAGCATGGATATTGATCAAGTTTATGTATTCCCTATTCATCTATATAAAGATGATGTGGAATGGAATAGAAACAAAATAAATGAGACCTTGATTATTCTAACAATTATGTTTCATAATCTCATATGAGAGGTAAGTGGGGAATGGAAACCAATAAAATAAAAGTACGGATTGCTAATTTATAACTAATTGTCCATAGTTGTATATTTATTTTTTCCGAACTTATGTATCTACCTAATTTATTTCCATGAGGTCGTGACACTTTTCCTTTATCTAATTTCCAGGAAAAAGCAATTGCCACAATTTCACACATGCGTAAGGTTCACTGGTTTGAAAAATTCAATTGGTTCATCAGCAGTGAAAATTATTTGGTTATCAGTGGACGTGACGCCCAACAAAACGAGATGATAGTCAAGCGTTATATGTCCAAAGGAGATTTGTGAGTATTAATTAAATCTTGGTATCCATTGTATGAACTTTTTCAGAAGCTATCTCTTTGCCAAGAAGTTTTTGATATAATCTTACACATTTAAAGATTTTTCGCTGCTGTATGATGATTTAAAATGGTTTGTCTGATTGAGGTTATGTGTCAAAAGATCTAATTTCTGCAGTATGAGGTTACGTATGGCCTTTTGAATATGATGGGATACCTCCATGATTAGATTCCTGATCCTTCCTGTTTTCGATTAGCTGTTTCCTTCATGTGCTTATTTTGGAGTTTTTTAAAGCTTTCATCATCTGATGCATCAACAATAGAATTTAAGGCTGTTTGCTTTTGTATTGTTAAACAGATATGTTCATGCAGATCTCCATGGTGCTTCTAGCACTGTGATCAAGAATCATAAACCTGAAAGCCCTGTACCCCCTCTTACCTTGAACCAAGCAGGATGTTTCACAGTAAGATGAAAGTAGATATTCATGGTTAAATATCTGATTTCGTCGATTCGATTTGGGGAGTAGCGGCTTCTCATCTCTTTTTGTGATGTAGGTCTGTCATAGCCAAGCTTGGGACTCGAAGATTGTGACTAGTGCTTGGTGGGTGTACCCCCACCAGGTCAGTAAAACAGCTCCCACTGGAGAATATCTTACAGTTGGAAGCTTCATGATTCGTGGTAAGAAGAATTTTCTTCCACCTCATCCTCTAATAATGGGTTTTGGAATTTTATTTCGCTTGGATGAGAGTTCTCTGGGGTCTCATCTGAATGAAAGGAGGGTAAGGGGTGAAGAGGAAGGAATGATCAACATGGAGCAAACTGAACCCTTCAAAGAAATATCTTACTCTGATTCTGATTCTGATTCTGAGAAGGAAGTCTTAAAAGAAAAGGTCGAGTTTTCAGGACTTACGAGTTTGTCAGCAGAGAGACTATCAGGGCCAAGGGAGGAAGTCTCCAAAATAACCTCTGCCAATGGCTTGAATTTTTCTGAATCAACCAGCAATTCACAAGACAACTTTGATGAAACTACTGGTGTAGTAAATTATTTACGTCATGATGAAGTATTTGATTGCAAAACCTCTAATACTGTTGCACAAGATCTGGAAGACCTAATTGATAAAGCCCTTGAGCTTGGATCTGCTACTGCTTCTACTAGGCATTACGGGCTCCCTTCTATTGAGGAATCGATAAGCGAGCACTGCCATGAGGTGAAAAAGTCGATTCAAAGAGATAAACCATACATTTCAAAAGCTGAAAGAAGAAAGCTTAAGAAAGGTCATAAAGATGGTTCTGAAATTTCGACTGCTGAACATGGAAAAGAAACAGAAGATCACAACTCTGTGAGCCAGCCAGACAATCAAGCTAAAAGTTCCCAGCCGATTAGTGGAAAAATAAGTCGTGGACAGAAAGGAAAATTGAAGAAGATAAAGGAGAAATATGCTGACCAAGACGAGGAGGAGCGACTCATTAGAATGGCTCTGTTGGCTGTAAGTACTACTGGCTTAATATCAATCTTAATTGTCATTTTACGTGTTTCATAATCATGTCAGAAATAGTTAGGTAACTGCTTGCTGCTCATTTAGAATTCAGTTCTCTGATTACGGCAAAAGAGATGAAGGAAAACTAGTCAATGTCTTAGAAATGAACACGAATCTTAATTATAATTTCCTGCTTATGGCACTTCAGAAATCACTAGTTTATTGACATTCAAATTAATCTGCAGGCTGCAGGGAAATCAAAGGGTGTTGAAAAGTCTGAGAATGAAAAAGCCCTTCCAGGAACAGAAGCCAAACCCCCTACGGGTATGGAAAATTAGAGGAACTGTTGTTTGTTGACTTTCTGACAACTTCGTTACTTGAAACCTTTTTCTCTTTCAATCTACATTCTGAGAAAAACATCAAAAGTTCGAACTGCAGATTTTTTGGTTTGTTGCCTTAAAATGTCAGGGATGTACATTTTATGCTGTCAACTCCATTGGAGTTGCTTTCTGCGCTTAATAGTATAAGAGATGCTAACATGAGATCTGTGTACTTCTTTAAGAGGTACATTAAATTTATATTTGATTGATCATCCGCGCAAAATATGGACTTATGGATTCGTATCTATCATATTTTATTTTTTGGTCATTGCTAAACTTCTTAGGTACTTTGGAGTTTGGTCGGGTCCATCCTTAAGTTTTTCACTTATGAACAGTCTCATTTATTTAGCCATTGTGTTCGTGCCTGCGGTTTTATTTCAAACGTTTCAGTTCATCTTGGATTGATAATTTCACCACCACTTGTCATCTGCATCCATGATTTACTTAATCTTTTGTCTTTTATGTGCTTTATTCTTGATGATGAGAATAAGGAGCTAATACTTCTCTTTTCATTTGCAGCGCCTGCAGATGCTGTAAAGATATGTTACAAATGTAAGAAGGCGGGTCATTTGTCTCGAGATTGTCCTGAGCATCCTGAGGAACCCGGGCAGATCAAAGCCGATGGTAGGGTAGATAGGGGTGCCAGTGAGATGGACAAGGTAGCCATGGAAGAAGATGACATTCATGAAATCGGTGATGAAGAGAAGGAAAAACTAAACGATGTGGATTTTTTGACCGGAAATCCACTCCCTATTGATGTCTTATTGTATGCTGTTCCAGTTTGCGGTCCTTACAATGCTTTACAATCATATAAATACCATGTCAAGATAATTCCAGGATCACTGAAGAAAGGAAAAGGTACTTACATGAAGAAGTATTTCATTTCATCTTTGGTTCCTCAAATGGACAATTTGTGAGTTGCTTAAATTTTATCACCTAGGGTGAGTCAAAATGAGTTTGGCTTTACATTATTTTTATTGCTTTCTTGTTTTCAAAATCAAATTTTATGCTCGATGATTAGACATTGCTTCCTTTTTTCACATATTTTCTTTTTAGTATTATAAAGGTAAATTGAAGTTTGATGTAATTGTTATTTAATCATCTATATTACCTGCATCATTAGTCACTGCCTTCTAAATGCTTGATAAAATATCCAGAAGAAGTATGTTTGATTCATTAGTAGTGTTGTCAATTTCAATAGAATGGTATTGATTATTAATTACTTGCCATGTTTATTTGATTTCTTAGATAGAAATATGTACATTCCAAAATAGCCAAATGACAGTTCCTTTTTGCTTTTGAGTTCTGCCATTTTTGGGTACCTTTCCTAGCATTGTTATTTGATTCTTCAATACTGCAGCGGCCAAAACTGCCATGACTTTGTTTAGTCACATGTCCGAGGCATCGAGCAGGGAGAAGGAACTGATGAAGGCGTGCACAGATCCTGAACTTGTTGCTGCTATGATGGGTAACTCGAAGGTTTCAGCAGCAGGGCTAACTCAGCTGAAGCAGAAACAGAAGAAAATCAAGAAGACGAACAAGGGAGAGGTGAGCTAGGACAACAAACGGGGTTACTCCACTCTAGAGATGTGCATAGAATGCAGCATTAGGCCAAGAAGTTCGCGGATTTAGAGATGGATGACTCATTTGACACCAATTTTTTATCAGACTCTTTACCATCCTTTAGAGAACTAGCAGATGAACAGATGGAAGAGCGTTGGAAAGACTGAGAGCGTTGCATGATCTTCCTAGGATTAGTTCTTCTGAAAATTTGATGGATATTATTCAAAGGAATACGAGTGATGCTGCAGATAATTGGAGAATTATGGAGGATCAGGTTATAAATAGTGGTGTAACTAATATGCTAGTTTGCAAATTATTTTTTTTCTTTTTTTAAAAATTTAATGGGTTGTTGCATGTACTAGGAAGGTTTTGGTTTACCCTCCTCCGTATGTTTTTACCATAAAAGAACGGTGTTTATATTATTGAAGAAAAAAAAAAAAGAATGAAGAAGCTCGTTTTGCGGCTATTCCTATGAACCTATGGTGAATGGCTTTTACATACTCTCAGTGGGTTAAGTATCAAGTATAAAGTTTGTATAAACCTATCTACGTTGATATTTTGCATCTTGTTTTGCTCCATTTTGTCAGAGATAAGATATGTTCTGATATGTCCAATCAAATACTTCCCACTTTCATTTAAAAATGTCCTTCATATTTGAAATCTTATGATCGATAATATCATGCAAGTTTCGTATTGGAAATGGTGATGGCCGACTCAGCATGTCAAAATGTGGTCGTTCAAGTGACCAGTATCAAGAAGAAAGTCTCCAGTCCATGAAGGCAAAAGCCAAATAGCAGAAGGAAGTTTCAAGGGATATTATTGATGTAAGGATTTTGATTAAGATGAAAATGTATCTGTTAGCCCAAGTACGCACGGATACATCAGAGGATGATTCTACTAGTTCAACTTCAAGATGCACATATACACACTGGTTTCACCCAACTTCTGCTTGGAACTTAACTGTTTTCAGTGTCTCGATCTTCCAAAGCTTTGTCTCCCTTCTTAAATGGAGAGTACCCTTTCTCCAGCATCTTCTCCACCTCCTCGAACTGCAGACCTTTGGTCTCCGGTACGAGGAAGAAAATGAACACGAGTCCAATCAACGAAAACCCCGCGAACAAGAGGAAGGTTCCAGCAGATCCTAGGTGCTCTGTTAGTGTCAAGAACGTTTCGCTGACTATAAGATTTGAACTCCAGTTAGAAACCGCGGCAATGCCTCCACCGATCCCTCTATACTTGAGTGGATATATCTCTGAGTTGACGATCCACGGGACAGTTCCCATTCCGGGAGAGTAGACGATGATGTATAGGCCGAGCAGTACCACCGCCAAGAATCCGATCTTACTCGGGCACCCTTGTGTATACCACGTTCGCTTATCCGCCCTGCAGGCACTTCTCACTGCATCATTCATTTCGAGACAGGCGCCTGCATGATACTGCCAATAAGGGCAGAAAGAATACATGATTAGCAAAGAAAAGTGAGTGAATGACGTGCTAGTGCATCACATTCTTGTATACTGGACTCACTAGGCTGCCAGGTGCTGAGCAGAAAGCACAGTCAGTGTCCTTAGCCAAGCATCTCATGCAGCCCCACGATGATGCATCCGGGGCTTGAGAGTAGGCTCGGCAAGTAGAATTGGCACCGAAATAAGCAGTTTCCACGCTGCTGACATCAGGGGCGCTGACAGAAGCTTGGTAAAAGACGACGGATAACACCACAAGACAGGAAATGATCCCAATCATTGAAATAATCATCAGTCTCCTCCTGCCATAGCGGTCCACGAAGCACATGCTGACTATGGAACCGAGAGCGTTCAGGCCAGAAGTAATGAGAGAGAGCGCCAGTGCTGTCTTATTTGAAGCAAATCCCGCGAACTGGATTATGGTTGGACTATAGTACATTACAGTGTTTATGCCTACGAATTGCTGTGCGACTTGAACCGTGATACCCGCGTACAGTCCCCTCCTGACTACATCATTACCCCAGGCACCCTTGAGGCGCGAAAATATACCACTTTCCCTTGGATTCTCCCCTTGCTTTTCTTGCTCAATGGATGCTTTCAAGGCCTGCAACTCGTCCTCGAGTTCTTCAGGGGGGTAGATTTTTTCTAAGATGGACTTGGCCTCGTCCTCTTTACCCTGACAATTGTTTTGACAATCAAAAAGACAAATTTTGCTTAAATTAACTTATGAGAACTCAAAGGCAACTCAATGTTGACAGAAGAAATGCGCGGGCGAATACAAAAGGAACAGGCTTGCTTACATGTCTGAAGAGCCATCTAGGAGACTCAGGGAGTGACAACATCAAAATGAACTGAACAAGTGCAGGGAGACCAGCAATGCCAAGCATCCAACGCCACGTTCCGGTGACCTGAATCATATTCCAGATTGCTCAACGATTAGTTCTTCCTTCAGAGTGATGATATTTCTTGTTTTAAGAATCAGTAATTGTGAAAGGAACAAAAACACTTACATGAGTGAAAGCTAGATTAATGAGGTAAGCAAGAAATTGCCCTCCGGTGATAAGCAAGCCATTTGTGCTGACAAGTGCACCTCTAATTCTGTGAGGCGAAGCTTCCGAAATATACAGAGGAGAGGTCATGGATGCCATTCCAACTCCCAATCCCACGAAAATTCTACCGATGATGATCATCCACGGTCCAGGAGCAACAGCCATGATAATTGCACCGAAAAAGAACAGAACATCGGCTATCAAAATCGATATCTTTCGCCCGAACCTGTCGTTGATCCATCCACCCATTGCAGCACCAAAGATGGCACCTGCAACAGCCATGCTCACAATGGTTTCCTGTTCATATCCAAATATGGTGAAGTTATACTTTGATTCCCACCAAAATGGCTTGCATCAACGATATATATACCTGTAGCCATGTCTTTCTATCTACCGAGTCAAAATCCTCCCTAATGTACAGAAGGGCACCAGAAATAACACCTTCACCAAAACAAAACAATCATGTATTGATCCCTTTACGAAAAGATTTAAACGACGACGATCGGTTATTTCGATCGATTTTGAAGCACAAAAAGTTTGAGGCATGTTATTGACCTGTATCATAGCCAAAGAGGAGTCCTCCAATGCCAGCTGATAAGGCCAACTTCATGATATAAGGTGTTCTCCATGCTGTTCTCCAACATTCTGTGAACTCAGTCTTATCTGCATGTGAGATCCCTCCCTCAACCATTTTTCATACACAAATACAAAAGTAAGGAGTTTTTGTAAGCAGGATTTTGATCCCAAGGATTCTTCTTTGATGCAACAATGGATATATATATATATATACACACAATATTATTATCTGCAAGGGAAAAATTCTGTCAAAAAAAAATCGAATTCTATGATTGTGAGTTAATTATATTATTCTTGCATGTTTGAGAGAACAAAAGCAATAATGAATTACCTTAACAGAAGGCTTATGGTGGTTCTTCTTCTCTCTTGTAAATAAAGACTAGAATTAATAAATGCCACAAAAAACTAAATTTTCATTGCTACTTAATCTAAATATATAATACCGGGGAAAATATTTTTGGGCCTCACGTATAATATTGACTCCAAATTTAGTTAATCGTCCCAGTCACGATAAGGACAAATTTTCGGATAGGAGAATACTAAGATAACTTTGGTCAAATATTTTTTAAGAACATAACACTCAATTAAATGCACTTTAGTCTTTAGGAGACTTATTTGTCAAAAAAAAAATTGACCAAAATCATTTCCTCAAAATTTTCCAATTTTATCTCAGATTTCAAGAACTCGGGACCAAAAAAAAAAAAAAAACAGTGACAAAACTACATTTTTTTTCATAGTGACATTGAATTGGATAGAGGGGTATATATATCACGGTTAGTGTATAGGATAACATAGTGATTGATTATTCATCATTTTATGTCGAATGATTGCTCAAATTCTTTCAAGGATTAATGTACTTGATTCGACTACGATAGAAGTCACAATTTTTTCCCGATGAAAAAATATATATGACTCATTTTACAACTATTTAATTGAATGTTTCCTCTACTTTCTAAAACCCATTCCAAGAAAACTTATAATTATTAAATCTTGAAAAGGTTCGACAAAAAGCAGGAAACTTGGAGCTTGCATGCCAACTTTTTACCCAAAATTTCAACGTTTTAGTCAATAAAGCTGTAAAGAGAAATAAAATGGAGCAATTTACGCTGATATATCAAAGACACTCATATTATATAGTCTACTTTTATATAATCAAAAGGAAAAGAAATTAAACAAGAAGAAACTATCATGATATCCCACGGCCACATTCACAATTCATGGACAATCTTGATCATATTTTCGAATTTGTTGATTGAAGTTTGCTGTGTCTGCCGAAGTTTCTGCAACAACATTCCCATAAACTATCCTTTCGGAATCGACGACGGTTGCGGCGCCGCCCAGTTCCGCCGCATGCTGAACTGCTCCGCCGCCGGAGACCTCTTCTTCCTGACCCCATCTGGAAGCTACAAGATCCAAACCATAGATTACAACAAGAAAAGCATGGTGATATTCGATCCGGCCATGTCCACATGCTCCATACTGCAGCCCCACCACGACTTTGTGATGACGGACATTCAGTCGGCGATGATTCCGCCGTCTCCCGACACGGTGTTCGTGCTCATGAACTGCTCAGTTGACTCCCCGGTGCTCAACCATTACAGGTACAGTCTCCAAGCTTCATTCATAATTTATATATGAAGTACTGGTTTTAGTTTAATTAGTATCTTTCCATTGAGCTTTGTCACGTGAAATCCGTGTATTTCGATTATAATTTTATTGTTTTTTTGGATTATATAATAGAAGAAAAAGTCCACGACTTAATTATTTAGATCTAGTATAATGACTTTCAAATTACAAGACTGTGTAAACTTGAAATTCATCCTAATTATTGTGAAATAGTATTAGTATACTATAGGGTTGATATGAAGGTTTGTATTGAAAAAATTAAATTTTTGAAAAATGAGAATACATAAATTTGAAACTCATCAATCCAAATACAACATTAGTTTTTCATTTTTTATTGAAAAAATACAATCTTTTAAAAATGAAAATTGTTATATGTTTACATTGGGTTACATATGCATATTTGTTTTAAAATTACAAAATTATTTATCCACTTTATTAAGAAAAACTCTTTCAAAAATGTATTTAAGATATTTATGTAATTTTATATGTAATATATTTGATTCGGGACTATATAAGATAATTAATTAAGAAAGCAAGTACTTAAAATTAAAAAATTATTTTTCAAAAGGAAAATTAAAACAATTTTGATTGTGAAAAAAAAAAGAGTAAAACACTGAAAAATATTTGATTTGGTGTATGTTTCGATTAAATGATATTTTTTTGGAGAAACACACTTTATAGCAAAAAAATTCAATTGATTAATATTTGAATGCAAAATATTATTTTTCCTTTTTTTAAGTAACAATTAATTTAATGACAAGTATATACTTAGAATAACATTTATTCGCTTGGGTCTGGGTAAATAGTAGCGCTTTGAAAAAGGTGTTTTAATACTTTAATAATTGCATAAGATTCATCCAGAGAGAATTATAATTCTCAAACAAAATTTCTTTTCATTAATTCATGTAAATTTAAGTAATATAATCCGCTTGAAATTAATTACTGATAATGAACCAAAAATAAAATGATGTATATTTAATATTCCAGGGGTGATAAAACTGATTTATTACGAGAGTGAAAATATATTAACATCCATAACAAACATCTCAATTCATATGTTTAAGAAATTAAATGGTATATATTTATTTTATAGAAGTTAATATATATATTAAAGAATGAACAAAAGTTAGCTAGCTAGTTATTATAAGAATTAAGCTGCGATATACATGCATGCATGCAGATCCTTGTGCTTCAACTTCTCCGGCCACACGTGCGACGAGCTCTACGGCGGTTGCACCTCCTTCAAGCTCTTCCACCTCCTCTCCAACGGCACGCCGCCGTGTTGCTTCACCACCTACGGCACCATCAAGTACATGAGCATGAACATACTCGACTGCTCTCATTACACCAGTGTCTATAACGTCGACGGATTGGCCGGCGTCGTGCCCTTGGATTGGCTTTACGGAATCAAACTATCGTATAGCATGCCTGATTCGGGGTGCGACCGGTGTGTCAAGTCCGGGGGAAGCTGTGGTTTTGATGTTGAGACTGAAGGATTCTCATGCATTTGCTCCAACACCAACAATGCTACAAGAATTTGTGGTAAATTATTAACTATATATCTAATTAATTGATTTTTTTTTATATTATTAAGTCTCATTAATATTTTTGTGGGGATAAAATTAATAATCTCTTCTATTATATTAAGTGTGAGGTCACACCAAGTTGGTACGCTGGTGTGACCTATTTTTTTTAATTTTTTTTAAATGATTTAATATTTTTTTTATTTTCTACAATTATTTAATAAAAAAAACGAATTGTATATGAACGCAAATGTGTACACAAAAATAAACCGTACAAACACACAACGCGTATATACAAAAAGCACACTGTATAAGCACGCAACGCGTGCAATTCAGTACTAGTTTATATTAAAATTGAGTGTGCATGATTTTTTTTTTCTTGTGACTAATATGGTTTTGTTGTGTATATGGTGCAGCTGCAGGAAGTGGTGCTGTAAATGGTGGAATGAGTTATAAAGCACCTTCTTCATTGCTTGGAGCATTTGGTTTACTACTTGGGTCCATTTTTTTTAAACATTTTTTCTTTTGATTCTTGAATTGAATTCACAAGTTGGAGGTTAAATTCGAATTAGTAATTAATTAATTCGGCTTCATGTTCATATATTAGTAATCTTTTTTTTTTTTTTTTTTTTATCGATCATAACGTTTTTAATAAAGCACATTAATGAATATTTTAGGTTGAATGGATTATCCAAGAACTCGTAGAATACTGATAAGGAGTTATATATCACTTATATTAACATCTTTGTGCTTTAAATAATTAATAGGATTTTATGATGAGAGCCATAGAGAAAGATGTTAATTATCTATGATAGTTCTTATATATATATTTTTATAAGTTCTTAAAAATATTATAGAGATAAATTAAATATTCTCTTAAAAACAATGAAATTTAGTATGTATTATTATTTTTTGAGAAAATTGTTTTTTTTATCCGGTATGTTTGTCATTTTGCGATTTTGGTTCTCTATATTTTCATATTTCAGTTTAGTCCGCTATCTTTATTTTTATTTTTTTTTGACAATTTTAGTCTTTTTTTCTGATGTGGCGCTGATGTGGAACCGACACAGTGCTGATGTGGAGCTGACGTGTACAGTGACACGTAAGCATTTTCGAAAAAAAGGATTGAAATCGCCAAAAATCAAAACATGCAGGACTAAAACTGAAATATGAAAACATAGAGGATCGAAATCTTAAAGTGACAAATATACAGGACCAAAATTGCAGTTTTTCCTTATTTTTTCCATAAACAAGTATTTCGTCCTTTGATGTGTTATATTAAATTTTTTTCATGTTTTTAAAAAAAAGACAAATTCATGTTTTAATCAAATTGTTTGTGGTTGACAAATTGTCAATGATTATATCAACTAATTTTTTGGGCTTACAGTGTATGGGCCATTCCAAAATTTGAAATTGTATCACGGTCCCATTCGATATTCATATTCAATTCCCACGCCTTTACGATAATATATATAATATATATTGATGATGTAGTTGGGTTCTTTTCAACGGATAAACGCATATTTTATATAGTGGTGATTATTAAGTATACGATATTTTCGAATAAAATTGAGTGTGAGTTCAAGGACAAAATATTCACTTATCATGCAAAATATGTCTCTTAAATTCAAATCATTCCGTCGAGCGCAACATTAGAGAGTAACATTAAAAAAAAAAAAAAAAACTTTTCTCCAGTGAAAATCAATTTATATTTTATTGATTTAATCAATGAATATGACTTAATAATTTATAGATCGTTAGAAATTATTATGAAATAAATTATGCACTACACAAAACAAAAGGAGATGCATAAATAATATATTATTCCATATTTGAGGTAATATGAAACAGGCAAATAATACTACTAACTACTTTTGGGGTTGAGGCATAATTTTCGAAAACCCTAGGGGCCTAGTGCAATAAAATACACCATCTCCCATTTCAAATTTGAATTTCTGGTGGGCTCTGCACTTCTCTGTCAATGGAGTTTCCGCTCCATTCCCCATAACCATAAATCCATCTTCAACTTCCATACGTTAATTTCAAGAAATTTCCCTGTAATTTATGCTCCTTTGTCGCCACCCATCCCCAATCAGAGCTTCAACCATGTCCAACGACGGTTCTTCGACTCGTCCGCAATGTCTAGCAAGTGAAAACGAATACGAAATCCCATCGAATCAAATGCAGTCGACTCCATCAAGAGCTCCTCTTAATTCAATCCCCGACCCGTCTCAATTTCAATCAGGAATCCACAGTCAATTTGTTCAGCATCATGTTAAAGAGAAACCGGAATCATCCACGTCCATTGGCAGCAAAAGATTTGAGGCCATTGCGGAAACTGAGCTGATATCTTCATTTCCGAAAACTCCCAAGGGTTACACTAAATGTAAAGTTGTTCATTCTGAACCCAGTTCAGCTCAAACTACTCCTCAAGTTAGAAGTGGGCTTAAGTTTTCCAACATCGGTTCTGCTTCGACTGGTGGTACGCTCACAAGGGTGCCGTGTCAATTAGGCAGTGTAGGAGGAAGAGGAGAGGTTTGCCCGCGGGTTTCTAGGAGGATTTCAGTCTCAAATCCGGAACAGTTACCTGTTCAGGTTCCACAATTTGAGCTTGATGAGAACCCCGGGTTTTGGGAGAATCATAATGTGCAGGTCAGTTTTAAGATGTATTCTCTATTCATACGGTGATATTATTATTTGCTGATGTTGTTGCACCGTTTGGAAGTACCAAGTTCAGGGGCCAGGGCTCTCCAATTTACCTCCTTTCTTTCTTTCTTTCTTTCTTTCTTTCTTCTTCTTCTTGGTTTTTGTTTTTGTTTTTTTTTTTAAAACCATTTGGTGTTTGCTTATTCTTTGTTGTTTAATGCAGGTTTTGATTCGGATTAGACCATTGAATAATAACGAAATTGTTTCACAAGGGTACGGGAGATGCGTGAGGCAAGAGAGTTCACAGTCAGTAGTTTGGATAGGTCATCCCGAAACCAGATTTACATTTGATCACATTGCTTGTGAAAGTACATCACAGGTGCCCATCTCTTTATTACTTTTTTTATATGTTGCTATACATCGCAGCGACTGTTAACTTCAATTGATAATCTTTTGAAATTTACGAGAAATTGCTTGACCAAATTTGTTCAGGAAAAGCTATTCAGAGTTGTGGGATTGCCCATGGTGGACAATTGCATGTCTGGGTATAACAGCTGCATGTTTGCTTATGGACAGGTGGACATAATTGAGACGTTTTGTTGTTGGACAATGATTATAAGTCAGTCTTGATTAATCATAAACTCATTAAAATTTATTGCAGACCGGTAGTGGAAAGACCTATACTATGATGGGTGAAACTGATAAGATGAATGAAAAGCTCAGTTCTGATCGTGGCATTACTTACCGCATTTTCGAGTACCTATTCACGAGGATTACAAAGGTGAGACAGTGATGATACTTACACATTTGGTGAACCTTATACTTTTTCCTGGTTGGTAAATACCCCTTGTGGCCGTCTTTAAGGAAGAAGAGGACAGGAAGAGTGAGAGATTAACCTATAGCTGCAAATGTTCTTTTCTAGAGATTTATAATGAGCAAATAACGGACCTTCTCGAGCCTTTGTCAACTAATCTCCAGGTAATTTAAATTTATACCAATGAACTCAACCTGAAGTCAGTGCATTGTTAAATTTTAAAGTACCGAATTTTTCTACTGTCTGTCAATTAACATAGCTCAGAGAAGATTCGAAGAAAGGGGTATATGTTGAAAACCTTACCGAGCATAGTGTCAGAACAGCGAATGAAGTTCTCAAACTTTTGCAACAGGTGATGCTCAAAATTGAATATTTCTCGAATATTAATTTTTAATCATTCATTATTTTGAAAAATACTTGGCTATTCCTTTACCTTGCATAGGGTGCTGCAAATAGGAAAATAGCAGCAACTCATATGAACAGTGAGAGCAGCCGATCCCACAGTGTCTTCACTTGCATAATTGAGAGCAGCTGGGAGAAAGATTCCATGGTCCACCTTAGGTTTGGAAGATTGAATCTAGTAGATCTTGCTGGTTCTGAGAGGTAACAGCTCGTGTCATGAACAGATCTTTGTTTGGAGACAGTAATCACATGAAATTTTGATATTGACAGGCAGAAAAGCTCTGGGGCAGAAGGAGATCGTTTGAAAGAAGCTGCAAATATAAACAAGTCCCTTTCAACTCTTGGGTAGAAGTTTCTGAATTCATTCCAAGTTTAATTCCGCCATCAAATTTTCCTTTTGGTTTTTCTGAATGGATATTGTGAAGTGTATGCGAATGGCCGAATACTATCTTCTTCTCTTATGCCTTCAACGTCCCTCCTGGTTTTTGGGAACTATTGCATGTTATAACCTTCTGCTTCCCTTAAGGTTAGTTTACCTAGTTGTTGTCAGATTCACAGAGTTCATGACTAGAAATTAATATGCATTCAAATTTCAAACATCTATAGGACAAGCGGATCCTGAAATGTTAGATTGTTAAGATTCTAAACAAACAAGATGCTGTTTAGATCATAATATTTCAAACAAACAAACAACTCGTCATCTTGGCGATTAAAGAGATGTATACGATTGAAGCATGGAGAACTGTGCCAATTCAGTAAAATGTGTTATGTTGCTTCAGTTGTGGATATATTTTGGTTTCATTGATGTTGCAGAGGTAACTATGTCAATCCATTATTGCATCCTGAAGAAACTTTCCTCAGTTGAGTTTATTGCTTGTTTGTTTAGCTGAGCCATAGTGATGCTGTATAGGAGTTTTCTACGGTCGATATTCTGATTTTTTTCATTAATCGTACCTTTAGAATGGTAATAATGTCTCTAGTGGATCTGGCCAATGGGAAACATCGACATGTACCTTACAGAGACTCTAGGCTAACATTTCTTCTTCAGGTCAGTAAACTAAATATCAAGTTTTTGATGACTACTTTCAGATAGCAAGCATTCTTTTCATGAGCTTCAGTTGATGTGTATGTTTTGTTGTGATATACGACTCTATGGATGCAGGACTCTCTGGGTGGAAATTCAAAAACAACAATAATTGCAAATATCAGCCCATCTACCTGGTATAGAAATTATATCAGTTTTGAATGGATGAGTCCAGTGGGCCTTTTCGAAAAAAATTTCTTATCACAATTTCCTTTTTATTTTACAGCTCCGCGTACGAGACTTTAAGCACTTTGAAATTTGCACAACGTGCCAAGCTTATTCAGAATAATGTATAGATTTGATTGAGCTTATTTTCAGTGGAAAGATGAAGCTTTTTATGCCATTCTTTACTAATTCCTTGTTTGATTTCAGGCTAAAATAAATGAAGATGCTTCAGGGGATGTCATTGCATTGCAGCGCCAAATCCAGCAATTAAAGGTGGAAATTTGTTACATGAGTATTCACATGTAATCTGTGGCACCATGAAGCTATTAATTTGTCCATTTATTACATAAACAGGGTCAGTTGTCATTCCTGACGAAGCATCAACAAACTTCATTGAAACCTCTAGATTTTGCTCCAGATTCTGAAAAATTTAGCCTGGGTTACTGTCCTGGAAGGTATGAGACATTTGACGAAACCAATGTGAATGGCGAGCACAATATTCCAAAGGGAGAAATTAGGAAGGTATCAATCAACTCCAAGATGAACTTTGTTCCAACACAGTTGACAATCACACAGTTTCACCAAATAAATTCTGTAGCAGATGAAATACTTGGAAGATACCTTAAGTGGTGCACTGCATCGAGAAAAGTTGACCGAGATGGAAGTCAAAAGACAGAAAGTTGAAATTGAACGGATGAATAATTTGGTTTGTCAAGTCCACATTCTAGTCCTCTTATGCCTTCACTTTGATTCTCTAGATAGATGACAGTTTAAAATCTGTTGGAAGGTTCATCAGCAAAAAGAAGAAGCTCAGCATACCAAAATGATGCTCATACTCCGAGATGAAAAGATACAACAGTTGGAATCATTGTTGGATGGGCCAGTCTGTGCTGATAAATTTTATCAGGCTGAAAACAATGCTTTGCGAGAAGAAATTAAGCAGCTTCAAGAAAAATTTGATAGAAATCCAGAAGTAGATCGATTGCAACTGGAGAATTTCAGACTGCGAGAGCAAATTCGACTGTAACAATTATGAATGCATATTCAATATTTTGGTAGGCTCAGTTTATACCCTTTAAAGATCGATCATTTTCCATTATTACAGGTATCAAGATTTCTTTGAACAAGGAGAGAGAGAAAGATTGCTTGATGAAATATCTGGATTACACAGTCAGGTATGGTGAAATTATTGCATGATACAAGTTCAAATTCACCTGAGGCTGAATCCACGTTGATATTTTTCTACTCGTCCCACATATATGAAGCTTTTAGAACTACTCGAAGTCGATAAAAGTTTTGCAAACCAACAGTACCTTTCAACAAAGGTAAAATAGGTTAATCATATTGCAACTCTACAAATTGCTTTATTTTGGTTTTTTATGGCTGTCCCTGATTTTAGATTTGCACAAAAACACAGGGACTTGAAGTTGAAAGAGAGTTGCAAAGGTGCAAGGAAATGAATACCGAACTAATTAGGTGAATCTGCCTGACTCAAGCTTCATGCCCATACACACTCTCCAGATTTGAACAACACTATATTTAAACCATTGAAGTATCTTGACTGTTGAGCGTTGATAACACTCGTCTTCCTCCCTTTCTTGTTAATGAGTTCTGTTGATCTTTATTATGAATCCTTCTCTTGAATAATCTTATTGTGTTAGTTTTCTTCAGCCATTTAAGGAAGCTAATAATAGTTTCAGATAAGAATTTATTTTACTATTATTATTTCGAAGTTGTTTTTCTGTTTGCCTCATTTGTCATGCATGGATAAGTTTAGGTTGCAAGATAGATTAAACAGTTTAACAAACACATTGCATATTCTGAATAAAAAATCAGTTTAATATATTTTTGTGTGTGATAAACTTTTGCCGGGAATCTAATGTTGAATCCCACTATGAATGTACTTGGGTTAAATAAATGCACCTCTGATATATAATGCATACTCTGCAAACAAACTACGCTCTGGCCTGCCAGCATCTTGTGTTGGACGAGCAAAATTTGGTCAATAGCATAATTTTCATGCTTTGTTTGTTGTTCATCTTCACCTCTTTTTTTACCAACCTCTACTGGTTGACCGACCTTCATCACCAGACAACTTGTTTGCCAGTCCTATCATTCGTACTACATGCAAATACTTTATAATACCAACAATATATTTCAATGTGTGAACCATTATCGTACTTCCTTTAGCCTGCCCCCTATTTTACACTATTAAGAAAGCAATAGCCCCACTTTCTATGAAATGTTACTCTCTTTATAATAGAAGTAGGACCATTATCATTGAATCCGAACTTATGGTTTTTGTTTTTTTTTTTTTTGTTAAATCATAATCAAATTTACTAGTAATATCTGGTCCTGTAGGTATATTTTGTCAATTGTTGTTCTTTCTGATGATATTCTATGTAGAATAGTGAGCAATCAATAGTCGTATATTTATTCAATGAGTATGTACATCCTAATATCTACTCTAAACAATTTATCTTATCAAATAAAGTCCTGATTGAGTAAACTAATTATTATAATCTACATTCTGCTTTTCAGGGAAGTTGATGAATTACAACTACAACTTGGAAATAGTATGACCTGCAACCAAAATACTTTCGACTCGGTAAGGACAAATTATATGCACTTATTTGCATAACATATGAATGAAAATACAATGGTCATGAGTGGTGCTCATTTTATAGTAGGTAGTGTGACTTACAATGCAAATGAAGCAAGTAGATCATAGGTGATAAATTTTCCTTTTAATCACAATAATTGAGGAAAATGAACATTTTGGCCAAATCATTCTTTTTGCTGCATCTCCATGATAATTTCTAGCTATGTTGCAGATTGAGAATAGTTTACCGAGTAAAAATTTAGTCGATGAGGCTACTTCCAGCAACGATCAATATGATGAAGTTTATCATAATGCACATGGTCAGAATATAAACTTGAACAGTGACAATGTCCACAAACAGCCGATGGATGACTTGAAATTGGGGCATTTCCAGCTGAATAAAGAACCGGAGTTTGTGCTTCGAGTCAATGAGAAGGTGATGGAAACACAGGAGAATGGGGAAATTATGATGAGAGAACTCAAGGACAAATGCAAGGGCTATCACCAAGAAATTTCTGGTTCAGGAAATAATTATCCAAATGCTGCAATTGATGGCAACGAAGCCACTGGCATTATGACTTTGCAAGCTAAGTTGGATGAGTTGTATGGGGAACTCAAGGAAGCGCAAATACTTAATGAACAATACATAAAAGAGCATACAACACGGCTATCTAAGGATTGCGAAAATAAATTAATTCAAAATGAAGTTGAATTGGAGGCAACCAAAGCTATAATACATTTACAAGAAGAGATGGATAGACTCCAGAAGGACTTTCAAATGCGGTTATGCTCCTTGACTCAACAGAATTTAAATCTTGAAAACAACATATCAGATAAGGAGGAAGAACTAAAATATGTCCGTTCAAAGTGGGAAAGTGCAACATTGGAGCTAACCACCTTTCTCATTGATGGTTCTAGATCCCTAGGAGATGCCGCTCGCCAAATAACAAGTATTTCTCATTCCTTTCATAGTGCCAACGGTTGGGTCAGTGAACATGTTGAGAGAGCTGCTAAAATTTGTGTTGAAAAAGAACAAACTATTCTGCTACTGCAAAAGAGTTTGGAAGATGCGCAAAAAAATGTGCTGCAAATGGAACAAAAACTATACTCCTTGAAGGGTGCAACAGTTGTGCTTACTAAGTATCAGATGTCTGAAAATTCTTCAAGTGGAGAGGAATTAGAGTGCTCTAACAAATCAGATGATTCAACAGAATCTTTGGCAGAGATGGATGGATGGACCCCTGATTGTTCAAATTCATGCTCTGATGCTTCAGTTCAAAGTGCAGGTGATGGGGATAAGTCTTCTTCAAGCAATCAATATGGATGTGGAAACAAACCAACTGAACCAACTCTTGACCCAAGGTCTGATGAAGTAACACATGTTAGCCATAATACTGCATGTTTACTTTCCAGGAAGGAATTCACAAAAGCATGCAAAACTTTTGGGAAGTTGAAGGAGTTCATGGCAGTTTCTGTTCATGAAAAAAAGCAGGGTTGTGCTGCTGAGGTTTTAAACTTGTCTAATCAGGATGCAACAGAGAACAGCTTTAAGCAACTAGGAGATGTACATGATCAACAGACTAGCCGAAGAGTCGAGAGCGCCGGCCAAAAATTGGGAGAGGTAAGACAACATCGTGTGTTTTTATGCATGCTTCAAAATATAATGCGTTCACTTTTTTTCATGCTTTATTTCATCACGAAATTGTGTTAGATGCAGTTGGCAGATGAAGGCTATATGCATCCTACTGCTAACTTCTTTACCAAAATTGAAAAGGCTTATGAAACTATGGAAGAAGCTGATTATATATTAAAGGCAATGCTAAAAGCAAATGAAAAGGCAAATATGATGACCGCAATGTGGAAACAATCAGGAGAGGAATTGATGGCAGATAAAGAAAACTTGATTGAAGAGATAAAACGGCTAAAATTCGGTACACTTCTGAAAGATGGAGAAAATGAAGTACTGCGAGATCAGATCCAGTTTAGCTTCATAGAAATAGCTAATATCTTGTCTTCGCTTGAAGAATTTTTCATTCAAATGCAAACAGCTTTGAAGTTATCAGCATGCAGTGATATCAATCCAGTTGTTGAAGAGACACGATCTCTCTTCTGCAGCTCTAGATCATGGTTGGATGCCTTGTTTTGCAAAGCATTACAGAGCGATATCAGCATGCTTGTCTTACAGTGCCAAATGGGGGAGTACATTCACAGATTCGGAGGAATTAACAAAATTATCTATGCTGATAGATCCCCACTCCAAGAACATTCTTTAAGTACAAATAAACATGGAATTAGTAATGTAAGTTGGGATGACAACGCTACTTCTCATTCCATTAAATGTCAAAGTGAAGGAGATCGTATTGAAGATAAGTTGGAAACAGAAATTAAAGAGTTCGACCCACTCAATAGTGACACTGGAAATAAAAACTCTGAACTCAAGAGAGAGCTGGAACGAAAAGATATCTTACTGAAAGGGTTACTTTTTGACTTCAGCTTGCTACAAGAATTAGCCTCCCACAGGAAAGACATTAAGGGTGAAATTGAAAAATTAATTGTTGCATCAAATGAAGTTCAGAATGAACTACAGATCAAAAGAGTTCAGATTGATGACATGCAAGTAAAGAATGCGAAACTTGAAGACCGAATGGCTGAAGCTGAGCTAGCTCTATTTAACTCAAAATCTGAATTAGATCAGGCAATAGAAATGTCGAATGTTTTGTCTGAGCAAAATGTGGAATTAAAAGTTTTTTTGAAGGATCTTTACCTGAAAAACTCTGAGGCAGAGCATCTGGTAGAAGAGCAAAGAGAAGCTATCAAATGTTTGGAAAAAGAAATTATTCGTTTATCTTCATCGCTGGAGAAACATTTAGTGTCTTCAACGGAAGATGTTGAAAAATCTTTAACAAGAGTGACTGCAGAGAAAGACCAACTTTTTGAAAGACTCTGCTCTTTGCAAGATAGGCTCGATATGGCATGTGCATTAGCTGATGAGAACCAAGCTATAGCTGCAGAAGCCCGTCAGGTATGTCATTTTGGGTACCTTTTTGAGATTGTTGGGTTGATTCAGTATACTTCTGAATTCAAACTGAATTCCACAGGAGTCGGAGGGAAGTAGAATGTATGCTGAGCAAAAGGAAGAGGAAGTCAAGATTTTAGAACGATCTGTCGAGGAGCTTGAACGCACCATAAATGTTTTAGAGAAAAAAGTAAGTTTCTTTAGTGCTCTTTTCTAGAAAACCACGCTGCATTCTCATTTTCTTGAACTCTTAGGGATAATTTCGTAATGTTGTGTTTTGATGTTATACTACCCGTTGAAGAATTGCTTATGTCAATATTGCGTATGTATTAACACAATTAAGGTACACGAAATGGAGGAAGAGATACAAAAACATTGCACAACAAAAGATACACTAGAATTGGAACTTCAAGCACTTAGACGCAGATTATCAACAGTTGAGGATTTTACAGAAAGCATGCAATCAGATAGCACAAATTCGGCTGTGCTCGAAGATCAGCTTTCAAGGTGCATAACATCTGTGATTTTTTCTGCATATTATTATTCCACCTTCAAAATCATTTCAAGTACTCATATTATTCTTTTTTCAGGAAATTGCACATCAAAGCATTGGAAGTTAATGAAGCTCATTCCCGAATAAAATTTCTTGAAGAGATGAATGATGAACAAGCTCACAAGGTTTGGTTATGATTAGCTTTGATTAGGCAATCTATACTGTTAAATTTTCGTTATATTCTAATGTAAACTGTGTGTTTTATCATTCAGATCAATCAATTCAAAGATTATATCTCTGAACTTGTATTGCATGCTGAAGCACAGGCATCACAATATCAACAGAAGGTAAATAAATTCATCATAAACCTTATCTGAGTTAGTTCTTATTGGAACTTAGGATTTCACTCCTGACTTCATGTACAGAATTGAGTAGATGAGTACATTTATCCTGTCCTTGATTGTATCCCAAGTATTAATGGTTAAATAATCTAGGGATTGGATTCCTTTTGGGAATATCTATTTCACTCCTGATTTTTTCAATTTTTTTTCACGCTTCTGAATGCTGTTGGGAACATTTATCCTGAGGATCCTCTTTTGGGGTTGACAGTAGTTTTTTAAAATTGAAATTGAAGTCAACATGCTTGGTGCTGTTTCAACTTGGAACAAAATAGTGGCCTAGAACTCACTGTATGATATCAAAGTTTCTGAGTGATGAAAAATGAAGGTGGAATATTTACTGCAAGGGAGAAGAGAGTTAAAAAATTATAATTTTTTATTGGCGTCCGCGTGGTAAATTGTATTTGATATAATCAATGGACAACAAAAAATTATATCTAATTTGGCTGTTATTTTATACTTATTCAATTCTAATCATGTCAATTACAAGCAACCACATTCTGTATTATGAACAGTACAAGAACTTGGAAGCAATGGTTCGCGAAGTTAAACCAGATTTGTTTGTATCTGTTGCACCAACTGTAGAAAGTGCCGATAAAATTTCAACAAAAACAAGGGGTTCTAGTTCACCATTCAGATGCATTGCTAGTTTGGTCCAGCAAGTGAATCAAGAAAAGGATCGGGAGCTGTCAAATGCTAGGCTCCATATTGAAGAGCTTGAGGCACTGGTAGCCAGTAGGCATAAAGAGGTAAATACATGTTGCGCATGTAATTCTGTTTTAGTTTGACTATTCACTAGACGTCAAACATGCTTTTGTGACTTGTGAAAGATATTCAATAATGGCTGACTTCAATCAACGCATGTCTTAACTTTAAGATCATGAAGTGATATCTGTACAGTTTGATTTAGTACAAGATATTTACTTAAGTAGCAGATTACTTTTTTAGCTGATGCAGTTTTAGCTATGTTCCCTTTACTATAGGGTAGCCTGTGGGACTTTGTGTCTTATCCTGATGGTTTGGGATGCTGTAAAATGATTTTTGGGTGTTAGTCTTGATAAACCCTTTCATGCGTTCCATTTTTTCGGAAATTACTTTCCTGTAATTTGTACGTTAACATGATAGCCACTAATGTATACCGATTCAGGTATGTGTGCTGAATACCAGACTGGCCACAGCAGAAAGCATGACACATGATGTCATCAGGGATTTACTCAGTGTTAAGCTGGACATAACCAATTACGCCGTGAGTTCAGGCCCATGCAAAATGATGATCCATGTTTTCTTTTATCAATAGAACCGTTTGCATATTTCTCAAGATTTTTGTTACAGAACATAGTTGACCAACATCAACTTCAAAAGCTTATTAAGGAGGCTCAACATCAGAGACGAGAATTTGCTGTGATGGTACGGTATTTTTACTTTCACTTTTCTTAAAGATATAGCTTCATGGTTCACATGTATATTTCCTGTCAATAGGAGCAAGAAATTGTCAACCTGAGGAGACATATTAATGAATTACATGAAGATAAAGAAAGGTGAAACATGCTGTTTGAATCCTTCTGAAACGCTCCATTTTTACCTTGTTTTTAGTGTTGATGTGACCATAACATTGATAAGGTTGATTTGATATTTTTCCACAGATGTATTATAGAAGTCAATAAAAGCAAAGCAGACCAACTTGGTTTGCAGATTATGCTGGAACAACTACAACAACGAGATCAGATGTTGATTGCACAAAACGACATGTTGAAGGTACATGGGGTGCTATATTTATATTATCATATTATTAAACTGAGCACATCACAATAAGTCAATTCAGTGTGACACCAAAGTTTGTTTACAATTAACACCCTTCATAATATTTGTTATATAACTTTGCTGGTGTGTATTTGTTATACAATTTTACAATTTTCGTATATAATCCATGAGTATCATATCCTAATAAAATTGTCAAACGCAAACTGCAAAATGCACGCATCACATGCCAAGGGGCACTAGTATCTTAGTTATGGGGGAGAGGATGAGAGTCGACAAGGGGTTTCCCTCTTAAATTTTCTAATGTCCACATACAATTTTCTAATCTTATATTGTCTAATTTCACACCTCCCCAAATGAATACTCTGGTTTTGCCACTGATGTATCCGGATCACAATACGTCACTATAATGTTGTCAAATGATGCGATGAGACTAAACTTTTGTCTCAATATTTTTGCAGATGGACAAGAATAATCTACAGAAGAAGGTTACCGAATTAGATGAAATGGTGAAGAAGCTATTCAGGATGCAAGATGGCCAACACGGTAATCAACAGCAAACAAATAGCTTGTTGAGGTGGCCATTTGAGTTAGATCTTGACGAGAGGTTGGCACGTTCACAGAAAGTTCTTTCAAGGATCAACAATGAATTTGCTCAGTATCATAGACCCGAGAACAAACTGGAAAGCCGTAGTAAAGAAAAAAGGTTTAGGTAGATGTTGGCTATACGTACTGAGAAAAATCATGTTTTGATGCAGTACTATTGTCAAAAAAGAAAAAGAAAGAAAGTTCGACAATTGTCTATGGATACGGAGCAGAAGATTACTTTGTGTGTTGATCTTCAATGTATGGAAGATAAAAAAAAATTACATCGGTCATTGATTGGTGATTTAGTAGGCTTAACCTAATCCATCTGCAGAGGCATCTGTAGAGGCAATGTGCCAGGAAAGTGAAAGCTTTCCTATGTCTCTGAAGGTAAGTGAAAGCTTAAAATTTTCTTTTTCCTGTCTCTGAAAGTCATGTTACATTGATTTGTAAGTAGTTGAACGAGTGTTGCATGCATTCAGAAATGTCTCTTGCTTGTAATCTTCAATCTTCGAAGTTATACACTCTAATTCCTGACTCATTTGGCCGAAAGTGTCCAAACAACTGCATAATTCACACCTATAGTTGAGTTTAATCATTTACTACTGGTGTGATGATGTTACTACAATGCGGATAGACCAAAAAACGTCTCGTGTTGAAATGAGGTAAAACATTTTCCATATTACTATGTGCATTGCTCATAAAATAGGCTGCCACTAAAATACTGTCTTTCAAATAGATTAAAACAAACATCATGAGAGATATCGATTAGCATGACAATTCATAGATGATGGCAGATACAATTGTTTCATTCAAATCACTAACCAGCAGTTGATTTAAGCCAGCTTCCACAACCTCTCCTGAATAACAAATTAAATGATACGAGTACCAGCTACATAAACTAGTGTGCAATGTATTACAGTATTAGTAACAAAAACAATTAAATAATCAGGAAATGAGGGTGGGAGGGTACCAATGATGATACTTCATATATATAGATACATAAATTGCTGAACAGGTTTCATTGTTTCAAGGATTCGATACGTTTCTCGGGGTAGTGGTTATCCTGAAAACAATGAGGGTAAAGGTCAAAGCAGTCCACCAGAAGAATGACAACATAAAATATGTTCATCAGTCTAATGTAACAAAGATTGACAACTAATTCTAACCTTAATGCATACATATATATAATGAACATCATTGTTCTTTCCAAGGGCAGTCTCTCCCTTCGTATCTAATGGAATTGGAACCGTCAGATCCTTGTTCTGATCATCTGAGCTGTTTCCAGATGCAAGTTTCTCTGCATGCAATGAAATGAATGCTCCATGAACAAACTTGTGAATATAATAATTTGGAGAACAGGAGCACATAATTCAGATAAATCTTGAAGCTAATAAAATAACCAAGACCACAATAAAAATTCAGCAAACCTATTGTGTGGAGTTTAATTGCCCACGAGCATGAATTTCTCAACAATGAAAGTCGATATACAGGTGAACCATATGTAATCTGCAATTCATGTAAACCTCAGTAAGGAATAGGAATAGACACAAAGCAGAAACAAGATTTAAGAAGGCAATGATAACGGGACAAAAAATCTGATGCTGTTCAATTGCACATGGTATGTTTGTTGCTCAAGCACCTAAATACCCGACTTTTTAATGACAAAAGAAACAGCCGACCAGATAAGTAAAATAAGATTACATATGTATAAGGGCGATTACATTACCAGGATATATACTCCTTTCTCCTTGAGAACCCTGTAATTATAACCAACCACTTTGATTTGGATGAAAGTGAGGAAGAAGCGGTAACAAACAAACTACAAAAAATGTTCATAATACCTGTAAACTTCTTCAAGCATCATACTGGCATTTTGCCGGGAGTTTTGACCACACTACAGGGAGAAATAAAAATAATATAACAATCAGCTTACGAAGGATACTGTCGGAAATCATGGATATCGTGATATGTTGCAGAATCTTTCAGATTGTCTAGATATCTTAGATCGATATTGTGTAAGTTTGATGTTTTGTATCTTTGATTTGCGTTGTGCTCAGGAAATTCTCCGTCCATTCTTTAGCCTTGAAAATGTATAAATACCCAAATGCAAAGTTGAAGGAAAAAGGAAAAAATATTTCCCAATCTCTCATAGATACATGTAATGTGACGCATTACTCACCAAGAGAGAGTCCAGTGTCCCTGGAAGAATATTCAAAAGTATCAGAAACTGTTATGAAGTGGATTGTTTCAGAAACCGGCAGATATAATGGAGTACCTTTATCAACAACAGCGTCGAAGGAATTTGCATCAATAGGACTCATGTCGCAGACATCCATTTTCATATCTGCTCAGACATTAAGGAAATGGTGCCTGAACTATGTACTTTATACATCATGAATAGCATATGTCTGACAGCGTTATGATTATTTCCTAATACTTAATATCTAGGATGAAATTCTAATTGTGATACAATTTTATTCTTTATGTAACGAACGATACATTTCAGCTTTGGGTGATTGGAATACTTCTCTTTCATGGCTTGAATCACCACAAAGGATGAATCGATGTTGACGACCTCGTGGTATCCATCGTCAACCATGCTTTCACTAAAGGCTGCAGAAGGAAACCATAGTAATCAGATAACAAATTTTAACTACAAATCACAAAGAAATATTATGTTGCTAGCTTTGCATGGCTCACAAATAGCACAACTTTTTACTTGAACACAAATTACTGACTTCAATAGCAAAGGCATAGTCTGTTCCAAAGCATTATTAAAGATTGGTCATGGCGTCTCCAATGTAATGTGGTAGTTTGACATACTGGCTAGACTTTATTACGAAGAAATACATGGCATATCATAGCAAAAAAATTACCGTTTCAGTAATTTTACTTTGATGGTTCATATGTGCACATGCTTTATGACTAATGCAATTTTAGCTGTTAAATTATGTCACCGCGCGTCTTCGCTTGTCTGATTTGTTCATATACCAACGTGCTAATTGTCACAGCTGAAACCATTTCATTTTGGAATCTATAAACTATTTTGATCACCATTTCACGCTGTAATAGAAATCTGATGGCGAAAATAACTTTTTTAAATAACAAAAGGCGGCAGCAATGCATAATTAAGATGAAAAGAGCTCGTCTTTTTTTTTTCTTTCTTTTTTAAACGAGATGAAAGGAGCTTGTCAACATCAAATTTGGACATAACCACCAATTCTTCTAAATGGAATAATGTTCAGTAATAGTTGATTGATCCAACTCGAGATTTGCTCTCTTAGGCGTAGCTGGTGCAAACATCAAGATGGTCACAAGCAAATAAGCAACACGATCACACTTTCAATTAAAAACAAAACGAATAATTAGTTCTAGTGTTGATGACACAGATACCAAATTTGGATGCACTTGAGATATCCATCCAAAGATTGACTCAGAAACGAGCATATACCAGTGATCCAAAGCAAATTCGATGAAAAAATCAGACTTTGTTTACAATTTCAAAAAGATTAGGGAAAACATATCGTTCACAATGTGAGATCAGCTCCCACAACTAGCAAACATTTACGCACACGAAGTAGAGAAACGAGTATTAAAGGTGTAAAATGGGGGAAATACCGGAATTTCCGCAGCCAACGACGAGAACGCGGTGGGGACGGGGAATGTAGTGGCGGATGAGAGGAGCGAGGGAAGAGTATTTTTGGTACCAATCGAAGGGGGTAGAATCCTGTGCATAGCGATTATCCCAGTACCATGACTCGCTGTAAGCCTGCGTTTCACCGCCGGCGGTCGCCGGAACGCCGTCCGCCGTCATTCACGATCAATTGCCTGTGCCACTTCCGATCAAATATGTATTTTCAGGGATAAATACATACGAAGGCCAGCTATGGCTATGTTTAGCCACTAAAAGACGAGGAAAAATGTCTTGTACTATTTCCAGCAATGTTAAAAATTATGCAGTTAAAAAAAAAAAAAAAACGGTTGACGAGATATGAATTCGGATTCGTTTGGAGCTGTAATTTTGAAAATGTGATTAAATAAGAAGAATGTGTTTGGATAAACATTAAAAAATCTTTTTGTGCAAATCCATTTCCAATTTTTTTCCTTGCAACAAACTACAAAATCATCAAAAAACACAAAAATTCAAAAAAAAATCACAATCGATTTTATTATTTTATAATTTTTATATTTTGTGAACATGTGTCGCGCGTATGCCATGATTATCGGTATATATTCTTATATCTAAGAATAGATTTTTTAATCTCATTATTAATATGAGATGCCATGGGGCGTGACCTCGGGTTTTGGTTGATCGGCTAGGTTCCAACTTCCAACGGCGGTAGTATGAGCAAAAATTGAATGAGACACTTGAAGGATCAAATTTATTTAAACGTTCATGTTAATTCCTTGAAAGAACTTTAAATTTAAAATAAATAAAAAAAATTATTTAAATGTTCGTGTTAATTCCTTGAAAAAACTTTAAATTAAAAAAAAAAAAAAAAAAGTTGAGCTGACCCCTCGAAAGCTCTGCACAAAGGTTTGCAGGGTGTCATTAGTGTGTATGCATAAATCAATGGTCATAGATTTATTTACAAAATGTTAAGATTCTTTTTCATAAAATATCAATGTCAGTCTCACATCCGATTTATTATTTTGGTGACACATGATTATTTATCTTAAACCAAATCCCGTCAAGAAATAAGGTGTAAATAGTTTTCTATTATTTTTTAATATTTAGTCATCGTAGGGGTGTATCCAATAAATATAGGGTTGAGATAAGCTGAGCTTAACATTTATCTCATGGACTTCAATATCCTAGGTCTATATTGATTAATTCATTAAAAAAAATTAAATGAGCTTATTATGTTCATTGGTAGGTAGGATTTAGGAACTAATTATATATATATATATATATCAAAGATTAAGAATTATAAAGATGATTTAAAGATGATTTATCCAAGATTATTTTATAATTTAATTAATTAAAATAAAATATCAATCATTTACATGCAAGCCCATGCCGGCCTGCCTGTTGACGTCGAATGGGTACATAATCTCAGCCGCATGTTACGTGCCGGATCTAATGCCCTATGCGCCAACATGATGCGCACATTTTGAAAACACTGCCAATTTTTTTTTTAAAACAAGAATGTTTATCGATTTACCAATACTATGATCAACACATTTAATTTCATATTTGGAAAATGAGTTATGTTATATGTATAATGAATTTTATATATGTTGTTAAGTCTTTTTTTAAAATTATTAAATTATCTCAATTGCATTCAAGAAAATATCTCTATTGAGATATTTTTGTAATTTTAAAATATATGACTTTGCCACCAAAGAAATGTATGAGTTGATGAATTATGTAGGTAAGCTTTTGACAAATGGACAATTAAGGTTGTCTCTTTCAAAACAGGGTGGGGTCCTTATTTATTTAAAAATGATATTATGTATTAATAATGTACAATATGTTGAAAATATATTATTATAATTGAATGTTGAATATTAAGTGTGTGACTGATGATGTAAGTAATGAATAATGATGTATTTAATTTTTGAAATTATTTTCAAATGAGATCTATACATAGGTCTCTCCATTTGGGTAGAAAATCACAATTTTATAAAATGTAGAGTTTGATATATTTTGAGTTTTGAAATTTTTACTTTTTATCATAAATTTTTACTTTTTCACAACACAATCAATTATTAAAAAAATTATTATATCATAATTTTTATTATCAAAAATTCAAAAAATATAATACTCATGCACATCCTACTATAAATCTGTCCTTAAACATATATGTTCAATCTTAGCTCCGTTTTACCTCTTATTTTGGTGTTGCTTGTCATCAACCGTCGTCCCTCGTCGTCCTCAATGATCATCGACATTTCTAGTCTTGAATTTTTAGTTTGAGTTGTTCGAATGATGTATCTCTGCCTCCAGATGCGCTAAATTTTGATTAATTAGTTGTTCGATTTAATTTGATTTCACGTTAGATGTTAATTGAAAGAGTGGATGCCCCGCTAGTCAACTTGTGGCTAAGGGCTTTGAGAGTCTCTTTATGTAAACAATCTTTGTTTAATACAATTTACATTATTTAAAGGCGTATTTTTTATCTTTCTTCATATCGTTATATGGTAATATAATATTGTTGTTTTGATAAAGACCTTGAATATACTATAGTGCAAGTAAGATGAGATAGTGATGTGAGAGAGAACACTATCATGAAACACATCTTATAGTCACTGTATATTCTAAACCGTTCCTACTCGATTTGGGCCGTCCGTAATAAGGATAAGGATCGCTCGAGATTGAGACTAGCATTTGCGATGCCGAGTACCACGTTTCATTGGTAAGGAACATGGAGATGTTCAAAGCATGCGAATGGATATTATTGGATGAATGATCGAACTACCCTACTAGGACTTTCCAAGTGGCCGGTTATCACTTATCGAGTGGATGAAGTTTGCGGTTTTGGTTGTACACCATTAGTCCTTACTACTTGAAATATCATGAAGACTCTATATGCTAGTACTGTACTTTGACTCGTTTACCGACTCCGTGAGGGTCATCAGGCGTCGAGATTGGGTGCAGTCACGACACGTATATGAGTCAATGATTGGTTGTCAAGGATTCACCTCACACCTACGGGAGTGGATATCCTATGTGATCTGAGGAGATATTAGTGTGACAAATCTCTGGCCAGAGTATTTGATATGCTTTAGGTTACGCGGTTTCCTAGTTGCATATGCGATGTCACTATTTGATCTCAGATGTATTGCATAGTTATCGAATCTCTAACAACTCTCGATATACCAATGGTTGTTGATTCAATCGAGATATTTGGATGAAGGGACCGTACTGTACGCTAACCAAAACTTACTGGTTCTTGCAAGCGCTATCAGTGATACCTAGGGAATCATGGGGCGATGTTGTTAGGCGCTCATACCATGATTCGATGGGTAAGCCGGAAATGATGTTCCGAGTCACAAGGAGTTGTGAACCCACGGCTAGTTGTATCCCTGAACCAATGAGGGTCACACAAGTAATGGATTTCTAATCCCCGTTGAGATAGTTAAATTTAAAGAGTTAAATTTAGCGACAAAGAAGTTGGACTTCTCATAATAAAGCAAAGGGAGTAAGGTTTCCTAAAATGACATAGGGATGGACATTTTTTGAAATCACTTAATTCGGATTCAGAAAAATTATCTTGACTTTAAAAGGTGCAAAAATGGTTTATGTGCACATTGGTGAAATCAGTTTATCAATCGGAGTCATGATGAATTTTATATTAATTTCTATAATAACAGGCTTGGCTTGTTGGGCTTAAGTTATGACTAATGGGCCCTAAGGTGTTAGTGTCCCATTAGACATATAAGTTAGTCCAGTACAGAAATTATATATAGTACATGATGGGATTTTCGAAAATAAGATTATTCCAAGCTAGGAATTCGAAAATCCCTTCTCTCTTTCGTGAGAGAATTCAGTCTGTGATTTTCCAGTGCAATCTATCAGAGGGTTTAGTTTTCTATTCGTGGACTTGATTAAGGAGTTGATCCAAACTTCAGTTCCTGGGATTTACAACAAGAGCAGATTTAACTTGTTGGAGTCCATAGATCAAGTCATAGCTTGAAGAGGTAAAATTATAATTGTTATTATTATTTTACTCAATTGTTTTAATCACAAAGGATCTGGCATCCATAGATCTGAAATTGTTCCAGATCATAAAACTTCCGCTGCCTTGGGTGCCGGATCACACAGATCCAGGAACAGCGTTCCAACAGTATGCGTTGTTAATTTCATGTAATAATTTAAAATTCGTGGATTGAGGACACAAATTTTGAAACCTAAGTTTGAAAATTGTGGTTTTTGTTGAATTTAACTTTGAATGGAAAAATTAACTGCTTATAAATTAAATTTACACTTGAATTGTGAATTTTTTAATAGTTTATTATGATTTTTTCAGGATAATTCATTATTGTGAAATACGAAGGATAATTTCGTATAGTTTAGTTGTATTTAACTTTTCAAGTTAGTATATGAAATCTCATATTTTAAGCTTCGATCGGGACATCATTTTCTTTAGGACCGCTCGATGATCAGGAGTTCGATTCCTCTATCGATACCTTCTCGGAATAAATTATTGCACGTGACTTTCTAAATTTTATTCACCCGACTAAGGGTTTACCCAATGCGCATCGAAAAAGTAACAATGTAGGCTCCCATATCATTAAAAAAAAATAGAAAAGAAAAAATAATAAATAACTTATATTTTACATCTAACATTGTTTTTTAGAAAATAATCAACTAGCAAGATTAACGTTTTGTCACGTTAACAATAACTATATTTCATAATAATAATAATAATAATTTATTATTATTATTATTAAAATGTGTGGTGATATGTTAACATCATGTCCATCCACGACGCGGGCCAAGTAACGTGGGAGGGCGTCGGTGACCGCGATTCCCTTGTGGGTGTCATTGCGTTGTCACTCTTTGGACGCTTTCCAAGCATTTTCTTTTTTGAACATCTTTTTTAAATTTTATTTTTTGGTTTTCCATTTAAGTTCAATTTTTTTTTTTTTACCAGAATATACTTGTAAACAAAATAGACTAGACACAAACAGAATGCTCGTACGTATACGAGGACTAGTAGCTTGTAAAATCTACGTGGGATCCAGGCAATACAGTTTTTGTAATTTTAAATTGATGCAAGGAACTTTATCAAGTGAGATGGTTTCACCCTCTCCTACTTTTTTGTTTCGATGATAGATGAAACTCGTCGTCGTTATTTTTCAATATTTATTGAATAAATTCTCATATTATTACAATAGCCTATAAATCATGTTATAAGTTAGGTAAAATGCACTGGACTAATCATTTGTGACAAGTTCGTATAAGAAAATATTAGTGAGAGGAATCGAATTTTAACCAGTAAACGGATCATTCATTTTCATGAAATTATATATTTAAGGGTTACAAAAAAAATCTTTTTCGAAGGTAAAATGAGAGGAGTCGTACAACAAATCCGGGTGGTTATCTAGCACTTCAACTCGCAAAAAATAGTTGTGGGGTATCTTATGGGAATTGACCATGTTGCTCTCTCACTCAGGTCTCTGCCGCTCGTGCACACCCCTCGATTTAACTTTCGCATGAGTTAATGGACCTCTAAATCATGTGGGATGAGATCCCTTTCAGAATCAACCCTTTTAAAAAAACAAGTTTTGTTGGTTGACATTTGTATCACGAATAAACATAAGAGACGTAAGGGGTCATGAGGGAAACTTTTGCCAAGTTCTCGGAAAGTGTTTGAAATGTAATTGATAATTGACCTTAAAGTTTGATAGACTTGCATCCTATTGTACGCTTAGCTCTAAGTTTAGTACATTTATTAAAAAAATTAGCATATAAATAATAAAATTCGAGCCGTTAATCCTTTCTTAGATGGACTAGAGTCTAGATAGATAATGAAATTAGGCTATGACCCATGAAAATAAACAAAAAAAATTATTTGTTCTCTGAATTGTAATTGATTAATCTTGATTTGCGGTAATAGGAACCAACGATGCTGGCTCATGTTTATACTCCATTTTTTAAATTTTTTTGGAACTATGTCGATGTCCATTATGTATGGCATTGTTAAGTGTTTACATTTTTTTTTACGTTAATCGTTTAATTTTTAAAATATGTTTAGAACAAATAACACAAAAATGTTTAGTTATATAATTAAAAAAATAATTTCTAATAATTGACTAATTTTGAAACATTGAATTAGTAATAGAGTTGATTTTCAAATTTGTATAACTAAAAGGAAACGAGTAAGCGAGCTGTATCCAACTCAGCCACCATGTTCAGCGGATGAATCTACACTGAGATTCCATCCAAAGGGGACGCTGTTTGGTCTCTATATATTTTACCAATCTCCGCCTATCTTCGCACAGCTTTCCACTCTTCTTCTCTTCGTCTCTGCCCTTTTTCACCTCCCATTTCAATCCGAGGTATGATCTTTTAGTTTCTGTCTTTGTAATTGTCGATATAATTTTACTTGGGTTTTCTTTCATTTGCTGATAATGGAGACATGTTAGAGTCCTTTAGATCTCGTTTTTTCTTGGAAAAAGACAATCTTTTTGTGTCTTGTGGTTTTGGGATGTTGGGTTTTGATGGGTTTTCACTTTTCAGCTCTTGGAAATCTAAGTATGTATTTGTAATGCTGTAATAAAAAAGTAAATAAAAGGTAGAAATCCAGATCTACGAGTTTCTTGATTAAATCCAATGTTCGATGGAGTGTGAGTGATGATCCGGGGGAGAAATGATTTAGCAGAATCTGCATTTTCATTTTTTACCTACAAATTTGCTTATCTGTATGCATGTTGTGTAGGGTGAAAGAGATGGAAACATTCTTGTTCACATCGGAGTCGGTGAACGAGGGGCACCCCGACAAGCTCTGCGACCAGATCTCCGATGCGGTTCTTGATGCCTGCCTTGCCCAGGATCCCGAGAGCAAAGTTGCTTGCGAGACTTGCACCAAGACTAATATGGTCATGGTGTTCGGTGAGATCACCACCAAGGCCAACATCGACTACGAGAAAATTGTCCGCGACACTTGCCGTGCCATCGGATTTGTGTCCGATGATGTCGGTTTGGATGCTGACAACTGCAAGGTTCTCGTGAACATCGAGCAGCAGAGTCCTGATATTGCTCAGGGTGTCCACGGTCATCTCACCAAGCGACCTGAGGAGATTGGTGCTGGTGATCAGGGCCATATGTTTGGCTATGCCACAGACGAGACTCCTGAATTGATGCCCCTCAGCCATGTTCTTGCCACCAAGCTCGGCGCTCGTCTCACCGAGGTCCGAAAGGATGGTACTTGCCCATGGTTGAGGCCCGATGGTAAAACCCAAGTGACAGTCGAGTACTACAACGAGAATGGTGCGATGGTTCCCATCCGTGTCCACACCGTCCTGATCTCGACTCAGCATGATGAGACGGTGACCAACGACGAGATCGCCGCCGACCTGAAGGAGCATGTCATCAAGCCTGTCATCCCCGACAAGTACCTCGACGAGAAGACCATCTTCCACCTCAACCCTTCAGGCCGATTCGTCATCGGTGGCCCCCATGGTGATGCTGGTCTCACAGGTCGCAAGATCATCATCGACACCTACGGAGGGTGGGGAGCTCACGGAGGCGGTGCTTTTTCGGGGAAGGACCCGACTAAGGTTGACAGGAGTGGTGCATACATTGTCAGGCAAGCTGCCAAGAGCATTGTGGCGGGGGGACTTGCTAGAAGGTGCATTGTTCAGGTTTCTTATGCCATTGGTGTGCCGGAGCCCTTGTCGGTGTTTGTAGACACGTACGGGACTGGAAAGATCCCAGACAAAGAAATTCTGAATATTGTGAAGGAGAACTTTGATTTCAGGCCTGGTATGATTTCTATCAACCTGGATCTGAAGAGGGGTTCCGGTAACAGATTCTTGAAGACTGCTGCTTATGGCCACTTTGGCCGTGATGACCCCGATTTCACTTGGGAAGTGGTGAAGCCTCTCAAGCACGACAAGGCTCAAGCTTAAGGGATTGGAACGATAGTGGCTTAACCTCCAGTATGGACACCTTTTAGCTTTCAAGGATTTTGGTTTCATTTTTTGTTTGTTCCTACAATATTCGTGCTTTTGCGCATTACTGTTTAAATGATCTATTATTTTGTCACTCATGTTTAGAGTTACCTGCTTTTAATGGAAAACTGGATTTTATTTTTTATGGTTGGAAATAGAATCTTGAATACAAGGAAAACTTATGAGTCATTTACATTGAAGAGTCGTTTACATTGAAGATGTTATGAGATGAATTTACTCTTTTGAAAGGGGATCATTGATTGCAAGTGGATGTTCAATTACAAATTCGCAATCATAGGCTACTCTATAAAATCTCCTAACCAAAATAAACTAAAAACATATACACAAGTTGGTGTCCATTAACATTAACAGACCCCTAAATAATTAAATGCCGAGAATTGGTCTTCGATCAAAGAGATCTGAAACCCAACTCAATCCTCGGTAACATTGCTCGGAACTCGGTCCATCTTCATGAAAAAATTATGAGACTTCCGGTTTCCTAGAACCTTTCAGTGCATATCACAAAATCAATGTTGAGCGGTCGAGTCAACTTAAGGTGCAACTAAGAGTAGATGGATACTTACCATTAATGTGAGGTTCACACATCTTTGAGTGGAGCAGAATGTGAGGTATGCTTCTGCTTCTTGGAGGATAGAAAGCCTTCAACCGGTTCACCGTCGGCAACCCTGACAAAAGGAAAGGAATTGCAATGAGCCGCAGTGAATTATGAGTTATTGTCAATTCATCACATCTCGCACATAGGCTGAAACTTTTCCACCATAAATATTAGGAAGCATAAGAAGGCTCTGGATCAAAGTGCCTCCAACTGGACAAGCATCCGAAATTCGTTAGTCACATCATCAAACATCAGCGTTAGTCCCCCATAGGTAGAAGTGAATGCCTTAATTGGTTAATGACAAAACTTGACCAAAAGGCTCTAAATGAATTCTGTGAAGCGGACGACTTATTAGTCATGTTAAATTGACAGAGTGGCTTTTACCACTCTCACAGTTATTTGGTGGATTTGTAGCTGTTTTGACAGTTGCCAACTTCCTGGTTTTCCTATTTGATGAGTACAAACACTGGACATGAACAAGGATTTATTTTTAGAAGTCGGAACAAATAAACCAAGGCCGATTTGTATCTTAGACGAAGTTCAGTAGGTTTAATGCTTATACCACGTCGAAGTCTGAGTTCCAGGTCTGAATATAGAGCCAGAGATACAGTGTATATGAACTAATTTGGAGAACATTTTTCAAGTACATATCAAATCCATGTTTTAAGGTGCACTAAAAGAGTTGGAAAATAACTCCACATTACAAACATAAGGCCATTGTTCGTGACAGAGAACACAAAAAAAATAAACAGAACCAGGCACAGAAATGTCAAAACAACCATTTTAAGAAGCAAAAGGAAAAAAGAAGAAAACCTGGGTACATGAAACTGCGTGATCGTTCCAAGGACTTCAGATAAAGTTTAAGTCACATAGGCAGTTGCCTTCAAGTTTCTTTTCCATGGTGGAGATCGAGAGTTTCACGAAATTCGTATGAAACAGAGTATAACGCATCTCTATTCAAGTCAAACTTATGTTATATCTAATCTAATACTTAAAGGAGTCCAAAAAGAGACCAAGCGAGAGACCAGCCTTCCAGTAATTCAATATGATGATTAAGTTCTTTATGTTGTCCACAAAATTTAGAGAATACTTATACATAAGAGCCCCAGTCCCTTCCACAAGGGCCACAGCCAAAGCGGCGGATAGCACATCCCAGTCTCCTGTTTGTCCTATCACAGTGGCAAAAGCAGTTGCACAATAGAATCCCACCAAGAAAGAGAATAATTTGACTGGAAGATTTCTCCTCAACTCCTTTAATCTATTAATCAACATAACTCGAACAGTTTGGATAGCCCTGATAAGCCGAGTTCCACCAAGTGAATCATTTGACGAAGAAGAATTGAGCCTACTGCCATCGGTTGCACTTCTAAGAGACCATGCCATCCTTCTACATGATTTTATGCAACACAATTTCAGCTCATGCAATGCATAAAGCATGCCAAATTCATTTGGAAAAAAACAAACAATAGAATAAATATCATCAAACTATTTTTTTACGCAGCTAGACATGATTCATTTAAGTGTAATAAAAAAACCAATAGAACAGCACGGTCTAAAAACTCACTCAAATTTGTTGACCGTAAAAGATTGATTTTTGGCATCGTAAAATGTCAGCAGAAAGGGCGTGGGCGCCGATTTGCCAAAAGAAAAAGCATCAAGCAACTTCGACTTAGAAAATTTAGCACTTGGGAATCTGAAACCTGTCAAATTGACAGATGATGGCATTTTCTTGGATCAAACCATAGAGGAACCCTAAGGCTGCAATCCAGATGTGGAAAAAAAAACAAAAAACAAAAAAGCAATATCATCGAATCCCTTAGTATAATACAGGGTTCAGAATGAATAATCAATTTACCAAGTCATGAAACTAGACAATACTACACTTACATTAGAACATAACAGAAACCCAGATGAAAATTCGTCAAGAAACTCAGTCCCTTCTCAAATCTTGACGACATGGTAACGCCTCCATGAACATCTAGATCAAAATACACAACTAAGTTATACTTCAACTGCTAAGAAAGATGCACGGATTTGGAGCAAGTTTCCCATTGATGTACCGAGCAGCGAGCTGGATAATTGAAGAGGAGTAAACTAATGTACGGTGTAGGAAATGAAGTCCAAGATTCGCCGGAGAAGAATGGTGTGAGTGTCCACTTTAACCCAAACCAAAGCACCAATAAAATGAATTAGGTAGGGTATGATTTTCCTTTTTCTTTTTTTTTTTTTTCCCTATTTAACAATGATAATTTTTTTATTAGATCATCAATGGATCCAATTTATATATAAAATGAAAGAATGTACACGTCGTCGGACTCCGGTGAGGTTTATGAATTATGAATGTCTATATATCAATGTGTGATTTTTTTTTTTTTTTTTCAGAAATGTGTATCTATGGTTAGTGATAAAGATCATCTATATTATAAGATTTTGTATAAAAGTAAATACATTAATCATATTTTTCAAAATATTTTTTCTCCATGACTAATAAAAGCTTAGACAAAATAAATTGAGAGAGAAAAAAAAATTCCAACATGATTAACATAAAAGGTGAATAATATGTTTACCACCAACCGATGTCATTCAATTATTGAATTTACAACTCATCATATCCAATAGGTGAGTATTGATGAGTACATTGAACGAATATGGTGGGTGGACAACATATTAAAATCGTAAATTATAAATATACATATTTATATAATTGTTTTCATTATAAAAAATAAATGTAATTTTCTATTCTAAAAAATATCAATTAATCGAGGTTAAATGTATTAAAATTTAAACGATATTAAACATTGAATAAGCGAAATTAAACATAACATATGCGAGTTTTTTAAACACTGAATTATATATAGATTTCTCTGTTTATTCACTTCAACTTTCTTTTTATTATTTTTTTAAGGGGACTTCAACTTTCTTTAAAAACAGTTTTACGCAATTTACTGATATTCGGATAGTGTTGTAAAATTTTTGAAGTGATTGCAAAAGCAGAGATAATGAAATAAGACAGAGCCTCAAACCAAATCCTTTATTACAACTCCCCTATTTATTTTAAATCTTTCGTCATATCCAGACACGGAATAGTTTCCTCTTCTACTTAGAAAAAAATAAAAAAAAGTTCAATTAAAATATTTCTTCAAGTCCAAAGATTCATATAAAGATACATACACGCACACTGATGGATAATTAATTCACTTCTTACAAAGTAACAAGCATCCTAGAAATGTTCACTCAGAGCCATACTTCAATAGCTCCCACCTGAAGGGATGGAAGCATGGATGAACTTCAGGTGAGCTTTTGAAGAGCAGCGCAGCACACACGCATACTGCGGCTATTGCCACCATAGACAGCATTGCCGGTTTGTAAATCCTCACGGATGATCTCCAACTTCCATAACCCCTCATTTTCTGCTCACATTCGCTACAACTTCGAGGTCTTTCTGTTTCAAAAGCAACCCCTGACTTACCCAACTTACTCGTGTTTTCGATTTTCTGTTTTGTGGGTACGGTGTTGTCTGGGATGTCCACTACAATGTGACTGTTTAGCAATTTCTTCTTCAGTTTCCGCTGAACTAGATGGATGTAAGAATAATGACCGCGGAAACATGCATAGTCATGAGGGGTCAATCCTGTGCTGTCTTTAGCATTCTTCCATGCGTTTATTCCCACCTGAAAAAGAAAATTGTGATTTCCTGAGTTCAGAAATGCATATAGTTCAAAAGCCATGCCGCGCTTGTTAAAAAGCATATGAAGGAGCATACCGATTTTGGATCTTCGGTTAATACATCCAATACATTCTCACGGCCATCTAGACAGGCCGCTATGTGAAGAGGAGTCAACCCTCCTGGTCCTATAGAATCAGGCCTAAACAAATACTGGCCCTCTTTGTCAGCTTGATTCAGTTTTGGTCCCGTTTTGTACAAAGATTCACTTGGACGGTACTCTAAGAGAAACTCTACCATGGACTTGCTATTTCTCCGGACTGCTTGGTGAAGAAGGCCAATGTCCAGCAACGCAAGTAGAATGGAGGTGTGTTTCCCTGGATCTATGGTACCATTCAAGAAAATGCTTAACAGTTTTTCGACTACAGCACACCAGTCATGATCTATGGAGAACTCGATAAGCCATCTGAAACGTTTGAAAGGGAATAGATCCACTTTGAAACTGGATTCACCCAACCTACACTTCAAACGGCTCCTTTGGAGTAGCCAACCCATTTCGTGTATGAACTCCAAAGCTTGGTTCCTAGCATCTATTTTATTCGTATCTCTGTCGGTGATTCCAATGATGCTCTCTAGGGTACAAATTTCTAAGCAGACATCCTTCTCTGCGACGATGAAGGGAAAGAAGCTGCTGCTGAGACCATGGTCTTCAACCTAATATAAATGAGTACAAACAAAATTTATTTAGTACTTGAAAAGGGTGAGCCGATGCATCAATGAGACTGTAATTTCACATGACTCTTAATTAAACAAAAAAAAATTATTTGGGCAACAGAGTATTGAATACATCACCACCTCAATAAATCCCCTTCCAACTATATTTGGCATAGTGCAAGAGAAGTTAAGGGATTGGATCTCATCATGCTCCGCGAACGACTCTGCTCCTCCTGTTCTAGCACCACAATTTTCCTGAGCAAGATATTTTCCATCTATTGTGCATAGTAACCTGAGACCAAAAACAAGAAGTGAATGATATAAAATTTCTTCAGGTGGTGTTCCGATTATTTATGAATTTCGATTGATGGATTTCAAATTCATTGCATATACTTGAGCGAGAATAAATAAATTAAGTATTTCAAATTTGTACAACAAAATTTTCCATATAGTATCTGAAATCATCCGCAATTATATCTCATTACGAAATAATGGATTTTCAGATGTTTTGATTTCAAATCCTCTTTTAAATTCAAATAACTCTTAAGACGCAGCCTTATCTTTTCCGGAACTTCATAAAAGAATGAAGGATTCAAACTACCTTATCTAAACCAAGAAATCGATGCATGAATTGTCAAATAGAATACCTTGAAGTTACAAGGGAAAAATTGAACCCTTTGACAAAAAACTGAACACTCTCTGAGGCACAGACGGCAATAGGACTGATACTTGATATTCTGCAGCTTTGATGATAATTTAGATGTGAGGGTGTGTCTAGAACAACCTGGCCTGTGACCAAATGAAATTTTTCAGTGTTATTGACATTCAAGGATTGTCGGTTTCTCGGTAACAGAAAATAATTTGAAACAAATCATAGGACTGAAAATTTTAAATATACCATCGTAGACAAATGAGATCTGATTCTGCACTCGAGAGTATATCCATCCAGTTTTCCAAAATGAATCGTTGGCAGAATCGAGAAGCCTTCTCAAACTGGAAGATAGATCACAGTACAGCTGGAGGCCAAAATAATTTTAACAGTTACACGACGTTTTCTTAAAAGCTGGGTTTAATCTCTTTTTCCATAGCTCACGCAATCAACATCAATTTGATTATTCATGTACCTATAGCCTCACTGCAGTCTAACTCGACTATTAACTTCCAAGATTCCGGATGAAAAAAAATTTACCTCCTCCCACATGGAATTATCCATACGCAGGTATATCGTCAGTATGACGCAACCAGGTCTGATGTAGCTTTCGATCTCTGTAGGACTATTGGATAGCCAATCAAGAATCTGAAATCCATCGGGTAAATTTGAAGTTCCGAACTAAAAACAGGTAAATTAAGTCATTGTGAAAATATTTAACCTTGAAAGCCAGGAACAAACCTGCTTTCGCACAACAAGAGGGAAATCACTTGGATCTTTCCCAAAGAGTTTAAAAACAATCCGATCCGTGCGACTCTGCAATCAAATCAAATTGAAAATTCTGTCACAATGAAACCCCAACAAGAAATGACGTGTCAATGCAAAACTGCTTGAAGTTATTTCTTCCGTCAATCCAAATGTTGTGTTGATTCAAAACATAGTTATCAAATAATAATAATCGATAGCGCAAAAGTTTAAGAGGCACTAGAAGTTGTGGTGAGGAGAATATTGTATCTAGTTCTATCTAGTTCTGGAGCTGCATGAAAGTTTGATCAAAATGAAATTATGCATGTATACAAGTTATATGAAAACATGAAGATATATGAGGTAGGGTTCTAACATAGACGCTTTCAATGTAGTCCTGCGGAAATATATAAAAGCTCTACAATAAATTAGTTAAGACCTGCTCATCCCCACTGGATGTAGATGGTGATTGGCTTGAAGTAGAACCAGAATTCCCACTGTTCTGAGTAGGAAAAGAATTTTGAGAATCTTTATACAGCCAGAATGAGCTAGAAGGAGATACATTCCCTGTATTTTCCGGGGCAACAGTGTCTTCAAGACCGTCCATGCAGTCTTGTGAATCATCATAGACATTATTTAAGTCAATGTTACTCAGTTTTATCCTTTCTGCTGGAGTATCAGAAGCATTTGCTTTGATCGAGTTGCTAGCCTTTTTTATTAAAGCAGATGCATTGTCCGTAATTCCACCTTGAGAATTATCAGCCAGCAACCTCTTTTGTGTCAGATCAGATGCAGATTCGATCACACCCTGCCCAGCATTTCTACCAAGGTTCTGCAGATAAACATAGTTAGAAAACTAACCAGATAATGAAGAATATTCAAGTCTTTGGGACCTTAGGCACCTTTTCAGTTTCCAGAGATTTATCCACGTTCTGCAAATCCTGAGAAACAGGTAACAATGTAGCAGGGCTCCTTTCACCAGTTGTACCAGCAAGATTTGCAAGGTTTCTTAGGAGATGAGATAGCAAACCCTGATTCTCTGTTTGATCTGAACCATTGGCTGCCAAGTAATTGAGTGAGAAGTTCATGATGAGTCACGATAACTTAAGTGAATAAATTTAAAACAGACAAAACAAGATAGAAAAGAGAACTAAGAAACAGGTTTGGACATAGAACACAAAAAAAAACAAACAGGAGAAAATGGCAATGAAAACATGGAAGCACAAGTGACAGAGTGGCACAGAAGTACCCACAGGTCCCTGTAATATCCTTCTAATAGACAATCAATCGCATGACTTCCTATTATATTAGATATGTTTGGCCCAAACATAAGGAAAAAATGTCACATAAATTTCCTGGACTCTCACTGATATATATCAAAGTTGACAATAATGGAAATAACTGAGCTCGATCTACGTTATAAAATCTAATTTCAACCTTACAACTAATAAGTATCTACTCTGAGATTGTAATGAATAGTGATGCCAAAAATTATCTTGCCTTCACCTCAATGATTATTGTTGGACATATAACTTCTTCAGCCGATGCATATTTTGTTGAGAAGGAGATAAAACAAAGGAAGGAAAATGTAAAAAGGAAAGAAAAGAATAATTGCAGCATGATAAGCATCCTACTCTAGTTTGGTAATTGCACTTAAATAGTTGTTTATTTATAGATTTCGGCAAGCACATAGATGATACTCCAATGCATATGAACTCCCTTTATCCACGTCTAATATCTAGATAGCATAACTTAACTGAACCAAGTTTGATTCTCAGAAACTTGCTTTATTTCATCTTAGTCCGGCAACAAAACATATTTTCTGACAGGTAATTCGACTTTCAGGGACTCGGTAATTCATTAAAATTAAACAAGCATGTGTTACCCAACAAAAAAAGAAACACGAAGATATATACAGCAACTGGACTACCATCCATGAAATGCTCAATAATATTTCAAATTAAGCTAGTTCTTTTTCAAGTCATGCAATCGCACGGCTAAGATAGTGGCACATAACAAATAACTTACTCAGACGGCAACTTACAATGTATGTTGGAGAGTATCTTTAGCAGACTAATTAGTAAATAATTGCTTCCCCGCTCATCATTAAGAGTTGCAGCATTTACAACATTCTCGGGATGAGTTTTCCTTCGCCTTTTGTTGTGGCCTGCCAATCGTCTGCGACAACTCCTCTTCCCTTCATCAAACTCTTCAAGAACATGAAACCTGAAGAAAAATTGATACTATCTTATAAATCCCAATGGCATACTACTTAGCGGTTCTACTATTACTTGGTTTTCTTGCAGACTTCCAAATAAATTCAGACTGCATACACAGTCCCAATATACAACACAAGGCAGCATAATTGTGAGGAAAATATCCAGATTAGTGAATGCGGAGTGAACATGTATTAGAGGCGAGTAGTTAGATAGGACTGCCAATCCTAGTTTATGGATAATGCTAACAATCCTTATGCAAAAATATTTAGATGAAAGAGTGACCTGCTGCACTGCTGACAAAACCGCTGCATAACATTTCCCACCAAAGCTTTGGTAGCCTTAGAATGCACATCACAAACTTTATGCCGTCTGTGATAATCTTTTGCATTGCTCAAGTCCGCCTTACAGTCCTCCACTTGGCAAACCGCACGACTAGTCGGTACCCCTGAAATTTTGGTCTTCTTACCACTCTTACCTTCTGACTTATCTACATCTCCTTCCGTGACATGATACACTTGTCCACCTAGCTTCAGATTCAGTGATCCACACTCTTCATTCACCTGTTCGGTTTCAACCTCAACAACCCTCCTACGTTTTTCCAATTCAGTCCGTTCTCTCTCAATTCCATCTGACCCCGATGAGAAACTATTGGAGGCTCCATTGTACACTGGAATTTCTGATCCAGCTGAAAAGAACTGTTTACTTCTACAGTCTGATGGGGCAGAGTTTAGAGGAGCAGCCACAAACAAATCACCATCCCATTTCCAGTCATTCAAATCCCATTCCACGCTCCTCTTTCCCATTGCCTTCAAATCCGGAGCCACTGGACCAAAGAATTGATGCAACTTCCCACCAAACTTAGCCTCCATTTATGAAAATCCAAACCACACACAAAAACTTCAAAAGAAGAGAGGAACCAGAGTTTCAAGAATCTATTTTCACCAAACAAGGGCAAAGATTGAATCTTTCCTTCACGTCAAGCTTAAGCTAATTAAATTCAATCTTCGATCAGCCTCGCTACTGCCCCAGAAATTCAACAAGAGCACGACGACACACCCATGGATCCAAACAAGAACACCCCACGAGCCAAAATAACTCTAATCTTCCATTGAGATCTATTCCGGGCACCGCAAAACATACAGACCACATCCCCAACACTTTAACACAAAAAGACTTCACCTTCGATCAAATACACAAAAACCCAGTCCGTATCCCTTTAGGCCCGTCTTTTTTGGATATTGGGTACTTCTTTTTTTCCACTGTCTGTACAACAGATGATAAGATAAGACTAAAACTTCCGATAAAAGCGAGAGTGAGATTCGATCTGCGATGTTTCAGCTCTGACCGAAAGATCACCGGCGATTTAGAGTTCCACAATACAGAAGAGAGAGAAAAACCCGAACCCGCGTTCTAGCTATTATTAGGGTCAGAGGAAAATGTTAAAAAAAATGGAGTACACGATACAGAAAAATAACCTACAAATACGATAGCATTTGCCACTTGCCACTGTTGCGAAATTGGTGGAAGAAAAAAATGAAGATTGTCTCGAATTCAATTAATATAAAAGGTGTAGTAAATTTTGACCCCGGCTTCGGGGAATCTACAATACCACGATCCAGTTCATTCCGTTCATTGCTTGTCTGTACACGGTAAAAAAATGGAGAAGTTAATTTATGGAGGAATTCTGTATTTACATGTGTTTTTTGGTTATGTTGTAGGTGAAAATATGGAAAAGAGGTGTATTGTCATTTTTATTTTTTTATCTGAAAAAAGGTTAACCTTGAAGGGGACTTATCTCACATGAGTAAGAGACTCATTAACTCATGTAGGGTTAAATCGAGGGACGTGCACGAGCGGAAGGTACCTGAGGGAGAGAGCAACATGGCCAACCCCGGGAGCATAGCCTCCACAATATTTCAGCATGAAATATGCTCCATACGAGTATCAAATTCGCAACTCTGGGGAATTTCTTCTCACGTTACCTCAGGTCTTACCAACTCGCCTATGCCCCTGTGAGCATCTTTATATTTGTTTATCCATTCTTGTTTTTTACGTGTCGAATCTTAATTTAAGAGTAATTTTATAAATTTATTTGAAATTTCATGTGTTACTAGGGTCGTCTTATCGAAAATTATAATAAATCATAACAACCTAGAGGGTGTTTGGCAGAGCTTAAAAGCTCTTTCAAACAGCTTATAAGCTGTTTTAGAGCTTTTAAGCTCTCAAATTTTGTTTGGCAAAATTTTTTAAAAACACCTTATAAGCTGTCAAAATAAGTTGTTTGACAGCTTATAAGCTGTTTTTAAAAAAGTAAGGAGGGAGGTACTTTTTTCAAAAAGATCTTATTTTAATATTCTATCTCTCTAAAATATCCTTGAATATATTCATAAATCTCCATCATATCCTCCACCAATTAAATATTAAATATTATTTTAAAAAAATTACAAATCACATAAATTTTTCTAAAGTAAAATATTAAAACAATTTTATATTTTAATACTAAAATTATTTTCGTATATGTATAACTCGAAATATTATTTTCATATAATTATACACTTTTTGGTAATTTTGACAATAAAAAGATCTTATAATACCAAACATATCAAAATCTTTAAGTTATTTAAAATAAGTTTACTCAAACACTTTAACAGCTTATTTTTAAAATAAGTTGTAACAGCTTATAAGCTCGTAAAACAGCTTTTAAGCTCTAGGAGCTTATAAGCTCTTTTTAATAAGTTTAGCCAAACACCCTCTTAATATTCATAATTTAAGTTGTATAGTAGTTCAAATATCAAAATGAATAATTATTGCATTCGGTAGATATTGTATGAATTTATTATTTGTATGAGAAAAAATATGGTTATTTTGATAATTCGAATAAAATTTGTTTATATGGTCTTATCTATATATTATTACTATTTATACTATCTAATTAATAATTAATTTGCTCATTTTAATAGATGGACAAAACTGATCTATCTTTTTTTATTCAATAAAAATGATTATAAAAACTTATTTCATAAAAAATTAAGAATTATTAACTGATTTGATATCACAGAGGGTGCAATCGAGTCGAGTCGAGCAGAGTCGAGCCGAGTATCATACTATTCGAGCTCGAGCTCGAGCTCGAGCTTGAGTAATTATTTTTGTACTCGAGCTCGAGCTCGACTATAGTTTGAGTTACTTGAGCTCGAAAAATAAATAAATAAATATGTATGAATAAATAATATATGAATAAATAAATAAATATAATATTATATATTATATTTATATATTTATATTATATTATATTATATATATACATATAAATGATCGAATAGCTCGCGAGCTACTCGATCACATACATTGAAAGCTCAAGCTCGATGTGTGTTCGAGCTACTCGAGCTCAGTCAAACCGAGTTCAAGTTGAGTTTTGACCGAGTTACTCGCGAGCTGCTCACAAGTAGCTCGACTTGTTTGCACCCTTATGACACAGAATGTGATAGGAATGCTCCATGGGGAGGCTTTCAGGTTATAGGCAACACTTGAACTTGATAGAAATCTCTATAAACCACTTATATACTCTTTCTTAGTAATTTTATTTGTGGAGTTCTATAGAATCATGTAGAATGGTCTACACCTAGAATGAACATCGTAATATTCTAGAATATTCCATGGACGGTTCCGGAGACTTTGTCTCTACCGTACGATCAGATCAATCTTAGTTGTTCATTCATAAGGCTGTTAAATATAAACAGTGGAGCTCGTTTCATTTGTAAACGCCTAAGCACCGTAAATAATTCAAACAATACAAAGTTTCATTCCTTCAAAGCTGTTCTATTGTATTTTTATGTTTCAGGCTACTTGGCTTTTTTTGTCGGAAGAAAGTATATTCTTACGTTTTAAGCTACTTAGCTTCTTTCGTGCACTACACGAAAAATGCTAATTAACAACACTCAAACGTCAACAGTTTTACACAATTATCTATGAGCGTCATTTTTAACAACATTGCTTTTTACAACATTTTTTAGGGGTTTACGACAAAGATTTTTAGACGTTGTTGTTGAGCATTTTTCTTGTAGTGGTGGAAAAAAAGTCTAAGTGTTGCACGTTGCTCAACTTTGAAGAATAATTCAGCATGTGACGAGAGATCAAGTTCTCTATGTCCATTGCATGTCTCTAATATCAACAATAAAAATGGAAAATAGAAGTTTTTTTTATGTTTTAGGCTACTTGGCTTCTTTTGTAGAAAGAAAGTCTAAGTGTCGCACGTTACTTGATTTTAAAGAATAATTCAGCACGTGACAAGAGATCGAGTTCCCTCCGTCCATTGCATGTCTCTTATCAACAATAAAAAAGGAAAAAAGAAGTTAATTTTGTAAAATTTTGTCGAGAAAATTCTGCATTTATCAGATTGAATCTGCTTTCTGTTACGTTGTGAAATATGGAATGGAGGTGAATTGGTCGATTCCTTTATCAGCTTCCTATTTTTCTGAATTGAGAGTGTGCCTCTTAATCTTAATCTAAGAAGAGTTATATTGAATTTTTAGAAATTTTATTTGAAAGTTTCACCTCGTGTTCATTGGAATTATAATAAATGATAACAACGCACTTTTCCTCATATAAGTTGTATAGTAGATCAAAAGTCAAAGTGGTCTTGTTGCACTTGGTAGATATTGTAAGTTATTATATCTTATTTAAAATCGATTTTCAAAACATTTTGATGAAATATATTATTGGTACAAGGAAAAATATCGCGATAATGAAAAAAACGGTGAGGGATACTGATAAGGAGATAATTTGAGATTAAAAATTTATGGTTATTTTGGTAATTAAAATAAAGTTTATATGTTTTCGTAAAAACAAGTCGATATGATCGTATCTGTATCATTACTGTTTATACTATCTAATAATGTATTTCATTTTAGTAGATGGATAAAACTAATCTTTATAAAAACATGTTTAGAAAAATTCTAAAAATGACTAACTGATTTGTTAAAAATCATAAAAAAAATTAGTATGTTAAAAATATATGCACACGAATTATCGCGTGTATGTGTCGCTGTTAATATATAATATATGACGTTAGCTTATCTTATATTATTCTGTTATACTTTTGCACATTATTAAATATAATAACTTTTGCATTTTTCAAATTAATGGTTTTTTAGGAGTGACATATAATCCAAAAATTTAAAAATATAGATAAATATATAGGATTGAATTAAAAATTATAGATAAAGAAATTATTGAAAATTTAATTGTATCACTAGTTTTTTTATGTGATACCAATGGCTTGTAAACATTTAAAATGTCCATCTTTAACTTTTTAATGAATGAACATTCGAGGATATGATAATATTGAATGTGGTAAAAAATAAAAAATAAAAAATAAAGTTGTTCAATTAACTAATTAGGTACATGTCAAAATGATTGTGAATGATTTGATGGGTAAATTTATGTTATGGTTGAGTAAACTTGAGCAAGTTGTAAAGTGGTTTAATGTACTTGTATACAAAGAAGTTGGCAACTAAGCATGTGTGGGGGTAGAGGAGAGGACATGAAGATAGTGACTCCTCGGCAAATAAAAAGAGATGCCTCTCAATAATACTCAACTTCTTCTGCATCCTTCGTTTTTTGAATTTATCTTAATCTCACTTTCTTCTTTTTTTTTTTATCGTGCTATTTCTTTTTTTTTATATATATATATAAAGAAATAATAATATAACAAGAAGGATGTATATTAAAATTTCGAATATGCTATAAAATTTCAAATATGATGAAACTTGAGAAGAACACGAGTGTGTGATAATTTTGGTTATGTATCATTCGTTGAATAAGTTATAGTCACGTAACTATGTTTCAACTATTAGTTTTAGTTGTTATCGTCAAAATCATGTGATTAAATGATTGATATCGTTGAAATTTCACGATGATATTAGTTATTTGTGTGCATGATTTTGACTATAAAAACTAAAGGAAAAATTATAATTTTAGTCTTTTAAGTTGACCTGTTTTTTGTTTTAGTCCTATAACTTTTCAAAGTTTGGTTTTACTCCAATAACTTGGATTTTGTTTTGAGTTTTGGTCCTTTTTTAAAAACAAAAATCACTAAATCAATTAAATAGTAGTTATTTGACATCGATACTAGCTCTCGTATATGGCTCATTTGGCAAGAAGTAACCATTTGTTACACAAATTAAAATCATTTACACAAAAAAAATGAGAAAAATAAAGAAAAATTAACACTCAATATTCATAAATCGGCGGGGGGGGGGGGGGGGGGGAAATTTTGTTTTGTTTAATTTTGAGTGAGTATATTTTAATATATGTAATTTAAGCTTAATTCTTTTGATTGAGTATATTTTGATATGTGTAATATAAGCTTAATTCTGACCACACGAGTCTCATGAGAGAATATCGACGCCAAATAATTAATATTCGATTGATTTAGTGACTTATAATAAAAACAAAACAAAACTCAAAAAAGAAATATTGCAAGTTAATGGACCAAAACCAAACTTTGAAAAGTTACGATACTAAAACAAAAATAAACCAACTTACATGACTAAAATTAAAAATTTTCAAAGACTAAAATAATAGTCAGAACACCATTACAAAACTATAATCGATGTCGACAAAATATACATGAATAAAAATGGCACACATTATCAACATTTTTGCCTATATTACATTTCATTTTCTTTATGTGCTTTTCAAAACTGTTGATATGCTACTGGGAGCATTATTGCTTCCAAAATTGAGGTACATTGAGATGTTGTTCAAAGCAAAAGATGGCATTGAATAATCCTAACTTTACTTCAATGATTATGTGGCGAACAAATATCTAAAAAAAGCGTTGAGATTTTTCTTTCAGGCAAACTTCTTCTTTTATCATACATAAATAAAAGTACTTTTGCTATAAAGAAAAAAATGGAAGAATTAATAACCAAATTTAAAGTTTAGTGATTTTTATAAAGTCTTGTTTTAAAAAAAACATATAAACTTTGATATATATATATATATATATATAAATTATATATATATGATGGCATGGAAACCCAATATATTAATTAATAAAATAATATATATGTATATATAATGATGGATGGAGGCCTAATATATTAATAAATAAAACACGTCCAATTTTATTAGCGCTAAATACAAAGGTTCAAGTCCTTCAAGCACCGCCAAGCACTCCTACAATGTATTTCTATTATGTTCAAGGTACATTTTCATTTGTTCTATCATTGGAGCCCTCTCATTTTAGATATTATTATTACGCTTTTTGTTGACTTGAGCGTTGAAATATCTGTGTCGGACAACCACCCGGCACCTCTGACGAGTGTTCGTGACGCATGTGACGATCCACGAAGTTACAGGTCTACGTTTGCAAATTTTCAACCAACAAAATTACAACTTACGAACCTTATGCTTATTACGCTTGTGGACCAATTAGATTTCGTATCCCAGTTTACATAGTTTGAGTAATTGTATTTTTTGGCTATATCAATATATATATATATATATATTCGTGAGACAAGCGGCTCAATTTACATTGGAAAATATTATTTTTATCATAAAAAGTATTAAAATAAAACTCAAGGAAAATATTGTCGAACAATCTCTCAATGATATTGTTTTTAGCTGTTTCTGGTTTGTCTTAGAATATTTCAACACCAAGAACACAAAGTAATGTATTCAACTTATATGAATAATTTATCTCAACCGGAAAAAAATTATATCAGTGATTAGTGATTGTTTCGATCCGATTCAAGAACTTGATAGGATCGTTTGATGGGTGATCGGTTAGGTAGATCGATTTGTAATGTATCATTTTAGCCCTTAATCTACAAGATAGAGTTATTGATCGACTGAATCATTTCTTTCTCGCGTGTCTATGTTAATCAATCAACTTGAAAAGTGCGGAATGAGATTGACTAACAGATTGGAACATAGATCAAATGGAATCGTGAGTAAGTGAGAGTGATAGACTAAAAGTAAGAACAGATTAGAACATAGATCAAATGGAATCGTGAGTAAGTGAGAGTGATAGACTAAAAGTAAGAAACACACGAGTTTGTTATGGATGTTCGGAGATTTCAAATACTCCTACATCAGCCCTTCTTCCACATCGAAAGGATTCACTCTAGAAGACTTTGACTATTACAATCGACTTGCAACAACCTACTCCAAGATTAGGACATACACACAATCATCTATCCCAAAACTCCTAGACTACAAAAACTCAGCCCTCGACTGATTCTTGTTACAACGAGATTTGCAGCACCCCAACTGATAAATTACAAATACAACACTTGTTACAACTCAACACTTATGTTGCGTTTGGTAGGTAGGATTAGGAGGGATTATTGCTCATAGTCAAGTGTTTGTCTCGATTTTTACCATCTTCATGATAACCTAAGGCCCATGATAGGGGTACTATTCAAGCTTGAAAAAAATGGAAATTAAATCTCTGGCCAGACCCAATTATTGTAGTCCACGATTCCATAACAAACTCGTGTGTTTCTTACTTTTAGTCTATCACTCTCACTTACTCACGATTCCATTTGATCTATGTTCTAATCTGTTAGTCAATCTCATTTCGCACTTTTCAAGTTGATTGATTAACATAGACACGCGAGAAAGAAATGATTCAGTCGATCAATAACTCTATCTTGTAGATTAAGGGCTAAAATGATACATTACAAATCGATCTACCTAACCGATCACCCATCAAACGATCCTATCAAGTTCTTGAATCGGATCGAAACAATCACTAATCACTGATATAATTTTTTTCCGGTTGAGATAAATTATTCATATAAGTTGAATACATTACTTTGCGTTCTTGGTGTTGAAATATTCTAAGACAAACCAGAAACAGCTAAAAACAATATCATTGAGAGATTGTCCGACAATATTTTCCTTGAGTTTTATTTTAATATTTTTTATGATAAAAATAATATTTTCCAATGTAAATTGAGCCGCTTGTCTCACGAATATATATATATATATATATATATATATATATATATATATATTTGCAGCACCCCAACTGATAAATTACAAATACAACACTTGTTACAACTCAACACTTATGTTGCGTTTGGTAGGTAGGATTAGGAGGGATTATTGCTCATAGTCAAGTGTTTGTCTCGATTTTTACCATCTTCATGATAACCTCAGGCCCATGATAGGGGTATTATTCAAGCTTGAAAAAAAATGGAAATTAAATCTCTGGCCAGACTCAAGTATTGTAGTCCACGTTTGAATAGTAAACTTGATAATATGGGTATTTTACGTAACTACCCTTAGCCCTAAATGGCGTAATGGCAGAATTTGTCTCTGGAAGAACACTTCCTCCGCCGCGCACATATCCGATTCTTTGGACACAGAGCAGAAATCGAAATCTTCTTGATTTTCACTTGCTCTTAGTGGAGCATTACTCGTGCTTTTTTTCTCATCATCTTTCTCCTTTCTTGAGTTATGAATCATTGGGAGATCACACAAAAACAGGGCTTCTTCCTCCTCTTCTTCTTCTTGTCGTAAATGAACAACTTCCTCCGTACAATTCTCCATCTTCGCTCAACAAAGAAAGAACCTCACCTCACTTCTAATTTATAGTCAGAATTCAAGAAAAAGATAGAGAGACAAGTGGAATACATAGATGAGAAAAAAAAAACAAAGATTTCAGATTTGAGAATTGAGAGAGACGATAGAAGATTAGATTACAAGTGGAAATGAGTGAAGACGACCCAAAAATTTTGTGCTTTTCTTTTTTGGGAGTAAATGGAAGAGAAGTATTCAAATTGTTTTTAAGTAAATAATGTTTGGTCAAGGGGTAAATACGGAATATTGAAATATTACTTCCTCTTTTATCCGGATTACTATCACACGTACCAAGCACGTACACCTTATTAACATAGTACTAAATATCTTTATCTGATACATTATTTACCCTTTCATAATCTTAATATTATTAATATCATCATGTGTACCAAGCGGAGCATTAGCAACTAATGATCCTCACTGATCTGATATACTTGAAGCATGTTATTGTGTTCTTCGACTCTTGATAATAAGCTTTGAAGTGCATGCTTCTACTTTTTTTCTCGACTGAGGAGGTAAATTGAATTCAGTTTATCTCTGATAGCTTGAATATATATGCGAAAATTCTTAATGAGTCGGATTATTTTCCAAGAATCCTGAATGTGTATTTATACTTGGCAGACAACGACTTTTTCAAATTCAAATCAATGGTCGTTAACTTGTCTTTTTTGCAGACATTCTCTGACAACATTGTACTCTATTGTGCTCTGATTATGCGGCGTATGGTATTGTACGGAAAATTCCATCCATAAGAGTGGGATGATTCAGTCTAGGTCATGCACACTCTGGATGATTCAATTTAGCGTTGTTGGAGCAGTTTATCTTGATAGGAACTGATTCAGTTTAGCTTCCTAAACTGAATGCAGTTTTCCATGTGAAGGAAGTGCATTTGCTCGACTGCAAGATGCTACTTGATGACTTGATAGTTGAGGTTCTTCTCTTGGTCAAAGTCAACTCAGTTGATGTATGCAGTTTAGCTCGGTAATTTTGTCCAGTTTATGTCTTTTTGCGCTCGAATCTGAACATGATTAGTTGACTTCTGAATTTGCCAAAATCAAAACTCCGTAAGTTCCAACCGAACTTATGCAAGTATGCAACAGAGTGCCCTATCTATCATATATGAAACGACCCGACTCTTTTGAAATAAACATGTGCGGAAATATTTTTTTTTTATACTACTGAATATCTACTGAGTAAGAGAAATGCACATATATGCCCATACATATATGCACATCAATAAAATGGCTTTAAGGAAAATACTAGCTCAATTAACATGCATCATTAAATAAACTAATTAAATAAATACTAACCTAGTTAAATGATCAACATGAAACCTAAACTAACAGTCTGAGTCATGCACTGTAATAATTAAATAAAACAATCGTATACAGACCACTGAACAATAATAAACAAATATCATGTTTAAAATATTCCATGACTAACTTAATTAAATGCAACACCTGAAATAAACTAGTTAAATGAATATTAATGCCAACCACCGAACCTAATAATATAATAAACAGAATAGACAATGAAATAAAATGTATAAAATATTCATGATAAAATAAATAAAACATCTACGATCATAGCACGACTCAGACACGGCCACGGGGGTCACTGCCTGTCTCCTCATACGTCCTCGACTCCAGTGGGAACTACTATGTCCTCTACGCTCTCACCTGCACCATATAAGTGTAGTGAGCCTAGGGGCCCAACATGCTAAATAACAAGGTTTTGAAAATACTTAAAACATTTCATACATAATACATAACATATACATGAATGAGCATGCTTCAAATTATGAATCTTACAACATACTTAAATCTGATCTTACATACAATCACACATAATACATACTTAAATCTTGTTGAGCATTTAATTTTCTAATATAGCATGGTTGTATCCGTAGTGTAACCTTAAAACTGACATACATGACGACTGATCAGCCCTTAAAACCATCGTACGAGGCTGGTGACGAATCACCCTTAAACTGGCAGTAAACTGCCCTTAAACTTGGGGACTTGCTCCCCCTTAAACTGTCACACTACTTCAACTTCCAACATACAATATTTATTTTGCTCAATCTTAAATCATGGCATAAAAATTAATTTTCATGAATGCATGTACTTAATAAACTGTGTGTCCTTCATATATATTTAATTAAATTTCTTACTAACATATAATACTAAAATACTTTCATGCATAAAAATAAATTAAATATATATTCAGGACACATGCACTTTCTCATGGTTGCACTGGACTGCTGGCACTAACACTCAAGCTCATTTACTATTTTCTCAGTCCACTAACTGTTTGACCAAGCCCAACAACAATTAGACCAAGCCCATTAACATTGGACCAAGCCCATTAACACTGGACCAAGCCCAACAACCTTACTTTGGCCCATTAAGGCCATATCCCGGCCCAATGGGCCCCCAAGCCCATAAAATTATTGGACTCAATTAATTAAATTTAATTAAGCCCAATAACATTAAATTCCCCCAAAATAATTTAATGGAGCCCAATTAAATTTTTTTGGGATTTAATTAGGTCCATTAACCACTCCAACTTAAATAATATCTAAAAATAAAAATACTCGAGCCCGGCCCACCTAGCCCGGACCCGGACCTACCTGACCCGACCCACTACTCACCAGACCCGACCCAGGCCCTGACCCAACCCGGAACCCACTCCAAAACCCCCAACCCGACGCCCTTCGTTTTTCAGCCCTGTGGCCGTGAGCAGCAGCCATTCCATGGCTGCTGTCGGCCAACTCCGGCCACCCTTGGCCGGAGCACCGCCACCCAGACGTCACCCACGTCTGGGTGGTTCGAACAATGCACCTAGCCCGACCCCATGCATCCTAACCACTGAACACGAAGCAGCCTTCCATGAACCCTAATCTGTGCAGAAAAACGGGCAGCCATGGTTCAGTACGAACCAGACCAATCCTAGCCCATTCCAGCCCATGTCTGACCCTACCACTCGACCCTAGGGACCCCAAGGGACCCCTCTAACCATGGACCAGCAGCCCACCTAGCCATGGACATGAAAAACGTGAGTCATGATGCAAACCTTCAAGAACAAGATGCATAGATAGGAAACTGTGATGTTTTTTTTTTGAACTTTCTTGATATGAAACAAAGCACTCACACACACACATGATATTACACTAATATGGATCGAAAAAGTGAGAAAGAATCATGCCTTTCACCGTAGATATGGATTTAACACGTGTAGGACGGACTTCGGGACGACGGGATGACTTTGGCTTGCTTGGGACCTTGAAAACCGATCTACTATGGAGTTTTAGGGCTGAAGATCAACTGGAGAAGATGATGAATAGTTGGGGTGGCGGCTGGGAGCTTGGAGGCGTGGGGTTTGGGTAGTTTAGGGTTGTAATTAGGATTTATAATGTGTAATATAATTAAAACAATTAATGAATGTTATATATATATAAAATATACAACTTAAAAACCCCTAATTAAATATACATAAGATAATTTAGCTCAAAATCCCGAAAATACAATTTAGGGAATTTTTAAAGATACATAAAAGTCATTATTTTGGCTTAATTTGGATAAAAACGGGTCCTATAATTAAATAAAATTAAATACTAAATATTTTGGGGAAATATAACTCAAAATAATATTTTTGGGCTCATAAAAGACTCATAAAATAATTTAGGTAGAAAGTTGTCATCTCGTCCGTCCACGGTCCCGTCTACACGCTAAAATAATCAAACTTTCATAAATCACTTAAAATTACTATTTATGGGTTAAACACTTAAAATTAAATTTAAAACATGCACAAATAATTCACATAATTTATTTAACCCATAAATCTAAAATATAAATAAATAATTTCCCTAATTATGCATGCGAATTTACGTATTTTAAATACCGGGTGTTACAATTCTCCCCCCCCCCCCCTTAATTTGAATTTCGTCCTCGAAATTAGGCTGTTCAAACCCTAAAATGGAGTCTCTACCACCCAATTGATCCAATCCACAAACACCTAACTAATTCCCAAGTGTTAATATCCAAAAACTCATGCTTCCGCTGCGCACTCTGATAATCCAAAATAAATAAATCATAAAACACTAGGGATGAGGCGTACCGGTAAGCAAGGGGGTATCTAGTTCAGCTTCTCCCGCCTGCAACAAGAACACTCTCCCTGCAGTGTTCTTCTTCTTCTTTGGGCAATCGGACATCTTGTGCCCTGGATCTTTGCAGTGAAAACAGACTCCTGCTCCTAAGAGACATGGCCCTGCGTGCATCTTCTGGCACTTAGGACAAGAGGGATATCTTCCAAGAGTAAAGGCCCCGCCCGAATACTGTTGTCCCTGCTGATGTGGTCTCTGGTGGTTCGGGCCCTGAGACGGCCCATTAAACTGCTTCTTCGCAGGAGGCTGCGAAGATGGTTGCTGATAACTCGGCTGAAACTGCCTCTTACTGTGATGTTCCCGAATGATGTCTTTCCTGCCCTCCTCTGAACGCAACGCCCTGCTGACTGCCGCCTCATAGGTAGTGACATCCAACATACGTACATCATGCTTGATGTCAGCCCGTAATCCATCCACAAACTGTCGAAGCTTCTCTGGAGCACTCCCCGCAATAAGAGGTACAAAACGGCAACCTCTCTCAAACAATGTGATGTACTCCACAACAGATCTGTCCCCCTGACGAAGACTCATGAACTCACGGATCATGCGGCTACGCACATCCTCAGTGAAATACTTGGCGAAGAACATACGTCTGAACTCAATCCAGTTCAGAGTAGGTAGGTTAACGCCCCTGACAGCGCCTTCCCACCATGAAGCTGCATCACCTCTCATCATGTACACTGCGCATCTGACCCTGTCTGTATCAGTGATCTCCATGTAATCGAAGATCGTCTCCAAGGATCGAATCCAACGCTCTGCTATGAGCGGATCCGTAGTACCTGTGAACTCCTTGGGTCCCTTCTTCTGGAACCTTTCAGCCACGTCCTCATCATGAGAAAGCCTAGGACGTGCGGCTTGCTGCTGTAACAGAGCAGTGATCCCTGCCATCATGTTAGCATTGGCCTGCTCCAATGCTGTAAGTGGTGGTGGAGGTGGAGGTGGTGGAGGATTATCACGTCTGTTCATCGGTCTCGGAGGCATTCTGCACCACCCTAATTTTTCTTACGTAAATCGCCATGCATAACTAAGTATTTTTGTGACGCCCGGGGCTGAGGAAGCAGGGAGTGATCGCCGGTGCCAAGAGGTTGCACGGACAATGAGCGGCTCCTGGTAGGCTTCTAGGCGGAGGGAGACACGAATGAACCGATCCCGTGCCGGAATGAGAGGGAATTCTGAGACTGTGTAGGTATGGGACTACATAGTTGAGGAGGGTTTAAAAGATTTCATATGTACTGCTCATATCAAGAAGGTGTATCTTCTTTTCGGGAGCTCATCACATAAAAACTCCAAAGTTAAGCGTGCTTGTCTTGGGGAAATTATAGGATGGGTGACCCCCTGGGAAGTTTCTCAGGGTGCGTGTGAGTGAGGACAAAAGCACGCTGAAAAGACCCGTCTTGATACAGTGGGTCGTTACAAATGGTATCAAAGCCGACCTCTCTTAGTACGGTATGGTTCGGGGACGAACCAAGCGGAAGCTGGTGGGCATGTGACGCCCGGGGCTGAGGAAGCAGGGAGTGATCGCCGGTGCCAAGAGGTTGCACGGACAATGAGCGGCTCCTGGTAGGCTTCTAGGCGGAGGGAGACATGAATGAACCGATCCCGTGCCGGAATGAGAGGGAATTCTGAGACTGTGTAGGTATGGGACTACATAGTTGAGGAGGGTTTAAAAGATTTCATATGTACTGCTCATATCAAGAAGGTGCATCTTCTTTTCGGGAGCTCATCACATAAAAACTCCAAAGTTAAGCATGCTTGTCTTGGGGAAATTATAGGATGGGTGACCCCCTGGGAAGTTTCTCAGGGTGCGTGTGAGTGAGGACAAAAGCACGCTGAAAAGACCCGTCTTGATACAGTGGGTCGTTACAAATTTTTTTTAAAAAAAAAAAAAAATTTTGCTAACATAAACTCTTAGGTCTTACACATGCTACTACTAAAGCATATTAAAAATAATTAAAACTTACAGACCGTTGGCGTGGATTTTTGAGCTCGCACAGCAGTGATGACCCCTCCAAGGACCGTGCTCTGATACCAAATGAAACGACTCGACTCTTTTGAAATAAACATGTGCGGAAATTTTTTTTTTTTTTATACTACTGAATATCTACTGAGTAAGAGAAATGCACATATATGCCCATACATATATGCACATCAATAAAATGGCTTTAAGGAAAATACTAGCTCAATTAACATGCATCATTAAATAAACTAATTAAATAAATACTAACCTAATTAAATGATCAACATGAAACCTAAACTAACCGTCTGAGTCATGCACTGTAATAATTAAATAAAACAATCGTATACAGACCACTGAACAATAATAAACAAATATCATGTTTAAAATATTCCATGACTAACTTAATTAAATGCAACACCTGAAATAAACTAGTTAAATGAATATTAATGCCAACCACCGAACCTAATAATATAATAAACAGAATAGACAATGAAATAAAATGTATAAAATATTCATGATAAAATAAATAAAACATCTACGATCATAGCACGACTCAGACACGGCCACGGGGGTCACTGCCTGTCTCCTCATACGTCCTCGACTCCAGTGGGAACTACTATGTCCTCTACGCTCTCACCTGCACCATATAAGTGTAGTGAGCCTAGGGGCCCAACATGCTAAATAACAAGGTTTTGAAAATACTTAAAACATTTCATACATAATACATAACATATACATGAATGAGCATGCTTCAAATTATGAATCTTACAACATACTTAAATCTGATCTTACATACAATCACACATAATACATACTTAAATCTTGTTGAGCATTTAATTTTCTAATATAGCATGGTTGTATCCGTAGTGTAACCTTAAAACTGACATACATGACGACTGATCAGCCCTTAAAACCATCGTACGAGGCTGGTGACGAATCACCCTTAAACTGGCAGTAAACTGCCCTTAAACTTGGGGACTTGCTCCCCCTTAAACTGTCACACTACTTCAACTTCCAACATACAATATTTATTTTGCTCAATCTTAAATCATGGCATAAAAATTAATTTTCATGAATGCATGTACTTAATAAACTGTGTGTCCTTCATATATATTTAATTAAATTTCTTACTAACATATAATACTAAAATACTTTCATGCATAAAAATAAATTAAATATATATTCAGGACACATGCACTTTCTCATGGTTGCACTGGACTGCTGGCACTAACACTCAAGCTCATTTACTATTTTCTCAGTCCACTAACTGTTTGACCAAGCCCAACAACAATTAGACCAAGCCCATTAACATTGGACCAAGCCCATTAACACTGGACCAAGCCCAACAACCTTACTTTGGCCCATTAAGGCCATATCCCGGCCCAATGGGCCCCCAAGCCCATAAAATTATTGGACTCAATTAATTAAATTTAATTAAGCCCAATAACATTAAATTCCCCCAAAATAATTTAATGGAGCCCAATTAAATTTTTTTGGGATTTAATTAGGCCCATTAACCACTCCAACTTAAATAATATCTAAAAATAAAAATACTCGAGCCCGGCCCACCTAGCCCGGACCCGGACCTACCTGACCCGACCCACTACTCACCAGACCCGACCCAGGCCCTGACCCAACCCGGAACCCACTCCAAAACCCCCAACCCGACGCCCTTCGTTTTGCAGCCCTGTGGCCGTGAGCAGCAGCCATTCCATGGCTGCTGCCGGCCAACTCCGGCCACCCTTGGCCGGAGCACCGCCACCCAGACGTCACCCACGTCTGGGTGGTTCGAACAATGCACCTAGCCCAACCCCATGCATCCTAACCACTGAACACGAAGCAGCCTTCCATGAACCCTAATCTGTGCAGAAAAACGGGCAGCCATGGTTCAGTTCGAACCAGACCAATCCTAGCCCATTCCAGCCCATGTCTGACCCTACCACTCGACCCTAGGGACCCCAAGGGACCCCTCTAACCATGGACCAGCAGCCCACCTAGCCATGGACATGAAAAACGTGAGTCATGATGCAAACCTTCAAGAACAAGATGCATAGATAGGAAACTGTGATGTTTTTTTTTTTGAACTTTCTTGATATGAAACAAAGCACTCACACACACACATGATATTACACTAATATGGATCGAAAAAGTGAGAAAGAATCATGCCTTTCACCGTAGATATGGATTTAACACGTGTAGGACGGACTTCGGGACGACGGGACGACTTTGGCTTGTTTGGGACCTTGAAAACCGATCTACTATGGAGTTTTAGGGCTGAAGATCAACTGGAGAAGATGATGAATAGTTGGGGTGGCGGCTGGGAGCTTGGAGGCGTGGGGTTTGGGTAGTTTAGGGTTGTAATTTAGGATTTATAATGTGTAATATAATTAAAACAATTAATGAATGTTATATATATAAAATATACAACTTAAAAACCCCTAATTAAATATACATAAGATAATTTAGCTCAAAATCCCGAAAATACAATTTAGGGAATTTTTAAAGATACATAAAAGTCATTATTTTGGCTTAATTTGGATAAAAACGGGTCCTATAATTAAATAAAATTAAATACTAAATATTTTGGGGAAATATAACTCAAAATAATATTTTTGGGCTCATAAAAGACTCATAAAATAATTTAGGTAGAAAGTTGTCATCTCGTCCGTCCACGGTCCCGTCTACGCGCTAAAATAATCAAACTTTCATAAATCACTTAAAATTACTATTTATGGGTTAAACACTTAAAATTAAATTTAAAACATGCACAAATAATTCACATAATTTATTTAATCCATAAATCTAAAATATAAATAAATAATTTCCCTAATTATGCGTGCGAATTTACGTATTTTAAATACCGGGTGTTACAATATATCCTCTAGAAATCACACATGGAATAATCGAAGCCTAGCAAATAACATATTTATTTTAAAACATTCCAAGAATTAACTACAGATAAGAGAAGACTCATAAATTTATGTGGTTCGGCTCTTTTACAAGCCTACATCTACGGCCACGGGAACACCTTTTATTGATCACATAAAGATTACATACAACCATTGTATCGAGACTCGCAATTATACAATCAAGTTTTGTTTCACTTGATCTCACTTCTCTCGAATGTGTTGTAGTATTATTATTATTATTTATTTTATTTTTTTTTGTTGTAGTTATTATTTTCTTTTGGAGAAATTTTTCTGGAGACAATCGAAGATGAAATTTAAGAATATTTCATGGCTTCGATCCTTTAGATATATTCACCACTTCTGATAACTACAACGATAAGCAGCTTCTTGTATGTGATCCCCAAGAAGTCAACTTTGAGAATCACCCAAAAAAATAAAATAATAATTTTTATTCCAATTATAAATTATAATATATGTATTACATAATATATTTTTAACAAAAATTCTTCATTCAAATAAAGACATATATATACCAATTTTTCGTAATACAATTAATTAAAAACAATAGTTTTGTTATGAAAAATATTACTTCGAACATAAAAATAAGACTTTAATTGCATCGAATAATTTCACTCAAAACGTGTATTACAATTTTTTCAATCAACCATATATTACAAATTTTTCCTTCATAACTAACAAAAAACAATGTTTTTTGGAGTGGAAAACTACTTCAAATGTTCAGAATAATATATTTTATCAAATCGAATCGAAGAAGAAATCTATCTGACAAATAGATTTTAAGAGACAAAAAAATCGGTTCACATTATGTAATTGATTCAAGGGCTAATTGGAAATCCGTCCTTGAGATCAAGTATTAATTAAGAATCAGTTCCTGTGTTAGGAATTTTTGTTTGAACTCTCTGATCTCACTTTTTTTTCATGGATAAAAATCGGTACAAAAATTTAAATATACGGTACTAATATATAATATTTGAGTACTCATAGTTTCAGATCTAGTACAAAAATCAAGATTTTGAGTATAACATTTGAATTACTTTATTACTACCAAAACTTATTGTACATATATGTTTATGTACAAAAATATTTATATTAAAATATTTGTTCATCATTTTTTTGACATATATTAGTATTTTAAAAATCACAAAAATTAACAATTTTTTTGTATTAATTTAAGAAATTTAAGTACAAAAACATTTAATTTACGTATTAATTTATATATTGTTGGCATTAATTATCTCAAATTGAGTACAAAATCATGATTTATATTTTTAGTTTTAGAGAGATGAAATATAACACAAAATGTTTTATACCAAAAAAACAAGTTTTTGTATCAGATTTGAAATAATTAATACTCAAATTTCATATGTTTGTACCATATTTTCAATTGTTTATACTTATTTTTTACTTTGAAAATTATTTGTGGGCCCAGGGAATAGAAACAAACTTTTAATGGATCAGGGAGTGCAGAAAAAGAAAAAACATGACAGAGACTGAATTATAATAAAACATGTGATGGGGAGATTTTTTAACAATTAACCGTTGATTCAATTTTGTATGTGTATTTTGGGAAATTGGTTTAGAATTTTTTTTATATATGTTTTTAGTTATAATCTATGAATAACTTATTAGTCAAAAACAAACTGAATAAGCCAAATTTATGGAATATTCTAAACCAGTTTTCTTCTTCTTTTTCTTATTTATTTTTTTAAAGGAATCCGTAGTTATCTTTGGCGTACGTCAGTAAATTCAAACTAACACAATAACCTACAAACCAACCAGACTAACCAAGACAAACTGACAAACCTTATGCCAAATTTGCTGGAACAATGTGTTAACAGAAGGAATCGATCGAAATCTAGTCCACCAACTCAATACCTCATAAGCGAACTCAGTTATCTTGATTCGATTATTTGACCATAAGTTATATAATTTGCAAACCAAGTTTATAATTATAATTTTTAATTTACCGTTACTTGGAACTAGGGGTGTAAATAAATCGAATCGAACCAAATAATAGTTAAAAATTAAGGTTCGAGTTTGGCTCGAATTAAGTATATTTGAGTTCGAACTCGATTCAAAGCTCAAAATTTCAAATATGTTGGCTCGATCTTGGCTCAAAATGAATTTCGAGTTCGGCTTGAAATATTCGAACCTATTTGTGAATTATCCGAACTATTGCTCGGATATTAAGGTTCGAAATCTTCGTTCAAAAGATCGAAATGTCCAAAAATGTATATATATTTATTATATTAATAAAATATTAAGACTCGCGAATTATTTACGAATTATTGAACAAAATAATCTCGGCTCGATCTCAGATCAAAAAAAATTCGAACATATTCGAGTTCGACTCAAGTTTAATAAATTAAACTACAAACCAAATATTTGTCGAGTTGGTTCGAAACACTCGCACTTGCTTGATTTGTTTACAACCCTGACTGGAACACTAAGGAGAAGAATACTCTATATTATTTTGACACCAAATAATATATATTATTTAAAAACAATGTGAAACCTCAGAAGTTGACTGTTTGATCTTCGAAATGGTTTTGTTCATGCCGCTGACGTGTAACCTGTTAAAATTAATAGATAGGTCATTGATTTTAACCAATCAAAATTTATCACACCACTCACACCGGCGGCATGAACAAATTTAAAAAACACCCCATTCAATGAATTCATTTTTATTTTTATTTTTTTGGGCGCAGACAACACATCCCATAATTGATTATAATATTAATATATACCAAAGAAACAAAAAGAGTCGAAATTGTTTAGGCCACACTGCCTTTTTTTGTTCTTTTCACTAGAAGTGGGTTATATTTTTGCTTATTGCTTCAACAAGATTTTGCCTGTTGCGATCATCTTTTTGTTGTTGTGGGTTCTCTGATTGCGGCGTATATAAGGTAATTAACCGGGAAGTTTGGATCTTTCTACTTGCAGGATTTATATTTTTCATTTACTATTCTATTAGTCTAAAGTTTCACTCTGTTCTTCTTGGATGTGTGTGCTTCATGTCTTGGAATTCTTGGGTGATTTTGTCTGTCATTTGCGGGAGACACGCGATTGAAGTATGGTGTTTTTGAGGTTCCTTCAAACAGGAGCTGGAAAGTGGTGGATCCGTTGACTGATTTACGTTTGACTAGAAATTGGAGGCAATGAGTTTTGTGATCTTATTCTGACAGTTTCTTTACTTGTTTGCTTCCTCGATTTACTTGATTTTTTTTACAGAGTTGAATTATTTAAACCAATTCTTCGATTTGATTGGGAAGAATCAAGGTTTGCTAATAATGGTAGGTGGACAAATTATAGCTTCTCGGTGAAAAAGAAATGACTTCTTGCCGCTGCACTTGTTTCTTTTGATTTTTATGATCAAATAGGCCTTATCGAATATCGATAGCCAACATTGGTTGCGTATAACATTCAGTGGTTCTCTCTCTGCGTCAGTACTATGCACACAATGGAATTGCTTCTTGAAGATTTGTATAGTTGTTAATTTTTTGTGAATGAATTGAGGACCAGTGTAATAATTCATGACACATACGGGTATCAAAATGATTGCTGATGTTGCTTATATTCCCTCAAGGATACTCTATTCCCTTTTCCCTCGTATTTTTCACAGTTGTCTCTTTCTATCTCATTGGGTGATTGTTGGCGTTCCATGGAGACACTTTCCTCTTACGTCGCCTTCTAGTGGATTTTCTAATCGAGGTTTTCAGCAAAGCATGGGCTGTTTCAGCTGTTGCAAGGAAGATGACATGCATAGAGCTACTGATGATGGGCCATGCATGACAACCCATTCGGCAGGCGAGTGTTCTTTCCGGTCAGTTTTCGACGTTTTATGAAGTAGTTGCCACATTTACTTTTTATATGTTGGATGAATGGGAATTGAAAAATTAACTTATCTTTATGATGCATGAGTACTCCTTGCATCCATACACCTTGTCAAATAGTTTCAAATACAGATACTTGATGATACATATCAAATACTTGCATTAGATTCTACTGAAGTATCTATCAATTAAAACGAAAAGGGAAACCGAGATTGCTGCTCGTGTAAAGACAAGATAATGTGTCTTAATGGTAATAATTAATAATTTTAAAAAAAGGTTCATTGTTTTTTGTTAAATAACAGTAAGAAATTCTTAAGAAAACTAAAATATAAAAATAATAATCTAGATACTGTATTTGAATTCATAGATGGCATGATATTAAAAACTACAAATCTCGTTTTTTATTATATTACTGGTGTAAACCTAGGTGACGATAATGTTTTAATGAATTTAGACAATTAACTCTTCATTGCGAAATAATATGGCTAATTGGTTGTATTTAATAATGTTGTATTTTCTATGCTTGCATTTTTATCTTGTTTGCAACTCGTGGTTTCGGAATTTTTTTATTGTGCTCGATAATGTCGATTGTTAATATACTCCCACATTCATATGGTCTTGTATCCATGTCATCGTATCTGTCTCAGTGCAACAAAGCATGTTATTTAATAGCTGATTAAATTTAGTGATTTGCTGGTCTGTGACTCTGTTGATTCATCATTTATCTTTTGCTTCATTGAATAAATATCCAAGAAAAGAAACATAACACCTTCGATATATACTAATTAGTATGAGATCTGTGTAATATTGTTCTTATTGTTGTTTGGATATACCTAAATTCATGAATGTCATATGGAGGTCAAACATTCTTGCAGCGTATTGTTTTCTGTTGGTGGACCCTGCTCTATCATATGCTGGCTTCTTAGTTTATAAATTGTGCGGTGTGCCAGCAAGTATAGGAAGAATGCATTATCTCACTCATAGCTTGGCATTGCTTCCTACAGAATCATAGAGATAATATTTGTGTTTTCTTTTATTTGAATTGTTAATGCAGGACGGGCGTAGAAGGAGCACAGCCAGGTCCAGTTTTGTCGTGGGCCCAGAGGGTTAAAATTGCTGTTGGAGCTGCAAAAGGACTGGAATACTTGCACGAGAAGGCACAGCCTCACATAATTCATCGCGATATAAAGTCCAGCAATGTGTTACTGTTTGATGATGATGTTGCTAAGATTGCCGATTTTGATTTATCAATTTGAGGCCCTGACATGGCGGCTCAGCTTCATTCCACTCTTATCCTTGGGACTTTTGGTTATCACGCCCCTGAGTACGTTGTTTGTCGAGTTTTTACTAGAGTCAAACATATAATCTAGTTCTTATGCAGACTGACTAGCCCTTTTCAAAATGTATTCCAATCTTTGGACATAATTTGGAATGACGTGCATTTGGACAGACAAACTTGATTTGTAAAACGTGCCTCGTCTTTTTTTCAAACATTTAATAGTACTTGGCTGGGCCTTTTTCTCTTAAAAAGCATTTAAAAACCAAATTAAAAGCCCAAAAAATGTGGCTTTAGGATTTGTGTTCACCTTCTCTTTATAAAGTAAGTAATATAATTTTTCACGGTGGTATCCAAACATCGCTTGTAAGTTTTTGTAGGAAAAAGCACTTAGAAATATTGTCTTATAAAGAGTTTTTAAATCGCTGGTCTAATTTTTAATATGTTGGCCTTGTTTTATTTTTGTGGAAGATATGCAATGACTGGGCAACTAAGCTCAAAAAGCGATGTTTATAGCTTCGGTGTGGTCCTTCTTGAACTTTTGACTGGGCGTAAGCCAGACGATCATATACCACCTAGGACGCAGCAGGGTCTTGCGACATGGGTATGCCACGCCATTTTCTTGGTGATTATTTTCCGAATGTGACTGGTTTTACTTGTTCCCAAGTATATTCTTTACTACAATTGATTGGCTTGTAAATTAATTTGAATTAGGCCACACCAAAACTTCGCGAGGACAAGTTGTAGTGTGTTGATGCAAGACTGAATGAAGAGTACCCTCCAAAGGCAGTTGCAAAGGTATGTTGGCACTTGTTTTCCTATTTTAGAGCGTCATGAATTCGATCACTGGCGTACGACTGTTAAAATAACAGAAATATACTGAAAGAGCAAGAATGCAACTCCTAACACAACTTTATGTTGTTTTGCCGTGAAGATATATATCCATGACATAGTTCCTGCCGATATGATTAAAACCCTTGTAGTTAGTGTCCGTTTAGATATAATATTTTCCCCTCTTTATACAGGTGAAAATATCTTGATAATCTTAAGAAATCTTTCCTATAGCCAAGTCATAATTAATTTACAATGTACTTGATATTTAACTAGTACTATATAGCCGTATCATGTTTGATTTGGTTAAATGTTGAATACTCAACCTGGACCTCCTGCCGAAACACCTAGCTTGTGAAATGCATCGAATCTGTCGTAATTAATCATACCCGAATTTATCTCTTTGCAAGTTGTGAGTTCAATTCACTATATTGCATATACCCTGGGTAGGCAAGAGGAGCTTGTGTCTGTAAAATGTTATGGTAATGTGATCTATGAATGAACAAGAGTGGCAGGAGTACAGAGCGAGGAGTTTAGGAAATTCGGCACTCAGTTTTGTGTGTAAATTATAGAAGTTTGGTTGAACCGCTGGCGGGTATTGTTGGATAGCAAGACTCTGCATAACGCTGTTGTAAGCATGCCGAATGCGGTTAGAGCTGCTTGCTCGGTGGTAATCCATGCCTCGTCTCTAACTTCGTTTCATCTGTAAACACACAAAAACGCGCGCGCGCACACATATATACACATGTACGTGTGTGTGTTGCATGTATGTATTGTGAATTGCCTATGAGGTCGAGTTATGTCTTAGAGGCTAAAATCCATTATGAAAGAGCTAAAAGTTTAAAACTACTTGTATTGTTATGGCTTGAGCCTTACCACCGACAGTTTTTTGTGGCATGTGTTTCTTGTGCTAAATTTCTACGAAATTAGAATGCTCAATATCTGTAAAAAAATCAAGAATAATGCTAGATCGATGTACACCTTGGTGTACATCTTGGTTTACACCCTTCCTTATTAATTATAAAATTTTCCTTGATCAACTAGATATTTATTTCTTATCATGGGTATTTTGCAATTAATGAGAAAAATTAGGAAAATTTTAAGTAAGGGTGTAAACCAAGGTGTACATCTAGGCTACGTTTACTTTGAATGATGAGATTGGACAATGATAGATTAAAGTATGATTATTAATATAATTTGATATGATAGAGAGTGGTTATGGATAAATAATAATATGTTTAGTTGGATGGATTAATTTTGGGATTGAAATTATAATTAAGAACAAATTACGATTTCACCCTTTAGCTATCATAATAATCATATGTTCGGTAAAGAAGGAAAGAAGGTGGAAGATAAAAAGGAATGGCATAATTGATTTTTTTTCATTCTCTCACTCCATAATATTTATAATCCCATTAAAAATTTAGGACTAAAAATCATCTCTCAATCCTATCATTAACGGGCCTAAAAATTTATACCATTTTTCAATTTTGCAAGTAAACATAGGATTAGTTGGTATTATCTATGTTATCGTTCATTTATCAAGGCAAGTAAACGCAGCCTAACATCTAGCATTTTTCAAAAATCATTGAGTATAAAGAATATATAGAATGTATTTCTTTCTTTCTTTCCTTTTTCCCCATTTTATACCACTTCAAATCTTCAAATATTTTTCAAGCGAGATTGAAAAGAAATGTATCAATATTTTATTTACTTTCGAAATAATTTTGTATGAATCCATACGTCTTTTTTTTAGATAATTTGATGTAAAATGGAGGTGGTATACCGTATCGAAAATTATGGTACAAGAAAATGTAGATCGATATTTCACATTGAATTTTTAGGTATGTTAAATTTTTAGTAAGTATAACTGGTTACTAGTGTACCGATTATGTTGAAATTTTGGGGTACTATATATTGTTTTATATCGAAAAAACCGTATGTATTTTTAAAATTTCTAAATTTATTACTATATCGAAAAGTACTTGGTATACGCATAATTTCGATAATTTCAATATTTTTTTTGGCATGATACACGATACCGAACATTTGGTTTTTTCTCTAAAAAGTTTATATATATTCCAAAAAAGAGAAAATAATCTGTTATGGCAATCATTGGGATTGCGAGATGTGTACTTTCTCTAATACAAAAGTTTCGATGACTTGAATGGAATCTTGATAGCCATTTTCGTTGGAAAATTCAGCTGATTATAGGGGGAAAAAAACCACAATATCCTCCTTAAAAAATCCATAGCGTATCACCTCAACATATACATTCAATTATTTTGTGGTTTGGTTAGCCGATGATTTATAAAAAAAAACCTCGAATTCAGAATGAAATCTCAAATTCGAGTCCTCGTCGTAACAAACTCTTCCTAAACAAATATATAATAATTTACGTTTTTATCCGATTTATCCATTAGCATGTTGTGCCCTAAAATTTCGAAAACTTTCCATAAAAATTTTGATGTAAATATTGGACCCCTAATAAATGTATCGTCAATTCGTCAACGTCATGTTCAAACGGGCAACTCTCAATCAAATAACACTTTGAATTGGTAATTATTAGTTTACTAATTGCATGATAATTTTCGACGAGGACAACGACACAAGGCATAATAATACTCTTCGTGAAATGCATCTTTCAAAAGGACCAGTTTTGTGACAGGTATTTATCGGTGAAATGGGTCGAGTCGATCCATATGTAGAAGGAAAAATAATATTTTTGATATAAAAAATATTATTTTTCATAGGGAATCGAATAGGAGATCCACATGAGAGTTGTGTTTTCGAAATCTAATGTTAAAATCATGTTGAATGACATATATCATTGATTTTAATTCAGATCGATGTTTGATGTTTCATGTCATGATATTAATCTCGGTATAACTTATCTTATTCAATCTTACGTTTTTCTCGACATATTATTTATTCAAGTATTAATTATTTATTTTAATCAATCAAATCATTAATTATTTATCTTACATCAATCAAATCATTGAATTTAAATTATTATATTACCTCTTATAAATAATATATTTATATTTAATTTATTATTAAAATAACAAAATGATAATTTATAATTTTTATATAAAATTTAATCAATCAAATCAAAAACTATATTTATCATCATTTTTTATTACATTACATTATATATCTATATATTATTTATCCTATCATTCAAACCAAACGAATAAATATTGGAGAACGTTTGGAGCAATGGTTCTACTTGTCACTATCAGAGAGGTCATTTTTCCATTTTTGGAGAACAAATAAATTTTTTTTAATTTACTACTTTTGATAAGAAATAAAAACTGATGACGATAACATAGTAACTAGTAAGTAATATTATATTAGTATATTTGTTTTAAAAAAATAACATAATCTGTATGACTTAAAATGACAAAAATGATAACGATCGTATCATATTAATATATATTTAACATATGAAATATATATAACTATAGTTAGGAAAAGAACTATAAAAAAAAGGAACTTACATCGACGAATAAAAATAAGTGAGATATTAATAATTATTAATTAATTACTAAAATATGATAATCCTGATAGATATGGATATACAATTTGTAATAAAAATTTTAAAAGTAAATGTGAATAACTAAAGTGTTTTCCCACGTTGAGTTTTGAGTAAATATGAACCAAAACTATTTTAGTTAGTAAAATAAATAGCATCGGAACCAATAATTGCCCATTGAGTCTCTAATTTGTTTAAAGGATTTGAGTTCACTGCTAGCTCCAACATTTTTTTTTTTTTTTTAATAAACTGGTGTCTTAAATATATGTCACGTATTCAATTACTAATAGTTTCAAAGTGGCGTAGTGATATCGAGAAACTAGCATCGATAAATTAGATCTCATTTGTACGGACACTATCTCAAGTAACATCTCAATGTATAAATTTTTCAATGCATGTGTGGTCAGGAGCGGCTCCATTAAGGGGCAAGAGGGGGCAAATGCCCGCCCCCCTTAATATTTTTTTTATATATAAAATTACTAAAATACACATACATTTAAAATAAAAATTATAATTTATGGACATAAATTAAGAACCAACACGGAAACACAAGAGAGAAGCCAAAAAAATTTAGATAATTTTTATTGTTTAATGTGTGCAAAGTGACCCAAAAATTCGTGACTTAATAATATTTAAAAAAATTGAAGTCTGAGCACTAAATTTTTAAATCTAAACACAAATGGTTTTAAGTTTTTAAAACTTAAAAACAAATTGTTGAAGCAAGACTAGTTAGCTTACAAGCTTGTGAGTTTGAATTTGATTTTACCAGTCGCAACAACTGCAGTGAATAGAAAAGCTTTTGCTGTGAAAATTATTACGAATATTAATTACTTATAATGAAAAAAAAAATATTTTGTAGTTTGTAGAAAGAAGTTGTTGTTAGAAAATGTCAAATCATAGGGTAAATTGTAGCGTGTGGTCTATTATTTTTTAGAGAACCACACATATATTGATAAAATTTCACTCTTAAATGCATTATTAGGACAATACATGTACAAGTAAGGTGAAATTTTTCCAGATATCCGTTCTTGTATTATAAAGAGAGCTGATATCATGTGTTCGATTGATATTAAGTTGCAAGTTGGTGTAATGATTCATTACGGATATGACGATCTATTGATCCAAACATTACGTTCCAGACTGTTAGAAGGAATCTGAGTTGTAGGTTTGTACCGAAATAAATTGATAGTCAGTTCATTAAAAAACGTAAACATTATTTTGGTACACGAACTATTGATAAATTGTCAAATTAATACATGAACTATTGAAAAATTTTAATTGGATTATGATCAAACTCAAAAAATAATTTTGGCCTTTAATTAAATTGCTTTTAAGTTCGATATTGTTATTAAATTCAATTAAATACATATTGCGTCTTTTAAATTATTTTATTGATTAAAATTGTAAAAATAAATACATACTATACTATAATTTTTTTAAAAAAAAGTGTTGTATATCATTCATCCGAAAAAATTTCAATATGAATCTGTATAACATAAATGAAAAATGCACACACACACACACACATATCATTGGAAAAAATTCGACATCTTGAGCACCAACAGAACATCACGTGGATCTTACTTATTATCTTGATTTGTACGATTAAGATGCCAAACATTTTTGTACTTGATTTAAACATTTCAGCTTGAGCACTAACACAACATCACATGGATCTTACTTATTATCTCGATTTATATGATTAAGATGCCAACCATTTTTGTACTTGATTTAGACATTTCTAACATATTACATGATTTTAAATTATACTTTTAATTAAAATTTAAATATTAAAAAATTATATATTTTATAATATTTCTATAAATATAATAAATTATATTTTAACTATGTTTATTCTGATTTATGATGAATTATAATTTTATTAATATAAATGATAATATTATAAAATAAATAAAATAAAAATATTATTTCAATATTGTTTTAATATATATTATTTTTGAATATATAATTTATGAATTGTTATATACACACGTATGTTTGTATAGTTAATATCTATAATAATTTTATATCATATGTACGATATTTTTATTATAATATAAAATTTAAATAAATATACATCTATGCTTATAACTGTAACCAATAATGTTAGGGGTGCAATAATTGTCACTGTTTGATAGAGCGATCGAACCATGACGTTTGGACTGAAGTGCAATTTAAAAGGTTTGAGATGCACCATTACCACCAACTACAAATTTTGATAAAGCGTCAAACGTTCGGTCTTACAATTGGTATCAGAACCAAGGTCATGAGTTCGATTCCCATTGATTGCAAGAAATGAAATTATTGAGAGAAAGATTGTTGGGTCAATAATTGTCTTTGCTTGGTAAAGCGATCGAACCATGCCGTTTGGAAAAAATTGAGTTGCACCATGACTATCAGCTATAACTTTTGGTAAAAAACAAACGCTCGGTCTTACACATAAAATAGTCTTGAAACAAAAATATGTATCTATTTGAATCAACAATAATGTTGGACTTAAAAAAAAATTAAATAAATGGTAAAATTGATTTTATAACTTAATCATGTATCAATTAAATAATTTTTAATAATTCATGTATTAATTTGATATTTTATCAATAATTCTTATAACAAAATGAATTTACTCTTATTTTATAATATTATCATTTATATTAATAAAATTATATATTTATAAATATTTTTAATATATATTGTTTTTTGAATATATAATTTATGAGTTGTTATATATTATGTTTGCCGGTATTAATTAGTATTTTTATATAATGAGTAAAATATTTTTATTATAATATAAAAGTTAAATAAATATAAATCTATGCTTTAAATATTTTGAAACATAAAATATGTATCTATTTGAATCTAACAATAAGGTTAGACTTAAAAATAATTTTAGTTAAAAGTAAAATTGATTTTATAACTTAATTATATATCAATCCAATCATTTTCAATATTTCACATATTAATTTGATAATTTATAATAGTTTATCTATCAAAATATAATCGTTAATCTATTTTTATTTCAAAATCATTTTCAAAGAAACAAAAAGGAAAACAAGCTCCCAATGGCACCATAGTGAGTTAGGTTTACTATGAAAAATAATTGAAAGTAGGAAGAAATGAAAATTAAGGATGAAATTAATGAATTGATACTAGGAAAACGAAAATATAATAGGCGATTTAATCTAAAATTAGTAGGAGTTTTTTAATGTATGAATAGGATGAAGGCTAGAAAGCACGCTAACCCGGTGTGATTGATTACTCCACATTTATTGCTCTGCTGCCGATTGCTGCCTCACCCACTGCCTCTGCCACTGCAAACTTTTGTCAAATCTAAACTCCGAATCCAATCTTTTTTGCCCTTTTTTAAGTTTTAACCCTCCCTTCTTCTGATTCACGGTTCTACACGGTATACATCAATCCATACCATCTGGTGGATGAGTGGCCCGGACATTTTTACCGTTTCTTGATTTCGGGGTGATGTTTGCTTATCGATATAGGAGGTAAAACGCGGAACCCACCTCCCCTTTTCTTCGGATTTGCATGGTTTGGTTCAAGATTTCAACTTTGCAATTTCTTTGTTTTTGTAGTGTGCGTGGCTGCGTGCCTTTGTTCAGTTGTTTTCCTCGATTTGATTCACGCGATTTGGTTTCTAGTTCTTTTTCCTTTATTGTCGTGTGCAAAATGTATTGCTAAGGTTTGTGGGCTGATGTATGAGGGTAAGAGCTTTTGGGGATAAAATGCTGAGGTTGAGAAACGGGAAACTAGTTACTTTCTGCTTATGCCTAATTCGTCACCATTCATTCAGTTTAATTTATGCCACAGTGATGCAACTCGAGACTGCTGATTGTCTTAAATCTTTGTCATTCATTCTTGAATATTAATTCTTTTGGTATGTTCAGAATCTCAGGCAACTGAAGCGTTGCAAGATAATATGGAATTCATAAATTATTCCTGAAATTGTGCATCAAGATATTGTGTACACTTTATTTCTCAATCATGACACTACATGTTAATTTTTTAATCTCCTTCGTTGGTCTTTCTCAGCTTACTCCCTGGGGCTGCTGTTTCTTTCCTTTGAATCTGGACAAGTTTGAGGCAGTGGGGCAATTTAAGGATTGGGATCTGTTTCAATTGGACAGGATCAGATGCAAATCTGTGATACTGTGAAGATTGCCCATGATTGTGGAATCACCACTGCCTGATCTTTCTTCTGATATCCTCATTTCTGGTTCAGCATGTTAGAGATCACCTGTTTTTATTCCTAAGTGGAGCTTGACCCTTCTGAGGACCCAGTGCTGCAGAAAACCACAGTTAAAATGATAAATAGATCATTAATCTTAACATATTTCTACCTTCTAATCTACATTACACTTTCATCTGGAGTTATTTTATATAACAAGGTATTAGATTTTGACTATCATTTCTGACACCCAGCTCTTTTCCCTTGTGTAAAACATGTGCAATGTTCCGTTTCTATGATCGACACCCACAGAGCCTCAGTATACAATTTTTGAGTCAAAATGGCTTCTACTCTCATGTTGATCATGGATTTTAATTTCATAATTTGTTAATACTTTCACAAGTTTTGTCTTTCTCAGCTTACTTTTTAGTTATTTGTCATGCCCCGTTTTCGTTTCATAATTTGTTAATGCTTTCTCCTGGTTGCTATTGATGTGCACCGACATTTACTTTTGCAGTGGGTTCTTTCTCCGAAATACTTTAACTTTCCATTTCCAATAACACTTACTATGATACATATGGGATTCTCCGGTGCAGTGGCTTTTTTCCTTATTCGTGTCTTCAAGGTACATCAACCTTCTGCGTTTTAACCATAAAATTTTCTCTTATCATTTGGTGTCACCAAATCAGGCTGTGTCATGAGAAGAGCGTGCATATGGATATCTTACCCATATTTATTTAAAACCTACAAGGCAAATCCGCATCAAATGTAACATTTATTTTTGCTTGTGCAGTTGTGCACTATTACATATGTTGTTTAATAGTATGCAAGTTCATATCGGATATTATATTATTAGCATAACTTTCTTCATACTCCTGCATTTTAGAATATTACTCATTAGAGTGGACTCACTTTGATAATGCATATGCTTCTGTTTGAACCTTGAGCTTAGGATCAGGGTGTGTGGTTACCTAAGTTATCTTGTGCCTTTAATGGTTATCATTTTACTTATCAATTGCAAATGCTTGAACATGTTTCACCGTGAGAAAAATGAAAAAGCGGATGCCAGTGCAAAGGAAACCAAAGTAGGAAAGTTTGATTTGATATGCATGCACACACGCGTCTTTATATATGTATCCACATTTATCATGGTTATGGCTTTACTGCATCGGACATGATTATATTGGACAAAACATTTTCAATTTTTAAAATATGTTCCTTCAAAGGTGTCCAGTTGGCTAGTGCTGTGGAGTAATTCTTTGTCCCAGTCTAACAACTCATCACAAAATGCTGGAAACTCCTCTGAATATCAAATTTTGGATGATTATATTTATTTTTTTCTTACTTATATGATCTTCACCGAATTTCGTGCAGGTCGTTTCTCCAGTTAAAATGACTTTCCGCATGTATGAGGGTTATTCCACTTAATATTTATTACGATTTTTTTCTATATTAATCTTCTGAGTTCTGTTCCTATAAATATTTCTTTCTGTCTTCTTATTCTCCCTTCTTGAGTTGCAGATATGCATCCTGTGTGATCCCAATTAGTGCCTTCTTCGCTTCAAGTCTTTGGTACGTACTTAACAGTGACAATATTGAATTCTAAACCAATTGAACATCCAAAACTTTGAAGTGAGGACATTTGAACCTCATAAATGAAGGAATAATTTTTGAGAACAGAATAGAGAATCTGAGAGATTGGACCACCAAACATTAGGAATAAAGAAATGCATTAGTTATCGAAGTGCATGGGACTAATGCTTACCATGATGGTCCATGAACAATGAAAGATTTTTGTTTCCTTTTGTAAATTGTCAGCTATGGATGAGTAAATGTTGTATAAAGTCCTGGTGAACTTTTGTCATTGAACATAATGCTCTGATTCCTATGATTCTCAGCTCAACTTCGTCAGCTTTGGAATTTTATTAATTGGTTTGTTAGGATTTTTACTTCTTCGTTACCCTGTATCATTGAGTTGGGATGCTTGTCCATGCTTTTTAGCTCAGTCAAAATATCACACATCACAAAATTATTTACACCGATGCAATCCCAGAGAGTGCTAAATTTCTAGACAGTACAGAGGCTGATAGAATCAACTATTCCTGGAAACTATAGCACTAAAGACTACTGCTCCTACTTTCCACAGGTTTGGTAACACCGCTTACTTGCATATATCAGTGGCTTTCATTCAGATGCTCAAGGCCCTTAGTAAGCAAAACAAACAACCTATGGATGATTTGATATCATGATTAATGTTTTTCGAGTCTAAGTAAAAGTGTTTCCTTGCAGTGCCTGTGGCAACGTTTACTGTGGCTGTTTTGTGTGGTACCGACAAACTAAGATGGGATGTGTTTTTGAACATGGTTTTGGTCAGTGTTGGAGTTGTCGTCTCCTCGTATGGGGAAATTCATTTTAACGTGATTGGCACAGTTTATCAGGTTACGGGAATATTTGCGGAAGCTCTGAGACTGGTCTTGACTCAAGTCCTTCTACAGAAGAAGGGCTTGACTCTAAACCCCATAACAAGCTTATACTACATCGCGCCATGCAGTTTTGTATTTTTGTTTGTCCCTTGGTACTTTCTGGAGCAACCTGGGATGGAAGTATCGCAAATCCAGTTTAATATGTGGATCTTCTTTTCCAATGCTGTTTGCGCTCTACTGTTGAACTTCTCAATTTTCTTAGTGATTGGCAGAACTGGTGCAGTGACGGTTCGGGTTGCCGGTGTTCTCAAGGACTGGATACTTATTGCCCTTTCAACACTGATTTTCCCAGAATCAACAATCACTGGTCTGAACATTATTGGCTACGGGATTGGTAAGTGTGTCTCAGCGTCTGCGTTAACTGAACACTAATTTTGGCCTCTCATTCCAACCAATAAAATTTTCATGCAGCGCTTTGTGGGGTAGTCTTGTACAACTATCTGAAGGTCAAGGAGTCTTCTCAAAACATTCCCGAAAGGATTACAAAGGTAAAACATTGAATCCGAAAACACGATACTTTAATGCTTTATCAACTGTATGTTATCTTAGGTCCCCTGTTCGGTTCAGGATTGGGTGTTCGAGAAGAAGTCATCCGATGTATACAGAACAGATGGTAGCAGTATTGGTGATGATGATAACGAGGTTGTAACAGACGAAGAGGCGCCCCTGGTTCCTCCCAGTTCATCGTCCAGGCTGTCTCATATTGGAAGAACTCAGATGCAGCAAAGTAGTCGTAATGTATGAACCACTACCACTCCATTTTTTTTACCATACGTCAAAATACATGCTTTTTATAGTCTTTTTCTATTATTTTGATTGTAAATTCCTTGCGCATTGAGGTTTTAACTGGTAGCCATTTGTTAATGCACATCCATTGCATGTGCCAGAGTCATCAGTCGACTCTATAACTTTTAAGGTGACAAATTTATTCTAGGCCTTGTTAATACTTGATCTATATTAGAGGAAATTGACAATTAGCAACCTGAAAATGACACAAAGAAAGGGAAAGAATCGAGCATAAAAAAACAAGATTGTCATGTTCATTTGTTCCTGTCACTCAACATCTCGTCAATTATACATGAAGAATAACAACAATCAAGGGGAACCGAATAAAGAACAAAGGACAGATTAACAAGCCACTCATGCTATACATATGTATGGAATAAATTATCGTACAAATATGCACATCTCAAGTAGGGAATTTGAAGAAAATTACGACACAAGGCACAAATATCGGCGTTAAATGAGGGAAACTCGTGAAAACTTTGATGGTATAGTGACCCTTCGATGACAAATTTACCAAAAATGCTGGGCCGGCTTTACATACAATAGTCTCCTTGCTGTGGGAGCCGGAGGCGCCAATCCAGGAATATCCCTTATGCTTTTGTTGTTGGGATTCACTATCTACAAAATACACAACTCTCATGCAATCAATACCCGTGGAGAGTATATAAAGTAGAACTAAAACAAATGTGATACACGTTGAAAAACGAAAGTACACGAGAACTTCTCAAAAAAAAAAAACGAAAGTATACGATATGTAAGGCCATACGTGAAGGATAGAAATTACATGGTAATTCAAGTATCATTCATAGTCTCGTTAGCTGAGGGGTGCTTAATGCATGGCTGCCTTGAGCCTTAAAGATGTGTCAAGGTGCATATGTAACTAAAAGAAAAAAAGCCTTGACATTTAAAATTTTATAAGGGAGGAGCCGTATGAGATGAAAATCTCACGTACGGTTCTGGAACGGAGATTCTTTTAATTGAATGTCGACCGTAACGGATGTCAGCTTGATTAAAAATGGCCGCGTGACACGGGTAGCATAAATGGAGACCTACTTGTATTGATGGTGAAAAAATGAATATCATGTTCATGTCAAATTTAAAATGAAAAGATTAAAATACCTTCACGACGATTATGGCAATAACCCCACATACAATCAGAAAAAGAAATAGCATGATGCATTTATCAGTTGCCACCTGGAAAACAAGTGAACTTGATATTAATAAAGTCAATAAAAATGAAAAATCTAATGAAGTACGCACGTGAGAAAAACTAAAACTAGACCACCATCTTTTAAAAAAATCCAATCAGCATATCAAAGTAATTTCAATTTTCTTAGATTTGCCAGAAAGTTTTGCACATATAGCAGCTACCCATAGACTCTCATGTGGACACAGGCCGACAGGCAGCTTCATTTTGTATAAAATTTTCCAAAGTGTTACCATATAACGTCGTATAAAAGTAACATGGTCAAAGACTCAAAGAAAAAAAGGGTTGATGATTCCAGCTATTGTACCTGCCTACCAATCTCCTTAACAAGCTGGGATGCCTTTTTGATAGAGAACTGGATGGTGTCCAGTTCATTGACAATGCGGCCCATTTGCTCAGTCTGCAAATATTCAACAAGATAGATATGATTTGGCAATGAAATAAGCGAGGACAATAAAATAGAGAAAGCACAAAACTTCACTCACTTGGCCCTTCAAAGTAGTAGCAGTTTGTGTTCCCACTTCGATTGTTTGATGAACAACCTAAATAATCATAGAGTTTAGAAAACTTTCAACCCATATTTAAGAATTCTCCATGTACTTTCATCTACCTGTTTGGAGCGTTCAATGGCTTGGTCAGTTTCATCCATTCTCTGTGTGCCAGCATCGATAAGCTCCTGATTTGACATTTCTATATTAATTCATGAAAATGGAAGGTGAGATATCAGCAAGACACAAGGTGATTGAAAACTTTTTTTTTTTGCATACTATCATATGCAGATTACAGTTCAATAGCATCACATTCATATCAAATCAAGTAATCACCACAGCGTATTATATTAAGTAGAATGGCACTTTTAGCTGCCTCTCTGATTTCAGTAATAAGAGTACCAATTCAGGTTCAACGTTGAATCGAGAAGCAAAGGAAGACCAGAGACTAAGTGTTACTACCGTTCTCATTTACAAAGCATCAACTAAAGTTAAGATGAAGTATCTCAAGGACAGGACACATAATATTTTAGGAAGAAGTGGTTAGATTCAACAAAAAATGAGCATGAAGTAAATAATAACGACAGCCAAACAATGGATTTAAAATTTCAAAGAGCCCAAATGAGAGCACAGGGAGGTATTGTCATGGGGCAAAAAAAAAGGAAAATAAGCAGGGCGGTAAGGTAAACTAGATTATAGCAAGCCGACAGAGGCTATGGATTTAAAAGCTTGCCATATGGAATCGACAAGTTATAAAATTGTGCGACACGAGATCAAAGCTAATCAAGATTTTGAACTTAAAAAGTTTTCTGAAGATAACAATATCACTAAAGAGAGGAATAAGATATCCCAATATTGCAGCGCTTTGTAGCCGAGTTAACAAGAGTTTTTTTTTAAAAAAAAGAAAAACAAAGATGAATTTATATTAACAGTTCGTGTCTGTACATAAGTAAATCTATCTACAATAGTATAGCAGGCGCCATTCACCCCTTTTTCCTCATTGAAGGTAATTGCAAGAGTGCAATCCAATTAATTAATAAGAAAGACAGGGTACGGACCAGATGTCACTTGAACATTCTCATCAGCTGTCGGCTCAATTCCACCAGCTCCCATATCGAAGAGTTCGACCCTCTTATTTCCAAGAGAGCTCATGTACCTGCACCACCATTGCAAGATAGACATGGTAAAGAAGAAAATGCAAAGAAAGACGATATGGACAGGAGAACTGATCATTCACATCAAAGATTACATCTATGTTTCCAGAATTTCACAAGCAATCTTTCACAAGCAAGCTAGTTACAAATACTATTTCCTACTTTGAAGAATTTGTCTACGTTGAAGTTGCACGTGAAGAAAAACAAATGCAATGTAATTGGGAAACATCACTTTTCCTCGATTATCCCCTCCTTGGGAAACATATGTAGGAGTATTCATGCTCTAAAACTTTCAAGTATTAAAAAATGGCCAGGGATGCGATCAAATCTAGAACATCTCATGATTTGACCGATTGTTAAAGAGAAGAAACTTCCCAAAAAAAATAGTATCTGAAATTATTAAAACTGCACGGAAAAGCATTGTGCTTATGTGGCATGGGTTTGATTTAAATCATGCTTAAAGGTCATGGAGGACAAGAACCAGCTTTCTGTCGGGAAATATAAACACCAAAAGGAAATAATCAATTCAAAATTAGATTAATGCAGGATGAGGTTCAATTTATCATCAGGCTACATATGTTTTTCACCTAAAATTACAATAATCCCACCTTATGATGATAAGATATAAGCAGCCTGAGTCCTGACAGAACTAGGAATTAACATAACATTTTGCATCAAAGCAACAAGTTATAAGCCAGACCCAAATATCAAATACAAAAAATCTGCAGATTCAAACTCGCATCTGTTTTCAACAATTAATTAAAATGACAGCATTTTGATCACCAATCGACTGTAATCAACGAGTTACTAAATAAAACAGAAACAACGCGCTTACGTTTTCCTCAGGGCTACATATGAATTCAACTCTTTGATCTGAAATAAAAAATAAAAAAGGAAATAAAATGAAAAACTTCACAAGAGTAAGAAAACAAAAACTGCATCAGTATGAGGTGTTCTGGGTATCAGGATGCTGCGAAAAGTCTAAAACAATTATCTAAACATGATGAATTCAAGACATAAGACCCATGACAAAAATCAAAAGTATAATGCATCAGAACATTAAGACCACATAAACCACTTAGAACTTTTAGAAGACCAATTTATAATCATTTTTTGCAACAGCGGCTTTGCATTCCACCATTCAAAATTGATCATTATCCGCTGTGAGTATAATAAAATAATAGAACGCCATGATGATCATTAATGTAACATCCAGCAGTATGGTGCCCACTCACATAACCTCTATCATATACTGCTGCCTAAGCATGAGCAAAAATAACAAGAAACTAATATAACTTCTTCTTTTTGGCTTGCAAGAAGTATTAAAATTGCCTCAGTATTTAAGAGTGCTTTTCTGTATAATATGTTGTAGAAGATAAGAAATATATTACTTGAAAATGTAAACTATGCCATGACTAAAAAAATCAACATGTCAATACAGGAGTAATCTTGAGAACCTTCAAATCTAAAGGAATTCAAGTTTCTGATATACTTACCATGGATTGCTTCTCATCATTTAGCTGCTTAGTAATCTCTGGAGGATTTTTGCTTTCCTCATCTTTAATTTCACGGTCAAGTTCTTTAATCAATCTAATCATTTAACACGAGATCAAAGTTGAACAAAGGGTTTACAAGGCATAATGCATACAAGATTGACAGAAATAAACCCTACAACTCCCATTAACAGCCACAGTTCAAAAATGAGCCAAAAGTGAGGATGAATCAGACAAGTGTTCCAACGAAAATTTCATACACGTAATAGGTGTAACTCCCTCAATACAAAAGTGGACAACACTATAAAGAAGCCAAAGTAGAGAAATAAAAGGTAAAATTACCTTTTGCACTCCCTCATCTTCCCAGTGAGATCCTCTAGCTGTTTACTTTGTCTGTTGGAATCTTTAATTTTATCCAGCTTTTGAAAGCCATTTCTGGTTTAGGAATGAGAGACAGTCAAGCTTAATGACAATAAGGTGGCACTGCTAAGACTAGCTTGCACTAGAACATAAAAAATTCTCTCCAGATGGGGAAAAAAAAAGTAAAAAAGTAAATGTCCATCCAGCCTCACAAACAGTGAGAACTCTTTCACAACTTATCATCGAAAACAAAATATCTAACCATAGGCCAACATCCAAACAATCGCCAATCATAAAAAACATGATATTACAAGTAAAAGAAGAAGACCATCAAAAATCGACTTGAATAAGCTCCTCATTATGCAATTGGCCAAATAGGTAACAACTATCAACCATTGAGAAGCTTCACTACGAGTAGGAGATACAATTCAGCCATATATGGCCGTAGGCATTGCTAACACCAACAAAACACAGCCATCTAATAATGCAGTCCCAAAAAGGATGAGGAGCAGAAGCACAAAGAGGACTTGATGAGTTCAATCGATATCAGATAATCCCTTTCAAAAGCAACGGATAACGTCAAAGGACAACATAAACAGAAAAACAGATCTTCCAAGTTATTTTTTTTTTAAAAAAAACATAAATAAATAAAGTTGAGCAACCATCCAAATATGCCTTAAATTAAAAAAAACAAAACAAAACAAAGGCAAATGTCAAAAGAAATGCACGTAACAAAGCTGCAGATAAAAAGCATGAAGATGAAACATTACGCAAGGGCACGCATGGTATCGCGAATTTCCCCATGAATCTGCTCCATCTGAGGGCTCATCTGCAACTCCATGTTGGCCATATTTCTGCCTCCCTCTCTCAATATTTCTCCAGTATAATTCGTACACGAAGAAATTCGTCACCGGCAAATGACGGCAACAATTCCCCCAAAAAAACTGCAACCTCTCAGACCATCTGCTTCACCCAGATTATAAAATGCAAATAATTGCAATAGAGAAGCCAGGATACAGGTCTGGGATGCAGAATTTGAAAACCTAAACAGAAATCGTAGGTAAAATGATGCTAAAAAAACTGAATTAGAAATGGTTTAGGGTTCTCCGATGGAGAGAGAGAGATGCAGGGAAAAAGTTGACAGATAAAAGTGGGTTGTCGTAGGCGTTGTAAGTCTGTACTGCATTAATGTATATATTAATATTTATATAATTTTAATATAAACTCATGCCCCTGTGATGTATATCACTCACTCTAATTCAAAGTTTTGAATTTTTTTTCTTATTTCATATATATATATATATATATATACGTTATCTTACTTTAATTAATACTAACGTTTCTTGCACGCGATGGTGCATATACAAAAAAAATTTTTATCTTGATTGACTTTCATGTTATTTCTAGAAATCAAATGATAAATTAGATATTCAAAATTTAAGAGTCATAACTATCTAATCTAAAAATTTAAAAATACAAACAAAGATATCGAGATATCATTTTAATAAATAAGATAAAAAAACTATTGACTAAAAAAAGAGACCATATAAATGACTAATTTGTCTAATACTTTTGGTTTGTTGGTAATTAAATTAGGATATAATCGTAATTTCATCTCAAAATTCACCAATTAATTGAAATTTTAATTAAAGGCTCTCTACTATAATAATATAGTAAAATAAAAAAAAATCTACGATATTGTTGGTAGGTTAATCTATGAGAAGAAAATTCTATCCGATTGGATCCATAAAAAATATTAATTTTCATTTTAGGTATAGACTTGATCGACTTGTGTCACATACATAGATTTATGAGATGGAACGACGTGGTTCATATCTACAATAAAAAATAATATTTTTAAAATAAAAAACGATGTTTTAAAAAATGCTAGGCGGTAGCGGGCATCCAACCACCGCCTAGCACTTAGGATATAAGCAGTCGCCCAGACGACGTCTAGTAGGTATTTTTTAAGATACTGATTATGATAATATATAAAATATTTTAAGGAGTTGATGTTTACACTCAATTTTTTTGTTATTTGCACTACATTTGTGAATAAATTTGACACATTTTTTACACATGAAGCGGGGTTCAAATAAGACAAAATAAAGTGTTAGCCCGTTTGGATACAAAAGTTATTGGCTTAAAAAACCACTTAAATACGTCCAGCTTTTTAAAGTGCTTTTATTTAAAAAGGCAGAAGCAGTTTTAATGTTTGAATAAATGTTAAAAAGATGATTTTTAAAATTAAAACATAGCCAAAAATCCAAAAATTGTTGTTTTTTAAAAAGAACTTATTTGAGTTTAAATTAGTGTTTTTTTAAAAATGACTATTGTAATCAAACACATAATTTTTTTTGAAAAAACTCTTTTTAAAAAACATAAGTGTTTTTTCTAAATTGTCTATTGTTCCCAAACGGTATCTACTCTCAATATTTTATAGTATCTAAAATTAATCAAAATATTCACAAATGTTTTCAATATTTTCATCGTATTTTTTTCAACCATTTTTTTTAATGTGCATTTATTTCAAAAAAATATGCATAAATGTGTTCCAACCGTTTTATTTTGTTAAAAAAAATTATAAATATTTTTAAATTTAATTTTTTTTTAAAACAAATCGAGTCCGACTAGGCAGTTTGTTGTTCGCCTTGGAGAGTTTGAGCCAATTAAGTAGCTGATTTTATCCAACACAGAATAGAGCCACTAATCTTCTTAAAATCGAGATGGTGGGTCACCCACCACTGGTGGTATCAAAATGAGCCGGTAGGACGGGTCGACCCATAACCTATCACAATCTATCAATAGGTGGGTTGGGTCGGCCCAATTTTAAGGTTGTTGGGAAAACATCAACTCAACCCATCTATTTTAAGAGGCAGAGCGGACCAACCCGAGGGGCTTACATGTAATTTGGGTGATTAACCCACAACCCACCATTAGATGGGACGGACCAACCCGACGAGTCTAACCCATTTTGACACCTCTACCCTACCATCTAGGCAACACCATAAAAACTGATAAAAAGTAATATTTGTGTATGATCATAACAAATAAGAAATCTTTCTCGTAAAATTAACTCATGAGATCATAGCATACGAGTATTTGTATTAATATTATAATAACAAAAATGTTCACTTATACAGTTATACATAAAAACTTTTATGTTGACATCTAGTACATTGAGTGTGATGTCCGTCGATAATGATGATTTTATGTGTGAAATACTAGGATTTCTTTCAATTAATCATACATGAAAAAATTATGAGGTGTTTTATAGGTCAATGTTGTGAGGCGAATATCCTATTCGAACCAACCAATTAAAAATATTATTTTTTGTTGTAAATATAAATCGAATCAATCCTATTAACGAATATAAATTTGTGAGACATACGCGCTTGAAAAATATTCCTAAATATATAGGTTACTTAAGTGAAATTTAGCCATGGCCTAATGAGGTTTATCGTTTTCGGCTCGGGCCTCAGTTTGACTTTTTTAAGTTTACTTAATATTTTAGGTCGTGCTTGAATAGAAGTATTTCAAACCCATGTATTTTAAATGTATTTTTATTGTTTAGATGAGTAACACCATAAATATCAAATACACTTCTTCCATGTTTATATATTAATTAATGATAATTATGATGAATTCCAAGTTCATCCAATAAAGTGGTCATTTGAAATTCATTTTAATATATCCAATTATAATTATAATGTGTAGATAACTAAGTTTCAAATTTAAGATTTATCGGATTTAAGATTTATCTGAGTATCATTTTTATCACTAAAAATATAGTCAAAATCCATGTATATATTATAAATCATGAGAGAAATAAGAGACACGAGTAGATAGAATTCATATGAGTCAATACTCAGATGCAGTTTTTATTAAACTCAATCACTCCTATTTATAGGAATAATAATATAATATAAATTTTTGCATATATTATCTTGGCATATTTATCTTGATCACAATATTTCAATTCTACATAAATAAGGATAATCATTTATAAGAATAATAATATATTTATAACACTCCCCCTTATATGATTATTTGCATGGATAATCGATTCGTCAAAATCTTAATTTGGCAAGATGGATGCTTGGGAACTTCACCGGGACTCAAGTGCAGCCTCGTTAAAACCTTGACAGTAAAACCCCGTGGAAAAAATCTGAACGAAAGGAAAAAGAATACAACAACATATTTTTTTTGGATGTCTTCCCGACGATAGATGCGCCTCGTTAAAACCTTATCAAGAAAAACCCAGTAGGACAAAATCCTAATTAAGGAAAAAGAGTACGACATCTCGCGATACTTATTAATTGTCTCATTAAAAACCTTGTTATGAAAAACCACGTGAAAAAAAATCATAGACAAGGGTAAAAGAGTACAATTTTGATTGCTCCCCCTCTTGCAAGCATCACTTAAAATTATTAACTCGTCTTATTCCAATCTCGTGCACTTATTCGCCAAAAATTGATTCAGATGCTGATTTTGCCATAGACATGGTACTTCAAGACCAATTTTTTTTTCTTCATCAAGTTGGCAAAAATAATATTTTGAGCATCAAATTATTCGATGATGTTTCTATATGTATCACAATCAAATCAGTGCATCCATTATAAGTGCAAATATTTTCTCATAATCCGTTTGAAATATTTTGAGAAACTTTGCTAAAATTTGCTCATATTGCCACATATCATTGTTATTGAAAATCACTACAAAATTTAGTTCAAAATAATCATCACTTTGCATAATAACAAAAATAATTTATGAAATCTCATCTTTTATATACTTGTTATTCTTCAAGAATAAAATAATCCAAATTGGATTCATTTAAATAATTGATCCTGCATGACATCGATTCTTTTATAACGACCAGCCTCCATTATTATTTTCACATTGAGATATTCACTTATTTTCTTTAAAGGGGTTCTTCGTAACTAAAGACGATTTATATACATTGTTCAACTTGAACATGAATGAAGTTAAACGATCTTATACACAAGATCAAATAATATATTTTGAGATTTAAACTTTGAACGTCATGTTCACTTAATATTTCATTGGGATTGATCTAAAAATATTCTTATAATTTCTATTTTATCCCCCTCAATGTTGAAAATACTATTTTTAGCGGTGGAATCGAGTCGGGATCCGTCCCGTAACCCCCTTACCCGATTCCCGTCCCGATAGAAATTGGAATATTTTTTTTCTCCCGATCCCGCACCCGAGAAGTGTCAGGCCCCGAATGTTAGGGATCCCGTCGGGTCGGGAGAAGGTAATCCCGAATAAATTTTTTTTAAATTCTATGAAAATATTTAAAAAAATTATGAAAAAAATCAAACAATTTCTTAATACATTACAAATAAATTAAAATTTTTTTATATATAACTATTAAAAAACTAAAACATATTTTTAGTACATTACAAATAAACTAAAATTACTACTTGATTAGTGAAAAAAACATATAATTATTCATAATAATAAAAAAAACAAAATAAAAATGTATAACTCAATGTTAATATTAAAAAAGATAAATATAAAAAAAATTATATGGTATATAATTATAAAACATAAATATTAAAAAATAAAATTAAAAAAATATTTTTTTAATTAAAAATATTATTTTTATATTCGGGTCGGGTCGGAAATCCCGCCGGAAAGAGTTGTCTATCCCGAAATTGATCGGTTCGAGAAAAATCCCGAAAGTTTGGGACGGAAAAAATTCGGGACGAGAACGGTTTGGGAATCGGGACGGGTCGGGATTTATGTAAAATTTGCTTTTACAAGAATAAAGTACAAATGAGAATTTCGCGTCATAAAATCTCATTGCTCAAAATAATTGATCATAAGATTCAATTTATTTCCAACATATTTACAATCTTTTTAACAGATTTATTGTAATGCATTTATCGTATAAGCATTAACTTTCAACATATAATCAATTGACATAATATTTACAATATATCTTTTAGATATACTCAAATATGACGCATTTATTTTCATGGTTTAATAGTTGATTGGGGTAAATATATCAACTAAACCAACATATTTATAATCATAAAATTGATATGCATATCATCTCTTTTGATCGAGATTGTCTTGATTATATATTCTGAAAATTTTCTCAATACATATATTAGCAAACAATATGTTGCGCTTCGTTGTCCCACGTTATTTATTCCAGATAATATGGAGATTCTCTACCAATTGAGCTATGATAGTGATATCAAATTCGATAAGACAATAAAATTTTTTGGCTTCTTCATTAATATCTTTGTGCATTATCAATAGTTTTTCAACTATTTATATAATTTGAATGCTCAATCCAATCAATTATGTCAAACTCTTAAAATATTTGTATCAATGTGACTTTTGGAGCTCTTTAGCTTTACTAAAAATATTGATCTGTAATATATTATTTAAACCAAATCAATATCTACTAGATTCAAAATTTCATATACGTCAATGTTTATATTTGAATGCTCAATCCAATCAATTATGCCAAACTCTTAAAATATATGTATCAATGTGACTTTTGGAGCTCTTTAGCTCTTCTATAAATATTGATTTGTAATATATTATTTAAACCAAATCAATATCTACTAGATTCAAAATTCCATATACGTCAATGTTTATCACTATTTTACAATATCAAACACATCATTTTTTTCATCGTCACTCAAACGATCTTCTAGATCTTTCAGACATTCAATCAGCATATGATGAAACATGTGATTTGGTAGACAACAACGATCTCCAAAAACTTTTATATCTTGCTTGATAGATATCAGTAAATCTTTTACGTACTTCACGGTACTGTTTGGTTCGTGTGATATGATAAATAGTATATGTATAAATAATAAAATGTAATAAAAAATAAATAAAAAATTATAGTTAATAAAGTAATTGATTTGATTGATAGATTATTGTTGATTTGATTTGATTTGATTTTGATTTGATTGATTAAATTTTATATAATAATGATAAATTACTATTTTGTCTTTTTAAAAATAAATAAAATACAAATAATATTATTTATAGGGGTAATATAGTAATTTAAATTTAATGATTTGATTGATATAAGATAAATGATTAATGATTTGATTGATGTAGAATAAATAATTAATATATAGATAAATAATATGATGAAAAGAACGAGTGATTGGATATGATAAGTTATACATGGAGTATTTATACTTGAGCCAAACAGTGCCCAGGTATAATATTGATACGAGATAACGATATACGTTTAATACAATACTTGATTGTGACGTATATCTCAATAATTTGTGTCATTCATGATTCATATATCTTTTCATATGAGATAACATATTATTTTTTAAAGAATTAATCAACAATAGTGTATCAACTGTGTTCATTGATACTGTCACATAATTGAAATTGAGAAATCGGACCTACCTTTTAGAATTTTTGTATGCACCAAGTAGATCTTTTACTTTCAACAATGATATTCAATCTATCATAAATGTCATATCACATTAAATTTATGTTCATACATGTAAGATAATAACATGTGATAAAAAAATTTTATCATTCATTTTAAATATGATAGCTTAATCAAATGATTTTGAAAAAATTCAAAATTTATATCCACAATAAAAATTGAGGAATTTAAAATCCATAATAAAATTTTATAGAATAAAGATGTAACAACCCAATATATCATTAAAATATAAAAATTCTCAAATCACCAAATTGTATAATTAATATCTCATGCAATATATTGACCAATAGAATAGATTCACATATTTTGTATATCTTATGTTATATCATCAAAATAATTTACGTGAATCAAAACAAAAACAAAAAAACATGCTAGAGTTTTCCAGAATTTAATTTAAACAAATACAAACTAAATTTACCAAAAATAAATTAGTTCAATAAATAAATAAAATAACTTGAAGTTGGTCACAAATCAACCTCTCGACATTAACATGCATAGGCCACCATCAATCCATCATCGTCATTGCCCAATATAGATGATGGTTCAATTCATTGGGTTTAACATTTATTTTTTTTCGGTTGATAGTGTTGCGATCTTACTATCTCACATTCATAATTTTCAATCAATAGCTTATGTTGTTCATCATTGAACATCAAGTCTCTAGTCATAAAAATAGTGACAAATAATAGATCATACTTATTCTATAGCATTAAGAACAAATATATGCTTTGAATCGATATCAACTCAATATCTTTTGATATATATATCACATATATCTTTAATAACATTTTCTAAAGATATTGAAAAATTTAGATCATATATATCGATATTCTTTGATAAATTGTACTAAATTTCTCAATTCATAAGATCTTCAACAACCAAAATGGCATTAACTTATATTCTTCGAGAATATTGCCAAATCTTGAATCTAATGTAAATATTATTCATGAATATCAACAAATCTTAAATATTTGATCAACATTTCTTTATAAATATTGATATATATGTTAACATAGATCTATATCATTCAATAATATTTATAGCTATTGAATATCATATAAGATATTTATTATGATTTTTTCAATTTCTTGATATACGAAACCATATATCATATATTTATAATGAATCTATCAAGATTCTCAATACATTACATCATAATCATGAATATATCGAAACAATACATTACATCATAATCATGAATATATCTTTCGATATATCAAAATCGTAATCACGAATTTATCAAAATCAATATATTATATCATGATCATTAATTTCTTCAAATTCTCAATATAAAATCATGTTGTGTTACTTTATAGCCATCAACATATTCATGAAATCATGGACACCAATATATCAATTATTTTCATTGTGCTACTGCTAGAGTATTAATGAATATCTCTTATAAAATTTAGTATTGACAACACGTTGTGCTATTTCAATAGCAATAAAACGAGAATTATTTTCATTCTCAGTTGGTTACAGCATCGTCCTGATAACGTGTTGTAAATCATGAGAGAAATAAGAGAGACGGGTAGAGATAATTCATGAGATGAGAGAATTCATATGATTCAATACTCAGGTGCAGTTTTTATTGAACTCAATCACTCTTGTTTATAGGAGAAAATAATAGAATACAAATTTTTACAAATATTATCTTGACATAGTTATCTTGATCACAATTCTTTCAAATCTACATAGATAAGAATAATAATCTATAATAACAATATATTTATAACAGCATATAAAATTTTTTCATCCAAGCGCCATGGAATTTTGTTGGATATTTAACATAATTTTATTGACTTTAAACAAGTAAAATTGGGAATTCAAATTCTCCATTGATTAGTTCACTAACCAAATTTGGTACCTACTTCGTTTTGACATGTATTTATAAAACATTTCTATAATAGTGTTTTTAAAATTTTTTTTATAAAATGTTTTAAAAGTTGTTTTAAGAATAAATACGTGTTTGGACACCTATTTTATAAAAATATTTTAACATTTCAAAAGTAACATTGTTCATCTGCGTCTTTCATAATTTCATTATAAAAACATCTTTCAAGTGTTCTTAAAAAACTATATATGAAAAACACTTTTTAAAAAATATTTTTCAAAAATATTTTACAAAATTTTTATCCAAACACATGCTTTAAGTTTTTTTCACTTATAAAACACTACAAATATTTCTAAAATACATATCCAAACGAAAGCTAAGTTTTTGGATAGGATCTTTGTATCATTCGATGGTCGGAGATAAACCAGATAGGGTCTCCTGATACGTTGTTTATACTAGTTTTGTGCGTACATGTTGTATGCATATTTAGTCATTTTTTATCGTTTAAAAATTTGACATCACAATTGAAAAAGTAAAAAAAAAAAGTTGCATTATTCTATTTTTAATAAGTTTTTAGATTTTTTTTACATAGATTTTTTTAATGCAAAAATAAGCATTTTACATGGTCGTCTCTTTGCCACAAAACAAATTGAAACTCATAAAAATTTCAATGAGATCGTTTCACGGGTCACTTTTGTAAAACATATCTCCATCTCAACTAAAATTATGAAAAATATTATTTTTTATGTAAAAATATTATTATATTGCAGGTGTAGATCCGATCAGCCCTTCTTATATTAATATGAGAACAGCTCTTTGAAATTGACCACGAAATAGAATTTTATGTTTCCAAATTACTCCATCCGTCTCGATTATATAGACATATTTTTTTCACAAAGATTAAGAAAAATAATTGGGAAAACAAATTTTTTACAAATTTCATGAGACAAACAAAAAAAGAATGTGACCTGTATAATTAGCGGAAGGAATATATTTAATAGAATTTTATAATTAATATTGACAAATGACACCTGAATCCTGATGGCAACCACAATGTGTTCCAATTCAGAAATACGTGAGATTTATAAGATAGATTTGAAGTTTCTCAATAATACTCGAAATGACATATTGATGCTTACTCATGACACTGATACATTTTCAAATACCTTATTTTTTTTTAAAAAAAGAAATAACTACCCTGTATTTAAATTCAAAGAAAAACGGATATTAGAGGCCAAAAATGACATATCTCCTCTAACAATATATCATTTCTTTTACACAGAAAATAATCTATAGGTAATTTGATTTCTCGCCTTCAACATATATATTTATGTCAGTTTAATATATTTTGTTAAACAACAAACACTCGATTCTATATATATAAATATATCAAAGACATATGTTATATATTATGATCGATAATCACAATACATAGAACTAAACTAACCATGTATATTATGTTGCAAAATTTTTTTATGGTCTAACATCAATAACACAACATAATGACTAACATGTTTTTTTTGTTTTTTTAAATAATTTATAACATAAGTAAGTTCCCTAAAAAAGTCAAATTAATTGGTTGAAGACATTCATCACGATATCAACCAATTTGAAAGCGAAAAGATAAACCATGATTGTAAAATATATTCAATGCTACAAATTTGAATCAATGTATACATAATATTTTGGTTTGGTTTGATATATTACGAAGACAATAAAATATGATTTGGTAAAAACTTGAACAAACCTGTAAATAATTAAACCAATGCAAACCAGTTAGACGTGATGTAGAAGTATTTAAATTGGAAAGTATATAAACTAGCGTGATTTTAACTTTCCAAATATATTTGTTCTTTCGTCTATTTCTTTTAGAATATAAAGTATAATCTTGATGTATATTACAAATTTTTTTTAGAATACAATACATATTTAATCCAAATTACAAATATTTCTGAGATTACAAGTATATAATTTGGTTCTCAGTCTATTATTCATTCACTAGAATATGTTTCCTTTTCCCTTTGGCATCTAAGTTTCATTTTCATATATTTAATGTTATGACCAGAATCTATAGTGCCACAAAAAACACAATTTTAATAACATCATTATTTATTTATTTCTTCAAAAATATAAATACATTTATTCACCGTATTTCTATCATATATATTTGTTTTTTTTTTTTTTCGTTTTTTCGTTTTTTACAATTTTGATTATCTTACTATACAATTATACATGGTATCAAATTTCAGCATTAATCATGCATCTCATGATTTTTTTATAAAGGGTTGACCCCGAAAGAGACCCCATTCCACATGAGTCAGAGGCCCATTGACTCATGCGGAGGATAAATCGAGGAATGTGCACGAGCGGCAGGGACCTGAATGAGGGAGCACATGACCCAATCCCCAGAGCATACCCCCACAATATTTCAGCAGAAAATATGCTCCACACGAGGATCGAACCCGTAATGCGTGAAAATTTCTTCCCACGTCATCTCAGGCCTTACCAACTCGCCTATGCCCCTGTGAGCTGCATCTCATGATTTCTGACAATGTTCATATCATTTCTTAGAGTTATTCTACATGCACACATTTGGTCACACACGGCTACACATTATTTTTGATATCACAAAATTAGCCCATATGCATTATAGGAAAGATCTCATCATTTAGATACTTTCACAATTTCACGTAATTAAGTGCGTAATCTAACATATACGTATAACATTTTTTTAATAGTGTTCATGTGACATTTGATCGCGTAGATGTCACATCTGCTTCATGTCGAGAAAAAAGACTAAAATTTCCGGAAAACAAAGACAGCAAATAATCGACTAGAACCACGGAGAAAAAACGAACTTTATTCGTACCCATGCCCAAATGTCTCAAGGGTACCCGAATGGCTAGGTCCGAGTTAACCCAACCCGAGTTAAGTGTGGCTGCCACTCTTTTTTTCTCTCCCCACAAAAAAGTGGAAAATGCATATTCTCTCTCTAAAAAGCAACCTCATTTTCTGTTTTAACTGTAATCACTAATCACTGTGAATATGTAAATGCAATTCCCTCTGCTAGCTAACCATCGTCTCGTGTACGCCGCCCCTTCTTCGAATTTCTCCTCGTTTCTTGCATGTCGTTTCCCGATTCTCCGGCGGCGGTAGGGGTGCTTCCGATTCCTTGTTTTCGCTGGTAATGGCGGCTAAGAAAGCTTGGGAGGGTTTCTCCAAGGGGCTCGTGGAGGAGGTTCAGAAATTTGGTAGCATGAAGCAGACTGGTGTCAGTCTCCGCTACATGATGGATTTCGGATCCCTGCCTACTGAAAGGAATCTACTCATCTCCGCCCAGTTCCTCCGCAAGGAGCTGCCTATTCGGATCGCTCGCCGTGCTATTGAACTCCAGTCCCTCCCCTATGGCTTGTCCCTTAAACCAGCTGTTATTAAGGTACTCTCTTGTCTGTGTACGTTCTTTTCCTCCATGTGTGTAGGAATTTCCTCCCTTTTCTGCATATTTTTTGAAGTATCGGTGAGTGTTGCTGTGGGTTTGTGTTGGGATGATCGATTCCTTTGTTCTTTCGTTATTTGGCGTTGGGGAATTGGAATTTGGAATGGATTGTTTATTTTATTCTCTCTGGTTTGACTATGGAGGTCAAGTGTAGAAAATTGGCAGGCCATGTGGAGACTGAGTCGTCATTTCTTTTTGTTCTTTTTTAAATCTGACTTGAATCTTGATATTCTTCCACGCAAATAATTTACTATTTACAAGCTTCGATATAAAAGGCGCTTTTGGGATTTGAGAATGAAAATTGTCGAAAGTGCCTTTTGATGTTATCATTCGATAACTGTTCACTCTGTAAGAGTTCATCTGTGCTGTTGTTGCTATGTACTGGATGAGATACCTGCTCTTTTTCCCTTAAGAGTTGACACAAGGAATTTCGTGCAGATCACGAGCTTGGTTTCAGCTCAGGATTTTTCTAGATTCATTTACTTTTTATTTTACTTTTATAGCACGTCAAATCTATCCTATGTATACTGGATTATTTGTTCTGGATTGTGTGTAGTTCATCTATCCTTGATTTTGTCTCGGCGTTCCTTCCCATTTGGCTCTGTGGTTGAATTGTGTGTAGGATAGCAAGTTCTTGGTCTGTAATATCATTTATTAGCTGCTGCTGCTGCTGCAGTGGCAGAGAGTGGGAGTTTCCGGGACGGCCGTCCTGCTTTCTTCCCTATTTCTATGCTTACTTTCGTATAAAATGTAGTGTGAAAGCAAGACTCTGCCTCCCCTGGTGCTAGAAAATCTTTGTTTTTAATTTCGCCTGTCCATATGTTTTTCGGATTGCCACTGAATTTATCTGGGCAGTAATTATATGATGAAGCCTGTTAAAGCAGTGACATTATGTCATATTCTTTTTTTGCTTGTTAGGTAAGAGATTGGTATCTGGATTCTTTCCGTGACCTTAGATCCTTTCCGGTTATTAAGGATGAGAGGGATGAGTTGGATTTTACGCGAATGATTAAGATGATAAAAGTCAGGCACAACAATGTGGTCCCTATGATGGCTTTGGGAGTGCAGCAGTTGAAGAAAGATATGGATCCTAAAACTGATTACGGGAATCTGGAGGAAATTCATCAGTTTTTGGATCGATTCTATATGTCGAGAATTGGGATTCGCATGCTCATCGGTTAGCCTTCTTCTTCTTGAGTTGGCCTGCGTATGTCTTGTTTTGCTATTTATTTGGAATATCTACCATCGCAAATTTGAATAAAGTTTTGGTATGGCGTAAATGTGCTAAAATATTTCATGCTCCATTCAAAACTATGTTGAGCTCAGGGCAGCATGTGGCCTTGCACGACCCAAATCCATCTCCTGATGTTGTCGGCTATATACATACCAAAATGTCTCCTGTTGAGGTTGCAAGAAATGCTAGTGAGGATGCCCGTTCCATTTGCTCGCGGGAGTATGGCAGTGCACCAGATGTTAATATTTATGGAGACCCAAATTTTACGTTTCCGTAAGTTAACCAATTACGTCTAGTTTTTTAAAAAAATTCTATATGTTCTTGACTGTGTGTTGTTGCCTTTATACATTCCCAGAATATCTTTTTAACTTTTGGAAGTCTCTCTCTTCAGATTTTACCTCTGTTTACTGCAATCAAATCTTCTTTTTTAAAGCAGGTATGTACCGCCACACTTGCATTTGATGGTTTTTGAATTGGTTAAGAATTCTCTTCGTGCTGTTCAAGAGAAATATATGGACTCCGACAAGGTTCCACCTCCTGTACGAATAATTGTTGCTGATGGACTGGAAGATGTTACTATAAAGGTGTTTTTCCTCTTACATTCTCGCAATACCTGATTGAGAATCTACTATTTCCCTACACTTATATCCAATGCAATCATAATCGTCGATTCTCTGTGTTCAATAGGTATCTGATGAAGGAGGTGGAATTCCAAGAAGCGGCCTTCCTAGAATTTTTACTTATCTCTACAGTACTGCAAAGAACCCCTTGGATGAGCAGTTCGACATGGACCTTGAAACGGTGACAACCATGGCGGGTTATGGTTATGGTCTTCCCATTAGCCGTCTTTATGCTAGGTACTTTGGAGGGGATCTGCAAATCATCTCCATGGAAGGATATGGTAAATTCTTCTACAACGTTTAATTAGAGGGTCGAGGCAACATGCATTGGCCTTATATATGCCTATATAATCCCATCTACGAACTTCTTGTTTTCCTTACAGGAACAGATGCTTACCTCCATTTGTCCCGGTTGGGAGAATCTCAAGAACCTCTGCCTTGAGGGCCAAAGTTGCCGCAATGAATGTCGAAGAAGATGACTTTCCTTCCGTATATACTGGCACATCCAAAAGAATTTAATCGTGATTTTGGGTGCACCTTATTGTTGATCGATATTAAACGTTGTGTAGAAATGATTGATTTTACTTGTCCATTGAATATTGCTTCAGATTTTTCTGAAGTTTTTTTCGTTTTTGGTTATTTCTGTACCTTCCTTGCTTTCAAGAACTAAATCATATTCTCCCTTCAGATTAAAACCGCTTACGTAATATACATACAAAATACCAATTTTTGGTCTTATAATTTCTCAAACTTTGTCTTGTTCCTATAGAAAATGTCAGGACTTGGGTATCTACAACACGAGGAATTTTTTCCCCCATCTAACATATACTAAACCATTTATTAAAATGAACTAGAAAGAATGTCATATTCTGAATACATTCTGTACATGTGACACAATTCAAGTGTCGCGATTCAATTTCTCTTGCAAGCTTAATTAAGCAGCCGTTTAAAATCTATTTCTGGTTGAAATTTGATGTCTAACGTACGAAAGTATTTCAGATTTTTAACTTATTTCTATGTTAAACCAGCCTCACTTTCCAACTAACTCAATATAATATCAGATATGCGGTCTATCTGACTCCGAGATTCCAAGTTTGAAAATCTGACACCTAGAGCCCAAGTTTGAAATAGAATCGGGTGATAACAAAACCCATCCCCAACTCAAAAAGGAAAACAAGTAATATCTGATGCAACGTATGTACCTCACATATTTCTTACCATCAAGCTTTACAATCTATATCTGTTAAGTGTTACCACCGCAACTCCAATTCTCAAGTATCAAATGCTTTACTAAGCAATTTACGGTCTCTGCGAGATCAATAATTAACTGATAGTAAAAACAAGCAAAGAAGCAAAACTCGTGGTTACATCTTTGCAGCTTATCAATTTTTACCAACCGCAGAGTTAATCATGTTAGGTAATCGTTGGCAGGTGGGAGAATTAAAGAGGGCGATTGGTGGCTGGGAAATGAACATTCAATTCCACGCGTTTTTTTTTTGCTATAAATTGGCTCCTCGGTTCTCAGTTTTAATCATCCCATTCTTCTCTTCTTTTGTATTAACAAAGAGAGAAGAAAATAAAGAGAGAAAAAAGAGAGAATTTTTTTTCGGAGATCTCTTGTGTGAGTTAGAGAAGTATTTCTCGGTAATACTCGGGGTTTGAGTTTGGTGAGATATAGTGTTTTGTATACACTTGTAATATTTCTCCGGTTAACAATATTACAGTCGCTCCGTGGACGTAGCCTATATTGGGTGAACCACGTAAATCCTTGGTGTTCTTGTTGATTATTTTATTCCGCAATATTATTATCGTCATGGTAGCTCCGGCATAATCCATAACAACTAGTATCAGAGCTGTTACGGTGTCCGGGAGCCTTGGTGAAATTTTTTTTAAAATTCTGAGTATGCTCTGTGGTTGCAGCTTTGTCTGATCTTTCACATCGGAAAAGATTTTTTTGAAATTTTATTAAGGCAGGTGAAGCGACGGCCGGAAATGACGGATCGGGACCGGGAATCAATAAGTTAGACTGTACAGATTTCACGTTCTGACAGTTACATATTAAAGATTATCTGTATAGCAAGAAGCTACATCAACCTTTATCCGGGGTAAAACCAGAAAAGATGGAGGATGATGAGTGGGAGCTCCTTGACAGACAAGTGTTAGGGATAATACGATTGATCCTAACAAAGAACGTGGCACACAACGTGGCGGAGGCAAAAACCACGGAGGAGATGATGTCCATTTTGTCGGACATGTACGAGAAGCCATCAGCAAATAATAAAGTGTTCCTCATGAAAAAGTTAATCAACTTGAAGATGGAGGAAGGTGCTTCGGTGGCGGCACATATCAATGAATTCAACACGATTGTTTCTCAGCTAACATCGGTTGAAATCAAGTTTGATGATGAGATTCGAGCACTTATTCTTTTGGCGTCTTTACCAAATGTTTGGGAGCCGATGCGGGCAGCGGTTAGCAATTCTACTGGAAAAGAAAAGTTACAATTCAATGATGTCAGAGATCGAATCCTTGGTGAAGAAGTTCGCAGGAGGGATTCGAGAGAAGGAACATCATCGAGATCTGCCCTAAATCTCGAAAACAGAAGTAGGGGCAGAAGTGCTGAAAAGAATTCTAACCGATGGCGTGGCAGATCCAAGTCAAGGAATGGAAAAGACAAAAATACCTTTGAAAAAAAATTGAAGTGCTGGAGTTGTGATGAAACTGGCCACATGAAAAAGGATTGCAGAGCACCCAAGAATAATGTAAATGCTGTTACTGAGGATGTACATGATGCCTTAGTACTATCCATGGAAAGCCCGGTTGATTCATGGATTATGGATTCGGGAGCTTCATTTCATACCACCGGTGATCGTGAGGTGTTTAGTAATTACATTGCTGGTAATTATGGAAAAGTTTTCTTGGCTGATGGAAAATCGTTGGAAATAGCTGGTATGGGTGATATCAGTTTGAAAATGTCAAAAGGTTCCATCTGGAAGCTCAACAAAGTAAGACATGTACCAAAATTGACCCGGAATCTGATCTCAGTGGGACAGCTCGATGATGAAGGACATAAAGTGATCTTTGGTGATGGCTCTTGGAAAGTGAGCAAAGGAGCCATGATTATTGCTCAAGGAACGAAAACTGGAACCCTGTACATGACTTCCAGTTGCAGAGACATGTTAGCAGCTGTGGATACTGGAGCTAACTCAAGTCTATGGCACTGTAGACTTGGACATATGAGTGAGAAGAGAATGAAGATGTTGATATCAAAAGGGAAGCTACCAGAGTTAAAAACTATCGAACACAAATTGTGTGAAAGTTGTATTTTTGGAAAACAGAAAAGGGTGAGCTTTTCAAAAGGCGGTAGAGAACCGAAAGCGGCAAAGTTGGAGCTGGTTCATACTGACGTGTGGGGACCATATCTTGTGACATCACTTGGCGGCTCACGATATTATGTCACATTTATTGATGATTCGAGCAGGAAGGTCTAGGTTTATTTTTTGAAAAATAAATCTGATGTTTATGAAACCTTTAAGAGGTGGAAAGTCATGGTGGAGAATGAGACCAACTTGAAAGTGAAGTGTTTACGATCTGATAATGGTGGTGAATATGGAGATTTTGAGTTCAAGAAGTATTGTGCACAGAACGGGATCAAGATGGAGAAAACCATTCCTGGTACACCTCAACAGAATGGTGTAGCTGAAAGAATGAACAAGACCCCGAATGAGCGATCCAGGAGCATGAGATTGCACGCTGGACTGCCGAAATCATTCTGGGCTGATGCAGTTAACACAACAGCGTATCTGATCAACAGAGGACCTTCGATACCACTAGATTGCAGAATACCAGAGGAGGTCTGGAGCGGCAAAGGAGTAAACCTTTCGTTCTTGAAAATGTTTGGTTGTCTCTCATATGTTCACATCGATTCAGCCAACAGAACGAAACTTGATCCGAAATCAAAGAAATGTTTTTTTATTGGTTATGGAGATAATGAGTTTGGTTATCGGTTCTGGGATGACCAAAATCGAAAGATTATTCGGAGCAGAGATGTCATTTTCAATGAGCAAGTTTTGTACAAGGACAAGTTAGACATTGAAGCAGGAGATAAATGTCCCGAAGTCCTGAAGTCAAATGAAGTGGCATTGATAGATATTCCTATGAATGAGTCGGAGAATAGTAACCAGGAAGAAGAAACTGCACAAGAAGTTGATCCACAAACTCCGGTGATTGAACTCAGGAGATCGTCGAGAACAATCAGACCACCTCAGAAATACTCCCCTGCACTTCACTATATTTTTCTGACTGATAAAGGTGAACCGGAGACCTTTGAAGAAGCGATGCAAAATAATGATTCAATCAAGTGGGAGTTAGTCATGAAAGACGAGATGGATTCATTGTCATCCAATCAAACTTGGGAGCTGACAGAACTTCCGGAAGGTAAGAAGGCATTACACAACAAGTGGGTGTACTGGATCAAAGAAGAAGTTGATGGCAGCAAACGGTACAAGGCAAGACTTGTTGTAAAAGGCTTTCAACAAAGAGAAGGCGTTGATTACACCGAGATTTTCTCTCCAGTGGTGAAGCTGACCACTATCAGAACTGTACTTGGATTAGTGGCGAATGAAAACTTACATCTGGAGCAGTTGGATGTAAAAACGGCGTTTCTTCATGGTGACCTAGATGAAGAAATTTATATGAAGCAGCCACAAGGATTTGAAGTACGAGGAAAGGAGAAAATGGTATGCAAACTTCAGAAGAGCTTGTACGGTCTCAAACAAGCTCCAAGACAGTGGTACAAGAAGTTTGACGGATTCATGAATAACAACGATTTTCTGAGGTGGCAGGCGGATCACTGTTGTTATGTGAAAAAGATTGATGGTTCTTATATCATTCTACTGCTATATGTGGATGACATGTTGATATAGCAGGATCGTGTCTGGAGGAGATTGATAAGCTCAAGAGAGAGTTATCAAAAGAATTTTCAATGAAGGATTTGAGAGCTGCAAAACAAATTCTTGGTATGAGGATCTTGAGAGATAGGGTGAACGGAGTCTTGAAGTTATCTCAGGCAGAGTACGTGAAAAAAGTTCTTAGCAGATTCAACATGGATGAAGCTAAACCGGTTAGTACTCCTTTGGCTAGTCATTTCAAACTAACCAAATCCCAATCACCATCGACGGAGCAGGAGCATGCTTATATGAATAAGGTTCCTTATGCATCTGCTGTCGGAAGCCTCATGTATGCAATGGTGTGCACCAGACCAGACATAACACATGCAGTGGGAGTTGTGAGCAGGTTTATGAGCAATCCGGGAAAACAACACTAGGAAGCAGTGAAGTGGATTCTCAGATATTTGAAAGGTACTATCAGTTCATCTCTGTACTTCAGGAGGACTAATCAGGACTTACAAGGTTTTGTAGATGCCGACATGGGTGGTGACCTAGACGGCAGGAAAAGTACTACTGTATATGTGTTCACATTGGGTGGTACGGCTGTAAATTGGGTTTCCAAATTGCAAAAGATTGTTGCACTTTCGACTACTGAAGCTGAGTATGTTGCAGTGACAGAAGCTAGCAAGGAGATGATATGGTTGAGATCATTCCTTGAGGAGTTGGGTCAGAAGCTTGAGGATAGTACGTTATACTGTGACAGTCAGAGTGCTATTCATTTGGCAAAGAATCCTGTTTATCATGCTAGGACGAAACATATACAGGTTCGGTACCATTTCATCAGATCAGTGTTGGAAGATGGAATCTTGATACTTGAGAAGATTCCTGGAAGCAGAAATCCAGCTGATATGTTCACAAAGGCGGTGACCACTGACAAACTGAAGTTATGCTCGACTTCAGTTGGACTGCAAGTATAAAAAAAAAAGGAGGCATGAGTTGCTGCATTGATTGTGTGAAGTCATGATTGGAATCAAGTCTTCAAGTGGGAGATTTGTTAGGTAATGGTTGGCAAGTGGGAGAATTAAAGAGGGCGATTGGTGGCTGGGAAATGAACATTCAATTCCACGCGTTTTTCTTTTGCTATAAATTGGCTCCTCGGTTATCAGTTTTAATCATCCCATTCTTCTCTTCTTTTGTATTAACAAAGAGAGAAGAAAATAAAGAGTGCAAAAAAAGATAGTTTTTTTTCGGAGATCTCTTGTGTGAGTTAGAGAAGTATTTCTCGGTAATACTCGGAGTTTGAGTTTGGTGAGATATATTATTTTGTATATACTTGTAATATTTCTCCGATTAACAATATTACAGTAGCTCCGTGAACGTAGCCTATATTGGGTGAACCACGTAAATCCTTGGTGTTTTTGTTGATTATTTTATTTCGCAATATTATTGTCGTCATAATAGCTCCGGCATAATCCATAACAAATCAGTACTATGTTTAACATAAGATGATGCTAAGAACATGAAAACAAGATCAAGAATTTTACACCAATTTCAGTTAGAAACACGAGTCTTCAAAATAATAATGATACGGGAACACACACACTCCTGCATAGGAGCAGCTCAACTCCAGATATCCATTCAAATAACAACGCACAGAAAAAGCTCCTCAGCTGATTAAATGTTAAAAGGTCGCCGTTATAAATAATGACTATACTAATGCTTTCTTTTCTTCTCCTTCCGCTTTCCTGTCTTGCTGATCTTCCATTTGCCCACCCCACCTGGCCGCTTTACTTCTTCAATTTCTCGAACTTTCCGTTTCCTGCATAAAATATGAATTTCAGAAAATAAATATGCATGGCCTGCTTTGTTCATCTTAAAACCAAAGAAACTGTCTGGCAATGCAGGAGTCAGAAACATCAGCGACGGGTTCAATGCCTTGTTTTAGCATCGCCTCCGTGCAAAAATTAAAGATATGTACCAATCTGGCAAACACAAGTTACCTATAGTTTCCAAGGGTTCTATCTGATAGCAGCTCATCGGCAAGGCTGGCTTTTCTCTCTTTCTTAGTCAGCCTGCCTGTGTAGAACTCTGTTGCCGACTCTATGACAGTACCTACCTGATAAATTATCATGCGACTCAATAGCTTAGAAAACAAGAACAATCATTTAAATGTCACGTTTCTTACATTAAACAACCAACTTGCCTGAAAATACTTGGGCAGTGCTTTAGATTTTGAATCACCCTTCTTATAGTGTCTCTTTGGATCAATGACATTTCTCAACTGTAACAATCAGAAAAGACAATTTTTTATCAAGAAAATTCTTGCAAATAGATATAAAGATACCCACCAACAAGACATAACAACAAGACCGGTTTCCCTGTTAACACTAGCTGTGGAACTGGTCAAAAAAGTTATTAAGCAGAGACCCAGCAAAAACTCAATCTTTTTCATTGATTCCAGAAAATTAGAAGCTTGAACTAGTAACTGAACCAACATAATAAATAAAGAACATAAATTGAGGTCCAACCAATTCAGATAATATACTACAGAAACCCGAAGAACCTCAAAATAGGCCATACAAGAACAACAATCAAATTAAAATCACATTCTTGAAAGGGGTGGATAGCCAGATATGCATCTGTCTAGGAAATTATATCAATTCAGAACTTTATCATCTTTTACTTTATTATCGGAAAACTGTTGAAAGCATAAAATTTTGGCACAATATGCAAAAGTTGGCTTCTTTTGATGCCATATCAAACTGTTCTGGCATCAGAAGTTGTTATTTGAAGGAAAAAGATGGGGAAAAAGACTGATTAGGAGGGGATCACCTTCAATAGCTGGAGATCTTTTTTCAGCTCCGGAGTGATAGTTTGAGCAGGCATGTCAAACCTAAAACAAATTTAAGGTAAACCCACGTTACAAAATTTTATCTTTCCTACCCATAAACTACAAAAGAAGCGAGTTGAAACCAAATAAAAAAAGTACTGGGTACCAACTGCTGCCAGCGGTGTCCTTGATTTGTTTCTTTAAAAGTTTATTCAAATATCTGGGGTTATTCGGAGGAACGAAAAGGCCATCTATGAGCTGAGAATTTGGCTTGTAGAGGGAAGAGGATTCAGCCTTGCTTTTCGATGAACAGCTTTCGTTTTCAGGAGATGATGATTTTAACAAGGGGATTTTAGGTTTCCATGAAAGCCCAATCAAAGCTTTGTCTTCCGACATGGCGAAATCACTTGAGATATTTCAGATATCGAATGAAAAGGTCAGCTCTAACAATTTTGTAAATTGGGGTTTTTTAGTCGCGACAATTTGGTAAATTAGGGTTTAGTTTAGTTGCAGGGAGAAAATGTAGTTGCCGATCTACAATGGGCCGAGGAAGCCACGCGAAGAATTGGGCTTCCTCGGCCCATTTATCTCTCGGCCCCTTCAAATTAGTTTCACTTAAATTTATTTATTTATTTATTTTTTTCTATTTATATCTGTTTCTTTTTTAAATTCAAATTACTCAAAAAAAAAGTGTACACACACACACACTATATATATATATATATATATATATATATATATATATATATATATATTAAATTTAACAAATTATTGAAATGCCCCGAAAACAAAAAAAGATTTTGCCAATCATGATCTCTAGTTTAAGTTTTTCTTTTAACTTTTTTTAATCAAGATTTTCAATTTTATCTATATTCAAACACCCATTATCCTTTTTATTTATAAACATTAATTTTTATTATAATGCTCTAAACAATTAAAATTATTTTTGAGGTCAGTGACATAAATAATTTATGTAATATCATGACAATCTTTATAAAAGATAAAGATTATTGATTATTTATTTTATCTTAATTAATATGTTAAAAAAACATTATTTTTATGCAATCAAAAAATAAAGAGATGCGCCAATGAGCCCCTAGCCCAATGGCTTAAGGGTGAGGCCCTTAGACCAATTGGTCTCAGATCGATTCCGCTAAATGCGGGTAGCTCTTCTAATTTATTTAGATAGACTTATGTAGTGTTTGCAATCTTTAAAAATCAAATCTCGAGTTTATGCTTAAGTCACGTCGATTGTGCGAGCAGTTTCATTACATTGTTGTAATTGTATATTTGTAATATTGATGTAATCTTGTACTTATACTCTAAAAAAAATATAAATAAATAAAGAGATGCTTACCAACAATTTCAACAATGAAAAATGAATGCCCCTAGCACTTCTATTAACATGTTTTTACAAATTTGGCCAACACAAAGTAACTTCACAACTCCCCTATCATTTTCAATATACATGTTTTTTATACATGTTTTTTATCTCTCGCCCCCTTCAAATTAGTTTCACTTAAATTTATTTATTTAATTTTTTCTATTTATATTTGTTTTTTTTAAATTCAAATTATTCAAAAAAAATTTGTTTATATATATATATATATATTATATATATATATATATATATATATATATATATATATATATATTAATTTGAACAAACTAGTGAAATACCCCGAAAACAAAAAATGATTTTTGCCAATCATGATCTCTAGTTTAAGTTTTTCTTTTATTCTCTTTTTTGTTTATAAACATTAATTTTGTATTTTAATGATCTATAATTAAAATTATTTTTGATGTTAATGATATAAATAATTTATGATATATCATGACAATCTTTATAAAAGATAAAGATTATTGATTATTTATTTTATCTTAATTAATATGTTAAAAAAATCATTATTTTTATGCAATAAAAAAATAAAGAGATGCTGACTAACAATTTTCAATAATTTCAATAATAAAAAATGAGTGCCCCTAGCACTTCTATTAACATGTTTTTACAAACTTGGCCAACACAAAGTCACAAAGTAACTTGACAACTTACAGAACAGCAATGTCATTTTATATCATTACATATGTACACTCAAGAGAAAAATAAAAGGAAAAATCAAGCATACTGCATTTTTCTTTGATTCAATAAAATATATACTGCATTTTACATCAGCTTAGGATGTACCAGTTGATTGGTGTGAGATGAAAGTATGACTACTAGTCAGTCATATCTTCGTCGTCATCAAGAAAGTTAAGATCTTGATCATCGTCTGAAGCTGCATCAGTCTGGACATTCAATGGTTCTACCATATCTACAAGTGACGCCATCTCCAATGATCCCTCGTCGAACTCCAGCAAATCATCCTCATATGCATCCCCGTCCTCCATGTCAGTATAAAGGGTTGTTGCCTGTTGAAATACGGTGCTCGAGTTGGTCATTGGCAACTTACAAGCATATTATTATCAAATAAACATGCTTAGAGAGCAAGTTCTAAAGTGGTACCTCATCTTCTTGCGATGCTTGTTTCTCTGTCTCCGCAACCCAATCATACAATGAACTTTCTAGTAGAACACTGTCAAGAGACACTGTGTCGCATGGCCTTTTTCTTATCTGGCGCTCCCGAAGCCTCAAATTGTAGTGAACATACATAGCTTCATTCAATCTTGTTTGCGCCAGACGATTGTGTCTATCTCCATAGATCCGATCATGCATACTCCAGTTGTGCTCACACCCAAAAGACGAGCAAGTTTGACTTAGAATACGGATTGCTATTCGTTGCAGCTCCAAACAATTAATCCCATGTTGTTGCCACCAAGCAGCTGAAGAAAAAAAAGATTGTTTTTCGTGGAAGTACTCTTGAAACATATTATTTGATCAGAATATCTCAATGGTATAACCTGGATCAAGCTCTGATCTAGTGCTGATAGCCAAGTCAGTTCCGAAATCAGCTTTTGCAGAACCGAAGTCGGAAATCTGGTACAGAACTCCAAAGATTAGAAGAATATGTACACAAGGTTAGAACTCTTCCTTAAGAATACAAATGAGATAAACAAGTATGCTCACACCTGCATGGATGCTGAGACTCTTCTAGCACTATCTGGTTCCAATCTAACGATGCATGCGTTTAGGCCTCGTACAACATCCGGATGCTACAAGATGCAAACTAAACAAGCATTAGAAAAATGCAAAGAGAACTGATTCTTGACTTCTTCAAGATCCTACCAGGATAAAATCTGCACGATAACGGAAAGATGGATTCAGGAAATAAGCAGCTAGATAGAGGGGATGGTGAAATAATGAGCTCCATTGATCATCAATCACACTCCAAAAGGTTTCATATTTGCGTGCATCATCATTATGATTGTTTTTAATCGCAAGCTTTGCCCTGTACATATCATTGTAAATATATGGAATAGAAAGTTTCTCATCACTATTGATCTCTTGAAGCAATTCGATTATAGGGTCCACTGATCTTTTAACAAACTGTATCTTCCTCCAAAATAAGCAATCCAGCACAATACTTTTCACCTCTTTACCCTCGTCCAACTTGGAAAACTTAGAGGAATTCCACTTGTTCGACTGAAACATTCTTCTAAGACCAACCCTATGGCGAAGCAAGCTTAGTAACGTGGTAAAACTTGACGCATACCGAGTGACAGATGGCCTCAGAAGTTCCTCGCCTTTAGTATATTCTTTTTTCATGACATTGTATAACCATGCCGAATTGTAAATTAACTTTGTTATTTTTTGGCCTTTCTCTATACAGTCCCCCACCCTATCTAGCTTCATAAATTCTTCAAGCATTCGATCAATACAATAAGAAGCACAAGGCGTCCAAAATAAATTCGTTCTCTTCTCTTCCAGCATCTTTCCCGCAGCCTGATAACTGGGAGTATTCTGTGTGATTACCTACAGATATAATTATCGCCAAGGAGGAAGAAAGAATGAGGAGAGATGAGTCAGTCAGTTAACAATAAATGATATGTAGAAATTTCATGTAGTTATAAAGCATGTGTGAAGCAAAAGATAACCTGCACTACATTTTCCTCCCCCATCTCATCCACCACTTTGTCAAGCAGTTTATATAAATAGGTTGCATCATCAACTACACCTGTGGCATCAACTGAACAAACAAAGTGCACACCACGAGGGCAAGAAACCAAAATATCGATCATTGTCCTACCCTGAAGATTTTCCCAACTGTCTGCCAAAATAGAACACCCCGTAACTGCCCAGGAAGACTTGAACTCTGAAAGGTAGTTCTTGATGGTCAAAATCTCGTCCTGTAAAAATCTACCAGATAGCAAATGGCTTGAAGGTCCTCTCAAATCTGATCCATACTGACCAATCAACTCCAGCATTTTATGAAAGTACGGGGAGTTGGCCGCGTGAGAAGGCACTCCCGCATGATAGAAGAACTTACAAATAGCAGAAACGACTTCTCTTCGGGACCTTTTGGAGGAACATGTTTTCACTTGGTTTCCGGATGCTTGCATCTGAGTTTTGGGCATCTTCAGGACATTAGCATCAAATCTTGGCCTTTTTGACAATGGATCAGTCACATTACACGAGGACATCCCTTTGAAATTTCTTCTGAAATCTCTGGTATATCTTCTATCACCAACGACAAGTTTATCATTGCCAATATGACAGGCAGCTTCATCATCTTCATCTTCTGAATTTAAATAAAAGGTGGACAACTCCTTAGTGCCAGGTCGTCTGTGCCTCCGTCCTGTGCGATGCCATTTCATGTTCTCCTTTATCTTGAGATAAACTTCCTCCGGCGCATTATTACAAGGAGCAACTTCACCAGGTATCCTAGCCAAATGTTGCTTGAACCGGTTAATACCTCCACTCACAATCTTCTCACAGTAATTGCATTTTACTTTCTTCTTCCTGTCATCCTGTGGGACACCATGTTCCCAACCGGGGTCAACATATCCTAATGATCGAAGTGGAGCTATATCTATCACCAATCCTTTATCACTTAACAATTGCTTACCTTTGTTCCTGTATCCAACAGGCTCTTCCTCCTCCATGTTATCATTGGCAGCAAAATTAAAATACGATTGTTCATCAAATTCAACTTGCCTTGATTTCTTACCAATTCGGCACCCCTCTAAATTTGCTCGCATTTTCAGGCAAACCTCCTCTGGAGCCTTGTCACAATATGTTACTTCACCAGAAAGCCGAGCTATATGCTGCTTCAACCTGTAAATTCCACCGCTAACTACTTTGCCACAGTAATTGCATCTGACTTTTTTCTTCCTATCATCTTGCGCAACACCGTGCTCCCACCCCGGATCCACGGACCCAGAAGAGCGATGCGAGGCCATCTTCAGACCATCCCAGTGCAATGTGAACAGACTGTCCGAGAAAAAGAATAAAAGGTCATTAGTTGTACCCGTTTCGAACGCATTGAGAAATCTATATCACTGTTAGAGATTTGAGAATCCTTAAACAGTAAAATATGAGCTAAGGGAAGTGGAAGCAATCCAAGTCCAGATTCCAGACTACAGCAATTTTTTGCACAATGCTAATGATGACACGACTAAAAAGCAAAATTTGACCAGTTAAAAGGCAAGAATTCATTCCTTTCGGACCGGAAACGTCAAAAGTAATCAGAACCACCTCATCCAGCAAACAAACGCTGACAGAAGTCTCCGGACCAATATTTCACCAAACACTGACAGCACCACAAGTTCACCTCAACCCAAAAAAAAATTCATAACAATTTTACACCGACGTTATTTCAACATTTACATAGATACATACACTCATCAAATACTACAACCCAAAAATATTATAACGACAATTCAAGATATTCCGCAAAACTATGCTGAAAAGGATGTTTATGGGATTTTCATACCTCGAAACTTCAGGAAATAGGATTTACAACAGAGAAATTGGAAGTGCAGCCGCTGATCAGATTTTGATTTTCTTAGAATTTGTTGGGTTGAGTTGGATCGGATCGAAGGAAACGAGTGGTGACTCTGTGAGTGGACATTGCTTTCTACTTTCTAGGGTTTCTTCCTTTTTTATGTTGTTATTATATTATTATTAATTATTATTATTACTGAATTAATTTCAATTGATGCAAATATTCAAATTTCTAGACAGATATAAAGTTGAATTTAAATAATAAATATTATTGAAAATAGAATATATATACTTTGGAGAATGATAATAAAAACAAAATTTTAATATTTAAGTTGTTTTCAAAAAAATATTTAAGTTTATTAAAATGAAATGAGTTTCTAAGATCAAAACTCAACATCGTTGTATTTAAGTAGATAATTCGAAAAATGACTTTGGTCAGACATTCTTTTGAATTGTAACATTTTTTTTTTTGATTTTTTTTTTTGCAAAATGATATTAAAATATACAAGAAATACAAAAATATGAAAAATGTTAAAAATTGAAAATGTTAGATTTCAAATATATAGTTTTAACAAATTTCATTTTGTTAAATATTCCCCACATCATTTTTCGTTTAATTTTTATTTTCCTTACATTAGAGGAATCAGTATACTTTGGTTTTTATTTTTGTTGTTGTTGTTGTATTTTTTTTTATTTATTTTTATTGAAATAAGGAATCAGTTTGATTTGCTGAGATTTTTCAAGGGCGGTGAATAGTCGCATGTCCTTTTAATGAATAGACATAAAAAAAAATACATTTTTTAAAATAAAAAATGTGAAAGAAAGATTATACTTTTTTTAAAATAATTACCCCTTTTTTTAAAGCATTGATTATACTTTTTATATTGATATTGATATTTGAGGATGGAGTTTTCTTTCAACCAATCATAATTTTGGCAAATAATTTCATACTTCGCTAATTAAAACCTAACGTTTTTTTCACACAAAATGCGTGCTTATATATTAATTTTTTATATTATAATATAGCATAGACTAGTAGCATAGGGTATCCATTTGAAGAAGTACTACATTTTTTTTTTCTATAACGTGAATTTATTGATAAAAGTTGGATGATAAGAATGTAATGATAAATATGTATTTCATTAGACATTTCAGTACTTCTATGTTATAAACTTTCACTAAATATTTTTAAAATTGACTCATTTAAAAAAGCAAGATCATAAAATTGAAATCCAATCATTACTTATTTGTATAATATTTCATGTTAAATAAGATGAAACTTTAGTTTATCAGATAATTGTGTAGTTTGAAACTCATTCTACATTATATTATATTACTATCATAAATGTGTAGATAAATAAAACGTGAATTTAAAATTTACTCTCTTGTTCATGATAAATAATAAAATTATGATCGAAATCCAAACACTACCAAAGAAGGTTACTGTATTCTTGTCCTTTTCATTCTTAATAATTTTGCGTCGTAATCAATTTCATTGCACAAATTGGAGTACCACAAAAACATGCAAATAGCACATTACAATCTCATAGCCAGCCACGGAAACACCATATATACATCGTCAGGCACAATACATACACAAAACAAGAAGAATAAGACACAACAAGTACCAAGAGAAGTAGAGAGAATACTTAAAACCAAACTCCCAAAGACTTCGAATTCCGAAACCATTTCCTGTGTGGCTGATGATCGGTTTCTGGTTCAATACATTTATTAATCGCTTTTACCAAATGAACAGAAACAACATGCTAAACCAAAACAGGACTGAATTACATTCCTTGTAGCTCTATCTAGTCTAGTATGGTAAAACGAAAATGTTCATTGCTCATCTGGTTCTTCAAAATTTTACCGCGATAAACAGTGTCTGCCACTAATCATGGAGACAAAGGAAACACGAAACAATACATATGGAAAGCTTGTCATCATCAATCTGCGGCCATAAAAGGATCAACATCGCCGATATCAGCTGTCAAAGGTTCCAATGTTGTTGGATCTTCATCTTCCGAAGTAAAATAAGTAGGAAATGGAAGCAACGAGATGTCGGGTTTCCTGTACACAGCATCTTTTATAAAAACAAAATTGCCTGTCGCCCCGGGAACCTGCAAACTCATCAAGAGTTTGTATAAGGGCTTTCAATTGACATGAGCATACGAAAATGAGACAGAATGACAGTAATTTTGCACACAGCACTATCCTGTTTTAACTGTGACAGAGAATGTGTACTCAACAGTATTTTCAATAAACCTCCACTGACGAATATTGATCTGAGAAAGGTATGGAATACGATTTATTTGGGGTCTAAGCATTCAGATCACAGAAGAGTATAGGAAGGATAAGAAAACCATACTTGGCCTTTCACCCACATTAAGTTCCTAGCGGGATCAATTTTGTGTATCCATACATTTTTTACTGTTACTTGGTCAACACCCATGTGGCCAGGCATCTTCTTTCCTTTAAATACCTGTTTAAACACCAAAATATAGTAGCAAGTTTCGGCCATAAAAAATGCCAAAAGAAAAAATTCAATATATAACGTGGCAAAGCTAATCTTAACCCCTGGATCAAGTGATTCAAGTCTTCCACTTCATAGGCCTAAAACCCAATGATTTTAAAACAGAGATTTCCACTGGGGTTGTTTGAGAAAGATTTTCCAGGGTCACAGACATTTCATGCTCAAAACAACTTATCTAACATATTATTTAGGACTCGAGCAAATTATTTCCTCTTTCAAAGAATGTACAACTTAAGCAAGTCCGAGAAACAGCTTTGGTTTCTCCAAAAGACACCATAGCCCTAAAATATGAATTTAGTTAAAATTGCTCTAATACGAGTTATATTATCAAATCATAAAGGAAAAATAGTTGATATTGTGACTTACAATGTATAGTGTATACAACAGCAATCATACAAGATTAAAAACAACTAGACTGTAGCATTATACCTTCCCTGGAGCATCTCTTTGACCAGTAGAACCAATACTTCGGTGCGATAATGATGCACCATGAGATGCAGGCATGCCTTTGAAGCCCCATCTTTTCATCCCACCCTACAAGCAGAAAAAAAATGCAATCACTGTGTTGTGATGCAGTAGAAGAAAAATTGCAACCATTTACCAAAGTAACATGGATTTCCTTAACTTATTTACATTAGCAGTAATGGAGACATGAAAAGAAATCACTTCTAGGAAGAATTTTGTCTCTGTCTAAGGAGAAAAACAGTTTTCTCTGGTATAATTCAAGCAAACAGAGCTGTCTCTCCTGGAATCAAATTGTCACAATCTTTTTAACAAGCCTCATGCTATATGTAGCATTCCGAGTCAGATAGAATAACACAACTTTACCGAGAAGTTCAATTTTCAAAAACTTAACATGGTTCATATTTTTACAGATAATTCACATAATTGCCCAATTGGTTATATTAAAGAAAATAATGATAATACTAAGATAGCACTTATCGCATGCAATATAAAATTCTGTCACCTGGAACCCTTTTCCTTTTGTAATTCCAGTGACATCTACAAACTGCCCTGGAACAAAATGGCGCACACCAATAGTTGTACCAACTGGAAGAAGAGCATCCTCGGTTACAGGAAACTCCCTAAGCTTCCTTTTCATGGGCACACCCTGCGCTCTGAAATGGCCCACTTCAGGCATCCTCAAATGCTTCTCTTTCTTTTGTCCGCACCCAATCTAGCTAGCACCAGACATGAAGCCCGTCAAAAATTTTGCAACTCTAAAAGCTTCTACTAAAAACCAAGCACATGACAGCAGCACACATCTATTCAGCTTGTTCATACATACAGGTCACATTAAATAATCCAACAAAACTCATTAAAAAATCCATAACAAGAGTTAATCGAGCAGTTTAACATATAAGAAGAAAAACTGAGGAAGCACAAAATTGGCACCTCAAATATAGAAATAGAAAAGCCCCTTGTCTCATCTGACGAACTTCGAACAGAAGATACTAGAGAGTAATCTTGAAACAATTCGCCTGACACCTAACATTTTCCAATCAATAGCTAGCAGTATCCAAGAAATGCTACCGAAGTTTTAATGCGGTAGTGCATAAGCCACCACAATCCACTGATTAAAACTAATGCAGAGCAATGATCACTGATCAGCCTCTATCAAGAAGCCAAAGAATCATACTAAAGCTGAAACCAATTGGTTGAATTGGATAATTGCCACATTGAAGTGGAACCAACTAAAAGCGCAAAAAACAAAATAAAGAGGAGAGACAAAAATAACATAACAAATAGATGTCGATGAATGCAGCAGATAGTAATTTACGAACCTGAAGTGCACAAATGCCTTCTTTTTCGGGGGTTTTGACCTGGGAGACGATGTTATCATCCAACCAAAGAATAGAAATGGGGATCCTGGCGCCCCACTTGTCCCATACCGCCGTCATCCCACATTTAACGGCGATCGCACCAGTCCTCTTGGAGTCTCGGGTCATGACCCCGGGTTTCGCTTCGATGAATCGGGAGCTCGCCGAACCACCATCCTCCGCCTCAGCGCTGAATGCCCTCAGCTGAGTGCGGCAGAATATGGGTAGCTCGGGAGGAGACTGCGAGAAGGATTTGCGGAAGATGAAGACGTGGGTGAGGCGAGAAACGAGACCTCTGGAGGCGGCTGACATGGGAGATTTGGTCGGATTTGAGCATGCGACGAGGGAGAAGAATATGAAGAAGAGAGAGTAGGGTTTTGGGTTCAAGAAGGTGTCACTCACATTGCTTTTTTTTTAAAAAAAAAAATTATTTATTTTAATAATGTGTTTGTTTGAGTTTTTTTGGATATTTTTCGACTTTATGCAAAACTCAAAATTTTTCTTAAACACTACTTATGATTTGTTTATGTGAGCACGGACTAAACCTTCGATTATCACAAATACATCTGATAAATTTATCAAAGTGTCCATCATCATTAAAAAAAAATGATGGTTGGACTTGGTTCTTGGCTTGAAAAATCAATTTTTTCTATAGTGATATGTTTTATGTAATTTAATTGAATTTCAAAAACTAAGATGATATTTAATTTTCCAAAAATGAATTATAAAATTGCTTATTTATCAAATTCTTTTCACTTTTGATTTCAGTTTTTCCATTTATCTCTAATATGGCCAACTAACAATTTTTTTACTTTTACGTGAAATATAATTTTATCATTTCCGAGAAAGATAGTTGTTATAAGGGTATTTTCAAAATAGAGAATCAAATCTGCTCCAATCCTTCTTTATATAGGTGTTTTATTTTAAAGCACGTTTACAGTGGAGAATCACTGTAGCGATGGAGAATGAATTTGAAGAATGACATTATTACAAAAATATTTTTCTTCAAATTAAAAATTAACATTTTATGTTTTTTTAATATTTCTTGTTTTATTTTATTTATATGTTTGTTTATTTCAATCTGTTTATTTAATTTTAATAATTTTTTTGGTATTTTTTTAATGAATTTCAAGTCAGTTTGATGTCAAATAAATGGATTTTTTTTAAAAAAAGAATCGAATAATGTTTAATTTAGTTTCTTTATATAATTAATATTTTTTATGTTAAATAATTTGAAATTAAAAATAAAAAATAGAGAATTTTACGAAAAATAAAAAAATATAAGTTGGAGAAGATTTTTGAAATAAAAAAAAGTCAATACTCTATTTTGAAGATCAATAAAGAATGAAAATATAAGAACGTGGTTGGAGATGCCCTAAGCACTGTCTCCAAGTAGTTATTGTTTGGTTATGGTGTAGATAAGATTTATTCATTGAATGATTAATAAATACCAATATCAAAACATAAAAAACTGAATCGAAATCTTCTTAAACATAAAATATTGTAAAAATATATCAGATTAGTGATAAATGTATTTGCAACATAAAATTTTTAATTAAATTCAAATATGATAATTTTCTTTAATCGAATCATTACGAGATGCAAATTTATTTCACTGAATCCGATTTATAAAATATATGACAATTGATTGAAAAACTTTAATATAAAAATATTCATTTGAATTTTAAAATTTCATCGATTATAAAGACAGTACCCTTATAAAAATATTTACTTCATTACGACCAATAAATTTGTTTTTACAACTGAATATTCATATTTGGATGGTTTTGTAAAATCATAAAATGACGGTGCCAAAAACTGAATTCTTGTATCTTTGTTTCTGCTATCCTCAGCTTGAAACTTGGGAGAGCCAAAAACTGAATTTACTTGCATGGTGGTGGTCGGAGCTCCGGCGGACACCGGAGAGATGTTCGAATTGGCTCAATGGAAGAACGACAACGTGAAATTTGTTTCGAGTTGCAGTTTCATCTGTTCCGTACAGCTTGGCTAATTATTAGTTGCTTGCTGAATTGTATTTTCACTCAAAATTAAATTAAAACTATAAGAATTGGATTTCTTTAAATTTATAGAAACCGTGGAAACGTTTTACTCGAATTGGTTCAAATTCTTTGGATTAAGGAAATAAAACAATGTTTTTTTTAGTTGGGAGAGGGGATTGTCATGATTGGTATCGAACTCGAGAACTCATCTCATGGCTTAACTTTTGGTGTCAGATGAGCTACACATCATCGACAAAAAATAAAACATGTTGAATCCATCAGTTGTCATGATTATTACTCTCGATGAAGCCATTCGTTACTTGAATAATATAATTTTCATACTGATTCCTCTTGCTACATCATTTTATCAAAAGGAAGAAAAAAGTGTAGTAAATCCAGGATTGCACATTCCTTCTCCGCTATATTTATTCACGTATAAGGTGAGGGAATGTATCATCTGGCTTGTACAAATAAATGAAAGATATGTATATCTACACCAGGGGAGATGTTGAAGGACTGGTTTCTATTTAGAATCGTCGAGTAGCCGGGTCACACATGCTTTTTCCAGCCGTAACATCGTCGGACCTTTAGTTTTCACGTACTTTAAATATTTGCGTACGTGGTTTCCATTTAGCTATAATAGAATGAGCACACAAGAATGGCTTTACCAGCAAAGTTGAAGCCGCAACTTTCATAATTCGGTGGCTAAGAGCTGCTCTTGGCTTTGAGGTACACCCAGCTCGTTTGATAATTTGTCGCACAACTACGTAAATGAAGGCGGGTGTTGGAAATTATGTGCAAGCAACAAAGGGACTATTGAGACTTAAGAGAATGTGTTACCTGTCTGTACACTATGGGATCACCGCATGCTTTTCGCATCTCAACTACGTACAAGGATGGACTTATCTCAAAAACCTGATGGAGTAGCAAATTTACCATTATTTTCAAGCTATGAAAAATCAAGGTTCTAAACCAGAATCTCGTGTCTTAAATATGAACTTACTTCCGCAGCTACTGAGAGACTTCCAGACGCATTCTGAACTTTGCGATCCATCATGACTTTCAACTGTATATATTAACAATAAGCACATAAGTCAGTTAGAAAAACACGTCGCATTTGCCCTTAAAATCTTGGATTTTATGCTGGAATCTGTAAGAAATGAAAGAAAATATTTTGAAATCAGATTCATATTATAAAGATTTCATTGCATCTTCGATGTGATTTGATTGTAGGTCTCTGTGTCATGAATTTAGGTCTTTATGACTGAACTAAAATTTGTGATATGTTCGATGCATTTTTCTCTAAATATACTTTATTTTGAAATGCTGCATAATAATTATTAGTTGGTCGAGGTTATAAACCAAACTACTGGGTAAACGATTGATCACACAGGACACATGATAGGCATTAGTATATAAAAATTAACCTTTCCGTTTTTCTTTTGGACATGAAATCCCATTTGTATGACTGTATCTTCGATCCTGTCCAACAATTCTTTTGGAGAATGATTTGATGTAAATCTGATTTTCCTCTCAGAGACATCCTGATAATAGTTTACAAATTTAAGTATTAATAACGCCAACTTGTTCCAAAAGGTATATACATTTGTTAACATCGCTTGTACCTCTTTTTCAAAGAATCCCGAAAGATCTAGGCAAGAGGACATTCCGATTAGCTGAAATGCATTGATTAGTGCTGGTGAATCATGATCTTTTTCTGCATCTGAATGCTAAACAGCAGATTGAGAATGCATTAGTTCCATCACGGAATAAAATTAACAGAAAATATATGCGACAATGAAGGATTTAGTTCTCACTGCCTCATTTGAAGATGATGTGTCATCATCCGTGCAAGCGTTTTCGTTCTCTTCTTCCGTGTGATCTAAAGGGGTGTAGTCTTGTTTGAACCAGTCATTTTCTTTTATCTCATCTATGGTTATCCGTGTACGAGGGTTGGGATCTAGAATCCTCTTTATTAGGTCTCTGGCTCCCGGAGATAACCATTTTGGTATCTGAGCGTCCGCCTTGGTAATCTGATACACAATTCAAAACATCGTCAAACTCCAAAAGATGGAGTAAGGATTCTAAAATTCTATTATCGTGGCTAAGAAGATTTTTTGGGGTCAGGCACCGAACCTTCTGATAAAGAACTGCAAGATTTCGATCATCAAAGGGAAGGTAACCCGTCAGAATCACGTATAAGATGACACCACATGACCACGTATCTGAGGCCGCACCATCATATCCTTTGTTGGAGAGAATTTCAGGAGCAACATAGTTTGGACTTCCACAAGTTGTATGCAATAAGCCATCATCCTGAATAGGCATGTTTCGTTGGAAAATATTATTAACCGAATATGAAGAAGACGGTATTGAAAATAGCATAATTTAAGGAGTATATAGATTCGTGGGCTACCCTAAAATGTTGAGGCAAAGCACTGAGGCCGAAATCTGTTATCTTAATGTTTCCATTTGCATCAATCAACACATTTTCCAGCTGCATTAATTCATGTAAACATTACTCATTAGACCATCGATAGTTGGACTGGTGATGAAAGAAGTCTGCATTGAGATTGGTCACATTTGAATTCTGCGGTTCAATGAGTCGTGGTCATTACATTACTCACCTTGAGATCTCTGTGAAAAACACCTTTGTTGTGACAGTAACTAACGCCATCAATTAACTGTTGGAAGAGCTTCCTGCCTTGAGCTTCTCGGAGTTTCCCTTTGGATGCCTGTAAACCATGAAAAAATGATAAACTGTAATTAATATTAATAATAACATATATATATGTTAGCGAAATTCGCCGATAGTTGTTGACCGTCGCATCTAAGGTTTTGAAGGGGGGGATACGCGATAGGTTCAAAATTGTTACGAGAAAAGGAGTATCATGTACAAACAACTGGTATGACAAAATAGATCATGGAAAGGATGCTTACAATTCTGTCAAATAATTCACCACCATTCACGTACTCAAGGACCATGTATATCTTGGTCTTGCTCGCTAATACCTGTTCCCATATCCATTCAAGTACATGTCAGCACCAGTTTTCGTTAAGTACTGAGAGATTGTCTATAACTTTGATATCTAAAGTCTAAACTCTAAAAACATGCAGCGCACACGTGACACCATGGGGCGTGGGAGCAAGAAAACCACAATTTGCCCTTCGTGAGGTGTCCTAGTAGTGGATTAGGTGAACACTTGGACATAGGTCAGTAGTTCGATTCTCCTATCAAATTAGTCTGTCGCACAGAGCTTGCCTAGTGCAGTTTAGCTTGTTAGGGTAGTTTACATGTTATTGCGTTAGTTCCGTATTTTACACAGTGTGCAACGAAACAAGTAACGACTGCGATTCTCACATCAATAAAAAAAAAAAGAAATGAAAAGAAATGAAAACCACAGTTTTTCTGATGACATATCATGACCCACGTAAGTCATATTATCCGATTATCATCATAATTATTGTTGTTGTATATTATATTCTAAAGTGTCAACATTATATTGTTGAGACACATTAATGTCACCATGTGGTGTGTGAACCCCCACAAAAAAAAAAAAACCAAAAAAGAGAGGAAAAAAAAAAAACATGTGGTGTGTGAAATTTATCGGGCGAGTCACATTTATACACCACAAGAAGACATATCTCATGGGCCCAAATGCGGATGATGAAATGAATCATCGTTATCTATTTCCATTTCTACCCTTTTGTGTGCTGCTGCTCCGTGATCCACCACAAAAGCAATTACGCTTTTATGTTATGCATGAATTCCTCTTCGCTAATCAATACTCAATCCGCCGCTTATGTTTTCACAAATAACAGCAATACCACGCTTCTTATTATTAATTATTATTATTTTATTTTCCAGCCTTTTCGGTATTTAATATTTATATTGCGTATGTCGTCTCTATTGTAAAATTGCACACAAAGAAAAATTGACATTTATATATATAAAAAAAATCATCGTCTTTTCCGATACCAAAAATCATAGACTATATATTGCATCTATGAACTTAATCGATTTGAAGAAGAAACCTTATCCAGCAATTGATTAATTGCTGTTAACAAAAAGTGAAAGCCCCAATCGGATATCTCTCTCAACCAAAAACACAGAGCAAAAATGATTAAACACCAAACAGTATTTTGGTCGTGGTTGTTTAAAAAATGGCGAGGCAGCATGCTTTAATTCCTATACAAGTACGAAGTGATGTTTATATGCATGTAAGGCATCACACAAGTTAAACACACATACCTCATATAATCTGACAACATTTGGATGTTTGAGAAGCTTTAAAGTGCCAATTTCCCTCTTAATCTGCACTCCTCCAATAGAAATAATTTTATCAACATGCCAGAAAGAAGAAGAAGAAGAAAAGAATAATTCACCAAAATTACTACTATACAAGTCTAGAACACCCCAATCGATTGAATCACGATACAGAGGAATCAAACTGCCTCCTCTCTCCGATTCATCACCAATCAATTAATCAACAGAAAATCAGACGAAAAAATCAAAACACCGCGTACACAAGACCATTGACCGGGAAATTCAGTCTCTCAACAATCGATCAGCTAGCTAGAGTACCTGATTGGTGAGCTTGAGGTCTAGAATCGTGTTCTTCTCCAAGATCTTGATGGCGAAGGGGCGATCGGAGTCTGTATGCCTGGCGAATTTGACCTTGCCGAAATTGCCTTCACCCAGAGTCCTCCCGAACTCGTACTTCCCCAACCGCATCCCATCCTTGGCCTTCTTTCTCCTGCAGATCGGATCCTCGTCCGATCCTCGCAACTCTTCGTCATTTCCGGCGTGCAGCAGCACCATTTCCGGCGATCAACCGCAGAAGTTTTTGCTTCCCTCGGTACGTTAAAGCAAACACTGAAGTAATAATCAATTGCTTGTGCTTATTATATACATATATATTTTAATTTTAATTTTTAGATTACAAGAGAAGAGTTTTGTGTGTATTTATAGATATTTATTTATTATAGAGAATTGGGCAGAAATGGAGGCAGCCTCCTCTGACTGGTTTCTGCGTCTCTCGGTACTTTTGAAACGCTGTACTCTTTCCAAATTGCGTTCGCACGGTCCCTTCCTGGCCCCAACCCCGTTGCCAAATTGACTCTTTGAATTATTATTTGGAATTTAATCCATATTTTTTAAATCACTTTGATTATATATTAAAATAAAAGGATAATAGTGCATAGTTGTAAAAATTGAATAGAGATTCCGTCAAACAAAAAAATTTGAAGAGAGATCGTGATGTAATTTGATGAGCGTAAAATTGCGATTAGGTGGGAGTGTTATCAACTTAGCAAGATCGTTATCGTGATGATAGACGCATCAATTCAATCAGATATGAAAAATTTTGAAAAAAAAATAAAACAAAATACGATATAATTCGTAAATATTAAAATAGTTAGAGTATTTAATGAATAGTATGGTAGATGGATGTAAAAAAGAAAAAAAGAAAAAGAAAAGAAATGATGTTATCTCATTTCCTAAAATTAATTGCATTATATTTTCTCTTTACACGTCTCAAATATATAATTTAGTATCTGTATTTAGTATTACATTTTTTTTACGTAGAACTTGTATTTTCGATATTAATATTTTGTTAACATTTTCGATTTACGATTTCTCACCAAGTTATGACAAAAAACATTTCTCTTGAATCGAGGGGCATGTTGGTACTCTTGTGATTTATAGTTGTTTTTCACATGCGTAAAAGAAAAGTATGCGCCGGAAAGTTTTTGACAAAAAACTTCGACCATTTTGAATATCGGATTGAGAAATAGAGGAGAGAAATGAATCTTATCTTAAGATTTTTATCTTTTGTGATCGATATTTCTTTCATGTGATATCGTGAGTTTCGAGAGCCATCGTGTCGTGCAAATACATGGTGGAATCTTTACGTTAAAAAAATATGAGTAACTTATTGGTAAGATAAGAATCTATTATATTTATAATAATACGGTTTGATCTGATTTATTTTAAAAAAAATAATATTTTTAAACATTGTCTCAACTCTTGCAAAATAATTTTGTGAAACAAATTTTTAAAAATAATATTTTTTAAATTTAAATCGAGTTGAAAATTTGTTTCACATATTTTTTAAATTTAAATCGAGTTGAAAATTTGTTTCACAAAATTGTTTTGCAAGAGTTGAGACGGTGTCATAACTATTATAATTTAAAAATATTAGATACAAAAGTACATGTGTCATCTTTTAGGCAACAAAATATTTTGATCGTTGCAGAAGCGAGGTGAATCTTTTTTTCAACATGGTCCATTCCGCCGGGTTAATATTAGTGGTTGTTGCATACGTTGCACATTTATGCAATTTTTTATTTTAAAAAATAGTTTTGGATTCTAAGCAAATTTTTTAAAAAATTAGTTTGATTTATATTAAAAAAATAAGTGGTAAATGATATGATACTAATTTTATTTTGGCATGGATATTATACATTACTTGCAGATTTTCATAATTAAACATGTAACACTGATTCTCCTATGTATTATGTGACCTAACCAGCATTTATTATTGCAACAAAAATTATAATTCTCATAACAGTTCAACTCAGAAATCTAAAATCCTAAAATAGCTCCCACAATTATAGTTCCCCAATATTATCTACATGTAATATATAACCAATAAATTGAAAGACAATCAAAACTCTTGCATACAAATAAATCGTAAGAGCAAATAATAATAGGCAAAATAAAATTCAAAACAGGAAATTCAAATCAAGATTGGTCAAATTATAAAACAACCAATAATTTTACAATAAATAATCAAACACATAAACATATTCAAAATTTTTATAATAAATCAAGACAGGTAATAAAAATTACAGATTAGTAAAGTTGATTCTTCGTCTCCAGATGAATTTCCTCCATCTTATGGTTCGACTATCCTTTGTTGTTCGTTCTCACATCGAATGTCGGTATGTGGGTCAGTGTCCGTGCAAAAACACTTCTTTAATTTTCGGACATAAGACACACAGATGCAGGTATGATGCACTTCTTTTGGATGCTCTTACCTCTTTTCGCCTTTTGTATACCCAAATAAATATAAGTCGTCTAAATTGTGCAAACAACACAAAACAAGACATAATATCACTCGAAAAACAACAAATTAAAAGTCATGTATATAATATAAAATATGAGTGCAAAACTTGTAATTATTAGTCACCCATAAAAAAAATATTATTTTTATATCAAAATTATTACTGCTCACTGTAAATATGAGCCGGATTGACCATCTCATGAAAAAAAATCTATGAAACCATCTCACAAGAGACTCTTACTCGTGATTTTTTTTGTCTCACACGAGTTAAAAAAAATTAAAAATATTTTATAAAAACTTAAACTTAATCTTGATTAGTTGTTACAAGAATCTATCATGTAATCACATGCACATGTATGAGATTGAGGCATGACATATTTGATTACTTGACCATAATCAAAATCGTATCGAGGACTTCCACACCTTTACGCTTCTTATTTACTTGTAATTGCATGGAGAAAATCATAAACGAATAATTGAATATAAAATTTGAAGGGACACGAGAAGATGCCATTGTTTCTTTAGCATTCTATAATGATGTCTCTATAATTCAACTTGACCTCGATGATGAATTTGATGTCCACACTCCACACAAGAAAGACAAAGTCATTCAAAAGCCATTTTAAAAACATGGCTTTCAAATTGATGTCAAAAGACAATACCGCTGTTTCACCTTATCCGTACGTTACCTAATTAGTAAAAAATAATAATTTAAGTAACTCTCCTCGAACCCACTGGGAAAAAAGAAATAATATACAACTCTACCATGAGATAAAAGGTTAACATTTTTGTCATGTCTTTATTGTTTGGTCATGCCATGTTGATTTTTTCTGGTTTTAGTTTTGTATTTTTCGATTTTTAGTTATTTGGTATTTTTTTGTTATTAAAGTGTTAATATGATATTATACACGTTGACATTATATAATTGTTGTATTTTGGAGAAGGTTATAAACATTAATAAAAACGGAAATAAAACAAAAACGACGGACAAAATGGTTTTAAATCGCAGTTCGTGTATTATTTTTCGCTGAGAAAACAAATCGAAAAGGTTTCCTATAAAATAAAATAATAATGTGTCAAGATCGGGTAATGTCTGAATTGACGACCAACCGATACTTCTCTCATATTCTATTCTTCTAAAAACTAATTAATAATTAATTGAAAAACCATCTCAATTTCATCATCAATCATGTCCCATACCTCATTAAATTTCAACTAAAAAAAACAAAAAGTTATAGTCAGTAATTGATCTGAATGGATAGGACAATATTCAGTTTGATGTACATATATATATAAATATATATAAATTTATTTGATCTTTTAATGTGATATTAAGTCAAATTAAATATCCAGTCTATAACCCGTAAAAAAAATATATAGTTTATAAAAAAAAAAAAATTGCAATTTTAGTCCTGTAAATTGACTTGTTTTTTGTTTTAGTCTTAAAATTTTTTCAAATTTTGGTCTAATTTCAGTAACTTGGATTTTTTGTTTTGTTTTGGTTTTTTTTATCGGATGTCACTAAATTAATCGAATATTACTTATTTGACACTAATACTGTCTTATATGACTTATTTAGCAAGAATTAACCATATGTTATACTAATTAAATTCCATTACGCAAAATATAAAGAAAAAATAAAAAAAAACGACACTCAATATTCACAAATCGGGAGTGAAAAAGTTGTCGTTTTGTTTTATTTTGATTAGGTATATTTTATTATGTGTAGTATAAGCTTAATTCTAAGCACATGAGTTTTATAGGAAAACATTGATGCCAAATAAGTAATATTCAATTGATTTAGTAATTTTGATGAAAAAAAAAATACCAAAACCCAAAAAAAATCCAGATTATTAGACTAATAAAACTTTGAGAGTTCTATGACTAAAACCAAAGACATACTAACTTTCAAGACTAAAATTGCAATATTTCTTCTAAAAAATACTCATTCATTTATGTTTTTAAAAGACAAAGAGATCCAAATCATAATTACACTTTCTATAATATTCATTACTATTTCTTTCCACTCTTGTTTTTAAAATTTATCCTTTATCTTCTTCAATTTTTCATTTACATATTTTTTATTTATTATATCACACATATATCACGTTTGTCTTGATGACTAATATAAAATTAAAAACAACTCATATTAATATAATCGATTTTGTATTATATAATCGGATTTGTATAATTTTTATAATCTCCGGTGTAATTATACATAAATCATCTCCAGAGTCCCATGACACGGAGTCCAGAAATTTGGTATGATATTATAAATATTAGCGGTTCTACACGCGATGCGTGCATATACATAATTTTTTTTTATATTAATTAATTTTCATTTATTTTTAAAACTCAAGTTTTAAGAGCGATAATTCTATCTAATCTAATATAAGAATTTTAAATTACAAACAAGATAGTAAGTGTCATTTTGGTAAATAAGATAAAATCTAATGGCTAAAAAATGAGTTGACTATATAAAATGACTAATTTGTCTAATAATTTTGGTTTTTTTGTGAATTAAATTAGGATATAATCGTAATTTCATCTCAAAATTTACCAATTAATTGAAAGTTGGTTAATTAAAGGTTCTTTACTATAATAATATAGTAAGATTGTAATGGATTATAATGAAATAGAAACTCAAAAATATTATTTTTGGTATTTTAAGTTAAAATCGTCTCCTAATTAACTTTACTAATTGATTTTTTTAAAAAAATCAATACAAGAAGGATAAAAAAAATAATGTTCCATTTTCACTATCCCATTTTCTCAACTTCTCTCTCGATATTTCATCAATATTATTAAAATATTTGATTTTACTTTCTATAATATTTGATTTTACTTTCTACATTAAAAAATAATTTATTTACCTCATAAAAAAACATAAAACAATAGATTTTTTTTAAATCTTTTTTAATTCAATTTTTTTTCCTCCATTGATGTATTTTTCTTATATTATTATATTTTATGTAGTTTTCACGCAAAACATGTGTGCGATTTGTTAGTATAGAATGATGTATCAACTTTTTAAAGTAATAATTAACTCGGTCATTTGAATGAATAAACAAAAATATTTTTTTAAAAAGTAAATAAACATTATTTTAAGAATCCATTTTGCTAAATTATAAAAAAAATGAAATGATTTGTTGATCATAATTAATAAATTAAATGATCTTTTTTAAAATAATCAATAATTCAAATATTTTTGAAAAGTATTAATTATATTTAAAATTCGGAACAAGTGAATTATTGCATGACATATGCTACTGGTATGCAATTATTTGTACCCAAATATAGATTGGGGCATCGATTATTTGGGTCTTCCACGTGTCAGCTCGAATAGCATACCAAGTTAATTACCCGAAATCCCGAGCCTGAAATCAATCAACAAAATTATTATTGTGGCTAGAATTTGGAATTGGTCTAGATAGGTCGTCCTTGGACGAAGGAAATAGGAGAAAAATTTTGGGTAAAATACTGGTCTTGAGATATATTGAATATATGTGAGTGAACAAAATATCTATGAAAAATTAGTCAGAGACAAAAATTTGACTTTTTTTTCCTTAATACGTTATTGTTTCGTCTGAGTGTTTACGGCTATTGGCAATACGCTTCTCAGGATACAATAACTACGACTTTAAAATAGTAGCACTACAAATTTTAAAGTCACGCAAACTTTGAAATGTTTAGAACGCTATTTATTCAAATTTTACTCGTTCAACTTAAAAATCTAAACTCAAGATTTTATATCTTGTAAAATTTGGATCTAAGTGTTTTGTTTAAAATTCGAAACAACTCTCGAATTTAATTCTAAAGATCGAATATAAACGCAAAAAAAAACTTTAAAAATTTGAACCGAGATTTTATGTCTTGTAATTCAGATTTTAAGCGCTAAAAACTTAAAAATTAACAGAAGAATTAAACAAGAAAGAAGAGGAGAGAAAATGATGTGTTTTGAACGCAAATGAGGGGTCTATTGAAAGACATGATCATTCATAAAATGATGCAATCTTTGAGATTGCACCCCTTTACCACCAAAAGTTGCACCTCAAATTGAGGCACCACTTTCATTCTAATTCACACAGTACGGCCGGCCAAGTGCCGTGTGAATTGAAATGGAGCATGTATATATTATAAATAATATAATATATTACTACATATATAATATAATATATTTATTATATATATATTATTCCATCAATTTTTCAACACGATAAATTTGAAATAATTAATTAATTTTTCATTCACCTTATTTGATAATCGAGAAATAATTTTCTTATGAATTATATTCGCAATATATAATTTGTTACGCAATTTATTCGAATTATTTATCGACTCTAAATGAGTACACAACTCATTTTTCCAACAAAAAAGGGCAAGTTAAGTGCCTACTAATATACTCATGTTCTAATCTTAGGACAGACCTCAACCGAGTGGAATGGCGTTAGACGGAGTAAGGGCAAACGAGTTAATCCCATCAAAAAAAACGTGGAGTCTACTAATTTTGACATATCATGGAATTACACATCACCCGCAGGGTAGCGCTGCGGGCGGCATGTACTAAACCTGAAAGCTACACCGACCGACGATAAACGAAATAGGCTAAGCGTTCTAACCTTGGGGGTTGGCTTGCTAACCCCCAAGCAGACCCACCCGAAAAGATGGATCATTGACAAGCGAGATAACCCAAGCGAGCTAACCCCCAGCATGGATCCCCACCAAAGACCACCTCCAATCAAAAGTTGCTAGCATATGCGAACGGACCGAGCAGGCAAAATAACCCAAACGCTTTTAACTCCCCATCGAGACGGAGACACTCCAAAAGATCGTTTTTGAAAAAAAACAAAAAACAAAAAAAATAATGAGATGCTAACATAAGAGTAATATCTTTACGCGATACTATGCTTATACTAAAATGAACTAGAAGATATTAGCGTGCTAAACCCCGAAATCAATCTAATTCCTTAGGCGGCACCCACCAAAGATCTCAGACCCCACCAAAAATCACCTCCGAACATAAGGTGGTAATTAACGGACCGCAACAGAAAGGACGACAGACCAACGTCAAGCAAAATAACCCAAACGTACGTTCTAACCTCATTTTCACCAAACCGACGACAAATAGGATAAAAGGGGTGGAACCCAATTAACCGAGATGGACTAAAAGACAAGTGAGAGAAAGAAAGCAGCTGCCCTTATAGGTCATATATACCTTACAGGAGAGCGAAATAGCCATTAATTTTAGAACACGCCCCAAAACCCAAAAAAATTAAAAATAGTTGTTCCAAAGTAAGAAAAAGAAACCAAAAAAAAAAAAAACTTTGGTTGTGAAACTTTTTAATGTTAATAATTTCAAATATTGATCATTTAATAAACCTTCACATACAGACAAACCAAATTAAATCAGCAACCCAGGCTCTTTGTAGCTGTCTCAATTAGCTAGGATATTGTGGTGACTGTAAGGACGACAATTGATTCTTCCTTATTTAATTCGGCCCAAATACTTCAAAGATTGGGCTCATCATTATTTAATTACCACATCCTTGGTCATCTCAGCCCACGAGACAAAGTACGTCGTTCACAATCTTCATAACAAAAGAGAGAAAACAAACTAACTAAAACCAAAAATAAATAAATAAATAATCAAGAAACAAAACAAAACAAAACAGAGTTGAACCCCATTTTCTCTCAAATACGAGATATGGATCGACATATCATTATTTATTAAATACAAACTTGAGAAGGGTACCTACGTCTACCTCGAGCTTCTAAATATTGATTTTGGACGGATATATCGGCGCCGCATGCATGTTTCAAACAACATCACATACAAGGATTATTTTCCAAGATTAATACACAAAAGGAAATCAAACCAATAACCACTAACTCGTATGTACTTCTTGTATTTTATATCATATCAGTTCACAATTACTGGAAACAGATGCATAGAGAGCGATGCATGCATATGTTCACAGCTCTTGATGGTGACTCAACTTATCCTCCACCGATCCATACGTCTCTTCCGCCTTGGATTTGGCTGCTTCATACCCCTCTTTCGCCTTCTCTTTCGCCCAATTCACCGTGTCTTCTCTCTTCTTCCCTTCTTCCACCACTTTCTCCTCTACTTCATCTTTCGCTTCTCCGGTCTTCTCATATGCTTCCGCCGCTTTCTTTTTCGCCTCCTCCGCCCATTCACATGCCTTGTCCTTCGCACCCTCCTTTACGCACCCGGCCTTGTCTGCAGCACAAACATACCCAAGCGAATACATGCACATGAAACTTAGATTAACATTTCTTTTTTAAAAAAAAATTCTCTGATTTTCCTTAATAAAATTTAGAAGTGATTTTTAAAAGCTCTCTCGAAAGCTATCTATATATCTTACCTTTGATTAATTGATCGGTGTTACTACTGTGTTGTTCATCAGCAGATTTGAAGCCAAGGTTTTCGGATAACTTGTCCTTGGCCCAGCCAGCCCAAGATTCTGCACCACCGGCGCCACTCTCTTTTTCCGCCGCCGCTTCTTCTATTTTTTCGACGGTGGCCTTGCAGTCGACATTATTACCAGTGCTACTCAAAAGCACTAGTACTAGTGCCGATGCCACCAATAAGTACGACACGAAAAAGGGTGTATTATTATTGTTGGTGATCATGGTGAGTGATATCGGGAGACGAGTACAAGTACTAGTACAACTAGTGCAGCTAGAACAAGCAACACCCACATATGCAGCATATGAATTAAGCTTGGGAATCAATCAAAAGACCAACAAGAACAAATTTTTATTATTATTTATTAATTAATTAAGCTCATGTGGGTATTAACAAATTTTGTATGTATATATACGTGGTTTAGATTTGGATACGACGATGGGTGGCAGCTTTGGTAAGATGACGAGTGGCAGCAATCGTGGCAAATTCTGCGGTCTTGTTTCAATTTGTCACTTCCCACCGTCTACCTTTGCCCCCTTATTACTCAAAACAAGCTAGCCGGGGAGAGCATTACGGGGCTTTCGTATATCAACTACGTATTTTATTTTAATACATTTTAGAAATAATTAGATAGCTTTTTTTTAATTAGATAGTTTTTTTTTAAAAAAATCTATTCCTGTATATTATGTAAGAACTAATTTCTTGGTATGTCAATTCAAATAATTAAATAAATTAAAAAAAACTCACACACACGACCACTTTCATTCACTATCTCAATTTTTTTCCTCAATTATGATTTATTATTATTTTTTCATTGAACTAATTTTTCTCCCCAATTTTTGTATTTAATATAAAATACAATAATTTTATTCGTCAGCTTTAGTTGAAATATACTTTTATTATAAAAATGGACTTAGCATGCAATGCATCAATCAAATGCTACTTATAATTAAGGATGTCAATTTTTCCGAGACATATCGAGTATTTACAAGTTAATGCTCGGAGAAAACTCAAATACCTAGAAGTGGTTATAAGACAGTGATGAGATTACGATCTCCGCTACCCAACCCCTGAATTTTATTATGTTTATTAATTATATATATATATGTATATATATTATATGTACTATTGAGTCCAATGTGAGTATCTTATATATATATATATTGAGAGAAAATCTTCATCACATCAATGTTCAATTTTTCTCTTCATCAACAAATGACAAAAAGTGATTGGTGTAACACATAATGTAACAACAATTTTGTGAAAGAAGATTTTTTTTTCATATATATTACCGTAGGTGATGATATAGACTTGGTTAATGTGGGTTATTAGGGATGTAATCGAATTGAGTCGAACTCTTGAATGTTTGAATTTGATTCGTTTGTAATCGAACAGAGCTCGAGCTTTATTTAACGAATACATTCATGGTTCACGAGTTTATTCAAGCATTTATCGAATCTAAATATTCATTAAATTTATTAAAAACTAAATATTATGTTTAGAGAAACATATAATATTATTATTAAAATTTATAACTTTATTCTAATAATAGATTGTTATACATTTGCCACAAATAAAAATATAAAATCTATAAATCAAATATCATAAACTATTATTTTTTCATTTAAGAGCTGACTTACGAACATACTAACGAACCTTTTCACGAGCTAACAAACCGAATATCATAAAAATCGAGATTGATTCGTTTATTTTAAAGAGTCTCCTTAAACAAATTCAAACGAGCTTTTATCGAATTGAGCTTCGAATAGTTCACGAGCAGCTTGTTTCATTTTCTTACATCGGTTACGACCACACGGGGACAGAGAATCCCGATAGGAAAAAAAACATGGGAATTAGGACGAGGACAGATCTTGGAGGATGCATTGACTTCCTAGTACTTGTACTGATCCAAGAGTTGCACCCGATAGAGCATAATATTTGTCATAGATATATATCTATCCATTCTGCTAGATGACGCAACTCTATGCAACATATGTAAATTGTTTGGTACTATGTTCAAGAAGTCATTGGAGGAGACGCAGATGATGTCTGAGATTGCTTTTAGAAAACATTTTTGAATTTTTCTTTTACAAAAACTACCATCTTTTCCTAAAATGTAAAATAAACCACCGTAAAAAAAATGTAAAATAAAACATTAATTCTAATAGTTTGGTTAAGCTAGAGAAATCAACTGAAAATTATCAGACAACCATATTTTAAAAGAAATTCATGTTAAAGCTATAACTAACAGAAAAAATTCATTATCTAATAAACACTCTCAAGTTGATTCTTGCAATGGCACCGGTCGGTTAGCATGCCAGATCAGATGTGGTTGCACCAAAAAGAGGAGATGACCTACCCGAAATAATACCAACATCAACAATAACGACAACGTCGTTAGAACGCCCAACTTCTTTGAGCGGCGGCAAACGGCAATGAGTATCAATGACAAAACCTAGTTCACAAAATATTTATAACATCCGAGCAAAACTAAAAGAGCTTTCTTGAAACTAATTGCAAAATCTGTAGATGATGTCTATGCCGTCGTTGATCACAATGATACACAAGTAAGGCTATCTAGAAGAAATTATGTAGAGACAGGTACCAAAATTAATCAATCAATCAATCAACTGCTTCCTACGGGTTCACGTTCCGGTTCCGGTTCGTTGTCGCTCGTCGGCCCCCCAATCAAAAGAGGAGTTTCTGGTTCTTCAATCCCTTTCTCCTTGCTGTAGTTCAAACAACCGAAATCAAATCACAAGAAGAAGCACAGGTCATGCTTCATGTTGTACTTTACAACGTAACAAGAAATAAACTGTTGCTTTTCTTTTCCCTTTACATTTTGAAATATCATTTAAATGATTCACAAATCATTCGATTATTCAGCTTTTCTCCAATTTTGAACTACATAAACATGATAACTGAAACAAAAAAAAAAAAAAAGAAGAAGCGACGAGTACAGTACACTGAAGCCATGATTCCAGGGGTACTATTGCTATATGGACAATGTAAAGCAGTTGTGGCAACGTAATTTTCAGGAAAGGAAGCATCGAATATGTATGCATGCATGAAACAGAAGTAATAGCGTTATTACATTATTCAATGATGATTAAACTGCGTCGTGGAGCATGAGTCCACACTCCACAGAGATATCTTTGCATGATTGCATGATTGCATCCCAAGTTCCAAAGTGTTTAATTGCTTAGAACCTTATGTGTGAGAAAGAGGGAGAAATATAAAAACTTACTTGCATGTTTTCTTATTGTGGCCTAGGCCCTTGCATTTACTACACTGGAGCTGGCGCTTGATGACATCCACAGAGTCCGCGAATTTCATCTTTGGTCGGCCTGGAGGGCGCTTAGTAGGCGGAGGAGTTACAATAGTTCCTTCTACCAGCACTTCACTTTGCTCTTGTTTCTCCACATTTGGTATGGGGTTGATCGATTCCAAATAAGTCAATCGGTAGCTGTCTGATGTGAAGTATCTTGAGCAATAATCGCTTAGGTTCCTGCCAAGGCACTCAAGAACAGCAATAGCATGACAACAAGGCAATCCTGTGAGTTGCCATCCTTTGCAACTACAGTCCCAGTGATCAATATCAACTATGTCAACAGATTCACCACGGACCTCAAAGACACTCCCATGTGAGAGTAACACTTGAAGTGATCTCGATTTTGCTGCCTCATTCTGAAGCCTGTCCTCCATAAAAGGTGTCAACCTTGTAACCCAGTGGCTCGATTCAAGCCTTCGTCTATAAATTAGTTCCATGATCTTGCCACGTAAAACATCAACCATCTGAGTAATGGGCAACTCATCCACCTCAGACACCCAACTGTAAAACTGTTGGCCGAAGTTGGATGTCATGTGGTTGTATCTCGCCCCACCAAAAAATGCGTTCGCCCAGTGATCTGGCTCACTACTAATAACCCAATTATAAGCCTCATCTGAGATGGCCTTTATGTTTCTCACACAACTTTCAAACACCTCTAGTTTTGGAGCATAGGCAGCCGCATAGAAATCTTGAACCATGAGCCGCCTGGCATCATGTGAGAATTGTCCTTTCAGATCTTTATTGAGTTTCTCGGCAAGACAGCGCAGACAATAACCATGGTAGCATTCCTTGCCAAAAATGTCGAGCAAAGATGCTCTTATGCCTTTCTGGAAATCGGAAACAAAAGTAATTTGCTCAGACGTTGAGAGAGCAGATTTTAATTGTGACAGAAACCAGTGCCAGTTATTTTCGGTTTCTTCATCAACCACAGCAAAGGCTACCGGGAAAAAATCATCATTCCCATCTGCGGCAGTAGCTGCTAATAAAGTTCCTTGGTATTTTGAGTAAAGAAGAGTGCTATCGAGAAAAATAAGGGGGCGGCACTGGTGAAAACCAGATATTGAGGCATGAAATGAGACAAAAAGTTGGCGGAAGCTTGAATCTTCTTTCGTACTCAATGTGGCGAGGCTACCGGGATTAGTCTCCATTATCTTCTCACAAAAAAGTGGTAGCTGAGAATACGCCTCTCTGTATGAACCCTGAAGCTGCTCTCGTGCAATCTCCTTGGCTCGCCAAGCTTGCGTATAATTCAACTGAATGCCATAATCACGCTTGATGTCGCTGGCTATGTCTTTTGGCTTGTAATTTGGAGAAACTTTCAGTTTTTCCTTAATGATGCTTCCTATCCATCCCCTAGTCGCCCTATAACCAGCTTTTACAGTAGCCCCTTCACAAGTGTGCTCCGGGTTCATTTTCTTTATGCATATTAGTTGAGTGGTAGCCAATCTAGATGCATATATACGCCATGGACAGCCTTCCGTTTTACACTTGGCAGTAACACGATGACTGTCATTTTTCTTATATTTGTAGGTGAATCCATGGGCAATCGAGTATTTATGCAGAGCTTCACGGAATTCAGCAAACGTATTAAATCTTTGGTCTACGCCAGTGATAATATTTTCCCACTGAGTCGCTGCTCTACGATGCTTATCTTCATGCTCATGGCCATGAGGATAAACATCAAGCGTCGTAGTTTCAATAGGTTCATCCAAGACAATCGCATCGTCAGTTTGCATAAGGTCAACAGGTACATCAATAGGAAGTTCTGACTCAGAAGCAATTGTCCTGCTAGACCTGAATATTAATTAATTAAGAAAATCAAATATTCCAGTTAGAACATACAACTTCGACATCAACAAAGTTCCGATAGTATATCGGCATACATGCAAGTACGAATCTGCGGGCATTGCAGGGGAAACAATTGATATCCAACATCTAGAATTGCAAGAAGAAAAGTACCTACTGGCAGGTATATTGGACTCGTTCCGGGCAGCAGCAAATACAAAAACTTCAACTTGGTCTGATTCCTTAAAGAAGTTAACCATGCGGTGAAGGTCCTTATCCTTAGATATACTAATGAGGGTCTTCCTGTTCCCAGGGAGAAAATACTTGATGGCCATGCCTTCCACACCGCATTGAAATGTTTCAGCCAGTTCATGTTTGAAATCTTTCAATTGGGTGTGCTGATCCAGGTCCAACGCATAAGCCTCCCCGCCCGCATAATATAAGGACCCGTCATCTTTATTGCTCACAAATTCCCCTCCAGATTGGCATATGGCTATAATTTTCTTGGACGTACCCATGGCAATTCACATAACCTGTACCAATAACTATTGGAAAAATCACATCTTGGAAGCATTGGAATCTCATAAAACTAAAACAAACGGGAACAAAATCAAGCAAAGGGAAGACGAGGTTTTCCAGGGGGAAAAAAAACCCTAAAAAACAACAATGCACGAACTTCCAGCGGCCAACAGCACAAAATCAGGAACTGTATCAGTAAAAAATCGAAACCATGGCAATCGAAAGCCAAGATTACATCTTTACACGATTAAAAAAGAACAACTCAACCTAAAAAAACGAACACAAAAATCACAACTCGCGAAAATTTGATGACCCAATTCCCTAAATATTCAATTCATTTGGAAAACAGCAGTGATTGAAACCCTAAAACACAGAGGCTTTACCTTTTACGTTTGGAGCGAAATTGAGGTTGACTCTGTCGGGGCTTCTGGGTAGAGTAGATTGAGGGAGAAGAGAAGAAGACCAAAGGGACCTTGGAATTTTACTGATACCAAATCAAATCTCAACCGTCGGTTTTTCCATATCGATCCCGCATCTACGGAATTCACCGCGTACACGTGTGCACAGTCCATTAAATTAAATTTTCGTTTTATATATTTTGGAAGAGGATTATGTGAATGTCTACACTGAACTCCAACATGGATCGATATTATAAATGAATGAATCGAGTCGATTCGAAAAATATTTAATTTATATTCGACGGTGCTTGAAATTTTTCTCTACCTGAATATGAGCCAAATTATTCTGTTATTGTTCGCGAGTTTTAATATTTTATTAATGAGTTAATTGTATTAATCTCACATATGAAAAGTCTAAAAATCATAAAAACTCCTAAGAAATTTTAATAGGCTATTGCATCTCTCAGTTTTTTAAAATATAGCACATTTCATCTCTATGTTATACAATCTCGGGCATATTTATACCCTCTTAAGGCTTCTCCAATCAGGCACCAATTATGCCAAATTGGAGCTCCAACCCAGCGCTATTTTTGGCGTTGGGTTGGCGTATTGCTACATTGTTGCACCAAATTTGGTGCAACACTGTAGCAACGCTATCCCTCCCCCCCTTTTTTTTTTTTCTTTCTATTTTTTATTATAATAAATATTAAGATTTTTTATTAATAATTTAATTATAGTATTATATAAAATTTTAATTAGTTATTTTAAAATTTTAATTTATTCAATAATCAACTAAATTTACATTTTGATTTATTCAGATTATTTTTACGTGTGATTTTAATGTTTTTAATAGATAATTATTTATATTCAATTAATTAAGAAGTTTAAGTATTTAAATAACGAAATTAAATTTTAGAATTTTTAAAAAAATATCTCCTAAAATAGATTTAATTTAAAGTTTTAATTCATCAATATTTCTAATTAATATCTATATAGAAATTATTTTAGGTATTATTTATATTTTAATTATGGTGTTTAAAAATATTTTATGGAATAAATTAGTTGTTGTGAATAAAATAATTGAGAATATTTCGAGAATATTCTTTTTAATGTAAAATTGGGTTGGAGATGAGTTTTGAATTTGGTGCAAAAATTACACTGTTTTGAAGTTAGTGTGACACCAAGATAGCGTAATGGGTTGGAGATGGCCTCATAGGGGGTTTTATGCTAATTTTTTAAAAACATAAGGTCTAACATGCTATTAATTTTACACATGATGTTTTATGCATTTTAGACTTTTCACATGGGTTGTTGATGCAATTAGCCCTTTTATTAATATAATTTTGTAATATATATATATATATATATATATATATATATATATATATATATATATTCAAGTTTTTAGATTTTTATGTTTGAGTAGCTCACGAAAATGTTCAAATCTTTCGATTCGAAATCGAATTTTGATTCGAACCGAATATTAACTAACAATATTAAATTTTCAAGCTTCAAAATTGAACTCAAGCTCAAAATATATTGAATTCTATCCATATTTGACGCGATTCGATTATTTGCACCTATAGACTCAAGACCTCGTCCCAATATTGAACACGAGTACTACTAACCCAAAAATATGTAATTTTTATATGCACACAATTTTGGTGAACATCATATCTAGTGTTTTCTTCTTCTTTTTTAAAAGAATTTTTTTTTTTTTTAAACGTAATTAACGGTTATTTTGTAAAAGAAAAATCTTTTAACTCAAGAATACATTTTTTTTAAATCATCAAAGTTATATATATCAACAAGTCGGTCTCCTGGGGTTTGCTTGGGAGTTGTGATTTTAAAGTAAAAAGATATAGAAATTTTTGTGAGACGATATCACGGATCAATTTTGTGAGACGAATTTTTTATTTGGGTCACAAATAAAAATATATTACAGTTTATGCTAAAAATGTTACTTGTTATTTAAATATGGACAAAATTGACATATTTCACGGATAAAAGATTCGTGAGACTCGAAAAATGCGGGAAAATTTTTTGTAAAAAAATAGGTGGTTAAGAGAGATTTTAAATGAAGGAAGAAAAATTGTTACAAATTTAGGATAAATTTTTTTTTCAAATATGGATGGAAGTGGAAGGTTCGATTGTTTACCATTTTATAAGAACTAAAAGGTTATGGTTGGTGACGACGGTTACTCGAATCTTTTAGCAGAAACATGTAATGATATTTTATTATTGATGGGTATTTTTTTTTAAAAAAAATTAATTAATAATTTTATTAATTTATATTTATAATTATCTAATTATAACAAATAAGAAAGACATTTTTTCTCATTTTTTTGAACGAAATTTTAAACATGAAAAAAAATTTATCGGGATATCTTTTTCCTACCTGCTCGGATCCTGAAATATGTGGGGTATGGAATTGATATAAAAAAATATCTCTCGATTATTTTCAGAACGTGAATTGAGTAGAAGGGTTATGGGTTCCAACCCGATCCCAACTCTAGTAATATGTATTCTATAATCTTCATAAAATCCACTCTTTTCAATTAAAGTTAGAGTCGTTAAAATGGGTTGAGCCCGCCACGCCAGCCCGTCCCGCCATAAAAAATTGACGGGTTGGGTTATCGTTCTACAGGCCCGTTCGGAGGCGGGCCTAAATGGGCCGCGGGCCAGATTTTTGAATTTTTTTTTTTTAAAAAAAATTATAGGCATAAAAACACTAATTATTAAAAATGTGATTTAAAAATTTTAGAACTAATATTTGTAATATTATTAATATCTTACATTATTAGTTTTTTTTATGATTAAATATATATTTATATTATTAATGTTATTTAAAAATGTATTTTTTTATTCAAAATATAACATTTAATATCAAAAATTTATATGTTTTATTTAATTATGATATTTTATATTTTTTTATTGTGTAACATTGTTAATATATTTTTTTCAATATTAAATCATAATTTGGTTTTTGTAATTTTTGGAATTTTTTTATTTTTTTAATATTTTGGTGGGTTGGCCCGCCTGACCTGCGACCCAGACTCCAGAGTGGGTTGGGCTGAGTTGGAAACTTTCCAGCCCGCCCCGCCCCGTCTAATGGCGGGTCAGCCTGCAACCCACCGGCCCGTTTTGACATATATAATTAAAGTCAAACGATTACGTATGTATCGAAATGCAAATTTACAGATGAAATCAAATTAAACAAAAATAAAAATAAAAATAAAAAATTTGGTTAGTTATTCAATTAAAAAGAATTGAATTTGGTCCGCGTTGTTTGATTTTATTTAAATTTTGAATTAAACCGATTTTTATGGTATTTTTTAATTCAACCGGCGGAATTTTATTCATCCCTCATTTTGGTAATATTAACTTTTTTTTTTTTTTACATTATCATTATTATTACCATCATTAAGTTATTACGCTATATAGTGAAAGTTGATATATGTGCATGTATTGTAATCCAGGGATTATTAATAATTAAAGAAATAAATCAACCAATCAGTTTAGCTTGATATTTTACAACATCAAAATCAAAATAACATAAAATACAAATTTAACAATTATATGATTACACTTGCGACAAAATTAATTTATGAATAATATCGGAAGTGAATCTATATGATTCCAATATTTGAAGGAACTTTCTTAGTTGGAACTCTTTGTCAATAAGGCTTTTGAACATACATGGTGATTGGACAGCATATCAAAATATATATATGTGTATGTGTGTGCGTGCTGGATATTTGTTTAGATCGGTCTAAAATATATTGACGTTCATGGTTTAATACCAAACTTCTCAAAAATTTATCCGAGTTGATCATTCCACCAATTTTAATGGTTAAAATTAATAGGAGAAAAAGACTCGGTCTAGTCTCATATTTCTGGCTCATTCTCGATTTGATCTCACATGTCGGTCAAAAATTGTAAACGTTTAGGACTAAATCGAGAACGTCAAAGTATTTGAGACCAAACCAATTTATAGAATGACTAAACGTCTTAAACTGAATTGGGTCTTTCCCCATCTCATTCCAACAACTTTCATTTCTAATCTAATCTAATCTAATCTAACTGTCAACTTTCAAGACCCTCGACGAATATGAATTTATCATAAATAAATGTGAATATGACATGGATTAGAATTTAGATGTCTGCAATGTAAATTCCGAATACGTGCATAGCCTCACCAAACCACGAATCTGAATTAATCCACGGTTTCGATTGTACGTAATGTATGATAGAATTCCGAATCAAAACCATTGAATACGTACGGTTACAATTTAATTATCTTTTGCGCGCGGTACATCACATATATTTTACAAAATATTCTACTCAAATTACTTATCAATCAATATTAATATATGATTATTCAAGATTATAATTTAAGTCATTTATCAATATTAACTATACATTATGAAAAATATAATGTATTGTTTTTTTTTCTTGTAACATATATATATATATATAAAAATTTTCAGTTGCCCAACCAATGATGTCAACTCATCCCCGACAACTAAAACCCTGTAGTGGGTTTTAGTGATACGAATTTTTTTTTAAAAAAACAACTAAAACCCGATAGTGGGTTTTAGTGGTCGGGGACGAGTTGTGCAGGAATGGTTGGGCAACTGAAAATTACTATATATATATATAGTTTTGATCACATGGGCAACCACCATAAGCAACTACGTGAGCAACAACTTACGTGGCAATCACTAATTGGATGTCCAAGGTGCCACGTCAGTTGTTGCTCATGCAATGACCCATGATGGTTGCCCATGTGGTCAAAATTATATATATATATATATATATATATATATATATATATATATATATATATATATATATATATAAGTTGCGGGCTTTGTTTACAAGTAGTAAATTGCGTTTCCATGCAATGCTTGAATTCAAAGTCCTTTTGAGTCAGCAACTAGCACTCGTTCACATGCACACTTGTGTAGTTGTGTTTAAATTATACCATATTCATGCCCATTGCATTATTATGATATATTGATGGAATTATGGAAAATTAAATATACATATGAATCGGTGCTTGCATATTGTAGGAATGGCGAAAATTGAATTGAAAATCATAATTAAATTTGAATCTTCAACAAGGAACATCTCCTAGACGATATGCAATTTGTGCAACCCATGCACCATGGTTTCAATTCAAAGCCGTGGAAATCTATCTCAGTGTATATGCATGAGTCTGGGAGTTTAATATATAGGGTTTGGGTGAGCTAGCTTTTGGGGTTGAGTTAGGTGCAAGTCTCATTCCTTAACATGGTAGGTTCCACCGTTGTGTGTTGCACTGTCCATAATTGGTCACCCGTCTCATAGAATTGGGCCACCAGTTTCACGCTCCAGTCGTTTCATTATCGGGCGTACTAGGGGTGTGTTGATGTGTTAAGTTTGTCTCACATCGGTTAGGTAAATAACCCGAGAGTTTAATATATAGGTTTGAACAAACTTTCCCTCTTGGGCTAGCTTTTGGGGTTGATTAATCTTACATAGTATAATTTGGGTTGCATAAATCATAATACTATTTTGTTCCCCAAATATAAACTAATTAAGTTTGAATCTTCATAGGTAAAAAAGGAGCATCCCCATGATAATCAATCCCAAAACGCGCGCCTTAAAATAATTCCTATGATTTTATTGTTTGGATTTAATTTAGTCTTTTATATCTAAAAGTATGAACATTTTTTATGATGATACAACTGAATTGATTTTGTATAATTTTCTGAAAACAAGAATCTAGCTAGCATCGATTTGCTCCTTATTTACCTAGATCGATGTGTCTATTTAAAATTTAGTCCACCAAAACTGAAACTAGCTAGATCTGAGTGTCTAATGTCTGGATTCAAACTTGAGATCTGAGTGTCTAATGTCTGATCAATTTTGGTAGATTAACTGATTATACATGAATCGTGTATTAAAGAAAACTAATAAAATGTGACAATTTTATTGGACAAAACAGACAATTTTATCTAAGAAATGTAGATGTCATTAAAAGAGTACCTGAATTATAAAGGTGATAGTTAAAACAACTTAACCAATAAATGACAGTGCCATGCATTAATAATTAATTATAATCATATATGGTTCATAAATTTGAGATATAATAAATTTTCCTCTTGGCAGTGATTTATAGTACTTTAAAAAAGATTAATAACTAGAAGCTAATAATAATTGAATTAATCTCGAATGGTGATTCCATAAAAGTATATATATTTCTTTATTGTTAAGTTTATGCATGTTACATCTGCAATTTTACTTTTTATGCATTTTTATATATACAAGATGTTTATGCATGTGATCATCTAGTAGACCCAAATATTTTTTTGTTTTGAATTCATATGATCAAATATATATCTTACACAAAATACATAAAAATTAAAATAACACTCTCAAACAACAATTGTTTGTATCCAATCCCCGTACCAGATCTCTTTTAATTTATATCTATCTTGCACTCAATTTTCCTTTCCAAAAGTGGCAAAGTATGGAATACTAGTATTATTAATTTGTAATTAAATTAATTGTTTCAATATCTTGTAGCTCATATTTTATATTACAACTAGTCATTTGACGGGATTGATGATTCCCAAGAATCAACAGTTAAATAATTCTGAAATTTGCTGTCAAATTAGACTCTTTGACAAGGTCGTCAAAGAACAACCGTATATCAACTAGGCAAGTAGTTTTAATTAGATAATTAATGTATAAAATTTCTCAAAAAAAAAAAAAAAAATGTAACTCGATCACTATAAATAGAAGAAGTGAGTTGGAAGATTAACATCACAATCAAATTTTGAAAACCGCAGAAAAATTTCAAAGAAAAGTCAGATATTATGGGAGTGAAGGAAGTTGATGTGCATATGACTGTAGGAAATGGTGCAACTAGCTACGCCAACAATTCTGCCCATCAAGTAAACACACAAAACTTCATATATATTACCTAATTAATGTAATTTTTGCTAATGCATTGTGTGTTTTTTTTTCCTCTTTAATTTATCAGAAAATCGGGATATCGAAAGCAAAGTATGTCTTGGATGAGAGCCTGAAAGAAATGTTTGCGGATGATGGCTTCCCAGATTGCTTCAAGATGGTTGATTTGGGTTGTTCTTCCGGACCTAACACGCTCTCTGTCGTCGCTCAGATAATCGGAACGATCCTGAGGGTGCGTAGACTGAACAATGTGGATGAGTTACCTGAAATGGAAGTGTTCTTGAATGATCTTGAAGGGAATGACTTCAACAACTTGTTTAAGTTGCTGCCGAGTTTTTACAAGAAACTGAAGGAGGCGACAGGAAACGAAGCGATTCGATGCTTTGTATCGGGTTTGCCTGGATCTTTCTATGGCAGACTGTTTCCAAGCAAAACCCTCAACTTTGTTTACTCATCCTTCAGTCTCCAGTGGCTCTCTAAGGTGTGTATATATATATACATATGTGCATAATTTGGTGCTCTTATATGTCATATATTAAGAATCTGTTTCATACAGATTCCTGAAGGACTGGAGGATAACAAAGAAAACATTCACATGGCAATGGCAAGTCCCCCGGGGATATTCGAAGCCTACGCAACACAATATCGCAGGGATTTCACCACGTTCTTGACTTCGCGGGGTCAGGAGATGGTGCGTGGCGGCCGTATGGTTCTCACATTCGTCGGCAGAAGCGTCGAGGACCCGTCCACTAGAGATGACTGTGCTCATTTCACTCTTCTTGCTAGCTCACTTATTGAAATGGTGAATGAGGTATATATATATATATTAGCTAAGCATGAATTTGCATGCATGATCATCAAAATATTTGTAACCAATTAATCTAATTAATTAATGAACCAACCAGGGACTTGTGAAGGAGAGTGATTTGCATTCATTCAACATGCCTATATACACACCAAGCAAACAAGAGGTGGAGGGAGTGATACACAACGAGGGATCCTTCAATCTCGAAAAATTCGAGCCCTTTCTGGTTCCTTGGGATGCACATGTCAAGCATGAAGATCATACACGAGGCCGAATTTCTCAGCTTGGGGCCGAAGGGTCCGTCCCAGACCACATCCGTGGAAAACTCGTCTCAGATTTCATTCGAGCTTATACAGAACCGGTATTGGCGAGCCATTTCGGGAGCTCCATTATAGACAACTTGTATGGAAGATATGCAAAGAAACTTGCAGAGTATCTGGCAAGGGAGCAACCATCTTTCTTCAATATTATCATTTGCTTGAGTAAGAAATGAGGGTTTTTGATGCAGATACATATATATAAGTTGATCCAATTAATAATAAAATTAAGCCATGTATCCAATAGACCAAATTTATTTAACCTTTTGCAGTTTGATATTTGTTCCTTTTCAGCTTGATGTTTTTCGAATTCGACGTTTAGTTTATTATAAATTGTTCATAGAACGTACACACTATGTCATATTCCATTATATATATCCTCTTCAATAACTAACTCTAAATCAACTTGATGAAGCCGAAAATGAATTTACCAACGCCCATTATATCCCTTTTACTCAAAACAGAAATTGATATGTTTTTAATACTATCTTAATGATCTATATTTTTAAATTTTTAGACTAGATAATCTATAGATCACTTCTTATAAATTAAGAATATTACTATCTTTATCTATCTTTATATATTTTTTAATTCAACCATATATTTATCTATATTTTTAAAAATTTTAGATTAGATATTGGAGATATCACTCGCGAATAAAAAAGAGTACGTAAAGAAATCACAAACTTGAAAATAACAAAACATGATCATGGTTAGATAGATCCACCAAATCACCAAGTGATTGAAACTCAGAAACTATTATATACAACAAATCAAAAGATTAATGTTTTGTAATCCATCGATTCTATCTACTAATGATCTTCATGCATGCCCTACGTTCATAAGCTTGTCAATCCATCGATAGTACCCTTAGGTTTCTGAGAAGATACCTCCTCGTCGTCGTCGTCTTCGGACCCGTGATGATCAATATCACTAAAGTACTCACTAGGGTAAACCCTAAAATCATCAGCACCGCACTCTGGGTCAAGATCATGCAACATAGACACACGATGAGTCTGTTGATCCTCGATATGAACAAGATTAATGAATTCGTCGATCATGTCATAGTCCCTAAATCTATGCGCTTGAATCTTGGAAAGCATTGAAATCAAGAAGCGAGGAGCCCATCCAATGTTCCACTCTTCCGAAACCCTATGAAACTCTTCAATAAGAGCACCAAACTTGGCGGGCAATACTTGTTGGAAAGTCGAGCCGCATTCGATGCAGAACTTCACCGCAACCTCGACGTTATCTGAGCTCCTCGGGTTCCCCATGAGAAACAAGCAAACGTCGTTGGCCAAAAGCGCGTAAACCACGAAGTGATTCACCAGATGCGCCAAGAACTTGGAGAGAGCCCGCAATGTTTTGGGGTCCCCGCGGCGATCGTACTCTTCTTTGAGGCTCAAGACGAGCCTTTTGACGAGAAGAAGGCCCACAAAAGGGAAGTTGGAGTTGATGATGGCCACGAGAGCGGCGTAAACATTGGTTAACTTTGGGGAATCCATCTGGGATTTCATGATCTCTTGGCAGAAGACACCCCTGCCCTCGAACAGATCTTGTTTCGAGATTTCGTCGGCGATTTCTCGGACGTTGGAGATGTTGTTCACGTTGCTTACTAATTCCGTGATCCTCTCCTTCATGGAGAACCACTTGATTCTCTTTTCCTCGACCATTTTCCTATGTTTCTGCGAAGAATATTCAATAGTAGCAGAAGAAGAAAAAGAAAAAGAAGAAGAGACGACTGTGGAATCCATTATATTATGTTATATAAATTTTATGTTGATGGAGGAGAATTCGTGGCGGGTTTGTGATATGGAAGATTTCTTGTGATTGGGCTGCAAGTAAATATACTTGTTGAATAAGTAGTTTGAAGGGGCAGGACTCTCTCAATTAATTAATTAATTGGAGAAAAGAGGATAAATAATTTGATAAGGAATCTTTACTTTAAATCTGAGATAGAAAGTAACGTTTCCTTTTTAAATGTTGAGATCGATTGAGATTATATATAGGCCATCTTGTTTCAAGTAATTATATTCAAATTTTATAAATAAAACATCATATATATGAATATGCTACTATAAAAAAGATAAATAATCTGATAAGGAATCTTTACTTAAATTTATAAATATAGAAAATAAGTTTCTTTTTTAAATGTTTAGATTATACGCCCTCTATTTATTTTTTAAATGTTGAGATTGAGATTATACGCCCTTTTGTTTCAAATAATTATCTTCAAATTTTACAAATAAGGCATCATATGATTTTGTCAAACAAATATCTTACTATAACAAGGATAAATAATCTGATAAAGAATCTTTACTTAAATCTAAGATAGAAAATAAGTTTCCTTTTCGCATGTTTAGATTATACGCCCTCTTGTTTCAAGTAATTATTGTATTCAAATTTTATAAATAAAACATCATATGATTTTGGCAAAAAATATTATATATATTCTATAAAATCTGAATCAATGTTAAAGATTGTAGATAGAGACGTCAATTTGGATTCAACAATGTTGTTGATCGACTGGATCAATATTCCAAAGAAAAAGGATTAAAATAGAAAAATTAAGACAGTGAATTGATCGACCGCATAATTAAAAATAAAAAAACACGCAAATTACTGGATAAAAATATAAATTCTACTTACATGTAATAAATATTTAAATTTAATTTGTATCACACATCAATAAATATTAACTTGGAATAAAATTATTACTCTTTCTAAAAATAAAATTTCTCTCTGCACATTTCTCTATTTGTAGAAAGCATTACTACTTCAGGGGATGGTTTTTTTTTTTTTTTAAAAAAAAATTGAGGGAGTAGTTTCGAACTTTCGGAGAAGAAATCATTAAACCAAAAAATTCATAATTAGTATAGATTTGAGTTTTATGTATAATTTTTTTTCGAAATTCGATTAGTACCCGCCCAATTTTTATCTGAAAGCCCATACCATTAAAAAGCCCAATAAAAAAGGGTCTAACTTTGTTCATCTAAGATCGGCCCATTTATATATGCTTTCGTTTACAAACAAACTTGCCCTGCTGGCTGCTACAAGCCATTTTATTAACGCTCAACAATAAAATCGTCATTTTATTTTGATTTTAAAAAAATATTAAAAATTTTATTTATCTTCTTGAACTCAAAATTGAGTAGTGCTAATCAATATTATTCCTCAACTTTCAAATGTTTTTTTAACACACAAACTCTTACGAGATCGTTTTTTGGTTAATTTTATAGGATGATCTGATCCGACCAATCGTAAAAATAGTATTTTTTTGTGTCAAAATTATAACTTTTCACTCCATAAATAGACCGGATCGATCTGTCTCACAATAAATGTTTTGTTTTTGGTAAATAACTAATCTTGGAATCCATCATAAAACTAAATATTATTTGACTACGATCTAGGAGTGTAGCTGTGTAAGTAGGGTGATACTATATCGTACCGTACCATATCATATACCGAAAATTACGGTATAAGAAAAAGTTATATCGATACCGTATCGAAACTTTTGGTATACCGAAAACCGATATATCGAAATTTTAGTACATATAAATAGCATACAGATCGTACCGAAATTTTACGGTATACCAAAATTTTGGTATGATATATATCGGTATATACCGTTTTATATCCCAAAAACTTTATAATTTTAAAATTTTATATTTATAAATATTATATATTTTTTAAATTTTTATATATTGTTTAAGTATTTCGGTATATCGATATATAAAGAAATTTTCAAATTTCATACCGTTACCGTACCAAAAAATTTGATATATTTACCGTACCATACCATACCGAACCGAAATATTTGGTATACTGAAAATTCAATAAATTCGATATTTTTTGATACGATAACTTCGATATTAAGAAGATTCAATATTTTTTCCCACTCATATCTGTAAGTACTATATTTTGTCTATGTCCTTTACCAGTGTGGTTTTTTATTAACAATAAGATAATGATATGTGCGCTATTGTATTAATCTCGCGAGTTTGCCTTAATGCTTATTTGATGGGTAAAATGTGCGGGTTCTCTAAAAAAAAAAAAAAAAAAATTAAAAAATTCTATAAATTTTTTTTAATGAAAGCGCAATGTTGTTAAATTAGCATGCTACTATATATGCTATATATATATTTTTTTTTTATTTTTTATTTTGAAGGATGCTATATATTTTATTTTCAATACCGGATTATTCACTTAATTTTTCCATCTATTTTATGTCGCAAAGTACAAGTAGTTATAGCTATACATCAAAATTTATATCATTGTTAGTTGAACAATTTGAGTGGATGGGGTTTAATTTAGAATCCTAATTTTAAATCATTAATTAAAATCTAGGACCTTGTTAAAATTAACCTTAAAATTAGTTGGTGGAATCAAATATCTAATGGTCCCAACTTGCCATCATAAGACCAAGAGGACTTGTTAAAATCACCATCATTTTACGATCACATCGATATTCATCCTTTGTGATCATCGTTTACCGTTGATCCAACGATTTATAATCGTCATTCATAGTATAATCTATGCAGCATAAGTGCATTTATCAACTCCATGTGGTGTAATGACCGAATTAGGGGTATTTAATAATAAAAATATGACAAAGTTTAGGGAGCAAACATGGTGGGGACATCGGATTTAAGCATGAGATTATGGTGAGTTAATAAGTTAATTTAGGTCCGTGTACGTGTTTTGATTGGTGGATAGGGAACCCCGCCGTTGAGATTATCAAGAAAAAGTCGCTAATTAATATATTATTCGCCATAATACAACAAACTAAGAACAAAGTCATCCAAGAATCCAACGACTCATGTTTGCTTTGGGGAATACAACTTTTTCTTAATAATCTGCCCAAATTTATGAAAACAGATAAATAAATTCAAAAGGCTTTAGGGTTTTATTGATTTATTTCAATGATATTTCATGTTTTTCAAAATAAAAAAGAGATTCGAGTTCAAGTCCTTTTCTCTTCGTTGTAATTAAAAAAATAAACCACTATAATATGAAAATGAACATGTATTATAGATCTGTGATACAGGTCAATATCATTCATATCAATAATATTTTTTACTTTTTCACGAGTAAAGTTGGATTGGATTTGATTGGATTGGATCGGACTAACGCAATAGCATGCAAACTACGCTAGTCAGGTAAAAGTGAAGGGCTGGGATACCGAACAAAAATACCGACTTTTCGGGATATCGTACCAAAATTTTTTCGATATATAGACATTTTTTTGGTATATCGAATTTTTTTTCGGTATCTATACGGTATTAGTATGAATTTTTTTCATACCAAAATTTCAAAATTTCGATATCGGTATCGATATAAATTTTTTTCATACCAATATTTTTGATACGGTATACCGAAAACCCACCCCTTGGTAAAACACACTAGACAAGCCTAGGCCTGTGACAGGCTAGTACAAGAAGTGAAAATTTTCTTTGTCCTCACGGAAGAGATCATAGTTCAAAACCCTGGTGAGTTGGATGAATTAAACGTAGAATCTATGAAATTGAATGAATCCAATTATAAATTTTTGTTCTTCAGTCGTAGCCAATCTTATTATTTTTTTTTTTAGAACTACCAGTTATAAAAAGGAAATTTGACAGTAAAGTTGGGTGGTTAGTAATTATAGCTTTCTAATTTATTCCGAAAATTAACTCTTGAATATTACAAAAATCCAAGTTAAATTCTTTATCCTTTGACATTTCGGTTTTTGTGATACAAAATAATTGTTTAAATGCCTATTGTTTGACTTGAATCTAGTCACAAATAAAGAGATCAATTTTTTTTTAAAAAAAATACAGAAAAGAAAATATTTTAATGTTTAATTCATTCTTATATCATTGGCCTACAGAAAAATATAGACATGATGTTTAAAAAAGTAAATATGAATTGTATGATACACTTCCGAGCTAATATCTTAAGAGCAGGTTGAACTCAATACTTCTCAAGATTGGAATTCGACAATATAAAATTTAGGAACCTAATAAAACTTAGAAACCTTAATGTTCCGACGATCTCTCTAGTCATAAATCATTAATTATATTTTGAACCAAAATTAGAGCAAATTTGTTCTCCCCATTTGCTGAACCACAAAGCGAAAATGGGACTAGGCATTGTAACAAGTAGGCCATAGGACCACTCGCTTGCATGTTAGTCCCACTAGTAATGACTCCCACAAAATTTGTCTTAAAAGTGATAAAATTTTCCAACCACAAACAAAAAAATATATATTTAGAGAGTAGATCTTTAGAAAATCTAATTCAAATCAACGATAAAAAAATGACATAAATATTAACTTTTCATAAATCAAATTAAATCAAAAATATATATCACAAAATTAATCCGTGAGTCGTTGCAGCCCAAATCCATTCAACATTTATAAGGAATCGTAAAGTTGAAATGAGCAATTAAGAAGAGGACATAATATATTAATATTAATATATAAATAAGTAGGAGAGTGTGGTGATAGACTGATGTGATTTATGATTTTGACAAGATTGATACGATGGCAAGAAGGTAGACCTTCTCATACCAGATTGGATTTAGATTTACGTGCATTTTAATTGTGTTTTTTTAAAAAAATCTTTGGACTTTTTTATTTTATTTAGGTATTAACTATAAAAATTATATATTTTATTTATTTTGTTAACTTCTTTTTTTTCTTTTCTGTGTGCAAAACTCATATAATTCTGTAATATTTTTTACTTTCAGGTCAAACGACATCAGATAGTCCCATTTGTCTCAAACAGAAAAAAATGTAATATTAAAAGAATGGGAAATATGTAATTTTAATGTTATATATTTGTAATTTTAGTACTAAAGAATAAAATTGAAAAATATAAATAATAAAATCACAATATTTTTTAAATTTTTACAAACGGTGCATTTTGCTTTGTCTTGTGCTCCAAATTTTGAATATATATATATATATATATATATATATACAAAAAAAAAAAAAACATTCTTAATTTAGTGTCGATGTGTGACTCAACACTTTCATGAAATATATGAATTTTGATGTTTTGATTTTTATTTTTAATTTTTTTGAAAAAAGCACCAGGCGCACAGTATCCATCGTTTTGGGGTACAGATCTGCTGCTAAAATTGGTACATAGATTTTGATGCCCCGGAATTTGTGGGGGTGAAAATAGGGTACGTACCATCTTCGATCTCATGTCTATTGAGGAGGAGTCTATTGACAAATATGTGTTATTATACAGATTAAAACAAAATTTGAGAAAAAATTTTAAGAATAAATTTTCTGTTTAATCCTTATTTAATGAATATTTTCAGAGTAAAATAATTTTTTGAAGTTTAGAGTAAAATAATTGTACAAAAAGTTAATGACTGTAATTTAATAAAAAAAATTGATAAAAGAATAGGAGAGATAACATTAAATATGTAGACTAGACTAGACACCATTCTTTTCACCATATTACTAATATAGGTATAAGTCATCTCATACCATTTCACGTTCTTCTCATCATATTATTTATCCATATATTAACTATTTATTTTACATCAATCAAATCATTAATTATTTATCTCACATCAAACAAATCATTGGATTCAAATTACTATATTATCCTTTATAAATAATATAAATTTTATTTATTTATTATTAAAAGAACAAAATAGTCATTTAATATTTTTATATAAAATTTAGTCAATCAAATCAAATAAACAATAATCTATCAATCAAATTCAATATTATTTTAACTATCATTTCTTATTTATTTTTATTGCATTATACTACTTATCTATATATTACTTATACCATAACTCAAACCAAACGGTGCCTAATAAAATTCATGTTTTGTCAAAAATCAATTAAATTCAATATTCTATTCTATAATTTTTTTTAGGAGAAACTCACTTTTTTTTTTACGTACTCGATTTATGTCACTTATTTTCTTGCACTACTATATAGTTTTTGTAAATTTTTTTATTTTCTTACATGCCATTGATCTATATTATTTCAATTACGTTTTATTTTATTTTTGGGTTATAATTTTATTTGAATATATATATTTTATAAAAATATTTTTTTATAATTACTTTTATTTAACTTGATTTTTGAGCAGATTTATTGTAAGATGTTCTCATGTTGTTATTTTTATGAGATGGATTGATTCAATACGTAAAAAATAAATGGATTTTGTTATGGTTTTTATGTTGAGTCGGATTAGAAATAACTGGATTTTTTTAAGGTTTTGGAAAACCGACCTCCAAAAGGACAATTGTTTATTATTTATTTTATCTTTATTCTTAATTTTGCGTCAGAATGTAAATAAAGTTTTTGAAACCTAAAAGTTGGTGCTTTCAGTGCTAGATTTTACGATGTATTTTAGTGGATGTAATAAACTAAACAGAGTTTGAAAAGATTGTGTGATTATTGGGCAATAATTTTTCCACATATAAATTATAAAATTTTTGTTTTTGACCTAATGTGCTTATAATTTTTTAATTGTGGACATACAAAAATAAAATAAAAAAGACCCCATCCGCCGCGAATACGTAAACCTAAAATAGTCACCCTGTCCCTTCTTTATCCCTTTGTGCTATAACTCACAAATTAAATAAAATTGATGGGTGTGTGATTGCGCTTTCTATTCGATGATCAAGGCAAATAATATATTTCATTTTATTCTCAGTCAAATGTTATTTTAAAATTAATAAATAAACTATATATAAAGTAAGTAGTGGAATCTATAAACTTGTCCAATTAGTATGAAAGATAAGCTTTTTAATATTATCCCACTAAATTAAAACCCTGAATCATTACAAATTTACAATACAGTCGAGGTTCAAGATTAATATATAAAACATCGTTTGGCCCAAACGTGTGATGATATGAAGTGAAGATGTAGATTTCTAATATGGGTGATAAAAATTTGATATATATATATATAAGAAGTTTGTATGAGGTAATTTTTAAATATTATTTGATGTTTGATATATGATTTGATTGTTGGTTGACTAATACAATATTTATTTTATCAAGTACTACACCAAAGAATACCCTGCCTTAGATATTTTTTAAGTATGATATAAATAAAGCCACTTAACACGAAGATATATAAATGTTAATCCCAACTTTATGGACGAACTGTTTATTACATCACAAATTTTTTTACAAGATCACAATCTCACGACTTAATTTTGTAATACAGATCTCATATATTCAACACAATCCATGAAAAATATTACTTAATATATTAAAACTATTATTTTGTCATTATAGATATAAGTCGAGTAGACACGTCAGGACATCTATTAATCTTATTACACGTTATACAAATATCGTGTTTGACACAAATTCATAACCAAAGTTTTATAACAAAAATTCCTATGACACCAGCATAAGATTAATTGATCTTTGATCCAAATCGAATCATGAAAAAATATAATATTTTATGTAAAATTATTACTTTTTACGAAATATATATATGAATTCAATAGACTCATCTCATAGATATAGATCTATGAGATTGTCTCACAATATATATATATATATATATAAAGTTTTATTTATTCAAAATATGATTAAATAGAATATTGCTCACGGACAAACGTGAAATACATTTTATAAATTACACTACTCAGTTTCTTATATTTATTTATTTATTAAATAAATTACAAATGTGTCGTGGGAATGTTCCATCCGAAACCAATGATGTTTTATAAAAGTAGAACAGTATTGTTGTATACTACTTGTCAAAATATTAAGTATCTGTTTGATCCAATTCTTTAATCAGTTCCAATTTTAGAATTTTATGTGTATCTTTCGAGAGAACCTTTATACAATAACACACACATATATATTATAATTAAATTCAATTAATAATACAACAATCTCACAGTAGAAGGGAACATTAATAATGTAACTCAATCATGGATGGATGCGACTTCGAGAATTTTATCGAAAGAGGGGCATATATGACAGCTATATGGTAAGCATGTTAGTATATATGTTACTGAAGTTCAATATAATTTTTTTCAAAACAAAATAAAATAAATAAAAGTACGTTTTTTTTTTTCAAAATATACCTATGTTTCAACTATTAATGAATGTAAAGTTGCAATTTTGGTTATTTATAATTGTTCCTCCTTTGCGATTTTGAATATCTTTCCAATATCATCAAATTTCAATCTTGTATATTTTAATTTTGGCAACTTTAATCATTTTATCTCGAGAATATTGAGGTAACGTGACACTTAATTACATACGCCCGTATCATATCAATATCGGAAACATAATTAAAATTTCCCAAAAAACAAATATAAGGAACCAAGATTAAATTTGACTGTAACATGCTTGCATGCATGTAGAATAAAAAACACAAAGAGATAAACATACACGATTTTAAAAAGTACAAAGTTTCAACGAATGCTCGAATCATATCGTTCATGAAAACAATTTAAACAAATAGATGTCTAAACGCTAACAAAGAATCCTATTATTCTATATATTATTTATGCATCATTATACAATTACACGAATGGATCAAATTAAAGCATGCAGCACAACATAACCTCATCTGATTTAACCCCATTACGGGGTATTATACTTTTATTACTGCTTAAAGCTAATGTAATAATATTTTACTCTCATCTTTGAATATGCTCATCCCTCTTCATGTTTTCATATAAATAAATAAATAAATATATATATATATATATATATATATATATATATATATATATGTTTTCTTTGCCTGTCTCTCTCTGATCTTTACACTCCATCCTCAACCTTTTTCTTTCTCCTCACTCGATTCTTCTTGTTTTCTATTCGCACTAGGGTTTGAATTCATAAAATATTAATTCAGATAATTTTTATACTGTTTCTTCTTTGCTGAAAATTATTATTAATTTTCCTTGTTTCCTGTTCTATCTTAATTTTTTTTTTCTTGTATTATATGGCTGGTTTGGACTTAGGTTCAGCTTCTCATCACTTTGTTTCTCAGCTCCATCTTCAAAGATCGGACGGCGACGAATCGAATCGAAACCGGTTTTCGAATGAAAACACCGACGATTCCCATCAGGGTTTCGATTTAGACACCTCAAATATCAACAACTCCGCTGATGCTGCGGCGGGGCGAAGGCCGCGAGGCCGCCCCGCGGGATCCAAGAACAAGCCTAAACCACCGGTGATCATCACCCGGGAGAGTGCCAACACGCTCCGGGCGCACATACTGGAGGTGAGCGGCGGCTGCGACGTGTTCGACGTGGTGGCCACCTACGCCAGGAAGCGGCAGCGGGGGATCTGCATACTCAGCGGGACGGGTACGGTCACCAACGTCAGCTTGAGGCAGCCGTCCGCGGCGGGGGGAGTGCTGAACTTACAAGGCCGGTTCGAGATCCTGTCGTTGACCGGTTCGTTCCTTCCGCCGCCTGCGCCGCCGGGAGCCACCAGTTTGACTATATATTTGGCCGGCGGGCAAGGACAGGTGGTGGGAGGGAATGTTGTCGGTGCTTTGATCGCCTCCGGGCCCGTCATCATCATTGCGGCGTCCTTCACTAACGTGGCATACGAAAGGCTGCCTTTAGAGGAAGAGGAAGCGGAGCTCCAGATGCAGACGCCGCCGCCGCCGCCGTCGGTGTCTCAGCCTCTTGGCGGCGGCGGTGGGAATCAATTTGCTGATCCATCGTCGATGGGGCTTCCTTTCTTCAACCTGCCACTCAACATGGCCAACGGCCAGCTCCCAATGGACGGCGGTGCATGGTCCGGAAACTCCGGCGGCGGCGGGCGGCCGTCGTACTAGGGCACGTTACGAGGTTAGAGAATTATTAATGTATGAGTAAACCAAAAAGAAAAAAATTCTCTTCTAGTACTTTCTTGCATTAATCTCTTGTACATTTAGATTTTTATTATGACATTGTTTGTGCTTATCATGATTTAGACATGTAGATCGATCGATGTTGCTTTAATCGAATTTTCTTGTCTGTGATGAACAAAATTATCATCTTTTTCTGGAACTTGTGATGATGAGATATTTCAAATAATTTATCCACTTTGTGTTCCACATGGTTTTGAGATCTTGAGATATATATGTATATATAACATATATATATATGTACATAGTTTATGTCTTATCAAAATCTATGATAAATTTAATCAATAGATTTCCTTAATTCTATTACTTATTACACTAAATATACAATAGATATCATTTAATTTTGCTGGCACAACCTAATTAAAGTTGGAGGATCGAGTACTTTAATTAAAATACTTAACAAGAGACCAAAATTTTCACTCCCTGTGTTGATTGCTACATTAAGTAAGTGACCACATACTTCCACAATGAAATGTAGAGTTGTAGACTAATGCAAAATCTGAAGGAAACTACAAGTGAATTTACATGTTTTAATGATATATAATAAACAAATCAAAAATTGAATCTTTTTTTTTTTCTCGAGTTAATTGGTTATATTGAGTTTTTAAATTAGGCAAGTTGTTGATTGGCAGATTACGAAAAAAGTTTTTTCTTTTCGCGAGTGTCGAGAGATTACACCAAAATTTCCTCAGCTTGTGAGTTGAGCTAATTGTTGAATATGCTATTTGAAATATTCTGCTAGACGAAGATCAAAAACTTTATAATTTTGTATAATTATTATGGTAAGAGGATTAATAGATCATGTGTACTGACATTTTAAATTAAAACCTAATTCATCCAGATAGTCTTCTGAACGATGATTACCCATCAATTGTGTCACAACTATTTTTGTTCAGCTGTATGCATTGCACGTGGTATATCATATGTCTAAAAGAGAGTTTGGTTTTCAAATACATTAATCTTCTTTATATTTGTACCTTAGCCGTTGCGGGGAGCGGATGGTTTGAGTCAAATTCTAAAACGATTATGTTTGTCGTTTTGCGATTTCGGTCCTTTATATTTTCAGATTTCAGTTTTAGTCCGCTATCTTTATTTTTTTGACAGTTTTAGTCATTTTTCTGATGTGGCGCTGATGTTGCATTGATGCAGTGCTGATGTGGAGCTGATGTGTACAGTGCCACGTAAGCATTTTCAAAGAAAAATGACTGAAATTGCCAAAAATCAAAACATGCAGGACTAAAACTGAAATATGAAAACATAGAGTACCGAAATCGCAAAATGACAAACATACAGGACAAAAATTGCAATTTCTCTTTTTTTTTTGCACCCTTCGTTGTCTCACGAGCCGAGTAGATCGTCTTGTGGACGCACAAATGATAATTTGTTTCTATTGTTTTCTCCTCGTACCGCTATGTGCTTGTGTGATCTTTTTACTTCATTTATAATGTCCTGAGGAATAAGGACCTCATGGGACATATATGGATTCAAGGGTTTGAAGCTAAGAATTCAAATCCACAATAACAATTACAAATCCATTGTTTTGTTTGGATGAAAGCATTTGAATTTTGATAGTGGATTTAAAATTTTCAACTAGTTAGTTTTTGAGTAGTTGTAATATATTTCAAATTCTCAAAGAGGTAATGAGATTGGTCCAAGGTAATTAAATATTTAAATGAGATGACCATTATTTTTTTTATAACACATACAAGTACATTCATGAGTGTGTATGTATGTTGAGGTGCAATAATCATTTCTATGGGGTAAAGCGATTGAACCATGACACTTGAGTTGTTGTACGGTTTAAAAGATTTTAATTGCACCATTACCACCGGCTATACCTTTTGGTTAAAATGGTATGTGCTCGGTACAATTGGTATCAGAGTCAAAGTCATGAGTTCGATTTCCATTGATGGCAAGAAGTGCAATTATTGGGAGAAAGATTTTTGGGGTGCAATAATTGTTCCTGCTACGTAGAGCGATCGAACCATGATGTTTGAGCTGTTGTGCGGTTTAAATTAAAATATTTGAGTTTCACCATTACCACCAGCTATAGCTTTTGGTAAAACGACAATTGTTCGATACTACAATGTAAATATTAAATTAATGAATTACTAATTTTTCAAAGAAAAGAGATCTTGTGCAAATTATGTATTAATATATACCCTTGTGATCGTGTGAGTAAAAAATGCTTGTTATAAGGTGCTGGGTAATGTAAATACTTTTGTGGTTAATGTTTGAATTTAAATTTAAGAGAAAATAGTTTTTTGATTAATTTGTTTATCTTTTGGTTTTGTCCATTAACTTTCAAGTTTTAGTTTTGGACTTTGGTACATTAACTTTTAATTTTCGATAATTTTGGTCCAACTGCTAATGTTCCACCGAAAAATGCCGACGTGTTAAACTGACACATTAGCAATTGAACCAAAATTAACGAAAATTTAAAGTTAGTGTACTATATTTCAAAAAAAAAAGTTAGTATACCAAAATCAAAATTTGAAAAGTTAATGGAACAAAATCAAAAAAATAAACAAATAAACCAAAATGGAAATACATGTGTAATGATTATCACACGAAAGAAATTAGACGTATAGAAAGAAAAAAAAAAAATGAGATCATAATATATATGATAAGCAGTAGTTTATTTCGAATAACTGATCTAATATATGTTATAATAACTAGAAACGAATTGTTATATGAATATTCTGGTAAATTTCTTATCGTTTGGAAAAAAATATTGGTTGAATCCAAGCATGATCTTTGATATTAACAAAGATTATGAATAAGAAATCCAATTAACGCCATTCCTAATTAATGGACATCAGGTCGATTATGATGTGATAATTTGCTGCAATATAAACTCCTACCGTTTTCAATCCCAAATGAAATTAGTAATCTATATTTTCCTTTAGCTCTAAAACTTATTTTTAGCCTATATATATAATATATTATAGAGTTGATTTATTATGAGATGGGTCAACCCAATCATTATCTCAAATAAAAAATAATATGTTTTTTTTTTATCGAAAATCTGTCTTATATGATTAACCCATCAGACGTTTTTATACGAATTTGTGGTATATGTATATGATGGGAAACAGCGCAATATGACTTACAATAGTAGCTTCGAATCAATATATATATATATATAGTTTTTTTATGGTGTCCAACAACTATACTTAATTTCGTGCCCACCATGTATAAGTCAACTCACCAATTGTGCTGGTCAACTCACCTATTGTACATGCTGGACATAGAGTTGAACACTATAAAAGAACTCACACACATATATATATATATATATATATATATATATATATATATATATATATATATATATAAACACACGTGTCCTGCACCATTTTATGTATGTAATCATACAATTAGAATAAATGACGTGTGATTACCTCCTACCGGTGATTATAATGATTTGGAAGAATCAATAATATTAGAGTTGAATGAAATTCCTATAAAATTTTACGAACCATATATGATTATATATGTCATGTGTTTCAGATATAAATTTTTGGAAACTAATTACAATTAAGTTGTTGATCATATGAAATATGTACGATGGCTAATTAAGGGCATCATGTAAAGTGCTTTTCACTTGTATGATGTATCGAAAACTTTATGTATGGATTTTCTCAAAAAACAAAAAACTTTATGTATGGAAGCATATTATAAATTATAAACTCAAGAAACTCATCATAAAACAAAATTATCCAAATTGGTGAGATATTTCTCGAGTTTCCCCAGTTAACCCTAGCTTTATATATACATACAAGTCCGGTTTCGAAAAATTTAATAATAATAATAATAAATTAAATTAATTTTCGTAAAATAAATTTATAAAACATCATTTTGATCTAAATAACTAAGAAAAACGCCTCTCATGAGTTCAATATTAATTTTCGGTTAGATTGAATTGCTATGTAAAACGAAGTTATTACAATTTACACCAGAAATTTTAAGAAAAAAAATAATTATTTGAGTAGTTTTTTTTTTGTTTTTGTTTTTTTAATTTTAGAATTAAATTTATTTTCTTTATTTAAATCAATGATATATACTCGGTGGTGCAAGATTCCACATACGGATGAACCACTCCAAACAAATCCCAACAACCTGAAGGAATTATACACAAATTAATCATATATTAATAAAATAAATCAATAATATTTTTTCAACACACACTCATATATATGATTAAAATTACAAGTTTGGTTAATTAGGATCAAATGGCAAAAGAAGAAAAGAAAGTGGAAGTAATCACTGCTGTTTACAAAGCTTATTTGCATTGCCCAAAATGTGCAGTCGACATCCAAAGGCCTCTCTTGGGAATCCCAGGTCTGTTTTATATTAATCATATCCTTTAATTTCCATCCATATTTTCACCTTGAAACCGAGAATATATAATTTTATAAAATTATTTTAATATATATACAAATCTAGTCTTTTTTCACCGCACGCGTCACATGCAAGTCAACTGATGAAAAATGGCTAAAATAAAAAAAAAATACAAATTAGTGAACTAGCTACTTACATGTAAAAAAAATGAAAAACAATGTTTAATAACTCAAAATGGAGTGTAATTAACAATATTTGGAGTACAAATGATATACTAATAATAATGTTTTAAATTATGTACAGGAGTGCAAAATGTGGATGTAAAATTCGACAAGGGTGAGATTACAGTAAAGGGTATTAATATTGATGGAAAGAAGATTCATGCACGCCTAGAGAAATGGAGCAAGAAAAAAGTTGAATTTGTGTCGAAAAATAAGTCCAAAATGGAAGAAGTGAAAAAAGTAATTAACTCGATCCCCTCTTTAATTTATTTGCTAATACATTATTCATTTTATAGAGTAAGCAAAAAAAAAAAATTAATTCAATCAGTTTATATATTTATTAAATCAATTTTTAATTCATGTCACATTAATTAATTTGACTTGGATCATGGAGACAATAAAAACCATTACCATGAAGGCTTACCATGACGCTAGAATTTAGAAATATACAATGGGATTAGTAAAAAGGCTCCGTACTCGTTGAATCATGGCATAACCATTTTTAATTAAACATGACAAAAGGCCGTCATATTTACTATATCTCTTATCTCTTACTATTTATTAAACGTAAGCACCTTATAAAAACTGTCGGTGTCATGGTCTGTTATTAAAGCCATCTACTTATTTCATAAAAAAAATACAGATATCTTCTTCTTCCGCTTCACAAAAAATCAACCCTATGGTTTGTTCTCTCTTCTTCATTTTACTGTTCCATCCTAGTATTACTTTATTGGGTTTTTTGTTTATGCTAGAATGACAGTTTAAAAAATATATAATTTCTCAATTTCAGAAACGAAATCGTCCTCATCATTTTTCGTACGCTAATATTTGGTTTGGGTACTCGAATTTCGGTATCATTATCTTTTTTAATATAGGAACTAGATTTTGTGAAAATTGTGCAAGATTGGAAGAATAGGAACTTTGAATTTCTAAATTGGCACGGTAATATACTTATATATATATATATATATATATATATATATATATATATATATTTCTTGAATCTGTTTCACGTTTTTTGAATAATGTATAATGACCAAGCATATTGTTTATGATTTGCTGTTATTTTTTGGTATAAATTGTTTTGTTCTTTTTTTTGCTTGGCATATACTTTCTGCTTGCAAACTTAGTGTTTGTAGAAATTCCACACTTAAATCATCCAAAAAAAATTAAGATTGATTTATTTTTCAACACATTCGATGTATTTATTTTATAGAATTGAACACAATTGTCAGTTTATTTTAAAATTTATTGATTTTCTATGAACATTTTGTTGTGTGTTCCACAGATTTAAAGAAATAAAATCGAAAACTCAAAAATTCATCCACAGATTGACAGTGTTCGGTAAGCCAATATAATTCATATATTCATCATTTTAAATCCCTAATTTTTATGGTTTATATTTTATTATTTTATGATATTTTAAATGAATCCATTCAAACAAAAAATGACGTTTTCCAAATATTTTAATGTCGGTAATTATTTATTTGAAACACAATGTGTGTTGCTTTATACTTTTTCTTTTTTCTTTTTTTTCTTTTTTGAAGTTTATGTTGTCATATAAAACATTCTAAGAACTATACTTGATTGAGTTGCACGAGCTTTGTAAAAGTTCCATTGCATGAGTTTGAGTTAAATATGGAGTCTTCATTTTTCTTATTGGATTTTAAGTCCCATTTTTTATTTCTTGATAAGTACAAATTTAAAAAGTTTGTTGTCGTAGTAATTTGTAATTTGAGATTCAATTGTTATTCGTTTCAATTTTAATTTGTGATTCAATTGTTTTGTTTTTCAATTTCAGATACCGTTTTTGTTGTGAGCAAAGTTTAGGAATTATGTTTTGAATTCATCTTAAATTTATAAAATTAACAAACATCATAAATACTTATTTATTTTGTTACACACGCAACGCGTGTGCCCAAATTGCTAGTATCATTAATACCTGAAGAGTCCATATGCCCTTAATTGGGGCCACGAAAGTCATAGTAAATACCACTAAGTGCTTGCTCTGCAAGTGGACAACAAACAAAAACTGTAAAGGCAAACCTTTTGTATCATCACGGCATGCAAGCCTTTCAATCTGCAATTGGGAACATAAACTTCAGCATTTCAGAACTCAAAATAGGGAACAAAACATCATCAGAATGTAATTCAAGGCTTCTTATAAAGCTCTTTCATCAAGTTTGGATATATGAGTATTTCCAAAAAGAAAAAGAAAAAGACATTTCGGATACATGAGCAATAGTTTTAAAAACATCTTTATTAAAGCAAAGGTTTTTTTTTTTTTTTTTTTACCAAGGGAGAGTATGGAACTAGCAGAGCTTTTTGAACGTGTATATATTCTTAAAAATAGTTATATATTTCTGTATAATTGTCAGAAAAACACTTATTGCTTAGGTTTTCTTAGGGTACGTACTACTAGCTCGTTTAAAATTAAAAAATCCAAATCAAACACCAAATTTTTTTTTTCTAAAAAATATATATTGTTTCTTCTCTGAAACAATATATATAATTTTAACGAAGGTTGGGTAAGTCATCTGATCCCAATACTCCTAGCAGCTAAAGAGAATGATTCTGATATAGTCAACTTCCTGTAACACAAAAGAGAATAATCAGAAAATGATCAGCACATTTGTGTGAGGATCAGAAATAGAATATATTCTTGTGTCATAACAATAAATAATTAAATGGTCCAGGTTACGAGCACTTGTTTCAAGAGAACCATATACAGTAACACAGACTATTTCATGTATAGTCAGCGATTTTAACATAAAATTACACTGAACGTCCAATATGGCATCAGAAAAAAGCCAAAAATATTCAAAAAGACATGTTCAGATAAAGATCATCGAATGTTTGAGTCTTTTTTTTCGAGGCATCTGCATCATAAATTTCATGAGTCAAATTTCCTAGGGTATAATATATAGCCTTGGCATCTGAGTGGGATCTGTCCCCTGAGGTAAAGACATGAACTCCACTCCCGACGGGCAACCAACTGCAACCAGTGAGCTTCTTAACTTCCTTCCCTCTCATCCTATTCATTACCCGCCCCATTTCATTCCACTTGCCCCCCGATGCATATACACTGGCCAATTGGACGTATCGTGCTCCGTTATTACCTTCAATTTCTAGTAGCTTGCTCTCTGCCATTTCTGCAAGTTCAAGATTTCCATTACCCTGACATGCATTCAAGAACGTGCTCCACATAACAGAATCAGGTTTAATATCCAACTTCTGAATGAAGGTTAAAGCCTTTTTAAGTTGATTTGACCTCACATACAAGTCAACCATACAAGAATAGTGGTCAATTTCAGGCGGTATACCATAATCATTTGTCATTACTGAAAAGTACTTTTCTCCTTCTTCAACTAATCCCCGGTGACGACATGCTGATAGAAGTGCAATGAAGGTGACTGCATCAGGTTGAAGGCCTTGCTCCATCATTTCGTCAAATAGTTTTGTAGCTTCATTTTCAGACCCATGGTGGGCACAACCGGCTATCATCACGTTGTAAATGACAGAATCTCGTCGGGTAATTCTTTCAAAAACTCTACGTGCATATATTATACTGCCACATTTTGAGTACATGTCAACCAAGGCACATGAGGCTTTCTCGTCCATTTTTATTCCTGTTCTTAATATATAGGCATGGATTTGCTTCCCAGGAACCATGCTGGCTAGTATAGCACATGCCCCAAGCAGACTAATAAGAATCAGAACATCTGGAACAGTTTTTTCCTCTGCTGTAAACTTGCGGAAGAGAACAAAAACATCCTCACATTTTTGTGATTTTGAATAACCAGCAATGATGGCAGTCCACATGACAGAATTTTTCTCCGCTGACAAATTGAAAAGCCTTTCGGCTTTTATCATGTCACCTTCTGCAGAATAACCGACAATCATTGACGTGGTAGAGAATAAGTTTCTCATTCCAAATGATTCATGAACAATCTCAGCATATCTCATGTTACCACACTTGCAATAAATATCAACAATTCCACTACTGATAAATGGATTTGATAGCATTCCTTTTTTCAAAACCCATGAATGAACTTCTTTTCCAATTGCCAAACTCTTTAAAGTATAACAAACCAATAAACTAGCAAAAGTGTGCTCATTCCATTGAAATCCCACCTCCGCCATACACTTAAACATCTCAAAAGCCTCCTTCTCGTGCCCATTCCGTAAATATCCCGAGATCATCGTGTTCCATGACACATTATCGTTTAACTCTGGCTCGGTCAAAAATATATTCCGAGCCATCTCTAGCTCGCCTTCTCTAAAACAAGCAGCCAACATAGTATTCTTCACAACCAAATCCATCAATGACCAATCATTAAAAATCCTGTGACAATCAAGAAAACTCCCACATTTAGAATACATGTCTATCAAAGAACTCAACGCGAATGAACTCAAGTCATTTCCACTCTTTACCATGTACGAATGTAGCTGGCTTCCGTAGTCAAAAACCCTCAACTTTGCGATCATGTTAAGCATTGTTGTCAGTGTAAACTCATCAATTCGACCCGCGTCCTCATCACATTGCATCTGATTAAGCAATTCAATAGCCTCATTCTCATGTCTGCCGGAGCGTGCATAACCAGAAATCATTGAATTATATGTAATCGTATCCCTACACTGACAAGAATCAAAAAGATCTCGTGCTTTGCTCAAGTTTCGAGACTTGATGTAAGCGTTTACGATGGTGTTCCAAGAATAAACATTTCGGTCCGACATTTCATCGAACAGTTTATGGGCAGCTTCAATTAAGCCATGTTCAGAGTACCGACCGATTAGGTTGTTGGTGTTGACAATTGCATTGATGAAACCAGATTTTATGGCGTAAACATGGGAGTTCAGCGCCTCTTCCAGGGCTCTCATGTCCTGAAGGTAAATACAAAAGTGAAAAGAAAATGTCTAGAGATTTCTTCAAACTACACATCATCTTCTTGTGTTATTGTGTACATATATATGGATTTCTTAAATTAAGTAATTAAACAAGAAATTACAAATGTATATATACAAAAAACAAGATTTAAAAATTTGCAATAACCGGGATCTGGGTCTCATGAAAAAATCTTTTGCTACATATAATAGGCTGCACTTCCCACTGTATTAGTGTTGACACATTATTACTAATTCAGTAAAGTTATTATTATTTTTAGTAATTTGATAGTAATATCCTTTTTTATTCACTTGTTTGTTATCAGTGTTTCAAAATTTTAAAATAGCTAAATGTATTCTCATCAACAAAAAACCGCCTTAGACGGCAAAGAGCAGCCATTCTTTTGGCGGAATTGGTCCAGAAAATAAAATAGAAGCTCATTCTGTTTCTAAACTTATTATTTGATAGATTTTTACAGGTCAAGTGCTAAAGGATTAATAGCAATATATTCAGGCAACAAATCACAACTTAAACTTTCAGCATTCACCAACACCGAAAGTCGATGAATAATGCTAACGCACAAAATTCTAAAAACACTGGATTTCTGCTTACCGCAAGATAGCTTCAAGGAATCAAGTGTTTGGATGTTTCATAATCTTCCACCTCTATTTTCTCAACCACCTCTGCGAAAATGGAACAAAAATTACATCCCAATAACGCTTGCCATCTGAAATTCACATAGAATTCGGAAATCATAAGCAAAATTAAACCTGAGGGAGGATGGCGGCGCGGAAACGGCGCACCGGAGATCGCAAATCACGGCTGAAACGACTGAAAAGTTTGGCTTCGGTTCAAGCACTATCTTAAGATTCAAATCTATCCTAGAACACCAAGAATCGACCAAAAATCAGAGCTGGAACTTACCGGAGAAACTCACACAGAACCAACCACGAACAGAGATCCAATAGCGCGATTTAGTTCTCGTTTTCTGTGATTCCAAGCTTAATCGCAAGCTTCAGCCCATGGGATAGATGAAGGGAGGTAGGGAGACCTGTTTCTGGCGGGGAACGACGGCGGCGGCAGCTCGAAGTGGAGTGGAGAAGGGGCGATGGGATTTTGTTGGTGAAGAATGGGTTGGGCTTTTTTCTACCCTTTCTGGGAATGGGGTTTAAAAAACATTCGATAAATGAAAGTATTAGTGGCTTTTCTATTTTGGCACGCCGTTGTTAGTGGATATTCACAGCACACGTCAATATGCACGCCGTTAATATTTTAATATGCGTAGTTAATACTTAAACATAAATATTTTTTTAAAAAAAAATATTTACTATTAACAGTGCGCTTCAGCACGGAGGTCGTTAATAATACTACTAACGGCGTGCTTTTAATTGTGTTGTTAATAGTGCGCTGCGAAAAATCTTTTTTCTTGTAGTGATACTAGGCTCAACATATAATCCATGTCCGACAATAGGGATATTTAGTGACTAACAACTTAGATTTGAGCATCAGCAACAAACTTGTTCTTGATTCACATGACTCGTGCCTAAAACCAGACGAGCATGATCCATCTACGATGCCCCCTGCTAGGTTTACATCATTTGACAACGTATTCAGAATCCCGGGCAAATTCACTTTCAAGACAAACACGAAAACATGAAACAACATCGTTACCACTGACCATAATTTTTTGTATGACAACATATGCTCGGTTAAACGTCCAATATGGCATCTGACAAAAGCAAAAAATATTAAAAAAAAAACATGTTCAGATAAAGATCATCGAATATCTGAGTTTTTTTTCTTCCCTATAAGTAATGGTTTTTATTGTCTCCTTAATCTAAGTCAAATTAATTAATATGACATGAATTAAAAATTGATTTAATAAATAATAAACTGACTGAATTAATTTTTTTGCTTACTCTATAAAATGAATAATGTATTAGCAAATAAATTAAAGAGGAGATCGAGTTAATTACCTTTTTCACTTCTTCCATTTTGAACTTATTTTCCGACACAAATTCAACTTTTTTCTTGCTCCATTTCTCTAGGCGTGCATGAATCTCCTTTCACGTTGCATGAATCTAGCCGTGCATGAATATTCTTTCCATCAAATAAATCTTTTTCTTTTATCCATTAACTTGTTTATTTTTTGGTTTTGCTCTATTAAATTTTTAAATTTTGGTCTTGGACTTTGGTACACTAACTTTTAATTTTCGATAATTTTGGTCCAACTGCTAATGTGCCACCGAAAAATGCCGACGTGTTAAACTGTCACATTAGCAATTGAACCAAAATTAACGAAAATTTAAAGTTAGTGTACCATATTTCCAAAAAAAAAAAGTTTGTATACCAAAACCAAATTTTGAAAAGTTAATGGACTAAAACAAAAAAAATGAACAAATTAATGAACCAAAAAATACTTTATTCATAAATTTAATGTGAAATTTTATTTTCGATGTGTATAAGGGTAATAAACCAAAATGGAAATACATATGTAATGATTATCACACGAAAGGCGTGCTTTAAGTAAGCCTGCTTATTTGGTCCAAAAAAAAAAGAGGTAAGCCTACTTATAAAAAAAAATAATAATAAAAAAAAATACTCGTATAGAAAGAACAAAAGAAAATGAGATCAAAATATATATGATAAGCAGTAGTTTATTTCGAATAACTGATCTAATATATATTATAATAACTAGAAACGAATTGTTAAATGAATATTCTGGTAAATTTCTTATCGTTTGGAAAAAAATATTGGTTGAATCCAAGCATGATATTTGATATTAGGATAATGCTATATGTACATATATAGAGTGTTACATAGAGGGTTACACGTCCTATTGAATTAAGAAAGTATCATAAAATTCTTTTAAAATTATATTTCTTTGTTTCAATTTACAATTCTTGCTCAAAAACACTTTTAATAAAAATATTATTTTTATTAATTACTTATTTATAGAATTAATTTAACTGAATTAAATAATTATTTTATAAATTTTAAAAAATAATTATGAAAATATAATTATTTAATGAGTTTAACAAAAATAATAATTGTTTATTTTTTTCTAGTAAACAAATTTTAAAAATTTAAAATTAAACTTTCAAATTTAAATGATATATAAGCGAGATTTTATTATTATATATTTAAATTAAAATATATTTATTATTATGTGTATTAATTAATTCTTTTGTTAAAAAACAACAAAATAAAAATCAAATCATGTAGGTTTGGGTTTATGAGGTTAGTTAAGTTCGGGTCGGTCGCTTTTGGATTTATTCAGGTTTGGGTTGAGAAATTTTTAATTTTTTTTACTTTGTTATAGAATTATGAAATATTGATTGCATTTTTATATATTTATGTTTGAAAAAAAACTATTATATATTGTATCATAGATTTTTAGCATGTAATAATTATTTTAAAAAAATTGATTTTTAAAAATAATTTTTATTTTGTGTAATAAATATATTTTAAATTTTGTACAATTAAACTTTCAAATTTAAATTATATATAGTGAGATTTGTTATTAAGTATTTAAATCAAAATATATTCATGATTATTATTACGTATATTTAATTATATTGTTAAAACTTTTTTAAAAAAATCAGGTCCAACTCGAGCCCAAAAACCTCAACATTAATCCGATAATTTTTTGGTCAGTTGGGGTCGATTTCAATTTTGACATCTCCAAAATTGCATAATAAATAATAAAATAAAAAAATATTTTCATTAAAAAAAATTTGAGCAAGACAAACAATTATAGGTTGAAAAAAAAGAATTTTTAAAAATATTTTTTGTATACTTACCTAATTTAATAGGATATATAACCCTCTATGTAACCTTTTATAATATAATATATTATAGAGTTGATTTATTGTGAGGTGGGTCAACTCGATCATTATCTCAAATAAAAAAATAATATGTTTTATCGGAAATTTGTCTTATATAATTTACCCATCGAACGTTTTTATACGAATTTTTGGTATATGTATATGATGGGAAACATCGCAATATGACTTACAATAGTAGCTTCAAATCAATATATATATATATATATATATATATATATATATATATATATATATAGAATTTTGCTATGCTGCCCACCTCTCGTGCTCACCTCCATGCCCACCTCTGAGATGACACTCATCCATTGGATGAACCATTTGTATATGATTCATCTCATCCATTAGATGATTGTCACCTCATAGGTGGGCATGGAGGTGGGCAGCATAACAAAACTCTATATATATATATATATATTATATTTTATATATATATATATATATATATATATATATATATAAAAGCATGAATAAAAGGTCAAAATTTTATCATTGTGAAATAACAACTTTGTCCTTTAATTTACACTATAAGTAAAACCATATAAAAATATATAAGGTTATAAAATTAAAAACAATACTTTAGTTATAGTACATAAACATAAATCAATATTTATATTATATGTGAAATAAATTATTATGATAAGGTCAAATTTGACAAAGTGTGTGCAAATTAGATAAGAATCCAGTTTCCAAAAAAATTGAAATATCTAAATACTTTGTTTTTTTTTATTTTCTTGTAGATAAAATGACCAATATTTATATTATATGTAAAAGCGATTATTATGATAATGTCAAAATTGACAAAGTGTGTGCATATTAGATAAAGATTCAGTTTTCAAAAAAGATTGAAATACCAAAATAATTTGTTTTTTTGTAGATAAAATGGAAAGATAAAGTGATCAATATTTATATTATATATAAAATAGATTATTATTATAAAGTCAAAATTGGCAAAATATGTGCATATTAGATAAGGATTCAGTTTCCAAAAATATTGAAATACCGAAATAATTTGTTTTTTTTATTTTTTTTGTAGATAAAGTGAATATATTTTTTACACAAATATTTTTAAAAAAAATTACAAAACTTTTAATTAAATACTATTCAGTTTCTTAAAATATTGAAAAACCAAATTCTTGATTTTTATTTGTTTGTAGACTGAATAAAAGTATATATATATTTTTTTTAAAAATCTTATATATTTTAATTTGTGTAAGAACCTATTTAGGTAAAGAATTATATCATAAGTTCATATTTAAATACATACAAATATTAGATTGTAAAAGTTATATATATAGGTATAGATATATGTTAATTAAATTATACACGGATGTTGAAATAAATCAATTTAAGTAGAGTCAAATTTTAATAAAAAAAATAATAAATAAAAAATATTATAGAGTTGATTTATTGTGAGATGGATCAACCCGATCATTATCTCAAATAAAAAATAATATGTTTTATCGGAAATCTGTCTTATATAATTAACCCATCAGACGTTTTTATACGAATTTTTGGTATATGTAATCATACAATTAGAATAAATGACGTGTGATTACCTCCTACCGGTGATTATAATGATTTGGAAGAATCAATAATATTAGAGTTGAATGAAATTCCTATAAAATTTTACGAACCATATATGATTATGAGTTTTGTTATGCTGCCCACCAACCATGCTCAACTCCGTACCCATCATGTACAATAGGTGAGTTGACCAGTATAATAGGTGAGTTGAATTGTACATGATGAGTACGGAGTGAGCATGATTGATGAGCAGCATAACAAAACTTATTATATAATCATATATGTCATGTGTTTCAGATATAAATTTTTGGAAACTAATTACAATTAAGTTGTTGATCATATGAAATATGTACGATGGCTAATTAAGGGCATCATGTAAAGTGCTTTTCACTTGTATGATGTATCGAAAACTCTATGTATGGATTTTCTCAAAAAACAAAAAACTTTATGTATGGAAGCATATTATAAATTATAAACTCAAGAAACTCATCATAAAAAAAAATTATCCAAATTGGTGAGATATTTCTCGAGTTTCCCCAGTTAACCCTAGCTTTATATATACATACAAGTCCGGTTTCGAAAAATTTAATAATAATAATAAATTAAATTAATTTTCGTAAAATAAATTTATAAAACATCATTTTGATCTAAATAACTAAGAAAAACGCCTCTCATGAGTTCAATATTAATTTTCGGTTAGATTGAATTGCTACGTAAAACGAAGTTATTACAATTTACACCAAAGAAATTTTAAGAAAAAAAATTTCATTTTTAATTATTTGAGTAGTTTTTTTTGTTGTTTATTTAATTTTAGAATTAAATTTATTTTCTTTATTTAAATCAATGATATATGCTCGGTGGTGCAAGATTCCAAGTACGGATGAACCACTCCAAACAAATCCCAACTACCTGAAGGAATTATACACAAATTAATCATATATTAATAAAATAAATCAATAATATTTTTTCAAAACACACTCATATATATGATTAAAATTACAAGTTTGGTTAATTAAGATCAAATGGCAAAAGAAGAAAAGAAAGTGGAAGTAATCACTGCTGTTTACAAAGCTTATTTGCATTGCCCAAAATGTGCAGTCGACATCCAAAGGCCTCTCTTGGGAATCCCAGGTCTGTTTTATATTAATCATATTCCTTTAATTTCCATCCATATTTTCACCTTGAAACTGAGTATATATAATTTTATAAAATTATTTTAATATATATACAATATCTAGTCTTTTTTCACCGCACGCGTCACATGCAAGCAATGGCGGAGCCAGGATGTCAGCTCCACCCAGGCTAAAATTTTTAACGAGAAATCCAAAAATCATGAAAGCTGAAAATATCGATTTTTGCAGAAAAAACAGTAAATTTTTTTTAATTAAAAAAACCAAAAAAAATCGCCTCAAAATTAATCACAAAATATTAAATATTTATCAGCGAATATACAAATTCCATCATTGTTTGGTCGATATATATTTTATAAAAGTGAGAGTAATATAATGGCAGAGAACTTTAGAAGATAAAGAGCGAAAAATATGACACTAAGACAAGGATAGACATGAAGAACAACCCATTTTTTGTTTCATTGTTTTTTTTGGGACTAATTTTGAGAACTAAAAGGTGGACTATTTTATTTTTTTAATTGAATTATCCAAGCTAGTATAACATTAGCCCTAAAAATAACACTTAAATTTTTTTTTTAAAATTTGTGAGCAATATAAATTTTTTTAAAAAAAATTGGGCCACCCGAGCTGAAGCCCGGGTGGCTTAGTACCTACCTTCGCCCTTGCATGCAAGTCAACCGATGAAAAATGACTAAAATAAAAAAATACAAATTAGTGAACTAGCTACTTACATGTAAAAAAAATGAAAAACAATATTTAATAACTCAAAATGGAGTGTAATTAACAATATTTGGAGTACAAATGATATACTAATAATAATGTTTTAAATTATGTACAGGAGTGCAAAATGTGGATGTAAAATTCGACAAGGGTGAGATTACAGTAAAGGGTATTAATATTGATGGAAAGAAGATTCATGCACGCCTAGAGAAATGGAGCAAGAAAAAAGTTGAATTTGTGTCGGAAAATAAGTCCAAAATGGAAGAAGTGAAAAAAGTAATTAACTCGATCCCCTCTTTAATTTATTTGCTAATACATTATTCATTATATAGAGTAAGCAAAAAAAAAATAATTCAGTCAGTTTATATATTTATTAAATCAATTTTTAATTCATGTCATATTAATTAATTTGACTTAGATCAAGGAGACAATAAAAACCATTACTATGAAGGCTTACTTACACTGTGATGAATGTGAGAAGGAGGCATGCAGGAGATTGATCCATCACAAAGGTAAACGTGGTTGCAAAAAATTACTAATTTTCATTTTAATTTTCCCCTTTTTATTTTCAATTATATAAATAGTTTGGCATCATATTTTTTTTAAAAGTTTGCATGATTGAAAATTATTTCTTCAGGTGTACATAATGTAAAAACGGACATAAAAGCTCAAACTATAACGGTTGAAGGTGCGATCGAACCCGAAAAACTCGTGAAATATATGCGCGAAAGGGTGCACAAGTACGTCGAAATTATACCACCTAAAGAGAAGAAAGACGAGAAAAAAGAAGAGAAGAAAGTAGAGAAGAATAAAGAGGAAAAAAAAGAAGAGAAAAAAGAAGAGAAGAAGAAAGAAGAGAAGAAGGATGAGAAAAAAGAAGAGGAGAAAGTAGAAAAAAAAGTAAATATCGAGATTGATGGGAAAAAAATTGGGGAGTTTAAGGAAATAGAGAAAATAGAAGTTAAAAACGTGGAGGGTGAAGTCCCATACTTCATCCATTATATGTATGCGCCTCAATTGTTTAGTGATGAAAATCCCAATGCTTGTTCTATTTTGTAGATCATAATTTATAATTATTATATTTTATGTAATGACTTTATTATATATTCATACATATATAGAGAATTTAAGAAATATTTGGATGAGTAGTTGAGAATTTACTCCTTAATTCCATTTTAAATACATGATAATTTTGTTTTTTGATAGACAGATTAAAAAAAAATTATTGATAATTAGCCGATCGACTCTCAACATCAAAACAAGATCATACTTACAACCAAGAAATTAAAAAGAAACTATTTTGTAGTTAAATAAAGAATCATTTGATAACAAACAACAACTACAAAAAAAACCAATTCAATACGCTTTTCAACAAAATAGTTGACTATATATATGAAGAAAGGCAAAAGCTCTTCTTCAATTATTAATTAATTAATTAATTAATGATGGGTATTGAAATTTTAATAATAATAATTAATTATTAATTAATCAATGAAAAATATAAGAAGCCGATATCTTTGTGGTGGAATTGCATCTGCTCAGAGCAAGTTGGTGGGCGGGCCGCCGGACCTGCTACAGCCGGTGTAGCCTGTTCCGGCGGTGGCGCCGGAGCCCACACCGGCGGCCGTGTCAAAGGCGTAGGGATCCTGTGGGTCGCTGCCATAGGCAGTGTTGGTGGAAAATCCAGGCGATGCCGCCGGGGAATCGGGATTGGGGCCGTGATCTTGAGATTCCGGCGCGGCGGTGTCGTGATTTGGGTGCTTTCTCTCGTGCTCCGCCACCTTCTCGACGGCTTTGTTGACGTGGAGATCCATGGCCGCTTCAGCTTCTCGGGCCAGTCTCACCTCGTGGGCCACCTCCACCCTTGCTTTCGCCAACTCTTTTTCTTCCTATTCAAAATCCACTTTCACCACTAAATTTTCTTTTATTATATTATAAGCATCAAATTAAACAAAATTTATCAAGAATAATTTAAATATCATCCTTGCGTGTAAGCGTAGGTATCATGTGAGATGGTTGACCCGATTAATGTATGATGAAAAATAGTAGCTAGTTTTGATATAAATGATAATATTTTTTATGAATTGAGTTGAATAAGAGATTAATTTGTTTCGTAAAAATAGTAGGTTTTGATATAAATGGTAATATTTTTTTATTAATTGAGTCGAATAAGAGATATGTCTCACAAAATTAATCTATAAGACTATATCATAGAAGTTTTGATTTGTATATAGATAAATTTAGAGAAAATTGAAATTTCATTTTATCTGTTTGTTTCTTTGTAATCTATGTCACAGTGTTGTTCGATTTGGTTTCAGACTTTAGTCAGGTGTCTTTTAATTTTGGGCAATTTAGTTCTTTTTCCATTTCCATCGGAATTGTCAGTATTAATGTGACATTATACGCATATTACTGTCATGTCAGAGTCACGTAAATAGTATTGTACAAGTACTATATCAGCATTACGTTAGGAAAATGACTAAATTGCAAAAATAACAAAGATAATAGAACAAGACTAAAACTGAAAATATACGACGTGCTAAAATCATAGAAAAACAAATATACAAGATTAATATTTTATTTTATGCTACAAAGTTATATGACTTCTTTCATGTACGTACAAATAAAATTGATATTACCTTTTCCTCTTGTTTGGCCTGAGCCTTGGCTTTGCGCATTGCGCTCATGTCATTCAACTTCTCCTTGATGGCCTGCATATTTATTTTTACCAAAATATTATATATTATTGTACTATAAACTTACTGTATGTTTAAAAACTTAAAGAAAATTAAAGCATTGAACTTATAATTACAACATATATATATATAAAGAGTAACTAGCTTCATTCATTAGATATATGGTCATTAATAGCTATATATCGGGTCTTTCGGGGATTGGATCTCTTTGGTAAAAATAAATGACATGTGTTAGCCATCGAGGCTTTCTTTCTTTTAAATTGAACTAGCATTCCACTGTGCGATGGACATCTTATAATTCTTATGTAGTTATCTTCATTGCTTAGATAACTTTTTAAAAAAATTCAACTTGATATTTATTAATACACCACAATTGAGGTCATCACAACGGATTTCAAATCATTAGATTATTGAAATCAATTTAAATTCATTGTGGTTGGAGTGATCTTTGACAGAGTTTAAAACTTTTGTAAATTTCTTTGGAAAAATTTTTAAAAAACAATTTTAAGCAATTAAAATAAGTTATTTGACATATTTTAATATGTTTATAAATAAATATATATATATATATAAAGTTGTCCACCCCTACTTTTTTTTTATAAATGTCTTATTTTAATATTTTAATTTTTCATATTATATTTGTATTAAAAAATTTGTTATTTTCTAAAGGATTTATTTACCCAATAATTATAAATTTGATGCATGCAATATTTGTATTCTATATAAAAAAATATATAATTTTTTTAAATTTAAAAATAAATTTTAAAATTTCAAAGTTGAAATATAAAATATAAAAATAAATATAATAAAATATAGAAACATAATATTTTAATAATATAAGTTACATTAAACTTTTTACAATTAGTATAAAATGTTTTTAAAATTAACAAAAAATTAATATATAAATTATATAAAATTAAATAAACAAAAAAATTATAAGTATTATAATGAAAACAATTTAAAATTAAATCGTATAATATGAGGGAAAAAATGAGGGAAAAAAACTCATATTATACGTTGTCTTGTAAGAATTTTATTTTATTTTAAAAAAATAAAGGGTATTGTTGGGTTTTAAAAGCAAGTGAGGGCATTTTCGTATTTTGGGCTCAAATAGAGAGCTGAAACAAATGTCATAGTTTTGTCAAGTAGTGGAAACACACAATATCTTACACAGGGACTTATCAGGAACAACTTAAATTTGCTTTTGGGGATTTATAGAAATTTTTCCTTTTTTATCTTAATCTAAATTTTTTAATATTTAATTTAATTTATCATATCACTCTTTAATATAACTTTCTATGATTCAAATGTATCGTAAAAAAAGATCATGATGTTTTATGTACTTAATACGAATCTATTAATATAATTTTAAACTTTTAGGCAACTGGATCTTTTATGATAGATATAGATTTATATAAGCCAACAAAAACTAACGAGTTTTGGTATTTTAATTTTATGGGAACTCCATCTTTATTAAACATACACATAATTTGTCAATTTTGACCTCATCATATTCATCGACTTTACAAAAGTATCACCAAAAAAATTTCAAGTTTGTATAAATAAATGAAAATTTTAACAATACACAATGTAAAACATTGATTTTGGTTCACACATTAATAAAATGTAGATTTTAAAGTTTTTTTTTTAAAAAAAATATCTTTAGAAATATATTAGATTTGTGATAAATCATAAATGTTTTGTTTTTATTAAAAAAATTTATTTACGAAATCTATATATCATATTAATATTAGCATTAGCATATCGTTATTATCAACATTTTTATTGTGGCAATAAATATTATTAAATAGTTATTAGAGTTTTTGTCACGGTAAAATAATTAGAATTTAATAAAATACATAATATTTATAACCATATATATAAACATACTTATTCCCACATCTAGAATTCAATAAATAATTTGTTATTTATAAATCACTTCTACAATTGTTTGTTTGCCGGGCTCAGTCGCGAGAGCCTGTAACCATAGCTGGGGCAATAAAGTGGAGGTGAGTGAAGTCGTGCCCACTATTTTCCAAGGGGAACCTTGAGCCCAGACTTGACTGCTGATAGCTGGCGGTGGCGCTCCCATCGTGCATAAGAGATAACTCTCTTTACTTGCCCAGACTTGACCGCTGATAGCTCGCGGTGGCGCTCCCATCGTGCATAAGAGATAACTCTATTTACTTGCCGGCTTGACAGAGCAGCAACAGTATATCGGTTTCTAATTTGGGCTTGTAGATGGTGTTTCCACCTCATTCGAACCCCCAAACTTTTTTTATTTATAAAATAAAAATCTAATTAAACACACATTTTTTAATTAAAAACATTATACCATTTTTTTTTAATTTTTTTCCACTCTTCCTGATGTCACACTCAGCCCTAATTTCTTTTCTTCATCCATGGTTCCCATCGTCTTGCTCGCTTCTTTCTACGCCAAAAATCGTCGCCCAACACCAGCGCTATCATCCTCCAATCTCGTGATCTTCTTCTTCTTCTTCTTCATCCATTACTCGAACAAGTTCTCGGAGATAACGTTCTTGATCGATCAACCAATGCTCGAAAAACAGATGGAATGATTGAGCATTCGAGGTGTTTGAATATGATCCAAGAGAAGGTGTTGGGAGAGACATGATTCCCGGAGGCCAATTAGGATATGGGTTTGGACAACTCTTTGAGAAGGCGGGATGCATCGAAAGATGGGCATCCTGGTATTTAATTTATACATAGACAACTAGAAGCTGGGTTTTCTTAGAGATGAAGGGTGGGATCAAGAAACGGTGGATTTCGAAGGTTTACAAGTCGGTTGCAAAAGGGTTGATGGAACGTAGAAGATTATTAATTATGAGCGGCGGCGGAGTAGAATTGAAGGGGAAGAACTGAGGCAGGTAGCACGACTGGAAGAACTGAGGCAGGTAGCACGACGATTTGAAGGGACAACTAGCTAGCTTAGCTGCAAGCACTGTGAATTGATGGGGAAGAACGGACTTATGCGGTGGCCGCCTCAACTTAATTCATTTGAAGCTATCTTTATTTAATCTTGAAAAATAGAGCACTGCAGATTTTCCGGATGATGCAGTCTGTTGGTGTCAAACCCAATTCAGTTACTATTTTGAGCATCTTGCCGGCATGTGCGAATTTGGTTTCTATGAAAAAGTTGAAAGAGATCCATGGTTGTACTTTGCGGAGAAATATAGACTCTGATGGTTCGGTTGCGCATTCTCTCATAGACACTTACTCGAAATCAGGGATGTTCAAATATGCGAAAGTCATATTTGATGGAAAGTCATCACAAGATATTGTGACATGGAACACAATGATTGCTACTTATTTTGCGCATGGGCGTTATATGAAATCAATTGAGCTCTTTGAAATGATGTTGCAACAGCAATACAGACCTAACAGAAGTACATTAGGAAGTGTGATTTCGGCTTATGGTCGTGCCAAAATGGTTGATGAAGGGTTGCTAGTCTTCTTGAAGATGACTGAATTATCAGGTTTTACCATGTTTAGACCTTTACATGGCTGTGGTAAATTTATATGGTCGTTCAGGGATGCTCGATGATGCATTGAACTTTATCAGGGGAATGCCCATGCCCATAGAGCCTGATGTCTCTATTTGGTCTGCTTTTTAGCTGTCTGCCGGGCACATGGGAATGTTAAGTTGGCAATTTACGCAAGAGAGCGGTTACTTGAACTTGAACCAGGAAATGCTTTCATTCACAGGGTAGTCGTACACCTATATAACTTGATAGGAATTTCCAAGGATTCTTCCTATATAAAAGCATCCGAAATTAGAAAAGATTCAACAGAACCTATAGGTTTGAGCTGGATCGAAGATAAAAACACGGTTCATATGTTTAGTTCTGGTAATCTTGGCCAACTTTATGATAAATCTATACTTTCTTGGATAAAAAAGGAAGAATTAAGAACCAAGGGGACAAAATACTATGACGTGCTCGTCATTCCGGAAGAAGAAAAAAAAAAAGAAATGAATGGAGTTCACAGTGAGAAACTTGCATTAGCTTTTGCTCTCATCAAATCTGCTCAAACGTCTCGAAGTGTAAAGATAGTCAAGAACTTGAGGACGTGTGAGCAATGCCATGGATTTGCCAAATCAGTTTCTGAAACGCATGGGTGTGAAATATACTTAAGTGATCCAAAATGCTTGCACCATTTCGAAAACGGGGTCTGTTCGTGTGGCGATTACTGGTAGATTGATCATATGGAACCGTACACCTACAACCACTGCTATGCCGCAAGAAGCACTCTCGATGAGGTAAATATGTATATATTTTGCATTGTAAGTTGAAGAGGCTTGTAGATGAAACTGTACCCAAAGTTTTGTCTTTGGCTCCGAGGCTTTCCATGAAAATACAGTGGTGTAATGGCACTGACACAGTATGCTGTTTCTGAATGTAGCTTTTCTTTGTAGATAAGAAATGAATATGCATAATGTTATAATTGTTAACTATTGGGTAAGCAAAGCAATATTTTTTCTTTTTTTGTGAGGATGAATTATTATACAAACAAAGACAGAACGTTGAAAGGGCACAAAGAGGCGCCAAATGGATTATTGAACAAATGTATGTTTTATTTACATTTACTCGTATTTTGTTCAGATAATTTATAAATGTAATCATGCATTTAAATATTCGTTTGCAATAATTAAGAGAAATGTGAAAAGTTGATTGGGTTGAGTGCTTGTGATTATTATTTTGAAGTTGACCATTGAAAATAAATAATGTATTTTTTCAATAAAAAGAATATATGTTGATTTTAATTGGTACTTGGAGATCTATAATTTGAAGTCTGATATGGTATATCCTTCGAATAAAATATTCTTCTCAATTCCATGCCTGCCTCCCATGCATATGACGACTGACACATCATGTTTTTATTATTTTTTTTTCAAGAAAAAATAAAATAAAAACATTTTCTGTATAATGTTCTGTTCTCTCAGCTCCTTGAAAAATCCATCCAAAATAATTTCAGGAAATATTGTGATCCTTCAATTTAAAATTAGTGATTTTGTATTTCAAAAAAAAAAAAAATTAGTGATTTTGTTTTCTTAAATTACCCCTGTTTTATTTCGTGGAATAATTGATGATCCATAAGAAATTAAAATACATCCTACAAAATTCAATTTTAACGTCATTTTCGTTCAAACGTGATTTTATTCACTTAAGAAGTATCGTTTACCCTAAAAATAATCGACCTCTACACAAAAAATTTAAGGGTGGTTTTGCAAATTTAAATTGCCAACTTAGGAATATACACTATATTATACACAAATTTAAGCTCAGGTAAAAATTCTTCATTCATGGCTTCATGCACGTCTCGACCGTGTCTCTCATGATGTCATTCACTACAAGAAAAAATGATTTTAATGACACTTAAAAATGTCACCATATACTACTTATCTTGACACTTTTGACATAGTTACATTAAGTTAAAATGTCATCTATAGTGATGTCGTCTAAAGTTTTGTGACATTTTCTAGTGTCACTATAACATATAAACAATTACACCACTAATGTCATGAATAATTGTTATAATGACAAAAAAATGTCACCATAAGATTTGTAATGACATTTATAAATGTAATATTTTCATATATATATACAGATACACTATGATACCGTTTGGTATCATAGATGAGATGTACGATAGATGAGTAAAAATATGATGAGATGTGGATAAGCAAGACATAGTTGTGAATAATATGTTGTTTTGTATGTTTTTGATTTTGTAGGATTATTTTGTTTATTCTCTTAATTACCATTGTCAATTTCACTTATATGACACTCATCCTCCACTAATATCATGGGTTGAGAGGCATTTGTCATCAAACCTACATCTAATCTCATACCGGGCCATGATATATCATTGGGTTAACAAAAAAATGAGAAAAATATGAGATGAGTAAAAATTTATGTTTTATCTCACCATCATCTCATGTACCAAACGGTACCATAAAAGTTTTGTAATGACATTTATAAATGTCACCTTTTCATATATATAAATACACTAAAATTTTTAATGGCATTTATAAATGTCATGTTTTCAAATATATAAATGCATTAAAAAATTTTAGATAATTTATAAATTCAATATTTTAATATTTTTTAAATACATCACAAATTAAATATTTAAAACAACTCAAAATTCTAAAAATAATAAACTATTGAAATTTATTGACATACTTAATCGAAACAAAAATTTATTAACAATCAAAGATTAGAGATACATAAAATTCATAATAACGTTCTCATAACATATCTATAAGCTATCTTAACTTTTCATAATTTAGTAACATGCTAAGTACACTAAAATCAAATGACTTAATATTACAAGAGAAGCCGAATTGTTCTTCAGAGCATCCTTCACCATCTGGACAAAAGTTATGATGAAATTCATTTGGCCACAAGTTTGGATTAATCTCAGTGAATCTTCGATCAAATTGAGCATCGATCCATCCTAAAAGATAAATGTGACAAATTCATGATTCTGCAATACAAGTATCATAATCATTTTCTATTTCTACGATCTTACAAGTTACATCATTTGTCCACAAGCTTATATTAATCTCTGCTTTCCTGGATTTATTACTGTTTAGAAAAACAAGCAGCTATAAGAAAGGTCGATAGAATATGTTTAACGAGAACAAGAGCAACAAAGAAGTAACAATAAGCAAAAACATTCTAAAAATCGTTGACAAAGGGAAAAAGACTAGAATCCCTGTTAGCCAAATGACTATTCCGGAGTGACAAGTGCACTGATTTCCCATCACTAGTAGTAATAGTAGTAAAGAAGGACCTTCTCAAGTAGGCTAACTTCACTGGTTTTGGTTTCACGAAATTTAAGAGCTTCTTCTTTATGTGTTCTGCATGCTCAATAAAATCGAAGAGTTGTAAAATACTAAACAAATCATAAAAAACACTACAAATTGCCCCCCAAATTAAGGTGTTTCATCAAACTATCAAGTAGGTGCTTCAACTCCAAAAATGACTCAAACTCCAAGTCAAAGAAGAACCATTCAACTCCAAAATTAGCACAAAAGAGTGATTAAACAAGTTTGCTGATCTGTAAGGACATGCGAAGAAACAAACAAGAGCACATTCAACAAAGAAAGCAGTGCTCAAATCGGCCATTTGAAGCGCCAAGCTGGAAACAGAAAGCACACAATAAAAGATATTTAATTAGCACCAAAAAAAAAGCAGCGCTAGAGATTTTTAAAAAAAAACTGGAAATAAAAAAGGTACAAAAACTGAGCACAATTTCAAAATTTAGGTCCAGAAAATAAAGATTTTGTGACAGAGCATGAACATATAATTGCAAGCTAGAGAACTTGAATATTGAATGCAGATCATGTTGCGGTCAACACCAAGAATCTGTAACAAAAGGAATTCTATGAGTTGCAGCCTAAGTACATTAACCTAGATCTATTTGTATTTGTTAGGCCATATAATTGAGAAATCCACCCCTTCTGCCTCTGACGAAACACGAAGAAAGCTATCTGAAATAACTTTTTCTAAAGTTTGAGCTCATGGGACGTGACCCATAAATAATATTGAAACTCCATCGAAAACTAACACAACTTATAGCTTCCAAACACAATATTATGCACATCCTGCTCTTTCTATCTATAACAGATGATGAGTTCATTATTAGGGGCAACAATCGTCCGAACAAGAAATTATCAGAGATTTGGAGGAAAGAACTAGATTGTGTTTGAAATATTATAGGGTTCAAACACTTCCTTCAATAGAACAAAAACAACGAACAAACTGGAAGAAATCGCGAGGAAGAAGATGCACCACTTCAGTCGCAAAATGGGGTGGAATTTTGATATTTTTTTCTTACCATTTAGGATAGAAACGGATGCTTTCAAGGCTTGGGTATGCTGGAATAGAGGATTTCGGACCATCGCCAACGCCATATGGGCAACGATAGTGAAGACCAAAGGCAAGAAATTTCTTGAATCGAGAGGCTGCAGGAATGAAGCTTTTAGGGTTGGGTTTTCATTGTAACTTCTAATAAGTTCATTCATGGGTTTTCAAAAAAAAAATAATAATAATAATAATTTTATTCATATTAAAATTAATTATTACGATAAATCTATACGGCCAGAATCTGGCCAGCCAGAAAAGTAGTTGACAATTAATCATGAATATTTACTCTTTACAAATAACTAATAAGCCCCTAATCATAATAGATTTATCCAGCCGCCTAATATGAATCCAGTCAAGAAATTTATTGGGAATTAATGTTAATGATATGTACTCATACGCCTTAATGATTCTACTATTTCCTTTGAAGAATTGTTAATGATATGTACTCATACGCCTTAATGATTCTACTATTTTCTTTGATGAATTTAAATATAACAAACTCACGACTCAATCCAACTCACAAAGAAGCAGATCGAAAACAATGGAGAACGAAAACTTCAGAAACAGGGATTCTTTGATGGTCAAAGGCAAGAAATTTCTTGAATCGAGAGGCTGCAGGAATGAAGCTTTTAGGGTTGGGTTTTCATTGTAGCTTCTAATAAGTTCATTCATAGGTTTTCAAAAAATAATAATAATAATAATAATAATAATAATAATAATAATAAGTTCATTCATATTGATATTAATTATTAATATGTATATGTGTGTGTTTGAGTTATAAAAACCTAACCAATATGAAAACTTCCTAATCCCTATGAAAAGATAACTAAAGAATGAAACTATAAAGTAAGAACTATAAAGAAAGGACACAAGAAACATTAAAAACAATCTCAACCCATTAATTAAATTTGTCTCATCTTCTTAATAAGTATTATATAAAGTCACCAAAAACAATAAAGTGAAGTGCTTGTTGAACACTAAAATCATAAAAGAAAAAACTGATGAATTTACTACATATAAAAATTGACTTGACCAGAAGCAAACTTTGGAAGAATATTAACATGTGACGTTTTTTTGTTCGAAATAAAAATCGAACTGGGTTCATTCTCATATTGTAACCACCTAGGCAATTTGATAAGTATGTAGGAAATAAGATTACACATGAAAGGTAACCTAAAAACTTGAAATCAAACACAAATTATATTAACTACCATACTAAAAAATATTAAAAGAGAGTTGTCCAGAAGTATTTATGTTGCTCAAACGTTTCTATCAATTTACAATTTGGGATAATTAGAACCTTAAATCTTAATAATCGTCCAACAATTTTAAGATGGAGCGATCAGTTAAAAAAATGAGACGAATGACGATGACTTAACATCAAAAATCACACTGAAATAAAATTAAATTTGAAGGGATAAACATACTCAATCGAACAACCATATAAATCTGTGTAAAAGAACTGAAATCATAAGCAAAACTAAATCTTGTAAAAGGCTGAAATCGAGAAGTACCCAAGCAAAACAGCAAGGCTAAGAATAGAGGTCTGAACAATTAGGTCACGACTGGAAATCGGCTTTGCTTTTATCAAAATTCTACCTAAGCTTGACTACAATCTTCTTAACACTTAGAATCACAGAAATCAAAAAGAAATCACAAATAAATAACCAGAAAAAAACAGATGCACATACTTATAATTTCAATCGACGGAGGAAAAGAAAAGCAAACAAGACGAGATTGGAGGATGATAGCGCTGGTGTTAGACGGTGAAGAAGTTAGAACGCATTTGGGAGACGATTTTTGGTGTAGAAGGAAGCGAGCAAGACGATGGGAACCATGGAGGAAGAAAAGAGAATATATGCTTTTAATGACATTTAAAAGTGTCAGCGTACACTACTTATCCTGACACTTTAGATATAGTGACATTAAGTTAAAATGCTCTCTATTGTAATGTCGTCTAAAGTCTTGTGACATTATCTAGTGTCACTATAACATAAAAATAGTTACACCACTAATGTCATAAATAATTTTTATAATGACAAAAATAGTGTCGTCATAGAGTTTGTAACAACATTTATAAATGTACATTTCATATATATAAATACACTAAAAGATTTATAATGACATTCAATTCGGGTGGGTCGGGTTGACGAAAATAATTCTAAAAATTTCTTCAACCCGAACCCGAATCAACCCCAAAAATGCCCAACCCGAACCCGAACCCGACTAACCTGATCAACCCGATTTTTTTTAAAATTTTTTAACAAAATTATTAAATAAAAATTCAAAAAACACAATAATAATAATATTTAATTTAAAACACATAATAACAAAATATAAACTTATATATAATTTAAATTTGAACTTTTAGTTATAGAAAATTTAAAGTATACTTAATACAAAAAATAAAAAAAAATTAAAAATAAAAATTGTACAAAATAAATATTAAATTAAGAAAATATATTATATCAATATATTATAAAACATACAACGTATAAAAAAATGTAGTAAATCTATCTTAATTTTATATAAAAAATAATAATAATTAAAAGTTTGGGGTTATTTCGGGTCAACCCGGATTGACCCTAACCCAACCCAAAACCGATTATTTTTTTCGGGTCAGTTTTCGGGTCAAACCTATTCGACTCAAACCCAAAAACCCCAACCCTAATCTGATATTTTTTGGGTTGGGTCGTGTCGGATTAACGGGTTGGATTGAGTTTTAACACCCCTACCTAAAATATAAATAAACTAGCAATTATATTCTTTTTATTTACTTGAATAGGTATGCCCAGCACATGCAAACATCGGCTACTGTCAAAAGAGATAATTGGACATTAAAAAATTTCAATACAACGGGCGAAATGTGAATATCTTGAATCATGCATCAAACATAACAACGAAAGGTACAAAATGCAGTTGACAATAAAGCATGAGCAATGTTTCCAGAACCATAAACCCAAGTGACAACTAACAACATAAAAAATGATAACTTGATAAATTTAATAATAGATATTGTAGCGACCCTACCCGGATCCACTACCTAATCAGAGTGATTAGCGCAAGCAACAATAATTAAAGCGTTAAATAGCGGATAATTCCAAAGTACAACAAATCCAATCGGCAGAATACAACCGACGATAGAAACATTGTATAATTCTTTATACAATCAAATCGAAATTAGGGTATCAGGATCCCTAACAAACTACCTCTGCACGGTAGCAACCTCAACCCTGCTGAAAACCACCGGGACCGTCCAACCTCAGACCTGACCCGCCACAAGGTGTCCCAAAACACAAAACATAAAGGGCGTGAGCGACTACGCTCAATACGGAAGCAATGATATAAATACAAATATGAGCATGCACATGACTTTAAAGATCAGGGTTAAATCACTTTACTCATGGCGCCTGGAATACACAGTACCGGGCAAGAGAGCGACTCCGCGTGGTACTCGTATATTCCCAAGACACGAATCCTCAGGAAGAATCGCCTCGACTGATAGAAACTGTCATGACTCACATCATACCCGATGCAGTCTCCGAAAAAACATATGCATGTGCTAAAAACAGTAAAACATAGCCAATACAGCACATACATCATGCATCACACACACATATGTATAAATATCATGCCGGCTATCTCGGTCAGTACTTACGTACCTCTAACACTACAGGTCAACTCCTAGCACACCCGTCTAGGTCCAAAGCCTACAAGTCTGCTCTACTGCGTCTACACATGCAAAAGTCCATGCATCACTATAAACGCTCTAAAAGCCTTAACTAAGCTATTTCATACTCCTAAATATTTTTAGGAAGCCAAATTATACCTTCGTCCGTCGTCAGCCCGCTGGTGTAGAATCGCCTCAAAACTTAGGCACACCTCCGCTACGACGCCGGGATCGCTAGGCAACTTCCGGATTCCCAATAGGATGCCTAAAATTCCGTAGATCTAAGTAAGAAGGTTCGAGAACCAGAGGAAAAGAGGGGAAATCGGTGCACAGAATGAGGGCTCGGACCCCTTATTTATAGACGGCGATAGGAACGTCCGATCACTCATCGGAACGTCCGATCGCGAACGGAGCATCCGATCGTGACATCGGAACGTCCGATGTCACCTCACGTGCATAAGCAGTGACGTCATCTTGCTGACGTCGGTGATGACGTCAGCCCTAGTCCGAACGGAACGTCCGATCCTCCAACGGAACGTCCGATCCCGATCGGAGCTTCCGATCCACTTCGGATAATTTTAGGCAAAATTTAGTAATTAATATCCTTAATTACCTTGATTAATTGCGGGTCACTACAGATATTGAAATGTGATATCTATATCGTATCACAGTAACATAAAATTTTTAAAAAAAATTCTAGTAATCAAGAAATTTTACCAGTGATTTGCTCAATTTTTTATAGTGTTACCAATTGTAAATCATCAAAGATCTATCACTCTGGAATCATGATTAATAAAAGTCATTACCACATCAAGATTAAAAAAAAGTAAAAATAAATAATAAACGAATACAAAAACTAACGGCACTAATACAAAGAAAAAATCTTAGTACTACACTACCCAAACAACCAAAATATGTTATCATATTATCATTGTTTAATATTATTCAATGTGATAATATTACACTAATATATTTTAAACATAAACTGATTAAAATCAACCGGATATCATGTTTGGTGCTTCAGTTTGCTATTTTGGAATAAGTATCCTATGAGATATGAATAACTTCACATTATTGAAGCCTAAAAATATGGTTCAAATTTTAGCTTTTATATGAATTTGGTAAAATTATTATTCAAAGCAGGACAAAATATTGTAGATCACATAAACCAAAAATCCTGCCTATCCGCAACTCCTTTAAGAAGCTCTAAAATCAAAGACTCAATACCTTCCTCATCGATAGCCAAGCCAACTGTTTCTGCTGATTTCTTTGTCAATGGTTGAACATCCTATGATTTCATATTGAAATGCGATTTTATCCTAGTGGCTAGTGCACAGGATTACTAGTTCCAATATATATATAAAAGAAACTAAAGGTGAGAATGTGATCATACAAAATTCAACTATTTTTCTTCAAATCCATAGAGAAAATTATAAAAAAAAAAAAAAAAAAATCAGCAGAGAAAATAAATTTAGTAAGGAAAGTATATAAAATCGAATTACTTGTATGGAGGGAACATGAAATTGATACACATAATTCCTAAAACAGGGTTGAAAAACACAATCAAATCAGCATCATCTTTCACAATAATCACAAATTATTCTGTAGGACCCCAGGTTTCCAACCAAAATAAATACATATTTTTAGGAAAACATGAAACATTAAAATAAAGTATAGGTGCCCAATGTATTTCATTATAAATTACTTACCTCAACCAAGATACCACAAAATCATCAGTAATATCTCAATATTTCTCTGTCCTCAAATTGTGAATCAATACTTCACCTAAAAAAATTCCAATTGCAAAAAATTCCATATCACAAGCTACAATCACATTTTTATGCAACATATATAGTAGTTAAATTCTAATTTGATGAGCCATAAATCAAAGCTATATCAAGCATCCCTCTTTGAATTTAGTTTACAATTTAATCATAGAACAATTTCTCAATACTTCCAAGATCCAAATATGCATTATATGCTGCCATATTGCATCGACTAGTGTCAAGTTGGATATAATATACATTTCGACTAAGAAAAATCCTAAATCGCAACTTGAAAACCGAATCAATTTCCAGTTTACAAATGAAATAGAAATATCATATCAACACTTCAAACTTATATAATATACACTATCCCACACAATCTATTCAGTTGTGAAATTGAAGCATGCTGCAGAAACAACCGTCCTCAATCCATTAGCAGCACTAATTTTATTCTGATGCATATAACATTATATTCACACAGAATAGATACCGAACCTCATAGCCTTGAGAACAAAACTTGGACTTTAGAATAAACAACTTGAAGGCTCTACCACTTTGAGCGTGAAATTTGAACGCATGAGATCAATGAACAATGAGCATATTAAATCTCTCAGCGCCACTATTTTTGTTTGAAATGAATTCTCCTTGATCTTAGACCTCTTAGCCACACTTACCGAATATTTTACACACATTAATCTTGACACCTCTCTAATTCATGTACCCATACTTAACATTTTTATCCACATCTTCGTAAGTATTGTTGGAGCCAAGAATCCAGTTCACATCTTATTTTTTTGTTTTAGTTAACCAACCAATAATGAACAAAATTCGATTTCCTTTTCATAAAGTTTACATAATACATATCAGTACTTTCCAAACATGACAGACACATGAAAAGGAATAAGAAACACGCTTCCAACTGAAGTCAAATATTGATGAAAACCAGAAGGAAACCCCAAATATGTTCCACAGCAAAACAAATTCAAAGACATAATGGAAAATACGAATCGGGTCTATGCGAAAATAAACAATAAACCAACGATTACCAATTTTGATTGAAAATCCACCGCCGTTCCGCCGCCTAATCGAGCGATTAATCAGATTCATGATTAAAAAATAAAGAGTAAAATGGCGATGAGATCTAGCGAAAAATGGGTGAAAAATCAAAAATTAAGAGCCAATTTTACATCGCTTTCAACGGTTTTCTAGTGAGAAATCTGAAAGAAGCTTGAATCTGTGGATTTTGTATGAAGGTTGATGAGGAATCGCAAGAAAAATGAAACATTTTGATTCTGGTTCTTCGTGAAATGAAAAGTGCAGGCTGATCTTTGGGGTTCCTTTTCCACTTTGTTCAATTAATCGTATTTATTATTATTATTATTATTATTAAAAAGATTTAGAAATATCTTAAAATTAAAATAATTAAGAGGAAAAAATAAATGTGTTCCCTCCATCGTTAAAGTGACATTTATTAAAAGTGTCATCACAAACATTCTAAGAGGTTATTTTATTTTTTGATTAAGATTTTTTTGCAAGTGTCATTAAAAACATTATGTTAAAAAAATTCAACTTGATATTTAAAAAAATTTTACACTTGTTGATCTAGTTTTTGGGCTCGGCTAAAAAAAACCAACTTTTATACCGATTCAGTGCTTTTCGAGTTCTTTATTTATTTATCAAATCCAATGTAGCATTTCAAATTAAAATTTTCTTATAACATAAAATATTTATAGAACTAAAATATTATCAAACTAGAAATTGAATGTTTCGATCAGTTTTGTTTGAACATATACTTATAAAACATTTTTATAAAACTAAAAACTTTTTATAAAATGTTTCAAATGGTTTTTTAGGTCCACATATATGTCTCCAATTGACAGAAGTTCGTGTAATTGTGTCACTAGACCACATGGATGATGGATTTTGTTTAAGAAAGCATTTCTTGGGGGTTTTGTTTTAACATAGATAACATAGATTGAAACTCACATTTCTCTTCGATTGAAAGAGGTTTATGGTTACTTCAAAAAAAAAAGAAAAAAAAAGAGGTTTATGGCAATAGATCATGAGTGTGTTCATGACAATAAGCATATATTTATCAACTTAAAAAATAATAATAATCCTATATACTATTTCCCAACTTTCATGTAAGTTTTCTTTTAAAAAATAAAAAGTTATCTTAAGATAGATGCAATGCAAGTTGGTGAAGTACTTGAGTACTTGTTCTCTGATTACAAGTTTGATTATCATATCAACATGACTTTGTGGATGTGTCTGTCTCATATAACTTATTATTTACATACTATTACACGAGCCCACAAATAATACCCAATATGCATCAAAACATAGCAACAAATTAAAGATTTCCAAGTCATTAAAAAACACCTACTAAATTATAGCAAACATCTCGTTGACTCAAAAACAAATATTAAATAACATATATGTATCATTCCCATTACGACCCCATGTAGTTCTTGAACTCGCTAGGAAAACAAGGATGCCGCCGCCACCTTCCGCCGTGCAACTTCAAGATCTTCACCACCCTTTCCGTCGTCTGCCCACCGACGCCGCCGCCGCCGTCGACATGTAACAGCGACACCAATCTTCCGACCGCCCCACAAACCAACATTTCTTCCAAAACCCTTTCACTCGCATGAGAGTTCAAAATCAACCAAAAAATCTTCACACCAATTTTCGTGACAAGATTCGACTCATCCATCAGTTTCTTGGAAACCGCAGCAATCCCCATTCCATGCTCAACAAGAGCCAATCTCCCTTCCGCGCATCCACACATCAACTTTATCAAATGCATCATTTTCTCGCATCTCCATCTCTTAGACTCCGGGAGAAGTTCCACCAGTGTGCAAATCCCTCCAGCTTCGATGGATTTCAACCGCGATTTTTTCGACGAATCCAAGATTCCGACCAGCACTTGCAAAGAACAAGAACTCGCTTTAGTAGTGCAGCTTTCATCGGATAGGATTTCCAACAATGTTTTAAAGAAATCAATCCCATTTCCTTCTGCGACATCAACATTCCATCGCTGATCTGATCTTGAAATCTTCCGAAACACCGAAATCGTGCAAAATCTTGCTTCCGAACCTCCTCTCCGGAGCATGACCGCCATTGATTTCATGCACTCGGGTCTCATCAAAACACGAAGAATCCTTTCATCATCTTCCGAAAATGGAAATTGATTCAGAACTCCTACAGCCTCCTCACAAGCTCGAAACGCCGCGAAATCCCAAGATTTGGCTGAAATCTGCGTGATTATCTTCACCATAGACTCGACTCCTCCTGATGCCTTGAAATCTTCCTTAAAGTACTCGTCGCTCGTTTCAAGAATATCCCTCAGCTTTCGCAAACAACTTACCTTAAACGGCGTCGACTCGATCGCTGCAAGAATCGAGACCAACTCGTCGTGTTTAGTCGAAACGGGCACGATGTAACAAGGTTTGCGACGATCTACGAACCATGAAAACATCAAGTTCTTGAGAGTATGATTGGGAGTCATGTCGAAAACCTCGAGCTCTTGCATTGTTGCAGGGCATGTGGTCTTCTTGTAAGTGTGAAACCATTTGTGGATGTTCTTCCGATCGTAGGTGACGCCTGTAGAGATCGTTACAGGATCTTTCATGAGCTCCATCGAAATGGGACATCGGAAATCTTCAGGAATATCCATATATATTAAGATTCTCGAGCCTGTACGAACATGGGAATTGTCTGAATTCTTGAGGGTTTAAGCGAGAGATATATTTTGTGGGAAATTAAACTGTGATAAAAATCAGTGTAGAATTAATTTTGAACACTTTTTGCTGAAGAGAAATTTCATGTTATTTGCACTTTAGTTCCGATATTTTTTTTTTATTTTTTATCTGGTAAAAATCAAACAAAAGCAAGCACCTTCACTGAAATACACAAAACTTCGAGGCCCGAATGCTAAAAAACGAAACACAAAAAAAAAAAAAAAGGACATTTAATGAGATTAGATCCAACAGTTTCTCAAGACTTTCGTAATAAACTACTTGAGAGTATTAATTATTTACTCTCTATATCATGATTAATTTAGACTAGCAAAAAAAGAAACACACATCGTTGTGTGCGTGAAAACCAAGTAAAATACAACAATTGAAGGAAAATTTTGAATGAAAAAAAAACGATTAAAAAAAAAAAGAAAAGACAAGAAACATATTGTATTGTTTTATGAGATAAATAAATTATTTGTGGGTGAGAAAGTAAACCAAATATTACAATAGTAGAAATAAACATGGGAGGGATCGGAAATTGAGAAAGTCTGATAGTGGAAATGAAACATGAATTTTGTATCCTTCTTGAATTGATTTTCTTAAAAATTTTAATTAGTAAAATTAGAGACATTTATGATGTTTACTTAAAATATGAAAAGTAGTTTTTACCTGACTTTCTTCTATTATAATATAGTAAAAATTAGTGAGTGTATACATATAAATTAAGAAAGTTATTGGAACTAAATTTAGGGGAAAATTTTCAGTTTTACCGTTATTTAATAAATATTTTACTAGGGTACAAAAATTGTTGGAAGTAATTAATTGTTTAGTGATAAAGGTAGATAGGTAATATATATAATATATCTTTCAAATATAAATTTAATTTTGCAACCGCCCCTTGAAATTTATTTTAAAAAACTTAGTTCTATATATAATATATATTTTAGAGTGTTGATTTAATTTTATATTAATTAGAATGATATTTGATGAATAAGATAATAATAAATTTATTTTAGACTATAATAGATTTGATAGTATGCTTTGTATTGACTCATATTTATTTTTGGAAAATGAAATGTCTTTTATGCTTGAATGTGACATGAGAAATTTGATTCAGTTTACTCAATTTTATCCACCTGATTTCTTCTTGATGAATTTAATGCATCTTGAGTATCAACTTCATAACTTTATTTTTGACATGCGAAATAACAATCAATTTTCTAAGGCTGGGGGATTAGCGAGCTTGCTAAAATGATGTTCCAATCGAATAAAGATCGATTATATCATTTGGGATATTTACTTTTAAAGTTAACATTGTTATTACTTGTTGCAACTGCTACTGCAGAGAGAGTGTTTTCAACAATAAAAATAATCAAAATATCATCTCATAATCTGTTGAGAGATGATATGTTAGATGAAGGTTTGATACCATATATTGAGCGTGATTTGTTTGATACAGTTGATATTGAAATTATTATTCAAATTTTCAAACTATGAAATTTCGGAGTGTATTGTAAAATCATATGAAGTTAATGTATGACTTTTTATTATACACTTTGTGGTGTAATATTTTTTTTAATTTATTGAATTCACCTCTCCTGGTTGAAAATCCTGAGTACGCATGGGTGTGCACGGATTCCCCGTACCATCAAGTCTATATATATATATATATATATATATACTAATATGAAAAATGGACATATATTTGGGACATGAAAAAAAAATGTACAGTTTATATTTGATAGGGATGGAGTATTAAATTTGCAGCTAAAACCTCCCGACAAAAACTAATGAATCCTTTTATAATATTACATTTTTAACATGTTTGTAAATTAAATCGTAAAGACATATTTTTTTAATAAAAAAATGGTAGCTTGAATTTAACATAAAATAATGAGCAATGCTACATGTACGACCAAATTTGTATAACAATTTTTACACCACAAAAAATTCAATATAAAATTTTAATTTATCAAATCTCATGATACATTGAATGCAAAATATCACGATATCATATCAAAATCTCACGAGATAATAACAAAATATCACGACATAATTGTTGTAAATATCGTTGTACGATATATTGGTTGTACCTCTAGCATTATTCTAAAATAATTATATTATTTTATTCTTTCCTTCAAGTTCAATAAAAAAAATTCAAGCTTAGTCTTGTAAATTTTATAATATCTTGGACTTAGATTTTTTACATTATTATTATAAAATAAAGTTCTTGTTGGTGGTTTCTAATTAAAAAGTAGGCCCCTCGAATTAAATAATTTCTTGAAAATGCAGTTCGAGGGTTGATGGAAGTCCATTCCACAATTCAATAACCTGAGAGACAGCTCAACTAATCAGAAAAACCACTTCATTTATAATGCCACAGATGTATCAGCTGCATCACAAAATTATTTCATATATTATTTTTATTTTTTTCATTGTATATTTGTATCCAAATAAGTTATTGTTCGAAGATTGAAAGAATGCATCTAAAACAAATATTTTATCGATCGATTTATGTGAGGTTTATAATTTTTTAATAGTCTTCATACGTGAGAAAAAATATACAATTTTTTTAGAATAAAAAAATTATCCATTTTTTATATATACTTTTGAGTTTTTTTTTTCTTTTTTTTGAGAATAAGGTGAAATATCCTTGTTTGAATCAAATTACAGCACATTATATCTGTGAGGGGACAACACAAGAAGGCATCAAGTCAACTTTGAGGCCAAGTCAATAGTTCAATACTTCAAGTCCTTGGAAAAATAAGCCTTCGAGAAATAGGGTGAAAGATTTCTTTTGAAACTCAAAATGGGGTATAAGCTGGAAACTATAATCGACTTCCGATATCAGAAAATATAGATTCCGAGGTTATTATTATTATTATTATTATTATTATTATTATTATGAATTTGATTTTTTTTCCCTATAATTTTTTTTTTGGACGGAATTTTCCCTATAAATTTGGACCACAAGTAAAATGACGATTAATCTGAGGGTTTGCTATCTTTCAAATATGACGTAAATAACGTAACGCATAGCGCAAGCTATTCGTGTATAATAATTATTTAATTTATTGAATATAAATTAGAAATATAATCATATATAAGTAAATAAATGAGATAATTAGACATGAAACCATAAAAATTCATCGTTACATGTCAAAATACAATTGCAATCTCCATATAGTCCTTTTCCGCGTCAACAAAATCCAACCTTGCTTGTTTGGCCTTTTATTTTGGCCAAAATATGCTAATCATGGACATTTAATGGCAAGCTATTTGCGCCATAGAGCGTTTTTTCCTGAGAATAGCGTGCACTACTCGTGCAAATCGCTAATCCAGTAACGTTAAAGCATAGAATGCACATAGTTCGCTATTTAAAACACTGAAATTCATTAATTAATAATAATGATTCGAACGATGAACAAGGAACCAGATTATGCATTCTCTGAGAAAACCTAGTATGTTATATCAAGAAAATGATGTCCCCTTCCCGGGGGGGATCCAGCCTTCAGGGCAAAAATAAGGAAAATAGAAGCAGAAAATAAGACTAAAAGTTATCCTAGAACCACCTTATATATGCTCCATAAATAGTCTACAAATACAAGACAGGACATAGCTCTGCAATCAATTCAAGCTAAGCATAACCATACTATCCTCCCGAACCATACAAAACATAAAAGGTAAAAGAAGATAAATTAAAACATCTTGATATATGCTAAAGATAGGAGCGCATCAAAATCTCGAGCATCGGTAAACTTGATGTATTTCTAATGGTATGGACATATCAGAGGTGAAGTAAGCAAAAAACAAAATGCCGAATCAAATTAAATATTGCTACAAAGAAACAGTGCGTCTATAGAGAATTTCATCGTCGCTGTCATCCTCTTCTTCTGATACAATCTCACTTCCTGGAAGCTCTAACTTGCCACCCATAAAAAATGTTGGACCTGTGCTCTCTGCGTCTATATATTCTCCTTGTAATCTCTCTTCAAACCTCTGGTCGCTGCAATTAAGGAGCCAAGCCAACGAACATCTAATCCCCTTGCTCTGTAATCTCTGGTACCTTGGTTTAATCCTTGATTCCAAGCTGTACGTCAAGTATTCAGGGAACTCGACAAGCTCTTTCACCGACCTTCCTATTTCAGTCTTGTAATAATAATAACTGTTTTTCATAAGTCCAACTTGCAGAGCAACTAATTGAGGACACTTAACAACCATTTTTGCTACATCATCCTGAGAAATACCCCGTCCAATAAGGAATTCCACAGGTTTCATAATCACATTCTGGTTGAGGCTAACGATCTGCGGCATTTTCTCGACCACAAGAGCAAATCCATCAGGATCGATCTTGAGCTTCAAATTGAAAAAGTATTGTTGTGTTGATAATTTTGCTTTCAGAGGGAGCCCAATAATTTGTGGATATTGAGCAATAATTGAAGCAAGTGCTTCTCTCCGAACACCAAAACTCATCAAACAATCGACGTTTGGTTTCACAGTTTCTTCAAGATTATAACCAAAAATATATGCCCGCTTCTCAAACATTCTTGCCAAAATCTTCTTTGGTAATCCCAACGAGACTAGATACTCGACAAGTGGCTTTATCATCGTCCCGACCCGCATCCCCAAGAAATAGGGGTACTGAGTAACCATTGGTCCAATATCCCGGGGGTTAACCCCTATACTAACCAAATAAGCAACCGAAGTACTCATCGTTCCTTCAAGCTTAAAACCAAACAACTCTGGATATTTCATCAATACATAACCGATATCTTGTCTGTCCACATCAAGCCCACGTAAAAACCTAACAACTGGAGCAAGCTCCACCACTACACTAGCATGTAGGCATTGAGGATAATTTTTCACAAACTCTCCCATTCTTCCCCTAGGAATCCCAATCTTTTCTAAGTATCCCAAAACCGGAATGACGTTCTTACGCAAACTACAACCTAAAATTAACGGGTATTCATTGATGTCATCGACAGTGAGGCCAATTTTCTGCAAAAACTCGACTCTCTCGCGCATTACCTCGACGGTGGAGGGTAACTCAAGACCCTCTAACTCATCTGGAATTATCCCCACAGATTTCAAGTAGTCACAAACAATAACCCTCGACACCAGCTTCTCCTTTCGGCCTTGAATCACTCCCCACGTAACCGTGGGCATTTCATATTCGGGCAATTTTGAGGACTTCGTCGAATAAGGTTTTCGAAGTGATTCTTCGAAACACGCGACCGGGGCATTTTGGAGGTCTTTCAAGAATGCTATTAGAGTCAGATTTTCGGAGGTTATTCGAACTAAGGATTTCAAGTTATGTACTTTCCTCACAAGCATGGCCATTTCAGCTAATTTCGCTCAAAATAAAGAGAAATACTGCCAATACTGCAAACATTACCATACATAAGGGGGTAAACTAGTCTCCGAAAATCTGTGAATTCATCGGATACATTTGTGCATAAAAGAGAAGATGTTACCTGAATTGGAAGAAAGTGTAGGCGCCAGACATGGCCGTTGGCTTCTGAAATTGGGGTTTGCTTTGGGGGAGAGGGGAGGGGCAAATAGGTCAAAGGGTTTTCGAATTTATATGACACGATTGAACAATGGACCGGGGTGGTGATAATAGGGGTTGCAAACCCGGTTCATTAATTAAAAATAATAATAACAACAAACGACCCGGATTGGTCCCTTTAATTAGGAAAATAATCACTTCAACCAGATATCGAGGTTGTAAACCCGGTTGGGTTTTAATGATTCTAGAGTTGATCTTAATAACCAAAAAGTTGTCACTTTGCCCGTGTAAGGTCCGAAATTATTTAATTTTAATTTGAGAATATTTAATTTGGTAATATTTAGAGTTTAGAATTAAATTCTAATATTATTAAATAAATAAGGATTGAAATTGAATTAAATCGCTTTTTCGGGAACTGAATTGCAAATAGCCAAAAGTTCAGGGACTAAAGTGCAAATATGCTATATATATATCTCATTCTCTACTTAATTTATATCATTTTACACGTGAAAACCATCAGAAAAGGAAGAAAAGGGCAAAAACTCGGCTGAACCATCCTCAACGCCATTTTTGTCCCGTTAAAACTTCGATTTTGTGCGTTTCGGTTGTCAGAAATTCCAAATAAATATATATCTGCGATCACCGCTCTGAGACCTTCGTTTTGATACAAGTTTCATTTACTTTTCTCAGACTTTATTTTTATGTTGAAGATGGGTTGTTCTTCTTTTTGATTATATATGTGTTTCATCTAGTGCTGGTTACGTATTCGCAGACGGTTTGGAAACAGCCTGTCGTTCGAATTTTATACGATTTTAGCAAGCAAAATTCGAACCCTATCATATCTGATTATGATGATTTTCGAGTTATGTGTGATGATATGTTAGATATTATGAGTTATATTGCTTGTTTTGTGATATTGATTCGGTTGCCGGTTTTTAGCCGTTACGCCGTCGATTTGCAAAATGTTAAGACTTTGCTAGTATGGTTTGACAGAAGCATGGTTTGAGTTGCATCTGATCTTGTTAGTTATTTGATATGTCATTTCTCAGCTTTATATCAAAGATTTCTGAACTCGAGATCTTCGATTCGAACCGAGAAGGATTTGAAGCAAGATTTGAAGTACTTTCAGACGTGTCATCGAAAGGTATAAATGACAGCTAATCCAGATGAGATAGAACGCTCGAAATAGCTATTGTTTCGAGTATTTCCTTGTTAATCACATACTTGGTTGATTATGTGTTTTATGTGATTAAATGATTTGATTGTTTTGCTTGCTTATTTAAGTACATGTTCAAGGTGTTTTATAGCATTAAATGCATACAGACCATGTTGCATTCATCTTGAACTCCAGCCTGATAAGCACAGAGGGTTGAAAAGCCTAGAGTGCATATGACGTTTGGCGGATTGTAGTTGAGTGGCACGAAATGTAGACTTACTTCCAAAGCCAGAAGACTCACTATAGTTGCACCAAAGTCAGAGGAAATAAAGTATTTAACTTCACCTCGATTGGGTGAGTTGGTGTTTGTTGACAATTTTATTTCCTCGGGATCCCAAGAACTTATATCCTATTGATATCAGCTTGATAGTCTCTTTTGTCATATGCATTGCATTCAGGTTTATTATCTTGCGCATTATGTTGTTTATACTGGGATTTTATTCTCATCGGAGGTATCCGGCTATTGTTTTGTTTTGTATGTGTGCATGGAAATAGGTGGGGCAGGAGCTGGTCAGAAGCGACAGGGATAGCTCGAGAGAGAGTCTTAGCATGTGAGGACTCGGGTTTTAGCAGAACAACTTGTATTTTAGCAGAACAACTTGTACTTTGAGTTGTTGAAACATGGTAGAATGATACAAGAACTTTGTATGATGTTGTCAAGTACTTGTTAGCCTTCATATTATGGTTGTAAAGAGCATGTCTTTGATCATGTGACTTGTCAAAGATTAGATAAACATGTTGGGTTGTGTTTTGATGTTATCATCTTCTTTTATTCATGTATGGTGTTGTTAGAAGAGCTGAGGCATCCCAAACTTCTATTTGACATCAAAAAGTCAGATTTTGAGCAGCCGGACAGAGCGCAGCTCGCTCGAGCGGAGCCCGAGGCTCGCTCGAGCGAGCCAAGGGGTCCTAGACCCGAGCGACGCTCGCTCGAGCGGGAGGTGAGGCTCGCTCGAGCGAGCCACTTTGGTTCTAAAAAAAAAATAAAATAAAAATAAAAATTTTGTTGATCTTTTTGCGACGTGCTTTTGCGTCACCAAATGTTAGGTTTTGCGTCGCCAGTTGTCCGGGTTTGCAGATTAACTATTTTTAGTTACTAATCGCTCTATAAGATTTAATTAGCAACCCGGGTCCCCACAACAGGTGGTATCAGAGCGTAAGTTTCTGGATTTAGATAGAAGTTGATGAGCGGGATAGATTGAGTATGTCTGATTGTTTGATATTACATGAGCTTACATGTTGTATCTGATTATGTGCATTATATGCTAGCATGCTTTATATTGCAATAATTATATGACATCATGATTATGTGCTTTTATTGCTACTGCATGCTATATATGCAATTGTATTCCAGATTATCCTCAGTCAGAACTTGAATTCTCATGAGAATGCATGAGAATGCTTATCAGAGAAGGATGGAATAAATTGCTGCATATGATATTGTGTATGCACTAATCTGTTTGACAATCAGATATGCCTCCTCGTAAAGCACTGGCCACTAGATATCCATTAGCGGTTCCTCAGGCTGAACCAGCACCAGTACCACCGCCAATTGTTGAACTTCAGAATGCATAGGGTAGTACATTTGCTGACCCTATGGATCCTGCTGCTACTCCAATGGAGACTTTGTTGAAGCAATTTCAGTCATTCAAACCGCCAAAATTGAAAAGAATAGAAAATTCAGTTGATTGTGAAAATTGGCTTAAAGATATAGAACAGCTGTTTGAATCACTTGATTATACCGATGATCGTCGTATCCGACTGGTAATACATCAACTCCATGATGTTGCCAAAAGCTGGTGGATTACAACGAAATGGGCGTTAGAACAACGAGGTACGATTATCACCTGGACTGTATTTAAAACTGAGTTCTATCAACGTTTCTTTCCAGTCTCCTACAGGAAGGATAAGGGTGCGGAATTTGACAATTTGAGGCAAGGCAACTTGAATATCGAAGAATATGTGGCCAAATTTTCAAGTCTTTTAAAGTTTGCTCCACATATAGCAGCGACTGACGAAGCAATGGCAGATCAGTTTATCAATGGCCTAAATCCAGATGTGTTTATTTTTGTGAACAGTGGACGACCCAATACTTTTGCTGACGCTTTGAACAAAGCTAAGGGCGCAGAAGCAGGTATATTGAGACAACGAGGAACACCGTATATTCCCCAGCCATTTCCACAGCCTATATCATCATCCATTCCACAGAATCCACCACAGTTTCAGCAATCATCTCCCAGATTTGAGGGAGAAAGCAGTGGCAGAAAGGATTCAAGATTCAGGCCAAAAGGTAAACAGTTCAAGAAAGCAGGTAGTAGTTCTTCCAGTTCTAGTGGACAGAGACAGTTTGGTACAGGGCAAAGAACTGGTGAGTCAGGAGTATTTTGCGGGAAGTGTGGTGGACGACATGCTATTGATCAGTGTAGAGGTGTATCACGGAATTGTAATATTTGTCGCCAACCAGGTCATTATGCCAAGGTATGTCCTCAACGAGCTATTGGTGAAAGTTCTTCTCGACCAACACCTCAGGCGGAAAGGCAATCAGTGCATTCATTCCAGCCTCAACAATAGACCAGAGCAGGAGGAAGCCAGACTGTGACTCAACCTCCTAGACAACAGGCTCGAATATTTGCACTTACTGAGGAACAGGCACAGGCAGCACCTGACGATGTCATAGCAGGTAACTGCTTTATTTATGGTTATCCTGCCTATGTTTTGATAGATACAGGTGCATCACATACATTCATATCTGAACAATTTGTTATGATGCATTCTTTATCGTCTGAGCCATTTTCTACTGTTATTTCTATTTCATCACCTTTGGGTGAAGGTATTATCTCTGTTCGAATAATTCGAATTTGTGCTTTGCAATATGAAGGGAATGTGATTGATATAGATTGTATAGTACTTGGATTATCAGATTTTGATTGTATTGTCGGTATAGACATGTTAACCAAGTACAGGGCGACTGTAGATTATTTTCAGAAAGTGGTCAGATTTAGACCAGAAATGGCATCAGAATGGAAATTCTACGGTAAGGGTTCTCGAGCCAAGATTCCTTTGATATCTGTGTTATCTATGACCCATTTATTGCAGAGAGGGGCAGATGGATTTCTGATTTATGCAGTCGATGTATTGAAATACAGTCCAGCAGTAACAGATATTCCAGTTGTGCATGAATTTGCTGATGTATTTCCTGATGAAATTCCTGGTTTACCTCCAGTCCGAGAGATAGATTTCAGCATTGATTTAATGCCAGGTACACAACCAATATCCATAGCTCCTTACAGAATGGCACCTATTGAATTGAAGGAGTTGAAGGATCAGCTGGAAGATTTATTGGCCAAAGGGTACATTAGGCCGAGCGTTTCACCTTGGGGCGCTCCGGTACTGTTTGTACGAAAGAAAGATGGTTCAATGCGCTTATGTATTGATTATCGTCAATTGAACAAGGTAACCATCAAGAATAAATATCCACTGCCTAGAATAGATGATTTGTTTGACCAGCTAGAGGGTTCAGCTATCTATTCTAAGATTGATTTGCGATCCGGATATCATCAACTGAGAGTACGAGATAAAGATATTCCTAAATCTGCTTTCAGAACAAGGTATGGACATTATGAATTTATCGTCATGCCTTTTGGTTTAACCAATGCTCCTGCAGTATTTATGGGATTGATGAATCGGGTATTTCAGAAATATTTGGATGACTTTGTCATTATTTTTATTGATGATATCTTGATATATTCCAAGAATGTCCATGATCATGCTGAACATCTCAGAATCATTTTACAGACTTTGAGAAATGAGAAATTATATGCCAAGTTATCGAAATGTGAATTTTGGTTGCAGAAAGTTGTGTTTCTTGGGCATATTATTTCAGGTGATGGGATTTCAGTGGATCCAAGCAAGGTAGAGGCTGTACTGAATTGGCCTAGACCTACCTCAGTGCCAGAAATACGGAGTTTTATGGGCTTGGCAGTTATTATCGACGCTTTATCAGAGATTTTTCCAGCATTGCGAAGCCTATTACGCAATTGACTCAGAAAAATATGCCGTATGTCTGGACTGAAGCGTGTGAAACTAGTTTCTTGGAATTGAAGAAAAGGCTTACAAGTGCACCTGTATTGACAATTCCATCAGGTATGGGTGATTTTGTTGTATATTGTGATGCTTCTCACAAGGGTTTGGGTTGTGTGCTTATGCAGCGAGGACATGTTATTGCTTATGCATCGAGACAGTTGAAGCCACATGAGACTCGGTATCCTATCCATGATTTGGAGCTTGCCGCTATTGTCTTTGCATTGAAAATATGACGACATTATCTTTATGGTGAGAATTTTGACATCTTTTCTGATCATAAAAGTTTAAAATATCTGTTTTCGCAATCAGAATTGAATATGAGACAGCGTAGATGGCTTGATTTATTGAAAGATTTCGATTGCGAGATCAAATATTATCCAGGAAAATCTAATGCAGCTGCAGACGCCTTAAGTAGAAAGGTATGTTCTTTATCCTTGTCTACGATAGGTGTATCTCAATTGGTGGAAGATTGTTGTATTTCTGGATTAGTATTTGAAACAGATATACAGCCTATCCGTGTTTATGCTATGAAAGCTGAGCCAGAACTTTTGATAAGAATCAAAGAAGCACAGAAAGAGGATCCGAATATTCAGAATTCGATTGCTATGGTCAGATCTCGACATCAATATGAATATCAGGTCAGTGCTGATGATGTGTTATATGTGAATAACAGACTTGTTGTTCCAAATATTTCAGATTTGAAACAGCAGATATTGAAAGAAGCTCACAGCAGTCGATCCAGTATTCATCCTGGTGGCAGAAAAATGTATAATGATTTGAAAATGCAGTATTGGTGGAAACAGATGAAGTCAGATATGACTGAATTTGTATCCAGATGTTTGAATTGCCAACAGGTGAAAGCTGAACGAAAGAAGCCAGGTGGTCTATTACAGAGTTTATCAGTTTCAGAATGAAAATGAGATCACATTTCCATGGATTTCGTTACACAGCTACCACGTTCATCCAGAGGGTGCGATGCCATTTGGGTGATTATTGATCGTTTGACGAAATCAGCATATTTTATTCCGTACAGGATGACGTACAAACATGATCAGATGACAGAAATTTACGTCAGAGAAGTGGTAAGATTACATGGTGTGCCTAAATCTATCGTTTCAGATCGAGACCCTAGATTTACATTACACTTTTGGCATAGCTTGCAACAAGCTCTTGGTACTCAATTGCATCTGAGTACAGCTTATCATCCTCAAATAGACGGACAGTTAGAGCGGACTATCCAGAGACTTGAGGATATGTTGAGAGCTATAGTACTAGATTTTGGTACTAGTTGGCAAGATTCATTACCACTTGCAGAATTTTCTTATAATAATAGCTATCAGACGAGCATTGAGATGACTCCTTTTGAAGCACTGTACGGAAAGAAATGCAGATCACCGTTGTATTGGGATGATATCTCAGAAAATCCTGATGTTGGGCCAGATATGATTAGAGAAATGATTGAAAAGGTAAAGCTTATACAGAAAAGAATGAAAACAGCTCAAGACAGACAAGCAAAGTATGCAAATATCAGACGACGACCTCTATCTTTTGATCAGGAAGACAGAGTTTTCTTGAAGATTTCTCCGTTTAGAGGTACAGTCAGATTTGGCAAGAGAGGAAAGTTATCTCCGCGTTTTATCGGTCCGTATGAGATTATCGAGAAGATAGGCGATCTTGCTTATCGACTCGCTCTTCCTCTATCTTTGTCTGGTATTCATGATGTATTCCATGTCTCTATGCTACGGAAGTATCAGCCTGATCCTTCCCATATTCTTCAGCCTAATGAAGCTGAACTGGACGAGACTCTTAGTTATTTTGAGCAGCCTATTCAGATTCTTGATCATAAAGACAAACAGCTCAGAAACAAAATTATTCAGCTAGTCAAGGTTCAGTGGAGTCGACATGGCACAGAAGAAATGACTTGGGAGACTAAGTCAGACATGTGACAGAGATTTCCAGAGTTGTTTCATTGATGTGAGTTCTTATTCCGTTTTCTGTTATTTCATTATCTTATGTGTATACAGATTATCTATACAGCTTGCTTATGATTTCGAGGACGAACTCATACCTTAGTGGGGCAGAAATGTAAGACCCGAGATTATTTAATTTTAATCCGAGAATATTTAATTTGGGAATATTTAGAGTTTAGAATTAAATTCTAATATTCTTAAATGAATAAGGATTGAAATTGAATTAAATCGCTTTTCCGAGGACTGAATTGCATATAGCCAAAAGTTCAGGGACTAAAGTGCAAATATGCTATATATATATATCTCATTCTCCACTTGATTTATATCATTTTACACGTGAAAACCATCAGAAAAGGAAGAAAAGGGCAGAAACTCGGCTGAACCATCCTCAACGCCATTTTTGTCCCGTTAAAACTTCGATTTTGTGCGTTTCGGTTGTCAGAAATTTCAGATAAATATATATCTGCGATCACCGCTCTGAGACCTTCGTTTTGGTACAAGTTTCATTTACTTTTCTAAGACTTTATTTTTATGTTGAAGATGGGTTGTTCTTCTTTTTGATTATATATGTGCTTCAGCTAGTGCTGGTTACGTATTCGCAGATGGTTCGGAAACAGACTGTCGTTCGGATTTTATACGATTTTAGCAAGCAAAATTAGAACCCTATCATATCTGATTATGATGATTTTCGAGTTATGTGTGATGATATGTTAGATATTATGAGTTATATTGCTTGTTGGATTGATTGTGATATTGATTCGGTTGCCGATTTTTAGCCGTTACGCCGTCGATTTGAAAAATATCAAGACTTTGCTAGTATGATTTGACAGAAGCATGGTTTGAGCTGCATCTGATCTTGTTAGTTATTTGATATGTCATTTCTCAGCTTTATATCAAAGATTTCCGAACTCGAGATCTTCGATTCGAACCGAGAAGGATTTAAAGCAAGATTTGAAGTACTTTCAGACGTGTCATCGAAAGGTATAAATGACAGCTAATCCAGATGGGATAGAATGCTCGAAATAGCTATTGTTTTGAGTATTCCCTTGTTAATCCCATACTTGGTTGATTATGTGTTTTATGTGATTAAATGATTTGATTGTTTTGCTTGCTTATTTAAGTACATGCTCAAGGTGTTTTATAGCATTAAATGCATACAGACCATGTTGCATTTATCTTGAACTCCAGCCTGATAAGCACAGAGGGTTGAAAAGCCTAGAGTGCATATGACGTTTGGCGGATTGTAGTTGAGTGGCACGGAATGTAGACTTACTTCCAGAGCCAGAAGACTCACTATAGTTGCACCAAAGTCAGAGAAAATAAAGTATTTAACTTCACCTCGATTGGGTGAGTTGGTGTTTGTTGACGATTTTATTTCCTCGGGATCCCAAGAACTTATATCTTATTGATATCAGCTTGATAGCCTCTTTTGTCATATGCATTGCATTCACGTTTATTATCTCGCGCATTATATTGTTTATACTGGAATTTTATTCTCACCGAAGGTATCCGGCTATTGCTTTGTTTTGTATGTGTGCATGGCAATAGGTGGGGCAGGAGTTGGTCAGAAGCGACAGGTATAGCTCAAGAGAGAGTCTTAGCATGTGAGGACTCGAGTTTTAGCAGAACAACTTGTACTTTGAGTTGTTGAAACATGGTAGAATGATACAAGAACTTTGTATGATGTTGTCAAGTACTTGTTAGCCTTCATATTATGGTTGTAAAGAGCATGTCTTTGATCATGTGACTTGTCAAAGATTAGATATACATGTTGGGTTGTGTTTTGATGTTATCATCTTCTTTTATTCATGTATGGTGTTGTTAGAAGAGCTGAGGCATCCCAAACTTCTATTTGACAGCAAAAAGTTAGATTTTGAGCAGCCGGACAGAGTGCAGCTCGCTCGAGCGAAGCCCGAGGCTCGCTCGAGCGAGCCAAGGGGTCCTAGACCCGAGCGGCGCTCGCTCGAGCGAGAGGTGAGGCTCGCTCGAGCGAGCCACTTTGGTTCTAAAAAAAAATAAATAAAAATAAAAATTTTGTTGATCTTTTTGCGACGTGCTTTTGCGTCGCCAAATGTTAGGTTTTGCGTCGCCAATTGTTCGGTTTTGCAGATTAACTATTTTTAGTTACTAATCGCTCTATAAGATTTAATTAGCAACCCGGATCCCCACAGCCCGGGAGGGTTGTTAAGTAGGAGAAACCTCCGTTGGGGCATTATCGTTTGGATGTTGATGCCGGGTATAATGAGAGGGATGGTTGTTTTGCAATTGAGGCTATTATTCGAAATTGACATGGGGAGATAGCTGCGGCAAAAGCGTGTCCTATTCGCAATCCTAGCTCGGTTTTCAGAGGTGAACTATGGGCCATTATGCTTGGAATGACTCTCAGCAAGCTGTGTGATTTGTCAAATGTTTGGGTTTACTCTAATTCATTGGAGGCAATTCATTCAGTATTAGATGGTGATGATTGTTTAGGCCCATATGATAATCTTATCAAAGTAATACAAGAGTTACTTTTGGATGGTTCCTTTCAAAAACTCCAGCATGTCAACAGGATCTCAAATGCTGCTGCTCACAAGATTGCAAATTTTGTTTTATCATGTTCTCGTTCTTATACGTAGACTTTTTCATGCTTTCCGAAATAGATTTGTAATGTTGTTTTGAAAGATATATGAATTTGATTTTTCAGTTAAAAAAAAAAGGTTGTAAACCTGGTTCATTTAATTAATAACCATAATCATAATAAGCGATTGGGATTGTGACCCCGGCCTTTTAATCAGGAAAAAAATTTGCTTGTATTATCTACCACAACTTTTATGAGGGATCTTATCAGCAAAGGTGTTCAAATTTTGGGAAAAAACCAAAAATTCAAATCGAAGAAATCAAACACTAAATTGAACTGAAATCAAATTTTTAATTCAAATTATATATATAAAAAATCGAAACGATCGAAAAAACAGAAATTTCATTAAATTAATAAATTTATTTATTTTTTATACACTATTTGTTTTATGTCAAACTATTTTTAATATATCCGATGAATTCACAATACATCTCAGTGAACGAATAATTATTTTGAATAATTTTTAATAGATTATTGTTTATTTAATTTATTAAAGTTAATATTAAATGATTTGACTAATAAATTATTTCAAAATATAATATATTATATTTCTATATTTTATTGTCAATTAAAATCATTGTCAAATCGATTGAAATGAACTGTTTTGGTAGAAAAATGAACTTAACTAACAGAAAGAAGACAATTCTGATATCTAATTATATATTACTAAATCCGAAAAAACTAAAAGCAAACCAAATCGATCGACGAGCACTCTACTTACGAGAGCCTGAAATTTTATCTTTCATAGACAAATCACCAGTTCCAAGCAACATATTCAAAGCAGAGACACTATGATCTTCATAAAGTTTAACTATTATAGGAGTTTAACGTAGCAACTGGCAACCAAACATTTTATTCAATTTCAACTGAAATGGCCGAGCTATCAATTTCATGTAGTTCAAATATTTATGCCTCAAACACTCTGTATACCTAAGTTGGGAGCTTATTCAATCCGAAATTAAATTTTGTAAAAATAAAGGTTGAGCAAAAAAGTCTTACTTTATTAAATACTAGTGTACAATGTTTATATAGTTATTTTTTTAAATACTATTAAAATAAATATTAATATTAAAATATTTTTTATTTAATGTATGTGGATCGAATGAATTTATAGTTTTTTAGAAAAAAAATTAAATTAAAAAGCTCGTTTTTAAAAGATTATAAGTAGAATTGTGAGAGGTTTTGATTGAGCTAAAAAAGGACAGAACCCCTCTAAGGGGTGTCCAATTTGGTAAGTAGACGAAATTTTGGCCATATGTCAGAAGTTTATTCCTCTTACCAACACTTTTTTTGGACTAGTCTGTCACACAGGACTTGTCTAATGTGGTTTATCTGGCTAACCTAGTTTGTATGTTATTGTAATATTAGTCTGGGAGTTTACCCAATACGTATCAAAAAATAGTGGTTGCGTGTTCTCGCGTCATAAAAAAATAAAATAAAAAGGTACAAAACGTTAACACTATTAAAAAAATAAACTTGATAAATTAAGGATAAAATAGATGGTGACACCCACCGGCCACCATCCCCTGCCCCGTTGGCTCCAGAGACTTCGGGGATTGAAAAAATTCACTGTGACCCTGATTTGTGTTCACGAATAACAGCAATTGAGGTTGAGACATGAATGAGATAATGTGACCCATCATTTTCGACAAGTCATCGAAACAATTTTTCTAGCCATGATAACGTCAACTTCATTCGTCGATCGCTGCATAAAAACAAAACGAAGAGAAAGTATATCCCTGGATAAAGTTTTACAATATTCAGTAATAAGAGACCTAAACACGATGAATCAGGCTCGAGATTGTTCAATGCTTCTATTTATTTTCTCCCCATGCAAATTTTTACATAAAAAATTATGTGATTATCATAAAATGGATTCTCGTGCAGGCGTGAGGGTAATCACTTGGGAAGTTAGAACGATGCCATCTTGCTTCTGCTATAATGTCCTACATACAAAGAAACAAGAAAACTCGTAAGTGGGACGTCGGAGGGTTCTCCGACGTCGCCACTCTGATGTTTAAGTCAGACTAAGATGTATAAAGTGGACTTAGAAGTTTGAGAAAAATTGAGTGTATGTAAATATGAAGACGTGAGGACGTACCATGGCCAGGCCTGAGAGCCTGATATTTATAGGAATTCTGGAGAGACCTTAATTATTGCATGACATGTGATTACTGACAACATTTAATGTGACGCGATGTCTCCCATAATTTCTGGATAATGTCCATACATACTAATTATTATATGTTATTTTCAGATAATGCTCATGCTGTGGGACCCGTGTTCTGATTTGGCTCGGGAAAGGTCCTCTAGACGGGAATGGTCCTCTGGCCCGGGAAGGGTGCTCATCCTCATTTTCGCCTGGGTGCTACTTCTTTTCCTTGATCTTCTCTTGTCCATCAACACAGGAACCACTCTACACCTGGGCTCTTAAAAACCGCTCGGGTTTGGTGATAGCCCGAAATATTTCATCAGATATCAAAAAAGTAATTTATATTCTAAATCAATGATTTTAATTGCAATTAATTAGTTCCTACAGCACATCTTCTGTATTTAATTTTTGGTCAAGTGTAATTCAAAACTCTACCTCAATTTATATCGATTAGTTATAAGAGATATATTTTATTGTTGGAAACTTGGAATGTGATGTCAAAAGAATTAAATTGATACTGTTAAATGTTAATTGCCAAGTATATCGAAGAAAGAAGACCCCATGGATTCTAAATTGTCAAGTTTTTTGTTTTTTCCCCCTTTATAAAGCAGCATCAAATGATTAAAATGATTAGACCTAAACAAATATCAAACACAAATAAATCACATATTTTATTCGACTGGTGACACGAGGAAATGCTACATTAGTCGCCGGTTTGCTTAATGCATATAAAAAAATTAGAGGTTTCAGATTTCTACGTCATAAAGAAATTATGATAAATTTTTAAATTTTTAAATTTATATTTTATATCTGTTTTATTTGAATAATATATAGATATATAGATAATCATACATGACAAATATAAGTCTATTTGGCCTAGTAAGTACTGCGATAAATCTTGACAATTAGATGTTTTCAAGGAGATGTATAATTGTTATGATATGATGTAAGTTGTAAAAATCGAGGTTTGTTTTTTGGAATTAAAAATATAATTAATAAAAACAATATAATGATAGCATTTTGTTTTGTCTCCCCAAGCTCCAACATGAAATTCCGGTAGCGGGAGTGAAGTCAATGACTCGATTGTGATCCACACATTTCGGACAATTAATATGTATAAGATAAGATATTTCATATAAAACAATAACAAAATTACTGAATGTTGAACAAAATAAATCATTATCAACTTACATATGCTATCTATATTTGAAAGAAAGTAAAAAGGCCATTTTTTTAAAAGAAGAAGAAACATTTTAAATTCATTCATTACCTCGAAAATCTTTTTATTATTTTTTATTTACAAATAATGTATGTTATAAAGAATAGAGTAAGCAAACTCTGATTCAGAGCCTAAACATAGACCGGTTTAGTACATGCCGCCCACAGGGCAATACCCTTCGGGTGACGTGTAACCCCATGATTGGTCAAAATTAATGGATCCCATGTAGGATCCATTGATTTTAACCAATCATGAACCGCCACGTCACCCGCAGAGCACTACCCTGCGAGTAGCATCGACTTAACCAGATAGACCATAGTCCTTCCGTTGCTACCGAATGTGTCGGTTGGTTAGCTTGACGATTCAAATATTGAATAACAAATCTTGAAATGTGGTTGCATGTTGTCCGAATTTCATCGATAAGAACTGGAGCAGCCACACTAACAACACAGGACAAGGTTTCAAATCTTAACATCAAATATTGTAAATGGGGTAATGTCCGACAAAGAAAATGTTTTTACACTTTTTGATCTATAAAAAGATTATTATTTTTTTTTGCGCTCTTTATGTGCTCACATGTCATTTTCGAGATGAGAATAGATTTAAAAAAATCATTATATATATATATATATATATATATATATATATGCTACCGAGTATAAGAAATTTTTTTGTGGCTTAGATGACACATAAGCATTTTTCGTGTTTAATTTGGTTTCTTGTGAGACGGTTTTACGAATCTCTCACGATAGCATTTTTTATTTTTTCTAACAAGATTTGAGAATCCTATTTAAATTTGTGAATTTAAGAGCAATTTACCCATATGATGTTTTTTTCGTTTTAAGGGGCCTTATAAATCTTGTTTTACTGTCATTAGAAATCAATTCTCAATTATATTAAAAAAATTTGTTACACTGCAAATAAAACTGAATAAATGTTTAAATTACTTTCAGGGTGGTGGAGTATATAAGCACTTGACCAGTAACCATATACTCGATTCCTCCTACCAACACGTTTGCCTAGAGCGTGGTTGGTTTGCGTGAATTCAGAGGTTTACTTAGGGAGTGTTTGCAATCACTAAAAAAAAGTAATTGTTAGCTTTTGGCTTAAAAAAATCATTTTTGTGTGTTTCTTAAACCTAGATTATGTGTTAGCTTATGTTTAACTTAATTGAAATTCAAAAGCTAGTTATGGGGTGATTGTGATTCTCCAAAAGTGATTCTAATAAGAAGGTCCTTGTTAAAATCACTTTAATCACTTATTTATCAAACACTACCAAACTTTGATTTTTAGATTTTCACATTTGTTTCCAAACACTACCAACTTTTGATTTTTCTTAACTTTTTTATAATCTATAAATTAATTACTTCTACAAAAGCACAATCTATTACAAACACTCCCTTAATGCGGATCAGCGAACACATTTCTCCATTATAAAAATAAATAAACTTTCTAAAAATATATATATAAATAAATAAATGTTTTTAAATTAAATATCTTGCAAATTATTTAATTTAATTTTACTATCAAGAATAAATATAATTAAATATTGTAAGATGGTAAGCAGAAGTGGCAGTGTCTTCACGTGGCAATGATCCAGTTATCATGTGACACCAAGTCCCACTCCCTCTGCCTTCTGTGCTCTCACTGTTCCAATAATCCAACACACACTTGAGTCTCTTGCTTCCATAATTTATTCGTCTTGTTTCAGTAAACCCATCAAGATTCTTGCACACAAAATATAAATTTTGTGTGTATATATATATTAATAGTATACACACAGACGCGTGTAGCAGACGTGTGTGTGAATGTGAGAGGGCTGAAGATGGGCTGTTTGCAGTCCAAGACTGCCAATGTCCACTCCCCTGACCAGGAATCTTCACAGCCTGACTCAAAACCGGATCTGGGTATTCCTCGTTTTTCATTTTTTTGTTCTTATCGTCAATCTGTTTTGATTAGAGTTTTGGTTTCGAGTGATTGTGATGATTCTCACATTTATACCAGTGTACAAGTTTTATGCGTCGGAATTGATTCTTGTGTAAAAACTGGAGGATATACATATTATTTCATGATCATTAAATGTTTTTTTTGTTGTTGAAGGGAATGGTGAGCCAGTGGATCAAGATCAAGTCCCTGCATTCAAAGAATTTGGGCTTGCAGAACTTCGCGCAGCAACGAATGGATTCAGCAGCGAGCTGATAGTTTCAGAGAGTGGGGAGAAGGCACCTAACGTTGTCTATAGAGGGAAACTTCGAAGTAATCGGCTTGTTGCTATTAAGCGCTTCTCAAAGCAGTCTTGGCCTGATGCTCACCAGTTTGTGGTGAGTTTTCTTCATCATTAGGAGATTGATCTCTCCTTTTTATTCACATTCCCTGAGTTCTTTAAGGTGGTCTAAAAAAGTAGTTAGTTCTTGGTATTTTGATTTGATGTCTCCTATAATTAGATTTCTTTGTCACCTCATCAGTAATAAGTTAGTATCAAGTATACTATTTTCAGTTGCATATTGGGGTGCGATGGTTTCAGATCTTTTTGGGTGGATTTATGTTAAGTTATTTAAATTTATTGATTTTTGTTACAGATATCATCCTCCTCCCAAAAATTCGGTTAATGGTTTGGGACCGGATAATTTGTTTGTTAACTAATATGGTTTGATTTGCATCATAGATATGCAATCAATTTAAACCACTTGTTTTGGACAGACGAGCTCTATGACTGAACCACATGATTATTTATGACGATAATTATGTTCATGGAAATCTGTTTCTTAGAGGGATTTTGTTGGACTTTGAAACCACGTTGTCGATAACGATGCTCTCGATCTAATTCACTTGCAGGTTGAAGCTGCTGGAGTTGGCAAGGTTAGACATAAAAGACTAGTGAACTTAATTGGATGTTGTGCGGAAGGGGATGAACGCCTATTGGTTGCCGAATATATGCCCAATGATACACTTTCAAAGCATCTCTTTCATTGTATGGATATGTTTGTTTTTCTCTTACTTCTGAACTTCAATTTCTGTTTCTTTTATATTGCACATGATGCCACTATTTCTATGAAAATTTTGCATTGTTAGAATTTGGTTTTTTTAAATTTTTTTGGTAGTCCCTTATTGTGTTCTTACTTTTTTGGTTGTAGGGGATAAACAGCCTTTACCATGGGAAATGCGCGTGCGAGTTGCATACCACATCGGACAAGCTCTTGACTACTGCAATTCTGAAAATCGCAAAATCTATCACGACTTAAATGCTTACAGAGTTCTTTTTGATGAGGTTAGTAGCTTAAAATGAAGTTTCTTTTCAAGTATTGCCATTTTATACTAATCTTCCGGTCTCTTTCTGCATTTATGATGCATGGGAAAATGTAGATCGAGGTTATGTTTGCTCTCTCAATTCTGGAGCACAAACTTCTTTGTGGATGTTAAACTTCATGATACTCCCTTAGGTGCCATTTTACTTGAGACGCACAAACTGTCTAAATCGTGATCGAAACATAAAGAATATGCTCTACCTGTCGATACTGAACAACAGACGTCGAGATTTACTAGTTGTCTGATCGGATTAGTGTTTATGTACAGGATGGTGACCCTCGACTATCCAGTTTTGGCTTGATGAAAAACAGTAGGGACGGAAAGAGTTATAGCACCAATTTAGCTTACACTCCTCCTGAATTTTTGCGGACAGGTAACTTAATGTACGGTGCACCCCTTGCAGAAATGCCCCATTATTTAATTTCTGTTGATGTATAATTTTTAAGTTTCATTGTCATGTGCATTCTATACAACTCAAATGAATAATTTCTTAGATGTATTACCGCATCCCCAAGGTTTGAGAGGAAGGGAGTACAACGATCAAAATGCGTTCTGCACAATCATAATTTTTATTTGATTTTCTTCTTCTCCGTACATTCCCCACCTTTTTTCAGCCTTGAATTTGTTTTGCATTGAATTTCATTGTTTCACAAGGCTCCCCCTCTCCTTAAATTCTCCCTTTTCTTTTCTTTCTTTTTTTTCTTTTTCTCAGGTTTCTATAATCATATAATATAGTTCTCATAGTTTATTTCCCTTCAGTCAAGTTATTCGTTTAATCATTTTGGCAATCAAAAGTGGAACTCATATAACTGTCTGCAAGTTATTTTGGTTCTGTACACTATGCACTTCTCCTATTTTTGGTGTCTTGAAGTAGGATCATATTCAGATTTCAGCCATTGCCCAATTTGATTTTTTATTTTTATTTTTATTTTCACTTTTATGTCTTATGTTCTTAAGCGACTTAAACATTTGAACTTTTCTACTTGTGTTTTAACTCTGTACTGTTTTGTTCCTATTTGGTTATTATCAAATCTTGTAATCTTTGTATTCTAACACACTTCTCTCTGCAGTTTTATACTAATCATGCATGCTTGGTAAATTACCAGAATCCTTGTTCGATTGTTTGATAAATTAACAATCTATTTCATTTATGTGTACCTTTTCAGGCAGGGTGATCCCAGAGAGTGTGATATATAGCTACGGAACCGTTCTTCTGGACCTTCTGAGTGGAAAGCATATTCCACCTAGCCATGTATTTGCCCCTCCCTTGCTGATAGTGCTAATATTTTGTTAACTTATGTCATAGAAAATGAGCGATCGGCCTTAATATATAAATAATTAATATTTCAATATAGAAAATAAACTTATGTGCATGTATAATTAATGAGTATTTAGAAAATTGCATGTCTGTTTTTTTCCCCAGGCATTAGATTTGATAAGAGGAAAAAATCTTCTGTTGCTAATGGACTCGTCTCTGGAAGGACAGTATGCTACTGAAGATGCTACTGCATTAGTTGAACTTGCCTCAAAGTGCCTCCAATATGAGGCAAGAGAAAGGCCCGATTTCAAGTTTGTTCTTACAGCTGCGGCACCTCTTCAGAAGCAAAAAGAGGTAAAGCTCACCATTTTTTCATCTGTTATTACTTGGAGAAGGGTTGTTAGGAATGAGAAAAAAAATGCCGTGTAATCGTATTTGATATAGTATATGATCGTGATAGATTTTTAAATTTATTGTTAGGGAAGCCTTCTATAATTCTATTATATGTGTTTTATATATTTTTCTCTTTATAAAGAGGTCAATTTGCATGCTAGCTAAGATAGAGTAATAGAGTTCTAGCCCTTCGGTCATTGGTGTAGGCTTTTGTGGCCAATTCGCGTAAATGCTGTTGTATCGAGTTCTCTTGTTCGTTGTGTTTCTACAATTTTTAATTTCATCTGGGGGCAGCTACTGAGCTTAATGCCTTAATGTACAAGATTGACTTACAAACATACTGTTCTTCTCTGCTGTTCTAGGTTGCATCACATGTACTGATGGGTTTAACAAGAACCCCTGTGGTTCTCCCAACCATGTTTTCTCCTCTTGGAAAGGCTTGTGCGAGGATCGACCTTACTGCCGTTCATGACATCTTGCTCAAAACAGGCTATAAAGATGAAGAGGGTGCAGACAGTGAGGTCAGCTTATTTTCCCACTTTATTTTTGTTAGGAACTAATATTTTTCGATTTTGTGGCACTACAATTGCAATATGTTGTATGGGATTCATGTGTGGTTTTAAAATTTGATTGGTATTTGGTACTGTTATTGTCAACTATAATTCTTGGTATGATAACAAACACTCGGTTCTACAAACTTGATGAAAACAAATGAAAGTCATTGTATGTTTTTGTTACCTATACTTTTGGTGTTTGTGAGAGGAAATTTTTGTATCGTGCACGCTCACTTTATGTTGTAATGGGGTGAAGCTCTCTTTCCAAGAATGGACACAACAAGTTCAGGATATGCTAAATACGAAGAAATTTGGCGATGTTGCATTTAGAGACAAAGATTTCAAGAATGCAGTTGACTACTACTCCAAGGTTTGTGTTTTCTTTTTTGGTCTCATTTATTTAGTTAGAACTTAGAAGGCGTAGCCTTTTTACATGCGAACTTTAAATTCCTTGTAGATTTTTTTACCCATATGAAGAGGTGACGATTGTGTTACGAAAACAATAGATTTTGATAAAGTTTCAGTAATTTGGGCCACTGTGTCATGAATGAAGGTTTTTATGGTCGAACCTCATAAATCCTGTATTATGGTGTATTCTATCCTCACTATATTTACAACTTTAAAGTTCAGCAAAATTCAGACCTGTTAACCGTTTCACCTAATCCGTCTATCCACAGCTAGTATCGATGATGTCTGTGCCTTCTGGCACGGTTTTTGTGAGACGGGCGTTTTCCTACTTAATGATAGGCCAACCCGAACTAGCATTGAGGGATGCTATGCAGGCTCAAGTTTGCTTGCCTGAGTGGCCTACAGCCTTCTACGTGCAAGCTCTGGCCCTTTCTAAGCTTGGAATGGAGATCGATGCTCAAGACATGCTCAACGATGGAGCTTCATTCGAAACTAAGAAGCAAAATAGTTGGCGTAGCTGAACTGCTACGCTGCAGTATTCTTGGAAGCTGGTTTTCTTGCTGCTGATGCATTTAGATTTTTTCTATGCAACTCGCAAGATTGGTCCGCCGAATCGAGTATGGAACTGTTGGAACCGGTTGTTGCAAAGTTTTATGAGATTCTATGGTTTGATGATTGTATTTGTTGTAGTTAAGTAGGTCCATACAAAGAAATGTATAAAAATTACTTTTTAGGCCAAAGTTGTGGAGAGTTTGATTTATTAATTGTGATTGAGGCAGTGTGATTTGGGAATCCTAAATATGTTTGTAAAAGTTTAATTCGAATTTAGTTCAGATAAATGTTGAACTAAACTATCATGGTGAAATGAGTTATGCTGAAATTAATATAGTCACATTACATTACATTTTTATTTTCCCAAAATGAAACTATCCTAACTTCGTTGTAGAGACTTATTGATGTTTTTTAAATCATGGAATTTTGTAAAGTTAATAGATTTTTATTGATTTTGTAGAATCTGATAGAGTTTTAAAGATTTTCACATAATCTTGTAAATTTGTTTTTCATGATTTTTATAGACATTTGTAAACTTTCTCTAGAATTCATAAATTTTGTAATTTATGTAAATTTATTTCTTTGAATTAGTAATTGAGTGCCATTGACGTCTATTTATATTTATTTAAAATAATTATATTTTTTAAAATATTTTTATCTATCAATATAAACAATTTTCACTTGACAATTTGATTTACAAAAATTGACAAATAGTAATAAATTTATTGCGATTAAACAATTAATATAACTCAATAGAATTTTAATATATTTAATTTCATATAATTATCCTTATAATTTTCTATTCACTATCGGATGAATTTTGAGTTATAATCAAAATTAGGAGACATATTAACTAAAATAATAGAAAAGAACTAAAAATTAAATTTTATATAATATATATTGAATTACTAATTACAAATAATTATTGTATTTCAATTGATGGGTCAATAAAATTATATTTTTTCGTGTAGTCTAATAAGCTTTTAATTAAAAAAAATAATCAAATATGATTAAATTTCGTGCAATTTTTTTTTGTTTTCAAAATTCAAAAATAAATGAATGACGTAAATAATTTTTATTTTTTTGTAAATTTGAAATAGAACAAATATTTTTGTATAGATTATTTTTAATTTAACTAGTACACATGAGAGTAGTGTTTGCATATAGACTATTTTTAAATTTTAATGGAAATGAGAGGGTGTATTAGTTGGAGACATTATTCAATTAAATGTACATCCAAATCTTTTTGTTGATATTTAGAAAACTTGTAACATTTTATCATTGTACATTAGGTTGTACTTGATAGAAATTCATTGAGTTTTAAAAAATCTATTGATATTTTTTGAAATCATGTAATTTCAAGTGCATTGTGTAATCCAACGTGTAACACTTTGTATATATATATGTAGTATTACTATTTTTTAGATACCACTAGACTTTTATAGAGTTTTTAAAAGTCAAGTTTGAATAACAAATGACTTTTTAAAATTCTATAAATGATTATCTTGAATACCACTAAATTTTTATGAAATATATAAAATTTTAGATTAAATACATTTAATTTAAACTTATAAAACTCCACTGAAAATCATTAAAAATTTAGAACAAATATACTGTTCACTCTAAGATAATCAAGAGCTCAAGAAAGCGACTTGATTTTAGATATTTATGCAATCATGTTATCCTACACACATATTAAATGGGCCCCTCTTGTTTTCTGACATTATGTTGAAATGTAATTTTTATTGGAAAATATTATTTTATTTAAATTTATGAACCAAAGTAGATATTTCAAATGACATGATTTTTATACCTCAAGTCGTATCGAATTGATGTTTTAAATTTGATATGACATCTTCTATTCAAATGATATGATGACTAGTTATAAGACTAAATATTAAAAATTTATATTTTCCCAAAATTAAATTAATATTTCAGAATATATGAGCTAAAACCCTAATCCCTAATTCTCTCACCAGTCACAACAATTGTCATACAGAAAAGAAACTGAATGGCTTCTCATGGCTGGTCCATAAGCAACCTTCTGAATCCCCATAAATCCCTTCACTCAACTCCGCAAATCCCATCACTCGTTGTGAGATTTTAACTTTCTTGCGTCTCTATCACTCCCTTATTTGTCTGAATGTATATTGGGATTTGATGTAATTGTTTTTTTTCTCGTAGAGGTGTGATCATGTGTTGGAGTCGATGAAATGGAAGGGCAATGGGAAACCCGGGCTTGATTATAATGGGCAAGCTGCTTCGATTCCCAGCTTCTTGACGGGCCCTAATCAATTTTTGGACAGAATTCCGGCTCAGAAGAATGATACACGGCTTCGTATTTTTTCTGGGACTGCCAATCCATCACTTTCTCAGGTTTTTGCTTGCTTCGTTGTTGTGCGTTTGTTTGCCTGTAAGGGAGGTGATCATGTACTTGGATGAGGGCGAAGCACGGTTTTCAAGTGGGGAAAAAAATCGTTTTGCTGTCATTTATGTACTGTTCGAGCAGATTTACGTGATGGAAATGTGAGACTCGAATGTTTGACATTCTTGAATTCGGGTCTCTTCGGTTCATCGAGCTCTGTCTACCATGATTACATTTACCATTTAAGTGCAGAATTAGTGTTGGTAGTCTCTAGTCGTGCTGTTCCAGCCTCTATTTTGGTTTGATTTGCTGTGTGGAAAATATCCCATTGCTTCTTGTGTTTCTGTGAATCTCTCTATGGGTTCCCTCTACTTGGTTATATTTTTTGCTCACTATATCGCCATATTGACAAATGCTTGATTTACAGGAAATTGCTTGTTATATGGGTTTGGAGCTGGGAAAAATTAAGATCAAACGTTTTGCTGATGGAGAGATTTATGTTCAGTTACAAGAGAGTGTCAGAGGATGTGATGTGTATCTTGTGCAACCTACATGTCCACCAGCCAATGAAAATCTCATGGAGCTCTTGATAATGATTGATGCCTGCCGGCGTGCTTCTGCCAAAAATATTACAGCTGTTATACCTTATTTTGGATATGCACGGGCTGATCGAAAGGCAAGGTTTACTCCTTTTTTCCTCTGTAAATAAAAAAATGTATATCAACATGGTTCATGTAATTCAGACTGCCCAATTTATCAAAGGTAACACACAAAGTCCGATTGACTCCGTTATCTCAATTCTCAAGTTGAAATCTGGACTTGAAGCTATACACTTTTCGGGTAGCTTGTAAATTACATAATTCGCCCATCCGCTCGTCCTTGATCCTTCACCTTATCTGCCTACGATGATTGAGATATTTAAACATTATCTAGTTCCATTTTCCTTTTGATTTTTTTTTCAGGCTATGTTTTGGAATGTTTTTACCTTCTCATTCATGAACTGAGAACATGTAACATAACTGGCTTCAATTTAGTATATCACATTTTATGTGCATCACCTAACGATTGATAGATGCATTTTTAGTGTATCCCCTTCTTCTCATTTTAAATATGCACTTACATTTTAGACTCAAGGACGTGAATCAATTGCTGCAAAACTTGTGGCAAACTTGATCACTGAAGCAGGTGCAGACCGGGTCCTTGCTTGTGACCTTCATTCGGGGCAGTCAATTGGATATTTTGACATTCCAGTGGATCATGTGCATGGGCTGGTGATATACCTTTTTAACCCTCGCTGCAATTGAATTATAAAAGCGAGTTGCATCTTATGATTCTTTTATTGTTGACACATATAGGCATTTCACGTGAACTAATTCCTTTCTCCATTTTTTGTGTATATGGTGGTGGATGATTGGTCGTACACACACAAGCAGCCTGTCATACTTGATTATCTTGCCAGCAAGACAATATGTTCTGATGATTTGGTTGTGGTGTCACCTGATGTTGGCGGGGTTGCTAGAGCAAGAGCTTTTGCCAAAAAGTTGTCCGATGCTCCTCTGGCCATTGTAGATAAGAGACGCCATGGGCATAATGTTGCTGAGGTTAATAGTGTTATCTCTAAGTGGTCCCTTGCTAAAATATGTTTATTATTTTGCTGTCTGATTGATTGAAAAATTTGTGAACTTGATGCAACCTATAAGATTCATAACGAATAAATATTGAAATGGCTATTACTTCCAAAAGGTGATCTAAGATATGCATTTCATGTTGTGGTCGTTCTTGGTATACTTCAGCTATCTTAAATCTAAGAAAATCAAATGCTCAGGTGATGAATTTGATTGGTGATGTCAAGGGAAAAGTGGCTGTGATGGTGGATGACATGATCGATACTGCTGGTTAGTTTTTTCTCACCTTCTGGCTCAGAAACCTTTCCTTTTCAATCTGGAACAATTAAGGAATCAAAGTTAAATATAAGGAATTCTTGAGAAATGATATGGCAACCATACACGAAACGAGATACTGGAAATTAAGTTTGTATTATATTTGATTTATCAGTGGATGTGAATTTGTTATTTATTAATGAAAGAAAATTTATTAAAATGATGTAGAGAGGGTATGAAATGGAAAGAAGAATGCTTGTACATAATGTGGTGAAGTTCAGTTTTAACGGTCATGCTTTCAAAGAGCTAAAAGTGCTCTACGACTAGCAGGCAGGATTTACTCTGCTTTTATTTGCTGCACTGTGATGATCATAGAATCACTTCTTGCATCATGTTCTGTGCTAATCCATTGGTATTAGTCAGTCGTTGAACCCAATCTTTTCTGCATCTGCCATTATTAATCTCAGTTTTAGTCACTTCGTCTTGTTTTATGTATCCATGGTTGGAAACTACATTTACTTCAGTTTCTTTGCAGGTACTATTGCTAAAGGTGCAGCTCTATTACATCAAGAAGGAGCCAGGGAGGTTTATGCTTGCAGTACGCATGCTGTTTTTAGGTACTTGACTTTTTGACGGTGTTTTATTAATAACATGTAGGATGGATCGATGGAGGCCAAATTTGATGTTACCAGTATCGATTGAACCAACTTTTGAGTTGTGTTTTAATTTCTACATGTTCTCTCCGCTTTCATGGTATATATTTGCCTTGTTTGGATTCGTTGAGCTACTTGAACATTTTTCATGCACGATCAGACCTTAGTTCTTCCAATTTTTCTTGAAGAGATGTATGCCTTTTGTTGCAATGACATTCATCTTTCAATAATTACTGTGTGCATTCATTTTCAGTCTTCATGTTGAACATGTGTTTCATGTCTTATTTGTTGCAGTCCTCCGGCGATAGAGAGATTGTCGAGTGGACTGTTTCAAGAGGTTATCATAACAAACACTATTCCAGTATCCGAACAGAACTATTTTCCGCAGCTTACAATCTTATCTGTAGCAAACCTCTTAGGCGAGACCATATGGCGTGTGCATGATGATTGTGCGGTAAGTAGCACTGGTAGTTGGACTGTTTAAAAGTAGATTTTTTTAGCTATTTACTCCGTTCCCTGCTTCAGTCCCCGCCCAAAAAGGTTGAAAGATGAAACACGATAGCAGTTTGTACAACTCAATTAAAAGATACATATATATATATATATGCACTAAACTGTTATTCTACTTCATATGATCGTCGAATGTCCTTATTTTTGCCTTTTGGCCAATCTAATACAAGAATTTAAGCTCTTATTTTCCCTCTTTTCATTTCAGGCTGGATTCGAACCTTACTCTAGTCTGGGCATCGACTGATGAATTCCAGATCTCTCATGCATGACTCCGACGAGATCGTAATTGCAACAACACAGCGCTCTTAAATGAATCTAATAGCGTCAAATTTTCGAGTCCGTATCCCCATTGTGAGAATGTAATTGCAATAATGCAATGCGTGTAAATGAATCTCGTGGTATCAAAAAATTCAGTGACAAAAGTGTACCCATCGTAAAATTTGTCGAGTAACCTGATACTAGTACGTCACAGATCACCATATAAATAACTTATTTGAATCATTTGGTTGCTGAGTTGAAGTGTACTTGCAATTTCGTACTTTTCATTAATGAATACGATCAATGGTGTGTCGCAATCTAGTGCATATTATGTTAGAGCTTGAAATATCATTCCATTGAGATGTATGAATCTCAATCTGAAACTCAAGAAATAAATGACTTTGGTATCTGAGTTTAACTCAAACAAATCTTTGATTTTATTTATGATTGCAATGATCTTGTTGGATTTGGTACAGTTTGAACTTTGGTATGGGATTTTAACAAACTCTTAACATTTGCAACAAAAAGTGATTTAACTTATGGATAATTCAGGTATGCTAAGTTCACGGTAAAATGCTGTGTGAATCTTCTATTTGTATCAAATCAATGTCCAACATGAACATTCAATGAGCACAAAAATGATGTATAAATGTGGTGTAATACTTCACATTCTTAGCAACTTTATGCAACTTTATTTGTAAATGTTTCTTATCTTAATTGCTGTAAGACCTTAGATTAATTCCCAGCAGCTTTGCTAGGTACAATTGCTTCTTGATAAGCTGGAAAGCCTGGAAGGATATGCCAAAGGTACCGTTGGTTAAAACTTGTTGGAATTTTGTCTGACAATGTATAGCAGCACTAGAATACTTCCTTCCGAACCAATGCGTGGTTAAAATTCCAGCGTTTCGGGGGGATCAAAGTTATTGCTGCAACTTCGGAATGTTGTTGAAGCTCTGTGATCTCATCGAATACTCTTTAATTAACCTGGAAAAGAAAGAATTTTCCCTTTCCAATAGCTTTGCTGGTGTGTCATACTCTGCTATTCTGCCTGCTCAAGGGAAAATAAACAGTCATGCATTAAGATTCGTACCCGTAAGTAGGAGTATATTTTGAAAACACACTAGGAAGTTTATTTATGGTGTTGGTCCTTACCATCACTCAGAACCAAGACAAGATCGCTGTCTATAACGGTGTGGATCCTGTGAGCTATAGTGACAACAGTACGATCTTTAAACTCTTGACTTATAATCTTTTGTATCGCCCCATCGGTTGCAGAATCAACTGATGCAGTTGCTTCATCTAGAATAAGAATACTGCTTTTCTTTAGCAGAGCTCTTCCAAGACAGAAGAGCTGCCTCTGGCCAACGCTCCAGTTATCTCCATTTTCTACCACTGTCAATGTATGTTTTAATTGATTTAGTTCAAAGAGTAATGACTTTGATCGAAATTGAACAATAACTGGCAGTAAAAAATTTTAAAAACTGACCAGGAGTTTCTAGCTTCTCAGGCTTCTGGCGAACTATAAGTCCTAGTTGACATTTGTCCAATGCCTGAAAGAAAGCTAACTCAGAAACAACATTTTACATCCAATGGAATTTCTTGAACGGGTGATTTTGTTCAAAGATTTTCGACAAAGTGATAAAGTTGTTGGCCTATCAGTTAAAGGCTTATATTTTCTGCTCACTTAGGTGATGCACAACATCGTGCCAATGTTTGAAGTGACTTTTATTTTAAAAGTTTCATGCATCGCAGTGAAGTAAAGCAAGATTTTTCCCATCAGGTGATTGCCACATGAAGGCTATACTGTCATAGATTATAGCCACGTACCTGCCATATCTCATGGTCGGTATGTTGCTCTAGAGGGTCAAAATTTCCTCTAACTGTTCCCTCAAACATTGTTGGGTCCTGCGGTATGATGCTGAGCCTTGATCTCAGGTCATGAAGGCCTATCTTTGATATATCGACATCATCAATGATGATGCTGCCTTCTCCAGATTCTACGATTCGGAAGATGGCCTGTATGAGGGTTGATTTACCGCTACCTGTCCTTCCCACTACCCCAATTTTCTTCCTTCCAGGGAATGTGCAAGTAATATTTTTCAAGACAAATGGTAAATGCTCGGCATAGCGTATCTGCATAGTCATGCATTGAATTGAAAAATATCATGAGTACGATAATTTTTAATACCAGAACATGTTGACTTAGATTGACACAGATGAACTTGTGAAAGTATTACCTGTAGATTTTTGAAACAGATTTTTCCGACATCTGGCCAGGATGCTGGTGGTTTACTATCTTCAATCACGAGGGGCGATTCACTTGCAATGTTTGAGTACTGAAGAATCCGCTCAACTGATATCATTTTATTTTCTGCATTGCATATGTTCCATATGACTGAAGCTTGCAAAACATTTAGATTTATTCCATAAGTGACTGCCAGCCCAGCAATGCCTGTGAAAAAAGGTCCATGAGTATAAAACCATATTCAATCATTCTGGTTAGCTATAGAAATATTTGTTACATGTAGAAACATAAGCAGCGTAATATGCTGTGCGTACTTGGGTTGATGATTCCTTCGGGAAGAGTAACTAACAAAACCAATGAGAAAGCAAAAACAAAATTGGACAACTGATTCAATCTGAAAGAAAGCCACTCCATTGCTGATACATTATGAAACCATGGCCTTGAATGGTTGTCAATGAGGCAAAGGTTTGCATCAGAGAAGCGTTCTTGTTGGTCAAAAGCTCGAATTGATGCTGCTCCAGAAAGTGACTCTGCAAAATGGTGGAGGATTGGGGCTCTCTGGATCCCTGATAGACGAGCCAATTCTCTCGCTGTTGGTATGTAATATTGCTGAAAATTTGAAACAATCATGAATCGCGTGTTCTCTAATGCTTGCAAGAAAAGTATGAATAAATGACTCCGAAGGTAAAGGATGTGTTTTTATGCATATAAAGACAATAACTTTGTGGCAAAGTCTTAATGTCTAACAGCGTTAAAAGCAATACTTTACCTGGTACCGGATGCATATAGCTGTCACTGGGATAAAAATGACGAATACTTCCCACGCAACTTGTGACATCACTGTTATAGTTCCAAGAAGCTGAATTATGGAGAAAGCACACCAACCCAATTTGTTTGCCATCTCCAAATCCAGGACACTTTGGTCTGTAGAAGCCTGTACTCAGCGTTAATGTTTGAGGATACCTTGATTTTAAAATTGTTTTCCCAAATATAGATTTACTCTAATATACTTACCCGGTTTATGATTCTTCCTGAAGGTGTAGAGTCGAAGAATGCCATTGGAGCACGGAAAATACTATTCAGCATTTTGCTGAATAGCTTCTCTGATGTTTGAAGACCAGCAACAGCGACAAAAGAGGCTCGGACTAGCACACAAAGTGAACTAACAACAGCAAGAAGTGTATAAATAAGCAACACAAACTTCATTCCAGTCACTGGCTTATCCTCTCCTGTTGGGCAAGCCCATGCCATCCAATAGTTGCTGGCAACCTGTAACACTTGGAACGATGTTTGCGCAAGAAGAATGACTGGAACTAAGGCACCGCCTTTCACGGTAGTCAAGTAAGACATGTAAATTTCTTTTCCAATGCTTCCTTTCTCTCTTTCTTCATCCTGCACCAGCCTCCCTTCTCTCTCCGTTATTTCAACACATAGACTATGCTCAGAGTCTTGCTTAGTATGAAGGAATTCTTGATTTGTACTGGTGTCTGTATCTGTTTCATTGTCTACAACCACGCACTCAGAGGTTCTACTTGAGCTTTCAACTGTTAGGACAGCCTCTATAGCTTGGTTGTGTGCTCCAACTAGAACTTCAAACCCGATATTTTGTTTCAAAAGTTCCTTAAAAGTCCCAGCTTGTGCTATTTTTCCATGTTGCATCACCTGTCGATATTTTGGTTATGATGTGAAACCATAAGTAAATCTGGGAATTTGTATTAAACTATAGTTATTCAGAACAAATATGAAATAAAGCCGTTTCTACATGGTCTAGATATTCCATGTAGCAGCGTTCATTTTTATTTCGTATGTTCTGATATGCACAATAATCAGCATATAAAGAATCCCACTTAAATTTCTTCAAATGATAAGAGATTTGGCATTTCATGGTTTATTTTACCAAACACAAGAACTGGCATTGTGTGTTTCTTGTTGCTTACCAGAATGAGGTCAGCTGCAGGAAGAAATTCAACTTGGTGGGTAACATACAATATCGTTTTGTCCTTGAGGACCCCCATCAAGCAATCCTGTAGAATATAAATTATAAATCTAAATCAGTTTTTTCCACGGCACATTATTGCTATAGTTGTCGATACAATATTAAATTTGTAACAAGTTCTCTAAATCCAACCGGCAGCTAAGTCACTAACCTGAAAGAGTTCTGTGCCTGTGTGAGCATCAACGGCGCTGAAAGGGTCATCTAGAAGATATATATCAGCATCCTGGTATACCGCCCGAGCAATTTGTATTCTTTGTTTCTGGCCTCCACTCATATTTATCCCTCTTTCTCCTATTTCTGTCAAGTCTCCAGCAGCAAATAGATCAAAATCCTTTATCAGAGCACAAGCTTCGATTGTCTTGTCATATTTGGAACTTTCAAATGGCTTTCCAAAGAGGATATTTTCTCTTATGTTCCCTGTCAATATCCATGGAGACTGAGGAACATAAGCCTTCGATCCGCTGATCTTCATCACTCCTGACAGTTTCTGCATCTCACCAAGTATGCATGAAAGCAGACTGGACTTCCCAGATCCAACAGTTCCACATATCGCCACTTTCATTCCCCTTTTTACTTGCAGTTGTATCTGATCAAGTGTTGGAATTTGTGATTCTGTGTCCCATCTGAACTTTCCATGATCGATCTCTACGTGGAATTCTGTCTCATTACTTGGAACAAATTCGACTGCATCTGACCTGAGCTCATCTTCTTGCAGGTAGGAAGAAATTCTATCAGCCGAAACTTTCCCTTGTGCAATCGCATTAAGCAAGTCAGGTAGATTGAATATTGGATCTTGAAGCATTCGAAAGGTAGCCAGTGCAGATAAGACCCTCCCAGCTGTGAGCGGAATCCCCATCAAAACACATCCACCAAATGTAATAACTGAAATGAAGGTTGGTGAACCCCAGAAGACGAATGCCGTTAATGCTGACAACCTAAGTGACTTCCATAGCCAATTGTGTTCTGTTTTTCTTAAATTCACTATCTTCTGAAGATGATGACTATCCCATGCTTGCAATTTAAGTGTCTTCATATTTCGAAGAACTTCTGATGTAGATTTCATACGATCATCCTTGGCTTCCATTATCTTTGTTTGGTAGTTCTTCTGAATCCTTGTTAATGGTATGTTTCCAGCCATTATGATTACTGTTACAGCTAAAGCAACTAGAGCTCCCATTCCTAGATTCATATGCAAAATATAAAGTGCTAATGAGATTTGTATTGGCAACATCCAAAGTGTATTCAAGTACCATACAAAGTCTGTGATTCTTTGTACGTCCACACTCATGTAATTCATGATCTCTCCACTGGTTCGGCTCTGGCGGGACTGACTCGACAAGATTAGGCCCTTTTTATAAATGTGAGAAATCAAAGCAGCTCTTAGCCGAAGACCCAACTGACGAGCTCCAAAAATCCACTGCCTTTGTGCTGTTGTCTCGACCACCTTTGCCCCGAGGAATCCTAGTGCAAGAAGGTAACCACTTTCTATAGTCCTAGATTTCTTATTATTCAGGAAACTCACGAAGTCATTTATAAGGTATGGCCCTACATAAGAAGTTGCGGCACTTGTGATGGCAAAAAGCGCATTAATTGCTGCTTTCTTCCTTGCAAACAAGTACATTGCCTTGTAAATAGACGGGTTTGCGGTTTCGTCATTTTTCTTGACATACTCGAGGCATTCATCAAAATCCTTGGATAAAAAACACGCAGAATCCTTAACATCGACGTCTGGGACTTCATCCTGATCAATTGGCTTCTTAACCCCCAGATCAAACAATGGATTGAGCCAAGAAAAGGTGACGAGTTGGACGAGGCTGGCGCTTCCATAAGGACTGTTTCTCTGTACTCCACCTAGCTTTTCCTTATCCCCATTGATAAGCGGAACCGTGAAATCACCTAAACTGACATATCCTATGCCAGTTTTCCCTCTAACTGATACACCTAACAAGCAGACAGAAGCAAGAAAACCGATCATATCAGCATAGTCTTGCGTTCTAAGGCGATCATCGTTTGTTACAATGCAATGCACATCAACCACAACACGAGCAAGAGATAACAAGAAGCTAGACGTCCACCATAACCTCAAGATCCAAGGAAACTTGAGGTATGTTCTGTTTCTGATTCTGTACAGCACAATCAACGTGATCGCCCACGACACCACTTGCATAATCCTGGAGACAACAAATACAACTGTGGACTCGCACTGAGTTCTCGTTCTTCCTTGCATCACCAGCACCGTGGCACAATGAGTACCGAGCATTATAATGGAACAGATGATGCCAAGTTTGTAGGAGAAGTCATATCTATAATCTGTGGGATATTTTTCGACGCCATTAACTTTCTTTCTGCCTGACCAGAGCGAAGCCACGAGTTTTACGAAGTGGAACGACAATAGAGCAAGGAATCCAAGCTGCAAAGCTATGCTTGCATCTTCCCAGAAGCAGGGAGAGATCAGTTCTGGCCATGCCATCCGCAATCGACTGAATTCGGACTCTGTTCGTTGTAAAACAACACAACAGTCAAGAAAGAGTAGGAAACGACATGAAAGATTAGTCTTGTTCGGTCCTAAAGAATCATCCAACATACATGCATGCATATATATATATATATATATGTAAAAGTTTTGAGTAAATTTTTTTCACCTAGTTTAAAACCTGATATTTAAATTCACACTATGTTTTATTTGGGTTGCTTTGAATATTTGATTTTCACACTCCTTTATTCGTTCTAATTGTTCTTGAAATTTTCTTTTTAACTAAAATAATCTGAAACTTGATTTTCGAATCTTAAGTCCACCAACCTCGTGCCATTGTCGTTTCTTGACCGTCTCATCTTTTTGTAGTTATTACGGGAGGGTCCTTCTCAGGCTACAATGAGCTGTTTTTAACGTAGGAGAATTGATGATTTTTTTAAGAATTTTTTTTATAGAGTTTTAAAATCTACAAACATATATTTAGATTTTAAATTATATATAAATATAACAACCCATCGATTTAGATTTTTCTAAATCAATATGTTATCTATACAACATATAAAGTAAACAAAATTTTTTGTGAAACATTCCCATGATTAATTTTGTGTATAAAAGCTCAAATATTAACTTTAAAAATTACTTTAATCTCAATATATTTCGCAAAAAGATTTAATTGGTGTATTATTATTATTATTATTATTATTATTATTATTATTATTATTATTATTATTATTATTATTATTATTATTATTATTATTATTATTATTATTATTATTATTATTATTATTATTATTATTATTATTATTATTATTATTATTATTATTATATCAAGTACAACATCTCATTGGTGAAACTAAATGAAAATTATGATTGTATCATATCTCTACATACAATATATCTTAAGGCGTTTATAGTAATTAACTTATTCGTAATTTATTTATATTTACAATATCTTATCTACTTCTAATTTTTTACTAAATATTTTATTTTCTCTACAAGATTTAAAGTCTAAAGTATAATTATAAAATGTGAAAATTTGTCTTTGATTCAACTCAAACAAAACTCTTTCTCCTTTGAAACTCTTGACATGAAAGCTAATGTTTTTTTATGGGTGCTTAAGTAAGAGATTGTCTTACAAATTTGATTCTTGAGACTGTCTCACATAAGTTTTTGCAAAAAAATTATATTTTTTTTATGTATCAAGTCATACAGAAGATTCATCTTACGATATTAACCAACACAACTATCTCATATAAGTTTTTGTGTTCTTGACCAATTGTACAACGAAAATGATAGAAACATAGCTCAAACTAAGACTTATAGAATATAATTTAAAAAGAAATAAAGAATACAAATTTATGCTATAATTAAAATTTAATGCTATAAAAAATTTACTCTCTAGACCCACATGTATTTTTCCGAGTGAAGATCAGTACAAACCAATAAAAAAATGCTACCAATATGTGATATTTGATTACTAATTATTTTAGATATATATTATAAAAAAGATACAATTTTGAGTATAAAATTGGAAACAATTTATTAAAGTCGACATTTGGTATACATGTTTGGGTACTTGAATATCATTTATTAGTATCAGATTTGAAACAATTAGTAATCAAATATCATATATTAGTATTATATTTTAATATTTTGTATCTATTTTCTTCAAAAAAAAAGAGACAAATGTGCAGTTAATATATATCAATACTTGTTATACATGTTTAGGTACTAAAAAAATCATATTTAGTACCATATTTTTAATGTTTTGTACCGATTTTCATTCGAGAAAAAAGACAAATATGTAATTCATACTAATACTTGTTGTACATATTTGAGTACTAAAAAATCATATATTAGTAACAGTTGGTAATCACATGACACATACCATATATTTTATATTATATTTTCAATATTTTGTATCAATTTTCATTCAAGAAAAAACATATGGGTCCAAAGTGACGATTTTTTAAAAAAAATTAGGGAGTGCAACATATTTTTTTTCTATCAGAATTCGAACTAAGTTTGGGTTGGGAGATTTATAACAAATTTACCCAATTTAATTTTTTAAATCAACTCGCAATCTAATTCATATTTTAACTCACATTTATATTTACACAATGTATATTTAGATTTTTATTCGCATTAAGACATGTAAACCAACTTTATTGATTTAGTATAGTGGAGATTTATATCCGCAAACACAAGCACAACATTACTAATTTGATACAATGACGTATATATTTTAAAATTTTGTGAAGGTACACACACATAGGCATAAACATATAAACGAAAGAATAACTATGTTATATCAAAATTTTATAAAATTACAGTAGCTAAAATATTTTAACGAACACATTTTGTGTTTTCAGTTACAACAAGTTTTGTTTTATTTTAAATATACAAAATTCATATGATTCTACGAACAAAATTTATAAATGGATGCAAAAAGTTTTAAAAAAAAAATTCACAAGAGTCCATGAAAATATTTTATAACTCTGTAAAATTCTATATATAGAACTCTGGCAACATTACAAAATTCTATTCCTTCCTTTCTAAATATAATAATAAAGATTACATTTTATTTTTCATCTGAAATATATTTTCCACTATATATATTGGTATTATATTCTCAATCCTTTTACTAATATACCTATATTCAATAAATACGTTACCTACTTCTGAAAAAATGTTTGTATCCTATTGAAACACTAATTAATTAAAAAAGAGGGTAATTTCCATGTGAATTTTGTTTTCCAATAGTTTTCTTAATCCATGTGAAAATATAACTAAACCTAAACCTAGATGAAGTATAATTTTTTAAAAAACAAAATTCATTAAATTTCTACAAAAAATACATCCCGTTAAATCGACGTAATTGGATTTAATGGAAGATTTGAAATATGAATATTTTTATATTTTTCCTAATTGCAATTGACAATAGCTAGCCACTTATGCATAAATATAATAATGAATCCAAAAGACAAAATACAAAACCAATAAAATTGTTAATCATTATTATATCCCCCCTATTCACTCATTCATTCATTGTGAAGTGTAAAGAACAAAAGGGCCACAGGCAAATAGACAAATGTTCAAGTCCAGCACACATGCATGTTCTCCTTTCCCTCAAAGTGTACATCGATTTCGTGACATCCCCTTTTGTTTTATTTCTTGGATCCTAATGGAACATTAAAAAACTATTTTTTAAAAAAAAAATCATGCTCATTAATTATTAATTTTTTTTACTAAATCACTTAAATAAAAAATTATACAACAAATTGAATGAATCAGATAAATACAATTGATAGATTATTTTTAATAATTAAATCTAAATTTGACGAAAATTATGTTATCATAAACTCACATTTTATTCAAATAATACTATATGAAATTGAATGTATGATATAGAAAAAAATTCCCTGATCAGGTGCATGCATATGGGGACAAGGCGCGCGCACATACACATACATATTCGCACATACGTGCGCGTAACGTAACATCGATTAAAGGGACATCAAGAGAATATATATATTAGGTGATTGAAACAACATAATAACTATTAAACCATGAGATTGACGACATTCGATCAGACAAGAGCAGTTCTTGATGAGGAGATGCATAAAATTTGTTGTCGATGCTTAAATTTTATCAAAAAGTAATTAACCTCAAAAAAAAAAATTAATCAAGATTAGTAAAAACCAAAATTAATTTTGTTTTTTTGAATAAATCGAAATAAAATTTACCGATGAACATATATGAATTCATAAGATAAGAAGCTAGAATATATTTCCACCATCCCAATAAACATCGAGGTTGATAAATTAAATTTTTTCTGCAGCTGATCACTCTATAAACATCGAGGAAGCATTCTTATAAAAATCAGATTCATGAATGTTCATTAATTTAATTTTCATATAATACCACTGTATTTAATATTCATTCTAGTACGTGTCAAAACTGCACGCAATAAAAACATAAAATTCCAAATAATTATATATATCTAGAAAATAAAAAATAAAGCTTACCTGAAAGGCTTAATATAGTATCTTCCAACACCATTTTCTCCTCTATCATTAGCTAAATATGAACGTACAAAAAAGAAGAAGGGAAAAAAAAAGAAAAAAAGAAAGGAAATTAACAGAGAGAACCACACACTAAGTGTGTGAAAAAAATATATATGAGACTTTCTAAATTCAGCAGAGGTAATATCGATATATATATATAATATGGAGAGATGAGGTGGAGAGCAGATGATCCTTGGAAGCACAATAAGATGTCACCACCAATAATTGTGTTTATTAAGTATTTTTTATATGATATATAACATCCTGACAAAATTAAAGTATAAGATGTTCATTTTATTAAAAAAAAAAATTAATAAAAAAAATTTAGGGATGTCATCTCAGACACAATTGCATTGTTAGTGATGTACAGGTAACTTTTTTTTTTTAATTTGGTCCCTGATGTTGTCGAAATTCAGTTTAGTAAAGTTATATTTGTTTTTTTTTTAGGCTATTTGTCGTTCATATGTGGTATCCATATGAGACCTCCCTTTGATACCTAGGATAAAAGCTTGATTGATAAATAAACTCATGTTTGAAATGATTTTTGGAGATGGACTATTAAATGGATTGATTAAAATCTACTGTACAAGCTTGATTCCTTTTCCATGTGTATTTCCAAGGATTGAAATTGTCCCACTGGATTATTACATGCATTTACCAAAATAACCTCAAACTTAAATAATAATAACTAGGGGAAAGAAAGTTAATGGTTGAGAAATTTGAGGTAATTAATGAGGGTATTTTGGTCACAACATAAAATGTATATTTATCAATCCCACCAATATATCACATATCAAACATAATGCTCACTATCAAATATAAATATAATCTTCATTTATCCACCACTTATCTATCAAGTTATTAATAATTTAGTTATCATGTCCTCGTATCAAACGGAGCCTTAAAATTCAACACTTTCAATGAGAAATGACTAAAATTAAAAAAAAAATTTAAAATCGCGGAACTAAGAGTACTGAAATTTGGATTTATAGGACCAAAATCACCAAAAAAAAAATAAAATTGAATATATATACGTAGTAACCTACAAATGACATACGCTGATACGCATGTAAACATGCATACATTTTCGAACATATAAAAATTTTGTGAAATTCGAACATGTGGCATTTGCCTCAAAATTTAAATACTCGATCAACTCAACTATCTTCAAAATTTCGAACATTAGTTTTCAAGTGATGCGCTTCAAACTTCAAAGGATATCGAGATTAAAATCAATTGTACTTTGCATGCATGTTTAGTTATTTTTAAAGATTCTCAAATGTGTTTTGATTGTTTATACATAAAAATCTTACTCAAAATCCTCATAAAAATTCTTACAAGATTGTTTGATGCGATAATTTTGTGATCAGATGGATATCCGACTGAACGACTCGTTAAAAAATATTGCTTTTATATAAAAAAAAAATTATTTTTCGTTATAAATATATATGATTTGAGTTATCGATGTCGATCACCTACTCTTTAGTTATTAAGCTATTTTTGTCTCATTGAAAACATGACATCTAATGTCATGTACTAGTCAATTTCTTCACGCCCTCTTTCTCTAAACTCAGTAGTTCCAGTACATTATATGTGGCTGCGATATCCGATTATTTTATTGAAATTAAAACAAGAAAAGGGTGGTGGAACATAAAGCTAGCGTATGTACGCATATTCTTCCCACTATGGAATGTTTGGTGGTGTGGCTGTAGTGAAAATTCCCTGGCAGCGTCAGTACTAAGTTTATTAATTAGATTAAATTTAATCTTCTTCATTTTTCCTCCTTTAATGCCTTCTCCCTTCAAACGTGTCAAAACATTATTATTATTTCTTAATTTACCTAAACAATAACATTCAAATTTTAAAAATAATTAATTTTGATCTAATAAAACTTTCCTTTCGTTAAATCTACATATTTTATATCTCGTCGCCATTTGAATAATTGTCCACTTCATATCAAACTTTTAAATATACAATACGTATCTTAAATTATACTTAATATCTCTACTTAAAAACAATTGTCTCAGCGATAACTTGTAATTTATTTGACACTAAAATCTTAAATTTAAAAAGAAATCTCTAGTTTATCAAGAACTCAGTCTTCTCTCAACTTAAAAGATGATCAAGAGGAAAAAAAAAACAATTATCCGGGCGTCCAACTTTTTTGAACACACCTTATAATTAGAATGTTAATGGCAAATATTTTATGTATATATTTCACTCTTTATTATATTTTTAGTGCAAAACCGGACATGTGGGAATTTATATTTGTTTATATGAAAAAAGAGGGACATTTTCATATTATTTAAAAAGTGGGGTTTTTTTATGTAAGAAAATATACTTATGGGAAAAGTATTTTAGGCACATATCAAAAACTCGATTTCCGTTATTTGGGGCACCTGCAGAAATATATATCGGATATTATTCAGCTGAGACAAAGATTTTGGATATCATAGATATCAGTGGGATAATCGAATTCTGACCCAAAAAATAAAAAATAAAATAAAATAAAATAAAATAAAATAAAATAAAATATAATAATAATAATAATAATAATAATAATAATAATAATAATAATAATAATAATAATAATAATAATAATAATAATAATAATAATAAAATCAAATTAAGGCTTTTACAAATTGACAATTGCAGAGCTTATAAATATTTTACGTAATTCAACATTTTTATTGACGTCACACAATCAAGTTTTTTTCAAATGGTTGGCTCTAAACTTTAAAGTTAATTAGCTTACGTGATCTGCAAATTATTCGTATGAGTCCATTTTATGAATTTATCTTACTATATTATATTATTAAAGTAAAGACCCTCTAATTAACAAATTTTCAATTAATTGGTGAAACTTGATTTGAAATTACCATTATTTCCTAATTTAATTATCAATAAAATCAAAATTAATGGGCAAAATATGCATTTTATATGGTTTCCTCTTTTTTAGCCATTAAAAGCTCACTTTGTGCCCTTTGATATTATTTTATTTACAAAAATAACACTCATTTTATAATATATATGCATATTTTTTGTGAATATTTGTTTAGGAAAACGTTATATTTTTATTATTTTTAAATTTATTATTTATTTTTTTCGTTAAAAAAACGAAATGTACGAGCACGCAACGCGTGCAACGAAATACTAGTTCTTAATAATGGATTCTACGACCCGATATTTTTTTATTATGTGATGTTCATATTTTTTGCAATTAATTCTGATTTCTGAAGGATCATTTTTTAATTAGATAATTGGATATATATTTCAGCTAGCTTTTAGAACTACCCTAATGGTAATTTGAACTCGACGTTTGCAACCCGATCGAGTCAAGAATTGAACTTATTAAAGATAAATTGTTAATTTATACTTATGAAGGAAAAATATATTATGTGAAAATTGAACATACTTTTATTTAATTTCAACGGAAGACTGAATGTATCCCCATTTGGAGGAAAGGTTCAAGTGTTTTGTATTGCAATTTGCATCCTTTGAAAAGCACGCCGAATTTTCATGAAATTTATCTTTAATCAGAAAATAATTACGCAAAATTTGAAGAATTAGGAAATTTTTGAAAAATAATCTTGGTCGAAATTGAATTTTGAAGCATAAAATTCGCCGATTGTATTTGAGTGTATTCAACTATAAAATGCAAAGTTCGAATATATATTTTCAAAAATGGATTTATTACAACAAAAAATCTTCTTAAATTTTGTTCTAACATACAACGAAGATGCACAACTTTATAGAGAAAATTGCGTCAAGTACCTTGTAAAATTAATGATGAGCTAATATCCTCCTCTGTAATAAGTTTGAGCATCTCAATCCCTCTCTTATATTTTTTTGAGCATGTAGACCCTATCCATACAATTGTGAAAATATGTGCATAATGATTTAATTTCTTGATTTTTTTTAGATGATAAATTCCCAATATAGCCCTCGTCTCTTTATTTTTGGTACTCATTTTTTTTAATCAATTGTTCATGCAATTAATTTATATAATACACAATTTAAGTACAAAATAAAAAAAATCCACAAATAACAAACTTCATCTTTTATTTACCTTTACGGCTAGAATAGATTAAACATATATTATCCTTTAACATTTTTAGTGAAAAATATTTTTTTTTTATCAAACATCTATTCTTTGTTTTTTTGGTATCATTGTTTTTAGATTTTTGAAGGATTATGGTTGGACATAATGTCATTTATAATGATTTTTTTTCTTTCTATTAACACTTTTTAGATAGAAAAATATATTAAATGTACATTATTTATTATCATTAGTTACACATTAACTAAAAATATTAATCAATAAATTGGCTATTGCATAATATTTATTTTATTATTGTGATTTTTTATTTATAAAAGAATTCATATTATCGGTGAGATTTATATTTTTCTAAGTGATAAAATAAAAATAAAAATATATCATTGTATTTTTAAAAATAATTAATGAGAATGATTGTTGTTAAATTGAGGGTTCTTTTGTCATTTGATAAATTTATGAGACAAAAAGTTAATTTTGGGGAGAGTGAGTTAAAAAAATTATAACACAGGGACTGAAATGCTTAAAACTGTTACAAAGGAAGGTATTTGCTCATTGAGAATTTCAAAGGAGTATTTGAAGCACTTTTTTCCAACTTTATATTCGAACGGTCGATAAAAGATACAACGATTTAATTAGAGAAAAGAAAACATCGTTTATAAATCCTTTACAATTTTGCAATTTTACTATTTTAATTAAGTACTTTTATCCTTTTTTTTCTTTTTTTTTTTTTAACAATAGAAAAGGTAAATAATTGTTGTTTTTTTTTTTTTTTTTTTTTTTACGATGAAACATACGGCTCGTCATGTATCTAGCTAGTTATACTATTGATTAAACTTGAGCAATGTATTTTGACCAACTCGATCTATTGTGATATATACCGATACATATTTATATTTATGGTCCTCCTGCTTTAACTAAACTAATACACATATCAATAATAATAATAATAATAATAATAATAATAATAAAAATTATATCCTAGAAGAGTAAATTTGCTTACTAATACACCTGAGGGCTTTTCCAACCTAACTCTATGTTGGTGTATAACTCTATGTTGGTGTAAATCGCCAACATAGTGTTGGGTTTCTTTCTTCATCCTAGCGCTATTTTCAGCGTTAGATTGATGTCTTACTACAGTGTTGTATCAAATTTAGGGTAACACTGTAGCAATAGCGTAGAAATTTTCTATTTGTTTTTCCTTTTATTTTTTAATATAATTTGGTTTGGTTTGTTTTCTTTCTTTTTCTTTTTTTAATATATCTATAGCTTTAAATTACAATCTATTTGTTGTAATTATTAATTATAAGATACTTTTATTTAAAATTTGAATAATCTGATTATATTTTAAATAAATTTATAATTTTTTTTAAAAAATTGTTTATAGATAAATTATTAATTAAGTTTAATTATTTAATAAATAAAATTAAAATTCATAAAATAAATAATAAGTTTAAATATTAAAATAAATAAAATTAAATATTTTAAAATAATTCATAAAATATATTTAGTTAAAAATTTTAATTCGTTAATATTTATATTGAATATTTATAAAGAAATTATTATTTAGATATTATTGATATTTAATTATTGTATTAAAAAATATTTGGTGGAATAAATTATTTATGAATAAAGTAATAGAGAATATTCCGAAAATATTTTTTTTTAGTGTAAAGTTTAGAGTGAATGAGTTGGAGATGAGTTTTGTATTTGGTGTAGAAATTACATTATCTTGAAGTTAGTATTACAGATAACATAATGAGTTGGAGATGAGCTGAAAAACCACAGTTCACGAGTTTCAGAAACCGTTTTTCCAAAGTCCAAAAATTACATAACACACATATATCGCATTTACGATCACTAACATAGGATAAATTTCGCATATATATAATACAATAATCCACAAAGCATGGTAACCAGGTGAAGAAGATTTTGCTTTATTGCTCGTTATATTGGATTGCTTTTTATCGTGAAAAACGTACGTTTGATCCTTTTCAAAGGCTAAGCTCTACTACGAGTTTGGTTGCCAGTTCAAAATAATTGAGGGGTCCAGCGATACCTTAGGTGAGAGTGACAGGTTGAATTTTTTTTAAAAAAAATGAAATCATCCCGAAAATGTATATTAGTTTTATTTTGACAAAATACAAAACATACTCAATTATTAAATATTATCCTACCGTTGTCATTATGTGCTGGTGTTAACTACTCCAATGTGTGTGCATGTATGTGTGTCTATATATATATATATATATATATATATATATAAATTATGTCATAAATTTTGTTGTTTTATTAAAATTTTTATTTTTAAAAGCTTATAAGTTGTTGTGTATTATTTTAAAAATAAGTTGTTAAAGTGATTTGATGAACTTAATTATTCTAAACAACTTAAAGATATTGATGTGTTTGATATTATAAGATCTTTTTATTGTCAAAATTATAAAAACATATATAAAATATGAAAGTAATATAAATAGTAATATATATATAAAATAATTTTAAATTTATCGTAAATGTTAAACATATATTAAAAAATAAAACTACTTTTAATTTTAATTTAGAAAAAAAAATATAAATTATATACAAAATTGGGCAGAGGACATGGTGAAAATTTAATAAAATATATAAAATAGTATGAAGAGTAAAATATCAAAATTAGATATTTTCTAAAAAAGTAAGGAAGATCCTATTTTTTATAAAATAGCTTAATTATAAGCTTTCAAACAATTTATTTAACAGCTTATAAGTTGTTTGACAAAAAAAATTTATCAAATAAATTAAAAAAACTTATAAGCGCTACCAAACACGCTCTAATACTTCTAAATTTCGAAATATATCACATACATTATTTTAAAGAAACATATGAAGAATTAATATATCTTGTAGTGGCTCAATTGTCTGCATGTAGCACTACAAAAATTTTTTGGATTCAGCCACGGCAAAAACCGTGGTTAAAACCGTGGCTAAATTTTTTAGCCACGGTTTTAACCACGGTTTTTTAAACCGTGACTAAATGCACCGTGGTTAAGATCATCCACGGTTGTAAACCGTGGCTAAGTTTAACCACGGTTTTTATAAAAACCGTGGTTAAAATAACCACGGTTTTTATGAAAACCGTGGTTAACATTAACCACGTTTTTTAAAATAACCGTGGCTAAGTTAACCACGGTTTTAAAAAAACCGTGGCTAAGTTAACCACGATTTTTTAAAAAATCGTGGTTAACCGTAACCACGGTTTTTTAAAAAATCGTGGTTAACCTTAACCACGGTTTTTTAAAAAATCGTGGTTAACTTTAACCACGGTTTTAAAAAAAATCGTGGTTAACCTTAACCACGGTTTTTTTTAAAACCGTGGTTAAATATGACCACGGTTTTTAAAAAACCGTGGTTATGGTTAACCACGATTTTTTAAAAAACCGTGGCTAAGTGTTTTTTTTTTTTTTGTCATGATTTAAACTGGAGTTTGCAACATCACAAAATAAGATGAATCGCATACACAATAAATACAACCACAAAATTAACTGAAGGATAATTTACATAGAAATGTGAGAAACCAATTTCGTGATAACTATTCCGAGGCATTTACATTCAAATATCAAACAAAACACTGAAAATATCATAAATTCGTGGACGACTCACAAATATACTACGACGCAAAATACGATGTACACTGATAATTTCACAAATTCGTCGACGGCTCACGAATATACTACAACAAAAAATACGGTGTTCGAGCTTCAACAATTCAAGCGAACCAACCCAACAGTCAACCTGAGACAAGGTACCCAAGAAAAAGATTTAATTTTTGACAATTTATGTGAAAATATGTCACACGAAATTACTTACCTACTCATGGTTGAGTCTCATCGTCATCGTACTCATCATTGTTTGTAGCAAGGTTCGCGTCCAATTGGAAAGATGAAGTACGTCTTTGTGATGACAATCGATGAATGGAACCCCTCCCTGTTGGTGTCCCTCTGCTTGCTGGTGAGCCTCTAAATGCGGGTGAACCTCCACTGATCCCATCTCTGCTCCCTTGCGACGACCTGCGTGTATGTGCTGGGGTGCCACGACCACCATGTGATGCTCCTCGACCCTGAGGGGTATTGCCGCTCGATGAAGATGCACGTTCAATAAATTGACGGAACGATTCCTCCAAAGAGGCCACACGTGCCCTCAATGCCTCGCACTCCCTGGTTGCTTCGAGGGCCTTCTGATCTGCCTCATTGGCCCTTTGTGTAGCAGCTCGTGTCTCGTCACGAAAAGCTTCCAAACTTTGTCCTCCGCCTGCAAAGCCTCTCTGTCGTGGAGCCATCACCGCTGGATACATCGTATTGGCCAACGTCGACAAGCCATACATCCTACCATTTCTTCGCCCACCGCTGATGAGCTTAAAATGTTCATTAATGTCATTGTTTGTAGGCTCGGGATGTATAGTCCCATCCTCCAATGGAGTCATGGCCTCCAACATGTACGCTTCCATTTGTTCCTTTACAAAATAAACAAAATATGTTTAGTTATTTGAAATTATATATTTAAATACAAAATATTTATTCAATTATAAAGTTATGACGCATACATGTAGTTTTCTAGAACGCTCATCCACGAATTTCCCGTCAGACATCCTATGCGTGTGCAAAAATAACTCCCACGCATTCGGCTCGTGCTTGTTCTTCTTACGCTGTAACAATACATTATATCATATGTCATTACAATTCTAGATCAAATAAAATTGCAATGTCTATTGACTATTACATAATAAAACGAAGTTAATTAGTTAGTGAAAATATTACCATGTTTGATCTTGAAGTTTCCATATGTGATACATCTAATAGAAGATTCTCTTTGATTTTTTTCTAATAAGTTATATATTATTAAAAAGCATTAGTTTATCAGCTGGAAGTAATAATCTGTAGTGAAATGAGATAAAAAAAATACAAAGTATAAGTATCAAAGTATATTTATTACTGCGAAAGATAAATACCATGTCGACAACATGCATTGCATAAGACTTGGATCCACCAGTATGCTTCGTCTGGCCTGTCCCAGGACCTGCAGGCTCGGAGTGCTTGTTCGCCTTGTATTTTTTTGACGTGTCCAGCCAAGCTTGAGAAGCCCACACCGCCGTCCACTTGGACCACGTCTCTTCAGTGACTGTATCAGGATGTCTCCCCTGCCCACGCCATCGGTGGATAGTCTGACGGTACAGTTCTTTAATGTTGATGTACCAAACCCTCTTGACATCTGAGTCAATGGCTACTTCCCATCTGTACCTCTTCTGCTCAATCATTTAAGAAATTATTCAATAGTTGAATGTGTAAAAATATTAACAAGGCATGCTATTGTCAATTACAATGAATATATTCTTACCACGAACTCATCCCAATACCATTGTCGTTGATCAGTTGTCACAAACTTCCAAGAGTATCCATCCTCGCAAGTTTGCGTGTAGAATAAAGAAGTCATGTACGAAGAGACTTTATGATTCTCTGGGGCAAACCTTAAACGAGAAATATAAAATATAAGCATAAATTTGACAAGACGCACATTTATTCAATGATGATTACATGATAAACATTTCAAACTTACTTATCATATTCCAACCATATGAACTCTCGTGGATCTTGGTCAGTCTCGTCCTCGGAATATGGTTCCGCCATGTCTTAATATTAAATATCTACAAATGAATAAATATTAATTGTAACAATAAGATATTGGTTGGTTCACAAAGACATACTAACTATGATATTGGATAGAGATTATGCTACCGCTGTTAAACAAGTGCTTAAATATTCAAGTTCGAAAACTGGGAATGCAGCTCAATACAGTGGTCAAATTATGTTTCTTTTTCTTTCTTTTTTTTGAAAATGTCAAATTATGTTTTCTAGTGACTAAATTGTGAAAATTCCTACTCACCGTGAAGACATGTAACTGCTCGAAGCTTTATCAAGGAGGAATCAATTTATATTACATCTCTTCCCATTACATCAAACTTAATGAATAATCAAGCAGAAAAGTTTCCATCCAATCCTTCTCACAGATTCAAATTCAGAATCCCATGCAATTCTCATGTGAAGATCATAACAAGACACTTCTCATGTAAATATAAAAAAAAGTCAATTCTCATTTGGTTCTGCAGAAAAATATGTGCATCAAGCTTCCTGGAGTTATTTTTTTACTTATTAGCATGCACCGATGTTAGATCCCAAAGCCAGGAACCACAATCACAAAACAAGTTGCCATCTCTTTTTAACAAAGAAAAACATTGAATACTTAATTGCTATGCATTGAGGTACCAGAGAGATTTATTGTTGTCTATGAAAGGTACATCGTCACTCTAATACTTCTGAGGTCTGGGTTCTAATTTCATTTCTGGAAGCACATGCCCTTTTCTTTTTCTTTCTTTTTTTTTTTTTCATTTTTGCTTGACAATGGTGTTAATTGATATCTCTTTTGATAATCACAGTGTGGTCAGGTTGCGATTTGCCCTAATATATCTATTGAAACATGATTTAATATAAAAGTTGAATTTATAACTTCATATTTTCAGGATATAAAATAGGAAGTTAGCTATCTCGATTTTAAGGTACGCTTTCAATTTCTTGTAAAATTTCGGTTGCATAAAAATTGAAAGAAAATAACAAGAACAATAATAATAATGATAAAGAAGCCAACTTTGTTCAATAGGGAAGAAAGCCAAGAAACTACGAATATTACCAAAACTTTTCCCAGTTCAATAGCAGATTCTCAAAATTACAACTACTGGTAGGTGTTCATGCAGTTTCGGAGAGACAAATATGCGCTCACATCGACTCTCAATCATCAAAGTACGAGCTCACATCAACAATATGATCAACAAGGTAAACAAACGAATGTTAACAATGCATTTATCTTTTTTTTATACGGTTACTTATAATCATAATCATAATTAGTAAAATAATCAAATACATGATTAAATTTCAGTCAATATACGTATACAATTAATAAATAAATTACGTCTTAATTCAATTGATTATGTCCACCTATATCTTACGTACTTTCATTTTCCTAATGACAAAATTTTTTACAAAAAAATCTGAATGTCTGGATAACAAATTCTTTAAATCCATCGGTACCTTCAAATATAACAACTAGAATTAACAATAAATCATATATCAATTATACGACTTGAATTAATTAAAAAACCCCCAAATTCAAAACCCTAATTTTCGAAATATACCTCTAGGATTCGAAATAGAGCTCCAAACAACAAAACAACCTTTCTCCTAGGCTAGGCGGCGGTCGGCGACGGCAAAAGAGGCGGGGAAACGATGGATGTGTGAAACGTAAATCGAGCGGAACGATCTCAAAACTTATGAAAATGGGTAGTGGAAGATAGCCTCGTCGATAGGATACTAAATATATGCGCAAATCATTTTTTCAAGAACAGGAGGCGTAAATCGAAGCTTCAAGTTCCGTAAGGGAAGGAGGGAATGGAGAATAAGAAAAGGAAAGTGCCGCGCAGGTAAATGAAGCTTCAACTTTCGTATATATGTGTGTTAAAAATATATACATATAACATATATTTATTTTTATAATTTATTTTTATTTTTATTATTATTTTTATTTATTTTGTTTAAATAAATATTTTAATTAAACATCTCAATATTTATTCTAAAAAATCCTTAGATAAGATGAACTATATTAAATCTGTACAATTATTGTAAAATGTATAATGCATATAAGATAGTGTTTCCATTTATACATATACGAAAATATTTTTGGAATAAACATATCTTAAAAAAAATAAATTATTTTAATATTTTAATTTAGAAAAATTTATGTTATTTGGAATTTTTTAAAATAATATTTAATATTTAATGGGTAGAGGGTATGATGCGAATTTATGAAAATATTTAAGGATATTTTGGAGAGATGAAATGTTAAAATAATAATGGTTAGATATTATAAGAGTATTGAAACATATATTTACTAATATACACTAATAATATAAAATAAAAACAATAAATTTTATAATACCGACAATGGTAATATAATACTACTTAAATCATAAAAAAATACAACAATTTAATAAAAAAGTTAAAATTGCAACATTAATATACAGAGAAACATGCAAGGAGTTATACAACATTACTCAGTCACTTTCAACATCGAAGTCTTCGTCGCTGCTTTCCAGTACATCTTCGGTTCCACTGTTTGAGCTTACCGCGTCAATTTCATCGTCAAAGTTAACGGTGACATCGACAAGGTTTTCTGAATTCAACAGAAATTGTGTTTCGACTTCATGAACTTGACTTTCATTATTCTGAAATGCACTTGTCGCGTCGTTCAATACGTTATCGTCAGTTACGATGTCTGCAACATAAGCTCTCTGTCTCAAACCGCTTACGTAAAGCCAAGCAGAAGGGGTCCTGTTCGAAGTTGGGTACTGCAAGAACACGACCTGTGAAGCTTGTGTAGCGAAGACGAAGGGTTCGTTTGTGGAAAGATGTCGTGTCCGGTTCACCTCAACAATTTTGTACTTACCATGAACGCGCGTACCTAGCCTAGGATGTGGATTGTACCAACAACATTTAAATATTATTGTTTGCTTCAACGGAAGACCAGGGTATTCCACCTCGATGATCTCTTCGATGAAGCCGTAATATTCGGTTTCAACACCGTCACTCGAATGACCACGAACTTGAATGCCTGAATTGTCTGTGGCTTTAAACGTTGTGTCATGAACAGTGTAGAATTTAAACCCGTTGACACAATAACCTCTGTAAGTATTAACTTTTCGCAACGGACCCAGTGCTACTTGTTTAATCAGTTCTGAGACGAACTCCCCTTGTTCTTCGATAGCCTATGACGAGCATACAATATTATCATTACCACCTCGAATGTGCTAAGAGTATTAAATATCAAATCTTAAATTACATTTAATCTTACTCTGATGTAATATTTGAACCAATCGAAGAAGTTTGCCTGTATATTGGAGTCTAAATCTTGATGACTTATCCCAGGAATCTCTGCACGCATTTGGTCCTCGTAAATGCTGTGCATATATGAAATGGTTGTCAAAATGAAATACTACGGAAATATATACATATCAAGAAGATTGAAATCGTGAACATAACATTGCATACCTCAAATAGGACTTCAGTTCAACACAGTTCAACAAAACATATGTCGCTACGACATGATATTCCTCGTTTGACAGAAATCTAGGTCTTTTACTACCGATATGTCTACCACGTACCATAAATATTGCAAAAAGCTCTGACCCAATCTCGTTCACAATGTTTTGTTGTTGGCGTCTAGTCTTCCGCTGTCTTGTTTGTATCGAGTCACCAAAGTAATGCTCGCAAAAAATGGAAGCCTCACTGACCAAATAAGCATTGCATATGGATCCCTCCACGTGTGCTTTATTACGAACCGTGCTCTTCAATCTTCGTAAAAATCTTTCGAAAGGATACATCCACCTAAACTGCACTGGACCAGCAATGCGAGCTTCGTGGGGCAGATGGACGCAAAGGTGTTCCATACAATCGAAGAAACTTGGTGGAAATATCTTCTCCAACTTACAAAGAATTACCGGTATCTGCTCATGCAAGCGTATCATGTCACTCTGTTTAATATTACGAGCAGTTAGGTCTGCGAAAAATAGACTTAACTCGGTCAATGCCTCCCAAACCTCTCTGGGTAACAACTCCTTGAATGCAACGGGTATTAGTCGTTGCATGAATACGTGACAATCATGACTCTTCATACCGAACATCCGCAATTTGTTCATGTTAACACACCTGGACATGTTCGAGGCATAACCGTCTGAGAAACGGACATCCTTAAGCCATCTGCAAAGAACCTCCCTCGCACTACGCTCCAAAGTATAACTAGCCTTGGGATGTCTACCTGTAGACACGTCTGGATGTAACTCAGGTCTGATACGCATTTCAACCAGATCAGCCCTTGATTTTGCATTGTCTTTCGTACGTCCGGGGACATTCATGATTGTGTTGAAAACATTGTCAAAAACATTCTTCTCGATGTGCATCACATCCAAATTGTGTCTGATCAGATTCGTACGCCAATACGGTAACTCCCATAAAATACTGCGTCTTCTCCAACCACATCTTGCCACATTACATATCTCTCTGTTTCGGATCTCTGAGTCGACATCGTATGAAGGTATAAAACCATAACCATCTATATCATTTAGCAGCTCGGTTCCTGTTCTGATGGCAGGAGCAGGATGCAAAACAGTTCTCCCTCGTACAAACATGTTTTTCTTGCGCCGTAGTCGGTGATCATCGGGCAGAAACTTCCTGTGGTTGTCGAACCATGACGTCTTACCACTGTGCACTAGTGTGAACGCTTCAGAATCAGACATGCAATAAGGGCATGCTTGTTTTCCAGCGGTGCTCCAACCGGAAAGCATCGCATACGCTGGGAAATCACTTATGGTCCACATCAACGCTGCTCTCATCGTGAAGTTAGTGTGCGAGTGTATGTCGTATGTGGCAGCACCATCGTACCAAAGTTCTTGAAGCTCGGCAACCAATGGTTGCAAGAAAACATCAAGCTTATCCTTCGGGTTACTCGGTCCAGGTGCGATCACAGAGAGGAACATGACCTCATCTTTCATACACATCCAGGGTGGCAGATTGTACGGGGTTAAAATGACGGGCCATGATGAGTATTGTTGTCCCGTTTGGCCAAATGGTTGGAACCCATCTGTTGAAAGTCCTAACCTGACATTCCGGATTTCTGCAGCGAACCCCGGGTGTGTTTCGTCAAAATGACGCCATGCCGGAGAATCAGATGGGTGTGTCATTGTCTCCATGTCAAAATGGTGGTCGTGATGCCATCGCATATGGGAAGCAGTCGCGGTAGATGCATATAACCGTTGGAGACGAGGAGTGATAGGAAAATAATACATCCTCTTATACGGCGTTTGTTTCTTATTATTCTGGATTCCATGCCGACGAGACGGTTTGTAACGAGGATGTTCACAAATCTTGCATTCGGATAAGTCTGAATCTGTACCCCAGTAAATCATGCAATTGTTGTTACAAGCATCGATTTTCTCGACGGGAAGACCTAGATCTTTGATGAGTTTCTTCGTCGAATAAAAACTGTCAGGCATGTGGTTATCAGCTGGACATAACTCTGACATTAACTGGCACATGTCGTCGAAGTTTCTTTCTGACATGTTGTGCTCATGTTTCATCTTCAATAACCTCGCTAGGACAGACAACAAAGAGTGACCGTGTGGATTTCCGTCCCAGATTTCTTTCTCCGCTGATTTTATGAGCTCATATAATCCTTTGATGTAGTTGTTGGGGATTTCTATGTGATCAATATTGGGGTCTACGTACTGCGACGGACCTTCTTCCTGATAATCTGCAGGTATTTCGTGACCAAGATTTTGATTAGTGAGGAAATATTCTTGATCATGACTATGAAAACTTTGATCTGCAAGTATGTTTTCGGATTCCCAACGCCTGTTCTGAGACCGTGAAGACGACGGAACATCTTGATTGGTATTTGGATAATTTGGACGAATATACTCTTCTCCGTGAAGATGCCAATTGTAGTAGTTCGGTACAAAACCATATCGACCTAAGTGCGCCTTCACTGTGTTGTCATCTAAGAATACTTTGTTTTGGCACTTTTTCTGATTACAAGGACAACGTACTTTACCCGCTGACAAACATTCAACGTGACTAAGAGCAAAGACCAGGAATTCCTCTACACCATTAATATACTCGTTAGTAATATAGCCATTTTGCAATCTACGATACATCCATCCTCTGTCAGTGTGATCCATATTTTCCTACAATAAACAGAATCAGAAAATATGTATGTATTCATTAGCTTACAATTATATTTTTATAATTAATTAAATGCATATGTCTCATAAAATAATTATAACAAAAGATTTAATTATCATGATAGTCTTCTCCATCGCTGTATTTTTTTCACAAATAATATTGATTAACAAATTATACAATACAGCCTTGATAAAATTTAATATATCATGCCAAAAATATTTTTTGATACCATATATATTACCAATTGGAAATTTACTCAACTAAATGTCATGTTCATGAAAATAAATTAGTTAACATAAGAATAAAATAAATTAATTAACAATAAAATATTTTTTTTGGGTTTTTTTCCGTTACATTAAAAGCATAGATTAATTTGAAATAAATTAAATTTTACTAAAAAAATGAAAAACTAAATATTTTGCATTATGTCTTATATAATTTAAAAATCCTATAGTACATGTTTCGCAAACCCATTTAACATTGGTTTAGTTTTATTTAATTTATATTACGTCAATTTTTTTTAATAAACCTTTTTATATAAGTAAACATATTTAATAAAAATTTGTGAAAATATTATAATCTAATACATAAATTGTATACTTATCTCTATCAATTATTTTATTCCAAAACACATAAATGATATAATCTCCAATACATAAAAAAAAATTCATTCTTATATAGACTGATAGTAATACAAATCCAATAGTCGCACAAAAGTCCACCTCTTTCCACGTTAAAAAATTCATAATTAAAAAAACTTATAAATTATGAGAGGAATCATAAAAATAATTAAGTCAAATATAAAAAAGTAAAAAAATCAAAGCAATTATTTCGGAGTAGGAGAATCATCGAGTCGACGAGTCATTAAGATAAATGAAAGAATATAATTTAAACATGTATATGCTTTAAAAATATGTCGTGTATTCTAATATAATTTTTTTTTATGTATTAATGCGCATGACTTTCATATTAATGTTGAAATAAAATAACTAAAAAATTGAAATAACATTAATTCAATTAGGTAGTTAATTTTAACCAAAACAACTACCGAATGAAATATAAAAAAATAAGATCCAAAGTTGTACTTACCTCACCGAATGAAGAAGCCGCAAATAATTTTGTAAGTTAAGAAAATCAAAGGCGGCGACGAACGATGGCTGTCGAAATTGGGTTCCACGGAATTTTTTCTAAAATAAGAGAAATTGGTACTGAAAGAAAGCCCCAAACAAGAGGATTCCGAAACAACTCTCCGATCTAAATTTCGATCACCGACGAATTTTTTAGTGACGGTCAAAGGTGATTTTTGTTTACAGAATATTCTGAAAATTAAATGGACAATAGCGATCGAAGAGATGAAGTGAAAGCATATAATGGTTATTTAGCCACGGTTTTAAAAAAGCGTGGCTAAATAACCACGGTTTTTTAGAAAGCGTGGTTATGTTAGCCACGTTTTTAAATAAACCGTGGTTAACTAACCACGCTTTTTAAAAGCGTGGCTAAATTTAACCACACTTTTTTTAAACCGTGGTTAAATATAGCCACGCTTTTTAAAACCGTATTTATATTTAACCACGCTTGTAAAAAGCGTGGCTAAAATAGCCACGCTTTTTAAAACCGTGGTTATATTTAACCATGCTTATAAAAAGCGTGGCTAACATAGCCACGGTTTTTAAAAAATCGTGGTTAAATAACCACGATTTTTGAAAGCGTGGCTATTTTTAACCACGGTTTAAAAAAGCGTGGTTAAATTTAGCCACGCTTTTTAAAAGCGTGGTTAGTTAACCACGGTTTATTTAAAAGCGTGGCTAACATAGCCACGCTTTTAGAAAGCGTGGTTATTTAGCCACGCTTTTTTAAAAAAGCGTGGCTAATTTAGCCACGATTTTTTTAAAACCGTGGCTAAATCAATGTTTTTTTTGTAGTGTAGAGATCGCCGATCGGGTCGTCCGAATGAGGGATCGGATCGTCGAATTGTTGCCTATAAATATGTCATCGAATTTCACAGTGATATGTGTGTTGTGCATGTATTCTCGAGTTTATGTGTCGCAGTTATTTATATAATTAAGTTTATCTGATTAAATTAATTACATACTTAAGTTTTTATTATCTAGTAGGTGATTCATACACACATATATATAAACGTTAACATTATTTGTATGCAACTTTGAGTAATATATCCTAAAAAAAAAACAAAACATGGAATAATATAGATAAAAAAAGACTGAAATATTTAAAAAGGAACATTATTTTAGAAAAACCAAAAATATTTATCTTTGTAATTAATATATAATCATAAAAAATATAAATAAAATTTCATCGAATCAATTAAATTTTCGTCACTATGATCCTCAACTTAAGTAGAGTTTGAAAGAGCTTTTAGGAAGCACTTATCAGCTTTAAAATTTTGAAATGTTATGAAATTTTGTTGACGAAAAGCGCTGAAAAGTGCTTTCTAAAAACTTTTTAAAATACTAGCTTAATACGAGTAACTTTTTTGAGAAAAAAAATTAATAAATGTTTCAAAATATTCATCATTTGATATTCGTACTTTAGAGAGGTGGTGGGCAAGTGAACTTCCCACGTTTACGGTCTCCTTTTAGCTATTGACGTGGTATTGTAGAAGTCAGGTTTAGGTCATTTTTCATTGAAAAACATATTAAAATCTTATATATATATATATATTTATTTATTTATTTTATTACGTCGGCCGCACCTTAGAAATCGTTTTTTATTTATAGAATTTTTTTTAATTGGTATTTATACTATTAATTTTAGGTATTGATATTTTGAAGTATATTATTAGATAATCAATTTATTAACATTTTTTACCCTACATTGCTAAATACCAAGATTCTTCTTGTGTGTTTGGAATGCAGGATTTGAATGAGATTTGATAGGATTCGGATTTACAAATACCATTTTAGTGTTTAGTAAAATATGATTTCGAAATGAGATTAATATTTGATGGGATTTCATTTAACTAAATAAAATTATTATAAAATTGATCGAATTTCGTGGGATTTCATAGGATTTGAGTTTTAAAAATTATAATAAAATTTATATAAAAAAATTATAATAAAATTTTTAAAAATTATATTTATATAACTTAATCGTAGATTTCAAACTTTGCAAATTTTTCAAAATATCATTTATCTAAAAAATTATATTATCAATTCACACTACTATATTTTAAATTCTTATCAAACACCAAAACGGAATTCCAATTCCAATTTTTTATAAATCCAAACACACTCGGGTTCTTAATTTGGCTGTGTTTTTTATATTTACAAAAATCCAGCCAAATTTAACAATATATATAATTTTTTGTTTATTCCAAAGCATTGAGGAAATTAGTAAAAAAAAAAAAGAAAAAGAAAAAGAAAAAGAAAAAGAAAAAGCATGGATAGACGTATCATTGGATTAGACATATCATTGTGCATCTTCTAATTAAAAAAACAAAAAGTATTTATCCCTCTCACGCACACAAATGCGTGTGGGTGTCAGGGTGTGTAATTTTTTGGAATACATAAATATATAAATATAAATAAATAAAAAATATATCGAGAAACTCCGAATCTGGGCCAAGTGTTCAGTTCATGGGCCAATCAGATCTTTACAAAACATTTCAAACGTAAGCCCAAATCAGTATCACGTACCAGCCATGGCATCAGATGAAACAAACCGGAGCCCCGAGATCCGGAAGGACGCAATACACAACCGATGGGTGATCTTTTCGCCGGCCAGAGCACGCCGGCCGTCGGATTTCAAGTCCAAGACCGATCCGAACGACTCCAAGGACCGAACCGAATGCCCGTTCTGCGCGGGTCACGAGCACGAGTGCGCGCCGGAGATATTCCGGGTCCCGCCCGAATCCACGTCCGATTGGCGAATACGGGTCATCCAGAACCTGTACCCGGCTCTCAGCCGGCGGTTGGACTTCACGGACGGAGAGAACGACGGCTGTTCGGCGGCGCTTCCCGGGTTCGGTTTTCACGACGTGGTGATTGAGTCGCCTGCTCACCGGGTTCATCTGGAGGATCATTCCCCGGCTAGAATCGCTGATGTTTTGCTCGCCTACATCCAGAGGATCGAACAGATACGGGAATTTGATTCCATCAAATACGTTCAGGTTCTGTTCCATCAAATTATTGCTTGTTAAATGACTGTTGTGGGTGTCGAGTGATTTTGAAATGTATATCCATTTCCATGTGAAATAAAGATAGTATTTTATCAGTTGAATCCGAACAATAAAATGAATTTGAAATAATGAATTTTCAAGTCTGACTTCAATTGACTCGATCCAAAAGTACTACAATGGCTTGTTCAAATAGGTATAGATATGTGAATTCGTATTTATTCAGGTATTTTTTCCTCTTTTTTCTTGATCGTAGAATACATTGTTTTGCTTCTATATGAAATTGTGTTGATGGTTTTACAATGCTACTCTGTGAAGATAACGGACAAGTCTCATCGGGATCGATCCAACGTGAAACTAGTACTTTTAGCACAAAAAAATAATACTTTAATATAACTTGAGGCGAATAGGGGATCCATCTCGAAAAATTAACATGTGAGATGATTCCGCAAGTCTTTTCATGTAAGATAACAAGATCAAGATCGATTCACTGTGGTCTGTGGCCTATGTTTGAATGGAATGGTGACTTGAATTTTTTTCACCTCATGGCTAATGGCATATTCAGGGTAGAATGGTCTCTATATATGATTTACATATCATTTAATCAATGTATCCTATTAATATATATTATGTAGGTTTTCAAAAACCACGGTGCCTCAGCCGGGGCATCCATGAGTCATCCACATAGTCAGATCATGGCGCTTCCAGTTGTTCCTCCCACGGTCTCTGCTAGGCTCAATAGCATGAAGGAGTTTTTCCTGCAAACCGGAAAGTGTAGTCTTTGTCAAGTTAAACGGGATGATCTTGTAATTGATGAGTCGAGCCATTTCATAGCAGTTGCCCCATTTGCTGCAACATTTCCTTTTGAGATATGGGTTGTTCCGCGCGATCACTCTTCTCATTTTCACGAGCTTGATCACGAGAAGGTAATTAGTTCTTTCTTTTCTAAGCCTTGAGTTCGGATTATAGATAAAAACAGGGTACTTTGTAATTCTTTATCCCATTTTCTCGATGTATGATCTTTGATTTGGATAGTAAGCTCTTGTTTGGGACTTGTGATGCGAGACTCTCTCACTAATTCCTTCCCGATACCTCTCAAAGAAAATATTGAATTGGATCCAAATTGACAGACAGCGTGAGCTTTACCCATGTGGTTATGCACTCTTTCGAATAGGAATCCGTTTTCTGAAAAATCTTGGGTTTTGTACTTTGGTGGGTCTCCGAGATTCTTTCGATGACCTATATAGTGTAGAAGGGATGTCTATTTAATCCGATTGATTGCGTAAAACCCTTGATAGCAACAGAACCTGGAAATGTATATAGAAAAGACACTTGTTCTCTATTAATCACGACTCCATGAGTTCGAATATCCTATTCCCTAAATCAAATACAGCCTAACTAGCATAGGACTGAGGATAGAATGATGAAAATAAGTTACTTTAAACACAATTGGTCGCAAACCGTTGAGTATGGTTGACCTTTTGTCATTATTTCATTATTATTATGTGTGTTAGTTTTTAATGGATGTTTGCCACTCTTCAATTTTCTTGAAATTTGCAGGCACTCGATCTGGCTGGGCTATTAAAGGTCATCCTCATTAAGATGTCCTCCCAACTAAAAGATCCGCCTTACAATTTGATGATACACACCGCACCACTCCAACTCGACTCCTCGGAGTTACCATTCACGCACTGGTTTATACAGATAGTTCCCCAGCTGACATTAACGGGCGGATTCGAGTTAGGAACGGGCTGTTACATAAACCCTGTTTTCCCAGAGGATGCTGCTAAAGTGTTGAGGGACGTGAGTGTACCAAACCAACGATGAATGTATTCTCAACGCTCTCAAGAGAATAATGATACTGCTATTTATACATTCCTGATTGTAATAAGGAAATATAATTCAAATATACCTTCTCATTCTATTCCTAGCTAGAGATGTAATCGAGCCGAGTTGAACTCTTGAATGTTTGAATTTGATTTATTTATCGAGTTGAGCTCGAGCTTTATTTAACAAATATATTCATGCCCACGAGCTTCGAGTTTTTATTAGCTTAATTAATAAATATAAATATTCATTGAATTCATTAAAAACTAAATTTTATATTTGGAAAAAAATATAATATTTTTATTAAAACTTGTAATTTTATTATAATAAATAAATTTAATCATTTTTTATATATTTATCAGGAGGAAAAATGTAAAATCAATAATTCGAATATCAAAACTATTATTTTTCATATACGAGCCTACTAACGAGCCTGTTCACGAACTAATAAACTGAATATAGTATAACTTGAATTTTTTCACGAACTAACAAACTGAATATTGTATAACTTGAATTTGATTCATTTATCTTAACAAATTTTACTGAATACTCTCAAACAATTTTTTTTTAATTATTAAATCGAGCTTCGAATGACTACGCACTATAAAGAAACAAAGACTTGTAAGATTTTCTCTCTCAAAACAAAAACTCCTCAAAAGCAAAAAAATAATAAAAAAAGAAATAAAAAAACTCCAATACTTTTGTATCGTTGGGTTTTTGCTTAATGGGCTTGGAAGTTGTAGGAAGGGAATTGCACCGCGAAATGGATTCTTCAGTTACGGGCTTCGGAGCAGACACACACACTTGGCGGGAAATGTTCCCGCCAAAATTCATTACTAAGGATGCCCTAGTCTGTACTGTCTCACGCACGAATTCGTAATTCCCGAGCAATCACTGTAGTTTTTTCATCAATGGCCGGCGATTCACCTCCGCACAATAATGGGAATCGGCCGAACGATAATGATAATCAGCCGTCGAGTCCCGTCTCTCCTACATCAACTGGTTTCAACACCGATCAGTTGCCGCTCAACTCCAGCCAGAACTATTCAGATTTTGACGACGATGAGGAGGCCTCTGTTGACCCGCCGATTATCGAGGACGTGGTCGACGACAACGTCAACGATGATGAAGAAGAAGAGCAAGGAGAGGATCTTTTCAACGACGATTTCATGGAGTCAGTCTCGATTTACTCTCTCTCTCTTTTTTTTTTTTTTTTGCCTGGATGAAAAGCCTCTCTTTTGTTGTATTGATGAACGAATCATGGATGATTGATTGTCTTATGACGTGATGATTGTAGTGATTACCGGAGGATGGGTCAGCAGGATCAGTACGAGTCCCAAGGATTGGACGATTCCATGGAGGATGAGAGGGATGTAAACCAGATTATCGCCGACCGCAGAGCTGCTGAGATTGAACTTGACGCGAGAGAAGCTCACGTCTTTAACAGCAGGATTCCCGAACTTCTACGCGAACAAGGTCCACAGCTGAATTCTACACTTGTTGATCAAATTTCCTCATTTTTCACGTTTTTTCCGCCTAGTGTAATTTTTAATGTTTTATAACTTGTCTTCTGGATCTGTTTCCTTTTAGCAGTGAATACTATTACTTGATACTGTTGAGAATGAATTATTTCTTCCTGTTCTCCTGATTTGGCTTTGCTGGTTGGCAACCTGCTGAGACGTCCAACTTAATCATTAATTTTTAATGCCACATACTTGACCAGACATACACAATGTTACCCCGTGAAAGAGTAGTCCTTGGCCTTGTTTCTGATAGGGTTGGTTTTTACATCCGCGAGGAGCAGAAAAAATTCTCATGCGAAAATATGATATTAATGTATATATTACAGTGTTGTCATGTATTTGAGCATACTATGAACTTTTTCCCCCTTCTAAAATAGCACACTGTGAACTTTGAAATGCTCAGTATTAGTTTTTTTTCTTTGTTCTTTTGGTTTCTACTTCAGACACTGATGATGATGGGTACAGACCATCGAAAAGAACAAGATCTGAAAGGCCTCCTCCGTCCACACCGGGAAGCACAGATGATGCTGATGGAATGGCAAGTTCTCCAGGTAGATCCCAGAGAGGACACTCTAGGGAAGATGTCCACATGACTGATCAGACAGACGATGAGCCCTATGATGTAGCCAACTTTGATTTGCCTATCAATTAAATTAAATTCATTAAATGTACATACAAGTAATTTTATTGGTGGGATATTGTTTTAGGATGAAGAAAATTACGAGGGCGAGTTTGAGATGTATAGGGTTCAAGGAACTCTCAGGGAATGGGTTACCAGAGATGAAGTAAGGCACTTTATTGCCAAAAAAATCAAGGATTTCTTGCTTACGTATGTGAACCCTAAGAATGAGCATGGAGATTTTGAGTATTTACGTCAGATAAATGAAATGGTCTCTGGTAAGACATCTATTCTTGTTTGAATGCAGAGTTGATAGTTTTCCTTTTCTCATTTAAAACATTCAATAGATAATTGCGAAATGCTTGTTTATGTCAATGAGTTGCACATGATACTAACCTTCCCGCATTCACTTTTTTTTTTATTTTCATTTCCAGTTAACAAGTGTAGCCTTGAGATTGATTACAAACAATTCATCTATATACACCCAAACATTGCCATCTGGCTGGCAGATGCTCCACAATCTGTCCTTGAAGTCATGGAAGAAGTTGCCAACAAGGTTGTTTTTGACTTACATCCAAATTATAGGAAAATTCATCAAAAAATCTACGTGCGCATCACGAACCTACCGGTGTATGATCAGATACGTAATATCAGGTATTATTGGGTCTGTCAATGGTTTTTCTAAGGAATGTTTGTTTATCGTGCTATTAACTTTTCATTTGTTCTTCACAGGCAGATACATTTGAACACTATGATTCGCATTGGTGGGGTTGTGACCCGACGCACAGGGGTCTTTCCTCAGTTGCAGCAAGTTAAATATGACTGTAACAAATGTGGAACAGTTTTGGGGCCATTTTTTCAGAATTCATATTCAGAGGTGAAGGTTGGTTCTTGTCCAGAGTGTCAATCAAAGGGACCATTCACTGTTAACATTGAACAGGTTTATATTTTCTTTTGCATCTTTAATTTAAGCACAAGTACAAGTGAAACCGTCCTAATCCGAACTCCTTTTTATGCTGCAGACAATATATAGGAATTACCAGAAGCTCACTCTCCAAGAAAGCCCTGGAATTGTTCCTGCAGGTCGACTTCCGAGATACAAGGAAGTAATACTGTTGAATGATCTCATCGACTGTGCCCGGCCAGGAGAAGAGATTGTAATACATCACATTTTGAACATTAATTTCACTGTAGCTAAACTCTGCTGAATCTTTTCATTTGGGTGACATTTTTATTTTCATGATCCAGGAGGTGACTGGCATATACACCAACAATTTTGACTTGTCTTTGAATACAAAGAACGGATTTCCTGTCTTTGCCACTGTTATTGAAGCAAATTATGTCACCAAGAAACACGACCTATTTTCAGCTTACAAGCTTACTGAAGAGGACAAAGAAGAAATTGAGAAGCTGGCCAAAGATCCAAGAATTGGAAAACGAGTAGGTCCTTGAGTGTTGACTGAATACCTGCTCTATAACTCTCTCCATGTGATTGCTTTAATGTCAAATGTATTTTCCTACTAAACTTTGTTTCCTTTTAATGTTTTAGATCATCAAGTCCATAGCCCCATCAATCTATGGTCACGAGGACATAAAGACTGCAATAACTCTTGCTATGTTTGGTGGCCAAGAGAAAAATGTTGAAGGGAAACACCGACTTCGAGGGGATATAAATGTACTCCTATTGGGTGATCCAGGCACTGCCAAGTCCCAGTTCCTCAAGTAAGAACATTTTGGAATGATTTGTTTCTGTGTGAACAATAGGCTAATATCGGCCTAACAAATCATTAGGTACGTCGAGAAAACTGGGCAAAGGGCTGTTTATACAACCGGTAAAGGAGCTTCTGCTGTAGGTCTCACTGCAGCAGTTCACAAGGATCCAGTCACACGAGAGTGGACCCTTGAAGGAGGGGCTCTGGTTTTGGCTGATAGAGGCATATGTCTTATTGATGAATTTGATAAAATGAATGATCAAGACAGGTGAGAAATTAATTATGATGCATGTGCTCTTGGTTTCCTTACATCATCATTCCTGTAAAAAATTTCTTATTATTCAGGGTAAGCATTCATGAAGCAATGGAGCAGCAAAGTATTAGCATATCAAAAGCTGGGATAGTCACATCTCTCCAGGCACGCTGTTCGGTCATTGCTGCAGCAAATCCTGTTGCAGGAAGGTATATAGAGGTTCAATTTAATGTGATGGGTTAGCGAGTGACGTTAGCTGCTGATAATGACACCTCATGCTGCTTAGGCTTTAAGGCATCTTAACTGATGCCAAACAATGGACAATTTGATATATGTAGCATCAACTTTCAGTGTTTACTTTTTGTCCTGGATAGATTGACAATTTGTGTTGAGAGTGTTATTCTGTTGCACAAGTTACTGAAAACTTGCTCACTTGATAAGCTTACGATTTCTTTAGGACTCATCAACGGTGAGCATGAATGAAATTCAATTTTAAGCCTCTTTGTTTCTCTTCAACTGCGCTTGGCTCTCTTTCCTTGTAATATGGTCCCAAGAGCAAACAGAAAGATTGTCTATATGATTCCAAATACATAGTTGCATATTTATTATTCTGTACTTTCAGTAACTGTAATATTTCGATGCTTTTTAAACAAAAAGATAATGCAAAATATTTTTCTACGATTTTCTTTTTCTTTTTAGCATTTTCAATAGTATTGACTGTCTAAAATGAAGTTTTAACTCTTCAATAACTGTTTATATTTATTCTGGTAAACATCCTCTTGCAGATATGATTCGTCAAAGACATTTTCTCAAAATGTGGAGTTGACCGATCCCATTGTTTCCCGCTTTGACATACTCTGTGTCGTAAAGGTCTATTTCAGTTTAGTTTACTGTTTTGTTTATTTGTTGTGTAAACTGTTTCATGATCTTTTATTTCAGTAATTATTCACCAGGAAAAATATTTTACGCATGCAGGATGTTGTAGACCCAATAACTGATGAGATGCTGGCACAATTCGTGGTTGATAGTCACTGCAAGTCACAGCCTAAAGGTGCCAACTTGGGTGACAGGTCAACCAATTCTCAGGATGATGTTCAACCTTCAATAGGAAGAACTGATTGCGAGGTCCTCATCACTTAACTCTTGTACCTGTCAATTACTAGTTCAACATGTTCTGATCTTCATTTATGATATATCTCTATAGATAATCCCCCAGGAGTTGCTAAAGAAATACATAACCTATGCTAAACTGAATGTGTTCCCAAGGTTGCATCACGCCGACTTAGACAAGCTTACCCAAGTTTATGCTGAATTGCGGAGAGAATCATCTGTGAGATTTCACTTGTGCAAATTTTTTTTTTCCTGAACTAGTGTGAACTGATCAATGTAAATGATCTTATTTCTCTGTATATTCTTTCTAGCATGGGCAAGGAGTTCCTATTGCAGTGAGACACATAGAATCAATGATACGAATGTCTGAAGCCCATGCAAGAATGCACCTCAGACAGCAAGTCATTCAAGAAGATGTGGACATGGCTATCCGTGTCCTGCTTGAATCGTTCATCTCAACTCAAAAGTTTGGTGTGCAGAAGGCTTTGCAGAAGGTATTTACGTGTCAGCCATTGTGATTGTGACAAAAACTTCTGTTCAACTCTAAGTGTTAATTTTTTCGAGCCAAAGCATTTCAATCTGAAGGATTATATCAAAATGATTTAAAACTTTTGCAGAGCTTCCAAAGATACATGGTATTCAATAGGGATTTCAACGGAACAGTTCTGCACCTTCTCCGAGAGCTTGTGAAGGATGCCCTGCAATTCGAAGAAATCATGTCTGGTCCTGCCGCAAAATTTTCATATATTGATGTAAAAGTAACAGAACTGCAAAGCAAGGTAATTTAAACTCGCAAGTTGGCCTAAAATTTGCACAAGTTCCTCGAATTCTTGTTTTTTTCATTTAAGATTCAGAGGGCTGATCAAGTAGATGTAGACTAACTCATAACTTCCACCCAGGCTCATGATCGTGGAATCAGTGATCTGAATGCTTTCTTCAGCAGCTCGGAATTCTCTGGTGCCAACTTTGAGTTGGACGAGACAAAGGGCATAATAAGGCATCATCTTACGCACTGATAGCCCTCTGCTCACTCGTCAACTTTTTTCATGGAACTCCGAAGGCAGGGTGCATGAGGTGACTTAAAGTATTTATACTTGTGGTTTATAATGTAGCGTTGGCAAGTATGGTGCTTTCTGAATTGATTATTGGTGTTTTTTTCTTGGCACAAATTTCCTTGGAATATGTAGTATGACGTTTAAGCAAAATTTATCCATGGAAAAGCAAATTTTGTTTTTGTCTATATGAAGTAACGAGATGAATGAAGATTTATGCATCCAATGAATTAAATGAACAAGCTTATGAGGATGATTAAAAAGAAGAGCTCTCAACTACATAAAGAAATACTCGCGATCACTAGTAATCATCTAAGACATGCACCTAACGTTGCTGCAAGCTCCTCGCTACGACCAGAATTGCACAATTTCTCGAAAAATTCAGCAAAAACTGAAAGAATTGAAAAAAAACAAGGTCTTTAAGGTCCACTTCTGACTGAGGATGAGGTCACTGGTCATCCGAACACCATTATTCCTTATTTCTTTTTACAATATTAGTAAAAATGCATGTGTTTTGCACGTAAAATTACTTATTTTTTGACCAATTAATTATATAATTAAATTAAAGATAATACTAATAATAAAATATACAGTAATATTGATTTTATGTATATATATATATATATATTGTAAAGTATATCACGTATTTTTAATATTCATCTACTTTACTATCTAATTCAAGAAAAAAAAATGTATTGACTCAAAAGTTTACTCAAAAGTTTATATATAACTTAGAAATTTTAATATATCATAAGTAAAAAATAAGATACTTCAGAAAAAAAGTATTGACTCGAAGGTATTTAAGGTCCACTCCTGACTGCGGATGAGGTCAATGCCATTATTCCTTATTTCTTTTTACAATACTAGTAAAAATGCATGTGTTCTGCACGTAAAATCACTTATTTTATGATCAATTAGTTATATAATTGAATTAAAGATAATATCATAATACTAATAATGAAATATATAGTGACATTGATTTTATGTGTGTATATATATATATTGTAAAGTATATCACGTATTTTTAATATTCATCATCTAATTCAAGAAAAAAAAAAGTATTGACTCAAAAGTCTATATATAACTTAGAAATATTAATATATCAAGTAAAAAATAAGATATCTAAGAAAAATATATTTATCACATTGAGTACAAAATGATATATAGATGGAAGTATAGAGTGGTAAAAAAAGATACTCAAAACATTGACTCAAAATATTAAATAGTAAAAAACAATGAGAAATCAAAACATATGATATAATTGTAATAATTAGTATTTACATAAAATAATATATGAAATTAGTGTTCATAATTAACAAATAACATAATAAGTAAAATTGTTAAGCTACTAAGTTTTTTTTGTCATACCAATTTATTACTTTATCTTTTATTTGAATTTTCAAACTTTTATTTAATATATATAATATTTTTATAATTAATTTATTAAATTTATCATATTTAATTAGCGTTTTTTTTTTCCTTTTCTTTCACCAACTGAAAATTAAACATATCAAGTATAATGAAAGATAATTTATAACACTTTTTAATTATAAACATTTTATTAATTATTTAATAGTTTTTATTCAAAAAATATAAAATATAAAAAATTCAAAATAAATTAATCTCTTTAATAAAATATTTTTTAAATGAATAATAGCGATATTACATCAAAAACAATTAGTTTAGTATACATAATAATTTACATATATCAAAGTATTCTAATTTTCTACGTTTTTATTAATCTTTGATTTTTGAATCAATTCATATATAATGTTTTTTTTGTCAAAGTGATCACCCAAATGCATGATATTTTATTTATATTAGAGTGTATCTTTCATAAAGAACTATTATTAATTATTGGTTTATAAGCTACACGATAATAAATTTACATAACGTATGTTTTTTTTGAAACAATGTAACCAATTTTTAAAAATCAACCAAACTAATACCATAATCTTGAACCAAATAGTATAAGTATAGAATTACTAAAAACATAGATCTTTGAAATAAATTATCATAATAAATAATTGAAATAAATCTCGGATATTTGATATTCTGTCTATTTATTTTAAATAATTTGAAAATTTTGAAAATCCTATATTTTTTACTATAATCATTTATTTATTTTCGAAGACCTTTTATTAATATATTATTTGAATTGTCCGCATAATAGATCTTTGAAATAAATAATCATAATAAATAAATGAAACAAATCTTGGATTTTTTAGTTTATGACTATTTACTTTAAATATTTTATGAGAATCTGTGAAAATGCTATATATTTTTACTATAAGAATTTATTATTTTAAAATTTTGAATTTCTATCTATTTAATTACTATAAATATATTTTGAGAATTTTTCAAAATGCTATATAATTTTACTATATGCATTTGTATTTTGCAAGAATTTTTAATATACTATTTATCGATGACCTTAATCTATTCCTTGATTGAATAATATTAATATATTATTACAAAATTTATATTGAAATATTGCAAATACATCCACGAAATGAAAAAAAAATCATATAATAACTTATAAAATTTATGTATGAAAATTTGATACAATTATTAGTAGGAAGAAAGTAAAGTGGAAGAACATATAAATTTTATGTATGACAAATATTTGACACGAGTAATAATAGAATATAACTAAAGTGGAAGTGATAAAATTAATAAATGAAAGTTACATTTGAAATCATTGTCTCCTGCATTTTTCATCTTTGTCTTTTTTTTTTTGTGTGTGTAAGTTTACAGATATAATCCTCATTATTATCTCATTTATATTATTATATAGAATAAAAAGGTAAACATGTATATACACAATGCAAAAATTTTACCCCTATATTCATATTTTTCTAGTAGATAGAAATAGAATAATCCTCATTATTATCTCATTTATATTATTATATAAAATAAAAGGATAAACATGTATATACACAATCCAAAAATTTATCCTTGTATTTATACTTTTACAGTAAAAATAGATTTGTGAATGATTTAGAAGAAAATTTATGTTTTGCCAGTTTCGTACAATTTTCTATTACATATATTCAAATCCTTGTTGTGCATACAAGAGAAAGAGCAATGAAATATATTGCCCACAGGGGCATAGACGAGTTGGTAAGGCCTGAAGTAACGTGAGAAGAAATTTTTCAGCATTGTGGATTCGATCCTCGTGTGGAGCATATTCCTGCTGAAATATTGTGGGGGTATGTTATAAGGGTTGGCCATGTTGCTCCCTCCACCAGGTCTCTGCCGCTCGTGCACATCTCTCAATTTAACCTCGCATGAGCCAATGAGCCTCTGGCTCATGTAGGATGTAGTATCTTTCGAAGTCAATCCTTTTAGAGAAATGAAATATTCAAATCCTCTGCATGTTTAAATTAAATCTAACTAATAAATATAAATCGATTTTCTATAATTGGCACACCTCTTTTTTCTACTAAGGTCAAATAGTATCCGTTTATTATGGAAGTGATGCAACGTGATTAAAATTATTAAATAATCCCCATTAAAACTTTTGTTCTATTTAGAAAGTAAAAAAATACCAGATATGCATTTTCTAATACCAATATTTGCGATTGAACGTGTTTAAAATCGATTATGTAAATAATATAATAATAAAATTTGATAAACAACATTTCATTATAATTTCTTATCAAACATTATTAAATCAAAATCAAAATCAAAATCAAAATAAAATAAAATCTCCATACTACTCTTGAAACAAACTTTGTTCTAGTTTTTTTACGCATATATATGATGAACAAAATTAATATCGGAGGAGAAATCAAAGATTTGTTATTAAAAATTAGCTGATGAAGAATTCAAAAATCAATTTCGAAATTCGCTAGATTCTTAGTTTACAAATAAAGGCACAAATGTACAATGTATTATTTTTCATGCAAAAATGTAATATTTTTTTAATTATAGTATCATAAGTAAATATTTTGAGATGGATCTCAAATACAATACAAGAAAATATTTATTTTTAATGTAAAATGCATTAATTTTTATTTAAAAATGTAATATTTTTGTTATGAAAAATATTGTGTAAAAATAAAATATTTATGTCAAAAAATATTATATAATATATGCTCGTTTGAGTAACTTTTGTGTCAAAAATATTTGTTTTAAATTTCTTTGGTTCTTTGTATATTTGTTAAGAGTCACAGCTACTACATGTTCCGCGGCTTGATTTGGCGAAATGGAAGATCCTTGTTCAGTGAATAGCCCCCGGAGGATCCTAAGCTTCTCCAGAAACCGGAGACCTCACGTTCCTTCTCCGGATTCAGACCGCCGTTCTCCCACCGGATTCGGTGTTTCCGGCGAGCACGGACCTAAACTTTCAGAAGTCTATGGCTTTGTCGGATCAATCACCACGGTTGTTGCTACCGGTGAGTTTCGACTTCTTCGTTTCTTACGATTTTTTTTTGTTTTTGTTTTTTTGCCCTAGGCCGCTAGCTGAATTTGTAATGTTTGGTGAATGCGCATGTTTTTTTTTTTTTTTTTTAATTCCCCCCGATGCTTATCATGTGAAATTAGACCTTTTCCATTTTGGTTTCTTGTAAAGCGATATCAAAATTGGGCCAAAATTTTTGTAGACATGAATCTTATGGGATTAATTAGTTTCCAGATTGTTGAGTGGGATAATTGGATGAATCGTGACACAAATTTACCAGCTACGCATCATTTTTTAAAAAATCTTTAGCTATATGACTTGTGCATGTTGTTGCTTTCTGTGCCTGTATCTGGCCCCGTTCCTCTCTACCGTTTTCTCGCCAAATTTAAATTTTTTTATGGATGAAATTACTGGACTGTCTGATTCTGCTTTTCTTTTCCCAGTTGAAGAAATATATTTGGATAATAGAAATTAACAAATTAAAAATGGAATCTTTTCATTCTTCAATGTTGTAGGTACTTACAATATCATTGAAGAAAACTTATTCTTCGTTTTTGACTGAAACAGCCATTATCATAGTATGGGCATATTTTCCGGACCACTGGTTACATTCCATGGGGATCTATTACTATCCAAACAGGTCAGTATTATGGAATATATGCTTTCCTTGTCCGGATTGACGTTTTTCCAATTCTTTTTTGTCCATTCATATGCTTTTTATATTCTTATTCTGCACTCACTAGAAAGTTATCTAAGCTAGCAACTTAGTTGAAGTGGTCCTAATGGTTATTGGTTTCTCTTCTTTCTGTTACAGTCTGGTTCAAGTTTATTGAGTTATACAATCTATCACTTATGTGAGATCGGAGTGGTTTCCTTCTCCATTGCACTACTCAATTAGGATGGAATTTAATTGGGATTTAATTTCAATTTAATTTAATTTTTTTTATTAAAAAAAAACTGTTTGCCTGCATGGATGATTGCTATTTGGTTACAGTGGTTGCAAACTTCACTAAATTTTTCCACTTTCATATAGTTGTTATTTAACATAATATGTCCTCTAGAAAGGTCAAATGCTATGTAACTTCGTAATGATGCTAGTTGGTCGTATGATATGGATTGTGAAACTTTTATGTTGTATCTTGTTTGAAATTGTCTATAGAATTGGTTTATGATATTCTATTACTGTGTGCATAACTTTCTCAGGTATTGGGCATTGGCTGTGCCGACATATGTTGTGGTCACAATCGTACTGGCTATTGTATTTTATACTGGCCTCAACTTTTTGGCTACCCCTCCTCCTACGTCCTTGAGCTCAGTTTTTGGTACGCTGACTTCTTATAAATTGCTTTACATTTGGCATGCCTTCTTCTCAGACTTTTAGTAAAACCTGAAACAGTCTTAATAGAAACAATCGTGATGGAACTTAGTTTGCTCTCCTTTGCAGATGAATTCAGTAGGGAACCGCTGGATACTGTTCTTTTTCAAGATGACGATGATGAGTATCCCATTGAACCTATATCTGACATTGATATCAGCCAAATTAATGACATCATGTTTAGCAATCTGAATGATAACCCTGTCACGGATATAGTCATTTAATTGTTGTTTTACTGGGATCACATTCTCCAAATCTGTATATTATCTGGTACATATCATGCACCTACTGACGATGTCCTGTCCCTTTGATCCTTCTATCACTTAGATAAGTTTATGGAACTTGAATTATTAGAAAGTAGTGCCTTGCAATCTGATGCAACTGGAAATTGATTGGCAAGGTTGAACAAGGGCGAATTTTTTTTTTTCTTTTATTTTTTATTAAAAAAAAAACCTAGTAAGGGAGGGGTCTTGATATATACTTTTTTGTGAAGTTATATTTTACCGCCATCATAAAGAAATATCCAGAATGGCATTTTGAAATCGAGCAAATTATGTTTATATTCCTTCTCTTCGAGAAAAGGAAGGATTCCAAATTACAGTTTAACACCCTGTATTCTATTGAGTCGAAGAAGACATTTTTTTTATGGTAACAAATTCATTAGAACTAGGAAGAAACATCCTGTTTAGCGTAGTAAAATAACCAAAACGGTAAATAATTTGAAGACCATTCTAAATTTAAAGAAGATGACATAGCCTTAGGAGCTAGCAAGTGAGCCACGCTATTTGCCGATCTAATCTACGCATGTGATGAATTGACAGAAAAGCCGAATGCCAGTCGAAGAAGACTTTTAATGTGGCGAAAACATGAAACTAGAAAGTGCATTAAGCCAGAGAAAAGAGATCATAGCCCAAATGACATATTTTGATGATCCATGAATTTTCGAAGCTGGGTCGACATGTATATATTTAGTTCCTTGTGGTTCAATGCTATTATGATAAGATATCTCTAGCTTACATGATGACATATGGTAACTTAGCAAAATATGAAACACCAAATACATTAGAAGATTACTTCTAAGTTCTAATTAATGTAATTCATTATGGCGTACAAACTAAGCATAATGTAACAGATCCATTTGCAGCGAAGGATACAAATAATACTTGACTGAAAAACACATTAGTGTACAACCAAAATGGTAGCCAACTCATTTGTTGTGCTAAGCAGTGGTTAGCATCTGAAAATTGGGCCGATGCGGCAATATTCCTATCGATTCTAGACATCATCATTCCTATCTTGCCACCAGCCAACCCATATCTCAGTAAATTATCATCAGACCTCAAGGATTGGTTCGATGTGTTCTTCGTATCTGTGCAGATGTGTAACGTGATCAAATAAGGAAATGATGATCTGTTTTATGTCCTTGGCGTTACTTCATGACCTTGGAGCTTCTTGATTGTTTTTCAAGTTCTGTATCTTTGCTAACTGAGAAACTAGCAGTTCATGCGCTCTCCTCTTCAACTGCAAGAGAAACACGGTTGCCACAATTAGTGCATGTGAAATATACTTTAAGGGAAACTGTTACGTCTTTTGGACCACACTAGAGTGCAATGCAGTTAAATGTAGCAAACTACGGAGAGCCACGTGTTGCATCGGAGTTTTCCTACTGGATGCTGACTTGAGCAAGCAATAGCAAGAGTGACAAATAAAGATATTGAATACCTTATCCCTGTCAGTAAATGAAGTATGCAAATTGGCGCGAGTTTATTAACCATTAATAGGACCAACTTGTGAGAATGTGCTGCCAAGAGCACTAGGGAGTATTCTAGTGAATTTCATCAATATAAGTGGATCACGTGTTTCAAACCAACATAGCATAAACATGTCTATATAGTGAATCCCAACTGATTTGGGATTAAGAATTGTACGGGATCATGACAATGATACGGATTGCCGATTGCGTGCATGCCTAGCTGCCACAGGGACTATGGCATAGTGTGAGATAATGTTAGCCCATCCGGAACGTTGATAATAATGGACAAGTAACCAAAAGATAAATCCATTGCAGCAGTTTCTGCATTTTGTTCCCGCAAGTTGTCAAGATCAAAATGAAGTTTGAATGCATACCTCATCAATTCCCACTTCATTCATGACTGAGACCCGTATAGCTCCATCAGGTCCAATTTGACGATACTGTGCCAGCTCTGAACTATCAGTATTAGTATCTTCTGTGATGAAGACGGCAGGAGGATCTTTTAGCAAATCACACTTGGAGACCACATCAAGCCAAAGATGGTGACTAAATCTCTCTCTTATTTCTCTGTAAATGGCAAACTGTTTTAAAACCACCATACATAGAAAAAATGTGAGTCAGTACCCATTGCAGCCACAACATATTGATCAGAGAAGAGAGAATAGGCATCTTCGTCATTCAAAATAATAACTTTCAGCAACAAGGGAACAAAAAGAAAGTTTCCGAATGTTGAATAAACTTGCATCTTTTCTGTCAATAAATTACACAACCGCGAGACACCAGCTATGTGTGCACTGATCGTTTGAGGTACTATTTTGTATTCCAAGTGCTCAACATAAGCATTATAAGCCTAACCATAAAACAAGTAAATGGAAAACTCATGCATAATATTTGATAACTGTGGGAGCTGGTTTTCCAAAAATAGTACCATATTTTCTGAAGGTATTTTTTCAATGGGTAATTACACCACATTTTCATGAAAAATTTAGGATCAAGTTAACATAAAGCATGTCAAAAGGGACAGATACTATACACAATAAAAAATATAATTTCTGTCGTACTAGTAGAACACCAAGGGAGTCCAAAATCCAAATTAGGATAAAGACAGGAAAAGAGAGCAAACAATTGATGCATTTAATTGTTTCTGATTATAAGCATGTCAAACAACTCTCAGTGAGAAGTTTATTTCATATGCCCCTTGAAAAGGCTCAAATCTGATGCAAATCCGACAGACTCGGGCAACCGTAATCCAGAAAGAAAAGGAAATTAAATACCTGATCAGAAGGTGACGTTCCACACTCTCCAGAGAGATCATGCACATAGAGTACAGCAGTTGGCAAATGAGAGAGTACAGCGAGCGTCAATTTTTCAAGATTATTCCTATCTTCTGCAGGTCAAACAAGAGAAACTTGTTCAAATGCATACCAAAATTAATGTGTTAAAATTAACAAACCAATTATAGCAACCAACAATATTATCCTGCATCCGCCAACAAAAAAAAATTCAGGCATTTTCGTCATTCATGATAATATAGTCATACCACTTGCAGAAGTCTAGACCAACCTAAAGCACATCTACAAAAGAGACGTGAGTGTATGGAACAATTACTTCTTGTCCTAAAATGGGACAAAATTGTGATCCGTAGATTATTTGAACTCAATGCATGACCGACATGAATAGGACAGCAGACTAGTAACACCATTATTAACCTTTTAATTGTATCTATATCAAGTGAAGGAATAATTCTGTTCCAAATCAATCTTATAATGCCTCCACACTCAATCCACCAACCATCAAAAGATTAACTTCAAATGCCCAACACAAACTATCATTTCCTCACAAACCAATTCATGTGTGCCAAACAAAGAGAAAGGAAGGTAGCTTTCCAATATACACAAGAATTAAACAGTGACTTACCGTCATGTCTCCTTAATAGACCAGGAGTATCTGTTACCTAATAAAAAATTAAAGTTAGAGCATCAAGATAGATGAGAGACTTTTTGACATAAGGTTGATCCCTCTAAATTAAGTGAACCTGAAAATTCTGGAAGCTCAAGTTTATGTGACCCATCAGAATTCCTCTGGTTGTGAATGGATAATTGCAGACCTGAAAAAGAAGTGAACAGCGACTAGTCGAAATTAGAATATGGCAAAGGTAACAGCATCAAACTGTGGATAGTCGATAATAGCAAGCTATGGAAAACGGAGAAATGGAGCAATGCATAAAGCAGTTTATGTGGACATTTATTGTCGTCGGTAAGAAAATTGGATATCACATTATTATTATTATTAGCAAAAATCAGTCCCTTGAAATAGAAACTTCAATTAAATCATTTCAAAGATTGGTATAATATATAAACAAGATAAAAATCTCATTGTCTATAAATGATTAGGGGAAGCAAAATCATAAATAAACTTTTAACCACACAAAAGCCATCTCGTAAGAGTAAAAATCTGTTACAACCACACTATTTTATATAACAATAAAGGATGAACAATCTGGAAATAGAGAAGATAGCCCAGAGAAATCTCAAATCTCTGTCCCTAGCCAAGCTAGTCCCTAGCACAAGCTAGTTAATAATCACTCTTAAGAAAAATGAAATGAATCCTCCCAACTCACGTTCCTCACATATTTATTTCATACACTCTTTCTAGACTCTTCTAAGCCTATTGGGCTATTTAGATCTAGGCCCAAGTCTGTAAAAATATCACCGTCTTCAAAATCAGCCTTGTCCTCAAGGCTGAGTCTTGAAACTTGATCTTCCATGAATCTTGCTTCCCTCCAGCCAACATCAAAGACAATAACCTCAAAACCAAGATCGAAGAACTCATTGTTAAATTCCTGCAACTTTGAGTAAAAATTACGAAGCTTATTCTTTCCAAAATGCGCTTTGTCGACAATAAATCTGCCAGAGAAATCACTCAACTCAACCTTCTCAGAGTCTTGAAGGGTCATTCCACAAGAACCCTTCCTCCCCGCCTTTCCTGTATTGGACTTCATGATCACAGAATTAGCTTCTCTGAGTTCTCTTTCGATCCCGAGAGCAGCATTGAATCTAAAAAGAAATCCAGCAGCTCTGAGTGATAGCATCCTTTTATCAGTTTCATCCCCTTGGAGTTTGACCCTTCTTCTTGCTAAAACCTGCCCTGGTTCATAATTACTAGCCATATCAATCTCCAAATCTAAGGAAGATTCTTGCCCAAACAGCCATCTAACTCTTATCCAGTGCACAATTGATACAGCCATCTCATCCAAACATAACGTCCAAGCAATTATTAGCGTGAAATCCACCCCTTTCACTCTAAATACTCTTTTGTTCATCGTAATTGCACAAACCCCCAGACCTTTACAGACGTCAATCACGCTGTCATGACACCCATTGCCTACCCATAATTCAACGATGTCCTTTTTAAGGATCAACGGCTCCAACTTCTTTAATAAGGATCTAGAAATATAATTGTGGCTGCCATCCCTGTCCTCCCATACCAAAAGTGCATATCCACTAATTATATCAAAGGATCTCAGTTTATTAAGCTGAAACTTACCTTTCACTCGAACCAAAAGTTGATTTAGGAGCTTCAATCTGCAATCTTCGGCTCTTTCAAACCTCGACTCTGCCTTCCTAGTCTCTTTCCGCTTACTTATGGGCTGTTTGCTATCGGCTTCATTGAATCCTTTGCCTTGTCCTTTCTTTTTTCCAATTTCTTTATGTGCTTGCAATTGGCTTACTCGGATGCTTGTTCCTCCCGTCTTGCTTTCGTGCATAAACGTCAGGCGTGACACCCTTTGCTCGTTCTTCCATTCTCGATCTGCGCCTAGGCTCGCATTAGGGTTGCTCCAATTTTTTTTCTGGGCCCCTTAAACACCAGGCATATGCATGGTAATTTAGCCCAAGCCCACTCAAATTTTATTTGTCTGCAGCCATCGCTTTGAATCCCTGAATTCTGCCGCCATGGCTTCCAATCAGCGAGGCCTTTGCCTGGTTCTGTTGCCTTATCTGGAGGCTTCTTCTTTTTAATCCATTGGAACCAAAGATGCGTCGCATTTTCTGGAATCCTTTTTTGAGTCTCCTGAAACCAAGGATGGAGCAGAATCCTCCGTACAACTGAACTTGGTTTTCCGGTGATTGATGGGAGACCCAATGGTCAATTCAGAGTATGGTTCAGCTTCGAAAGCCCATCCAATTAGGTCTATTCCAGCAAATTTTGGTAGAACTCCTCGTCCGAGATCTCGCTTCGCCTTCTCCATGGAATTTTCTTCAATATTTTGCTTCCCTTCAGTGCCCAACATTTCGACTGTTGAGAACTTGCCTTTTTCCTTAACTCCCCCAAAATCTGGTACTGATATTTCCTTCATGACAGTGTCATCGATCTGCATCTTTGTAAATGGATCATGAGCTTCCATTGCACTCTCCCGTGCCTTCTCATCAGCCTGTTCATCAGAGTCCCCAACGATTTGGTCAGTGAAATCCTCATCGATTTTAACTGCATCCTCCGAATCCTCACAGATAGTTTCTTCTTCACCTTGGTTGGGTAGTGTTTCTGGAATTCAAGCTGAAATTTCTTCCATCAATCTGGTTTTGCTGTTTGAGGTATTTATCCAACATCGCCTTAGTCTCCTGCACCAATCCCAAAATCTCTTGCAGTGTTCGATCGTAAGTTTATGTGGTTGCCATTTCTTCTCTCTCAAAAATTATCCGGCAGGTCGGACCAATTGTTACAACCACACTATTTTATATAACAATAAAGGATGAACAATCTGGAAATAGAGAAGATAGCCCAGAGAAATCTCAAATCTGTCCCTAGCCAAGCTAGTCCCTAGCACAAGCTAGTTAATAATCACTTTTAAGAAAAATGAAATGAATCCTCCCAACTCACGTTCCTCACATATTTATTTCATACACTCTTTCTAGACTCTTCTAAGCCTATTGGGCTATTTAGATCTAGGCCCAAGTCCGTAACAAATTCCCACGAAGCTTTGAATAATTAACATATATGATTCAACTCAAAATGATGTACTATACAAAATGATGTCTGATCACCCAGTTACATACCTCAGGCTTTCCTGTTGACAGTAGACGTACCAACGACGATTTTCCAACATTAGGTGCACCGACAAGACAGAGAGTGGGTGTTTCCAAATCGACAACAGGCATTGCCCGCAAAGTCTGTCAAAAAATATGAAAAAATTACATTCACCTTAACTAGATCAGCACGACCAAAATGCAACTCCCATTTTATAGCTTTGTATAAACATTTCTAGAGGACCAACAAAGTACATCATAAGTTTTAATTTACATGACAAGAGAAATCATGCAGTAGTTAATATGAACCTTTACTTGACATGGTGCTTAAATTAATGCTTTAAAATTCGTGCCATTTCCTTTTAATCAATCCATCACGTTCTAAACAGGACAATTTACCTTGGCAATGTTCAACAATTCATCTACAGCTCTTCCTTCACAACTAAAAATTTCTTCTATTTTATTCATTCCCTGCAGACAAAATCCAAGAAAACTAAGCTAAGGACCTACAGTTAAATGGACTTCACAGTGTGCATGTGTAGAAATGCTAACCTCACTCAAGCGCTCCTCAGCTTCACGCTTTGAGAGTGACTGCCAGGAATCATTTAAATATTCAGCAGGAAAGCTTTTGTAACCAGTACACAAATATAGCCTAGTCTATTTTAGAGTGATGATGTGAATCATAACTTAAATGAGCTCTAATCTCGGAGTGAGAGCATTGCTATGTATGCAATTCATGCTGTCTTTTCCCTCTAACCCCAAACTTTATGGTTAGCAACTGGCTCGTGAACCGGTTAACATTGCCTACACTGGTCTGTAAAATTTCAGATGCGCCATTTACACCGTAACTTACGTTCTCATTGGTATAAGTGTAACTGGTGATTATCAAGGAAAATTTATAGCTGTTTACACAGAATTTTTTTATTTCAGCCAAAATATTTGCGGACAAAATGAATATTTTCATTATTCAACCTATATTTACATGTTTTCTTTGTTATGTAGTTGACATGGTCACATGGACAAACGGTTCTCAAACATTAAAAGTCTAAAGTATTTTGAAATACTAGGTGGTAATAATAAAACAACTGCAGATAGAATAAAACCATCACATTGCTCAGTCCCTAGCGCATGGTTCGCATATTAAGCTGATTGATATATGTGGTAGAAAAAGCACCTTGGCACAATGAGCTGCGTGTTCTTTTCCTACTGAAACCACTTTCTTCCGCAACAAATCAACCTTGCCCAACACCTGCCGTTCAGGAGGAATCTAGAACTAAATGAAGCATGAAAGGCAAACTTTGCCATGCAAAATTATTTAAAATGAAAAATCTTCTGCAACAGGAGTATATGAGCTTCTACTTTGATAGCAAGAAAAATATGCCAACAAGCACAACAAACAATGCCAAAGCTCTTATCACATAGTCAAATGAAAGATAAAAGGATTGAATAGTGAAGGCAGTCTCACATTCAAAAGAATTCACTAAATTTGCTGAAAGATGGAATGGAGAAATAGAGCAAAAAATTCCAAGGGAACCTTCTTTAAATAGCACCGTACCTACCTCCTCATAGTTTCCATCTCCAAGAGTCAACTCAATTAAAGAACGTTCATAAGGATGCAAAATCTTTTTGTTGGGGAAGTTCTCTTTGTATGTCCTCAGTGGAACCGCAAGTTCCTGAATTTAAAAAGTGGGCTAAATACTAAAGCAAGTTCTAATTTAAATGGTTATATTAATTTGGGGATTTATGTCAAATAATTGACCTTCATTAAAGCATCAAGTTGTTTTGCACCTCGATTTCTTTCACGTTTCGCAACATTAGCAATACCTGCCGAGCATAACTAAAGACAGCTTTAATTAGAAATTTGATAGTGCGTCCATAAAGGAGAGGGAACTAACCAATTACCTTTTGTGGGGGAGATCCTCTTTGCCTTCCTCAACGCTGAACAAAGGATATCAACCGATGGCATCACCATGGGAAGCTTTTGAAATGCACCAACAGCTTCTAAAGATACTGCCGCTTGGTTCTGAAAATTAAACAACAAATTGCATAAGATACCACCCTTTGACAGTTTACGTTAGACAATCATGCTTTAAATTTTAAAATAAAGAGATTAATCACTATCTGAGTTAATAGAGTGAGTAGTGATGAGTCTGATGAATCGTGATTCATAAATCATAACCAGGAATGTGGTGAAAGACGCGACACTCTCAATTGCATAAATCACAATTCACACCATGAATATTCACCAGTTAATTCAATGTCATATTGATTTTTTAAAATTAATCAAGACCGTGATCCTTACATCTGGATAGATTCAATCCAAATACGGTAGTTTACATCTCACAACCCTCAGTAAAAGCCAATTCAGGTCTGAAAAGGCATAAAATGAAGTTATATTAGTTTGATTATGCCCCAGCTCAGTAGATGTTTTATGCATCTTCATAAAAATGGACAAAAAAATGGGCTTTATTTAGAAAGGAGACGAGTGGCAATTAAAACAAAACCAAGACATACCCCTCCAAAGGTCGAAACTTTCACCAGGATACAACCTAGTTTGGCGCAGATATCATGGAGACTATGCTTTATGCTGAATAATGAACTAATGGTTCACATGAGAGCTGAATTCTTGTTACTCACAAGTCACAAGGAGTAACGGGAATGTGAATCATGATACGAGATATCCAAGTATTCTCAAGTATCCAGAAAAGGACTCATTTGTATTTGCCATAAATCAGGGCTTAACAGAACCAAACTACATTAATCTGAAAATAGAGAAATGTCTAATTATTCCTTGTTTTCTAGTTTTTACAAACTTACAATGGTGAACTCAGAACTGATAGTAACAACATTATGATAAAAATCAACTAATGCAGAGTATGAAAAATATTTTTTTTCTGCATTTGATTCCAGCTAAGACCGATAATACCACCAGACTAATTTTCCTGAGAAATGCATCATCAGTTATCCACTCTAGAAAATCATCAACTTTGTGAACAAATTAATTCATATGATAACCCATTGATCTTTATTCTTTATCTAATTTAAATTTTACCATAACCGTTCGAACAACAAATATTTTCTACCCAAGAATATAAAAAAACAATAATTTATACCGGACTTTTGCTGCCTTGCGAAGCATCAGCGCTTGGAACGTAGCTTCCATCCACAATTCCATAGGAAGTGGTCTGCATTTGCCTGCTGAAACACACAATCTTCGGAGGCGCAAAATTGAGAACTGCGTGAAATATGAGGCAGCATTTTAGATGATAACACAACGATAAAACAACGGCAAATCAAAGTAAACGTACCTTTGGAAAAATCGCATCTTCTTAAGATTAGAGAGGTCGAGGCACTTTGCCGCAGCAGGAGTAGACTACACGCGCCGTTCATCTTCTCAGTCTCGCAAATGGATACTCTTGCGTCTCCGTTGGAGAGTACACAGAGACCTTATTTCCTTGGGCCTTCATCATCTTGTAAATGGGCTTATGAACAAATTATGGGCCGGACCCTTTTCCTCTGATTCGAATTAGACTCTGTACGATTGCAGTTTTATGATTTTTTTTAATTATATATTATTTATTTTTCGATTCAAAACTAAATGTAAATTTCATTATATGTTTTTTCAAAATTAGAATTGATTAGACTTAAAACAAGGCATTACATTAAAAATAAATAAAAGAGTTGATGTTAGATAAACTATAAGTTGTCGACTAATATTCTAAGGAAGCTACTAACAAAGGATATTATTTTGCTCAAAAAAACAAAATCCAAGGATAGTATTGTTTATTTATACTGTGAATATTAATTATATATTAGTATAGCCGCACACGCATTGCGTGTGTATGAAATAATACAATATACTTAGGGTTTGTTTGAAATTGGTGATAAGATAAATAACATAGAGATAAGTAATATATTATAATAAAAAATAAATAAGAAATAATAGTTAATATAAGATTTGATTTGATTGATAGATTATAGTTTGTTTGATTTGATTGATTATATATTATGTAAAAATAGTAAATTATTATTTTATCCTTTTAATAATTAATAAAAATATGAATAATATTATTTATAAAGAGTAATATAGTAATTTAAATTCAATGATTTGATTGATGTAAGATAAATAATTTATGATTTGATTGATGTGATATAAATAATTGAAAGATAGATAAATAATATGACAAAAAAATAGGTAAATAATATGACAAACAAACGTGATATAGATAAGATAATTTATAGGTAAATTAATTATATATAACTTCAAACAAACCCTTAGTACATATGTTATATATAAATATTATATTATTTTCAATAATTTTTAAAATTATATATATATATATATATATATATATATCTATCACATTATCTTGTATAATAATTTGGGAGGCGAACCACATGTCCACGATAGGAGTAAAGTAGTCACCTTTTGTAACTTTTTAATATTTTCGAATATTCGTTTATTACTAATGGCAGATTCTAAAGGAAAGTTGGAAATGACTTCTCAAAATAACAAATAAGTTTTTTTTTTTTTTTTTGTTATATCCTAATTTTAGAAAAATATTTTTTCCAAACTATTTTCTCAAGAATTATTCTTAAGACCTACAAGAAACAACCAAACATAGTTAAGTCAATGCATTGAATTAATAATATTTTAAAACCCCGAAGTTTAGATTTTAGTCATGTAACTTTGTTTGATTTTGGTTTTAGTTTTATAAATTTTCAAAGTTTGGTTTTAGTCCAGTAACTTGGATTTTTGTTTGGATTTTGGTCATTTTTTCATCGAAAATTATTAAATCAATCGAATATCACTTATTTGACATCAATACTATTTTATATGACTCATTTGACAAGATAGAGTATCGAAACCAAAAAAGTAATATTCGATTGATTTAATGACTTTCGATGAAAAAAAGACCAAAACCAAACAAAAAATCCAAATTATAAGACTAAAACCAAACTTTGAAAAGTTATAGGACTAAAACCAAAACCATGGCACATTAAAAATGTAATTTTTCCTTGCAAAAATACAAGTGTAAACTAAAACCCAACAATACAAATGTGCACAGACTTCTAAAAAAAACACAAAAACTACTATAAAACGATTTTACGAGTCAATTTTATGATAAGTCTCATGTTTGATTCGAACCATAAAAAAAATATCACTTTTTAGATTAAAAATATCAATTTGTCATCCTAATATAAATCTGATCGACGTTTTGGTTTAGCTTTTTACTTGCTTGGACGCAGATTATGATTTCGACGTGAACCTATCTAACACGAGAGCCACTGAAGAGCGCAACTCCTCGCATTTATCGCCCGCACTTTTGGAAACTTTGCGAACAAAAGAGGGTGTGGTAGCTTTTTTTCGTGGCGCCATGTTGCCTCTTCTTCAGCAATGCACTCTCAGTTTTAAGCCCAAGATCGATATCAATCCCTTCATCCACTCAACCCCACTACCTCCAAATCTGTCCGCCACTTCTCGAACCTTTTCTCCTAGGATGACCTCATTCGCAGCAAGGTACACATGCACCTCTGTTCATCTGTTTATCTTGCCATTTTCAGTGAACTGTTGGGCTTTCTCTAGTATTCCCATTGGGAAATTAATCGCAAAGATTATATTTTTTTGATGGGTTTGGTTATGATTCCAAGGCTCACTCATTGAGCAACCAAAGTTGCTATTGTTGCATACCACAAGTCCTCTGCAAGCTTTTGCCGTTAAATCCAGCTACTATTCCCATTTCATAATCTGTGGCCGATCCAGTACGCTCGGTGTAATTCATAAAGTCAAATCTTGGGTAATATGTATGAGGGGGGGGCGACTGATCTACTCGCCCTGGTCTTGCCCTGCTGTGAATCATCTTGTTTCTTCTTTGAGAATTGTGATATGTGTGGTTGTTTTGTTAGAATTTCCCTTGAATTACTGATTTGATATGAGTCAAATAATTGATTCTAGAAGCAAATTTGATTTTATTAAGATTATGTTATATCTTTACTATGATCATATTGTTAAGAACGATTTTCTGCCATCGTCCCAATACATTTTGAATATAAATGTAAAGATCGTGATTTGAACTACGAATATTGGTGTCTCAGCTATCTGTGTGTTATTTTTAGGGTAGCTATCTGGGTGTTATATTATTGTGTAGTGGATGTATTAATCTTTGTCAAACTAAGTAAATGTTGGGTTATATTGCATTATCTACTTCTTCCTCTGTTATACTACTATCATTCAAAATTCAACATAATCTTTTACCTTCATATTTATCAGACAATCTTCAATCGGTTCTATTGCTCCTTTGGAAGCTATACTATTTGATATAGATGGAACGCTATGTGATTCGGATCCTCTCCACTACTACGCATTCAGAGAAATGCTCCGAGAGGTTTCTTATCCTTATTTTTTTTACCTTCTTAAAGTGGTTTTGTTTTATTTTCTTTAAATTGGGACGGACTGAAAGAGGGGGGCAAGGGAGGCTTATTGTGCCATTTCGATCCACTGAAAGCAAGAAAACGATGAAATTCATCTGCACATGCTGGAATTTGAAAATGCAATGGCTTTTTTCCTATTGGTTTTTCATAGGGAGTTTCAAGCAATACTAGAGAATCTAAATGTGATCAACCTTATACTTCATTCTTATTCCTGTTTTTGCTTTATTTTGTTTTTGTTTTCACTACCTAACAGATAGGATTTAATGGGGGAGAGCCCATAAGTGAGGAATTCTTCATAAAGAATATTAGTGGCATGCATAATGAAGAACTCTGTCGTGTGCTCTTTCCGGATTGGGAAATTGAAAGAGCCCGGAAATTTATGGATGATAAGGAAGCAATGTTTAGGAGGTAAACTGAAACTAAAAGAATTTAAGTTGCCATAAAGAGGCGTCGAGCAGATCTTTCATTTCTTGAAAACTTCTTTACAAAATTGACGGGTTTCTTTTTTGCATTTTCCGTTTTAATTGGCAGCATTCACCTCTTGTGTAGTGCCCTTATCTTTTGACACTTGCAATCAGCAAAACACCTACCCCATGTTTTTTGATCCATCGAGCCATCCTATAGTATGGTTGTGATATAAATTTAGAGTACTGTTTTGAACTTAATTGGCCAAAGTAAATCCATATTTCGAGCATTCTCATTTCTTCACATTTCTTTTTATCATCATATATTCAACAACTTTTCTGATAAAGGCTTTCAGCGATATCATAGCTGATCATTCATAAAAACACAGACTGGCATCGGAACAGTTAAAACCCATCACTGGTCTCGATAAGTTATGCAAATGGGTCGAAGATCACGGTTTAAAACGGGCTGCTGTTACCAACGCACCAAGACCAAATGCTGAACTGATTATCTCTATACTAGGCCTAGGAGATTTTTTCCCACAACTTATCATTGGAAGCGAGTGTGAACGAGCAAAGCCTTTTCCAGACCCTTATTTAAAGGCGCTACATGAACTTGGAGTATCTTCTGCCCACGCCTTCATCTTTGAGGTTCGATTTTGTCCTTACCAAACATCAATTTGGTTCTAGATATGTTTTCTTGAGATGCCACTTGAACCATACGTTAAAACCTCTTGGCATTGATTTTCTTTTTTATAATGAAGGATTCTGTTTCTGGGATAAAAGCTGGGGTGGCGGCGGGAATGCCAGTTGTAGGTTTAGCTACGAGGAATCCCGAGAAGCTACTTTCTGATGCTGGTGCAAGCGTAGTCATCAAGGATTTCGCAGACTCGAAACTGTGGACAGTGTTAGAAGATCTAGAGAAGAAAACCGAGGCAGTGAAAATAACTGCTTGAACTAGTGACGCCTTTTGAGCTAGTTCAATGATTTAGTTCCAATTTATGACATTATTAGGGGATTTGCAAATGAGCCATTTATCAGTAACTATGGATTTCAGCACATTGATACGATGAGAATAATTTATGGCAACTGATAATTCATACGCAACTTTTGTTATATTTTTGCTTACATTCTTTTCGGTTTAAGCTCGGTGAATTATGAAATTTAACCGATATTAGATATTTGTTGGCTCCTTGACCAGAAAAATACTGTTACCTTTTATTTTATTTTATTTTATTTTTTATGCAAAATCAACTTTTATCTGAGAAAACATTATATTATACGAGTTCTAGACATTTGACACCCTTCAATTTACATTTACACCGCATGCATATTCCGTGAATAAATTGATTTCAAACCGGGTATGCTTTGTGTTAGCATCTCTCCATCACTTTTGTGTGAATCAATCATTGAAATATCAAATTTTTTAAGCTATTTTCCAGGTGCATTTTTTCCCAATTAAATGAATGAAACGCTTCTTTTTTTGAATCTATTTGAATGGAACGCTTCTAAAGACTAAAATGCCTGACAATTGATATTGTCATAGATGAGCCGAAAAGCGATTGGAAGTGAAAAATACCAGTAATATTAAGTTGAATAAAACAAAGCAACTTCGAATGTTACATGAATGAAGAGTCCAACATGCCGAAAGTTCAACATTATAGATTATACTATTGATAGAATATAACGTTCTAGATGCCTGTGATTGTGAAGCTTAAAATTCCTAAATAGTTGTGAAAGTTTAAACAATACCAAATTGCGAAAAATGAAATTATAAGGTAACAAAAATGAATCAGTTTGGGCTAGATGGGCGGGCCAAAGACGGATTCTAAACACAGGTCACCAAAAATTTGCCTATATTAACAATGATATCTGAGACGTAAAAATCAGATATATATATCACTGATCCTTACATAAAGTAGTACAACGAATACTATGTCTAAAATACATCAATCAAGCCAAACAATGTAAGAATGAATCCCTGATCTAATGATAATCAAGATTCTGTAAGCGCAACCACCGTGTAGAGTGTATTATAAAACATACAAATTACAGAATAACATGTTCTGTACCGCAATCTGAAATTCATCGAACCCATGAGACAGAATCAATTTCATCCCTTGCTTTCTTGTATAATTCAAGTCTTTTAGCGTATTGCTGCCTCTTCTCCATCAACGCTGGATCTTCGTCTAACAACTCCGCAAGTTGCTTACCCTACACACAAATTAAACGAATGATGACATTTAGTTGAAAAACGATAGTCCCAGGTAACACAACCATAAAAGAAACAACCACGGCAGAACAATAATCCAACTGAAATGGGTGACACAGAATTTAATATAGACTTATTATAGCAAAACAATGTCAGTCAGTTGCAAGAAATTCCAATCAAATTCTGGAGAAACAAAACTTAAAGAAACACATTAACGATATAACAATGAAAGAGGAAACATAGGGCAGTACCTCTTTCTTCCCAATTAGAATGTAAAAGTGATTTAGCAAATTTTGTTTGGCCTCCTTGACTTGACAGTAAACCACGGCCTTTGGGATTGAGTTCCTCAGAGTCTCAGACACCATATTAACATAAGATGAAACATTTGACCCTATCCTCCTGAAATGTCCATCACCGTAACGATCAATGGGTGGGGCAGCTGCTGAATTTTCCCTTGGATTCTCCTTTGGGTTACCCCCTGGGTTTCCCATTTTCTCGAATTCCTGGGGAAGTCTCCTGAAGAATTCAACAGTCAGATAAGATGATTCCATATCGACCAATCTAATCACTGTTTTCTTGCCCTCCTCACGAAATCGTTCCAATGACTCGTTTGATGCCGCAGCTATTGCTGATTGCAGAGATGGAAAACGCTTTAATTCCTGAGCACAGAAATCAAGAAACAGATGATGCATGGGTACACCCAAACGAACCCAAATACAACTATGAACAACCTAAAGCTAACCTGACACTCCCCAATTGACTTCCTCACGAGTTCCTTTAGAACAAAGTGAACCTGAACAATAGTTTTGTCGGTCGGTCATGGGTAAAGAAAAACATTAGTCATGAAGAAAAAATGGCTCCAAAAGATATACTTACAGCATCCACAGATGCTTCGGCTGGCCCCCTAAAATAATTTAGGGAACCCTCAATAAGTCGTCGGTAACCTTGCTCGGGAGCAATCAAGTGTGGTTGATAACCATCAGCTTCTGATACAATCCTTTTCACATTCTGCAATGAGAGATGTCGATCAAATGGAAGCTTTCTCAAAGCAGCTGGCAGCTGGTTGTCAAAAACTCCATAAACTCGATCACCGCCTGGTCGGCTGAGATAATTAATACATACTGCTAATTAGAAACACAGACCACGTGCATTCATAAAACAAAAGAGGTGTAAAATGAAACAATAGCAAGCAAAAGCACAGATAGAAATATACCCTCCATCAAGATGCTCCTTGAAAATTCGATCGAAAGCACGGCAAAGTTCTAAGATGGTGTACAATTGAGCCTGAAACATATACTTCAGTACCAAAAATTTTGTTCATGTTCTAATCAACCATCACAATAAGGTAATAAGCTCACCCCTGCATCAACAGCTACAGGCCTTCCAAGGTGGTCCAACTCAGCATCTAGTTCATCAATGCTTTTGTTGATCAGTGAAGTGATACTTGGTATTCTAGCCCTTATGACAGATTCCAGATGCTAATTATAAAAATCAAGAATATGAGCCTTAGATGATATCAACAACATGAGACACTCACGAGTGCATTGGAAAGTCAAATTTAAATGTAAAACAAGACTACCTTCGAAAGAAGCTTGGCAAGATACTCGGAGCCCATTTTACTTGCCAAGTGTCCATAGTCGGGACTCGTAGCGAAATACTCTCGTTCCTTCCGCCGTGCAACAATCATATCAACATTTCTATTGATATCCGCTTGTGAACGATTCACAACACCTACCCATGGATGCTGTAAACGATATGATCTTCCTTCCAGAACCTATTGAGGGTGTCATAAGAAAGTTATCGAGCAAGTCGAGATATAGAATCTTTACATAAAAATTTTCAAATACAATGGCAACACAACGGAAGAAAGAGGAGACAACAACAAAAGAATTACAAAGAGATTTACGCAAAAAATTGAACGACAAGAAGCAAATATAAACACGACAATAAATAATCGTGAAACTGAATTAAAAATAACATGAAACTTTAGGTGCATAATGCAGATCGCTCAGCACATGGAAAAAATTATGTTTGTAAGAGAATAATACCCACTGGCAGTAGCAAGTTCTAGTTCTTGTCTATGCAAACTATTCTGGTTTAAACAGAACGATGCATATCTATGGTTTATATTTTACTGTGGTTCACCCTTTCCAGAGTGCTTGTGCTTGTGCTCGAGTACGCATGTGTCTAGAAGATAGTGAATTAGTAATAGGGAGAAAAACTTACATCCACTGCATTAGTTCCTTTATCCATCAGATCTAGCTTAGTGAGCACCCCAAATGTGCGATCACCTGTATAATTGCAAATAGAACCATTAAGATTACAACACAAGTAACATGACAAAGTTCAGTCAACATTATGGTTTAATTAGGTTTAATTTATATCTGCCAAGTAAAACCTACCAGATGGATCCACTTCTCTTGCGAGTTTAATGGCATCTGAGGTTGCTATATCTTGGTTCGCAGGAGATATTGCCAATATGATACTGTTGGGCTGCCCATGAAATTGCAACAAATGTTTTACAAATGCTATCATATATTTATAAGCCTATTGGAATATGCACATTCAAGGCTTAACGATTTTATCTTTACCTTCTCAACATAAGAGCGAACCATATTTTCAATATCTTGGACAATGCTTTCTTGTTGCCCCTCTGAAATAGAAAAACAGAGGTTTTCTTATTACATTAGGTTTATTGAAATGAAATTGTTACCAGTGAGGGGAGAGAAATTTACCAACAGCAACTTTAGTCAAACCAGGCAGATCAATCAGAGTTAAATTGACAACTGCAGGACAACAATTTAGAAAAACCCTCATGTGAGATAAAAACAAAATTAAAAAACTCAAAAGTCGAATTCTGGTCATTCTCCTTCCGCTGAAACAATCAGAAATTATTGCCACAACACAACATTACCGTGGGGGGAGTAGATGCTCAGGTGAATAGGAACAGGAGAAATCATCTTTGACTTCCCTGTGACTCTGTCAGTCTCATCCTGAATCTCCTGGCGAACCAAGGCTGCATGAGAACATGTGACTATGTGAGAACCAGAACAGTTCCTTAGTTTGGTCAGTACCAATGAAACAGTTGAGATTACTGAGAATGAAATGGCAATGGTAAATAATAAATATAGCATGTACACCACAACAGAAACATTAGGCGAAACACGGACATATAATGAAAGTACAACAAGGACCCTACATAGTACTGTCGTATGAAAATTTATAACTACGATCAAATCCCACTGAAGTGAGATCCTATTTTTAACACAACAACCCTGACTTTTTCCACTTCTATCCAACAAATTGCATCAATAACCTCGACGAGTAAATAAACATGGAGGGCCATACAAGGGAAGGCACACAAATAAAGTACCCAAACCAAAACAAAGATAATTACTAATTCATTCCTAAACAGAACATACAGAAATCAGTGAATCGTCTCCGTGGTAGATGCCCAAACTCAGCATATTCCTGCTTTGCATCTTCGGTTTGTTGCAGTTGCAGCACCAAGGGCCGCCTTGTAACAATGCCTACATTCAATAATTGGGATGTGAATGATGTAGCCCCACTAATCATATCAACACAAGCATGCACATGGAACATAACCATCTATTTCTGATTAAAAAAAAATAAGACAGATAAGCGATTAAGAACTAACCAGAGCCTCGAGGAAGAAAATCTCTCCCCACTATGCTCTCCAACACCGATGACTTTCCTGAACTCTGGTTTCAGTTCAAAACAAAAAAAAAACCTTCAATATGAATCATAAAATGCTCACAAACCACACGATTACCCACAGCACTTATCTTACAACTAAAATCAACAAAGAAAACCTATTTACCTAACAAACTAAAAAAATTTCAATTATATTTATTCAGATCAGCTAATTTTACAAGCTACTGACAAGAATTTACCGAGTTTACATGAGTTAGAAATTCGTGTAACGACAGATACCTCAAAACAGCTGTAAATCTATAAAAACAAAAACCTGTCCACCGACAACGGCGACGGAAGGTAGAGCATCCCACAGAGAGGAAAAAGCTTCGTCACCACCTCCGTAATCGCCGAGGGCGGTGCATGCCCTTTGAATTCTGTTCACCAGCCCGATCAAACTCTCCATTGTCGCCATAATTCTTTTTCTAAAAACGAAAAAATTCGACTTTTATCCTGTTCTTGAACAGCAGATCAAAATCGAAAGTTCGACTAACGTTTTGGATTCAACAGCAGAAATATATTGGAAAACAATCAACAAACTTCGAATTGAAGTAAAAGAAAGATGAAATGTTTGAAATAGGGAGAGAGAAATCGAGGAGTTGAAGTTGGACTGATTTTTTCAAACTTTGGAATAAACAATATGTGTTTTGCATTTTGGCCCTTAAATTATAGGGAATTGCGTCTTTCGCCTCTTTGTTGTTTTTTCATTTGATATATCTTTTTTTACTCCATTCGTTTTTATATTGTTTTTATTGTCTCAAATATATAGTTCAGTTTATGTCTCAATTAATTTTTTTACATGTTTGGTAGTATTTTTCTTGTTATTTTACCAATATATCTTAATTAATTAAATAATTTTTTAGTTGAAGAGGAGATTGTTATGAAGTTCGAACTCATAAAATGTTGGAAAATATATAAAAGATATTTTGAATTCATTAAATAAAGATGAAAATCGAAGTTGTTTGTAATTTTTTTTTTCTAATTATTATTAAGAAAACAAACAAGTTTATATATTTAAAATACAATAAGTATCAATGAGATGTTATAATGAACGATGTTATAATGGACAATTATCATCCGTCACTCAAATATATGAGATTCATATCTGATTTCATATGGGGAAAAAAATTAGGTTCGTGGCCATCAAATATATCATAAAAATAATGTTTTTTGGATAGTAATAACTCAACTATTAGCTTATGTTTCAGTTCGTCTGAAAAATAGAATCCTTAATTATATGATTTTGCCATATTGCAATTGTTTATTGCATTTTATATTCTACATTTTTTTACTAACATATGTTGATTATAAATTTTATTAATTATAACAAACCTATCGTTCTAGTTACGTAAATACTTAGCATTCATCTATGTTAATAAGCATAAAGTAGATCGACATTAATGATGCATGTTTTGATAATTTTCGTTATTTTTCTATATGATGTTGATGTGACATTAATTTAATGTAAATATGACGTAGTGCTCATACATTAATGTCAATCCAATATTTTTTATGAAATTGACAGAAATTGATAGATATTCGATTTAAAACTGAAATTTAATAACATAAAAGACCAAAATACAATCATGCATAACTAAAATAAATACAATTTCCCGTTGTACATTAGGGTTGTGGAGATTTAACGTTACTTTTTCGCAACTATTTGTTCATTTATTAATTCTTAGATTAGTTATCAACTTTTACAGATGCAATGACCATTTGAAATTTGAAAAATTGTCAAGTGGGTGAGCTCACCGTTGGAGATGGGTGGGTCCTATCAACAGGGTGTGATTTTTTCATTTGACAGTATAACCTAAAGGTGAGACTATGCTGGTTCTTTACACATTGCTAATCGAAAAGCAGAGATTCATTGTTATTAAAAAATAATGTCTTCGATATTAATTTATAAGATATATCTGCATAAACCTGCTATGTAATCCTGAGCACTATCAATCTAACAAGATTGTTGAACAAACTACAATGACTAAAATCACGCCACGCCAGGCCATGCCCTGTGTATCTGAGGAACTATAATCCTTGATGCATTTCATTTCAAAATCGATGAAATTCATTATAAACAAGTTTTGATGTACAGAAACACAGATTTTGGTACAAGTCGCAAATTCTCAAGACTAGAAATTTATGGATGAGTAGATAACACAAGCAAATTTTGGTTGCAGTGGAAGGTTCAAATCTTGGCAAAAGTATTGGAGCTTAGATATCCGCTCGCACGCACGGCATCTGGAATATGTGAAAAGAGGATTGACCTAACGAGAATGGATCTTCAATCATTTTTGTAAACCAATTTTGCGTAATCAGGCACCCACATATTGTTCGTTACAAAAATTTTTATTTCGTCCTGCAAAAAGCATCATATTTATATCAATGTAGCCGTTAGATGCAAACAATGATCAAACGAGTCAATATCACAGAGATGACATGCCAAACTACATTAACCAGCACATAAAAAGGATTTGCTATGCTCCTTTAATTGCTGTCAGAAACAAACATAAGATACCGTATCTCATTCAAATGCAACATGTATCGTGATTAAAAAAATAATTAAAAAAAGAAGAGGAAGAAGAAGATTGTTTGGGGATGAACACTGACATTTAATTCGTCTGGAAAAATTCATATAATATGGGAGGAAAACTTATAATTTAAAAGAATTAAATAAAAATTTTTGCTTTTTCTTTTTTTGGTTCAACAGAAACATCAATCCTCTCCACTGCTAGCTATGCACCTAATATCATTGGAGGCTCCTAGTCCTCGTTCATGCTAACATTCCACTAAATAAAGGAATCCAACTCCTCAATGAGTCGGTGTGGGTTGTAGAGCCAGCAACCCCGAGATATTCTGAAAATGATTTTCCAACTATTTAGCGTTAGTTTTGTGGTTCTTGATTACCTACATACATAACATCTCTTGCAGATAGAAGACATAAATCTTCCCTATTTATAATGGTCATCCATGGTAGGTAAAAAGGAGGCATTAAACTTAAAAGGAAAAGGCACAACTGCATGTCCATTTTAATTAATATACCTTATTAAATTTCCGCAATTCTCGGGCATCTGTTTCGCGATATCCTTCCGCCAGATCCTCTTCTATGGCTTCTGTAATGACTGCTGCGGCTACCTCCTTCGTTATATCACGTATTCTGGTTGGATGTTTTGAAATTTTTTAAAAAAAATAGCGGCTTGGTTTGAAAAACTAAATAGTAATTATATTCCTAGACATGCTTGAATACCTCGATATTGATGGATATATTATTCCTTTATGTACCTCTTCCTCGGTCATATATGCAGCTAGGCTGTAGTTATAAACAAAGAATATAAATTTAGTGAATATCTGAGTAAAGAAAAACTGATAGGCCAAGGAACTCTTACCAATAACACGTATCTGTAATAACATTGATATTTTCACAAAAAATGAAGCAGAACCTATAAACATCAGTAGAGTAACTACTTGGTAGCAGGTTCCATTATAGCAGTTTTTGGTACTAGTTAGCACAAAACGATTCCAATATTTAATATTTTTAGTCATCATAAAATCTAGATGATTCATTAGTTCAAAGATTCTACTTGTTCCATATATACACGGATAACAATTTACGAGATGAATATCTTTAGCTGATAAATTAAATTTGAATGCTCTATGAAGTACCATTCGGCTGCTGCCTGTAACATTCCATCTGAGACAATCTTAGATCCAGATAGAAGTGTTCCAAGTCCAATCCTACATCATTTGTCGGAAAAATTAGGACAAATGCTAACTATATCGGTTATCGATCATATATAAAAAATTTCAGCATCTAACCCGGGAAAAAGAAACATGTTGTTTGCCTGGTTGCAGTGGCCAACATGACCATTTCCTGTGAAATTTTGTTGCCTTTAGTGACAAAAACATAATTTTCAAGAGAGAAGGACTAAACAATCTTAGACCAAATAATCATAACAGCCATTTGTCTGCATACATTCTCCATATCACTGGCTTTCGTTCGCACGCCATTTGCCGGTCTACATTCTCTACATCAATGTATTAACTAGAACGCTTCACTTTGGTAATTCTCTAGAATACATGCTGACAAACATATAAAACACCCAAATGCACTCGCTGACCTATCTGTGTAGATACACAACCATAATGTAATAAAGTACTCTCACGAAATCTTAAAAGAAACATATTGGATTATTGGTCGCTCAAAGATGGATATATCACATGAAGCGATCTTGAAAGCCATTGACATTATCTCTGTCATATCAAGTTTCTTAGTATAATATATTGATATCGATACTGTTGCCAATCTAGAGGTTATTTTTTGTGGAGTTTCTTGCATTCTAGGATCCATTCTTACTTGATTAGCAACACTAAGACAAATGTAAAACCATGAAAACATTGTAATCTCTCTCCATTGCTTCACCAGTTCCGTAAGTGGAATGGAGGGACTGGGAAAATTGGGCCATGTGACACAGTGTACTAGCATGCAACATATCAGTGAAGCATTTTTAAAACAACGAGAAAGTTCCTTGATCATGAGCAAAGATAGCCATTGATGTGAAACACAGTTAAAGCACTTTCTTCATCAACAAAGACATTAATCTCCTCAAATGAGTTTACATGTTAACTGGAATATTCATATTTTCAGGATGGATCCATAGTTATCTGAAGGAAAGGGGGCAAGACAAAACTAGGAAACCAGCATATAGGTCATTCAATGTGATTAGCAACACTAAGACAAATGTAAAACCATGAAAACATTGTAATCTCTCTCCATTGCTTCACCAGTTCCGTAAGTGGAATGGAGGGACTGGGAAAATTGGGCCATGTGACACAGTGTACTAGCATGCAACATATCAGTGAAGCATTTTTAAAACAACGTGAAAGTTCCTTGATCATGAGCAAAGATAGCCATTGATGTGAAACACAGTTAAAGCACTTTCTCCATCAACAAAGACATTAATCTCCTCAAATGAGTTTACATGTTAACTGGAATATTCATATTTTCAGGATGGATCCATAGTTATCTGAAGGAAAGGGGGCAAGACAAAACTAGGAAACCAGCATATAGGTCATTCAATGTGAGTTTCCCTAGGCAAAGTTCTATAAGAATAAACCATATAGTGGATGAAGGACTTCAAATTATGACTTAACATTCAACTATAAAGAATTTTAGCAAATATTCACGGACATAGAGTTTAACTAAAGAATTTGGGATCGATTATGTTTGACATCTGTACAGAACGCTTTTTAAACATCACTTCATAAGAAAGCCCAACCATATAATATAACTCCTCATTTCTACAAACAAATCTCTACTTGGAAATGCATGCAATTATGAGAATTTGAAATATACATATAGAAATTTTCAGTTGCCCAGCAAATGATGTCAACTTCGTGTCCGACCACTAAAACCCGGTGCCGTGTTTTAGTGGTGGGAAAAATCAAAAACAAAAATAACTAAAACCCGGCACCGGGTTTTAGTGGTCGGGGACGAAGTGTGCAGGAATTTGTTGGGCAGCTTAAAACTTCTATATATATATATATATATATGTTGGTATTGGGAGAATTAAGCACAATTACAGTAACTTACCCAGATTAACATTGCTAAAAGGGCTTCCACTTCCAAATATGATGTGGTCACCAAGAATGGAAAATGCTTCCTCTGGTGTGCATTCAGCTAATAATATTTTTTTTAAAAAAAATTTAAAATACCAAGAGACAAAATTGTACGGATAACATACTTTAAAAAAAATATATCAAATATTACCATTTCTTGTAGGATTAGACATTGGAAAAATTGCTGGTCTAGTCGAAGTTGATTCTTTGAAAGCCTCTAATACCTGAATAAAAATAACATTATTCTAGTTACTGCTCCAACTGTTTCTAAAAAAATTCATGGGATCTAAAAAAAGAACTCTATATATGATCAAGCCATCTTACGTTGTTAGGAAAACAAAAATGTCAGGAAATAAGTAAACATGAAATGATATTCATACCTCTTTGGAAAACAAGCCTCCAACAGCTGACAAGCCAAGAAGCACATCTGGCTTCACCTGCCGCACCTGGTTAGATATACACACAAAATTTTCATGCACAAAGATTTTAACCACATCTCAAATCTAGTTTTGAAGACATGCATCAATAATTAAATACACTTATGTTTCAAAACATTTATCTCACAGTAACATAATAGACTGTTCCAGACATTAACCATTAAGAAATCAAACAATTGAAAGATCCCGAAGGTTTAGGATACTGACCACTTCGGCAAACTTGGCCCCTTCTGTCAGCCCTTGGCGTTCAGTTTCTTTGGCTTTCCTAGCAAATGGGAGAGCATCTGGATCTATGTTCTCACGTGCCTCCGTTATGAGCCCCTAAATCAAAAAGCATTATGCTTGTAATACAGCAATTGCTGTGAAGTAAGAGATGTTCGAGCCTAAATAGTCAGAAGCAGCTTTATTATCAATCACGGAGTAAATTTAGTCACAAACCAACATCAAAATACCAAATCAAATATACATCACTAAACCACTAACGTTGGCATCAACAACCCAGAATTGACTCCTTGCACTTTCAAAAGCAACTTCAGTGTCTCCTAGCATTCTTGCCATTGTTTTTCTTGCAGCGTTGAGAACTCCAATTCCAGCACTGCAGTAACAAAGATTTACTACCTTTAAGATTGCACTATAGAAGAATGTGTTTCAATCCATGTGAGACATTTTAGGCTTTGGAACGAAATTAGAATGATGATAGGAGATTTCCGCTAATATATTCACAAATTAATTATGTCATAGGAACTCGGAGAAGGAAAAACACAAGCATGTCTATTTGAAGGTTTCATCAATGAGACGAATCGAATTTACTAGTAGGTATGCATGAGAAAACACATACCACAGTAAGCGGGATTGAAAACTCTCTCCAAATATACTGTTGATAATTATCTAAGTGAAAATTTATTGTTCTATATCACACAAGGAAGTTTACATAAATGTTGTCCTGGCCCTGGGTCAAACTTCACCACAAAGGAAATGGAAATTTCCTTGTATGCAAATATGTTACAATATTGTTCACCTCGTTTTTACTCTCTACTTTAACCTGCATCACTCAAATGTTTTGTTGGCGAGATAGTTTTCTTGATTTGGTATAATCAATTCAATCTGGAATGTATTATATAGATACATGTTTCATCTGATTCCTTAAGTTTCATTGATATGCACATGCACTACATGATCAATAGCTCAGCACATCCCTACTGTTGACTTTGTTTGGACAATTCAATCTAGAATCTTTTATAGACAAATGTTTCATCAATCTATGACACCATGCTTTTTGTATTATTCTAGAATTTCCACGCGAAGTGATTGATACCATTACAATTTCTCGGGAGGAAATACTCTTCTGTCATTTCAATTCAGTAACTAACACTAAATATTTCATACAAAGTTAGAGGGAAAATATCACGTAATATTTAAGGCTGATACTATAACTATCTAATACTTCTGAAGATCCTAAGAAAGGATGGTAACAGAAATAAATAATCCACCTTCCAGCACCAGCCACAACGATTTTCATTTTCGGGAAATCAATCATCGGTCTACCTTGTGCTCTGACTGCTCCTAAAAGCCCAGCAAGTGCAACTCCGGCTGTTCCCTAGAGTGAATATTGGCATGTAATAACGTACATGATTTTCAATCAAAGCATAGAGACTCACTGACTCAGCAACCAAAAAATTGATTTATACCATGTACCTACATGGGAAAAAAATTTCCTCGACAAATTAAAATGAATTGTAAGAGAGCAAAAAATGATTGCAACAGTCACCGTAACTAGGATGCAGTTTGTGCACGTCTTCGGAGATGAGTAATCATAAAACAACCATGGCCTATGTAATGCACTCTTGTTTATCTCCAGGACCCCAACCTGGAAGCTTATATTCAATCTTGCAAGACAAGAGATGGGCTACATGCGATAATATGTGCACATCACCGGTTTTGTGGCCCGAACATGAAAACATGTCTAAAACATGATATGCTAACGCACCGCTCTCTCCTGCATCTAAAGAATTTTCAAAGAACCACCGATCTATGATATGATTTAAAAACCTATGTTAAATTGACAGCTTGAATAATCATGAACTGCACTAGTGACAATCCTTTGGGTGCTAAACTCTAAACTACACTAGGACAGTGGATTTAAAAGTGCCCACCTGAACGTCGTCATTGAACATTCTGTATTCCTTCCTGTAACGTTGCAGCAACTTGAAGGCCCACTTGCTTTGAAAATCTTCAAACTGCACCGATCTTATATGCATTAATAATCTTACTAAACCTTGCATAATCAGAAGAAATTATCATCCTGCAAAGCACATAAAGAAGCACCTGGACAATCACATGTGGCCAACGAGTAAAAACTGCTTCCATGAATTCATCGATAACAGAAATATACTCGTCTCCATCAAGGCGATGCTGTTGCAATCCCAAATCTGCAAGGTTCAAGCGGTAAGGTTGTTATGAAATCTTCAAAATACAGAAAAAAGATGAAGAGAAAACAACCTCCATAACAATGATATTCAAACAACACAATAACTTATTTCAAAATTAGCCTGATACTATTTGAAAATGTACAAACTACCATAGATTATTCACTGAGAACCCTCAAAACTATGACATATCTATTGATACAAGGTTGGATAACATTGGCTAATGACTTCATTTTAGCTAACAAAAAACACTTAATTAACATCAGAATAGCTAACCGTAAAATTTCATCAAACAATTTAAGAACCTATACGACTTCACAGCCCTAGAGATGAAAAATTCTCAGAATGCTCGGAAATTGTCTGATGATGTGTTAAAAACTAAAAAGATGGAGTGGGTTTCGGAGAATTAATAAATGGCAATCTTTATCTATTATGATTGAAGATAAGACAATTACACAATGGGTCTTCTAAAAGCTTCTCGTTGTTCGTTCCAACATCAATCATGACAGGAAGTACCTATGGCATCAAACAAAGATGAAATTAGCCTTTTCAATTGAAGCAAATGCAATACAATATTACCTGTGTTCAACAGAAATCAAAACCTGTCTTTAACTACTGGCGAAACAAAAAATCAGTCCAATGCTGAGAAAACAAGAAATATAAAACGGAACAACAACTGGTGTCCAAAACTTAATGTGTATGTGCAATTAATCATTGGGCATGATATAGAAGATGCCACTCATTAAACGTTGGAAATTTAAGAGTTAAACTAACATTAAAAGAATCAGAAAAGGAGAACAAAATATGACAGAGGCATATTTCAAATTCAATTCGGTTTTTTTAATTTCCAACATATTTTTTACGTGAATATATCTAAAAGAAAACAAGTAATGGAACCATATTACCAATATTCTAAATCTTATGACAAGAGAACTATAAAAAAAAAACTAAAAAGTTATTCGCTCCCACTTGGTAATTTTGGGAGGTTGCTACTCAAGAAACGCGTCATTTTTGGAATTATGATATACACCGCCCTTCATTTCCATAAATCTATCCAGTTTGGTTTTTATCACAGATGCTTGTAAAATTTAGGATGTTAGTCATTGTTGAGGTTCGATTTCACATATCTAGTGCAATGTTATAGATAGAGAAAGAACGAGATAATACTCTCTGAGGATTTATCCCTGCAGCAGCAACATAAAGGTCCAACTTTCCAATCGCAATTCCAATACCCTGAACCCCAAGATCTCCAAGACCCAATATTCTGCTTCCGTCCGTTACAACGATCATATCAACCTATATGGAAAAAAGAGATGATTAAAATGCAGTAAGATGCCGCCAAAGAGACATTAAACATACTGATATTAAAGAAACAACTATGGACATTTTCATGTCATACTGCATTACTATTTACCTGCCACTAGGCATTATGTAAGTGTACAGGAAAAAAGTACGTAGAATCAAGACCTATGAACCAATTTGTAATGTTTTGTGGAAAGCAATTTCATGTCTACTCTCCTGCCCAATCTCTGCGGCAGTTAAATGACTCAGAGTCTTCTAGTACAAACCCATTCATCAGGTAATTGAAAGGCATGTGATGCAACTTTCATTTGATGCTGGTGATAACATATGTAGGCACAACAACAGAGCAGTTACAACTTAAAATGTCGCTATCTAGCCTCAATTAGTGAAGCAAAAGAATTGCTCTCGGATAGACAATATCAGATGCTTTGGATTTGAGATGACAAATCAATGTCCATGACACACTGAACTGGTAGCAAAATTAGAGCATTGAAACAGCTAAAGTCTGCAGTATTCTCAAACAAAGACACTGACAAGAATGACAAACCTGATCTGCTGGCCAATTATAAACCATAGACATCATTTCTCCACGATCTGCTGCACTAAAATACATTCCCCTAGGTCGTCGGAACAAGCCACCATAATTTTGACAAACCTGACCAACGGTTGGAGTATAGACTATGGGTGCATACTCCTCAATATTGTCGATCAGAACCTGTAAACATCAAATCGAGATGACAAAATGAGAGATAGAGAGAAGGGGGGATCAAATTCTCGGAAATAATCCACTATGGTATCACAAGATAAAAATAAGCAAAGGCGGTGGTGTCTCAGATAACGTCCTAGCAAGAAAAAGGCTGAGACATGTGGTGCGTAAGCAATAGGATTCCTGGGCATGGACATCAGAGAAGAATAAGACGCCAATTGTGAAGGAGTCAAAGGCATCCAGCAAATAATCCACTCTTGACTGGTCCAACCTATTCGACTATCAGTACATTATTAGCAGTCTTAATCTATGCCTTTAATTTTTTAATGTCAAAATGGTATGTCAGTATACCCTCAGCACATGCGTCAATTTAACACCATTAATGGTAACTTTCCATCAAAGTTAGTTTATTTGCATTAATTTTCTCCTTCCATCACTAGACATGTCAAATAAATAAGCAAATAAAAAATAAAGTAATGAATCTGATTTCTGAAGTACGTAAATTAGCACTCAGACATAAAATTTGATTATAAGATGAATAAGTACTTTATCAGGATTTTGCATGGGCAACCAATATCATAAGAATGTTGTTTGATTTAGCAAACAGTCAGGAGATTATAACGTAGTATCAATGTTCTACTTGAGAGGACGATGATGCAGCTACCTCACGAGCTTAAAATATTTAATTGATGTTACCGATGGAATGAGGAAATTAAGTAAAGTATAGCTCCCTGACCTTATAATACATCGTCTCGTTCCTATCATGCAAACGGTTAAGAATGCGCCATTTAGCCACACTGTATGGATCAGATGGTCCGTCTCTAGCACTTACTTGAAGCCTTTTTAAGTCCACCACTATGATTTAAAAAAAGAAAAGCAAAGACAGGGACTATAAGAAAATGAAACTAAAAAATGTTACTCCTTGACTTCAAAACTCAAAGAACAAATCTTTTAATCAAGCACTTCTGTGTGTACAAACTGGAAAATCTTGATTTCTTTGCAAGTTCTAACTAATTTACACAGAATGACAGGCCTTTCAAAGTCTGATAGACTTTTTATAGTCTCTGACCAACTGCAACATTCTTTATTTAAAGTAATTTGTAAATTTTCCTATTCTTCAGCGTTTCTACGTCTTCGGCGATGGTGGCCGAGTGGGCTTTATCTCGCATCGCATAAATGCTTCACAACATCCGTACAAGTAAAATTCTGATGAGGGTCTGTGAATAGCAGACAAAGGTATATATATCTAAGTTATTATTTTACAATCAATTCAACAAAAATAGTGGTAGGGTTAGAAGAACCATTAACAATACTTGTTGCCTCTTAAATCCGCTCACCAATCCCTGTAGCCCGGATCTTTCACCTAAATAAATTAATTGCAAATTTGATAGTCCTCTTGTGATTTAGAATTCTTCAATTTGGGCAAAACAGGAATTTACCTGAACATACTATTTTCTGAAAGTTAACAAATCCGTGTGTGGTTATAAATGCTCGGTATATATAAACCAATTACAATATCATTTAAACATAATTCATACAAATCCAGAACCCTAACTAATTAACAAAATAAAGAAAGAAACCATGGTAACCAGTGGATATAACTTACTAAACCGCTCGATTTGTTGTTCAGGAGACATGACATTTGGAGGCAGTAGCCCACGAAGGTCGAGACGATCACGTTCAGTCATGGAAAATGCAGTTCCCTATATTAGGAACACAACAATGAGAAATCAAACAAGATGTTTGCTCGTCTCCAAACATAGACAAAGAAATCAAAGAAAAGATTCATTTTTTTTGAAAGACAGATGGTGAATGTCGACGAAATACTAAACATGAGAAGAACCTGAAATACCAATGCCAGTTATAGAAGAAACAGTAACATGTTAGTGTACAGTTTCCAAGTTATTAAGCAAAATAGAGAATAAAAGACCAAGTGTGAATGGCATACAGTATACAGAGATATCAATTTAGAGTTAAAGCATTGACATAGAAAGTGCCATTAATGTCGCAAATACCAAACTCCTCGCACCATTGTCCAATTGATCCAACATTCAAAATATGTTCCTAATAATAATTAAGTTATGCAGGTAATTTACATGTTCCATATTGACTATGCAATATAATATGAAATGGCTAATAAGTTCAAGAAGCTCTCCAACCTTAAGGGTTAGTTTTTGGTTTTGGGCTCTCCTCTTGATTTTCAGACTCATAGCAAACCATTGCTGTTTTGAATTCTTCTCGTGAGTTTTGGTTTCATAGTAAACCATTTGTATTTGGCGAAGTCAGTAATTCAAAAAATTTCAATTACAACTCAGTTGCATGCTACAGACATTATGTACTATGCCAGATGAAAATGGCGCGCGCTCATCTGAATTTTGTAAAAAGTGCATACCAAGCCTATGACTTGTAGTCCATATGGGGCTAAGGTCTTAGAATTTGGGACGAGCTATGGGTTCGGTTCGTGAGTCAGCTGCAACAATACATTCCCCCAACTAAAAAAAAAAAAAGGAATTCCATACACACAGACAGGAGCAATCAGCAATTTAGAAATCAAACCACAACCAGCCATCCTAAGCTCGAACCACCACTAACACAGATCCTGAAAATCTTGAAACCACAGCACGCACAAATCCCACGCACACAATTAACCCACAAAAAACGTCGATCGCCTTTCGTTCTCACCTTGTTGAACCATGGATCGTGAAGGATATCGAGGCTGCGCTTGTGAATCATGGTAGGACGGTGGCCCTCGGCCGTGGTGAAAAACCTCGAACCATTCACATTCACCGCGGCGACATTAGCCCACCGAGAATGCAAACGCTTCAACAAAGCGGATGAAATCTTCGTCTGATGCGAAAAATTCACCATTCTCAGCAGAGGAAATTGAACATGTAGCTTCTCAAGTAATATGATCTCAGTGATGGTGTTCTCTTTATTTCTGGAAATGTCAGTTTAGTTCTTAACTCGTAATGGGCACAGCAGATTCACTACTGCCAGAGAAAAGGGCTGCATATAAAGTTGTACGTGACTAAAGAAAAACTGTACGTTGGGATGTAAAATAGCAATTAAATGTATATATTGGGGAAATAGTCAAACTGTAAAATTTTCCAGTGGAGTGAAATGGAAAGTTATGGTCAACGGATTTTGAAGTTCGGGCAAACGGAGCACATTTCGGGTCGGTTCCGTGTTGACGAATTACTCTGACCAATCAATAAATTGCAATTTACAGCCTGTAAGCTGCGATAATTTTAAATCTCTACCAATTGGGCTAAGTCCTAGGAAAGGATAAATGGTAAATTAATGTCCGGTCCCTAAACCCAAATCTAAATTAGTGTCAGTTTCTTGTCATAAAAAAAGTTGTTTAAACTCTCTGAGCCCACATATTTTTTTTCGTATGAAATTCGGTACATAACATTGAAAATTTAGTACAAATACATTATATTCGAGCACTAATTGTTCAAAATCGGGTATAAAAAATAAGATTTTGAGTTTAAAATCTGAACATCTTTATTAATATGAACTTGCAAATATGTATGAATACTAAAAAAATCATAGAAATTCAGTACAAAACATTAAAAATACGGTACGAATATATAATATTCAAACACTAATTGTTCAAGATCGGGTATAAAAAATAAGATTTTGAATATAAAATCTGAACAACTTTATTAATATAAACTTGCAACATATGTTTGAATACTCTAAAATCATATATTTGTACCACATCTAACACATTTGGTACTCAAAAATCATATATTAGTTCTATATTTTTAATATTTTGTACCGATTTTCATTCAAATAAGATAAATATGTCATTAATATCAATATTTTTTATTACTCAAAGTTCATATATTTGTACCAGATCTAACACATTTGATATTCAAATATCATAGATTAGTACCGTATTTGATATTTTGTACCCATTTTCATTCAAAGAAGACAAATGTATCATTAATATCAATATTTGTTTACATATTTGAGTACTAAAAAATCATACATTTGTACTAGATTTAAAACAATTGATACTCAAATATCATGTATTCGTACCATATTTTCAACGTTTTATACCGAATTTCATCTAAAAACATGTGGGTCTAGGGAGTTTAAACAACTTTTTTTTTCTGACATGAGACTGCACACTAATTTAGGTTTGGGTTTAGGGACTGATCAACAAATTACCCAAGGATAAAATGGCAAATTACCTACCACTTATGTTTACTTCGGGTGACTTGATGAATAGGATCATGATTATTAAGGTAGTGTTTGTAACTTCTAAAAATAATAGATTATAGATTTTTTTCTCAACAAAATTTGTTTAAAAAATTAATAAATACTTATTTTTAGAGTTTGCAAACACTCCCTAAGTCATTTGAGTAAAATCTTGGGTTTTAATTAAGATGAAAAGATTTAAAGTCGTTGATATGAAATTCATGGATTTCAAATTTATTTGGTTGCTTGGTTAAAAATTTATTGGATGAATTCTTTTGTTAATCCACGTAATGCAAACATTAATTATAATGAGTGACAATTCAAATAAAATCATCCCCTCTATATCCAATTGTTTCATTCCAGGATAACTGTTTTAAGTACAACATGCATAATAATAACTAAATAATATTATTTGATTGGTTCCTCAACAAAAAAAAAATTATTTGATTGGTTAACTTTAGGATTGGATACTGAATTGCAGTTTCACCCTTTTAATTTTAAACATAACTTGTGCAAAATATGTACACAAATATATAATTTGAGAATATGATTTGAAAATTTATGATTAAAATGCATTTTGGTATACGAGCTATTGGTAAAATATCAAATTGATATATCAAACATGATTATTGAAAATGATTTGATTAATACTTAATCAAGTCATAAAATCAATTTTATCTTTTACCTAAATTATTTTAAAAATCTAATTTTTTTGTTAAATTAAAAAAGATACACGTTTTATTTTTCAAAATTATTTTATTAATAAAATTATAAGCATAAATTTATATTTATTTAAATTTTATATTATAAAAAAGAGATTGTACTCGTTGTACGAAAATATTGTAAATATTAATTAATACAAACATGCACATACACATATATATAACAAATGATAAATTGTATATTCAAAATTAATATATATATTCTTTAAAAAAAATTAATATATATTAAAAATATATAATAAATATACCTGTGCATTTATGAACATAGAATGACTTGTTCCAAATAACAATTGTGAACTGGAACAACAATGGTGAACCGAATCAAACATAAAAAAAAAATTTAAATAAAAATGTTCGCTTCGTAAATCACATCACTACGGTCAATCATGGTTAGAGCCGTCAATTTGGGTTAGGCCCACCGGATTGATCCGGTCCGCCACACAATTTAAGTGGGTTCGGTTAAAAAATTTTTAACCCAATAAAAGACGGGCCTAGATGGGCCAACCCGCCTAGGCCCGCGACCCGCGCGAGTTGGCCCGCGTGCCTGAAAAATTAATAATTTTTTTTTATTTTTATTGTTATATATATATTTTTTAATAAAAGTTGTGATTTTTTTATATTAATTAATTTATATAAAATTTACACACATGAAATCAATAATTAAAATTTTTATTAATATGTTTCTATTAATATTTATTTATGAAATTATATTTATAATTAATTATAATAATTTTTAATTATTTTTATTTGTCGTGATCCAACCTGCTGGCCGGCCCGCCTAACCCACAACCCACCTTGGGTTGGGTTGGGTTGAGGATTTCTAGCCCGCCAGGATGGTGGGTCAACCCGTCATCGACCCGCCAAAAGGTGGGTTTTTGGTAGGCCGGCCGCCCCGCCATGGATTGGCCCGTTTGACAGCTCTAATCATGGTGCATTGCATTTATATTTCTAGTTCAAATTTTTAGAATACAAACTACATTTGCCCAGACTTGTAATCTTTAATTAATTGTCATGTCCATTAATAATAAGTATAGTTACTGAAAAGTTCGACGGAAAATTAAACCGACAGTTGTATTTATATTGTAAACTTGCATCTTTCCATGAGTATTCTATTCAAAGAAAATCCACTAAAATGTCTCTCTCAGAAAAGCCGGATCCTCAATATTACTCATTATTCCATAAAATGTGGCAAAATTTCTTCATACGATTACAAACAGCATTACTGTTTCGCCATACTCGATATATAATACCTTGAGTGATAAATCAAAGGCTAAATCTGAAATTTTCTTCTGAAAATGCACTAGTCGACCAAAGCCAGCAGATCACTTGCTTTGCAGAAGCAATGCCTCGCTTCCGTTCCCAGATCAATCTGGTAAAGCACAAACACAAAACATAAAGATTTTGAACCCTACTTTAACAAAATACTCGAGGGTGGTGACGCAACCACGAGCAATATAGATAACACGAACAATCAAGAGAAGCAAGGATGCTGTAATTTCAAGTCACACGTATGCAGGAAACTAACCAGCACACAAAACTCTAATTTCAGAACTTGTCCCAGAAAATAGTAAAAGACATAACAGCTAGGGCATTTACTAAACACGGGTAAATTATTGTGTATGATACACCGAAGACTAACTCATAGCAGCCCGGCCAAGTTTGTTTAAGTTTAAATGTTATCCCATGAAACAAAATATGAAGAATCCAAAAATTATTGAGATGGAGGTAAATAGGAAGACGTGAAAGATGGGGACTCATTTAGGAACAACAGATGGATTTTACTAAAGAAATATACTTGATTTATAAAAGGTAGATTATATGATGGTTAGGAGCTCAAAAGTTTTCAAAAGTTTTCAAGTGATAAATCTGAAAAAAGATCTAACATTCAAAATAAAAACTACTAGATTTTCGACAAAAAACAGAGACTTGAGGAAACTTATTCACCATCTCACATCTACATGACAGTGACCAAGGTTTCATCCAAGCTTCAAACATATTGTGATCTCATAAAAATAATCAAGACGTCCAATGGGATCCACTAAAATTCACATAAAAATAAATATGTTCAACATCAAAGAAATCCTAAACTGCGTACCTCATATGCATTTACGTCGGAGAAAAGAACCTGCAAGGAAGGTCAAGTTTCGAATGTGACAAGTCTGAAATAGAGCGAAATACGCATAACTCGCAGGTTTGCCAGTAAGATTTTGAGTCGTTTTACACGTAAAACAAATCTTCTTGTCTATATACAAGTACACTATCCACTATCTCACCTTCTTTCCACTCTCCACTTCCCCAGCATCAGCACCAACAGAAAGAACCTGAAAGAATATGTTTATGAGACAAGAAGAGAGGAGAATCTGAATTCAAATATCGGATTTATCAAAACTGATATGCAAGACCGATGGAAAATCCCAACCAATAGATATTGTTATTCATCACTCACCTCTCCCACAAGGTAGCGTTCAAAATTAACGGCTGACTTGGGTAACAAAACTCCCCCAGCCGATTTCTGCACGGAAAAGAGCTTGATGATCTCTGTGACACAAATATTACTAGGAATAGCAAAGTAACCAAAATATAAAGTGCTCAAATACAGTGAATTTAAAAGATAAGAGAGAATTTCAACATATCTTAGCACAATTAATAACAAACAGAAAGCAGATGAAAACAAGAAACCAATCAAGATTCTAAAACGATATGATATCAAAAGCTATATACACCCATGAATATCAAAACAAACACCTGCTAAAGATTGGTAAATTCATCATCTCATCCTATAAATACTAAAATGTTCAATATGTTTAGCAGTGGTGGCCCGAAGGATCCAGTCAGGGAGGTAGGCATAATGTATTTGGATAGCAGAACTCGATTTTTCTTTCTTTTTTTAAAAAAATTACACACAAGATTTGATTCTTTTTTTCCTCAGTCGACCACTCCACAAGAAGTCGCCAACAAACATACCTCCGGTAGCACCTCGAGACGAATCAGAACTCGATCAGCCTGTGGCACAACCTACAAGCACATAAAAACAAATACAAAGAAGTTAGTAACTGCAAAGTCTTAAATTAGCGTAAACAGATTACAAAAGAGCGAAATTGAAGAGACAAAAACCTTCGTGGGTTCGTACTTCTTTCCAATAGCATTGATCCTCAAGAAACCCTTCCTCAGACCTGAAAAAATGGATCATCGACAGAAATTTAAGCACTCAAAAACTAGCATTGTTGGAAAATTAAAGAAATGGAGCTGAATGTAACAGAAATTAACCTGCGGGTCTTCCACTCGAGAGAGACGGCAGGTCGAATTTGTGAGTAGACAAGGGTTTGGCAAGGGTCATGAAAGCAGACGCCATGGATAAGAGTTGGAGAGGTCTCGAGGCTGGAGCTTTGTGTGCAGTGGTGTGAATTTCTGTTAGGGTTGGTATAATTGTTTCATTATCCTCGGTAACAAATTATATTGTACATTTTCTTTTTTTTATTTGTTTTAAATATATAGTCATACGTTATATTTATTAATATTTTTTTACAAAACTTTACTAATATATTCTTATTAACTACACCTTGAAAATTGTGCAATTATTTTTTAATACATTAAATAGAAATAAAATATGAAGTTTATATAAAATTTACTTTTCCAATAAATTTTTCTTAATTCGTGTGAAAACTAAAACAAGACAACATATATGGGACGGAGGGAGTAATAACTTTCAACGTACAAAAGATGAATCTACGGGTCTAAAACTTCTAGATAGTTCCACCCGACTTGGAAGTTGGAACTCACGCCCTTACCCGACATGCTACCTTTAACACACTATTAGATTGACGCATCAAAACAGGGATGGGTCGATGCTACCCTCGGGATAGTACCCTCAAGTTGATCTGGACGACTCAGATCAGCTCAACAGATCAAATCATTTGACCTGTAAACTGATCTAGTTCGTACAGATCAGTTTTTGGGTACTACCCTGAAGTAGCACGTACTGAACCTCAAAACTGATAGTGTAACGTTTTTTAACTTCAAACAATAGAATAATATATGTATTGTATATAATTTTTTTTTAGTAAATTTCACATTTATAATGTTATAACTTGCAATTGTCTCACATTGAAGAAAAAAAAATAACAAAAAGTGAGTTATAAACTCTTGAGGCAACCTCATGCAATAAGCAAGCCTTTTAGGATGAACATCTCATATAACCTAACATTGGTGTTCTCGTTGAGAGTCGGCGTAGCGGCAAGGGCGACCTAGAAAAGGACTATCATCGACTACAATCGGTGAGAATCTATTTTTGAGTCAAAGAACTTGACCAATTGCTTTGCCCATGTTGTTGAATCGTAGGGTTACATGGGAACGAAGGGGCATTCATTACCCATGCATTCTTGAACCTTGACATCAACATTCTGCACCTCGATTGTGATTTTCTTCACCAAATCCGTGAGAAGCTTGATATTGTTACTCCATTTTGCAATCAAAAGTGCATGTTTATCTTGTAGTGCAGTAACCATACATAAAATTTTATCCAATTAACAGAGGTCTGTTTCGTATGTCATGATCGACAAACAATACCCATAAAATAGCGAAATCAACGAGTGAAGAACTCGACGAGAGTACCAAATGATAGGGAGTGAATTCGAAATCGATAGTCTCCTAAGAAAATAGATCGAGGAAGTAGAATTGGGGAATAAATTAGAGAATCTTATTGAAGAAGTAGAGAGTTTGAGTTACAATATGCATAACGATTTTTTTCTTACTTTCTCCTATTTATATTCAACTATCATAAGTACTATATATTATCAACTGACTCATACTAACTATCCAACTTTAATTTGTTCGGGTTACTACGCACTCAATATCATATGGTTTTAGATATTGTGGTAATATTAAATTTTCCCACTGAAATAGTGTCTTCTAGCATTTTTTTTGAAATAGGATAATAAATAATGTATAACTAAACTAAAGTGTGTATTGCATGTGTATAATATGATACATAATTATAATGGACTTTTTTTTTTTAGAAAAAAGGCATTCGTGTGGACAAAATAATATTTAAGCTTGGCTTTTATTCAGATGAAATTCGTAAACAAGGATATTTACAAAAGTGAAAAACTATCTAGTAGATAGGGTAGTGAGAAAGAGAAATTGGGTATTTTTGGAATAGGTTATGTAGTCAAATTAAGATATTTTACTGCTTAAACATGATTAAAGGATTCTCGGATTGAGCTTAGGGAATTGAAATCGGATTTAGAACGATTAAAATTTATTTCTAAGGTTTCGAGTGTTTGGGACAGTTCGAAAATTCCAAAAAAGGGATCGGAAGCTCTGAACGTGTTCGAAAGCTAGTATTGCTGAACGAAAGGTCCAAGTAGTTCGGAAGTTCCGAATTGCAATCGGTAGTTTCGATCTTGTGACAGTTGGACAGGGTATGTGTTTTGATTAAGTGATTGAACTCCGAACTAGAGATCGGTAGTTCCGAACTACTGTCGGCGGTCGTGTTGTCCAATCAGAGACACTCGTTCGGAGAAGAGAGTTCGGAAGCACGATCGAAAGCTCAGAAGTGCGTTCGGTAGTTCCGAACTTGGGATCGAAAGCTCCGATCGTCGTCTATAAATAGGAGGTTGATGGCTTCATTTCAGTTGCCAATTCCCAGATTTCCCTCTTGTCTTCTTACTAGATTTTAGGGTTTCGGACGTCCTATCCAAGGGCTAGTCAATGACGAAGCCCTGCCAAGATCGTAGCGGGGTTGTGCCTAAGGTTTGAGGTCATCGTCATCAAATGACTGACTATGGACGCAGGTATATCGCTAGTAGAAGTGTCAAAATGGGCCAGCGGGGCGGGGCGGCCCACAACCCGTCGCAACCCACCATTAGGCGAGGCGGGGCACTTTTTAGGTGGGTTGGAAAAACACCAACCCAACCCACCTATTTTAGGTGGCGGAGCGGGCCAACCCAGCGGGCCTACGTATAATTTGGCGGGACCACAACCCACCATTAGGTGGGGCAGGCCGGCCCAATTTTAGACGGGTTGAGAAATCGTCAACCCAACCCACCTATTTTGTATGGCGGGGCCGGCCAACCCGATGGGCCTAACCCATTTTGATACCTATAATCATGGTTCGCAATCGCGGTCGCGGTGGCTACCGTTCCAGTTCCATTGATATTTCACGGAACGGTCGCGGAGTATTTTAATAATAAAAATATAAATAATTATATAATTTGGAATATTTTTAATTCAAAAAAATGAAAAAAATACATAAAACGTTCCGCGATGGCCGCGAAATCCGTGAAATCGCCGTTCCGTTCCGTGACGTCCGCGAAATCGCCGATATTTTAAAGAAGAACAACGTTATATTAATCAACCGTTTTCACCCGGAATTTTGTCGCGGCAGCTGCCGTTCCCGTTCCAGAACGGCCGTTCCACCCGTTCAAAGACCGTTTTTGCGAACCATTCCTCTAATCGCTAGACTCTGATTAGTTTCGGTGAGTAGCTAATAGTTTAGTTAATGCTTTTAGTAGACAATTAGTGATACAATGATTATCTGTTTATAGGCTTGGACTAGAGAGCCAATATCATTAGGTTGCTTATTATAAGGTACGAACGTACTATTCGAGATACCCTGATTGAGTATGCAAATTATATGTTTGCATGTTTTATGTGGTATTACTGATATGTGCATTGATTATGTCACGGATATTATGTTGCGTGCATTATCATGTTGTGTCTTTTACCATTGTTATAACCTGTAGAGGGGTTGCTTAGCCCCATTATATTTTGTGGATAGATGACATGGTTTTGGATCTGGTTATGTCCACGGTTTATGGTATGAGAGTGTCTCGTGATGCGATGACCCAGCGTACTACATATCATGATGTCTTTGACTGAGCATAATTCTATATGGATAGGTTTTCGGTACACTTTACTTGCATTTAGAATTCATAACATGTGTATACTCATACATCTGTACTGATCGCTGTTAACTCACGTCCTCGGTTTTTGTTCTATATACCCCATTCAATAAGGCAAGACTTAGGTTGGACGGACCGGGTGGTAGCGGTCGTTGAGCAGCAGTGTGGATTGTACTTTACCAGGTTTTCTTTGTGGTTGGATTTTAGTATGCTTTTCGATGGGGTTGTATAATACCATTAGTATTTGTAGTATTTGATTTGGACGGTTGCATTCTGCCGGTAGGTTCTAGTTTGAAATATTTAAGTTTTCGCTGGATTATCTGATTATTGTGTTTAAGTTATTCTGCATAAGCTTTGATTAACTATTGATTCCGAGACGGTCACTACAGGTTAACTAGTTAAGCTTTGATAATAATGTAGAGATAAATAATATAATCTAATCTAATATAATAAATAAATAACTTTGGGTTCGTGACTAACTTTTGGCAAATTCATTAAGCTAACTTTGATTATCGTTATTTGTGTTGCGAACAAATATTGGAGGATCCAAATAATATCGATGAACCGCATTGTGACTCTTAAGTTAACGATTGCTCGAAGAAGATGCAAAGCGCAAAGTGCTGGAATATTAAAACGGGATATTTCCTCTGAATTTGAGGGGTCGAAGCTATTCATACTGTGTTTCAAGGTCTTTATGGACTTGGACCATACGTAGACCTAACAATTGATTTGATCGAAAGAGTGGTTAATTTCGATAAATATGCCCTTTCTTTCAATACAAGCACATCATCTCAAATATCGATGATATCAAGAATGTGCTCTCGGTGTCAATACTGGTTGGAGGTCATGATTTATACTTGGGTCTGCCTACTTTTTCATTGCGATCAAAACGTCTACAATTTGACTATCTACGAGAAAGAACCAGTAAAAGATTACAAGGTTGGTGTTCGAAGTTTTTTTTATGGGTGGGTGCGAGGAATAATTAAATTCGATTTGCAAAAAATTCCATCAGGAGTTAAGCAAATTTTTCCTACTCGTTAAAGTAGAGGCAATTCTCGACATTTCGTTAAACCGTAGGGGAAGTGAAGATATCAGATTCTGGAAGGGCAACAAGGATGAAAATTATTCAATTAAAACAGGCTATTTTTTGGAAGCAAATTATTATGAAACTCCCTCATCTCAGTCATCACAGACTCCAATCTCAGTGAAAACTTATCTGGAGCTTATGGCTGCCGCCTAAGGTACATATTTTTCTCATGACATGCCTCTTTGAACTATCTTCCAACTTCGATGAATTTATTGAAACATCACGTTCCAACCATTGTCATATGTGTTTTGTTCAAGCTTAATTATGCTACGACTAGTCATGTTATATGGTTTTGTCCGTATGTAAAGATGGTCCAGAAAAATACTATTTATTGGGATCATTTGTTTTTTTTTTTTTGGTAATGTTTCATTTGTGGAAGGTGCTTTATTTTTGTCAAAATTAATGGGAAAGAGGATTTCGATTTGTTGTTTATGATGTGTTGGGCTATTTGGATTGAATCATGCAATAGGTTTCATGATAAAGTGGCATGGAAAGCTGATTTTTAATATTATTGGGTTTGTCTATACAGGTATTGACGTTCATGACATAGGATGAGTGTGGAGGCTGTGGTAACGGACTCAGCCAGTACGGGGTGCAACAACGTGCGTGCTTAGATATATAAGGTTGGTGAAAAGTGCGAAGTTATCAACGATAAGATTCAGTTTATATTTTTGTTTAAGATATGTATTTAAAGGATTTTTTTTTTTCGGACTCTACTCTAGCAATTAAGGCTCTAATGGTCCTAATGGACCCAGAAGAGGATATAGGGCAGAATCGTGTGATTGCAATGGAGAATCAAGCACTCGTGCAGTCAGATAATTTCATTTCTTTGGAGCATATGAATTGAGCGGTGAATGAAGCGGCCCTAGAATGTTGTATCATAAAAAATAAAAATGAAAAAATGCGGTAAAATAATTAAATGAAAATCCAACTATTATCCCTCCCGCCTAATACATACTTGCATTAGAAATTTAGAATGTCCTCAAAATCCCCTTTCTCATCCAAAAACATGACCGGACCGGTTGAGTAGATGCTAACCGCAGGGTAGTGCCCTGCGGGTGACGTGGCGGCTCATGATTTGTTAAAATCAGTGGGCCTCACGTGAAACCCACTAATTTTGACCAATCATGGGGTTACATATCACCCGCAGGATAGTGCCCGCACCTCACGTGAAACCCACTAATTTTGACCAATCATGGGGTTACACATCACCCGCAGAATAGTGCCCTGCGGGCGGCATCTACTAAACCGCCCGGACCCGATTTGTTGAGCCCGAGTGCCAGACTCTCAATATATAGTCATAGTAAAAAGAATCAATCAGCGGCTGCTTGGGGCCACCATTCCCAGCTTTTGTCCTTCAAACCCTGCAACTCTTCCACAATATCATCCCCCCTTTTTCCCACCATTCCCAGTCCCTTTTCTTCTTCCCAAAAAACATCCATCCCAATTTTCCTGCATTCCCACTTACCCAGCCAAGCCTCCATTGACAAAGAAGCTACATACCCTTTTTCTTGAAACTTGTTTTTTCTCTCTCATCCCCAGTCACAGAGAAACAAACCAGACTTGCATTTGGATTTTGTTCTTTGGTTAGTGGTTGGTGGGGCTACTACAAATGGTGATGGGGCTCAGGATACTTTGTTACTTCCAGTGGATTCTTCTCTGTAATGTAGTTATGTTCGCAGCGTTTGTTTGCTCCAAGAAAAGTGGTAAACCGACTTTCTTTGCTTTCTGTTTTTCTTTCATTTGCTTATTTGTTTCTTTTAAATTATTATTATTATTATTATTATTATTATTATTATTTGGTTCCGTTTGGGTTTGCAACGCACATTTTTACAGTGAAAGTGTGGAACCTGTTGCATAAATTGTGTTATTGTGATTGTTTTATTACTATCATTTGGATGACTCAGGCAGAAAATGGGGGCGAAAATTGAAGTGTAAAAGTTTGTTCACTTTTTGTAATCTTGGGAGAGAACGATGGTTCTCTATGGAATGACAGAAGGGCCTTGCTTCAATTGTAATTCTAGGCCTTGCATTATCAAATCATGCGGCAAGCTTCATTTATTCATATTTTGTCGAGGGTACCTTTACCTTTTCCCATGCTCTATGGACTATGAGGTTGTTGTTGACATAGTTTAGTAATAAACTAACTATAGGAGACTAAGATTATGGACCCATTACCTAAGAAACGTGTAATAGGACTACGATGTAGCTCGACCCGAGGGACGATGTTTTGGTGTTTCTTGAATTCTTGAAACTCGGTCCAAATTATACAAAATTTAGAGTAGGGTGAAAAGAGAGGAGAAAATCAAAGATGACAGTTATTCAAGAATTTGAAGAAGTTGGAGATAAATTAACTGGAAAAAATTCTACAATACAGTCCTGAATCCTTCTTTTATGTTGCATTTAGTGCAACCTTTAGAGCTCTGAGCTAGGCATCGATTCACTCGTAGATATTAACGTTCGGATTAAAGCATTAGATTTTTAGTGGCTTAAAAATATGATAGTCACTATAAAGTCTTGCGAATGCGAATAGTATAAAAGCATTTCAGAAATGTTTTGTAGCACAGAGTAAGCATTAACTCGTCAAAAGTGTTGATGCAATGAATTTACTTGCATGACATTTATGAAGGTTCTATAGGTTTGATTCATTGTTTACATTTAATTCTCTTCTACCGTAAAAGCACTATGATCGATTAGCCTGATCAACATAAGTGGTGGAGCAGTTGTCTTCTCAAATCTTACTTAGGTAATGAGGTTCAACCAGTATAGAATGTGCATGCAACTGTGAAAAAATGGGTCAAATGAGACGTATTAAGCAGCTCATTTCATCATAGACGATTGAATATGAACCTTTGTTTGGTGATTTATGTTCTTAGTCGGTTTTCTTGCTTTAAGTTGGTGCCACTTGCTTTTACAATTCATTTATCTGTAACAGCAAACGCAGCAACTGACCTTGCCGAGATAATTAACAACAATAGAACGTCCCCGAAGGCTACAAAACTGAGTGTCAGCCCTGGACTTGGATGCATCGCACTACAGTATGCAGATGCTTGCAAGGGAAACTGTAGTGCTAACAACACTATAAGTTGCCAGCCACCAGATGACTATTTCACCGAAATATTCGCTCCCAATTGCGGCGTTGAGCTTCCCACTTTTGGAACCATATCTGGCCACATATTGGGGTGTCAAAAGACGTATCTTGAGCCATCGGAAGCATTTTCACGCGTACTCGTTCTAGATCCGAGAACCCTTTCGCTGTCGAGGAATGAAACGTTTACCCAAGTTGGAGTAGGCATAATGGGAGGCCACAAGGGTAAAGGGCCATATATTTGGTGTGTTTTGTTTAGTAACAGCCAAAGAAACACCACATTTGTTCTTGAAGATCTTGGTAAAGGGATTGTGCAGAAGAGTGGGTGTTATAGTGGAACAAGTTTGCCATGCAGTGCAGGTCACAGAAATTCTTGTGTGTTTTTTATACTTTTGCTGTCTATATTTACATTATATTGTTGCAACCTCATTTTTTCATGAACAATAGATGCTTATTTTGTGAATCTACGCTTTATTGAGATTAAATTCACTTCATGAGATATTGTAAAGTGGGATGGAGGAGGAATTTGATTTAAGGTTAAATTTGCCGATATTTATACATTTTTAAGTTAATTTTTTTTTAAGACGATTAAAATGGATGCACGAAAAGTAGCTAATCAAGCAATCGATTTAATTTATTTAATATGATGTAAATTTAAATCCTCAAAAATTTAGAATCATTGTCTTAGATACAATATAATTCAGCAAGGATCCAATTTTGTCATTTTAATAAATATTTAAAAGAGAATCCTACCCTAATTATAATTCTAAATAACTAAATATAAATGCGTCACATTTATAGCACACACATGACACATATATATTTATTTATTTTGGGTGTATATTTTCGGACACTTCATCATATTCATATAAACATCTAGCAATATTCATAACAATAGTTAAGAATATCAAAATTATATATATGTGTGTGTTATGTCCATATTCAATTCAGGGTTGAAATTTATTATATGGTGAGAACTCTAAGCTTTATTTTCTGATGAAATGGACTATTACAAGCAAAATACACAATAGACATGTATGTTACACCTATTTTATCAATTTATTCCTATTTATGGTTTGACGGAGGATTCCAATTAGTAAAATAACAAATAAATAATTTAATTTATACTATATATATGTATGCAAATAAACACAAGCAGGGAAATAAAAATTCTTTACGTATTTGAGTTTCGTCGTTTAGACAAGTATTTATAAAACGGTTTTTTTGAGTGTTTTTTAAAAAATGTTTACAAAATATTTTAAAAATTGTTTTAAAATTAAATATGTGTTTGAACAACTATTCTATAAAAAATATTTTATAAATATTTCAAAAATAATGTTGGTTTGATATCAATCATGCACTATCTTCTATTCTAAAAACATTTAATAACATCTCACAGTTGTTATTTAAAAATTACACCTAGAAAACATTTTTTAAAAAATATTTTTAAAAAATATTGTCCAAACACTTACTTTTAGATATTTTCACTTATAAAATACTAAAATCATTTTAAGTATATTTCTAAACATAATCTTGTATATTTCCAAATGTAATTTCTTCTTATTCGTAGAATTGCCCAAATCGTTGGCGAAAAATGTCAAATTGGAAAGTTGACTACAACTTTCCTTTTTTGTTTTGTTTTGCATTCAATAAGTGCTAAACTTTTCGATATATAATTATACTTTGCAAACCTTTTATTACATATTTACTGTATATATTATACAATAATACTCGTATATATTTTCAAATAAAAATATAATAGTATTGATTAAAAAATATAAATATTTATATACAATTAAATAATAGTAATAGTAATAATATTACGAATAATGTTTTTTTATAAATATTACAAAATAAAAATTTTTTTGTTATAAATATTCCGTAAATTCTTAAGTCTTAACGCGATAAGTACCATAAGAAACATTAAATTGATATTCGTGCATCTGGATGGAGAAGTTGGTAATCATGCATTTTAATTTATTAGACAAGGTAAATAAAAAGAAATTTAAATTCATCTTGTATTATTTACACTACAATTATAAATTGGAAATCATGCATTTTAATTTATTAGACAAGGTAAACAAAAAGAAATTTAAATTCATATTTTATTATTTACACTACAATTATAAATTGCAATGAATTTCAAAATCAACTCGATTTTTTTTTAATGTGTATTGTGATATATTATTATTAAATCATAGTGTATCAACACTTCCAGTTACCTAAACAAGGAAAACGTACTCAAAATCATTACTCAATCCAAATACGACACTCCCATATAAAAAGTAAAAAAATTTAAGAACAATACTAGTATAAAATTTAGATTTTGAAAATTTACTACAATTTAGATAATGTTTGAGAGAGTTTTTAGAAATCACTTTTCAGTTTTTTTTAAATAAAATTTCACAAAATTTAAAATTTTATTAAGAAAAAACTTAAAAATATTTTTATAAAACTCCATCAAACACGAGTACACCACCTTAATCTTTGTCAATCTTTGTTTATATAGCGCTAAGCTCGTGGCCACACAAACGGCAGTTATCCTCGTTGTTCGCTAAAATATGGGGAAAAAAAATTGAAAATATATGTGCACGAAAATAGCACTAATTGACAAGGTGCATGACAAGTGATCCATGTTTATGGGGTTTGAACAAATATTATAAATGAGTAAAAACAAAGCGTGTATTAATGTGTCACATGCAATTATATAAGTACAATCTTAGAACATGGCTTGGTACGAATTAGAATGTTTATAAATTATAAACACGAGAATAATTACCCAAAATACATCAATATTTTAATTATTTATCCAATCCCATGAAGATTTATTTATTCACGATATTATTCCAATACACAATATTTTATTATTATTATTAATCAAATTAGACACAATTTAATTGTTGGAATATTGCCAAATGATAAATATTTACATTATGATTTCCAACTAGTAAAGATCCAACTGAAATTTTTTGACGACGAGAAAAAATTGAACCCACCACCTCAGTTTAATTGATTATACTATTAATATTTTTTAAAACTGATAGTAATTACATTTAACTATGCTAATTTTGTAGAGTATACGTGGAGAAATTATATATAGGAATTATGGACTGAAAGTACGGACTTACCCCTGAAGTTTTAACGAATTTACAAATTAAATCCCCGAGAGCCACCTGAAGAGCTCGCTGATTTCCTCTCCGGCGCGGTTCGCCTCTAGATCCTCGACGGCGGCGGAGACAGGATCACTACGGCGACTGCTGCTGGAGAAGAATCTTCCGGAGCTCCTAAACGACATCGCACGAGAGATAGAAGCAGAAGTCAGCCGGTCCACGTAGTCTCTCAGCCAGTTCCTGCCGCTGGAAACCTCCGCCGCCAAAACCTCCCCCGGAGGCTCCGGTATCGGAACTCCAACAGACGAGTCTTTGTCTACGGAGGTGCAATCCGAGATTCCCCTCCTGTGAGTGGTGGACTCTGCAGGAATCTCGTATCCGTTGTCATCAACGATGTACTCGAAGGAACCGATCGAATACGACTGCCGCTCTCCGTCCATCTCCTCCGCCGCGCTCCGGCGGCGACTGACGCTACCGATCTCGATCCGAAAACTCCCGCTCCTGAAACTGCTGTCTCTGGTGCCGCGGTTCTCGGACGAGAGGATTTTATCGAGCACATCTGCGTCGGAGGGGACCACCGTGGACCTGCACAGAGGGCATGTTTGGTTGGAGAGTATCCACGTATCGATACAAGAGGCGTGGAACGCGTGACAGCAGAGAGGTAACAAACGGAGCTGATCGTGTGACTCGAACTTCGACAAGCAAACCGCACAGTCTCCTCCGGTGACCTTACCGGTGACCGAACGGAACGTGAACAGTGGCAATGAATCGAGTATACTGCTCGACGGCGCGTGGCAATGCTGTCGGTTGGAGTCAAGGTTGGGAGAACCAAACAGCGAGACGACATCATCGGCGGCGGGGAATGCTCGGCGGAATCGACAGGAGAGCAAGCGGAGCAGAATGTAGATGGAAGCGGAGAGTATAAGAGCGGAAGCTATTACTATGATAACCAGAATAATGGAAGTTGAAGTTGAAGATTCCGCGGCGTCAACGTACGGTGGAGGTGGCGGAGATTGAGAAACGACGGCGGTTGGCGGCGGAGATAATGGAGTTGACATGTTGGAGTAGAACGAAGCTGTGAAGCGAGAAATAGAGATGATATAGAAATGAGGTATTTATGTAAAAGGTTGTCCGGTGGTTTTGGTGTTTGTTATTTTTGTTGGATTAAGTTTACATGGCAGATTGGGTTATTTTATTTTATTTCTTTATTTTATTAAAAATTGTTTTGAACTTTTGGAACTAATATTTTGACTCATTAATTATTCATGTTTAGTATGCGCTTTTATAGATTTTTGGATTCAACATTTGGATAATATCTTATGCTAGCATAAACTCAGTCGTTCTTAAATGAAAATTAGGAGGGATTATCTCAACTCCCCACCACTATCTAAAGATTATAATAAAATCAAATTGAATCATTACGATATAGTGTGTGTTACATTAGAATGAGAAATGTGTGTAATTGAAGTGAGTTGCAGAGAACAGGTAGAAGAATTGAATGTGACTCAAAACCATAAAGAAAGTGGTCGCAGTATATGGCAGGGATCGGAAACTATTCACTGATTTTCACGCAGTGCGCTAACTTAATTAGTGGGGTCCTTTATTTATTTGTTTGATCAAACTTTTTATTTATTTATTATTATTAGAATATTATAGTCTTGGTTTGTTAAATTGGTTTTGGTGATATTCTACACTCGTGGATTTGTTTGTGTCAAACAAATGTTAAATTGATTCGATCGATGATGTAAGAATTTGTATTTTTTTATTATTTGATATTGATATAAAATTATCGAATTATTATACCAATATTTAATCTGGTCATGCTTATTGAAGTGTAATATGAATTTTCACAACCATGCTATGGTAATTTAATTTATTGTTGAGCTAAAAGATTATTCAGACGTACTTTGATCGTACGTACATCAATAATATTGTATGGGTACGGTGTAAATGATAAGTAAAAATAATTTTATACATCTTACTCTATGGAAAAAAAATATTAAAAATCCACGATTAATTATAAATTGAGAAAAGAAGATGCAAATTGTCTCTATAAGAGGTGTCCGAAGTAAGCAATTGAATAATGGTTATGTGTTTGATTCCATGCACCGATCAATATTTTCAAAGGTGAACAATATTATAGTTTACCCTGACTAGCTTGTTTTTTAGACTATCGTGTTCGTTCGAGATTTACTAAATACATATCGAACAACGCGCGGATTTTCACATCATAAAAAATTTTAAATTAAGCTTTACTATAAACATTTTAATTGCATTCTATGATAAAATCAACTATTGATGGGTAAAACCTAAAAAATAATGTAATTTCCGATCCATATATATATATATATATATAGCGTCGATTGCATGTGATGCATGCATATACATATTTTTTTTATGTTAATTAATTTTTATGTTATTTTTTGAACTCGCGTGATGAATTTAAACATTCAAAAATTTTAAAAGTGATGATAACTTTGTAATCTAAAAATTTTAAAATAAAAACAAAGATGACAAGTATCATTTTGGTAAATAAGATAGTGACCATGTAAAATGACTAATTTGTCTAATAATTTTGATTTTATTAAAAATTAAGTTATGATATAATCGTAATATTATCTCAATCATCAATTAATTAAAAATTTGTTAATTAAATGCTTTTTACTGTAATAATATAATAAGATATATATTATATGAATTAGTGTTTTAAATATACATCGTACGATTCATTTGTGGAACTTTTACACCGAAAAATACCTTACATACGAAGTCAAATTTGAAACCCGAGCTGGCCTTAATTATACTTGGTACGACAACGACTTCCCACCCAATTATTAATGTATTAAGTCTCAATATAAATTTTTTTGATTAATTTCGTACTAACGCTATGAAAGTACCAAAGTATTTGAAAACCATACCTCTCTAAAAAAAAACATACGGATCAGGGCGAGCGCATATTCAAACGCATGGGATTGTAGTACTCTTAATAATCATTTTGTCACCATCGTTTAATTTTTAGCAATTTTGATATTTCACTACATGTATTTCAAATAAAACTTTGATACATATTCAAATTTGAGATTAAATTAGTTAAAAATCACTTAATTTTTAGCAATTTTGATATTTCACTGCATGTATTTCAAATAACTTTGATACATATTCAAATTTGAGATTAAATTATTTTTTTAACGATTCAGTAGTTAAATTAGTGACAAATTCAGGAGAGATCATATATAGTCGATTTGACACGATAATCTATGGGGTACTTGAGATTCAGTCCCTAAATTCAATATCCACTCAAGATTCAGTCCCTGTGTCAGAAATTTTTGTTTTGACTCATTGGTCCCACATTTATTTTTATGTATAAAAATTGGTATAAAATGTTAAATATATGATACTAATATATGATATTCGAGTACTATCAATTTTAGATCTGGTACAAAAATTAAGATTTTAAGTATAATATTGGAGCAAATTTCTTAACATAAAAAACATGTTGTACATACATGTTTATGTACAAAATACTTATATTAAAGCACATGTTCATTATTAACCAGTACATACGTTAGTATTTTGAGAATCACGAAAATTAACAATTTTATGTGTACTAATTTAAGAAATTTGAGCACAAAAAAAATATTTAATTTGAGTATTGATTTATATATTTATGGCATCAACTGCCTCAAATTGAGTACAAAATCATGATTTATATTTTCAGTTCTAGATAGATGAAGCATAACACAAAAAACTGTATACCAAGAACACTTGTTTTTATACCAGATTTGAAATAGTTGGTACTGAACTTTCATATATTTGTACCTGATTTTCAAATTTTTATACCTATTTTTTACTTCGAAAATGCTTTGTGGGCCTAGGGAGTAAAGACAAATTTTTTTACTGAATTAGGGAATGTAGAAAAACAAAATTTCTGACAGAGATTGAATGGTAATGAAACTTATAAAATGGGGACTAAATTCTAATTAACTCATAATCTATTGTATGAAACTTTTTTTGTTTTTAAGATCACGAATTTTATTTTTATTTTTTTATGATATTGTATGGTATTTCAGTTATATATTAAAGATCATATCTCCTACATGGCCTGTGGTTTTTCTTATACTCTTCTTTCTTTTATATATCACTCTTTTTTTCTTTTCTTTTTTCTTTTTCACTTGCATAACTTTATTCTTTATATTATTATTATTATTATATATATATATATAGAGACACACACTAATACCTTAAGTTCCTTCGCTATATTCACAACAATATGTACACTTTTAACACTTTTGCAACTCCATGCATGGAGTTAAATATAATTATTCATTATATATTGTTCACTTATAATCAATCTTGTTTTTCACGACAATAACTCGTAACTACCTAGTTATATTATGGCCCCGTTTGGTTTCAAAAGTCAGGTCAAAAAAGCATTTTTTTAAGTGCTTTTCAGTTAACAAGGTGTTTGGTTGACCAAAAAAATGCTTAAATAAGCATTTTATTAAGTCAAAATTAAAGCTTTTTTAAAAGCCAAAAATTGTAGCTTTTAAAAGCACTTATTTTAAAAAATCTCTACAAAATCCAAACGGGCTCTATATAATATGCAATTCACATAGGAAAAGCCCGGGTTGGCTCGAGTGAGTGAGACTGCGCCCATCCATGTCGGTCCATTCAAAATCACAAGACAAAAAAACCATCTTTTTGGTCATGTATATTAATGAATTTGGTGATCTCGACATGTTATGTTAAAATCCAATGCTGGTGCGAAAATATGAAATATAAACGTCAAAATATAAACAAGTTGCGGAATAAGTAGAGGAGAAGCTAAGTGAAAATTAGGTGATAGGTATAGACCACAAGAATAACAAATTTGACTTGGTTGGGCACATTTCGGCTTTCGGAAAGCAACGACATTAGTAGAAGGCTGCGAAATCGCATCCTCCTAAAAGATGTCTACAAAGTTTGATGATAATAATTTAATTATTTTTTATTCCTTGCCCCAAACTTGAGCTATTCTTTTTCTTTCTTCCTTTTTGCGATAAAAACTTGATCTATATATTGTTTTTTTTTTGGTGACGGGGGAACCCGCAGTCGCTACCTTTCGGTGAGCTCTGGGTAAACCCTCGGACTAACGCAATAGCCTGCAAACTACGCTAGTCAGGTAAACCACACTGGTCAAACCCTGTATGACAGACTAGTCCAAAAAAGTGTTAGCAGGGGAAATCGAACTCCTGACCTTTGGCCAAGAGTTCACCTGCTTCACCAACTTAAACACCCCCTTGGGGGATCTATATATTGTTTGACATGATGATATATGACTAATGACATGCATGCATGCGAGTTATATATATATATATGTACACGATTTTATAGCAATTGGTGAGATGTGATTATGAATTGAATGATCTATGATATATAGAAACACAGATCATTTATAGTCGATGAAAAAAAAAATGCATTTCTCGATTATGCCGTTTAGTCTTTGTGAACAAAAACTTATATGTGACAATTTTATAAATCAATTTTGTGAGACGAGTACTTTTTTATTCAACTCGATTCATGAAAAAATGTTATTTTTATGCCAAAAATATTAATTTTTATTACAAATATGGTTCGGATCGACCTGTTTAACGGATATAGATATGTGATAATGTCTTAAACAAATTTATGAGTCTGGGTTAGTCGGTAATTAGAGACTAATTAATTCTTAATTTGTTGATATATAGCTCGTTGATATTTGATTGTATTGATCATAGGGTTTAATTGCCTTGTGTACCTAATTTTCGGTTATTGATGGTACAACTTACGTATACCCAGATTATTTTTTGTATATGGTTGAATTATTCTGCTAAATAAAATTTACATTTATCGATAAAATAAAAGTGAATTGTTCTAAAATCCCTAATACCCTTTCTAACTTTATTAGAACTCCATAGGCAAAAGATTCTTTACTATAACTCTCTAGGACCACCAAACTTGAATATTTTAATATTTAATTCTTGTGCTGGATTTATGCTAATCTATGCTTGAAATCTATAGGTTCTATGCTTAACTTGTAAAAGTTTTATGCTTGAATCTGGAAATTTTGTGCTCATTTGCAGTATAAAGAAATATGCGGAAAAATGGTATCAGAGCTTTAGGTTAATTATTCAGACATAATATTATTCGTTAATTCATGTTTTTCTTTGTTGAGGAGAAGATTTTACAAAAATATGACTTCAAACGAAGGTTTGAATCAAGAGAATTTTATTCATATGAAATCCTATAAACAAGTTAATCTATTCACAATAGATTACTTACAACAGGTTGCGACTAATGCTCTCAAATTTGAAGAGATAAAGAAAAATGATTTCTAACTCTAAATTTTTAGAGATTATCCCAGATTCCTCTAAACTCTTCGGAGATCTTAGAGAAATTCAAAAGACGATACAATATTACAACAATCAGTTGTATGAAATACCTCGGAAAATTGAAGAAATCCTTAAGAAACAAGAAGAAATTCTTGGAACTCTAAAGGATCTTCAAAATAAAATCCTAAACCTAGAACATACTTCTGGTTCTAGAAAAGGAAATACAGGAGGAAGGTTACCACTCTCGTTTGGTACCGAACCTTTGTTACATCAGAAAGGTAAAACCAAAATGGTTCAAAAACCTTTAACTAATGATGAAATGATGATTAATCTTATAAAAGCAGTATCAGAGAAAAACACTATCTGATGACTACTTTAGAAAGATTAAATCTCGAGGATCTACAAGATCTTGCGGATTTTTTTGCGAATCTCAAAGTTGTAGATCTAAAAATGAATTCCCCTGAGGGTGAATAACCCATCGGAAATCCCCCAAGATATGTGGTAAAAACAGAAGAACCACATAGTGAGTTCCATGTGGGAGAAAATTCACATCCAGCAGGAACCAGATCAAGAAGGAGTAAAATACCACTACATCAAACTCCTTATGGAAAAACTGTTTTAGACCCGATACATTCTTATGGGGTTATGTTAAACCTTGATGTTTTGGACTTCAAAAACAGAGAAGATCTTATAGATGATTGGACGTCAGCTATGAGAATTGCAGCAGGGACATTAGATCTCAATAAAGAAAGATTCATTAAACTTATAGAAATGAGTCTAATGGGATCTGTCAAGATCGCATGGGAGATGACTATGCCAGATATGAAGGAATCAATCTTAGCAGGAGAATCCCTCGGCGAGATTGGAGAAAGAATGACCACCCTATTTAAAGCACAATTCATAGGGGTAGACTATTTCAATAATCAAGATACAGAGAAAAAGAGAAGATATACTCAAGCTCTGTATAGCCTCGAGTTACATGATATCTGTTTAGTTGATGAATACATTATGTTATTCACTAAATACAGATGGAATTCGGGAGTCGAGGAAAATGTAGCTATTCAGCTATTTTTTGCAAAAATGTCAAGTCCCTGGAGAGAAAGGCTGATTAAAGAATACGTTCCAGGTAATCTTGATACATTGGCAAGACGCGCGTCCTTTTGAAAGGAAAATTGGCAGAATGGTGCCATATGACAGCATTACAAAAGAACTACAAGAAAATAAGGGGTATAGATAAGCGTACACCTTTGTGTTGTAGAGAAAATGATCTTCCAACGATCATTGGAAACAGAACACAGGGATTTAAAAGGAAGAAATTCAGAAATAATCCCTATAATAAAAGAATGAAGAGTTCTTGGAAACCAAAAACATTTTGGTCCAAACAAAAAGCCAGATCCTATAGATCAGGTAGAAGAAGTGGACCTACAAGAACGTCCCCAACAACAGGCTCATCACAAAGCAGGGGAAGAACACCATCAAGAAGAACTTTCAGAAGAACTCATATAAGGGCAAGTGAAAGTTTCAAGGATTGCAACTGCTGGACATATGGAGCAAAAGGACATATATCTACAAATTGTCCAGAAAACGAGAAAAAAGGAGTCAAACTCTTTGAAGCAACACCAGATATGGATGATGCGGTTTTTTTTAAGATCTAGTCTAAGTATATCAATTTGAGGATATCCCCTCAGATGAAAGCATATACGAAGAAGAGATATTATTTAGTCAAGAAGTTTTTGAGGATGAATCAGAATCAGAATCAGAGTAAAGAGGAGGTGTTTCGACATGAAACACATGAAAGTTTGGTTGGGCTCTTTAGTCAAACCACGATATCTCATAATATGGTTCAAAGGATTATGAGAGAAAATCCAACACTACAGAAGTACCAAGGATTTTCGGCAGGACAAGTTGAAAGAGTTTTAGGAAACCTAGGGCTAAGACAAAGAAGAAATAATTTGATTTATAAGGTATCCAGAAGGGAAATGGCGATTCCTATGGAATTAACCAGTAATCAAATTGAGATGCAGTTGATTCCCTTTGAAGAAATTCGAGAGAAATTACAGAAATTAAAAGCAGAAGTAGCAAAGACAATGTCTTGGATTCATATTGGAGCAATCCAGATTATCATCAAAGCTACTTTTAAAGAAGGAATAGATTCACCCATAGATATCGTAGTATGCGATAAAAAAATGAGGAATATACAAGATGCGGTTCTAGGAACTATCTCAGGAAATTTGTGCGCAGGAAAAATTGTGGGAGTTATTTATCCAAGAATAGCCTACAATTTAGCTGATAGAGATTTTAGTCGAGCCTTGACGTTGCATCAAAACTTCAAGAAAAAAAAACTAATGAAGGAAGGTAATAGGCCATATTCTATTACATATCAAATTTCATATGCTCTTTCTAATACTTACCATTCTGAATTATTTACTAGAAATGAGTTCATTAAAATTCCAGAGATATTTGGGAAAGTTGCTCATGCAATATACCCGGAAAGAATCGAGTTTCCTTTAATTCAGAAAACAGACATTCAAATTCAAGACAGACCTGTTTTATACAGAGACCTTAAAATAGAACCCTGAAAATTATCTTTCCAAGGAGACCGAATGACAAGTAGGAGATGAGACAAATCTCCTATTCAAGAAATTCCAGCAGAAGAAAAGGAGTTTTCTATAATAGGAAAACTTAGATCTCCAGAAAGATGGAAAAAAGTGAAAATAGTATTCAAAATTACAAGTCATCGGAATCAGTTCCCTTGTAACTCGATTTACTATTTGGAACAACAAGAAAAAGGAACTTACCAAGGAGTGATAAATATTGGAGAATTGAAAGTTCAAATCTGTGAAATTTCAGGAAAAGAGATGGATCAGCTCATTCTTGGCCTAGAATTTCTGGAGGACCATAAACCATGGAAACGCCTTGAAAAAGGAATAGAGTTTATGGCAAAAGAGAAGACTTGGAGGATTCAATAAAAATTCTACGAGATGGAAAACCAAGATAATTGGATAAGGGACAATCCCTTAAACAGATTCGAAAACTCTGTTTACAAACAAAGGAAGAAGCAACTATTGAATTTAGTAAGTCATGAACATGATTTACTAGGACGCATCGAAGAAGTAGAAAGAAGTAACCATACTCTACCTTCTGAAGCCTTAGGAAAACTAAAGGTGAAAAGTCTTAATCGGATTACTGAGTTGCAGCACAGTCTGTTAAAAATGTCAGGGCCATTTAGTAATCCCTTTAAAAAATGACAACAAGTCCTTTCTCCATATACATTCCAATATGAATGTTGTATGAACAATATAAGGCTGAATACTTTGCAGCTTATATTGACTCGGGAGCAGGAATTTGTACAGCAAAAAGAGGAGTCTTCCCTGAAGAATGTAAAGAAGAATTGCCAAAAATTACTGGACGGGATTTCTCTAAAAGAATTTTAATTCTTTGCAAAGGAATAAAACAAGCAAAAATCCTCATGGGAGGAGCAGGTCTGTAGTGACCCGCACCGTGATCACCTACTAATCAGAACTTAAGCATGCAATTAATTAATAAAATAATCTTAATCAGAGAAACTGCGGAATTAAAGTAAGTCAAATACCAGGTAAACAAAACCTAGTGGTCAACCTTGCTATCCAGCCTTGGTCACCACCTAACCTCCCTGTCTCCGAGAGAACTACTTGCATCTGCCCCATGGAATAGGGCATCCAGCCAATAGAAAAATAACCGAAAGTGAGCCTAACATACCCAGTACGAGAGTATGAGTATACACTATTAAATGTGCATGAATGAAAATGAACTGGGTACCAAGACACTCAGGTCAAGAAACAAGCTCAAAGACCGGGCCCAGGGTATATAGCACGTTGCGCCATCGCATCAGGAGGTGGCTCATATACCCAGTGGATAATGGTGACCTGATACTAGTACATGTGTCCAACCATCACGGTGACCTGACACAAGACTTACATATCCAACCATCCACAAACTCGTAGGGTGAGCGCCCTACTACAGGATACCTCTAAGGTAAAGGCTCAATATGCTCATGTATGCAACATACAGTCGTGACATGCTGTATATAAAGGCATATAAAACATGCAATCACATAATTCATGCAAACACATAATACATGCATACTTAATCTGAATATCTCGAATAATACTTCCGTACCTTACTAAGGCAGATCCTAGAAGCTCCCCCTCTAGGTCCAAGCCTACCATGCAGCACTACAGCATAAATAACCATGCATTACCTAGCATGCCAAACATCACCTACTAGGCTCTAAAAGCCTTAATTAAACTATAGCCTACTCCCTATTTACTATAGGGAACCAAAGCCATACCTTCGTCCGTCGTCAGCCCGCTGATGTCGCATGCCCCAAAGCCTGGGCATAGCATAGCTATGACTCCTAGACGCCTCGCCAGAGCTCCGCCGCCTGGCTGCTACTGCGGACACTGTCCGCTTTAAAATAAACTATTTCCTACTCCAACTCTTAAAGAAAGAGTCCCGAAGCCCTTAAATAGAGCGATTACCGGGAGAGGAGAGGGAAAATTGCACTTAAAAATGAGGGATTCGGACCCCTATTTATAGGTCACGATCGGAAGCTCCGATCACCTGATCGGAAGCTCCAATCGGTGCATGTTTGCCACGTTTTGGACGGCCGAGATCGGAAGCTCCGATCGTAGGATCGGAAGCTCCGATCTCCTACATCTGGCCACGTGTTTAAATCTCCTTGACACCTGTTTCTGGTTGAGAACGGAACCTCCGTTCTCGGATCAGAAGCTTCGTTCTCGGATCGGAAGCTCCTATCTCGGATCGGAAGCTCCGATCTGCCCGGTAGCTCCGAACTGTTTCTCATGCTTCCGAACTGGTTTTGGTCCTCCGGGACCCTCGGGACCTACCCCACCATTTTCGGACGTTCCGGATCTGATTTTTCACTTATTTTAACCAAATAAGGACTCCTTAAACATGTTTTGATACTTTTAAAATTATATGTCATTTTTTAACATGTTTAAAAATCACTTAATCTTGTAAAATGAAATCGGGCTACTACATTCTCCCCCTACTTAAGATATTTCTTCCTCGAACAATCTTAAGTACTGAATGCAGTAAAATTTTGATAAACATCTTTTATTCAAACTGATTCATTTTACAAGTTACAACATGAAAATACAACAATTCAAAATCGCTCTGGATAATCTGTATGCATACGACTCTCAAGTTCCCAAGTGGCCTCCTTAGTGCCTCGGCGCAGCCACTGAACTAGAACAAGAGGAATGGTATTGTTGCGTAACACCTTATCCTTGTGACCTATGATACGCAAAGGTCTCTCCACGTATATCAAATTCGAGTCCAACTGTATCTCAGACGGCTGTAAGATATGAGACTCATCCGCCACATATCGTCGTAACAGTGAAACATGGAACACGTCGTGGATACTTAGACAAATAAGGGGTAAAGCCAACCTGTAAACCAGATCTCCAATACTTTCCAAAATTTCAAATAGACCAATGAACCTAGGAGATAGCTTACCTTTGTGACCAAATCTCAAATTCCTGCGAAATGGTGAGACTTTCAGGAATACTTTCTCACCCACCTCAAACTGTAAAGGTCTGCGCTTGACATTCGCATAACTAGCTTGTCGATCTTGCGCAACCTTAATTCTCTTCTTGATCTGTCCAACAATATCAACAGCCTGCTGGACTAACTCTGGTTCCTCAACCTGTCGCTCCCCCACTTCCTCCCAGAACAGTGGAGTACGACATCGTCGCCCGTACAACGCCTCAAACGGAGCCATCCCAATACTGCGATGGTAACTGTTATTGTACGCGAACTCAATCAATTGCAAATGATCTTGCAATGTTGGACCAAAATCCATAGAACATGCTCGCAACATGTCTTCAAGAGTACGAATCGTGCGCTCTGACTGCCCGTCAGTCTCTGGGTGATATGTTGTACTCAAACTAAGAGTAGTACCCATAGCGCGCTGAAAACTCCCCCAAAACCTGGAAGTAAACCTGGGATCTCGATCGCTGACTATGCTCAAAGGCACTCCGTGCAATCGAACAATCTCCTGGATGTACAACCGTGCCATCCTATCAAAACTGTAGTCCCGATTATAAGGAATGAAATGTGTTGACTTGGTGAGTTGGTCCATCATAACCCAGATAGCATCACAATTCCTCGAGCTCACCGGTAAATGGGTCACGAAGTCCATCATGATCAACTTCCATTTCCACTCAGGAATGGATAAACTGTGAAGCAATCCTCCAAGTTGTCGGTGTTCTGCCTTGACCTACTGATACACCAAACATATAGAAGCATACTAATACACGTTTTTCTTCATTCCTTTCCACCATAAAGAACCTCAGATGCAAATTTTTCTACACCGAAAGGATTCGCATACTTTATGACTAACACTTGTCATAACAACTGTGACAACGTCGTTGTCCACAATTCTTGATTTATTGAACCTCTCAGGTTTTCTTCTTGGAAAACATCAATACAATTATTCTGTTGATTAACAAATCGATTAGTGCAATCTCTAGTGCCAATTTATATTGACACCCATCTCATAACTTCAGATAACACCTGAAAATGAGAATATTGCTTATCCTCTCACGGATAATCATTTCTTGTTGAATCCTGACTTGCACTACTGGATGAACAAAACCGTTTCATCCCTCTTAGGCAAAGTCCTAAAAATAATACAACCTAGCAAAAACCCCTGAATTGATCTCATCGAATCAGACTTATCAATGCATCCATTAGACATCCTGGAAAAAAAAAAATCAGTGACAACAATCCCGCTGGATCTGATAACCTTAGATCTTAGCTGCTGTCCTTTTTCCATGTCTAAACACTTGATGTTATCCTGTTAGTATTCATTAAAATTCAAACGCTTGCTAGATCAATTTCTGACACTGAAGTCCCAGAATTACTGCAAATCATTCCTGAGAACTGAATATCTGAGTACTCTACTCATCTTTTCAGTCTACCAAAAATTGAATAATTCCAATCGTTCTTTATGCAAAAGAATATTTAGCTCCTCCGCTACGGGGTTATAACATCTGTATCTACCTCAGACAAATAGTTGCAAATAGTCATTGGCACCAAACTTGCACCAATTTAACTGACCATTTCGAAACATACATGAACACCTAAGTGCCCAGCTTTCACTAACCAAGTGAATTCTCATACTGATGAATCCATGCTGTAACTTAGCAGGCTCATGACATCTGTCAATAGAATCGAGTATCTTTTCAAGGTTATCAAACTGACACCAAACTATATGTTTAACGTAACTGTTGCAATGATCTCTAGACTGAGTAAATTTTCCATCCTTTCCTGAAGTACAAAAGACTTCCAGAATATCAATGGAAATATACTCTCCCATGTCTATCGTTGATCACAGTTCACGTCTCCTAGTATAAGTCATCACAGTGCTCTGATAAAATTCTTCTTTGCTTGACAATCCATCGATCGAATTCCAATTTTTACAGAAAAATTTACCTAAGTAAACTCATCACTTAGAATTTCCTGTTCATCTCGTAATCAATATCCTGATCACTAAAATACCTCTGATAGAATCAGACAATACTGGTAAAACCTCCTGGTTCTCCCTCAGTATCACGTGCGAGAACTACCCGTTCAGAATATTCACTTGTCAAGGAATCCTTTCCAAGACTATTCTGTCCACGAAAACCAAAGTTTGTATCTCTGATAAAGTCAGACAATAACTCACCACAATCCCTTTGGCACTAATCCAGCACCAAATGCAATTCACAAGACTCAAATAAATCCTGAATATTTTCCTGATAGTTATACCCATTGCTATGACTGTACATACAACGAGACTGAGGTAAGTCTTCCTAAAATTCCAAACTGGAACAAAAGAATCCTTCCAGAGTATGCCGGCATAAGGTCGCACTTACTATACCATCTCGGAACCCGACAGTCAAGAGCATCCTGGCATAACTTATCCCCGAGTCTATGATATTATGAAATATTCCTATCTGGACCAAAATCACTGGTCAAGGAAAATTATCTGTAGAGGCACAACTCAAATCCCGAGTTTGCAAACATCTGATAATTAAATCCTGTTGAATATCAATTCAACTAATCTTTGAAATCATAAATCTAGATCAAAACTTATCTACTCAGAACAATTACTTGTCAAGGAAAAATCTATTCCAAGACTGTTCTGTCAACGAAACATCTGTATCTCAAACAGAGGATAACTAAACCTTGATACCATACCTGGTATCTGTTCTATCCAAAGTCATACCCTGATGTGACAGTGCCAAATTTTCAGACTGAGTAGCCTTCCCTATATAGTCTATGGAGCACAAAGGCCTCCAAAACAATCTCTGAAGTAAGAAAACTTCCAGAGTAATACCGACTAAGGGTCGCGCTTCCTCACGTCTAGTACTGGTCACAATCCACAACTCTTGGTATTACTTAGTCTGTCATCCTGATGAAAATCCATTACCACTAGGTAACAACCTAAAAAGATCAAAACAGCCAACTGTTCTAAGTAAATCCATCTAGAACAAACATTCATGCATCCTGATGAATCACATCATCTCTGAAAACACTTGGTTTACTAGAATATTCTAGGTAAAACATCTAGAACTATTCATTGAAAACATGCAAAATCTCAAGTACTCATTAAAACAATGATCAGTCTTTTATTCAAAATAACCAAGTTAATCTCAAAGATTACAACACTTGAACCACAAATTCAGGTTCTAATACAATCTTTATTACAATCCTATGTAATACACAACTTAATCAAAAGATTACACTGAAAGATGTGCAATACAACAATAACTGAGTACATCAAATACTGAAATCTTTAATACATTTGATTACAACTGAAATACTGTTTACAACCGAATACAATATTTAAACTCTTGCGGAAGTATTTCATTCCGTCTACTGATCTTGAACATGAAGTTTCCCGTCTGCTACTCAGGTCAGCAGAACTTCTACCTCACAAGATCTCAAAGAATAAAATCTTGCTAATCTACCGGATCCTTCCAATATTGTTGGGTTCCTTATCTGGTAGATGAGACAAGATTTTCCCGTCAATCTCTCCAACTACTAGAGGAGAGTATTTCGGGATGGCTTCCTTGGTCGACTCAGAATGGATGACTACATGTCACACATTCCTTTCAACCTGGAGAAGCACCTGGCGTTGAAAACTGGATCTTCTCTACCAGCTCCATCCTGCTGGGATCCACATAATATGAACTTCTGCTGCCAACCTTGGCAATGACGATCTTGGAAAAGCTTAGACATCCTGCTATTCCAATTTCTGATACTGCTATCGTTATTGAATCCAACTTGTAATCCTACAAAGGATAACCCAAAATCAATACTATGTCCCAAATAATCTTATTGCATGCTCTGATATCATAAATATAGTGACTCGCACCGTGACCACCTACTAATCAGAACTTAAGCATGCAATTAATTAATAAAATAATCTTAATCAGAGAAACTGCGGAATTAAATAAGTCAAATACCAGGTAAACAAAACCTAGTGGTCAATCCTGCTATCCAGCCTTGGTCACCACCTAACCTCCCTGTCTCCGGGAGAACTACCTGCATCTGCCCCATGGAATAGGGCATCCAGCCAACAGAAAAATAACCGGAAGTGAGCCTAACATGCTCAGTATGAGAGTATGAGTATATACTATTAAATGTGCATGAATGAAAATGAACTGGGTACCAAGACACTCAGGTCAAGAAACAAGCTCAAAGACCGGGCCCAGGGTATATAGCACGCTGCGCCGTCGCATCAGGAGGTGGCTCATATACCCAGTGGATAATGGTGACCTGATACTAGTACATGTGTCCAACCATCACGGTGACCTGACACAAGACTTACGTATCCAACCATCCACAAACTCGTAGGGTGAGCGCCCTACTACAGGATACCTCTAAGGTAAAGGCTCAATATGCTCATGTATGCAACATACAGTCGTGACATGCTGTATATAAAGGCATATAAAACATGCAATCACATAATTCATGCAAACACATAATACATGCATACTCAATCTGGATATCTCGAATAATACTTCCGTACCTTACTAAGGCAGATCCTAGAAGCTCCCCCTCTAGGTCCAAGCCTACCATGCAGCACTACAGCATAAATAACCATGCATTACCTAGCATGCCAAACATCACCTACTAGGCTCTAAAATCCTTAATTAAACTATAGCCTACTCCCTATTTACTATTGGGAACCAAAGCCATACCTTCGTTCGTCGTCAGCCCGCTGATGTCGCATGCCCCAGAGCCTGGGCATAGCCTAGCTACGACTCCTATACGCCTCGCCAGAGCTCCGCCGCCTGGCTGCTACTGCGGACACTGTCCGCTATAAAATAAACTATTTCCTACTCCAACTCTTAAAGAAAGAGTCCCGAAGCCCTTAAATAGAGCGATTACCGGGAGAGGAGAGGGAAAATTGCACTTAAAAATGAGGGATTCGGACCCCTATTTATAGGCCATGATCGGAAGCTCTGATCACCTGATCGGAAGCTCCGATCGGTGCATAATTGCCACGTTTTGGACGGCCGATATCGGAAGCTCCGATCGCAGGATCGGAAGCTCCGATCTCCTGCATCTGGCCACGTGTTTAAATCTCCTTGACACCTGTTTTTGGTTGAGATCGAAAGCTCCGTTCTCGGATCGTAAGCTCCTATCTCGGATTGGAAGCTCCGATCTGCCCGGTAGCTCCGAACCGTTTCTCATGCTTTCGAACTGGTTTTGGTCCTCCTGGACCCCCGGGACCTACCCCACCATTTTCGGACATTCCGGATCTGATTTTCCACTTATTTTAACCAAATAAGGACTCCTTAAACATGTTTTGACACTTTTAAAATTATATGTCATTTTCTAACATGTTTAAAAATCACTTAATCTTGTAAAATGGAACCGGGCTACTACAAGGTCAAACACCTTGGTACAAGGTAAAGACACCACCAATCTATTTTCATGATACAAGAGCTGATATCCCATTAGGAAATAACTTCTTACAAATGTTTAAGAAGTACACACAAGACAATGAGTCAAGAAGACTTATGTTCACTACAATTTGTGATCATAAAATTATCGTTCAAAGACTCAAAGTTGTTTTTATCGACAATTGCCGATAATATTTCGCAGCCAGCGTAGTGATAAAGGACAACTTTTTCACCCAAACATGAAAGATCCAAGAAGGTTTGGAGAAACCATGTTGAAAATAACAACAGAACAAGAACTCCAAACAGAGGATATGGAGCTTCTCAAGGTGACTCTAAATCACAGAGATATAGAATTAGAAAATAAGGTATCCCTTGAAGATGTCAAAAAGAGGCTCAAAGAAAGTTACAACGAGCATCCTTTGGCATGGTGGGATAGAAATCAACTCAAAGCTAGTCTTACTCTAAAGGAAGGCAAATAGTATGAATTCGTCAGATATAAGCCTATCCCGATGAACATAACAGATCAAAGGGATATGAGAATAATTATCAAGGAACATTTGGACCTTGGTCTAATCAAAGAAGGAGTTTCACCATATAGCAGCCCAGGATTTCTGGTCAGAAATCATGGTGAAATAAAAAGAGGAAAACCCAGGTTAGTTATTAACTACCAAAGTATTAATAAAATCCTGGAGTTTGATGGGTACTTCATACCGAGTAGAGAACACCTAATTAGCTGTGTACGAAATGCTAGAGTGTTCTCAAAATTTGATTGTATGTCTGGATTTTACCAGATTCGAATGGAAGAAGGCAGTAAGAAATTCACAGCCTTCTCTACTCCACAAAGACACTATATTTGGGAAGTTATGCCTATGGGATTGGCTAATGCACCCCAGATATTTCAAAGAAAGATGGATAACCTTTTTAAAGATTATTTCAACTTTATGTTTGTTTATATTGATGATATTCTTATAGCATCAAAAAATATAGACGAATACGTTAAACACTTAGAGATTTTCTCTAAAATTTGTAAACAAGAAGGACTGGTCTTATCTGAAAAGAAAGCAGTCATATCAACAAGGAAAATTGAATTCCTTGGTATTGAGATTGATGAAACTGGAATAATTCTACAACCCCATATTGTGGAAAAGGTAAAGAATTTTCCAGATAAACTCAAAGACATAAAACAACTCCAGAGTTTTCTTGGAGTAGTTAATTTCGCAGGGATGCTCATTAACAACCTAGCAATGTACAAAAAGATGTTCAGTCATTTGTTAAAAAAAGATGCTAGGTTTATATGGACCGAAGACCATACTCAAGGGGTAAACCAATTAAAAGAGATATGTAAGAATCTTCCAAAAATGACTATACCCGAAGATGAAGATGATCTGGTTTTATTTACGGATGCTAGTGACAATTGGTGGGCAGCAGTCCTTACCAAGATCACTCCGAATGGAGAAATACCATGCAGATACTGTAGCGGTCTTTTTTCAGAATCAGAGGCCATCAGATGGCATATCAACGAAAAGGAATTTTATGCAGTTAAAAGGGCTTTCGAAAAATGGCCATTATTTTTACTTGCTAAAAAATTCACGCTAAAGGTTGATAACACCCAGGTAAAAGCTTTCTTAAAAAATAAGATTGAATCTAAACCTGAGAAAGCTAGGTTATTAAGATGGCAAGCATTATGTCAAAATTATATTTTTGATATTGTTATTATTAAATCTCATGAAAATATTCTTGCAGATTTCTTAACAAGAGATGGAAGGCAGTGACGTGGATTCCATCATGAAAATGCAGAGGCATCTCAGGGAACACCTTGGGTTGCTTCAAACCGAGTTCAACCAGTTAGCCATTAATGCTGAAATGGCCGGCAGGTTACAACAAGCTGATCGGATCAAAGTATCTAATCGAATTACAGGGTGTATGCAAGCTCAAACACAACTATGGGCTGCTATTCAAGGGCCAATTGTGAAGGCCATAGAGAAACCACTGGTTTCTCATAAACAAGATATGCTAAAATCATTGGTTTTACAAAAACAAGAAATATAATCACCGGTTGGAAAACAAAATGTTGAGGAAGCTAAAACTCAAGAAACAAGTGCTAATCTATCATCAGCTTTTGATGATCTAGATGAAACAACAATTGATGAGGATTCCTCATCAAGTCAACCCTCCGCCTCTGGGATAAAAGAGGAAGAGATCAATCTTAGGCCCAACACTGATAAGGGCAAATCTAAGATCGATACTAATCCAGCTATTATTTCTCCATTTCAGGTTTATCAACAAAGGTGGGAGAAATTAAGTACAAAAAGTGAAATTAACTCTAACACTTGCAGGGTTGATGTTGCAGGGATATATCCAAGAGTATGGCTAAAAAACAATATCAATCCTAAGGATGTAAAGCTTTGGTATGAATTTGGAGCCTTGGCCTCAGTTTATACAACGTCACCAAACTTCCCGGAGATATCACAGTTACCCAAATAGATTCAGGAAGCAGTCCAAGAAATATGGGCAAATAACAACCATTTGTCCAGAGGAGATGTGCTTGAATTATATTTCTTTAGTGCAGCTCCAGAACCAACAGGGAAAGGATCACATGAACCCTTTCATTTTATCAAGCTAAGGAGACCTGACATGAATAATCAAAGATTCATTAAGGACCCTATTCCTGAGGAAATACCATTAGTGTCCACTTTTGAAGAAAATGAAATCTCAACCAGAAGGGCATGGGGTATTTGGGTTTGTCTCACCGAGATGGACAAGGTCAAGTTTTCGTTCAAATTTTATCAGAATTTTGTGAACGGATCATTCCTGTTAAACACAATGACAGGAAAAACTACGGCTTTTGCGGAAGAACTCTTCGAAAAAAAGAAAAACTTTTTATGGAACAACAAGCTGCCGGGGAGTAAAGAGACTCGCCGAAAATTTTGTAACATGGCTCATATCGAAAGATGGTCAGAGAACATCTGCCCAGAGTGTCCCAACCAGAAGGAGCCAAAATTCAAAAAAAACTTCAGACCCCGAACGGATCGAAAAGATTTTTCCGAGACAAGCAAAGGTGGAAAAAGACCACCAAAAATGCGTTTTCACAGGGGCCTACTTCAAAAGCAAAAGATGCCCCGACAACAATAAAGCAGACACGTGAGGAGAATAAAGCCAAAATAAAGTGGCAGACATGTGATTCCTCCACTAGTAAAAGATGCCATCAATAATGACATAAAAAATACAAGACAGCTGCCTCCTCCACTAGTAAAAGATGCCATCAATAATGACATAAAGAAATAGAAGATAACTGTAAGATTCCCTGAAGTTTCTCGGTGAAACGAGTGGAACCTCAGCTATAAATACAAGCATTCAAGGAAGCTGAAGAGATCGATCATTCCCTTCAGTTTTCTTACAAATAAATTGTTGTAATATTTCTCTCTCTATTGTATTAAGTTTTTTTTATGTATTACAAGAACAAGGCTACTATGAGTAGCTAAACAAATTGTCTTCTCCTCTTCAAAGAAGTTGATTTATGTAATAATATCATGTTTGAATAATTTCTTTAAAGCCTCTTGTTATTTCATGCTCATATTTTATAATTAAATTTATATACCATACGCCTTAAGGTAGAAAACGAATTAAGGCTGTGTTGGGTGTCGTTGAAGGAGCTTGTGCAGAAATCATCTGTTGCGACTGCGTGATTGGAGTGTGAGGAGCAGTTCGTAAAACTCGGCAGGTATGACCCGACGACATTTTGGTCAAAGAGGTATTTAAATTTATTTCATCTTACGGAAGCATGTTGGACCCTAATTCGGAGTATATCGGCTGAAAACCTTGCGTAACTGATAGTCTTGCATGGCCGGGACTGGTTCGATAGGTTAACAGTGCCACGTACAAAGGATTAGTAGCTAAACAATATTTAATTCAAAAATGGGGACCACTAGAGAGTTGAAATAAAGAAAATTGTGGTTAGAGAGTTAAGATAAAGTTTGAAGGGTTGGTAGGGATTTTTAAATCATTTACCCATAAAATAATATGTATAATCAACTAATACATCATCGTTTGTAATAAATAATTTCTTAAAATATAATAGAAAATTATCTTTTATCTTCTATTATGGACAAAAAATTATCATTTCTCTTACATTAAATTCGAAAGAATACACTTCGAAATAATCGGAATGATTAGTTAATTGGGGAAAACAGATCTTATCATTCTTTATGATTCTTTTACTTTTATTAAATTTCGATCTTTGTAACTTAAAAAAAAAAAAAAAAAAAATCGATCTTTAGGGGCAACATTCTGCGCCGATACAGCCAACATTTTGGATTAAATTTGATATTCTTCAAATTGAGAGGTCACTCATTTTATTTATTTATTTTTTGGTGTAAACTATTTTGTTTCAATTTTCTAAATATTAGATAAATATTTCCTCGTGAAACCAGAGGTGTAAGATCAATTAATACACTTCGGGTTCGTTTGATGTGTCATATTAGTAATCTAGGTATAAATTATCTTATTTAGTCTCACATTTTTTGACATATTATTTATTCATATTTCAATTATTTATCTCACATCAATCAAATTATTAATTATTTATTTTATACCAATCAAATTATTAATTTAAATTACTATATTACCCTTTATAAATAATATATTCATATTTTATTAATTATTAAAAAGATAAAATAATAATTTACTATTTTTATATAAAATATAATCAATCAAATCAAACAAACTATAATCTATCAATTAAATCAAATCTTATATTAATTATCATTTTTTATTTATTTTTTATTATAATATATTACTTATCTCTATATTATTTATTTTATCACTCACTTAAAAAAAACGTACCGGAATCGTTGTTAAATAATAAATCAATTTAAAGTCGGTAGATTAATTTAATGCTGTTAATTATATATTTGTTATTGACAATAAATATTTATCATACCACGTATACACCTTATTTTATTTAAAGAAATGGAAATAATATCCAACTATATTTATTACTAGCTAGGCCCAGGTGAGATGTCCATGCAGGTACCAAATAAGAGTGCGTTGCATCCATTCCCTCTTTACTACATTAGAGTGGTTTAATCTTAATTTTACCCTTATAATTATAATGAACCCCGCATATATTAATTAGTTCAATGATTGCAGGAAAAATTAATATTTTTTGATTGTTTAAATTATTATTTTTTTAGTCAGATCGAATCCGAGAAATTGACATTTGAAATGGTTTAATTCATAAAAGTTATGTGATTGATAAACATGTATTACAATTTACATGTATTTTTATTATATTTATCATCACATGGTAATATAAAAATACGGAACGACGATCACCAAACTTATGACTCATATATTCAGCAAATTACAAACTGTTGCAAGTGCTGCATGGGTGAAATTTTTGAAACGAATGTTTTAAATTTATTTTTTTTAAAAAAATTATTAAAATTTTGTGTAAATAATAACTTTTAAAAATTAGTCAAAATAACCGCGCGCAATACTATTTATTACCCTCAAAATCAAATACACATTTTTTTGAAAAATATATGTAATAGTTTATTTTTTAAAACGTTTTATGTGAAGTCATAAACTCTTTACGTAAAGTTCTCGATTAGAGTTTGATATGTTAGATAAACCTTCGTTGCCACTAAAGAAAGACGGACTGAGTTATTATGATTTATGCTTTCAGTGGCCCATTTGAAGGTGAGCCAAAATGAGTTGACCCGTTTGCGCGGGATGGGTAGCCCGTCAATTGTTATTTTTTAAGAGATTTATATGATTTACAATAATTTATGTATAATTTATTAATTTTGAAAATTTATATTATTTATAAATATTTATGTATATTTAATGAATTTTAAAAAATATATATCATTTATAATTATTTATGTGCGTGTGTTTTTTTTTTCCATAATTTTTATTTTTATTTGTTTGATGGGTTGAGTTGAGTTAGATATTCTCAAACCGTCAAGATGGCAGAGAACCCCGTCCTATCTTGCTTGATGCCGGTTAGCGGTTCAGCCTAAATTGACAACCATAGCTTAAATAATAATTATTATATTATAAAGTACTAAATGTCTAATTATTTTAATTCTAATTATGATCGAAATAAATTGAGGTCATATCAAGAGACCAAATTAGTTTTTTTTATGGGGCTCTTATTTAATAAATAGATATAGATATATAAATATAAATAAATAGTATTAATCGAGGAGAATATCTAAATACTTAACTATAACTTTCGATGAAACAAATTGTTTTTAATGTTCAGATTACCTCTAACGCATTTGATTATAATGCATATAATTTATTTTCATTCAACTATTTCAGAAAAAAATGATTGTGGTTTATTTATTAAATTATTATTTCTTATATTTTTTATTTCATATTAATTATAAAGTATTATACTCTCATATTTCATAATTATAGAAAATCATCTACAAAATCTCATATCATATTAATTAATTTTTTAAATATCACAATCAAACTCTATAACAAAAATTATATAATACATAATATTTATATATTAGATATTACACACAACATCGGTCAACGTGTATGTCTGGTTGGTAATGTACTAATCCTCATTATGGTCATTGCAACGCAAGTTTTTAATAGTGTAAAGCGGATCAAATTTTGAGGGTTAAATTTCAAATTTTTATTGTTTTTCAAACTTAAACGAACTTAAACATAAAAAAATCGTTTTTAAATTGTAATATAATCTTAATTATTTTAAAGTACTACATGTTATTAACGACATAGAGTTTCTTTCAAGTGCCCGCCTATCATGCCCACTACCATGCACACCAATGATGTGGCACTATTCCATTGGATGTGATAAAGATGTGATAAATTGTAGGTCCAATAGAATAGTGCCACATCATTGATGGATATGGTAGTGGGCACGATAGGTGAGCACTTGAAAGAAACTCTAACGATATATTAACCAAATATATAAGATTATATAGAGATAGAACCTGTTTAAATTTAATTTATATTTTTTTAAAAATAATGTTTTTTAAGCTACAATTTTTGGCTTTTGAAAAAGTTTTAATTTTGACTTAAAAAGTACTTATTTTTTAAGTACTTATTTGACCGTCCAAACACCTTAATAACTGAAAAAACCTTTTTTTTTTAAAAAGAAAATGCTTTTTCGATCTGCCTTTTAATATCAAACGGATATTATATTTATAAAACTCTTTTATTTTCGAAGAACAAATGGAATTTTCAGTGTTCTGAAAATAGATGCCTTAATCAAGCGTTTTAGAAGAAAAGAAGACGGCTGCCACAAACATAAACGGATTTATTTATGGGAAAGAAAAGACAACCAAATCCCAACCACATATGACACAATCGCTAGCCTCCACCAATTGAGCAGGGAGGTAAAGATTCATCTTACGTTTCGTTTTTATTTCATTCGATTTTAATTTCATTATTCATCTTTTGATTTTAGTTTTGCAATCGTATTTACGCAAGGTTTGAGATCAATTTTCCGCTGAATGGATATAAGCTCATACTTGTTTTAATTTTGCCTAAAAATATCCCTTGTGCTTGGTCCGCATTCCGCAGTTCGGATTATTGTTATTTTTTGTTTTTACAATGTTGATGTATTACTTACTGGCCAAGTCTGTAGTCTGTTGAGCGCGGACTGAGATAATTTAAAACGCTGGTTTCTTTCTCTACTTCTATAAACATGCATACAGCGAATTGTTTGCTATGTTTAGGTTTAATTCAATGGCTTTCCTTTTAAAGTTGGATTTTTTTTTCAACTTGTTAATATTTATATTTGTTTTTATCATTTAGTTTTAAAAGTTGCCATGTTCCCATGTCATAACCTTTAGGAGTGAAGGGAAACAATTGATATGTTCAAGCAATTACTTATTCAAAATATGTTGAGAATAGTCACTGAGGTTTATGCTATGGTCATGAATTCTAATGCATTTTTTACAATCAATTTTTTTTTTTACATTGTCCTATCTTTTATTTTTTCTCAAGTGTTTGGGGTACATCTAAATGTATGTAAATGAATAAAACGTGATCTTTCTATGTTAAATCCAGAAACATGAACGGATCACTGCAACTGAAATGTGCCCATTTAAAGTGATACATCAGAGTTGGCGGCGTTTGGAGTCCTTTCATTGAAACCTATGCACCTGTTGATGTATGTTTTTGTCATTTGGGCATGAACCTCCTTCGAAAATACTCCCCGCAGGTTCATGCATTTGCAAGGAGGTCCTTCAAATCTCTCAATTTCCCTGGTGAATCCCGGGATGATATCGCCTCTCCTTCGCTCATCCATGGTATTCATGTATTCCATTGCCCAGTAAGCCCCTTTGCCTTACATAAAAAGACACAGACACATTTATATCATAATATAGGAATGGAAAATATCGTTATTTTTTAGATGTAGCCTTTTTGTCGTTGTGGAATGAGATGTGTACTTGATGGTAATCGGGGGTGGGGTGCATATACTTGATTTTAGTCCATAAGGTTGATCATTACTACGGATCTGATCCCACATATTTCATGAGTAACATAACTTTTATCTTAGTTTGCAAAATAAATACATTGAACTTTATTTGTGAATGAAGAGGATATCACAACTTTACGGCGGGATATTAATTGTTTGTACATATTTTCGTTTTACTATTTTGGATCTAGTTTGACAATAGTGTTTTTTTACAGTATTTCACATCATATCTTTAGGATGAGGGAAAATTGAAGCTTAATTCATTTAGGAAGAACTTAAGGTTCACTTCATGAGTTACGTTCTTGTTTGTAAATCCTCTTTACCTTCAAACTTCCATAGAATTGAGGAATCAGAATTGAAAGGAAAAAAATCCACTTATTGTTGAAACAATGCAAAGTTAAGAGAATGGATATAGATTGTTATGGAAAAAACTTGGCCGCATTATGAGAGAAATTGGTTTTATATGAAATCGTTGTAAAAATGCATAAAGAATACCGAAATTTAGGCCAGAAGTGTTTACCGTTAGGATTTACATGGATAGTAATTGTAGGGACATATATTGTCCACTGGGATTAATTCTATTACTCTTAAGCCGTAATGTGTGGCTATAAAGTAAAATGATGTTTGTATGGAAGTTATTGAATGATGGATGGAAAATTTGAATGCTAGAGGTTATTTAAAATCAGGATGAGGTTGGAATTGTGGCTAAATTATCGGAATGCATAGCTTCAAGGGGCGGCAACATTCTGAATGCTGATATTTTTGTCCCAGAAAAAGAGAATGTTTTCTATGCCAGAAGGTTCAGTCCCTCTCGCATCTCCTCTTCCTTTATCATCTTTTGCATTTTGTAGTTCTTTCAAAAAAAAATTTATTTGCTTTTTATGTGTAATTTAATGTCATTTTTGCTACATTTTGGTTGGTTTTCAACTTTAAAGCTAAGCATTTATTGTTGCTCTTTGGTTTTGTGATAAAGTTCAATATAGCGTGATAAGAAATTTGTTGTAACCAAAGATTGATGACAGAAAAGGATCACATCGTTGTTAATGAATAATTGTCTTTGGATTAGGTCTGGTTGAAATCAAACTGGTATTAATCTTTGCGTTGCGTGTAGTTGAAACTTGGGAAAATACTTGCATTTTTTGATACATTGATTGATTACGTTGTATCATAAAGTACAAATGATTCTAAACTTCGTCATTTAGCTCTGTATATATGTTGATTGATTGAACTATTGTCGCAGAATAGGTTGGTGTAACTAAAAGTGTTTGCTAGCAATTTGTAGCATGAACTTGTTGTCACAATTGGTTCGTCAGACATGTAAACGGCATCGGGTGTGCCTCCATGATATATTTCTTCAGGAAACTTTTTAATTCAGAATATCGGAATGGTATATTTTGTTTTCACAGCAAAAGAAAAAGGTTTGAAGGCAAAAGCAAGAGTTCAAGTCCAGCTACTAGTAATATGGCGACACACAAAATTTTGAATTATTGTTTTATTGAATGAGCGCTCAACTTGATTTCCAAATTTTACAAGTGACAAGACAGATGTTGCATGGGCACACTGAGACAACCATCCCCAATGAATTTTAAAAATGTGGTTATTGGTCCTGTAGATCTCTGCTTAGCTGCTGTGATACATTCTCCAGAATATAAAATGATTCAACTTGAAGGATATGTAAAAGTGGAAAGCGCTTTCAACCATCTGCATTATTTGCTGATGTTTTATTGATTTCAGTTGTTTTTAGATGTGATTCACCTGCATTAATATGTTCTCATATGGCATGAATTCTTTTATAATTTACAGTGGGTTTGTCTTTGACCCCGCTAAATGGCCACGGATGCAAATGGATGAGGATTTCTTAAAGCTGTCAAAAATGTTTAATGCAATGAGATCTGTTGTTCGGGTGCCAGACCTGGATCCTAAATATAAGATTTCAGTTTTAGCTTCAAAGCAGGTGTGTTAATCCAGACGCCAGCTTGTGCTGGCTAGCTTATGCTGCTTTTTAAATTTTTTTTTTATTTTAAAAAAAGTGTTGTTTCTTTAAGATGCACTGAAGCTAATAATTACAGGATCACTGCCTTGTTGATTTGTTACACGGATGGCAGGATGGAAGGCTTCCAGTTCATATTACATCAGTCATAAGGTAAAGACTAGAAGATGCAAGCACTGTGTGTGATTGATTGTCTTTAGCTTTGAACAAGTTATTCACAGTGCTAAAGATAGATGTGTCACAGCAATCATGATCGAGGTCCAAACACCCATGTGATTAGATTTCTTGAAAGACATGGAATACCGTACCATTATTTGGACACAACTAAGGAAGACAAAAGAGAAGGAGAGATCTTGAATTTGGTGAAGGACACAGACTTTCTTGTGCTTGCTAGATACATGCAGGTGACCCAACCTGATATATTTTGCATCAAGTCTTATCGAAATGATTTATAGATAAAGCTCAAATAATCTGGACTTGATAATAGACATTTTGTATTGATTCATGACTTAATATGATCAATTTACTCCTATGAGTCTTTTTATTTTTCTGAAGCTCTTTTTTTTTTTTACCCAAAAGAAAAACATACCGTTCTTATGGTAAAACCTGTGTCAAGTGTCATCTTTAATTGAAATTTGATATTTATAGATAATTCAGCCATCCGAGGCTAGGATTTATTTTCTTCTTTTGGTAATAATGAGAGACGCTGGACATGTTCAGTGCCTTCTTCCAAGTTCTGAGGTACTTGGCATGGGCACACTAATTTAATACACTCAGGAAAGCTGACCCAGAAACGCATGATCAGTGAGAAGGTTATCCACTGAATCCATTTGCATTGTATTTTCACAGGTTCCCTTTCAGTAGCTCAAAGTTTGGAAAGATTGCATATACTTTTTGCTGTTGACTTATTTTCAGCTTACGTGGAAAGAATTTGTCTGTTTATGGTACACAATGCAGTGACTGCAATTTAAAATAGCAGTGTATTGCTTTCAGGTATTGTCTGGACGTTTCTTAAGAAGCTATGGGAAGGATATTATTAACATTCATCATGGCCTATTGCCCTCTTTCAAGGGTGGGAGTCCATCTAAGCAGGTTCAATTTTTAGAATTTTCTTCATGAGTGCCTCTATTATTAAGTTTGATATTCATGAATTACATGTTTCATAACATTTACAGGCCTTTGAAGCTGGTGTGAAATTGATTGGTGCAACAAGTCATTTTGTCACTGAAGAACTAGATGAAGGCCCGATAATTGAACAAATGGTAATCAGTCTCATGCTTGAGCTTGATGATGGCTTTGTTTTTAACCGTATAATTCCATTCTCGAATGGTTGCTTCATCATTTAATACTCTCAAATTTTGACTTAGATTGATCTTATGTTCATTAAACAGAACGTAGGGGTGCATATTTTCTTAACCCAAACACAAGTACATACATGGCCTTTCGGTTTCTGTCATATCGAGCTAGTAAATGGGAAAACACTTTCGTTTCCTGATGTTAAAACTTTATTGTACTTAGCTACTGTGTTTCTTTATCCAAGTTCACCTGAATACTCTATTGGCAACAGTCATCAGACGTCGAACAGAAGTCGTTCTTAAGTTTTTGAATGGTGTCGTGGCTAAAGAGGAAAATAAGGAATTCAGCATGTGCTTCTAATTATCATCAATATTTGTTACATTTGAACGTGATATCTATTCTATTATTTTAGGTGGAGAGAGTTTCTCACCGGGATAACCTGCAGAGTTTCGTACAAAAATCAGAGAACCTGGAGAAACAATGTCTTTCAAAAGCGATGAAGTCATACTGTGAGCTGCGAGTTTTGCCTTACGAGAAAAACAGAACCGTTGTATTTTGAGCCTAATGGCTAAGCGAGAACAAAGCTCTTTTTATACTTCAGTTTTGGTCACGAGATGCAACTATTGTTGTTCTAACTACTTCACCCATTTTTTTTATGGCACATGTGAAGTTAAAAGATTTAAATCAGCAGAAGTTAAATTTGCATTTGAACTTCAAGTCTTTTCTGATGACGAATTTCAATCACAATAAAAATTGATAAATTCAGTCGAGATTACTCTTTGATTTACTAAAACTGAAGAATTCATAGCAGCTTCTCTAAAGAAATATTAAGGTATAACATTTGCCCCTTTCTTTTCGTTTCTTTTCTTTTCTTTTTGGTAAAATGTTGTTTTGTATGTAAATCTGCTTGTTTCTTTCTTTGTGACAGTGCTCTACTTGTGCCATTGGAATATTTCTATTCTGTCAGTCTAAACATAACATCCTTATGATCCACCCATGACTTTTTCTTTCTTTTATTTGGATCAAACATTAAAACATATGATTAATCAAACGAACCAAATATTTCTTATCTTGCATTGACACCAATAAAATTGCTTCTTAGACAAGTATCCATGTGCATGGGCTTCCAAGTTCCAACTCTGTATTCAATGGAAACTTTGGAAACAACGAACGAGTTTTGCTTATGTCTTAAAATTACGTTGAAGACATTTCATGAATCAGACAAACTCCGACATTGCTCTCACTTCGAGCTCACATCGGTTTTTTTACTTTTTAAAAAAAAAAAATTATTTAATTACGATCTTTTATTTTTTTTATTACAAATTAAATTATTTGACATATAATCCTTTTTAAAGATTAAAAATATTTTAGTAATTGCAGAGTGAGCTCCGGCTAGTTGGAGCCAGACACTCCATATGAACAGATACTAAACTGGTAACAACTTGATCCGGTTATAACTTCAAACGAACTTATAATTCCATATAATCGATTTTCCATTTCGTTACATTCTAAAGTATCACTTACATAGTTACATATCTTAATAACATCAGAATAGCATAAATCACATAAAGTTATATGCAGATGTATTTTTACAACTGCAATATGAATTGCATTATTTGATGTACTTTTTTTCCAGTTGAATTATCAAAATGTATTGCCACATTTGAAACCAAGCATTCACCAGCACCATCACAAACATTATGTCTGCAGAGAGGACATACCCTGATGAAGCGAAGCAAAGCAAAATAATGAGCGATTGAGTTGTTTAAGGTAAACAGAGGAGCGTTTCTCCAGGTGTCCGCACGACCCTTCATTCATGTAGTCCAGGGATACCATATTCTCTTTCGGCGTCGTAAGTCCCATAATGAATCAAGCCTAACTTGCATAACGCGTAACACGCTTGCTGCACCATAAATTTATAAACAAGGTATCATAGTCATGAAGTGACAAAGGAATACCTATTAATTTCTTTGAACCATTATTGATACAAGGCACATGGTATTCACGACTCCATGGAAGAACTCTTAATCTGTCCCCATCTTCATAGTCAGCTAAACAAATGTAATTATTTGTCTGTCGAGTATGTTACCATGTATCAGACCTAGAAATTAAATTTGAATAATATATCTCATCAGCAATTTCACATGGCAAGTTTGTGGCCTATGATTTCTTTCCACTTTAGATCCATGGCAAGTTTGTGGCCTATGATTTCTTTCTCATTGGGATTAAGAAGCTGACTCCACTTTAACCCTGGAATTATCATAGCATCCACTTGTAACTACAAAAACAATATAACATTACCGAAAGACCATTGACATTCACACCACAAATGGCAACTCCCACTTCTGCATTATCTATATCTCTTTAATATGAAACAAATAAATAGAAAGAAATTTCAAAATATTTTAAAACTATTTTTCAGGCCATTATTATTATGTCACAGCTTGTGCGTTTCGCCTAGTAATCAAGCTAATGCTTTCTCTCACAAATATCAACATTTTAGTAAAACTTTGTTCTGTAAACTACTTCATACTGAAATTTTTGCAGCTTTTTCCAACAAAGAGATTGATCATTATTCCAGGCCACCTTAGATCAGAGCCATAGGCCCAAAACGAAAGAGAGCAAAAATGGCCAGAATGCAACACATTGCCTGAGACAAATAACTCTAAAATATGGGGCAAATTGGAAAAACATTAATATACTTAGGACTGAGATAGGCGGAGACAGGGGACATGAAGCGAATCATATGCTTTTTTTCCGAGATATCCCGCACTCTTAGGACTGAAGACGTGGAAGTCCCTGGCAGGCAGAGGAAAGGATTCCCGGTCTCCGGCGAAAGGCGATAACATCTATACTATTATATAAAAGATGAGCATGTTGGGTTTGAACCCTGTACAAAACTGAAACTGTTCGTATTGTGTCTTGACAGATATTACAAAATCGGACGAACTTTGAAGATGCATTTTAAACTTTTTGGAAATATGATGAACAAATCTGATATGCAGCAATATGTATCAATGTGTGTAACTCCTTTCCATTCAAACATATAGGATATAATTATAAAGATTGAAAAACCTTAAATGCAAAAGTGCATCACTTCAAATTGGACCCTTCACCAAAAGATGTCAAGTATAACCGCATCTTACAAACAACCATTCCGCTGCACGTTAACCTCCAATTTGAATTGGAATTACCGAACACATATTCAAAATTCAAATTCCAATTGACAATCTCAATTGGCCAATTGCCACAAAGAGACACGTGACAAACAACAAGAAATGCCACTTACTTTCCTTTTCTTTTCATTCCTTAATAAATATATATATATATATATATATATATATATATATTATAATACATATTATATAATATATATATATATATATAATATTTTTCTATTCAATTCTTTTAACTCGATAAAATCCAAACAATTATTCGTAAACACTTCATTAATTTCTCATTCACCCTAATTGGTAATCGAAAAAATAATATTATCACAAATAATTTATCGATTCTAAATAGGTACACAATCCAATTTTTTCAACAATCCTTCACATGAATGAAATTAATGCATGCATGAAATGCAAACACTTTACCGTGCCCTGATAGGGCTCGGCCCCCTGGGCTCTGTAATTAGGGCTTGAACCATTAATCACTTTTTTGTATCGATCAAACTTTCATTCAACTTTAGGCCTTGTATTGGGCCCGGGTCAGGCATTTACCCTGCCCAAATAGGGAACGACCCCATGGGCCTTAGCAAAAATTAAGATCTGAACTCAAACCCTTGCCCTTTGCCTTGACTGGGCTTTTCCAGCATGGGCTTCCCAAAATAGGCTTCGAGACACCTTTCCCAGAACATGGATTATTGGGTTCGGGTCGGATTATAACCCACATTTTAGGGACTTCACTATGAATAAAAAAACTCCCGTAACTATTCTGACCGATCAAGATGCAGCTATGGCAAAAACTTTATTGGAAAAATGGACTGAAACATACAATCGCTTGTGCATTTAGCACATGCAATATGCAGCTACACATCTTAGTTCTGTATTCGCAAAATTTAAAGAGTTCTCAAAAGATTTTAGTTCTTGCAAATATGACTTTGACGAGAAAAAGGACTCTTTAACAACATGGCAAAAACTGCTGAAAAAATATGATCCCAAACTAATCCATGACTTGAAAAGATGTTTAAAATTAAGGAAAAAAGGACGCTTGTATATGGAAAACAAACATTTGTACAGATATGACTACTATTCAGCGCAGCGAAAGTATGAATGGTGTTTTGAAAAAAATATGTAAATTATAAGACTGATTTGTTACAGTTTTTTCAACAATTTCGGAGATCGGTTGATGATCGTCGCTATGAAGAGTTAAAAGCCGATTTGGGGACAAACCACAGTACGCCTGTACTTTCCCTTCCAGTTGAAAATTTAAAGCATGCAGTGAGTGTTTACATCTATGAAACCATTTAGTTATTTCAAAATGAGTTGAGCAAAAATCATGATTCAAAGTTAGAAGTTGTCACTGAATCTGAAGTTATATCGCATTATAAAATCTCACCTTTTAGTAAAGAATTTTTGGTTGTGAAAAGGTAAAAATTAGGATGCGATACAAAGAACTATGTCGATTGCATCATCAACTTGTGACATGGGCTGCATTGACAGAAAAGACATATGAACTAACAAGAAATGTTATTATTAAGGCGACTGAGGAGGTGGATGTGAGTTTAGAAAATAAAGGAAACACTGAAGCAAACACCCAGTCTCAAAGTAAACTCTGAGGAACAAATATTGAAGAATGGTTACTGAGCAAAAAAACAAAAGAAGTAAAATAATAACAAAGAGAATCATTCATAAATGATACAGATATCAACCTTGTATTTTCTTTATTTTTTTAATAAACGGATTGTCTTTAACCCATCGCCACAACTGGCGGCTTTCTTTTAAAAAAAATCACCTTTATAGATTATTAATTATCTTGCATATATTCTCTCAAAAAAAAAAAATTTTATCTTGCATATATATCTTATGATAAGTATACATGCAGCGGTGAAACCAAGATATAGATTGATACTTACTTGAAAATAGAAGATGTCATATATTAGAACATTCGTAGTTGATGTGCTTTCTACGAGATATCCTGCACTATTAGGACTGAAGACGTGGAAGTCCCGGACAAACAGAGGAAAAGATTCCCTGTCCCTGACGAAGGGCGATAACATAAACCTAATTGCACCGTCATTCATTACAACCCCGCCACAAATAATGTCGGGGAACAATATAATCTAATTTAAAAATGGTAAATATTTATTCAAAATATTTGACCTTTCAACTAATTTATAGGTTAAATTACAGTTCCTAGGGTCAAATATTCAAGTAGGGTGTCCAGTAAATCATTTAAATAACCTATTTAACTAGGCTTTTTACCATGGTGGAGTGGATTATAACTTGGTATAAATGGGGATCGAAAAGTGGTTTTCCACTTGTTGACAATAACTAAGGTTTGTTTTGTTTTATTTATTGATTTCCAAAAAAATATTTGCTAAGATTTCAGTTTTCATTTTAAATATTATTTGTTTGGGTTTTTATACTTTTACCAAAACAGAAAAAAGAAATATTATTTTGTTGGATATTACTCAGGGTGGCTACGGATCATAAAATAATTGATAACATCTAGCTTAATAGTGTAATTTTTTGTGTAATAAATTTTTATTTCCTACTTTCTAGTACTATTATCCAAAAATTAAATTAAAATCTAATTTTCGAAATTTGGGGACTTCTATTTGGGGAAATATATCTCTGTTACATTATATCCTCAGAGAATAAAAAATAAAATATGCCAGAACTGTACAAATCATTTTTCTATATAAAATTCATATTAAAATGAAGGGAAAATTGTCAAATAATCAAAATGTTCTATACCAATTGATAAAATTAAGTATAATTTACGCTTCAGTTCTAAAAACATGGTCCAAACGATGTATAATAAATGCATGCGACAAGAAAAAATAAGAATCCAAATATTATATTGATATAATAAATTGCAATTTTCATGTAATTGTGATTTATTTAAATAATTTTGTTAAAATAGTTCGGCTTTTAATCATGATTAAGAAAGCCGTTGATTGTCTACTTATTTTAAATATGCTAATATATTATATCCTCGGAAAATAATAAATAAAATATGCCATAACTACTGTATTATTCATTTTTCTATATAATAATCATATTAATATTTAAAAAATCATCTATTATCAATTTTCTAGACAGAATTGTCAAATATAAATCATCCAGATGAAATCTGCTATAATTTTACGTTCCTTCATTTTCTACTTCTATTAAGTCATCATAATTATTAAACTATCTAATTTTCGTTTATAATAGTAAGGATGAAGTAGAGAATCCAATGAATATTGACTTTGTTGTTGCCAACAATACACCTAAATCTACAGATGGAGTTATATCATTTTGGTAGGTCATTGATGACTATTTGAATTCACAAGAAGCAACATGTGATGATCGTATGCAATCTCGTATCATATTGCATTTGCGTATATGTAGTATACAAGTTTATCAGATTAGACATGTCAAAATGGTCCGGTTATTATAACATTGAGGAAGAAAATATCTAAATTCTACCATGGTCAATGTACATATTAGAAACGCTTAGATAAATTACATCAGAAAAATAAGCGAACAAATACTAATAATAATGTGTTACATTAATTTTATTAACAAAACTTTTATTCAGATAAAAAATAGATATTATTTCATTTGGCGAAAATTACTATGATAAAAATAAATACAATCATTTAAATATTTACAAATGACATAAATTTAACGTAATCTAGCCATACTATTCAGCCACGTAATGAATACCTATGTGAAAGATCCAAAATTCACTTTGAAGGACCACACTTACAGTGAACCATTTCACTTGGTCTGAAACTCCGACAAGAGTTCGGTTTGGTCATAATGTTCTATCTGCTCTTGGATCCCGATTATTGTACCCCATGTAAGTAGGATATTCAGAACATTGAACTTATCGGGTTGGGATAACAATTGCGTCCAAATATGATTCAATGACAACTATAGTGGAGTTAGAATTCGACCAAGACCGGTCAAAATATGCCTCAATTTTTGTATTTTTTGGCTCGAGTCTAGGAGCCATCGTGAGTTGAGTTCTGGAACACCAAAAATTTTATTTGTAATGGATCTTCCGTCCGTTGTTCACTGAAAGAATTAATACTTTTCGTATTGACAAACAGATCGCAATTCTGAAATACTGTGGTGCCCACTCTAGAGATGGTGCCATAAATATTACATTCTCTAAAAAAGTGGCTGCCTCACATCATGCCATAAAAACTGTTGTGAGACAAAAACGTGCATTTGTAAAATGCACAATCCTAAGCTGCAATTTGGAGGGCAACCACGTTTGCTGAGCTGTCAATTGTTATTTGTTTAGCCACAAAAACATAGCAAAAAACAGCTAGTTGGTCACGTAAAAAAAAAGAAAGAGCGTCGAGAAAACTCTTACAACAGAGAATAAACTTAACAAAATTTTAAATCATACTCACAGAATTTGGAGTTGAGATGATCGCTCATTATGTTGGTCAACTCAGCTCTATCCTCTGCCAACACAATGTTGGTCATGTTATTCCAGATTACTACATTCTCTCTATAGACTCCGGACTCGACATGTATGTAATATAATTTGTCACTATAAGCGGGAGCAGCGACCAATGCTTCCACGACACTACTGTAAGCTGCAGGGACGGGCCTTGGAAACAGTGGTTCATACTACCTCTCAGTTGGCCAAAGTTCGGTTGAAAATCGTAGAAGTAAAGTGTAACACCCGGAAATTTTAATACGTAAATTCGCATGCATAATTAGGGTAAATTAATTTTAAAATAAGGGTTAATTGAATTTATGTGTTATTATGTGATTTATATGCATGATTTAAGTTATTTTAGCATTTAACCCAAAATTAGTGATTTTTGTGATTTATGGAAATTAATTGGTTTTGATCGCGTAGACGGGACCGTGGACGGACGAGATACCAAAATATTTAGCCAAAAATATTTTATGAGTTTTACGAGCCTTAAAATAATATTTTAAGGTATTTTGTCAAGAAAATTTTAGTATTTAATTATATATTTATTTAAGGGTTTATTTTTAGCAAAAATAAGTCATTTTATTGACTTTTATTAATATTTAAAAATTCCCAAAGTTATTATTTCGGGATTTTGGTTTAATATCAGATTTATTATTAATTTTATTAGTTTAAAAATTTATATTTTATGCCATATTATCTACCTAACTTATATTAATTAATATTCCTTTTTAATTCTATTTAATTTATTTAAAACCTAAACCTACCCTACCACTATATGATGGAGCCGATAACTCTTCTTCCACCCTCCTTCACGCCTCCATCATCTTCCTTGACAGAAAACTCCATAGCCGATCCAACCAAGCTCCACCTTTGAAGATTTTTGGTCCGTTCGTCGTCCCGGAGTCCCGTAAACGCATCGTTCGTTGTCAAATAATTATCAAGGCATGTTTAATACTTCCTTTCAACACCATATAAGCTATGTACACTTTCTTTCTGTCAGATTCATACGTTTTGCACTGATCTTTGTGATTTCATAAGAGATTGTTGGATGTTTTTTTTATGAAGAGCAACCTCACGTTTCCATGTTGTATGTCATTGTCTCACGTTTTTCTTGCCATGGGAGGGTCCAGCCGGTGGTCAGGCATGTAGGGGCTTGTGTGAGGGTCTCTAGGGTCTGGTAGGCTAAGTGGTTCGAACCAAGAAGGGGCAGAAACGAAGCTGGGCTAGCTGGAGTGGCTAGTGGCGCACAGTTTAGGGTTATGGGGAAGAGGGGCTCGGCTGGTCATGCTAGGGCATGAACCAGCCGAGCACCTGTTGGGTTCGAACCGGCAGGACCCTGGGAAGGTCCTGCCGGCGGCGGTCCGGCCAGTAGTGGCCGGACCGAGGCGGCAGCAGCTCCTGAAAGGCTGCTGCCCGAACTGCACGCGCAGCATGGGAAAGGAGAGGAGAGGGGATCGGGTAGGTGGGTTCTGGGTGGTTCCGGGTCGGGTCAGGGTAGTGGGTCGGGTCAGTAGGGTCTAGGGTCGGGTCAGGTAGGTCCGGGTCCGGGCTAGGTGGGCCGGGCTCGAGTATTTTAATTTTAAAATGTTTAATGGTTTAATTGGATTTTTGGGCCATTTAATTAGAAATAAAATTATTTGGGCTTCCAAATAATTTTATTTGGGCTTTTTAAATTATTTTTAAGTTAACCCAATAATTTTATGGGCCCGTGGGCCCATCGGAATTTTTGGGCTAGTCAGTGATTTTATTGGGTCAGTCTAGGAATTTTTATGAATTAAATTAGTTATTGGGCCTAAATATTTTTATTTAAGCCCAATAACATTTAAGTATTTTATTTTAGTAAAAATTATAATTTTTAAAATTAGTTATTTAATTATGGGCTTTAAGTTAGTTAACAGGCTTTAAGTCAGTTAAGGGGTTTAGTAGAGAGACCAGCAGTCTGGACCAACCCATGAAAATAAACTAAGTCCGGAATATATATTTAATTATTTTTATGCATGAAGTCTATTTTAAGTAAAAGTATATTTATTATTAAAATTAATTAAATATATTACGGACAATTTTAAGTGCATGCATACATGAAATATTTTATGATGTGTTTATGATTAAGAATTGAGCATGAAAAATATTTTTATGGAAATTGAAGTGATGTGACAGCATAGAAGTGGGTTCTACCACTGACACAGAGGTAGTTCTACTACCGGCATAGAAGTGGGTTTTACCACTGGCACAGAGGTAGTTTACTACCAGCATAGAGGTGGATTTATCCACCGCCATGTACGATGGTTCTTTAGACTGATCAGTCGGCACAGTTATTAGTCACATTCATGGATATGACCATACACAGTTTTTATGTTTATGACATGCTCAATTATGTTATGTATGATGAAGAAAGTTATGTTATGTTTATGATTTATGACTTAGCATTTATGTTATGAAAAATGTTTTCATGCATGGTCATGTACATGTATATGTATTAGTATCTACGTGATGCATTATTTTAACCTTGATATAAAGGATTAGACATGTTGAGCCCCTAGGCTCACTACGCTTATATGGTGCAGGTGAGTATGATGTAGCTCCTACCGGTGGCGAGGACGTATGAGCGAGCATGGCAGTGGCCCCGTGACCGTCTCGCTAGGATTTTTATTTATGCATGAGTTATATATTCAGGATATTTTTATGTTTTCAGTGGTTATGATTACTTATTGATTTTTCATTATTTTAGTAGACATAAGTTATAAATTTTTATTATAGACATTATTTTATCTATTGCATGACTCAAGATTTTATCAAATAAATGTTTATTATTTTATTAAGCGAGTTATTATTTGTAATATTATTTTTAAAGTTTATACATATATGTATGGGCGTATATGTATATAGTATAGTATAAAAAAAAAAAAAAGTTTTTCCGCATTTAGTAGTTCTAGGGCGTTTCAATTGGTATCAGAGCACGGTCCTCGGAGGGTGTCCATCTGCCACGTGAAGCTCAGAAATCCTGCTACTGGTCTGTAAGTTTTAAATGTTTTAATAAGATTTAGAAGGAGCATATGTATTAATTTTAAGTATTTCATGTTCAGTAAGACTTTTGAAACCCTTAGTTATGCATTGCGATTTACGTAAAGAAATATGTGGTGGTGCAGAATGCCTCCCAGACAGATTCCGTCGAATTTCGAGGACGAAATTCAATTTAAGGGGGGAGAATTGTAACACCCGGAAATTTTAATACGTAAATTCGCATGCATAATTAGGGTAAATTAATTTTAAAATAAGGGTTAATTGAATTTATGTGTTATTATGTGATTTATATGCATGATTTAAGTTATTTTAGCATTTAACCCAAAATTAGTGATTTTTGTGATTTATGGAAATTAATTGGTTTTGATCGCGTAGACGGGACCGTGGACGGACGAGATACCAAAATATTTAGCCAAAAATATTTTATGAGTTTTACGAGCCTTAAAATAATATTTTAAGGTATTTTGTCAAGAAAATTTTAGTATTTAATTATATATTTATTTAAGGGTTTATTTTTAGCAAAAATAAGTCATTTTATTGACTTTTATTAATATTTAAAAATTCCCAAAGTTATTATTTCGGGATTTTGGTTTAATATCAGATTTATTATTAATTTTATTAGTTTAAAAATTTATATTTTATGCCATATTATCTACCTAACTATATTATATTAATTAATATTCCTTTTTAATTCTATTTAATTTATTTAAAACCTAAACCTACCCTACCACTATATGATGGAGCCGATAACTCTTCTTCCACCCTCCTTCACGCCTCCATCATCTTCCTTGACAGAAAACTCCATAGCCGATCCAACCAAGCTCCACCTTTGAAGATTTTTGGTCCGTTCGTCGTCCCGGAGTCCCGTAAACGCATCGTTCGTTGTCAAATAATTATCAAGGCATGTTTAATACTTCCTTTCAACACCATATAAGCTATGTACACTTTCTTTCTGTCAGATTCATACGTTTTGCACTGATCTTTGTGATTTCATAAGAGATTGTTGGATGTTTTTTTTATGAAGAGCAACCTCACGTTTCCATGTTGTATGTCATTGTCTCACGTTTTTCTTGCCATGGGAGGGTCCAGCCGGTGGTCAGGCATGTAGGGGCTTGTGTGAGGGTCTCTAGGGTCTGGTAGGCTAAGTGGTTCGAACCAAGAAGGGGCAGAAACGAAGCTGGGCTAGCTGGAGTGGCTAGTGGCGCACAGTTTAGGGTTATGGGGAAGAGGGGCTCGGCTGGTCATGCTAGGGCATGAACCAGCCGAGCACCTGTTGGGTTCGAACCGGCAGGACCCTGGGAAGGTCCTGCCGGCGGCGGTCCGGCCAGTAGTGGCCGGACCGAGGCGGCAGCAGCTCCTGAAAGGCTGCTGCCCGAACTGCACGCGCAGCATGGGAAAGGAGAGGAGAGGGGATCGGGTAGGTGGGTTCTGGGTGGTTCCGGGTCGGGTCAGGGTAGTGGGTCGGGTCAGTAGGGTCTAGGGTCGGGTCAGGTAGGTCCGGGTCCGGGCTAGGTGGGCCGGGCTCGAGTATTTTAATTTTAAAATGTTTAATGGTTTAATTGGATTTTTGGGCCATTTAATTAGAAATAAAATTATTTGGGCTTCCAAATAATTTTATTTGGGCTTTTAAATTATTTTTAAGTTAACCCAATAATTTTATGGGCCCGTGGGCCCATCGGAATTTTTGGGCTAGTCAGTGATTTTATTGGGTCAGTCTAGGAATTTTTATGAATTAAATTAGTTATTGGGCCTAAATATTTTTATTTAAGCCCAATAACATTTAAGTATTTTATTTTAGTAAAAATTATAATTTTTAAAATTAGTTATTTAATTATGGGCTTTAAGTTAGTTAACAGGCTTTAAGTCAGTTAAGGGGTTTAGTAGAGAGACCAGCAGTCTGGACCAACCCATGAAAATAAACTAAGTCCGGAATATATATTTAATTATTTTTATGCATGAAGTCTATTTTAAGTAAAAGTATATTTATTATTAAAATTAATTAAATATATATTACGGACATATTTTAAGTGCATGCATACATGAAATATTTTATGATGTGTTTATGATTAAGAATTGAGCATGAAAAATATTTTTATGGAAATTGAAGTGATGTGACAGCATAGAAGTGGGTTCTACCACTGACACAGAGGTAGTTCTACTACCGGCATAGAAGTGGGTTTTACCACTGGCACAGAGGTAGTTTACTACCAGCATAGAGGTGGATTTATCCACCGCCATGTACGATGGTTCTTTAGACTGATCAGTCGGCACAGTTATTAGTCACATTCATGGATATGACCATACACAGTTTTTATGTTTATGACATGCTCAATTATGTTATGTATGATGAAGAAAGTTATGTTATGTTTATGATTTATGACTTAGCATTTATGTTATGAAAAATGTTTTCATGCATGGTCATGTACATGTATATGTATTAGTATCTACGTGATGCATTATTTTAACCTTGATATAAAGGATTAGACATGTTGAGCCCCTAGGCTCACTACGCTTATATGGTGCAGGTGAGTATGATGTAGCTCCTACCGGTGGCGAGGACGTATGAGCGAGCATGGCAGTGGCCCCGTGACCGTCTCGCTAGGATTTTTATTTATGCATGAGTTATATATTCAGGATATTTTTATGTTTTCAGTGGTTATGATTACTTATTGATTTTAAATTATTTTAGTAGACATAAGTTATAAATTTTTATTATAGACATTATTTTATCTATTGCATGACTCAAGATTTTATCAAATAAATGTTTATTATTTTATTAAGCGAGTTATTATTTGTAATATTATTTTTAAAGTTTATACATATATGTATGGGCGTATATGTATATAGTATAGTATAAAAAAAAAAAAAAAGTTTTTCCGCATTTAGTAGTTCTAGGGCGTTTCATAAAGTATAATGCAAGGCAATTTTGTCAATACAATTAACAATGTAAAGAAGATTGTCCTCATTATCCCTCTGCACGTAAATAATGAAAAAAAGTTCTTATAAAGATAAAAATAAATTTTTTAGTATAACTTAAAAATTAGATAAATGATAAAGCAAATAGATTCAGATTTAGTTCAAAATATCGAATTAATGAACAAAATCTGAAACTATCTTTAATTATTTATCTAATTTTCAAATTATAACTAAAAATTTATTTCTATCTTCGTAAGAACTTTTTTTTGTTCTTTCCGTGCAAAGGGCTAATGAAGACAATCTTCTTTACATTGTTAATTGTATTGTCAAGTTTGTCTTTCATTATACTTTACTTTCTTCTACGATTTTCAACCGAACCTTGGCCTATTGAGAGGCGGTATGAACTACTGTTTCCAAGACTCGTCCCGGAGCTTAGAGTAGTGTCATGGAAGCATTTGCCCCTGCTCCCGTTTATAGTGACAAGTTATATTACATACATGTCGAGGTCGGAGTCTACAGAGAGAATGTAGTCATTTGGAATAACATGACCAACATTATGTTGGTAGAAGATGGAGCAAAGTTGACTAACAAGACGAGCATCATCTCAACTCCAAATTTTGGAAGTATAATTTAAAATTTTCATAAGAAACATTTCCTCTAATGTAAGTTTTTTCAACGCTTTTTTTTTTTCTTTTACGTGTGACCAACTAGTTATTTTTTGCTATGGTTTTGTAGCAAAAGACATAATAATCGATAGCTCAGCAAACGTGGTTGTCCTCCAAATTGCAACTTAGGATTATGCATTTTACAAATGCACGTGGGGCATACAAATCTTTAGAGAATGTAATATTTATGGCACCATATCAATAGGAGACACCACAATATTTCAGAGTTACAATTTGTTTGTCGATACAAAAAATATTACAAATTTCAGTGATAAAGGGACAGAAGATCCATTATAAATAAATTTCTGTGTTCCAGAACTCAACCTTCACGATGGGTTCTGGATTTGAGCCAAAAAAACACAAAAATTGAGGCATATATTGACCGGCCTTGGATGAATTCCAACCACTCCACTATAGTTGTCATTGAATCATATTTGGATGCAATTGTCAGCTAATCGGGTAAGTTTAATGTCCCGAATATCCTACTAACCTACATGGAGAACAATAATTAGGGTCCATGAGCAGATAAGACATTACGACCAAACTGGACACTTCTCGGAGTTTCAGACCAAATGAAACGATTCACTGTAAGTGAGGACCTTCAAAGTGAATCTTGGATCCCTCACATAGATATTCCTTACGTGGCTGGATTGTATGGTTAAAATATATTAAATTTATGTCATTTGTAAATATTTAAATGAGTCTATTTATTCTTATCATAATAAACCTCGCCAAACGAAATAATTTTCATTTATTACATGAATAAAAATTTTGTTAATAAAATTAAAGTTCCACATTATTATTGTTTGTTTGCTTATTTTCCTGATGTAATTTATCTGAATGTTTCTCTTATGTACATTTGACCGTGGTAGAATTTAGATATTTTCCATCTCAATGTTACAAAAACCAGACCATTTTGACAAATCTAATCGGATAAACAACTTGTATGCTACATATACGCAAATGCAACATGTTACAAGATTGCAGACGATCATTCCCATGTTGCTTCTTGTAAATTCAAATAGTCCTCAATGACAGTCACGTAATAAATACCTATGTGAAAGATCAAAAATTCACCTTGAAGGACATCACTTACAGTGAACCGTTTCACTTGGTTTGAAACTCCGACAAACGTTCGGTTTGGTCGTAATGTTCTATCTGCTCCTGGATCCCGATTATTGTACCTCATGTTTGTAGGATATTCAGAACATTGAACTTATCGGGTTGGGCTAACAATTGCGTTCAAATATGATTCAATGACAACTATAGTGGAGTTAGAATTCGACCAAGGCCGGCCAAAATATGCCTCAATTTTTGTATTTTTTGGCTCGAGTCCAGGAACCATCGTGAAGGTTGAGTTCTGGAACACCATAGAATTTATTTGTAATGGATCTTCCGTCCGTTGTTCACTGAAAGAAATAATACTTTTTGTATTGACAAACAGGTCGCAACTCTGAAATACTATGGTGCCCACTCTAGAGATGGTGCCATAAATATTACATTATCTAAAAAATTGGCTGCCCCACATCATGTCCAAAAAACTCTTGTGTAACAAAAAACGTGAATTTGTAAAATGCACAATCGTAAGCTGCAATTTGGAGGGCAACCACGTTTGCTGAGCTGTCAATTGTTCTGTGTTTAGCCACAAAAACGTAGCAAAAAACAGCTAGCTGATCACATAAAAGAAAAGAAAGAGCGTTGAGAAAAACATACAATAAAGAATATTTCTTAACAAAATTTTAAATTATACTCACAGAATTTGGAGTTGAGATGATCGCTCATTATGTTGGTCAACTCAGCTCTATCCTCCGCCAACACAATGTTTGTCATGTTATTCCAGATGACTACATTCTCTCTATAGACTTCGAACTCGACATGTATGTAATATAACTTGTCACTATAAGTGGGAGTAGCGACCAATGCTTCCACGACACTACTGTAAGCTGCGGGACGAGTCTTGAAAACAGTAGTTCATACTACCTCTCAGTTGGCCAAAGTTCGGTTGAAAATCGTAGAAGAAAGTAAAGTATAATGCAAGGCAAATTTGCCAATACAATTAACAATGTAAAGAAGATTGTCCTCATTATCCCTCTGCACGTAAAGAATGAAAAAAAAGTTCTTATGAAGATAAAAATAAATTTTTTAGTATAACTTAAAAATTAGATAAATGATAAAGCAAATAGATTCAAATTTAGTTCAAAATATCGAATTAATGAACAAAATCTGAAATTATTTCTTTAATTATTTATCTAATTTTCAAATTATAACTAAAAATTTATTTTTATCTTCGTAAGAACTTCTTTTTGTTCTTTCCATGCAAAGAGGTAATGAGGACAATCTTCTTTACATTGTTAATTGTATTGGCAAGTTTGCCTTCCATTATACTTTACTATCTTCTACAATTTTCAACCGAACCTTGGCCAATTGAGAGGCAGTATGAACTACTGTTTCCAAGACTCGTCCCGGAGCTTACAGTAGTGTCATGGAAGCATTTGTCTCTGCTCCCGTTTATAGTGACAAGTTATATTACATACATGTCGAGGTCGAAATCTACAGAGAGAATGTAGTCATTTGGAATAACATGACCAACATTATGTTGGTAGAAGATGGAGCCAAGTTGACTAACAAGACGAGCATCATCTCAACTCCAAATTTTGGAAGTATAATTTAAAATTTTCATAAGAAACATTTCCTCTAACGTAAGTTTTTTCAACGCTTTTTCTTTTCTTTTACGTGTGACCAACTAGTTATTTTTTGTTATGGTTTTGTAGCTAAAGACATAACAATCGATAGCTCAGCAAACGTGGTTGCCCTCCAAATTGCAACTTAGGATTATGCATTTTACAAATGCACGTTTCTATCTCACAAGAGTTCTTTGGACATCATGTGGGGAATACAATTCTTTAGAGAATGCAATATTTATGACACCATCTCAGGAGGAGGCACCACAGTATTTCAGAGTTGCGATTTGTTTGTCGATACAAAAAATATTATGAATTTCAGTGAGTAAGGGACAGAAGATCCATTACAAATAAATTTCTTTGTGTTCCAAAACTCAACCTTCACGATGGGTTCTGAATTTGAGCCAAAAAAACACAAAAATTGAGGCATATATTGATCGGCCTTGGATGAATTCCAACCACTCCACTATAGTTGTCATTGAATCATATTTGGATGCAATTGTCAGCTAATCGGGTAAGTTCAATGTCCCGAATATCCTACTAACCTACATGGAGAACAATAATTAGGGTCCAGGAGCAGATAAGACATTACGACCAAACTGGACACTTCTCGGAGTTTCAGACCAAATGAAACGATTCACTGTAAGTGAGGACCTTCAAAGTGAATCCTGGATCCCTCACATAGATATTTCTTACGTGGCTGAATTGAATGGTTAGATTATATTAAATTTATGTCATTTGTAAATATTTAAATGAGTCTATTTATTTTTATCATAATAAACCTCGCTAAATGAAATAATGTTCATTTATTACATGAATAAAAGTTTTGTTAATAAAATTAAAGTTCCACATTATTATTGTTGGTTTGCTTATTTTCCTGATGTAATTTATCTGAATGTTTCTCTTATGTACATTTGACCGTGGTAGAATTTAGATATATTCCACCTCAATGTTACAAAAACCGGACCATTTTAACAGATCTAATCGGATAAACAACTTGTATGCTACATATACGTAAATGAAACATGTTACGAGATTGCAGACGATCATTCCCATGTTGCTTCTTGTAAATTCAAATAGTCCTCAATGACAGCCACGTAATGAATACCTATGTGAAAGATCCAAAATTCACCTTGAAGGACCTCACTTACACTGAACCGTTTCACTTAGTCTGAAACTCCGACAAGTGTTCGGTTTGGTCGTAATGTTCTATATGCTCCTGGATCCCGATTATTGTACCCCATTTAAGTAGGATATTCAGACATTGGACTTATCGAGTTGGGCTAACAATTGCGTTCAAATATGATTCAATGACAACTATAATGGAGTTAGAATTCGTCCAAGGCCGGCCAAAATATGCCTCAATTTTTGTATTTTTTGGCTCGAGTCCAGGAGCCATCGTGAAGATTGATTTCTGGAACACCAAAGAATTTATTTGTAATGGATCTTCCGTCCGTTATACACTGAAAGAAATAATAATTTTTGTATTGACAAACAGATCGCAACTCTGAAATACTGTGGTGCCCACTCTAGAGATGGTGCCATAAATATTACATTCTATAAAAAATTGGCTGGCCAACATCATGTCCAAAAAACTCTTGTGAGACAAAAACGTGCATTTGTAAAATGCACAATCGTAAGATCCAATTTGGAGGGCAACCACGTTTGCTGAGCTATCAATTGTTATGTGTTTAGCCACAAAAACATAGCAAAAAACAGCTAGCTGGTCACGTAAAAAAAAAAAAGAATGAGCGTTGAGAAAAAACTTACAATAGAGAATATTTCTTAACAAAATTTTAAATTATACTCACAGAATTGAGTTGAGATGATCGCTCATTATGTTGGTCAACTCAGCTCTATCCTCTGCCAACACAATGTTGGTCATGTTATTCCAAATGACTACATTCTTTCTATAGACTCCGGTCTCGACATGTATGAAATATAACTTGTCACTATAAGCGGAAGCAGCGACCAATGCTTCCACGACACTACTGTAAGCTGCGGGATGAGTCTTGGAAACAGTAATTCATATTACCTCTCAGTTGGCCAAAGTTCGGTTGAAAATCGTAGAAGAGAGTAAAGTATAATGAAAGACAAATTTTCCAATACAATTAACAATGTAAAGAAGATTGTACTCATTATCCCTCTGCACGTAAAGAATGAAAAAAAGTTTTTATGAAGATAAAAATAATTTTTTTAGTATAACTTAAAATTAGATAAATGATAAAGCAAATAGATTCAGATTTAGTTCAAAATATCGAATTAATGAACAAAATCTGAAACTATTTCTTTAATTATTTATCTAATTTTCAAATTATAACTAAAAATTTATTTCTATCTTCGTAAGAACTATTTTTTGTTCTTTCCGTGCAAAGAGGTAATGAGGACAATCTTCTTTACATTGTTAATTGTATTGGCAAGTTTGTGTTTCATTATATTTTACTTTTTTCTACGATTTTCAACCGAACCTTGGCCAATTGAGAGGCTGTATGAACTACTGTTTTCAAGACTTGTCCCGGAGCTTATAGTAGTGTCATGAAAGCATTTGCCCCTGCTCCCGTTTATAGTGACAAGTTATAATACATACATGTAGAGGCCGGAGTTTACAGAGAGAATGTAGTCATTTGGAATAACATGACCAACATTTTGTTGGTAGAAGATGGAGCCAAATTGACTACAAGGCGAGCATCATCTCAACTCCAAATTTTGGAAGTATAATTTAAAATTTTCATAAGAAACATTTCCTCTAATGTAAGTTTTTTCAAAGCTTTTTCTTTTCTTTTACGTGTGACCAACTAGTTATTTTTTGTTATGATTTTGTAGCTAAAGACATAATAATCGATAGCTCAGCAAACGTGGTTGTCCTCCAAATTGCAACTTAGGATTATGCATTTTACAAATGCACTTTTCTATCTCACAAGAGTTCTTTGAACATCATGTAGGGCATACAATTCTTTAGAGATTGTAATATTTATGGCATCAGGAGGAGGCACCACAATATTTAAGAGTTGCGATTTGTTTGTCGATACAAAAAAATATTACAAATTTCAGTGATTAAGGGACATAAGATCCATTACAAATAAATTTCTTTGTGTTCCAAAACTCATCATTCACGATGGGTTCTGGATTTGAGCCAAGAAACACAAAAATTGAGGCATATATTGACCGGCCTTGGATGAATTCCAACCACTCCACTATAGTTGTCATTGAATCATATTTGGATGCAATTATCAGCTAATCGGGTAAGTTCAATGTCCCGAATATCCAACTAACCTACATGGAGAACAATAATTAGGGTCAAGAGCAGATAAGACATTACGACCAAACTGGACACTTCTCGGAGTTTCAGACCAAATGAAACGATTCATTGTAAGTGAGGACCTTCAAAGTGAATCTTGGATCTCTCACATAGATATTCCTTACGTGGTTGGATTGTATGGTTAAAATATATTAAATTTATGTCATTTGTAAATATTTAAATTAGTCTATTTATTCTTATCATAATAAACCTCGCCAAATGAAATAATGTTCATTTATTACATGAATAAAAGTTTTGTTAATAAAATTAAAGTTACACATTATTATTGTTTGTTTTCTTATTTTCCTGATGTAATTTATCTGAGTATTTCTCTTATGCACATTTGGCCGTGGTAGAATTTAGATATTTTCCTCCTCAATGTTACAAAAACCGGACCATTTTGACAAATCTAATCGGATAAACAACTTGTATGCTACATATACGCAAATGCAACATGTTACGAGATTGCAGACGATCATTCCCATGTTGCTTCTTGTAAATTCAAATAGTCCTCAATGACAACCACGTAATGAATACCTATGTGAAAGATCCAAAATTCACCTTGAAGGACCTCACTTACTGTGAACCGTTTCACTTGGTCTGAAGCTCCGACAAGTGTCCGGTTTGGTCGTAATGTTCTATCTGCTCCTGGATCCCGATTATTGTACAACATGTAAGTAGGATATTCAGAACATTGAACTTATCGGATTGTGCTAACAATTGCGTTTTAATATGATTCAATGACAACTATAGTGGAGTTAGAATTCGACCAAGGCCGGCCAAAATTCGAAAACCACCTTCACATCATAACATGACATGAGCACTCAATAATACAAATTGTTTTTGCTTGGGAGCGGACACTTATTCGATCCCCATTTATAATCCATCATTGTTTAAAACCTAGTTAAATAGGTTATCATGAAAAAAGCCTAGTTAAATAGGTAGTAAAATGATTTATTGGACACCCTACTTGAATAATCGACCCTAGCATACCGTAATTTAACCTATAAGTTAGTTGAAAGGTCAAATATTCTAATGGAGTGTTTGCAATAGATTGTGCTTTTGTAGAAGTGATTAATTTATAGATTATAAAAAAGTTAAGAAAAATAAAAAATTGGTAGTGTTTGGAAACAAATGTGAAAATCTAAAAATCAATGTTGGGTAGTGTTTGATAAATAAGTGATTAAAGTGATTTTAACAATGACCTTCTAATTAGAATCACTTTTGGAGAATCATAATCACCACATGACTAGCTTTTGAATTTCAATTAAGTTAAGCATAAGCTAACACATAATCTAGGTTTAAAAAACACACAAAAATAATTTTTTAAGCCAAAAGCTAACAATCATTTTTTTTTAGTGGTTGCAAACACTCCCTAAATAAATATTTATCATTTTTAAATTAGATTATATTTAGATTGTATTGTTCCTCGCCATTACTTGTGGCGAGACTGTAATAAACTACAACGCAATTAGGTTTAAGTTATCGCCCTTACCTGGAGACTTGGGATCCTTTCCTCTGCCTGTCGGGGACTTCCACGTCACCAGTCCTAAGAGTGCGGGATATTTCGGAAAAAGCATATGATTCGCTTCCTGTCCCGTCTCCGCCCATCTCATTCCCAAGTATATTAATGTTTTTCCAATTTTCCCCATATTTTCATAGTTATTTGTCTCGGACAATATGTTGTATTCTGGCCATTTTTTTTGTCTTTCGTTTTGGCTCTGATGTAAGGTGATCTGGAATAATGATCAATCTCTTTGTTGGAAAAAGTTGCAATAATTTCAGTATGAAGCTGTAGTTTGCTTTAATATACATAATAAAATTGATTTAAGAATTTAAAATCTGCTTAGCTTGCATTTAGTTGGGGTGATTAACATTTGTCAAAAGACCATTAATCCTAATTCATCCCATGCTTACTTAAAAAAATTACAAGGTAGTGTTTGGGAGAGTTTTTAAGAAGCATTTCTCAGCTTCATGTTAATAAAATTTCACAAAATTTCAAAATTTTGTTAATGAAAAGCTTAGAAGTGCTTCTTAGAAGCTCTCCCAAACACTACCTAGTCCTCAATTTCATTAAGAATAGATAATCTATGACTTGTATAAATAAATAAAAAAAAGAACTCTCAATATACCCTTCTTTTGAAATCTTTCTATCATATTTAAAGGACAAAACTGTAATTTTTTGTTTAATTACAATTCTAATCACAATCTTAATCAGTCATACTAAAAAAATTATTATTTATCAACAACATTTTTTTTCATATCTAATTAGTTTCATAAACATATTATAAATCATATCTTCACAATTCTATCACATAAATAAACGCAAATAATCTTACTGTATAACATACTCTATATGAATTTTTCAACATGCTAAAATTACAAGCTCTTGAGCACAAATTTGTTGGTCTGAAGGCCCATTAACATCTTATTGGCCCATGATTTGTGGCTTTGGACTACGATTTTATTTTCAATCATGGACCATAACTGAAATAATCTCCAAATGTAATTAAAATAGAGGACTTGGGCCACATTTTCTGGTTGATGAAATAAGAAACGACCCATGTGAAACCAAGTTATAACATGTAAATTAATTATAAATTCTCCTACATATAGAAAACTTGATTATATAATCTAAACTTTTAAATCTTAATAGTTTAATTATCTCACAAAGTAATACTAGTAATTCAAAACGGAATTGAATTCGTAACCAAGAGGTTGAATTCCGGTTTCAAATCAGTTTATATGATGAATATTATTTAATTATTAAAAACAGTTAATATCACTTATTTATTTTTATAATATGGATGTACAATGATTTTTTTTCTCTCTATTAATTCAAGGATTAATATGTTGATTTATTTCCAACACCCGTTAAAATCAAATATTTCTTTAATTTCGTTTATAAATCCGATATTTTCTAATACATAGCTTTAAACACATTATTAAACTATTGGTCTTAATTATTTTAATTGTGTACTTTAAAATAATGATTACGAAATCTTGCCAATTAATTAGAGAATTAACATTGGTCCTTACAGCGATCGAATCATATCGCTTGGGCGGCTGCTGCTGGTGGTTAACCATTACGACCAGCTATCACTTCTAATAAAGTGACGAGCGCGGTTCTGCACATTACTTACATAAAACATTGTGAAAAAATTGTTGTGAAATCAATATTCTTATTTTAGCTAAACCTTATGGTTTCAAATACATTTTTTTTGCAACCAATATTTTTTGTTTAAATTTACAAATTAATTTAATTATTTTTTATTTCCTCATTATGTGCATTTTTTTTTTTCATAATCATGATAGCCCAGCGGCCAGATCAATCTACATATACTTTTAACTTGCCAAATCAACATTCTAATTGACATGACAATTGACATCTGTCTCAATTTATGTTTATACAGTTAATTATGTGATTTTATGCTTTTGAAATGGAAGGACGGTATCGGTAGTGGCTCAAAATTTAGCAAAGTTTTAAAGGCAGAGAGTCAGAATTAACAAAAAGAACAAGTAATGAAGTTCACATTTGGCAATAAATTACAAAATCTAGGAGTTTTAAGGAACCACTACACCTGATATTGTTAATTACATAGTTATTAAAAGCGCTCGTCTCGATGCACCTAGGCAACAACGCAACCAAGCGCACCCATTGCGCCTGCAGGTACCGACCCAGGGGCATGTATTGTAACAGGCGTGCCTGTGCAGAGTCGCACAGCAAGAGAGAAGCGAGCGCTTCACTCCTGCTGTACGCAATTTATATTTTTAATAAAAAAAAGTGATGCTACATGTACATAGAGAGTTACACGTTGGATTACACGTTGCACTTGAAATTACATAAATATCTTTAATGAATTTTGGAAAGATTTTTTCCAAATCAATTGGAAGGATAATTTTGTAATTTCATGTGTATTGTGTAACCCAATGTGTAGCCTTCCATGTACATGTAACATTACCCATAAAAAAAAATCCTAGTCCAACCATGTTTTAAGCCCAATAACTAAAGACCACTTTTATTATTTAATAATAAAAAACCCTGCATGCATGTTAATGTCACAACAGTCTCGTCATCTCCCTCAATCTTTCTGCTTCCAATTCTAGTTTCACAACTTTCTGAAAATCAAAAAGCAGAGAAGACTAAGCCCAAAACAACTTTTGTTTCCTAATTTATATCGATTCAAATCAGGTAACTGTAGAAGGCAGCCGGTAGCCCTTTTCTTTTTCGTTTTTCCTATTCCTCTTGGTTATTGATTCCAGTTTTTTCAATTCATATCATCTCATTACCATTCACCTTTGCCTTTATCTCCTCTAAAGTTCTTCTTGCCGAATAATGTGGACTTCAAAAACAGAAAATATTCAAAAAGATCCAGCATGGAATTATGCAACCTTAGTACTTATGAGTTACTACTGTGTTTTAGATTATTGATGTTTGTGCTATTCAAGTTTTTCTTTAGTCAAGCACTTATCATTTACTCTAAGCTGTATATTAGTTAATGTTTTCTAATGTTTGATATATTTGTGAATTATATTTAATTTATGTAAAATTATAGTATAAATAACTACATATATGGGGACTTATAAAATTTATGACTAATGAAGTGTGCGCTTCGCCTTTCGCGTTTAGCTCCAGGACACTCTAGCGATTTTGTGCGCCTTGCGCCCTAAATAACTATAGTTAATTACAAGCATTATCTACTTCTCCAAGATTCTAGTAAAGTCTCATTTGCTACAAAGCCAGCAAAAGTAACCAAAAATCTTATCTTTCTAAAATCATTATTTCTGTGTTTGAATTACAGAAGCTTGCTATGATTGTAAAATTCATAGCTTTCATACTTGATGTGAAAGCATGACACTTTCATAGCAAAATGGCCCTAATAAATTCAAAATCCTCATCATACGCAAATTGTGATACAAGACTCACCATTGTAATGCTGTTAATAACGACCTTGCATGCATTGTGATCAAAGTTTAGTGAGCAGCAAGTGAAGAACTTGTAACTAAAACAAAACCATTAAGTTCAACATAACCTTAAAGCACAAACGATTCTCTGTCATGCATATTCACCAAACAAATTAATGGCCAACAGTACTTCCACCTCATTCACATCAAACTCAAAACACATACTTAATTAGCCTATTCACCATTCATTCATGCCACGCAAAGGAGAGAAGAGTGAAAATGACGTGCAGTTATTGCATGTGATGTGACTTGCAGGAGCAGGAGTAGTAGGACCCCATTTCTCCAGGAAGAAAAATGAAAACAAAACAAAATCTAAAAAAATACAGTCTGAACGTAGATCAGTACTGTAGAAGCAAACAAGAAGAAGAAACCCGGACGAAGTTTATATAATCAGTGTGCAGATCTAAAAAAATAAATAGATAGGTAAAAAAAAAAAAAACAGAGAAGAAGCAACCTGTTACCCGTATGAAGTTTCCGAGTCCCGAATAGAAGGCAGACGACACGCAGATCTGAAAAAATAGACCACGTTTTACAACGCATGCAACAAAAACAGAGAAGAAGGAAACGGTTAGCCGTAAGAAGTTTCCGAGTCCCAAACAGAAGGACAACGTACCGTACACAGCCTACGCGCAAGGAGAAAGCCAACATATGATCCGCAGCAAAATCCAGAAGCCTTCGATTCTGCCAATTAAAAGAATCGATTCCACAAAAGGAACACTTCCGATCAGCTGAAAAGAGGCACATTCGCGACAAAATCGCATATGGGTTGGAGAAGGAGGAGAAGCTACGTAACAAGGGTTGGTAAAATCTTGGAAGTCCATGAAGCCCAGAGAGCTCTTCTCAGCGGATATGTCGAACAAGGCGCTGTTAATTAATGGCAGAGAAAAGCTCGTCTCACATGGCGGACGACTCATCCGAAAATGCTGCGTTTCGGAGCGAATCCTCTGCTTTGATTTCAGCCTCTAATTCCTTCTTCACTTGCTGCTCACTAAACTTTGAAGCATGGATTCTTTGTTTGTTTGAAAGAGAGAGAGAGAGATTGGAGTTTGTTTGGGGTTTTCTTTGTTTGTTTGAGAGAGAGAGAGAGATAGATTGATTGGAGTTTGTTTGGGATTCACGTGAATGAAGACTGCATTAATGTTTTTTTATTTTTTATTTTTTAAAATCCACTTCCCATTAATTTTAGATTCGAACTCCACTTCCTTTTTTTTCTTGCTTCCTTCGTCTTGGTTGAAGGTAACCATTTATGTATGTTTAATCTTTAGGTTATTGTAATAAATTTATTTTTTTATGATGTTTTTATCTAATTCTACATTTTGTTCTAATTTTTTAAAAATATTTTCAAATTATAATTTAATTCGACGTTTGATTTTGACTTCATACCTAATTAATAGGTAATTATTGTAATTACTTTCGTATAATTTTATTTGGTTTATTAATTTTGATGAAATATAATATTTTAACTGAGTTTAATTTAGTTAAAAAAAATTTCTTACGTATTTTATGCTTAGATTACTGATGAATCGTTTAAAATTAATTTATAATTTTATGTAAATATATATTTTAAAAAATAGAGTAAGTAATTAATTTATTTAAAAATTATAGCCACGCAATTTTATTTGATTTTATTTTCTATATACTAGTGTGTTTTGATTGGATTGTATGACATGGCGTGAGGTGTGTTTATTATTGTTTGTTGTGTAATAACTAACTAAATCAAAAATATTTTTCATATTTTTTAAATAAAAACAATAGAAACGTTAATAGTAAACTACAAATACATAATTAAATCTATGTAAGAAAAAATAGTATGTAAATAAAACTTCATGTATTAAAATCATTAGTAAGTATTATAGTGTGTGTTATTTTTATTTTTTTTATTGAACTACGTAATGTGTTTTTCAAAGAGTATATTCCCAATCATAAAAAAATGGCTAAATATTATATCAACCTATGTTCTTTTAATTAAGATCGTCCTAATCCATTAGTGGCTAATGAAAAGTTACATAAATGTATAAATTTTTATAAAATAAGTCGAATGCAATTTACCTAAGGAGATATATACGAATTAATTATTGTTTTAATTTAAGTATAAAATATATTATAATACAATTAATAATTTTGAATTTATCATAATTATTTCGACAAAGAATTATTGAAAATAATTAAAATTTCTAAAATTAAAAAATTATAGTAAAAATTTAAATATTATATTAAATATTTACTTATTTTAATTTCCTAATCCCAAAGAATAAATAAAATAATAATTTAAATATGTAAAATAATTAAATTAATTATAATATAAATATATATTTATTGTAATAATTAAATATGTAATGTTAAATAAATTTAGTAACGATCACAATATTATTGCTAATAAATAATATATTATAATGATCAATAATAATTAAAATATGGTGAATAATAATTACAGTGACTATAAACTTAGTTATATTCTAAATCAAAATTAATTATTATTGAATTTGATGAATTTTTAATTATTTAAAATTGAATAGTATTGTTGGAAATAAAAAATTTGTCAAGATTATTTATTTATTTTGTTGCTCTCTTTTATTTCACTAATCTCGTTTAAATTTGAAAAATCGTTTTCATTTGAATTTTTTTAAAGTAAAATGAACTATAATAATATTGAAACTGATATTGAAACGGACTATAATCTTGGTGAACGTAATTTATAATTTTTGTGAAATTAATTTATAATCTTAAACAAAAATCATTAATAGACATGAATGTGTGTATATATTTTTTTAGTAGTTCAAGTTTATAATATATTTTTTCACATATTATCAGTCGAATTACAAATAATAATATTTTTTCACATATTATCAGTCGAATTACAAATAATAAAAATGATGAATTATTATTATATCAATCTTTTCTCCTGTAGTTAACATAATCAACAACATATTATTTGCTGCTAATGAAAAGTTGCATAAATGCAAAAAATTTATCGAATATGTCATTAGTTATGTAACACCCAGAAATTTTAATACGTAAATTCGCATGCATAATTAGGAGAAATTAATTTTAAAATAAGGGTTAAATGAATTTATGTGTTATTATGTGATTTATATGCATGATTTAAGTTATTTTAGCATTTAACCCAAAATTAGTGATTTTTGTGATTTATGGAAATTAATTGGTTTTGATCGCGTAGACGGGACCGTGGACGGACGAGATGCCAAAATATTTAGCCAAAAATATTTTATGAGTTTTTGAGCCTTAAAATATTATTTTAAGATATTTTGTCAAGAAAATTTTAGTATTTAGTTATATATTTATTTAATAGTTGATTTTTAGTCAAAATAAGTCATTTTAATGACTTTTATTAATATTTAAAAATTCCCTAATTTTATATTTCGGGATTTTGGTTGTGTTATCAGATTTTTTTATTATTATTAGGAGTTTTAAATAAAGTTTTGTTGGTATATTATCTTTATGTTGATTATTATTATTTATTTAAACCAATATCTACTCAAATTAAACCTAAAAATAAATCCCTATACCGATTAAAAATCTTTAGCCGCCTCCCCCATATTTTTTCATCATCTTCCTCACGTTTCATCAGCCTCCACCATAGTGTTGACAGAAAACTTCAACCTCCATAGCCGATCCATCATTTTCTTGGATTATTTTGGTCCGTTCGTCGTCCCGGAAGCCCGTAAACGCATCAATTTCCGTCCAATAATTATCAAGGCATGTCTAAAACTTTTCTTTGGCCACCATATGAGCTATTATTCATGCATGATTGTTCTTGTTCAGAATTTTTCATAAGTATTTCGAATTTATGCAAACTTTTGATGTTTGATGCATGTATATGAGAATTCATGATCATAACTCATGTTTTTGCCTAGCATGGTTCGGTCCAGGGCTAAGGGCTTGGTCAAGGGGTGTCCTAGGGTCCCTAGGGTCGAGTAGTGTGGTCGGTTTGAGGATGGAGGGGTCCAAGTCGAAGCCTTCCATTTCTGTTGCACAGCTCGCGCAGATTAGGGTCCTGAGGAAGAAGACTTTGTTCTCCTTCCTCAGGCCATTATTTTGGGTGAGGTTTGTTGGGTTTGAAAGCTTAGGATGTTGGCTAAGATTGAGGACTGGTTTCGTGGCCTTTGGTGGTCTGAGTCATCGGCACGAAGCAAAACGCTGGGACTGCTCCGGCTGCGCGCGAGCTGAGGAAGGGCCAACTTGCAGGGCTTCGTTCTCTGTCTCTAGGCAATGGTTTGGGCTGGTTCTTGTCGTGAAAGAACCGCCTGGGAGTTTTCTTGTTGAGGGTGGTGGTGCTCCGGCCATTGGTGGTCGGAGTTGGCCGGCCGAATGCCGGAAAAGGGGGCTGCTCGCACGGCCGAAGGAAAGGAGAGGAGGGGGGATCGGGTTTGGGGTTCTGGGTGGTTCCGGGTCGGGTCAGGGTAGTGGGTCGGGTCAGTAGGGTCTAGGGTCGGGTCAGGTAGGTCCGGGTCCGGGCTAGGTGGGCCGGGCTCGAGTATTTTAATTTTAAAATGTTTAATGTTTTAATTGGATTTTTGGGCCATTTAATTAGAAATAAAATTATTTGAGCTTCCAATTAATTTTATTTGGGCTTTTTAAATTATTTTTAAGTTAACCCAATAATTTTATGGGCCCGTGGGCCCATTGGAATTTTTGGGCTATTCAGTGATTTTATTGGGTCAGTCTAGGAATTTTTATGAATTAATTAGTTATTGGGCCTAAATATTTTTATTTAAGCCCAATAACATTTAAGTATTTTATTTTAGTAAAAATTATAATTTTTAAAATTAATTATTTAATTATGGGCTTTAAGTTAGTTAACAGGCTTTAAGTCAGTTAAGGGGTTAGTAGAGAGACCAGCAGTCTGGACCAATCCATGAAAATAAACTAAGTCCGAAATATATATTTAATTATTTTTATGCATGAAGTCTATTTTAAGTAAAAGTATATTTATTATTAAAATTAATTAAATATATATTACGGACATATTTTAAGTGCATGCATACATGAAATATTTTATGATGTGTTTATGATTAAGATTTGAGCATGAAAAATATTTTTATGGAAATTGAAGTGATGTGACAGCATAGAAGTGGGTTTTACCACTGACACAGAGGTAGTTCTACTACCGGCATAGAAGTGGGTTTTACCACTGGCACAGAGGTAGTTTACTACCGGCATAGAGGTGGATTTATCCACCGCCACGTACGATGGTTCTTTAGACTGATCAGTCGGCACAGTTATTAGTCACATTCATGGATATGACCATACACAGTTTTTATGTTTATGACATGCTCAATTATGTTATGTATGATGAAGAAAGTTATGTTATGTATAAGATTTATGATTAAGCATTTATGTTATGAAAAATGTTTCCACGCATGCTCATGTACATGTATATGTATTAGTATTTACGTGATGCATTATTTTTAACCTTGTTATAAAGGATTAGACATGTTGAGCCTCTAGGCTCACTACGCTTATATGGTGCAGGTGAGTATGATGTAGCTCCTACCGGTGGCGAGGACGTATGAGCGAGCATGGCAGTGACCCCGTGACCGTCTCGCTAGAGTTTTATTTATGCATGAGTTATTTATTTAGGATATTTTTATGTTTTCAGTGGTTATGATTACTTATTGATTTTTCATGATTTTAGTAGACATAAGTTATAAATTTTTATTATAGACATTATTTTATCTATTGCATGACTCAAGATTTTATCAAATAAATGTTTATTATTTTATTAAGCGAGTTATTATTTGTAATATTATTTTTAAAGTTTATACATATATGTATGGGCGTATATGTATATAGTATAGCATAAAAAAAAAAAAAGTTTTTCCGCATTTAGTAGTTCTAGGGCGTTTCAAGTTATATTTGGATATTAAAATTAATATTGTTTATATCCAGATTTTATTAATTGCGGGATGACCGAAAATGTAGATAATGTGTTGTACTTACAAGATGAGCATATTTCGAAAAATATCAATACCGAAAACATGGATTCACTAATACCTCCACGTCATTCCGATCTGTACAATGAAGGGAATTCACCATCGTGTTCGTATATGTTTGGCGCACATGGGTTTTTTTGGTATCTCTTACAGTGTGGACCAATCAAATATTATGAAAATCATTTGCTTACAGTCATGGTAGAGAGATGACATCAAGAAACCAACATGTTCCACCTTCCAACAGGCGAGACCACGATAACACTACAAGACGTGTCAATGATTTGAGATTTGAATATCGATGACATTCCCATCATTGGCGTACATAACGCGTGCACTAAAAATGAGTTACAACAGTGCTGTAATTATATTGGTTGGGTTTCATGCCCGATGATAATAAAATCAAAGGTGGTCACCTTTCCCTCGGCGCTATACGAAAACACTGTCTTGATTATATGATTCAGGATGACGCGCAGATGACGACATTGCAAAATATTCTCGTTGTGTGACATTATTGATTATCGGTGGATCATGGATGTATGTTTTCGGACTCAGAAAATTCTGCTGTAAAGTTTATGTATTTATCATTTCTTCAGAAAATCGATAGAGTGAATACATATAGTTGGGGTTGGCCTATCTCTATCGAGTGTTATGCAACACTTGTATGGAGTCGAAGAAAGACTTATGTGAACCTCTCCAAATACTTAAGGTACCAGTATAGTTATATAAAAATTATATATGTTCAAATATGCAATCCCACTATTTGGATATTTTTAAAAGATTCAAGAGGGATGTCAATATCCTAGCTAGTCGTACGACAATGACTATGATTAGTGATTAGGATTAGCTAGGTAAGTAAAAATTAAAGTTTGGCGTCATCGTTAAATCTCTCCTTAAAATCCCATTCCCCTCTCCATTGACAAAACACGCACACACTTTATATGCGTATATATATTTCCAGTGCGCGCTGAGGATGTTGGTTGTTAGGGGCTACCAAGAAAATCTGCCCATGCGATATTATATAGATTGCAAATAGGTTATAAATTATCTGCATCTGATCTCTTTCCCATTATATAATGTAATTGAATTTCACGAATAAGAAATTGCATAGGACGAAAATGAATAATGACTATTTTGTGTTTGAGTTTGATTTAGAGGAAGTGTTGGGAAGAAATAAAGATAAACGATAAAATTTTAGATTTTTAAGGTGAAAACAGAAAACTGCATATGTTAGTTTAAATAACATTTTAAGTGTTAGGTGGTAAATAGCGTATTGCTTTTTTAGAATATATTGAGTTTCAATGTATACGTGTTTAATGAATTGAGTTATTTAATTTAATACACTGTAAAATGTGTACGGTTTTAAAAGTATAGAATCTTACTTAGGTCATAGGGTTCAACCAGTATAGAATGTGTATGCAACTGTGAAAAAATGAGTCAAATAGAAACTATAATGATCTAAACATTATTTTTCATGTTTTTTTAAAAAAAAACTATAGTGATATAATCATCTAATCTAAATTTAAAAATACAAATAAATATCTGATTGAATTTTAAAATTTATATAAAGATATTTCTGAAATTTTTGTGTAAGTAATAACTTTACAAATTCGTCAAAACAACCGCAATACTATTTATTATACTCAAATGCACATTTATTTCGTGGCCCTACTATAGTCACATGCAGTCTTTCTATTTGGATATTCTTAAAAGATTCAAGAGGGATGTCAATATCCTAGCTTGTCATACGACAATGCCTATGATTAATGATTAGGACTACCATTAAATCTCTCCTTAAAACCTCATTTCCCCTCTATTGACAAAGCACGCTCACACCTTATATACAAATATTTCCAAATAGTAAGACAATTTTTGTGTACGTAATAACTTTAATAATTAGTCCAGCCAACCGCAATACTATTTATTATACTCAAATACACATTTATTTCGTAGATAGTTAGATGGAGTCCTACTATTTGGATATTTTTAAAAAATTCAAAAGGGATGTCGACATCTTAGCTAGTCATATGACAATTACTATGATTAATGACTAGCACTAGGACTAGCTAGGTAAGTAAAAATTAAAGCTTGGGGCCACCATTAAATCTCTCCTTAAAACCATTTCCCCCTCTATTGGCAAAGCACGCCCACGCCCTATATACATACATTTCCAAATAGGACTGATTTTGTGTAAGTAATAACTTTACGAATTAGTCAAAACAACTTCAATACTATTTATTATATTCAAATGCACATTTATTTTGTAGTTCTACCATAGTCACATGGAGTAATTTGGACCCGTTTGATAGGCGGATATTTTGATAACTAAGCTCATGTTTGAATTGATTTTTATAGTTAGACTGTGATATGGATTGATAAAAGTTAGACTAAACCATTGACAACACATCAACACAATCTAGGTTTGATTATATTTGTCCACATTGATTACAAAAGTAATTTACAAAACTTCCCCTTGACTACAAAGAAATAGGTCCAATTGATTAATAATTGAGATAGAGAATGTCATTTTGGTCAATCTAAATTGTTTATACTAACTTATCTCACTTTTAAAAATCATATCAAACATAAAAAAAACTATCAAACACATATTTATTTTTCCTTATCAATCACTTATCAATCAACATTCTAGTCTAAAAGTTATTCAATATCTATACCAAACGGTATCCTATCTATTCCTAGGGAGAGTCTATGCTAGCACATGAACATCATCCAAAGATTGTTTTTTTCCCGCATTTCAGATGTTCATGTCGTTGGATCTCCACGTGGGCACATGAACATCTGAAATGCAAAAAGAAAAAAAAATTGGTCGTTAAATCTCCACATGAACAGTGCCCATGTGGTAACATAGACGTTTCCTCTATTCCTATGACAATTAATGATTAGGAATAGGACTAGCTAGGTTAGTAAAAATTAAAGCTTGTGGCCACAATTAAATCTCTGTTTAAAACCCCATTTCCCCCTCCATTGACAAAGTATGCTCACGCCCTATATACATATATTTCCAAATAGTAGGACTGACATTCTCCAGAATATAAAATGATTCAACTTGAAGGATATGTCAAAGTGGAAAGCGCTTTCAACCATCTGCATTAATCATTATTTGCTGATGTTTTATAGAGTTCAGTTGTTTTTAGATGTGATTCACCTGCATTAATATGTTCTCATATGACATGAATTCTTTTATAATTTACAGTGGGTTTGTCTTTGACCATGCTAAATGGCCACGGATGCAAATGGATGAGGATTTCCTAAAGCTGTCAAAAATGTTTAATGCAATGAGATCTGTTGTTCGGGTGCCCAACCTGGATCCTAAATATATGATTTCAGTTTTAGCTTTAATTCAAAGCAGGTGTGTTAATCCAGACGCTTTTTTAATAATTTTAAAAAGTGTTGTTTCTTTAAGATTAATCACAGCCTTGTTGATTTGTTACACGGATGGCATGGCAGGCGATGGAAGGCTTAATTCCAGTTCATATTACATCAGTGATAAGGTAATTAAAGACTAGAAGATGCAAGCACTGTGTGTGTGTGATTGATTGTCTTTCTTAAGGAGCTATGGGAAGTATATTATTAACAGTCATCATGGCCTATTGCCCTCTTTCAAGGGAGGGAGTCCATCTAAGCAGGTTCAAATTGTTCGTTGTTTCCAAAGTTTCCATTGAATACAGAGTTGGAACTTGGAAGACCATGCACATGGATACTTATCTGATAGCAATATATTCTGGTCTAAGAAGCGATTTTATTGTTGTCAATGCGAGATAATAATTATTTGGTTCGTTTGATTAATCATAGGTTTGATCCAAAAAAAAGAGAAGAAAAAAAGTCATAGGTGGATCATAAGGATGTTATGTTTAGAGGTCAATCCCAACGGACAAAATTATGTCGAAAAGCTCATGAACAAAGATGTACAGAATAGAAATATTCCAATGGCACAAGTAGAGGACTGTCACAAAGAAAGAACCAAGCAGATTCACATACAAAGCACAAAAAGAAAAGAAAAGAAGAGAAAAGAAAGGAAAGGAACAAATGTTATACCTTAATATTCCCTTAGAGAACTTGCTATGAATTCTTCTGTTTTAGTAATCAAAGGTTATCTCGACTGAATTTATCAATTTTTATTGTGATTGAAATTCGTCATCAGATAAGACTTGAAGTTCAATGCAAAGTTGATTTCTGCTGATTTAAATCTTTTAACTTCACATGTGCCACACAAAAAAATGGGTGAAGTAGTTAGAACAACAATAGTTGCATCTCGTGACCAAAAATGAAGTATAAAAAGAGCTTGTTCTCACTTAGCCATTAGGCTCAAAATACAACAGTTCTGTTTTTCTCGTAAGGCAAAACTCGCAGCTAATATGCTGATTTCCTTATTTTCCTCTTTAGCCACGACACCATTCAAAAACTTAGGACCGAGCTTCTGTTCGACGTCTAGATGACTGTTGCCAATAGAGTATTCATGTGAACTTGCAGAGTGAGCTCCGGCTAGTTGGAGCCACAGAGTCTATATGAACAGATGCTAAACCAGTAACATCTTGATCTGGTTATAGCTTCAAACGAACTTATAAATTCCATTTAATCGATTACTACTTCGTTACATTCTGAAGCATCACTTACATAGTTACATATCTTAAAAACATCAGCAGAGCATAAATCACATAAAGTTATATGTAGATGTATTTTTACAACTGCAATATGAATTGCATTATTTGATGTACTTTTTTTTTCCAGTTGAATTATCAAGATGGTATTGCCACATTTGACGCCGAACATTCACCAGCACCATCACAAACATTATGTCTGCAGAGAGGACATACCCTGATGAAGCGAAGCAAAGCAAAATAGTGAGCTGAGTTATTTAAGGTAAACAGAGGAGCGTTTCTCCTGGTGTCCGCACGACCCTTCAGTCATGTGGTCCAGGCATACCATATTCTCTTTTGGCGTCGTAAGTCCCATGATGAATCAAGGGCCTAAGTTGCATACCGCGTAACACGCTTGCTGCACCATAAATTTATAAACTAGGTATCATAGTCATGAAGTGACAATGGAATACCTATTAATTTCTTTGAGCCATTTGTCAATACAAGGCACATGGTATTCGTGACTGCATGGAAGAACTCTTAATCTGTCCCCATCTTCATAGTCAGCTAAACAAATATAACATCTGTCGAGTATGTTACCATGTATCAGACCAAGAAATTAAATTTGAATAATATATGTTATCTGCAATTTCACATAGCAAGTTTGTGGCCTATGATTTCTTTCCACTTTAGATCCAAAATAGAAAATGAAACATAACTTGTGAAGACTTACTGTTGAACATTACCGGGATCACGTTCAATGTTATTAACCTTCTTGTGATACTTGAGAGGAAAGGTATCCACGAGAGACTCGGGAGCAGGGAGTGGTAGAAGGGATTCTGAGAGTGACAAAGATTGATGATGAAATTCATTCAAAACCTGTATAATAGATATCAAGTGAACAAATTCAGTCGCAAAAGTTTCGAGAAAAAAATTGATGTGGTAGGGTAAGAAGGGGGCTGGCAGGCAAGGTCACCTCCGCCTTCTATTTTCCAATAGGATGTTATAGCTTTACCTATAATCATATACAAAAATATATACAAAGATTTCGGTCCCCCAATTTTTTTTTCCAGATTTAGTTTCACCTTTCCTCCATTGCTTTTCTGGCTCCACCATTGTAACAAAATGTACGAGCAAGATCATAATCCAAGATTATAGGTTAAAATTTCTCATTTACAATCATTGATTCGGCAAGCTTACACTCAATAAAAATGTGAAAAATCATCTCACAAAGATTCATCCATATTTAGGCTCACAGATCATGAATCCTATGAAGTGTACCAAAAACCTTAATAATAGTACTTGAGAGTTACCACCACATAAAGTTCACACCTTTTGTTACAGAATTCGTGTATCTTTCCAAATGTTTCAAGCATGCCAAAAGTTAACATTGTTCAAAGCACTGTAACTAGTGAAGAACTAATCAAGAAAGGTAAATTATAAGATAGGAAACCACAGGAATCGAGGATTTACCTCAAATAATGCCTCGGCAAGCATGATTATTCTAGAAATACTTTCAAGAGTACTGGACTCTTCAGCCGTAAGGAATGAGTCGCATGAACATGTACCATCAGGATGAAGTCCGGATACACACAACGTAGTTTCCCGTCCTCCCTCATGAAGGCCACTGCCTATAATTCTTTCCGAAATCTATACATTTGAATTAATGCGTGGACAAGGTTAATTCGTGTGTTGCATGAAAGAAACAATAAATTACTTTCAAGATATTTGATCGAGCTTGTAAAAATTTGACTGATCGCGATCTTACAAACAAAAAGGATTCGAATTTCTACGTGTATAAATTATGCGTGTCTATAACTTGATAATAAGTATTCATGCCTGGACAAACAGTTATTATCTACTAATAACTTCGTCAAAATTTTAAAAAGATAAAAACAAATACAGAAAACCTTGTTAGTCAATCATAGATATGGCTGTACATTTTCTTATACAAGCTTATTCTAGCGCAAACTACTATCCATCAAGGGAATGTTAATGAAATATATGGAAAAATTTCTCTCACTTATGTGACTTGATATAGTCTAAATTGGCTACATGATATCTTGACATGCGTAACTCCATTTTAGGTAAGTGTCACAAAAAAATTGAAACAAAAAATATAAATAACCTCCGATCTCAATTGCCGTCTCCTTTCACTTCTATGATGACGTCTCGCACTGAAGGAATCAAGATCATAACCAGCTCCATTATAATCGAGATAACCACCTGAATCGAAAAGCCATCTCATATGGGAGCCAGGAGGGTCATCAGCAAGATCACCGGTTGACAAAATGGTCGGTGATTCGCTATTTCGTCTAAAGCTGCGTCTTGATAAAGCATCCCAAAATAGCCTCCTACCGTTTCTTCTTGATTCATGGCTAATTTCCCCAATGCTACTAGATAATGAGTTTGAAGAGAAACTCAGCTCATCAAGATGAAACACATTTCTCAAATCCTGATCACTATTAGACACAATAAATCCTGGACTAGAAATGGTTGTCACGTGAGAATGGTCATCGCCAGGGAATTGAAATCTCGGTAAAGAATCAGAAACTACAGAAAGAGACCTTAAATCAGAATAATTGTAGTCTAAACCCACATCTGGATGACATTGAAGGTTGTCTGAAGCTGCACGTGAAACAGTGAGTCCCTGTGAAAGACTACTTCTTGATTGATCATGGGCTGAGCAAATCAAAGGCGTGATTTCTGCCATGTCATCAGGAGCATCAACAGTAGATACACAATTTGTAGCATTTTCAGAAACCAAATCTTCACCAGGCTGTTAGAGGACACACTTTTGTGACTTCATGATTTCTATGTCAAACAATTAGAAATAAAAGAATATATTCTGGGATTGACATTATTAAGATTGCAATGTATCTTTGACATTATATGATTGTGATTTAGTTTCAGGACAGATTTCCCATAATATTTTTAATGTGTTCTCGCCTGTATAAATGTATATTTGACATTATATGGTTGAGATTTAGTTTCAAAAAAAACTTCCGATAACATTTCAACGTGTTCTCGCCAACACAAACAGGTGATTCTAATCTAAACTGAGTGATTGATAGGTGTCTAAGAATCTGGACCTTAGGTCATGGATGTAGGTCTTAATGGTCAAACCATGTAAAGCCCATGTTGCTAGCAGAGCTTTTTTCTCATCACTATATTTTGCTGGTTAGAATTCAACAGTACAATTTCTAGCAATAATGAAAACATGCCTGAAATGGAAGTGATTCTGTTATGTTGGCGAAATCTATCTGATCTGTGCTTGTTCGAAGATTTATCATTGATGATTCCACAAAAGCTTCATCGATAATACTGTTATTTCTTCTAGATGAGTCTCCGTTCTCATAAAGGGCGCTTGTGCTTGCCATGTGTGGGCTTAACACTGAAGATGATTCTACCATTGAGTTATGAAAGTCACTGCTGACTGGAGCTATTTTTTTGGTACCGGTGACAAACGACTTCTCTGGACAATCCTCTAGCTTCAAGGAACAAATTTCAGAAGAGTCAAAACTCGGCACTAAAGATGAGTTACGATGCGTATAGTACCTCACATAAAGATTTAAAATTTGAGTAATGAAAATCCAGCTAAAGCAAAGCATATTTGACAAGTTCATATGAGCAATTACGGCTACTCATCAATTCCCCTCCCGTGCACCTGAATCAAATCCGTGCTACTATCTCTCACATAATTAATCATTGTATCAGATATAGTTGTCACTATGTCAAAAGTTACAGCAGCCAGCAAGTAATGGTTGAATTCAAATCTTTTAAATCATATAAGAGTTAAAGCAACAAGTTCCAAGTACTCTACTATATAGACAACCACAGAACAACAACATGTGCATAACTAATTTGTTTGCAGCAGATTCATTCTTCACCATTAACTCATCCAATAGACTCAATTCCATCATAACACATCCACATCCCAAAAGAACAGGAACCATGTATCATGATATTTTCATCCATTTTAACATCAAATGATTGCTCCCAGTCAGTATAAAAAAAATTCAACCATCAAGATTCGTACCAACACACTTCAAACAGTTTATACAATCAAGAAAACCTCTATGAACATAACAAAAAGGCCTTAATTCTAGCAACAATCACATAATCTGTAGGAAATCGAAAGAGCAAAATAGCAAACAACCTCAAAGGTTGACTTGGAAGTGAAAGAACCACAAAACAAAGAGGAGATTTTGCGTTTTGTGCGGTTGATCATGGACCCACTTGACCCGCTCGGGGACGATGATGATTTCGAGGAAACCAAGAGACTGCTGTTCGAACCCATTACCCGCCGGTTCTCGGAAAATTCAAGAAAATTGTACCTTATAAAGAAGAAGTTGAAGGAACGTAGAAAAGGAGTGGAGCAACCGAGCAATTGTTGTGAAAAAAGTCTCCGGACATGTTATAACGTATGATGTAGGTTGTTTGGGTTGCCTCTTTGGGAAATATATATATCTATTTATGTGTTTTATATAATAAAACCTCGATTATTTAATATTTGGTAAATTAATAATTTTTATAAAATATTTTTTTAGGCTAATGTATTAGATTAATAATTTTTCAGAAAATTTGTATCAGCCTATTGTCTCATCAAAATTATAAAGTAACAATTCATTCAAATTACAAAAATAACTAGTATAATTTAGTAAAGTATGATTTTATTGTTGTTTTTTTTTCCTATGAAATTTAGTTTTATTATTGTTTTTGTTTATATGTGAATTTAATTTGATTAATAAGTAAAACGATTGTTAATTATTAAAAACAGTGAGTATAATTTATTTTATATACATATACACGATATTTTTATAATCGAACCGACAATGAAATTGATAAACCCTTAAAAAACGGTCTGATGAGTCCAACCGAATGGACATATCGAAATACTAATATATTATATAAAATAATAATATGATATAGTAATTGATATATTTAAATTTTAAATAGAGGGAATAAAAAATTTATTTGAATAAATATAAGAAAAATCAAATTATAATTTTTCTTTGAAAAAAAAAATAGGAAAATAGGTTCACCGGTTCAAAATCGGCCCGATCGGTTCTTGACTGAGTTTGACTGGTTCTGAACAGTTTGATCAGTCAATTGATTTTTGGGTATGATCTAGACCGGATCCGTAACCAGTTTTTTTCTCCCACAAAACTCTCTCACCTTTCATTTTTCATGCTTTGTTTATCAATTTTGCTCTATTCTCTGTGGACTGATTTTACAAATATTCCAGTTGCCCCTCTTATGAATTATGATTATGCAAATATGACAGTGTGCAAATATTTTGTTTTATTTTGGGTTATATACTCACTCATTGTGTGTGTCGCCGTTACTAATATAAATAAATGGAGACAATAATTTGATTAAATTTCACATCACAAGAATATTCTTTTAACTCCCACTACCCATTATCCACATTTTCATTTTAAAAAAAACTCGTTCAACCATGTTAATCCACATATTCTTTCTTCCCTTTCTTCCCACAACCTCAACGCTCGACATTTTACACAAGTAGCATTTACATTTTGATTGAGTAATCAGTTAATCTCAATGTTATAAAAAAATGTTAGAGAAGGCAGAAGGTAGGCGGGCGGTCATCCAACGTCTAGCGCCTAGGCTTAGGCGGTCGTCTAGGCGGGGCCTAGGTGGTTTTTTTTTAGCCTAAATTTTCTAATTATTTTTGTTCATTTTAATATTTCTCCAATAATTTCTCTTTATCAAATTCACATGCATAAGCTATGTTTTTATAGTCTAAATATCAAATTATTTTTGTTCACCTTAATATTTCTCCAATAATTCTTCTTTATCGAATTCAAACTTAAAATATATGGCATATTCTTCATCTTCAACCGATACAAATTGATGGAAAAATATGTAAATTAATTTTTTTTGAAAAAAAATTAAAATTTTAAAAAACAATAAATATTATATATTAATCTAGGCAAGTTTTGAGAAGCCTAGGAGAAGATTAGGCAGTTTAGACGATCAATTAATGTAATAACACCCAAAATCTTCAATTGTCTAAAAATTTGGACGGGCCTAATCACCGTCTTTTAGTACAATGTTTAATCCATTAGTGGGTTAATTTTCAAATTATAAAAAGAAAATCTTATTAAAATTTTTACTAGATTTGGATTTAATTTTGATATAAAATTACATAAAAAAAATTCATTTAATTAAAAAAAAAAACTGATGTTTTAAGAAACAAAATATTTCAGGCACATACATTTTGTGCATTGTCGCTAGCCCGTGAATAATTTACAAGTACAGGTACCCATGCAACGATCATGAGTTTTAAATGCTTCAAGAAATCGGAAGAGGATGAAGAGTGCTCACCCAAAAAACTGCTGAAATTTCGTACTCAAATGGTTGATTTTCTAACACTATATAAAGCTGGATCATTGCATTTGTTTTCACATCATCCATCAGAATATTTCTCTAATGGCAACAGCTATGGGTTTTGCGCAAGCTGGATTCTTGGTTTTGTTGTGCTTGAGTTTCTGCTCTGCTCGTAGGGTACTTTCCGACTCTACAGACGTCGAAAAGCCGAACTCTCCGAGTTCTCTCCCGGCTACACAGAGCACGGGTACTGCTCTCAAAAGTAGTGATGGCATTTCCAGCTTAGGTGACTCCAAGTGGCAATCTGGCTGCAAAGGTAATCATTGTTCTGGAGGTGGCGGTGGCGCGAATTGTGGAGGCAATGAAGGTTGTGGCGGGTGTGGAAATTTTGGTGGTTGTGGTTGTGGTAGTGGTGGCTATTACGGTGGGTGTTGTAATTCTGGTTATGGTGATGGCTGCTCAAGGGGCAACGGAGGTGGTTGCGACTATGGCTGTGGCGATGGCGGTGTTGGAAATTGTCAGGGTGGCTATTGTCCCCCGCCCCCAACTTGTTACCCCGTCGTTTCTTGCCCACCAGTTTCAACTTGTTGCCCCGTCGGTTGTCCGCCGGGTTATGCACATCCGAAAGTGGCTGCAGAGCAACATTTGTCTAACTTGCAGTCCCCAGCAAGCCCAAAAGTCGATGAGCAAGCGGACCATATCCCTGACTCGACGCCAAAGCCCGATGATTCTGACAAAGAGAAGCCTGGCTTAGATGGCCAAATGTAGGAAGATGGTTTCCAAGAATGAGTCCATGAACTAAACTGTAAACTCTGGCATAACGATGAGGTTATACAGAGGAAAGAAATACTGGATACTAGGACAGTTATTTTCATGTATCGTTTCCAAATAAATTGATATAATTATGTGCTGAAATATAAGAATACTGGTTTCTTGAAATCGTTATATGAATTTTTATAATCTATCTTGTCTATTTGCTTTAAGCTTTGGTTGCATTTAACAATAAAGTTGCAAAACTGTGAGGTATTCATTCATCTATATGAATACTGCTATATATCTGATACTGTTATATATCTGATTCTGAATTCTTAAAGAAGGAAGGGGAAGAAACCGAAGCCGAAGCCGAGGGCCGAAGGAAAAGGAGTAGCAATCTGATTAGAACTCTGGCCAGCAACCGGCAAATCAATGCTAATAACAAACAACACGAGGTTGCAACTTGATTTCTGCACCTTTTTCGGGAGCAAATACCTCGACTGATGCGACTGTGCTCGTGTCTGTGTGCACACTGGAATGAATCATCAGTGAAATGGCCATGCGTTCTCCCTCTCCTAGCTTCCCTTCCCCATCCATGGATTGTCTCTCTTGTTCTTTTTGGAATCAAGGCTGCTTTATAGTTTGTTCCCATCTAAGAAAATAAATAAAATATACGGGTATATTTAATCATTGTTCGATTTTACAGACTAGGATGGTTTGATATGCTGAAGACTTGAGTAACAAGTGCCTAGATTGGTAAGGTGATGTAAGAACTGTCCGGAAAATCAAATGACAGAAGCTCAAGTCTGAGACTTGTGAAAGGTAATGACAGAAGGTTTATAGTACCAAAGTCGTATGATACTTGTATGCAATATTCATTTTGTTTCAAATTTTTTTTTTTTTTTTTTAATATCACTCAGTTTTACGTTCTGTGACATAATTGAGTTCACTCCAATGTCTCTCACTCCTAAAATAAATTGATTAACATATTTACATCCTAATTCAAAATTCATAACTTTTATATTTAGTAGCATTTCAAAGTTCAAACAACTATATTTTCAGAAATTCAACAAAATATATATATAAATATAATGTTCACAAGTGTTTTTTTGGAATCTGTTATAACAAAACTCGTCTCAAACTTGATATCTTAGCATGAGATCGTTAACCATATTTCACACGTTACTGACTCAAGAATACGAAATCAAATGACAACACTTGATAACTTATACAAGATATTGACGACTTGTCCTACAATTTTCTACATCTCATATAGATTTAACATCGATCGTGTATCTATCTAGTTGGAAACATGGATCGGACCTGTAACGGGAAACCTTTCCAAAATAATTACCATACTCGAAACCATTTTTTGTAATTAGGCAATCAAATTCTTATAACTTGGACGTCAGAACCAAAAGATTGTATAAAATCGTATTTCATGTCACTGAGAAATGCAGGGTATAGAACATCACTGGACCAGAAAAAAATTATATATCACTCAACATTTCTAACAACATTATCTGTTACATTAACAATTGATCGCTATAAATATCTTCTCGCAAGTATATAGAAGAAAACTACAAAATCAATGTAGCATGGTGATTTGTCTCAGTTGCCAGATCCATGAATACATCATTCCTAGTGCACAGTATATAGATATCATCATGAGCGGTAAAAACGGCAGCCGATCCCGAAAAACGATGGGATGTAAAAATTGCCCCCATATCTCAACCACTATTAACCCTAACAAGAAGGATTGTCCTAAATATCCAATGGAGAAACCAGGGGTTCCCGATTTGTTTTCCTTTGTTCCCTTCGTGGAGGAACTGGACGTTGTCCCGGGAAAACGAGAGGAAAACCCGAGCCAGGCGAGAGCAGCATAAAGAAGAAGAAATGTAACTTTGATTGGATATTCTTGGGCTTCAAATAGAAGGGGGAAGAGCGAGTAGCAGGACACTGCATATCATAGAGCAAAGTTCCAAGTTCAATGGTCCATATGACTACTATTTCCATACAGAATATGCAACCCGAAAAATCACAGCCGATCCTAAAAATTATTTTTCTTGGTTAAACTAGCTTTTCCCTCCGATGGTGGGGAGGTGCCTACTAACTTAAGGATATGTAGAGACAACCACATTCCCTACTTTCACTTCTACAAATTTATTTCTAGTAAATATTTCTGTAAAAACCGAAAACATATTCAAACATTACTAAGAGTTCCACCGTGCCTCAAAACAATTCTGTACCTTTTTTACTTCGATTTACAGAAATATATACTTCATCCTGAGCAAAGCCGTGTCAAGTTCAAACCAAAAAAAATCACACAAAAAGTAGCTCTCACTTCAATCTACCAAGGTGTACTGTACAACCTCAGACCTCTACATTCTGAAAAAAATTTAACAGCAATCATGCCCTTCATTTTTGTTTGACCACTCAATATCTTACATATCCAAGACAATTTCTAAGGCTATGACTTCGATGAGTCCACGCTAATTTATGTATAAAAACTACAGGGCTAAACTTAGGAATTCGACAAATGAAAAAAAAAACTGATATGCTATCTCATTAAATACCACATTCTACTAAATGGAGAAAAATAACAATAAATTTTAATAGAACATAGCGTCTTTTACCTATGGAAAGAAAGAAGTAATGCTTTGCATCTTCCACACTTTTAAGGGCTGTAACGGCAAGGGGAATCACGAAGTGCAGTGAAGCCTTTTCGTGAACATGCCAACCAAAAAGAAAGCCACACGTATACGCATAGGATACCCATCGAGAAACCATTTTTGGTGTGGGATTTCTCCAAGCCTTCACTAGACAAGGAGATATTGCCAAGAGGACCAGGAGGAATGTAATCATTGGGGTGATCTGCAATAGTTAATTGGTGAGAAAAAAATATTCCAGGAATGGACACAAAAACATGCAACACATGATAAGGGTCTAGGTTAAACATTTACCTTGGGCAATACAGAAAAAGGGGAGGAATCACCCACCAGACCACCAGTGAATGAAGCTTCTGGGGCTTCAATAGAAAAACCAAGCTTCACGAGCAAAAAGGCAAAAACTTTATCCAACATTATATAAAATACCCAGAAATTAGGAGCCCAGTATGCATGGCAAAGTCCCCTGCCAAAAGGAAACATACGGCGGAAAACTTGTTGTATCTGCAAGAAAGAAGTAAAAAAGATGAAACAATTTGTAAATGTTTGTTTGCAACATACCTAAGATGTAAAGCATACAAGTCAGCAAAAATCTCTAATTATAGCATGAGAATGAATACAAACTGCTCTACATTTCACCTACATGTGAAAATGTGATTTTTAGACCAGAAGGAAGACCACAGTTTATTTATAAGCCTCTGTCTTAGGCAAACATTACTTGGCTTACAAAATCAAACTAAATCAGCTGTAAATGATCAAACGGAAAGGAAATCATCCCTCACGACCAAATGATCAAATCATACCTCGCCACCAACCAAATATCCCTTCGCCAGAATATAATTTTTCATGATATACCTCCGAATTTAAGTTAGTTCGAGTATGCAATGCAAATTCTTAATTCATAAAGAAGAAACACAGCATTGAGTAAGTTCTAATATCAATGACAACATAAATTTAACTTATCAGCCAAATATTTAGATGAGAAACTCAACTTCATTATATACAAGACAATACAATAATACATCATTCAGGAATGAATATGATACAATTGGTGTAAAATAGCATTAATGTTTGTACATAACAAGGTAACATTTTACCTGTCCGTGGTACAAAAAAGGTCCGTAAGCAGCACCGAAAACAGCCAAAACAACTGTGCCCAGCACCACCAACCTCGCAAATCCCTTAACCCACCCACCCCTACAATAATGCCTGAACAAATACACAAAATAAACCGGAGCAGCCACCGCAAAAAGGTGCTTAAAGCAGAGCAAAACGGCAAAAATAAATCCTCCCATCACATCCTTCCCGTTCTCCAAACATGAAATTGACAACAGCAGCATTCCCAACAGAAACCCATTGTACTGAAAATGCAAATGGTCGACAAAAAACAACCCAGGTGACCAAATAACCAGAATCCAAATAAAATACCTCTCAAATATCCTAAAGTTTCCGCCTTTTGTCAACCTATAAACCGAATATATCAAAACGATGTCGGCCAATATCACGGAGAGGCGCTGGAAAAGGATGGTGAGGTCTGAGGCGTAGTTGAGTCCATCGTGGAGGCGGGTCATGGTGGGATCCACTCGGGATGCGAAGAACGAGAGGAAATTCTCGAAGTAAGCAAAGAAGGGTGGATAATCTAAGGTCCATTGGCTAGTGGTGTCGTAATACCAGCGAGAGAGGGGAAGGGAATGTGTGAGAGCTAGCCAGTGGCGATGAACTTCGAAATCGGAGCTGCGGTAGGCGGGGATAAGGAGGAGTTTCACGGCGGTGGCTACCAGGGCCGGCCAACAAATGCCGGCGATCTGGCGGTGGTGATTGAGGGGCTTCTCCATCCGGATTGGCTAGCCTTGACTTTGATACGGAGTTGGCTCGCGGACACATTTTCTTTTTTTATTAAAAAAAATGTTTTTCAATCCTCGGAACTTTCATAATTATTATATAATTTCTTGAACAAAAATTTATTTTAAAAATAATATAAAATGATAATATATTATAAGAAATTACTTCAAAATCAAGTTCTGTATCTGAAAAATACATTTGTTTGATTTTTTGTCCCCAAAAATAGAAGAAAGTTTAATTTTCCCCACTAAAATAATTTTAGAAAAATATGACTTTGATTTAAAATATCTTTATCTGTTACTTTATGTTTTCATAACCGGACCGGTGATTGAACCGGTTGACCTTAAAAAAATGATTCAACCGATCGAACCATTTTAACCAGACGGTTGGACCGAAAAACCGTTTATATAATATAATATAATTATCATAGTTTGAAAACTAAATAATCATATAAATATATTCAAAATATTAATTTTAGTTATATATTTTTTAAAAATTAATTAATTAATTAAAAAATATAATATTACTAAAATAATATTTTTCATGAAGTACAAATTCCAAATAATGTTGTATATATATATATATATATTAAAATATTAAATTAAGGTTTTAAAATTAAAAATATATTTTTTCAAAAAAAAATGGGAAAACCGTTTGAACCAGTTCTTGACCGGTTCTGTGCCGGTTCGACCGGTTCTTGACCGATTTTGACCAGTTCTGACCGTAAAAACGGTTTTTAGGAGCAATTCGGACCAGACCAGTGACCGGTTCCCGGTCGAACCGGTTGAACCAGCCGGTCCGGTCCGATTTTGAAAACATGGTGTTACTATTATAAAAAAAGTGGACACATAAAAACTGTTGGTATTTTAAATTGATTTTTCATCTTTATCTTTACTTCTATTTATATGTTTTAAAACCACCAAAAACTGCTTATTTTTTATTAAAAAAAAAACTTATTTCCACAAAATCATAAAAATTAATGTTTGATAATGATCGTTATTTTTTTCTAACATTATATTAAATTATATACGCATATCGTGTGCGTGTTTACTATATCTTAATGATTCCTCAAGTTATTGTGTCTAGTAGTACAGTACCAGAAGTAATAAAAGACGACATAAATAAGTTTAAGGATTTATTGCACTCATCACTTTTATGAAATCCCGAGATTTCTAAAAAAAAAAGTTATAGGAGAATTTCAACTAATCGTAATTTGACATGGTTAATGGTTAATGTATGACTTTATCCCTTAGTTTAATTAGAGTGGAGACGGCTTTGTCAATTGTGATTTGTGGCCGAACACCGGCCCAATTTTCATTTTACTGGGCTTCTCTCTATAGATTTATCACATGACTTCTTCTTGGATTTGGGCCCAATTAAACTAGCTTTCAGCAAAACACAATGAGCCACTTGTCGAGTTCAAAATAGTTTGAACCTGATTAAGGTAGTGTTTGGTTGAGCTTTTAGAAAATATTTTTCAGCTTTTATTAACAAAATTTTGATTTTTTTTTGAAATTTTATTAAGAAAAAACTGAAAAGTGTTTCCTATAAGTTCTCCCAAATACTACCTAAGTGGGCCAGAGATGAATTTGACATTTAGCAAACCTGTTTCGGACCCGTTCCATCATTATAAATACTGGCAAGTAGCAATTGTGAGTCTCTAGCATATGATTTGTGTGTGTAACGAATTTTTTTTTATATTGCATATATATGTTTTAATTTTATTTTCAAGTATTTATTCTTTAAAAAAAATAAAATATACAAAAGGAACTAGACATAAAATTTAATTATATGATTTTAAAAGTTTATAAAACACATGTATATAATAAAATTTTGAAAATTACGGTACAAATTATCATGATTAAAAAACGTGTAGTGGTGGAGAAAATGGATCTCGTGGGTTTTGAGATCCGGTAGGAAAAATGACATAAGTAAGTAAAAAATGTTATAAATCATGAGAGAAATAAGAGAGATGAGTAGAGATAATTTATGAGATAAGAGAGAATTCATATGAGTCAATACTGAGGTGCAAATTTCATTGAACTCAATCACCCCTAGGGAAAGATTACAAGATAAAATCTGTACAAATATTATCGTTACATATTTATCTTGATCACATATCTTTAATAAAATAATCATCTATAATAATAATATATTTATAACACTCCCCCTTGGATGATTATTTGCACAAGCAATCGATTCTTCAAAATCTCCATTTGGCAAGATGTATGTTTAGGAACTTCATCGGGACTCAAGTGTTGACTCGTTAAAACCTTGACAGTAAAACCTCGTGGGAAAAATTTGAACGAAGGAAAAAGAGTACAACAACATATATTTTCTTTGGATATCTTCCCGATGATGGATGCGCCTCGTTAAAACCTTATCAGGAAAAACCCAATGGAACAAAATCCTAATGGAGGAAAAAGAATACGACATCTCGCGATACTTGTTAATTGCCTCATTAAAAATCTTGTTATGAAAAACCACGTAGAAAAAATCATAGGCAAGGAAAAAAGAGTACAACTTTAATTGCTCTCTCTCTTGCAAGCATCACTTTCAATTATTAACTCTTAATATTTCAATCTTATGCACTGATTTGCCAAAAATTGATTCAGATGCTGATTTTGCCATATATATGGTACTTCAAGACCAAATATCTTTTCTTCTTTTTCAAGTTGGCAAAAACAATATTTTGAGCATCGAATCCTTCGAGGATGTTTCTATATGTATCACCATCAAATCAGTGAATCCACGATAAGTGCAAATATTTTCTCATAATCCGCTTGAAATACTTTGAGAAACTTTGCTAATATTTGCTCATATTGCCACATATCATTGTTATTGAAAGTTCAACAAGTTGTAGTTCAAAATAATCATCATTTTGCGTAATAGCAAAACACACGAATGATTATATCATTTCGATCCCAAATAATTTGTGAAATCTCATATTTTAATATACTTGTTATTCTTCAGGAATAACATAATCCAAGTTGGATTCATTAAAATAATTGGTCGTTCACGCTTCTAGAGTCTTTTTCATTTATTTTGCAAGCAATATAAGATATGGTCCTGCAGGACATCGATTTGTTTCATAACGACCAGCCTCCATTATTCCTGTCACATTGAGATATTCACTCATTTTCTTTAAAGGGGTTCTTCGTCACTAAAGACGATTTAAATTGTTCAACTTGAACATAAATGAAGCTAAACGATCTTATACACAAGATCAAATAATGTATTTGAGATTTAAACTTTGAACATCATGTTCACTTTATATTTCATTGGGATCGATCTCAAATATTCTTGTAGCTTCTATTTCCTCCCCTCAATGTTGGAAACATTGTTTTACAAGAATAATAAATGAGAATGTCGCGTCATAAAATCTCATTTCTCAAGATAGTTGATCATAAGATTCAATATATTTCCAACATATTTACAATCCCTTCAAGAGATTTATTGTAGTGCATTTCTCGCACAAACATTAACTTTCAGTACATGAGCATTTGGCATAATATTTATAATATATCTTTCAGATATCCCCAAATATAACGCATTTATTCTCATGGTTTAATAGTTGATTGGAGGCAAAATAAATCAACTAAACCAATGTATTTATAATCATGAAATTGATATGCATATCCTCTTTTGATCAAGCTTGTCTTGATTACATATTCTGAAAATTTTCTCAATACATATTTTCGCAAACATCATGTTGCGCTTTGTGGACCCACGTTATTTATTCATTTCAGATAATATGGGGATTCTCTACCAATTTGAGCTAATGACAGTGATATCAAATTTGATAAACCAGTAAAAATTCATAAAATCTTCTGGATCTTTGATTCAAAAACATCCATATTTATCGATCCAGAAACTTTTTACTTGTTCATTAACAACTCTGTGCACTATCAATAGTTTTTCAACTATTTATATAATTTGAATGCTCAATTCAATCCATTATGTCAAATTCTGAAAGTATTTGTATCAATTATACTTTTGGAGTTCTTTAGCTCTTATAGAAATATTGATTTGTAATATACTATTTAAACCAAATCAATATCTACTAGATTCAAAAATACATATACGTCATTATTGTGTATCACTATTTTATAATATCAAGCACATCATCTTTTTTCATCGTCAATCAAACGATCTTCAAGATCTTTCATATATTTATATCATACGATGAATAATTTTGGATAGACATCAACTGTCTCCAAAAACTTTTATATCTTGCTTGATAAATATCAATAAATTCTCTTTACGTACTTCAAGTACGATATCATTTAAATAATGATATGAGATAACAATGTGCATTTAGTACAATACTTGATTATGACGTATATCTCAATATTTTGTGCCGAATTTATAATTCATATCTCGCTTCATACGAGATGACATATTCTTCCTTGAAGAATTGAACTACAGTGTATCAACTGTGTTCATTGGCACTGTCACATTCACTTAAAAGAATGGATCACATTAATTAGACAATTGTCATAATTGTATTTTCTTGAACAAAATAATATAAATAATATATTATATTAAAATAATTGAAATTGTGAAATCGGACGTACCTTTTAAAATTCTTGTATACACCAAGGAGATCTTTTACCTTCAGCAATGACATTCAATCTATAACAAATGTCATCCCACATTAAATTTATGTTCCTACATGTAAGATAATAACATGTGATAAAAATATTTAGTCACTCATTTAAAAATAATAATAAATTAATCGAATGATTTTGAAAAAATCCAAAATTTATATCCACAATCAAAATTGAAGAATTTAAATCCATAATCAAACTTTATGGAATAAAGATGTAACAACCCAATATATCCTTAAAATATAAAAATTCTCAAATCATCAAATTGCATAATCAATATATTGACTAATAGAATAGATTCACAAAATTTGTAGATCTTATTTTATATCATCAAAATAATTTATGTGAATAAAAACAATGCTAGAGTTTTCCAAAATTTAGTTTAAACAGAAATAAAAACTTAGTTTACAAAAAAATAAATTAGTTCAATAAATAAATAAAATGACTTGAAGTTAGTCATAAATCAACTCATTGACATCATCATGCATAGACTAACATCAATCAATCATCGTATTTGCCCAATATAGATGATAATCCAATTCATTGAGTTTAACATTTTTTTTTTTTTTCGGTTGATAGTGTTGCGATCTTAATACCGCACATTCATAATTTTCAATCAATAGCATATGCAGTTCATCATTGAACATCAAATCGTTATTCATAAAAATAGTGACAAATAACAGATCATGCTTCTTCTAAAGCATTAAGAACAAATATATGATTTGAATCGATATCAAGTCAATATCTTTTGATATATATCTCACATATATCTTTAATAATATTTTCTTATTGATATTGACAATTTTAGATCATACATCGATATTCATTGAGAAATTGTACTAAATTTCCCAATTCATAAGATCCTTAACAACCAATATTGCATCCTTTTATCAATATGTCAATATTGATATATTTTGACATGAGATCAATTTCTTCAATGATATTTATATATATTTGATATCATATCAGATATCAATCATGATTTCTTTACTTTCTCAATATACGAAATCATATATCACATCTTTATCATGAATCTATTCAGATTCTCAATATATTATATTATAACTAAAAATCTCTTTAGATTCTCGATATATTTGATCTTATATCAAATCTTAATCTTGAATATCTCAATATTCAATATATTATATCATGAATTAATGAATATCTTTCGATATATCAAAATTGTAATCATGAATCTCTTAAAATTCTCAATATATTATATCATGATTATTAATTTCTTCAAATTTTTAATATAAAATCATGTTGTGCTACTTTATAGCCATCAACATATTCATGATATTTCATGGGCACCGATATATCAATTGTTTTCATTATGCTACTTTTAGAGCACCAATCTTTATGCTACTTCTAGAGCACCAATGAATATCTCTTATAAATTTGAGTATTGACAACACGTTGTGCTATTCCAATAGCATCAATAAAACAAGAATTATTTTCATTCTCAGTTGGTTACAGGATCGTGCTGATAACGTGTTATAAATCATGAGAGAAATAAGAGAGATGAGTAGAGAGAAGCTGCAAATTTCATTGAACTCAATAATCCTAGGGAAAGATTACAAGATACAAATCTGTACAAATATATCGTTACATATTTATCTTGATCACATATCTTTAATAAGATAATCATCTATAATAATAATATATTTATAACAAAAAAGACACATGTAATTGTTATTATTAGATATGAATAATTAATTCCCAACACATAAAAAAAAAACAAATCAATTATTCTAAGAGATTGAATCAAGCATACACACAGCGTACACACATAGTTAATAATAACATTTATTTTTTATTATATTAAATAATTTAATACATTATATTTTATTATTGAAATACTTTTATTTTATCATGATATATTTAATATGAAAATATATAAGTATAATTTTTTTTTTGTTATTAGTTGATATACGTTTATAATTTTGACTTGTGGTAATATTTTTTTTTACCTAAATATTATTAAAACTAGCTTCTTTTCACATGTATTGTGTGTTTTTGTGCGTATACCATTGCAATTTGTATTTAAACATGATAATTTTTATTATTTTTAAAATAATGGTTTTAAATTTTTTTATTTTTGGAGTGATAGAGTATCTAAAATTTTAAAAATATAGATAAAGTTATGATTGAATATTTAAAAAATAAAGGTCATTGTTAGGAAAAGTATTCGTCAACAAAGTTATATCACGGGGTTATAATTTTAAATGAATATTATTTTTTGGGTTTTATATGTTTATCTTTTTATGATTTTGTTCATACGTGTTATCAAATTTAAATTTTAATCCGCTCTTTTTTTTGTAATTTATTCATTTTTTCGACATGACGCTGACATAGAATCCAATACGGTATTCATGTATATCTATCACATCAGCACTATCAATGAAAAAATTTAAATTGACAAAAATAAAAGCTACATTAAAATTAAAATTTGATAATGTAGAAGATCAAAATTGCAAAATGTCAAGATTACATGACCAAAATTACAGTTTTTCCTAATTTGAATTTCAAATTTAAAATTCACCAAATCAATTAGAAGTTAATTAGTATAAGTTCCCCAACGTTAATTAAATAGTAAGATAAAATTGGAATAATTTTCAAACTATTGTTTGTATTGGATAAATTTTAAAATTTTAGAGATTTCATCCTAAATCAGAGTCGTCGATTAGGACAGGTTATGAGTTTGGCCAAACCCCACCTCGTTGTTGTTATTTATGTTCTTCAATTTGTTATTTTACTATTATTGTTTTTTATGTTATCTAATTTCAAATTTAATCATATATCTTTATATTTTTAGCAATTTTAATAATTTTTCATGGAGATTGCTAACACGACACTACATTACACATATTACCATCATATAAGAGATGCAATGGTCTATCTCATAGACGTTATATCTGAAAAATGACTAAAAACTCAAATATAAAAAACTAAAACTGAAAGTCTCTCAAATATGCAAAACAAAAAAAAAATTTAATATTGTTTTGAATTTGGCGAGTGCTTTAGAAAAGAACGAGTCGTGGAACAAATTTTACCACTGATTTTCATCTCACACTCAAATTCAATAGTTTTATGCCTTTGTTGGGTAATACTAAGTGTTACCAGCTAGCGCACTAAATTTTGCGATTTGCGGATATTTGAAACCTGCAATTACAATCTCTCCATAATGCAATATGACATGTATTGCATAAAAAAATAAAAAAAAAACTCAATGACAACATCTCGCGAGTCAATTTTATAAAATAGATATATGATTCGATTCGATCTATTAAAAAATATTACTTTCATATTAAAAATATTGATTTCATTAAGCATGGATCAAGTCGATACGAACATCGACCCAAGTCTATATACATATAAAATATTCAACTCGGAATGTAAGCATCGTTCATTAATTTCTTATAACTAATCACATTCCAATATTTCACGGTAAATTGGAAGAAAATTACTAAAAAAAGCACATCCAATCGTGCGCCAGCTAATTTAGGCCTTCCACTTGATAGACCCCAAAGGAAAATTTCGACCCTACACTTAGACCAAACATGAGTCGTTAGATTTCGGGTCGGATCGAAATTTTTGATACCAGAAACATGAATATGAATAGCATAGATCGCAGCATGCCAGCAATTATTGGGTATTTTGCTGGCAGCATCTCGAGGCCTCACGTGTAACGAAGAATCTTTTTATTATTATTATTATCATCATCATTATTATTAATATATACTATGAAACATCAAACAAGTGCAAAATATTTATTTTTGGGGCCAGAAACGTAAATAAATGTGAGATGCCCGCGGGCAACGGGCAGAATTTCGGGCAAGGGAGACAATCGCCTCGGAGTTTGGGACTCTGTTGTGCCCACACGAAGGGGCCCAAATCACAAAGATTCTTCGTTGGATTTATTTAAAGATGGTGGGTCCCAATTGTGTAAGTATGTGGGATGTGGGGCCCAGTCCGACGCAGCTCCTAGGTGTAGTGATGGGAAAGGACTAGTGTGTGGGGACTAATTGAGAATAAAACATGTGGGTAAATGTTCCCACTGTTTCATTGATTTTACAGCACTACGGAAACTTTATTTCCCGAAAAATATCTTATATAAATGTATTTTCTTTAAACTTTATATAATTTTATTTTCCAAGTAATTTGTTTAGTATTATATTTATTTAACGTCTTTGTATCATCTTAGGTTCAGTTTATAGTTTATAATAATTATAGTTAAAATAAACATACTTGAACCGAATATTAATAAAAATTGAAAGTTCAAATTAAGTATATTTGAATTTGAGTTGAAATTCAAATAATTTAAACTTTTTAACTCGAAATATTCGATATTCACGAGCTTTTCGAGTGGTTTCTTGAAGATTAAGCTCTGATAATAAAGTTTGGGGGTGTGCTCTAATTGATCATTAAGAGAATCATACACCACATGCTACAAAATATAAAGAGTGGATGGCAAAATGTTTGGTTCTAATGGTTTATTTGTTCCGTGGAGTGCTTGTAATTTACCATTTTTAAGCTCGCCATCATAAATTCTACTATACATATTTTATTGAACATGAGTTGTCAAATATTAGAGTTTGATATATTGAGGAGAATTTTTTTTTAAAATGTTACATCTATAATCAATTTTACGCATATGATTACGCATTATTTCTTAAATTATAAAACTTTATATCATTGTATTTGAGATAATTTTTTTTATTTCAAAAATAATGTGTTACCGTATATATAACCTTCATTATATATATAACATGACTCTATTTTTTATGATCAGTTGCCAAATAACATTTGCTTAATATACAGACAGGATTCTTATTATAATCAACGAAAAATGAGTTAAAAATCTTCACCTTTTGATCTTATAAAAAAAAAATTAAAATAACGTTGACGTACGAGAGACATACCACCTACATCAAATAACAATATAATTCCATAGTCGAAATTAAAAAAATACTGAAATCGAAAAAAAAAAAAAAACTAAATTTCAGTAACATCAACGCTACACTGGATCTCGCACATGCAACTTATTAATTCTAATATAATTTTTAAATAATTAATATATTGAATCATCCTCTTCAACTAATCCTAGACATAATTCCAGAGTCAACCACGCTTTAATCAACACACATTTAACATGTGCCGCGGAATAAGTAAACCTAACGTATAACAAAAACTATGCAATATAAACATTTAAAAATTTATATATATAATATATATATTATGATTTATGGACAACATAATTTAGGAATATATGTAATAAAAAATATGAAACATGAAATAAATTATTTTTTTTTATAAAAATAATGTTGCGTGAAAATGAGTGGTTTGGCTTCAAATTCTGGCAATCGATCGAACTTGGACTAATACTAAAACTATTTATCGGTTTCCTTTTATATCAACCCATGTAATTTGTCCAGATTATTCATATATTTATGTAAAAAGTTTTCTTTATTCAAAATTTAAATTAATTAAACATAAAAAAAAAATAAGAAAGTGTGTCCACCTATATTGATCTACGCAATTAATTAATTATTATTAAATTAAAAAAATGAATGTAAGTCATCGCGTACGTGGCAGCGCCAAGCCAAGTTCATGCATCCGATAAAAGGAAATTGCATCACCTCTTATAATTAATATTATTAAAACTCGAAAATTTCATTGAGAGAATCTCATATGTCAATTTTATCAGATATATTTTTTTTTATTCAACTCGATCCATGAATTTTTATATCAAAAAAATTTCTTCTCATTGTAAATATTAGTCCTGTCAACCCATTTTACGGATATAAACTCACGAGACCATCTTACAAGAAATCCAAATATAGAGGGTCTCCAAGTTGGTAGAGCAGATGAACTCTTGTCCAAAATTCAGGAGTTCGATTTCCCCTGTCAACACTTTCTTGGACTAACCTGCCACACAGGGTTTGCCAAGTGTGGTTTACCTGACTAGCGTAGTCAGGGGCGAACCCAAAAAATTTGGTCGGGGGGGCACATTTACAGACGGAGCTATGTGTTGTTTCGCCCGGGTGGTCGCTTGGACGACCTAATTTTTTTCCTATTTTTTATACATTAAATTTAGTTAACTTTGTCAATATCCCGTGAACAATTTTAAAAATAAAAATATAAAATTTCAACACATTAAAAAATAGAAAGCTTAAAAATTTTAGTTTGGATAGAGATAAAAATCTGGCTCCGGTATTGGATATAATTTATAAAACAATCATGAATGTGCATTTTATATCAACTAAAAAACGGCTAAAAAAGTTAAAACATTATAATCAATTCATAATAATTCATTATACAATTATTTGATGAGTTATTAAACATATTTTCTTTGGAATATAATATATCAATATTATTTAAAATTAACATGTATTATATTTTATTTTATTAAAAAAATAATATAAATATACACTAATAATTTTTTAAAAAATTTGAGGTGGGGCCCATGCCCCCTGGACCCTACATGGGTCTGCCCCTGAGTATAGTTGCAGGCTATTGCGTTAGTTCATGTGTTTACTCAGAACGCACCTAAGGATAACGACTGCGGGTTGAAACCGTCACAAAAAAAAAAAGAAAGAAAAAGAAATCCAAAGATAGATATTTAGCCTCACTTCCTCACATGCAAAGTCCATAAAAAAATTTAAATTTAATATGTATCGATAAATATTCATCATTAAATGTATTATTTATATAATAATATTTAAGAGCAATATCTCAATTCCATGTTTCGATTCTCAAGATAAGGGCAGCAATATTGGGAAAAAGGGTCTCTCTCTTAAAAAAGTTCTTTTTTCGCATGTTATTTTTTTTTTTTTACTTTTGAAAAATTACGGAACCTTTTGGTCCCCCAAGAATGACTCTGTACTTTGCCACACGATTCGAAAGGGGGATAATTTGTGGAAAACAACCAGCAATCTTTAAATATCACACACAACTTTCCACTGTTTCGAGATTCCCTGAATTCCCCGTACTATGGGCGACCAATTTTTTTATCTATAAAGTTTGTTAAACAAATTTGTTAGATTACATATTACAGTTTTAGAAAATGTAAAATTATTATAAGAAGGACAATTCGATTCAAATATAGAATAAAGAGTAATTTTACTATAAAAAATAATGATTTTTAATAGATAGAGACAAATAAGATATTTTTTTTTCACATCGTTTCATATGAGTTTTTTTTATGTAATAAAGTTAATATTTGAATTATTAGACGTCATTTGATTCATGAAATTAAGTGATACACTAAAAAGTAAACATAATATATTTATTTTTTTTAACTTTAATTGTTGTAAAATTTAAATAAAACGATAAAAAGAGGTTGAATCTTCTTCACCAGGATGTATATAATTTATAGTATTATTTAAATGCTGAACACATCCCGATGTAACATCAGCCTATCATCACAAACCACCTAATGCTATTTTTTTTCCCCCACTGTTTTGGACTTTTTCATGCATGTCAAAAAAATATAATAGTATTCATAAAAAAATAAAATTAAAATAATATTATTTTATTATCATCATCAATAATTTCAACAATGGAATAAAAAACTGTACACCACCACACTCGACTGCCAGCTCTCCAAATTCCATCTATTATAAAAACCATAGTCCCCCACCAATAATTTCCTCTACACTCGAACTTTCTTTCCTTCTCCCCCCATCGGGCACCGCCGCTTCCGCCACATCGCCGCCGTGAAACCACCGTCCCTCCACCCTAGCCCGCCACATCCTTCTCCCCAACACATACAAACATGAGGTCTGCTGCTGTATATCACTCTGGATGTGAATATGATCAGCAGTACTTTAAACCCCATTTTCTTGATTCTTGCTTCCTCTGTCACAAACATCTCTCCCAAAATAGTGATATCTTCATGTACAGGTACTTTTTCTGGTTTTTTTTTTTTACATCTGTTTTCTGATCATATGTTATGCTGTGAATTTATTTGAAGATGTGTTTAATTTTACTGGAAATCTGGTGTTAATTTGCAGAGGGAACACTCCATTTTGCAGCCAAGAGTGTAGGCAGGAACAGATCGAGATGGACGAATCCACTGAGAAAAGATGGAAAATTTCATCTTCCAAGAAATCGAACTCTGAATCTACCAAAGAATCTCATACCAAAAAGACTGTACGCACGGGCACCGTAGCTGTAGCTTAAAATTACCCAAATAATTTTTTTTAAAAAAATATTCATACTTCTGAGAGTAATTAAGAGAGAGAGATAGAGATTTATCAGTTTTCAAGCATCCAAGGGCTCTGATTCATCAAGAAAATGAAGGGTCTTTTGATTCAGAGCTGGAATTTAATCCGCGGAGCAATCATCATCTTCTTCTTCTTTTTTACTTTTCTTTTTTCACTGAGATTTCGATCGGTGTAATAATAATCTGTATTGATTTAATAATATTGGTTTCCACTCGATGAAGATGTTTCATCTGGCAGCTTTTTATTATGATCTGGGATTGTGAACAAAAAGTGGGGAAATAAGTAGTGAATTAATGTACATAATTTTGAACACACCGATTTTTTATTTTTTAAAAACTTTCAAATATTCTAATTATTAAATTTCTCTGAAAAAAAAACATCATGTGATTTTCCATTGTTTGAAAATGTACGAAATATCGATGATATGTGGCTCATTTATTATCAAGATATCTAATTGTGATAATCTTCTCTTTATCTAAAAAAATAGAAAATATTTATAATATTTTCACATTTCAAAAAATATAATTATTAAATTTCTCTGAAATAAATATTATGAGATTTTCTATTGTTTGAAAAGTATGAAATATTTATTTTAAAAAAAAAGTATGAAACACACACATACGGCACAGACGTGTGAACATCCCATCATCCTCAATTAAAAAAAAACCATCACATGTAAATTAGCGGTTTAAAATTCAGTTTTGTGTATGATGATTCCATATTTTGATGTCCAAGTGTAAATGGGAAAATCGTGTTCATAAAAAAATGATAATTCACACGAAAAAATGGTATCATATAAATTAATTTGTAACCTCAACTTGAATTTTTAAAAATAATAGGATATATTTGATAAAAAAAGGATATATACCCTAATAGAAATTATGTAGATGGAAGCATGTGTTTTACTGAATTTATGACTGGTGTGGGTTGCATGGGGGAAAAAAACTTGTGAAGTTGAATTTGTTTCGTATGTGCGTATTATATTATACATACAAATAAAAAAAATTCACAACCTTATGGATATTTATAATACACGGATTATTAGAAATAAAGAAGAAGAAGAAAAGCATAGCATACATGGAAATTATGGTTATGCTTGAATTGATGTATTTGATTTGGAATGAAATATTGAAGGATTTGAATTACATATAACTTTTATAGGCACCGTTTGGTTTGAGTTATGATATAAGTAATATATAGATAAGTAGTATAATGTAATAAAAAATAAATAAAAAATGATAGTTAAAATTGTATTGGATTTGATTGATAGATTATGGTTTTTTTGATTTGATTGATTAATTTTTATATAAAAATGTTAAATGACTATTTTGTCTTTTTAACTATAAATAAAATAAAAATTATATTATTTATAAGGGATAATATAGTAATTTAAATTCAATAATTTGATTGATGTGAGATAAATAATTAATCATTTGATTGATGTAAAATAAATACTTAATATATAGATAAATAATATGATGAAAAGAACGTGAGATGAGATGAGATGAGTTATACATATATTAGTAATATCTTGAACAGAACGGTGCCCAAGTCTACATACTATGAAATTTTATGCCTTGACATGAAGTAGATTTGAAATGTATTTTGATTGCATTTACTCGAGGTTGTGCTTGGATCGAGTTATTTGAATTTGATAGATTTAAAATTAATAGATTTGAAAAATCTATTGATTTGAATTTTATTTTTATTAAATCTCTTACTTGGATGAACATAAAATTTCAAAGTGAATTTTAAATTTATTAATTAAAAATATGTTGTTTGGATAAAAAATTTAAGAATTTCAAATCATAGAAAAATTTACTATTATTATTTACAAAAAAACCAGTCCAATTTAAAATAAAATAAATTTATATTTTATTTATTTTAATTGTATTAAACACTAAAATTTACAACAAAAAAAAAATAAATAAACTTTGAACAAAATATTGATATTTTTTTAAAAAACAAATACTAAATTTACAAAATAACCATGTCTAGAGGACCGGATATGCGCGTCGATTCCAAAAAGTAAGAGATCGAGAAGCACAGACGTGAAGAGAGAGATTTGAAATAACCGGTTAGAAAAGTAGATTTCAAACCCAATAAAAAATATATGGGCTTGGATTTCAAATTGAAATCTGCTTTTTAAAATTTTAGGCTCCACTTGGATTGAAGTATTTCAAATCCATGGATTTCAAATGCATTTTTGTTGTTTAGAGAAGTAGCACCACAAACATCAAATCTACTTCTTTTATGTTTATATGGTAATTCATGGTAGTTATGATGAATTTTAAATGCATCCAATAAAATGGTGATTTAAAATCCTTTTTAATCCATCTAAGTAATATGTAAATAATTAAGTTATGAATTTGAGATTTCTCTATATTTCATTGTTAACACTAAAATTATAATCGAAATCAGTCCAAATACATCCTCCCAAGTATAAGGAAGGTTTTAGATTTGAGAAAAATATATCGTGGGAATTTGAAATTCATTGCATTAATTAGTTATGGAATAAGTAAAACATTTTAAAGGGATGACTTTCAAGAAAACGCAAATAAGTCGCACGAATGACTTGGAAATCTTTAGCTCAAAATCCATCAATCTAACTGTAATTTTCAATTTTGTTCATTTAAACAAGTCAAGAAATTTGAATTAAATGAATTCGAAATCTAAATATCGATATTAATTGAATTTACAAAAAAATAAACGTTTTAAAACTAAAATTTATCATTGCTTTTATATTGATAAATTTTGGTTTTAGCAATTTTTTTTGTAAATTCAAAATGTCGCAAAATTAAATATCCACAATCCAAGTAGACCCATTAAAAAATTATTTAACATTGAATATAAATTAGATTCAAAACATTTTCGGATGTCAATTAATAGCAAAATTAATCTAAAACAATTTAAAACATTAAAAAAAGAAGTACTTCAAATTTTCACAAAGTTTTGCTCAATCAGTATCAATGAAAAATAGTTTTTTTTTTTTAAAACAAGTATCAATGAGAAATAAATTATTTTCCGATTGATGATAAATAAATAAAAACAACTTTTTTTATTTGGAAGTTTTTTTGGGAAATGCCCACGTAAGTTAATTTTGTTCTCGCACCAAATTTCACGAACAAACTTCGGAAAAGAGGCCGAGCTTTCAAAATCAAACCAGATAAGAAGGGATGCAAATCGTAAAAGTTTGTCTGAGTTTATTTAATAAGACTCGTTAAGATAAACAAATCAAGCTTAAACTTCACAATATTCAGCTCATTGGCTCGTGAATAGGTTCGTTAGAAGGCTCGTGAGTCATTTCTTATAAGAAAAATAACAGTTTTGTACTTGTGAGTGGTGACAAATAAATATAATAAATCTATTTATTAGAATAAAATTACAAGTTTTTACAAAAATATTATATTTTATGTAAATATAAAATTTAGTTTTTAATGAACTTAATGAATATTTAAATGTATAATTTTAAATTTATTAAGCTCATTTAGAAGATGTTTGACTAAACTTATTAAAAATATCTTATAAGCTGTAGGAGCTTATAAGCTGTTTTAGGAGCTTATTGATTCGAGATCTCGCTATTAACTTATTGGCCTAAAAAGAGTAATCTTTCTCAATAAAGTCGATTGATTAGGGTAAAATTGTATCCCTTTTGAACCGTATGTGCACCTTTTGATGCATACGGTTCAAAAAAGATTGCGAAAAAAAAAGCTTCCTATCTTTGACTCATAACTTCAACCATTAGTTGGGCTGTCTTAAGGCTTTTCAAACTTGCTAAAATCTGTTCTTTCTTCGATCCGAAACTGGACGGAGGACAGCAGCAGGAGAAGAGAGTGCGAGCGGGCAGGGACAGCAAATGAACCGGACGAGCTAGCAGTTCTTAAGTCTTATTTTAAAAATAAGCTGTTAAAGTGTTTGGATAAACTTATTTTAAACAACTTAAAGATGTTGATGCGTTTGGCTTTATAAGATCTTTTTATTATCAAAATTAACAAAAGGGTATAATAATATGAATGTAAAGTAAATATTATATATATACAAAAATAATTTTAAAATTTATGATAAATGTTAAAATTAAATAAAAACTATTTTATATTTTAATTTATATAAATCTCACACTATGAATTTTTTTTAAAATAATATATGTATTATTTTAAAATTACTCAATAATATCTTGATAGTATAGTTTTTTTTAATCATAAGAAAATGATAGAAAAAAAAAATTTAAAATTATATATATTATTTTATATTTAAATATATAAAAATCGTATGCTTTGATTTTTTTTAAAAAAATATTTAATGTTAAAATAGTATCTCGATAGTTTAGTTTTTTAAATTATAAAAAAAATTATAGAACAAAACATTATTTTTTTGACTGGAAACAAAATATTATTTTAATATATGTAACAAATTAATAAAGAAAATTGTAATTGAATATATTATGAAATTGAAAAAAATATATAAAAGGATAATATAAAAGGATAATAGTGGAAAACAAAATATTAAAATAAGATATTTTCGTAAAAAGTAGAGGTGTATCTACTTTTTTAAAAACAACTTATAAGCTGTCAAACAGTTTATTTTGACGGCTTATAAGCTGTTTTGAAAAAAAAATCTCAAACAGTTTTGGAGAGCTTAAAAGCTTCAAAACAGCTTATAAGTTGTTTTTAAAGCTTAAAAGCTCACCCAAACATCCTCTTAAGTTCTATAAAAATTTGACTAAGATCGTGAACTATGAATATATTTGTTATATAAAGTTCAAGCTCGGATAATTACATCCCTATAGAAAAGGAGAAAATAATTACTTGTTTTTATTAATAAAAAAATAAAATGTTAATTTTGGTTAGGTATGATGTGAGACGATTTTATTATATTCGTTAGAGAGACAAATCGCCCAATTCATATATAGAACAAAAAAATAATATTTTTAAAAAATAATATTTTTAGTATACAAAATAATAATATAGATCATCCCGTGAAACGTCTAACACAATTTATTCCGTGGGCAACTTTATATGTAGACTACGTGCTTTATTGTGTGTTCACATGAGTGCAAGATGCCATTTGTCCACAAAAAAACACAACTAAATTTTCTTTGACGTTGTGTTTTAGTTGGAGAGATGTGAGGTGATTTTGGTACTTTCATAGTTGATATTAACATAAATTTACACCCGCAAACGTCATAGTTTATGAATAATTTACTAATTACATCGATCTCACACAAAAATAATGTGAAACACATTCATAATTATATAATAATAATAATTATCAAACAACTTACAATATATGAATAGTAATTCCCATTTATAACATGACTTAGCCTCAATTAATATATCGATACTTAGTATTTTATACCGAATAAATATGGATTGTGTGATATAAAAAAGTAAATATCGTAAAATTATATAATCGCGATAAAGCATATTTACTATAGATTTAGAATAATTTTTTCATGAAATTCGGTCAAATTACTTTTCAATTAGAAGAAAGTCGGGATTCACATTATATGTCGATTAATAGGAAAATCGAGTAATTAATAACAATTTTAAATATATTTTTTGTTTGTTTGTTTGTTTGTTTGTTTGTTTGTTTTTTTATTCAAACATGTACAAAAAATTTAAAAAGAATAAATACCGACAAATTTCACAGAGTAATGCTGACTCAACAGTAAAAGCGGGAAGAAAAAAGGGGTACCCCTCAAATCTTCAAACTAGCTTTTATAATTTGATTCTACCAAAATCTTTTCATTAAGAGGTAAAACACTTGCAAAGAAAAAAAGATTTGCTGGTTCTATTTGTGTCCCCAATTAAGAGAAATGGTATGCTTCTTGATCTCTCACGTTTCATTCTATTCAATTTTATCGAGATTTTGAAATTGATGAAGTGATTCGGCTTTTATTTATACGTTTATAGATCAATCACATGTGTTTTTTTGCACATAAAACTATTCAAATGTACCTTTTATGACACGAATTTTTTTCGATTACGATACGGGTAGGAGAGTTGAAAATTTTTGTGCTTTTTTTATATATTTATGTATGAATTCATATCTCTCTAGGGGGTGTGTTTTTCATAGTCACTCTCTCTAAGTGGTGTCAACGAAACATAAGATTTTATTTTTTCTCGATGTATTGATGTGATGAAATGCGGTGAAGTATACATCAACTTGTCTCCTAGTATTTGTTCTGCATATATATCTTTGTTTTTTTTTTTTGGTGCTTATATGGATTCGACGATACAACGATGTATAGATCGAAAAGAAATTGTTAGTCGATCGATGTTAAGTAAAATAAAAGTAATTTTTTTGTCGTCGGATAAAAGTAGCAACAAAAAACTAAAAAAGCGAGAACAATTATTTACGATTCTCGAAATTTTTTAATATGTGCAGACCAATTTTTTCCCCTAAAATTGTTCTCCTTGGAGAATGGTTAACAATCGTCAAGTTTAAACGATCATAGAGATTAGAAGTAATATACCGTATCGAAAATCTCATATCGTATTGAAAATTACGGTATAAGAAAATTTTATACTAATATCGTATCGAAATTTTCGGCATATCGATTTTTGATATATCGAAATTTTTGGTACTTATAACTGGTATACCGATTATGTAAAAAATTTATGATATACTGAGATTTCGGTACTAAATTGGTATACACAGTTTATACCGAAAAAAACATAACAATTTTCAAAATTTAAATTTATTGTTTTAAAATATTATATATTTTTAAATTTCTAAAGATTATTTCAGTATTCCAGTATATACCGAAATGAGTTGGTTTCTTGTGAGACGGTCTCACGGATCTTTGTTTGTGAGATGACTCAAACCCACACATACTTATAATAAGTAGTTATATTTTTGACATAAAACGTGATACATTATCATGAGTAACTCAATTAGAAGATCCGTTACACAAAAACTCTCGTGAGATGTGAAAATTTACCCGTGAGACCATCTCACGAGAGTTTTTGTGTAACGAAATTTTCAAATTCATACCGTTACTGTACCAAAAAATTTGGTATCATTGTTGTACTGTATCATACCAAAATATTCGATATACCGAAATTCAATAAATTCGATATTTTCGGAATGATAATCTCGGTATATCGAAAATTTGATATTCTTCCCACCTTAAGTATATATCTCACCAATTTGTATTCATGAGACGTAGATGTGTCAAAACGGACTAGCGGGACGAGCCGACCCACAATCCGTCGTAACCCATCATTAGATAGGGCGGGCCGGACCGGTCCATCTTTTAGTCAGATTGGGAAAACACCAACCCAACCCACCTATTTTAGGTTGCGAGGCGGGCCAACCTAGCGTGTCTACCTGTAATTTGGCTGGTTTTGGCGGGCCAACCCGCACCCATCCCAATCCACCATTAGGGCGGGGCGGGGCATGTCTGCCCACTTTTTAGATGGGTTGAGAAAATACCAATTCAACCCACCTATTTTGTATGGCAGATCGGGCCAACCCGACGGATCTAGCCCATTTTGCAACCTCTAATGAGACGTGTCAATCCGGCCTTTATTTACCTAATTTGGATATAAAAAGAATATTTTCTCATAAATGATCAAAATAAAAAATCTACCTCACAAAATTACCGTTCAGCTGCCCAACAATTTCTGCCCACCTCGTCCCCAATCACTAAAACCCGGGTTTTAGTTTTTTTTTTTTCGTATCACTAAAATACGGTACCAAATTTTAGTTGTCAGAAACGAGTTGTGCAACATTGGCTGGACAGATGAAAATTTCTATATATATATATATATATTTTGAAGATATTAAAAATTAAATATGTGCCCCAACTAAAAAAAATAAAATAAAATAAAATAAAACATGAAAAACATGAATTATGGTGCATAACATTTTTAACTGCGATTCTTGGAACTCGTGATCCAGAGAGGTGAAGGCACAGGATCGGGGAGAGATGATGAGCTTGAGATTATTGCCGCAAAAGTTGGTGGAATTTCTTCTTCCAGTTCTCGGAATGGAAGTCGCAATTCCGGTGGAAATGGAGTCTCTTCTCTCAGGGGCAAGGGGGTCGTTGCGGGACAATCACGGAGCCAAGTTCCAAGCTTCGACAATGCAAATACTGCTTCAAACGGAAAATTTCGTACTTGTTCTTGCGGAAGATTGTTGAAGAGGAAGAGGACTGAAATTAATGTCAGGCCGAGAGTTGATCGCGATACTGGTAAACTCTGCCGCTCATTTCTTCATGTTTCTTTGTAATTTGCTAGTTTGTGACTATTAACATTCGCTTGAAAACATCAATGTTGCTGGACTCTCTCCTGTGACCTTATCTATGCAACTGATGGAGGACGATTCCTCGTATCTAATGGACTAAAATGTACTACCCTATGAATATAAGAAATACGACAATGTGATTATTTTGTCAAATTTTCCCTGTATGAGGACACAATCTAGCATTCTAAAGAAGTGAATGGGAATGTATGGTAAACATTGCTGCCAGAGTAGGTTGCTGCAACTTAAGCTGTCGGTGATTCACATTTTTGTCTGCGCAGGGGATGATGATAAATACATGGATCTCAATGATTGTGGGATCGAGAGAATTGATGAAGCTGAGTTTCGGAATAAGAGAACACATTCTATGCCGAGGCCTTCCACCAGGCAAGAATCAGATGAAGGTTGTTCTGCGGCCACTTTCAGGAAACATGTTGCAGGTATAAAACTAAAAGATATCCTCTGCTGATCTTTCTAGACCCTTTTCTCCCAATAATTCTAGACGAACATATAAAGCAACTTCATATGTATTAAAAGGTGGCAATTTGAATTTTTTCTGTAGGCTAGAACTTGATTTGGATTTTTTGCAGTAACTTCTTATGGACTCTTTGTATCACATAGGCTATGACCATAAAAATAGAAATACAGCGGTGTTATGTATTCAACGATTGCAAGTTCTTCTTCCTATAATAGGACGTCTTCATGTGCAGATCAAAATTCAAATGGCATCTAGATATAACATTTTCAGGATCCTAAAGCCTCTGCTGCCCTCTTTCTGTGAGATCAAGTATAGTATTTGGTTTGTCTTATCAAAGATATACTGTAACGAATCAACATAAAAAGAACCATCTTTAGAATTTGATTTTGCTGCATCTTCTACTCTTTTTCTCCTCCACCTATTATACATCTTGAAACCCCAGGAGTTTAAAGAGCCTGAAAAGAAGGCCATTGCATCCGATGTGATCAAATCTTACCCTTCTCTTGCTTAATCAATAACGGAATGCTACCTTCTTGAAGAAATTATTTAGAAGGCTGTTGTAAATAATGGTGCTGATGCCGATTGCTGCAACACAATAGTAGTTTTCTCATACAGTCATACTTTACATTGCAGGCGACAACAACAGAGATATGGATCTCCATGACAATGAGATTGAAAGAATCAGCAAAGCTGAGTTTATGAAAAGTAAATCAAGTTCTTTGTCAAAGATAAGGACGTCAGCCAGGCAAGAATCAAATGAAGGTTATTCTGCAGCAACTCATAAGAAGACAGCAAAGTGGATGGAAAAAAAGTTATTCCCTACTGGTCTTTCTGGATCCATCTTGCCTGAGAATGCTGAAAGTGATTCTAATAATTGGATGCTGGATAGATCAAGTTCATTTGTGAAAATAGCTGAGCGTATGACCTTTATATTTTGATCTGCTTTCTGTTCCTTGGATTCTGAATTTTAATAAGTGGTTTTTGTCATGGAGATAACATTAGGCAACTGAGTTACAATAGTAGTACATAGGCCAAAGATTAGGAAGATAAATTCAGTGTTGGCAAAGATGCATCAGTTCCATCCTCACTACAAATAGATGATTTGTATTTCTCTTCCCTATGATACGAGAACTTTGCTTTTCATATATTTTTATGATGCTCTTTGAAGATATCTCTCACTGTCTAAGTCACATGCTCTCAACTCTTCAGAACTTGATTTTGGGGTCGCCTTGACACCAGCTCCTCCTCCACTGCCCCGTGAATTTAGAAAGCTTTGGAAGCCTGATGAAAATTGAAAATACTAGAGTTTTAGTTGACCTTTTCCATAGGAAAATTTCTTTTCTTCAATTCTGAGCTGCTCACACAATTGAAGATCTCAGTCAATGTCTGAGTTGCATGTTGCTAAATCTTCAGAATTTAATTTTCTTCTTGTTCGACTCCATCCTCCTCTGTCACAACCCCAGTGATTTAGAGTGCCTTGGAAGCCTAAAGGAAAAGAAAAGACTGTCATTTTGTTGATTTCCTCCAAGATTCTCTGTTTTAAAATCCCAAATGCAGCTTGCACTACTTGTTTCATCTCATTGCAATATTTGTGAAGGGAATGGCCATGAAGATATGATTTCCCATTGTGTTGAGACTGAGGAAACTGATGAAGCCGAGTTCGGGACCGAGAAACCTCACGACATATCAAAAATAGGCCCTTCAAACGGACAAGAAATAAATAGAGGTTATATCACCACTAGGAAGAATGTTGATGGTGTGAGGAAAAACGTATCCTCTTCTGCCCTTTGTGGATCTCTTTCTCCTGAGGACGCTAATAGCGATTCTGATCAAGGACAATCCAACAAGCGGAGGCCATGTGAAGAAAAAGGTGATGATTTGGAAATCTTTGATCTGTTTGCTAGCGTTTGGATCTTAAACTTGGAAAATATTATGCTTCCAGATACAATGAATACAATTGATTAATGCAGGATAATGATCCTTAAGCCTATCAGTTTGTTTATTCGGTTTAGAAGATATGTTGGCTCTTGTATGCATTAGAAGTATAAAATGGTTTGCGGTCCGATTATAAAATATAACGCAAATTTAGAAGATATGTTGGCTCTTGTATGCATTAGAAGTATAAAATGGTTTGTGGTCCGATTATAAAATATAACGCAAATCTCTCAACAGGGATAAAAAAATTGAACTTTTCCTGAACCAGAAACAGGAGTTTAATTATTTATATCATTTTTCTGCAAGAGACTATTTTTTCATCAACTTATGAGTTATTTCATCGCAATGATCTCTTGTCTAGGTACATGTTTCAAGTCTCAAATGAGAAATCAATTCCTAAGAATGTTATTTTCTGACCTCTTTTGCACTTCGCACTCTTCTATATAAGCTAAATAGCTTTAATACATGCCGGGTGTTGTAACACATGGAATTGATAGAGCCGTGGATGCAAAAAAAACCTGGATATCTTGTCATTTGATTATGATGTGTCATGTAAAAGAAGTAAATGCAATAGTTTTTCAAAAATTACCACTGGTACACATTAAGTAACCGTTTCCTTGTTTTATGTATTCATCCTAGGGAATGACAATGAAGATATGGAACCCGAGAAAGTTGGAATTGAGAGAACTGATGAAGACGATTTCAAGAATAAAAAAACAAATTCTGCACCAACGATGGCTCCCTCAACCTGGCAAAATGAAGGTTGTTCTAGTGAGAAAGGCAAATGTGTGAATAAAAAGATATCCAACGTTCACTCTGGTTCCCTTTCTTGTGGGGATGTTAGCGTCAATTTTAATGGAGATCCAGACAAGTCAAATTCATTTATGAAAGAAGGTGATAATTTTATTTATTTTGATTCACCGCATGCCAGTTGGCACTTGACCGTAGATTCAATTCTCAAGAAAATTTGGTACTGCTACTTAAATAATAGTGTCTCATGTTTTATGTATTAATTCTAGGGAATGGTGATGAAGATATGGATCCTGAGAAAGTTGAAATTGAGATAATAGATGAAGCTGAGTTCAGGGATAAGAAAATGCATGGTGTGTCAAAGGGAGCTCCTTCAACCAGGCAAAAGCTAAACAAAAGATATTCTGCAGCAGCCTCTGGGAAGAAGGACACATGTGTGAGGGAAAAGATATCTAACTTCCACTTCTGTTCCCATTCCGTTGAGGAAGTTAGTGTCGATTCTAATGGAGATCCATTCAAGTCAAGTTCATTTGTGAAAAAAGGTGATAATCTGATTTTTTCTGTTTTACCTGTATGCGATTCGTTTAAATTTGGTACTGTTTGGGTCATGGGTGAAAATGTTTGTCTTCAAAGTCAATATGAGTACACTTCAATTTAGAAAACCATCATACCTCATTTGAGTTCTCATTTGCGCAATGATGCTGGCTATAATCCAGGCTTGCATACATTCTAAGTGTCCAAGAGTTCTAAGAAGTCAGAAACTATTAAACAGAGCAGTAAAATGTTTTGAACCATATAATCACTCTTTTTGGTGGAACTTCTCGATTTAACTTTTAAACATCATGTCATATGTGCGGTTAGCTGTTTCAGTTATATAGATCTTTATAATTGTCTAATATTCTGATTCACTATACCAAATAATTGGATTCATGCAGTTAGGTCCGTGGCTACATACTGATTTTCATGCTAACAAATCAATTTGGTTTTTGAATGTTGGACATTGTAAGAGATATTAATAACCAAAAACATATTAACTTGGCAGCAGGATTTGCAGTTACTTAATTATGTGGAGCTAAGATTTATAAACACAGAGGTAAAATGAAAGGGTACACACAATGCCAATATAACAGTAATTTGCTTCATATCACAGACTTGTAATATTCTGTTTGAGCAACAAGTAACTTGCTCATATCGTGTTATTAATTTTCATAATTACTGGTTGAAATTGTTATAGCTTTTCATATCTAGATCTTTGAATATTTAGCTTTACGGTTAATATGGTTACAGATTAGCGTAATGTAATGTACTATTCTTCTTGATTACATTTTTTTAGAAAATAAATTGATTTGCCTAATTGCCTTATATGACAGCCACGGCGAATGAAGCTGAAGAAATTGAGTTTGAAATGATGGGTAAAAACTGCATCAATATAGAAGATTCTATTTCCCGCAGAAGAAACAAAATTGATCAAGAGTGGGACAAAAATCTCCCCGATGATGTCAACAGCTACTATCAGGAATGGATTAACTCTAACTCAAGCATTCAGTCCAAAAGAAAATTGAATATGAGTGGCGAAGATGATGATAATCTAAAAGCCGAGAAAATTTGCTCAAGTGTTTTGGAAAATGATAATGAACTTGGTATTGCAAATCGGACTAGGTCAAAGACAGGGATAGTGAAAAAATTTCCTGATGTTGACAAATATTCGTCTTCCAGTGATAGTATTTTTAAAAGTATGGGCGATGAAGATTGTAGAGTGGACAAATCTTCTCTCTTTGATAGTTGGGAGCCAAGGTACCATGACGTACAAGAAATTGAATCGGTGAAGGTGTCAGCAGCAAAGTGTTCAGATTACAGTAAGAAAGAAAGGACTGCTGTAAGGGGTTCTTCCAAGAAATGGCACTTTCCTAATCTTTATAGAGAAGAAGCAAGATGCAATCAGTTCTCTTCTAAGGAACAGGAAGGCTCTTTTAAAAAGACATGGTTGAGCGTCGATGCCTCAAGAAAAAGAAACGAGGAAGGGACATCATACAAGCCAAATAATGTCTCGGAAGTAAATTATGACAAAAACACAATTCTTTGTGATAACTCCAATGACGAAGAGGCCTTTAAAAATAGAAGTGATGGTGTAGAAGAGAACTTACTGAAATGCCCAAACTTAGAGCAGTTGTACACTCAGAAGCATGGCGATGAAGCAGGAGCCAACGGCCCCAAGGACCATTCAAAAGATGAAGATAGTGGTCCGACTGATTTTGGGGTTCAGAATCGATGTAGTCAAGCCAGTTCAGGTTTCCATGATAACAATGATAAACTGCCCGTGGCTGATGGAAGAGAGCACCTGAGAAAATGGAAGCAAGTTTCTTCAAAACAATATGATTTCTGGAAATTGATGGCAGATTCTGTGTTGGAAAGGGGACAAATGCCTGAGAAGATAGAAAGTGATGAACTAGCTAACCAGGTACCCATACCTAAAGTTCAAAATAATCTGCCGTTGAAATTCAGATTTGAGGACGAGTTACCAAAAGCAGTGGAAAAAACAGAATATGAGAAAGAGATAGAAGGATTGTTTGCTGAATTAGACTTTTCTTTGGCATTGGTGCAGATGGGTTCATTTGACTTCCCTGAGGTAAGTCCAGCTTAATCACCATTTATGATCTCTGATTGAAAAGCATGTTTATCGTTATAGAGAATGTGAACAGTCTCAATGACTATTTTATGTGGTATAATCTATAGATATGCTCTCCACATTTCCATAGAAACTTCCCCGGAAAATGACTGGACATCTCTTTTAGTTTAAATTTTCAAAGCAAGAGATCAGCTACTTGTTAATAAATTTTCCCTAGTCAGGTTGTTCGTTGTTAAAGTGGAATGATCTCTAGGTTTCTTCTGAGAACAGAGAAATTTTGGAGACTGTTTCATAACATTCTTCCTTTAACAGTACATCATCTGTTCACCTTTCTCAGGATTACTGCAGTTATTTTACTTGATGTTTTATCAGATACTACCAATGGAACCATCTAAAAAATCTTTTTATTGGTAATATGATTTTCGTTTCTTGCAAATTTGAGCTCGTGTTTCAGTTTGACTTGCCATTATAAACCAATAGTTGAGTGTTTGAAGTTGGTTAAATGAACTAGAATACTATATGTAAGTATATTTCATGGTAACTAATAAAGTTATGTAAGAAATTTTTATCCATCTACCGAGAAAATTTGGTTTAACCAATCTCTTAAGTAATTGTTAGCTGGATATCGCTGTGGAGACTGTCATATCATGGGGAGTTTAGGAGGTAAGGAAAATGAAGGGGGCTGGTGCCTCCCAAAATTTGTAATGTTTTATGCAAAATTGATGACTGGGAATATTTTTCCAAAAAACATTTATGTACAAAATACTATAATGAATAAAGATAATTCCTCCGAAATTTTCATTTAATCTTTCCCATTTACCTTATTTTATCTTCCAAGCACCTAAATATCAAATTTGCAACTCAAAAACACGTTAATAATAGATAGGTAAGTAGATTGTAGTTTAATACTATCTTTTCTAATTCTGTTTCTCTATGCCATCATTGATTTTCGATGATTAAAGTTTTAGCTTTCGTCTTTTTTTTTTGTTGCCAGAATTGATTGCTATAGTATTTATTATGGATGAAGTAATGGAAAACTTGGCATTTTAATTATTTCTAATTTTAGGTCATTTATTTTTATTGAATGGTTTCTATTTTTTACTTTAAATTATATTATGTTTTTGAATCAATTTTTGTTACTTAGTAGTTAGTAAATACTTTCTTGGCACGCCATGTGTGATATATGTTAAAGTTTTTTTTGTGTGTTAATCTCGATATTATATTAAAATTAAAAACTTTAAAAATGGTTTTTTTTATAATAATGTTTTATGTTATGATGACATAGTTATTTAAAAGTAAAAAGCATAGATAAAGATAAAAAATATTTTATTAGGATATGGTAATTATAGATAAAAAGAAAATTTAGCAAAATAGTTTTATTGTATTTTTATTAATTAAAAATGGAATATTTTTGTAATTTGAAAAAATGATTACTTTTAGTTTATCAAAAAAATACGCTAATACCAAATTTTTTGTTACTCTAAGCCCCTCAACCTTAAGTATGTAGTATAGGTTAAACAATATACTTATACTTTATAATAGTAATAATTAATAAAATTGAAAATTTATATTCGCACCCAACCCCCCTCAAAACAAAAATTTCTTCTGCCCTTGAATTTATCAACTGCATAGTTTATGGTGTAAACTATATGAGGAAGTATGTTCGTATATTCCACTATTATAAATGCTCGACCTGAAACTCCTAAACTTGGAATGCTGATAACTGCAACAAGAACCACACTAACAATTTGCAGAATCAGATGAGCGTCATTTGCACCTCTATTAAGCTGGACTAATTTTTTTCCCATGAGCAAGAGCTAATTTTAGACCAACATAGTTCAAGAAGTGTGATGGCTAATGCTCTTTCAATGGCCTGCAGGTTCATAATGTAGATACAAATGCTCATGGTGAAGAAACTCAACAATCCCGATGTGCCAGAGGGGATCATGAGTTGTTCTTGCAGGATGACATGGGGTTAAGATGCATATACTGTTCCCATGTGGAGCTTGGACCAAGAGATGTAATGCCCATGTGGGTAAGTGGATTTACTTTGATCAACGCATATTTGTCAGATAAGAATTTGAGCTAATTAACCCGAAACTCTGTCTTCATTTCCTGCATTGTTTTCCATCACACTGGAAAGTGTTCTTTTATTTTCAAGGTTAAGTTTTTTCTTTTCATATATGATCTTAATTTAGCTGGCAAACATACTGGCATCAAACTTATGCAGGTAGAAAAAATTTGTAGAGTATCAGGAAGGACAAGATATTCTGAAATGGGGCAGCTTCCCGAGTTTGACCAACTCAATCTCACATCTTCAGGGCATGATTTTACTGATTTTGGCAATAATGGAAACGGAACAGTTTGGGACGTTAAGCCTGGTGTAAAAGAAAGCATGTACAAACATCAGCAAGAAGGATTTGAATTTCTTTGGAAAAATTTGGCAGGCAGCATTAAACTTGGTGAACTGAGGAGTTCTGATCCTAGTGGAGTGGGTGGATGCATTATCTCTCATGCTCCAGGAACTGGGAAAACCCGTTTGACCATAGTTTTTATTGAAACTTATTTAAAATTGTTCCCAAGTTGCCGACCAGTTATAATTGCTCCCGCGAGCATGCTTCTAACTTGGGAAGAAGAGTTCAAAAAATGGAATGTCGAGTTCCCATTCTATAATCTCAATAATCCAGAGCTCTTGGGCAATGAAAACAACACCGCTCTCCGACTTTTCTTAGGGCCTAGTGGCCATAACAAGGAGTTGATCCGCATGGTAAAGATTTATTCATGGCATAGAGGTAGAAGCATCTTGGGAATCAGCTATAGTTTGTATGAGAAGTTGGCTGGGCAGAAATACAGAGAAGGGAAAAAGAAAAAGAAGAATAATAGAGTTGCAGTTGACGACAAATGTGAAGCTTTAAGGAAAATACTACTCGAAAAGCCTGAATTGGTTGTTCTTGACGAAGGGCATACTCCTCGTAATGAGAGAAGTAATATTTGGAATGCTCTCCTCAACCTCCATACCAAAAAGCGGGTCATTCTTTCTGGAACTCCTTTCCAAAATAACTTTGCTGAACTCTTCAACACATTGCGTTTAGTGAGACCAGCATTTGCTGATGTACTTTCGCAAGAAAAATTTTTTGCTGCGGAAATGATAACATCAAGGAAAATGCCAAGGAGAAAACGTGAGGGGAAAAATGCTCAATCTACTTCAATATCGAAGGCCATGAACTCTGCTGTGGAGAGGTTGAAACTTGCCATGTCACCATTCGTGCATGTACACAAAGGCACCATTCTTCAGCAAAGTCTCCCGGGATTGAGAGATTGTGTAGTGCTTCTAAAACCCCCAGCACTACAGAAAAGTTTAATTGATAGATTAGAAGGGCTGCAAAGCACATTTGAGTTTGAGCATAAGGTTGCATTAATATCTGTGCACCCATACCTTCTCCAATTCTGTGGTTCAGTTGAAAAGCAGTGGCTTGGAATTGACATGGGTGCAATTGAGGCATCTAAGCTCAATCCTAACGAAGGTGTTAAAACAAAATTCATCTTCGAGCTTGTCCGCCTTAGCTTGGCAATGAATGAAAAGGTGCTCATATTTAGCCAGTACATTCAACCTCTAGAACTAATAAAGGATCAGCTGAAAGAAACTTTTATGTGGGTGGATGGGAAACAAATTTTCCAGATGCAAGGGAAGCTGGATCAAAGGCAGCGTCAACTGATGATAAACATATTCAATGATCCACAGAGTGAAGCAAAAGTCATGCTTGCCTCGACAAAGTGCTGCTCAGAAGGTATAAGCTTAGTTGGGGCGTCTAGGTTGGTTCTGCTGGATGTTGTCTGGAATCCCTCAGTTGAACAGCAAGCGATAAGTCGTGCATACAGGATTGGGCAAAAGAAATATGTTTACACCTATCATCTGATGACTTCTGGGACGACTGAGGGTGAAAAGTACTGCCGACAAGCTGAGAAGGAACGATTGTCTGAGCTTGTGTTTACCTCTTCTTCTAATGAAGGTGACAAACATAAGCACCCTGCTACTGGTATTGAGGACAGGATCCTTGAGGAGATGGTTGGTCATGCAAATCTAAATCCAATGTTTGAGAAAATTATTAATCAGCCAAAGGATACTGACTTAAGTCGAACTTTTTGTCTCACAGCTTGAGGATATGCACAGAAGTATTTCAGGTATCTCTATCTATGATGTGTGCCGAGTATCTTTATTAGATGTTATGACTCATGGTACCCAAACGATTGAGAGAGTACTTTATACAAATCCCGTCAATCAAATGAAATGTCTTCTCCCAACTGAGATTCTGGAAATATAATTTCCAATGGTGAATATCACATAGTTTTAGAGTTTAGACTAGATGTAGCTATTATGGATCGACAGAGGTGATTTAAACAATGACTTTGAAGCCTTTAGGCATGTATGTAAGGTCTATGCATTCTCACTAGATGACCAGGAAAAACACCAAGTACTTCACCTTGCACATGACTGTCACCTTTCTTGTTACATGTGATGTGAGAAATATATCAAGAAGCTGGCATGCTAACTGCTTCTTCCTGATTTTCCTTACTCTGACTTGAAAACAAGAGCATCTCGATTTCTTTAAGATGGTAGGAAGCAACAGTTTTGGATCATTATTTTTAGTTTCAAATATTCGTCATAAGAACATAGAGAGATATAGTTGGGGAAGCATATCATATTTGTTACAAAGCATTTATCCTCTTCTAAACTATCTTGTACCCCCGCCATTATTTTTCTGTTTCAGATTTCATGTACAATATTTTTTTCTGCCTAAGAACCCAAACCCATTGTCAGCGTCCCTAGTTAAAATTTCTGTGTCTCTCCACTTTTGATAGCTTTAGAGTCTATACTTTTTTTTAAAAAAACCCTAATTGTTAAAAGATCTGTTTGGACAAATACTCATAAGATGTTTTATAAAAGTTTTTTTTTAATACATTAGAAGTTGTTTTAAGAATAATATGTTTAGACAACAATTCCACAAAAAACATATTTATAGTTAAAAATAATTAAAAGTTAGGAGGATTATTCATAAAACCTTGTACTTATAAATTCTTTTATTCTCACGTTTTTTGTTTGCGTTTTATTACCTGTTTGATCCACGTTTTCTATTTTGAAAACATTAAAAAAATACTTACAAGTTATTTTTTAAAAAACTATATTGGACACAATTTTTTAAAAAACATTTTCATAATTTTTTTACTAAAATTTTGTCCAAATACATATTTTATGTTTTTTCACGTGTAATATTAAAAATAATTTAAAAATTTATCAAACAATTCATAATATACTTGTACACTCTTTCTTACAAAACATAATAACTCTACCCGCCTAGTCACCAATAGCCCTGGCCGCCTTCTGCTTCACCACCACTGCCACCATATTCATCTTTATTAATCATCCTGTCAGTGACGTGTATATATTTATTTGCATTTTGTATATATTGTATTGTATTATGAAGCTTATTTATGAATAAACATGATTCAATTACATATATATTACATCAAGAATGACGGTTATATGTCATTGCATTCTATGATTATATACAATCCTATAAAAAAAAAAAATCAACCACCTAGACAATGGATGATCACTGGCCGGCGGCCACCGCCACCTTTTACAACATTTGCAGTGTTATTTATTTAGTTTCACTATTTATTTGCAGGAGCCAAATACAAGTCTCGTATCCTTGTCAATTTGAATCAACTTCTTTACATTTTCCGAAGTGCGAGTCCTCCGACATGTTACTTTGTACAGTTACTGAATCCGGAAAACTGTCAGCTCAGCTCAAGCCATCATTCACCTGCAAAACGCGATTACTGGAGAACATTTACTTCTTTTAGATTGACTGCTACAGATTGATTTTTATTGGATAGTTTATATTTATGGATTTTCTGTTATTCTCCTGTGAATTTCTTCAACTATTTCCAAAGATATAATTTCTTTTCATTTCAGAAACTATGAGGACTCCTGACATTTGCTCGTAGTATTAATTATCTTTGAAGAAAACTTTGTCAAGCTGTGTTTCAGGCTCTGACAAAAATTCACCTTCCAGTAAAATTATAAATCAACTTGAAATGGTGACTGTGTCTACTTGCAATATATTGCAATTTCACATTAAAAAAAATTCTCCCGAGATTTTGGTGTCGAGCTACCCGTCAATAAGAAATCGTACTAGCTCAAGCATCAATTGAGCTCAAGTCGAATCAATCGGGACAACTCGTTGGCGGCGACGTTTATAGGTAGGAAGCTGATTTGAGGTTAATTTTACTCGATCCATTCCGTTTGCCAGAAAGTACACAACTCAAAATATGTAGAAAGATCAGGTAATTTAATTCTTCCAGGCGGACCAAATATGTTATATACAAGGATGATAATAATTTAGTTGCTGTTTAAGGCCATAAAATACTAGATGTTTGCGTTTTATTGGATGCTCTGCTGAACCTTATAAGGATCAAAATTATGACAAAACTATAGCATAAGAACGTAAAGATTAACCCAGCATAAAATCCCCCTTTAATTTATATAATATAATATAAAGAAAGAAAGGAATGAATCTCTACAGGTTGTAAATGAGCATCGCTAGCCTCTAAATGAACTTGTCTAATCTCCAAGATTTTTTGAGCCCGGAGGCCTGAAGTTTTCAAGCTGCAGATTAGAGCTTGAACGAATCTCGTTCAATACCGAATCACCTTTTTCTGATTTGATGATCTCCAAGACACCTCCAAGAACTTCATCCGCAAGCCCAATTTCTACGAGTCGTCCTTGCTCATTTCCACCTTCATATATCAAACGCCCAATTGCAGAAAGTGCGACAATGTTTTCCAATATAACTTGTGCAAGAACACGACTTAGAAACTCAGCTGCTCTAGGGGCATCGTTTACAGCATCCTCCAGGACAGAGAGAACAGATTCAAACCTGTTCCGAGTATGAATACTCATTCAGTAAAAGTAAAATACTAATGCAAAATTTTCGTCAAAGTAAACTCGATGTAGCATGTACCCTTTGATGAGCTGATCCTTGTTTAATGTCCCATCTTGACGTTTTATGAGGCTAATAAGCAGCTTCGTCAAGAGATCTCTTTCCATGTCTCTCCTCTCAAAAGAATCGGTGACCCAGATAGATATCATAGATGGATAAAAGCTGGGGGTATTCAGATCCTTGATGCATAAAGCAACTTCATTTTCGTCTCTTGCACTGGAAAAAAATGAAAGACACATTTTAAAGTTAATCCCTATCAGTGCATAATGCACGATATCTGCAGTAATTCAACAAATTAAAGTCAATAGAAGTTACAACGTCCTCTGGAACAATATTTCAAAGTTCAAACAACCAATGAAACCATGATACACAGTGGCGGCCAAACAATGTAGGTATATAAGTAATTCCTTCGTCATCTAATTCATCTACCCAAAAGGCCACAACCACTTCCAACATGATAAAATACTTGAATAGAATATTTCATAACATTCCAATTCATCATCCAATTACCATTTTCAAACACCGTAAACTGAACATAATATCTTACCATGCAGTTTGTTTCTCAAGGAACTATCAAATTGAGAATTAAAAAATCAACACAGTCTTTACCTTTTCATGTAACTAGTTGAACGAGAAAATCAACAATCCAATAACAAAGATTGGCAACCCATTCAATGCAGGTTAAGGTTTTCTTCACAGAACACTTGGAATCGAAGAAATAGAAACAAGAATATTTGACCCTTCAAGGAACATGGAAATACTGGACACCCTCAAAGGTGATCACACCAAGAAAAACACATTGGTTTACAGGTAAATTACCAAACTTATCTCTTTCTTAGGGTTTATAGATTAATCATGCAACTTGAACTATTGGCATCTTCGTAGTTCCATAATTTCTAACAGATTGCTCAATGGCAGACCAGCGGACATCAATCTATATATCTATATACTTATAAGAGTACGGATGATGGACAATTATTTACAATCGTGAATTAACAAAACTAGCCCTTCATACGTGTAAAGCTTGATAAATTGCACGGATATTTTTGTGAACTTTATATGATCAGGAGTTATTTGGGAAAAAAAAACTTCTCAATTAATATTGCCCTTTTCATAACCTCCACTTAATTCATAAAGCTGAAAGTTACAAATAGAACTAAAACAAACTTCATAAATTGCACAAAAGTATTATGAACTTTAACACGTTATAATCAAATTAAATTACCAAGCTATTAAAAGATTTTGAATGGATTGCCACCAGAAACAATAAAAAAACTTAAAAGTTCAGTAAAATTATTTGTAAATTTGAATTATCAAAAAAATTATAAACATAATTAAAAGTAAGCAATACGAATTAACTCTATCTATTATTTTTACATGACCATGTTACTCATGGATTATATAGTATAAATATAGTATAAATAACATTATATAATTAAAAGTAAGCAATACGAATTAACTCTATCTATTATTTTTACATGACCATGTTACTCATGGATTATATAGTATAAATAACATTATATATATTGTTTTTTTTTTTTGAGAAAACATTATACATATTGTTAGGACTTATTTTCATAATTTAGATGATATTCAATGGACTAATACGTGCTAGCCACTTAATTTTAGCACTATCACAACAAAATGAAAATTATTTCAAAATTTTTTTATTCATATTCACACTCCTATAATATAAATTAATGATGCCCTTAAAATAATATAATATAATGATAAGAATCCTCATATAATATTATCAGGACTAATTTCTATAATTTTCATGTAAAAGTAAGTATTCCAAATGGTTTTAAAACATAAAGCAGAAAATATGGAATCAAAAATAATTTGTGCAATACAAAAAATAGGTTAACGCGCAGATGCACATGCTAGTAAAAATAAACACAATGGAGACATGGTCATACCTGTAGAACTCCTTAATTGCAGCCATGGACTTGTCCCGCAGGCGCTCTTCCGGCCACACTGTTTCTGAAGATACGTCATGCATACTTATGGGGGGTACACCACGACTAGGTGGAGAAGCAGGAAGAGATCTATCAAAACCATGATCTGTATTTCTAATTTCTCTATTCCCATAGGCAAATTTTTGCTCTGGGGGAAGTGACTGGTCATAACTGGGCGGAGCAGCAAACATATCTGGCATATATCTTGGTGTGAAATCCTCTCTTTGGCCATAACGATCTGAAATTGAATTGAATCCATTCAGACCAGGTCCCGTCCTCCTTGAATCTCCAGGATTCAGCATCTCAGGCAAAGGGATACTAGGTGCTGATTGCTGCCCCCTGAAAGACATTCCCCTTGCAAGACCACCTTGAGGCCCAAGAGTTATAGGCTCATCCCCAAGAGGTCTCTGAGACAGAGGAACAGACATTGTCCTACTCTCAAGGGAATGTCTCTCCTCCGTCCTAGCATCCTGTGAACCATACCCACGCATCTGAGGTTGGACAGCACGCAAGACGCTTGTCTGGGAATTTGGAGAAGGCAACATACTAGGAGTTCGAGGAGCGAAATCAACAGGTGGGCCCCGTCTGACAGAGCTACCCATACTCGGAGCACGGCCTAACCTACTAGCTTGTGCCTGCCTCTCTTGAGCAGCATCTCTGTGCACCTCCTCAATTTTTTTTGGACCTTCAACCTTCCTCCTCTGCTGCCACCTGTTCTTTCTAAGATCAATAACATCTTTAAGCATGAACCTTACCCTGGATGACAACTTCATATCATTTGACAGCTTAGCCATAATGTCAAAATAGGCATCCATGTGTTCCTTTGCTTTAGGATGATCTATCATCTCACCAATCGTGCTCATCAATTTGCACAACGCTTCGATATTTTCCTCATCAGGAGTCTGATACTGACCCAACAACTTATTAATGCACTCGTGCATTATTCTCGCAGTTAACATTTTTTTCTTGTACAGCTCTCCAATTAGTCTAATATTACCCAACATGCGTCTCCTCGCTTGGAGTCTCTTCACTTCTCTCTCTTCTGCTGTAAGCATATTTTCACCTTCTTCCTCCACTTTATTTGCCTCCTCTTCCTCTCTTTCTCCCCTCTCAAATTCTTCTTGACATTTGTTCAGCAGTAGAGTTTTGAAAGTGATTGTTTCATTGTCCACTTTCAAATTAGGTAAATCTGCTGCAAGGTGAAAACAGAAATTGGCATACATTTCGCAAAAGGTGGGCTCTGTCAGAGCTTTATCAAAAATCTGGGAGATCACCCCCGACAAAGTAACAAAATTGTCGATGTTCACTTGTTTCACTTGCTCGAACAGCTTCTCAAAGTTTTGTGGGGTAAGCTTGTTCAAGATGGATTTTAACTGCCTCTGTTTTGCTTCTTCCTCATCAGTGATCTTACCAATCTCATACTTTTTGTCAGCTTTGTGCATGACTTGTAGTGGAGACTGAGGAGAAGGAATCAAACCCTTCTGGAAACTAGCTCCTCGCTGCCATCGGTCAGAATCGGAGGTATTTCTTTGCAGGCCTCCCTGGGGACCAAGGGGCTGAATTGGCCCGGAGAGAATGGGCCCAGAATAGTGGACTGTTGTCTGACCCCGTTGATTCCTCGGAACACCATAATTGCCTCCCTGACTATTCCGAAACCCGGTAACATTACCCAAATAACCAGCATCTACTCGTGGGTCTCCTCTACCTGATACAAGGGGACCAGGAAATTTATTCCATTTGTCCTCGTCCCCCAAATCACTACCACGACGATCCAACCTCGAGCCTCCAGTTGGCCTATCATTATTTCGTCCAGGACTGTGGTGTGGCTCACGTGAAAATTGGACATTAGATGCCATCAATGCATCCGCAACATCAGAAGTAATTTCAAATCCTTCTGGGAGATCAGTACAATGCTCTGCAAATTTGAAGAGGAAATCTCGAGAGTATCGTTTTATCACCAATCCTTCGCCATCTCTATCATCGCTCTGAATTCCATTATTTGATGTTTCTAACTGCGGAGTAGGGATTTCGGCAGCATTTTCCCAGTCATCTGGCTCAACTCTAATCAGAGCAGGTTTCTCAGTTAACGAGGCATTTTGGTCAGGTACATCAACAGATGTCAGCTTGATGCCAGAACTTGAAATGTTTTCTAAATCCTCTGTGAGCATCACAGTTTCTTTCTTTTCCTCAGGACCTTTATAAGCCAAATAAATATCAGAACTCGTACCGGCAGCTTCTGCTTTTCTGTACAACTCTTTCTTTTTCCTCTTAACTTTGGGCACAACACTTTTTTGCACATTTGTATCTGACAAGATTTTCTCATTGGGGATAACTGAAGAAGAAGAAACCGTGCCATAACTATTGGAGTCATTGTCTTCATTTTCATATATCAAAGCACCATCAAGAGATGTGACTAAAACAGGGGAAGACTCCAGATCCATCGTAGCAGGACTTGTGCTAATGTTCTCAGGCATGCGTAAAGACATCTCTGAAAATTTAATATTAATATCTTGTGAAGATAAACTGTTCACAGACGCAGAATTCTCAACACTTTCACAATATGCTGCGTGTGTAGAGTCAAATACATGATCATCCGCTTTGGTATCATCATGGCAGCAAACTGAAGGCTCTTCTGTCTTTTGCTTTGCTCGTTCCAATAAACCATCTGCGGTAGCTGCAACCTCCTGCGGTGAGCTCTCCTCTATTTTACAAATTTCTGATGATTCTAAAGAAAGAGGTTTCTTTGATGCATCCAAACTATTCTGATCAGTGATCAACATTATGGCTTCTCCATGTACCTTTCCACCAACTGTGTCAGGTTTTAACTGTCTGCTTGTTATGTTTGAGGTGCCTAAACTCTTAGGTGTGTCACTGGACTTCCTTTCTGCAGCACCTTCCCTTGAAAGATTGGAAGCCTCAGAAGACGCACCTACAGTCGTTGACAACAATTCCTTCGCGGGTTCGGATACAATATCGGTTCTCGATAAAGAAGATTTAGCTTCTACAGCTTCAGTTTGAGGAGGATAATTTGAATGAGAGGTTGATTGCCAGCCGACCTGAAAGTGTGAGTTAGTAACTATGCCAATAAGCCACGATAAACTTGCTCAAACTGCACTGCTATATACAACTGGACCACAAACAACAAATAAAATACCTGATCCTGGCGGCCAATGTTTGATTTTTTATGTTCATTTTTGTTGGGATCAGGCACGACTACTCCATTACTTGCTTCCTCAGCCAAGGTGGTTGATTTTGATGCAAAACCATCAGCAGCAGCAAATGTAACTGAAGTGGTGGGCACACTAATCTCTACATCAACGGAACCTGATGGCAACACAGATGTCAATGATGTTCCTGCTCCAGGCTTTGACTCTGGCAAAACACTAGAAGCTGAGGGCCCAATTTCCTTTTGTGGCCGGGCCGAATCATCCATGTGTGACTTTGAAGGCTTCAAAGACTGCGCCTTTCCAACAGATATAGAACTTGTAGGTTGCAATACCTCTTTCTCCACATGAGGGTCAATGGATGGCTTCATCGTTATCTGCAGAAAATGATGTAAAAAGGTCATTACATCTTTAAAAGCCTGGATCTATCCAAATTGACTATGTACATATATGAGGCATGGTTTTTACAAGGCTGAAGTGACAATACAGCAAAATAGTCTCGCACAAAGCAATAACCTGGTTATAGAACTTCGGTGGCTGAGAAGTGGGCGGAACCTGAGTACTATTAGGAGGAACAGAGCCAGCAGCAGGAAAATAGAAAGAAGTGGCATTGTAAGGATTGGGATAAAAATTCATTGGGTGATTGGGAGGAAACGATGGAATATGCTGTGATTGAGGTGTCACGTTAGAATGTGACCTTGGACCAGGTGAGCCATCAAGCCTCAACTCTTCAAGAGTTTCTGGATGAGTGATCTTCACGGTTTTACGAGAACTGTTATATTTGAGAGCCTGCTGCTGAGGAAACTGTGGGACCATATTCATTCCCAAGTTTCCCAACTGAGGAGGTAACTGAGGACCCATTTGTGATGGAAAGTTCAAGGCCTGTCCCTGATGCATCATTCCTTGAGCCTGCAGTGGATGTGGCAGAAGACTTGAAACAAACATTGGCTGCTGCACTGATGGGTTACCCAGTGGTAAGGGCATCGACATAGGCATCGGCAATTGCATTGATGTTCCTGACATAGACTGAGGTTGAATTTGTGGATTGGGACCGCTGAATTGAACAGTTACTTGTGGCTGGTGATATTGTAGCTGCATGGGCATGCCAGGTACAGAGAGTGCAGAAGGCTTCTGAGTTTGAGCCATGGGTGGTGAAGCGGAAACTTGAGTTTCCCTCCTAGACATGGACACTGGCTGAGATTCACCAGCATTAGATTGGTCAAAAGTCCCAGCATCCGTCTTTGTCGGAAGCTGTTTGGGTATGGATGAAAGTGGTTTTGCAGGAGTCGCAGTCCTTAAAGTTTGATGCCGGAGCTGTCAGAAAATAATCATCAAATCATCTGGTGAGCAATTGAACTTAACAGAATAACTGCTGTTATCACCACATTTTGCAATCCAATTATGTGATCTAGACAACAGGCCCACCAACAAACAAAGAGAAATTGATGGAAGGTAGGCTCAAAATCTTGTCATGCTCAGGGAAACTTAGATACAAAGAAATACCACGACTTCCACAACTGTAAACAACCAATCATCAGAATTCCTAGAGTTGATTCTAAACCAAGGCCCATTTTTCTCTCCGTATTTCAAATGGCGGGTGAGGGAAAAATAATTAATTTAACTTCTCTGCTGAAGTTACATTGATAAATAGATGCATTTTCCCCTCCAAGAGAAGGAAAATAAATTTCTTTATCTCTCCCACATAACGTATTATTTCATGCCATTTCGTCCATTCAATCCAATCAGGTTGCCAAAAATTAAAATAAGCCTAATACTATACAGCATCCAAAGTAATTATATGCTTAATCGAAGTTCACAAATTCCAATGGCAGAGAAGGAAAGCATCTAGGTCTCATCTATTAAACATTTGGATTGTAGAGACAACAAACCTGATCCTTTTTTTGCTCATCCAAATTCGGTGGTGCAGAGCTTGTTCGAGCAGGTATCTATAAACAAATCAGAACAAAAACCTTGTGTTTCAGGGGCTAGAATCACTAGGAAGAAAAAATGGGGTGAGATACATCAAGTGATTCTTTGCACTTCATGCAAATGAGTCATACCTGCACACCATTCATAAAACCAGGATTTATGGATCCAAATTGCAAGGGAAATGACCTTGATGCATCTCCTGGAGCTGGAAATTAGAGAAAGGGTCAAATTTGTCAATCGCACTATTGTCTAGAAATCACTATATTTGTCGCAATGGTATACCAGCAAATAAATGTTTGAAAAATATCAGCATAATAAACCATTTAAGCATCATTTGTCATACGTTTTGCAGGCATAGTAGGGTCCTTGGGTTCAGAACTAGCAGTAGAAGGATTGAATGACGGAGCTGCAACAGAAATATCAGAAGATGGAGGCCTTGGAACCTGGTTGAGTTTTTGTGGCGTAGCATCCATCGGATCGGCATTGGAAGCTGAAGTGGTAACTGGCACATCAGACAATCCTAAATCAAGTCATAAAAATACTTGCCATCAGAAAACAAAAACCTGAAAACATAATATCAAGGAAGATCAAATTCTGCTAGTGGCAGATTAATATAGATCTTCTCTTTAAATTGAATATTTATGTTTGGGCTGGTTTTTGTTTTTCAACAACAATTATTCCTAGCTCAATTTTTTTTTTTTAATTCCACTTCTATTCCCTCCACCTTTCTAATAACACAGAAGCCATCAATCCTCACAAGTCACATCAATTTTCAAAATATGTTATCCAATCACTATATCAGAAATGTTTTCTTCTCCTCTCATGTCTCTTATATCCCTCAAATATCTAGAGCAGGTGACAGGCAAAAAATTGGCAAAAGATAGCTACAAAAAATGGGTCATATCGTCATTGTTGTCGCAGGCAAGCCTGGGATTGCAGGCTCTCCAGGTTCAAGTAAGTGCACCCTGAGTCCAGAGATACCCCAGGTGCACGAACATCGAAGAGGATCATGCCTCCATGACAAAGTGCAGACTCCAGCTGGACTACATGCCTTCAAAGCACGACAGCCCAGGTGCAACCTTTTGTGTCCTAAAATTTTTTTAACACACAAAAATTAGGGGTATTATATTTGAGGCAAATATCCATGGTTTACATCATTCTGCAAATCCATCGCTGGAGTGAAAAAACCCATTTTTTTCATGAACAAAAAAACACGTCCTCCTTATCCTATGATGCAATTGTGTATTGAAGGAATAACAATATATATATTTGTGCGTGAAAAAGTAACACATCCTCTGAGTCCTCTGATGTAATTTATTTTGAAGGAATCTGATCACCATAAATCAACAACTTCCAACCAAACCATGTCCTCCTGCAATGAGGACGGGCAGCAAGCTCCAGAAGGTTTAAATAGCACTTTCTTAGGTATTTTAGGGTAATCTTACTCTTTTCTTTCGTTTACATTCATGGCAATCACAGTCATTATACTGACTAAAATTTATTAGTTTATTATTTAATAATCATTTTGGCAAGTTAATTAGGTTTTATTGGCTGACATCATGACCTCAAGGCTCAAGGGCAAATACCTACTGCTTGCATCTGAAAGGAATAGCTTATGGCTAATAATCACGATTTGGTGGCTTAAATTTCAGATTATTTAATCATTTACTATGGTGGAATTGAGAAGAGTTTGATACATGTACATATACATATCAATTTTTCACCTCATTGTGTCTTGCCTTTGAAAGGTGTGTGCCTTGGGCTCTAATAGACCCTCAGCACCTTGGTGTCACTTGTGTCGTATTCAACATCAAAATATAAGCTTATATGCACATAAATAAGGTTCTTCGAGAACAAATCAAAAGCATCTCAATCCTCCCACAGATAAGGTTAAACAAATACAGATGGGAGAAATCAAATCACTCACTGTTGGCCGGCTGCTGTTTATGAACATCATTCTGCAGTGCCTGTGATGGATATGAATTGCTAGAACCTGTACTCACGTTCGGGCTTCTTGGCCTTGACTGCACTCCCGGTGCATTGCCATTATATTTCTTAACACTGCATGTCACAAAACAACATACAAAAGCAATTCACTGACCATCATCAATCAATCAATTCACGCATAACTAAGTGCATGAACAAAAACAAGTCGTAAATGAGCGATAAAACAAAACCCTAATCCGTAGTTTAATTTTATATGAAAAGCGTACCCACGATTAGAAGAATTTAAGGGGGCGAAGGAGGCGCCACCACCACCCTTACTGGAGACACTCCCGGTGAATTGCCGCTGCTGATTGAAGCTTCCAGATCGACCTGTTCTCTTGTGCTGCGTAGACTCACTCCTGTCAGCCCTTGATTGATTATGGGACATAAATCCTAATCTTCTGGGGGAAAAAAATCGCCGCTTTCCCAGAAAATCTCAGTAAATCTGTTACTCCACACAGATCCACCGATCAATCAAAATCATCAAAACCTATAATTTCACGCGCGCAAAAAGGGGACAGAGTGGAAATAATCTAAATAGCGGTTAATTAACTTTTTTTTTTTTTTAAAAAAAGAGTTCGTTTACGTGCTGATTACACTGAAATTACCTGGAATGTAGAACGTCAAACTAGGGTTTTCTCACGGGGAGAGATGAATGGCGGGAGCCATGGCCGCATATCCACAGAGCAAAATCAAAAAATATGAAGACGAAGAAACTGAGTGATTAAAATCCAAAAACAACGAAAGCATAGCTGTAATTTTAAACATTAATATATCTATATGTAATTTTTATTGAATATTGATTAATCAATTATAGTAAGGTGATTTTTTTAATTAAAAAATAGAGATATTGTTTTATGTTTGAATAAATATTTTTCTAGTTCCGGAAATAATTGCAGTATAGATGAAAATATTTATTAATTATTAATCTAGATTGAATTGTGAGTCCGTTTGGGAATAGTAGACATTTTGGAAAAAAACACTTATTTTTTTTAAAAAAGTGTTTTTCTTAAAAAGCCACGTGTTTGGTTACAATAGACGTTTTTTAAAAAATACTTATTTAAGCCTAAATAAGTGCTTTTTTAAAAGCCAGAAATTTTGGCTTTTTGGCTTCTGCTTATGTTTTAAATTTAAAAGCACTTTTTTAACATTTATCCAAACACTAAAACTACTTCTGCTTTTTTATAATAAAAGCACTTTAAAAAGCTGAACTTATTTAATTGCTTTTTTAAGCCAATAACTTTTGTTTCCAAATGGGCAAATCCCTAAACCTAAACCTATTTTTTTTATAAATCCTTACAATAAAAATTCTTTCTTAAAACTCCCTAAGACCACTAAACTTGGTCAAATCCAATGTTTAGTTCTTGTACCCAATTAATGCATTTATGTACTTCATTTGTGCAATGATTGTGCTCAATTAGGTACTTGAATTATCCGCAAAAATGGTATCAGAGCTTTAGGTTAATTATTCAGACTTTATATTATTCCTTAATTCATACTTTTTTTTGTTGATGAGAAGATTTTTTTACAAAAGATGACTTCAAACGAAGGTTTGAATCAAGAGGATTTTATTCATATGAAATCCTATAAACAAGTTAATCTATTCACAATAGATTACTTACAATAGGTTGTGATTAATGCTCTCAATTTTGAATGGATAAAAAAATATGATTTCTAACTCTCAATTTTTAGAGATTACCCCAGATTCCTCTAAACTCTCCGGAGATCTTAGAGAAATTCAAAAGACGGTACAATATTACAACAATCAGCTGTATGAAATATCTCGGCAAATTGAAGAAATCCTTAAGAAACAAGAAGAAATTCTTGAAACTCTAAAGGATCTTCAAAATAAAATCATAAATCTAGAACACACTTCTGGTTCTAGAAAAGGAAATACAGGAGGAAGGTTACCACTCTCGTTTGGTACCGAACCTTTGTTACATCAGAAAGGTAAAACCAAAATGGTTCAAAAACCTTTAACTGATGATGAAATGATGATTAATATTATAAAAGCAGTATCAGAGAAAAACACTATCTGATGACTACTTTAGAAAGATTAAATCTCGAGGATCTACAAGATCTTGCGGATTCTTTTGCGAATCTCAAAGTAGTAGATCTAAAAATGAATTCTCCTGAAGGTGAACAACCCATATGGAATCCCCCAAGATATGTAGTTAAAACAGAAGAACCACATAGTGAGTTTCATGTTGGAGAAAATTCACATCCAGCAGGAACTAGATCAAGAAGGAGTAAGATACCATTACATCAAACTCCTTATAGAAAGACTGTTTTAGAACCGATACATCTTTATGGGGTTATGTTAAACCTTGATGTTTTGGACTTCAAAAACAGAGAAGATCTTATAGATGATTGAACGTCAGCTATGAGAATAGCAGCAGAGACATTAGATCTCAATAAAGAAGGATTCATTAAACTTCTAGAAATTAGTCTAATGGGATCTGTTAAGATTGCATGAGAGATGACTATGCCAGAAACTAAGGAATCAATCTTAGTAGGAGAATCCCTCAGCGAGATTGGAGGAAGAATGACCACCCTATTTAAAGCACAATTCATAGGGGTAGACTATTTCAATAATCAAGATACAGAGAAAAAGAGAAGATATACTCAAGCTCTTTATAGCCTTGAGTTACATGATATCTGTTTAGTTGATGAATACATTATGTTATTCACTAAATACAGATGGAATTCGGGAGTCGAGAAAAATGTAGCTATTCAGCTATTTTTCGCAAAAATGCCAAGTCCCTGGAGAGAAATGCTGATTAAAGAATATGTTCCAGGTAATCTTGATACATTGGCAAGACGCGCCTCTTTTTTGAAAGGAAAATTGGCAGAATGGTGTCACATGGCAGCATTACAGAATAACTACAAGAAAATAAGGGGTATAGATAAACGTACACCTTTATGTTGTAGATAAAATGATCTTTCAACAATCATTGAAAATAGATCACAGGGATTTAAAAGGAAGAAATTCAGAAATAATCCCTATAATAAAAGACGAAGAAGTTCTTGGAAACCAAGAACATTTTGGTCCAAACAAAAGGCTCGATCTTATAAATCGGGAAAAATAAGTGAACCTACAAGAACATCCCCAGCAACAAACGCATCACAAATCAGGGGAAGAACACCATCTAGAAGAACTTTCAGAAGAACTCATACAAGAGCAAGCGAAAGTTTCAAAGATTGCAACTGTTGGACATGTGGAGCTAGATGACATATATCTACAAACTGTCCAGAAAACGAGAAAAAAGAGTTAAACTCTTTGAAGCAACGCCGGATATGGATGATGCGGTCTTCTTTCAAGATTTAGTCCAAGTATATCAATTTGAGGATATCCCTTCAGATGAAAGCATATACGAAGAAGAGATGTTGTTTAGCCAAGAAGAATCTGATGATGAATCAGAATCAGAATCAGAACCAGAATAAAGAAGAAGTGTTTTTACATGAAACAAATGAGAGTTTGGTTGGGTTCTTTAGTCAAACAACTATATCTCATAATATGGTCCAAAGGATTATGAGAGAAAATCCAACGTTACAGAAATACCAAGGATTTTTGGCAGGACAAGTAGAAAGAGTCTTAGGCAACCTAGGGCTTAGACAAAGAAGACATCATTTGATTTACAAAGTATCCAGAAGGAAAATGGCAATCCCTATAGAGTTAACAAGTAATCAAATAGAGATGCAGTTAATTACTTTTGAAGAAATAAGAGAGGAATTGCAAAAGCTGAAAAGTGAGGTAGCAAGGTGTAGTGACCCTGCATGGAATCATCTACTAACTGGCAACTAATAGCATGCATTAAACTTAATATAGCAAAATACTTAACAGAGTAAAAACGTGCGGAAACATAATCCATAATTTACATATCAGCTTAGTAATATAATCCGGGCTTAAATCTGTAGTGATACAACCATATCGAAATTCTTAAAAGTAAACATTACAGCTAATAAATCGTGCTGTATAAAAACTTTCAAAGCTCCTGCTCCCTAGTCCTGCCTTGAACTACCAGCTCCGTCCATCCTGCGACCTGCCCCATGGAATAGGGTGTCCAAGATAACAACTAGGACGTGAGCGCTACGCCCAGTACATAGACATGAGTAAACATATGTATATAATGCATGCAACATGATGACTGGTACAGGGTCATCTGAAAAGTCATGCTCAGAACCGGCGCCATATGAGTGCTGCCACCGCACAGATCAACCTCTGGGTGCAACCACACTCGTCTAGTACACCAAAGTAGACAGACATAAATGCCCCCGCCGTCGCGGTACTCTCAGTGACAGATTATCGAGTATAGAGCTGAGCGGCTCTATAATCAGGTATAACAAGGTAAAGGCTCAACGTGTATATGCACATGATATATGAGTATAGAAAACGGTAAATCATACATCATGCCATATAATAATGCCAAATAAATGCAACATATAAACATGTATACTCGCTGGCAATCTCAGTCAATGTGTACGTACCTCTAGGCTAGTTCAAGTATAATAGGATCCTAGGTTCCAAGCCTATATTCAAAAGTTCACCGTATCACTACATAAATTCTATAAGCCTTAACTAAGCTAATAAGTACTCCCAAAACTTAAATAGATTCCCGAACCATACCTTCGTCCGTAGTTAGCCCTTTGGAGTCGCTAGTTCCGGATGACTATAACCACCCCTTGGTTATTCCAGAACCTCTATTATAACCGATAGGGCCCTCAAGTGTATATCTCAAACTATATAACTGAAGAAGGAAACTCGGGAATTCGTAATTGAAAATGAACTCTGAACGGCCCTATTTATAGCCAAATTTCTCGGCCAGGATCGGAACTTCCGATTTCGGAATCGGAGCTTCCGATCCAGCTCATTGCGTGCATGTCTGCCACGCCAGGATCGGAACTTTCGATCTACGATCGAAGCTTCCGATCTGCTCTATGACCGACACTTGTCAAAACTCGCGACTGAGTCATCGATCATTTTTGACAGCTGGGGATCGGAACTTCCGTTCCAGGATCGGAGCTTCCGTTTCGATCGGAGCTTACTATCCGGGATCGGAGCTTACTATCCGGGATCGGAACTTACTATCCGGCCCAAAATAAAAAAGCCCAAATTTTACTTCTGAAGTCCAATAACACTCCGAAATTGGTTAAATACCAACCCTTAATCATGTTTAACATATTATTATCTTAAAATGGTATCTGGGTTACTACACAAGGACGATGTCTTGGATTCATATTGGAGCAATCCAAATAATGATTAAGGCAACTTTTAAGGAAGGAATGGATTCACCCATAGATCTCGTAGTATGTGATAAAAAAATGGGGAATATTCAAGATGCTGTACTGGGTACTATCTCAGGAAATCTTTGTGCAGGAAAAATTGTAGGAGTTATTTATCTAAGAATAGCCTACAATTTAGCTGACAGGGACTTTAGTCGAGCCTTGACGTTGCATCAAAACTTCAAGGAAAAAAGACTAATGAAGGAAGGTAATAGACCATATTTTATTACATATCAAATTTCATATGCTCTTTCTAATACTCATCATTCTGAATTATTTATTAGAAATTAGTTCATTGAAATTTCAGAGATCTTTGGGAAAGTTTCTCAAGCAATATACCCGGAAAAAATCGAGTTTCCTTTAATTCAGGAAACAGACATTCAAATTCAAGACAAACCAGTTCTATATAGAGACCTTAAAATAGAACCCCGAAGGTTATCTTTCCAAGGAAACCGAATGACAAGTAGGAGATGGGACAAATATCCTATTCAAGAAATTTCACCAGAAGAAAAAGAGTTTTCTATAATAGGAAAACTCAGATCTCCAGAAGGATGGAAAGAAGTAAAAATAGTATTCGAAATTACAAGTCATCGAAACCAGTTCCCTTGTAACTCGATTTACTATTTGGAACAACAGAAAAAAGGAACTTACCAAGGAGTGATAAATATTGGAGAATTGGAAGTTCAAATCTGGGGAATTCCAGGAAAATAAGTGGATCAGCTCATTCATGGTCTAGAGTTCCTGAAGGATCATAAACCATGGAAACGCCTTGAAAAAGGAATAGAGTTCATGGCAAAAGAAAAGACTTGGAGGATTCAATAAGAATTCTACGAGATGGAAAACCAAGAGAATCGGATAAGGGACAATCCCTTAATCAAATTCGAGAACTTTGTTCACAAACAGAGAAAGAAGAAACTTTTGAGATTAGTAAATCATGAGCATGATTTACTAGAACGCATTGAAGAAGTAGAAAAGAGTAACAATACTCTACCTACTGAGGTCTTAGAAATATTAAGGCTAAATAGTCTTAATCGGATTACTGAGTTACAATGCAGTTTACTAAAAATGGCAGTACCATTTAATAATCCCTTTAAGTAAAATGACAACAAGTCCTTTCTCCATCTACATTCCAATTGGGATGTTATACGAATAATATAAGGCTGAATACTTTGCAGCTTATATTGACTCGGGAGCAGGAATTTGTATAGCAAAAAGAGGAGTCTTTCCTGAAGAATGTGAAGAGGACTTGCCAAAAATTGATGGACGAGATTTCTCTCGAAGAATTTTAATTTTTTGCAAAGGAATAAAACAAGCAGAAATCCTTGTGGGAGGAGCAGGTCAAATACCTTGGTACAAGGTAAAGGCACCACCAATCTATTTCCATGATACATGAGCTGATATCCTGTTAGAAAACAACTTCTTACAAATGTTTAAGAAGTACACACAAGACAATGAGTCAAGAAGACTTATGTTCACTACAATTTGTGATCATAAAATTATCGTTCAAGACTCGAGGTTGCTTTTTATCGACAATTATCGATAATATTTCGCAGCCAGCGTGGTGATAAAGGACAAATTTTTCACCCAAAAATGAAAGATCCAAGAAGGTTTGGAGAAACCATGTTGAAAATAACAACAGAACAAGAACTCCAAACAGAGGATATGAAGCTTCTCAAGGTAATTCTAAATCACAGAGATATAGAGTTAGAAAATAAGGTATCCCTTGAAGATGTCAAAAAGAGGCTCAAAGAAAGTTATAATGAGCATCCTTTGGCATGGTGAGATATAAATCAACTCAAAGCCAGCCTTACTCTAAAGGAAGACAAAGAATATGAATTCGTCAGATACAAACCTATTTCGATGAACATAACAGATCAAAGGGATATGAGAATGATTATCAAGGTACATTTGGACCTTGGTCTAATCAAAGAAGAAGTTTCACCATAGAGCAGCTCATGTTTTCTGGTCAGAAATCATGGTGAAATAAAAAGAGGGAAACCTAGGTTAGTTATTAACTACCAAGGTATTAATAAAATCCTGAAGTTTGATGGGTACTTCATACCTAGTAGAGAACACCTAATTAGCTGTGTACGAAATGCTAGAGTGTTCTCAAAATTTGATTGTAAGTCTGTATTTTACCAGATTCGAATGGAATAAGGCAATAAAAAATTCACAGCCTTCTCTACTCCACAAGGACACTATATTTGGGAAGTTATGCCTATGGGATTGGCCAATGCACTCCAAATATTTCAAAGAAAGATGGATAATCTTTTTAAAGATTATTTCAACTTTATATTTGTTTATATTGATGATATTCTTATAGCATCAAAAAACATCGACGAACATGTTAAACACTTAGAGATTTTCTCTGAAATTTGTAAACAAGAAGGACTGGTTTTATCTAAAAAGAAAGCAGTCATAGCAACAAGGAAAATTGAATTCCTTGGTATTGAGATTGATGAAACTGAAATAATTCTACAACCCCATATTGTGGAAAAGGTAAAGAATTTTTCAGATAAACTCAAAGATGTAAAACAACTCCAGAGTTTTTTAGGAGTAGTTAATTTTGCAGGGATGTTCATAAACAACCTAGCAATGTACAGAAAGGTGTTCAGTCCTTTGTTAAAAAAAGGATGCCAGGTTTATATTGACCGATGACCATACTAAAGGGGTAAACCAATTAAAAGAGATATGTAAGAATCTCTCAAAGATGGCTATACCCGTAGATGAAGATGATATGGTATTATTTACGGATGCCAGTGACGAATGGTGGGCAGCAGTCCTTACCAAGATCACCCCGGATGGAGAAATACCTTGCAGATACTGTAGCGGTCTTTTTTCAAAATCTGAGGCCATCAGATGGCATATCAACGAGAAGGAATTTTATGCAGTGAAAAGGGCTTTCGAAAAATGGCCATTATTTTTACTTGCTAAAAAATTCACGCTGAAGGTTGATAACACCCAGGTAAAAGCTTTCCTAAAAAATAAGATTGAATCTAAACCTGAGAAAGCTAGGTTATTAAGATGGCAAACATTATGTCAAAATTATATTTTTGATACTATTATTATTAAATCTCATGAAAATATTCTTGCAGATTTCTTAACAAGAGATGGAAGGCAGTGACATGAATTCCATCATGAAAATGCAGAGGCATCTCAGGGAACACATTGGGTTGCTTCAAAACGAGTTCAACCAGTTAGCCATTAATGCTGAAATGGCCGGCAGGTTACAACAAGCTAATCAGATCAAAGTATCTAATCGAATTACAGGATGTATGCAAGCTCAAACCTAACTATGGGCTGCTATTCAAGGGCCAATTGTGAAGGCTATAGAGAAACCATTGGTTTCTTATAAACAAGATATGCTAAAACCATTGGTTTTACAAGAACAAGAAATACAACCACTGGTTGTGAAACAAGATGTTGAGAAATCTAAAACTCAAGAAACAAGTGCTAATCTATCATCAGCCTTTGATGATCTGGATGAAGCAACAATTGATGAGGATAACTCATCAAGTCAACCCTCCGCCTTTGGGGTAAAAGAGGAAGAACTCAATCTTAGGCCCAACATAGACAAGGGCAAATATAAGATTGATACTAACCCAGCTATCATTTCTCCATTTCAGGTTTATCAACAGAGGTGGGAGAAATTAAGTAAAAGAAGTGAAATTAATCATAACACTTGCAGGGTTGATGTTGCAGGGATATATCCAAGGGTTTGGCTAAAAAAATAATGTCAACCATAAGGATGTAAAACTATGGTATGAATTTGGGGCTTTAGCCTCAGTTTATACAACTTCACCAAGCTTTCAGGAGATATCACAGCTACCAAAATGGATTCAGGAAGCATTCCAAGAAACATGGGCAAATAACGACCATTTGTCCAAAGGAGATGTGCTCGAATTATACTTCTTTAGTGCAGCTCCAGAACCAACAGGGAAAGGATCACACGAGCCCTTTCATTTCATCAATCTAAGGAGACCTGACATGAATAATCAAAGATTCATCAAGGATCCTATATCTGAAGAAATTCCATTAGTGTCCACTTTTGGAGAAAATGAAATTTCAACCAGAAGGGCATGGGGTATTTGGGTTTGTCTCACCGAGATGGACAAGGTCAAATTTTCGTTCAAATTTTATCAGAATTCTGTGAACGGATCATTCCCGTTAAACACAATGATAGGAAAAACTACGGCTTTTGCGGAAGAACTCTTCGAAAAGAAGAGGAACTTTTTGTGGAACAACAAGCTGCCAGGGAGGAAAGAGAATCACCGAAAATTTTGTCACATGGCTCATATCAGAAGATGGTCAGAGAATATCTGCCCAGAGTGTCCAAACCAGAAGGAGCCAGAATTCGGAAAAACCTTCAGACCCCGAACGGATCGAAAAGAATTTTCCAAGACAAGCAAAGGTGAACAGTGACCACCAAAGATGCGTTTTTTCAGGGGACCACTGCAAAAGCAGAAGATGCCCGACAACAATAAAGAAGGCATGTGAGGAGGATAGAGCCAAAAGAAAAAGGACGACATGTGACTCCTCCACAAACAAACGATGCCATCAATAATGGCATAACAGGACAAGGTGTATAACGAGTGACTCATCCACTAGCTAAAGATGCCATTAATAATGGCAGAGAAGGACAAGACAAAGCAGCTGTAAGATTCCCTGAAGTTTTTCGGTGAAACGAGTGGAACCTCAGCTATAAATACAAGCATTCAAGGAAGCTGAAGACATCGATCATTTCCTTCAGTTTTCTTACAAATAAATTGTTGTAATATTTCTCTCTCTATTGTATTAAATTTTTCTTTTATGTATTTCAAGAACAAGACTACTATGAGTAGCTAAACAAGTTGTCTTTTCCTCTTCAAAGGAGAAGATTTATGTAATAATATTATGTCTGAATAATTTTTCTAAAAAGTCTCTTGTTCTTTCATGCTCATATTTTATAATTAAATTCATATACCATACGCCTTAAGGTAGAAAACGAATTAAGGCTGTGTTGGGTGTCGTTGAAGAAGCTTGTGCAGAAATCATCTATTGCGACTGCGTGGTTGGAGTGTGAGGAGCACTTCGTAAAACTCGGCAGGTATGACCCGACGACATTATGGTCAAAGAGGTTTTTGAATTTAATTCATCTTACGAAAGCATGTTGTACCCTAATCCAGAGTATATCGGCTGGAAACCTTGCGTTAGGGGTGTTCACGGTTCGGATAACCGCCCGATCCGAACCGAAACGAAAATTCGGTTTGAACCGAAAACCGAACCAAAAATTCGGTTCGGTATTCGGTTTTTTGGTTCGGTTCGGTTTTTTTTCGCGGTTAACCGAACTGAACCAAACCGAACCGAAAAACAATTTTTTTTCTTTTTTTTTGCTTTTTTTTTGTTTTTGAATTTGAATTTGAATTTTTTTACCAATCAATTAATATGTACATCAATATTGTGTGCCCATAAAATTAATTTTATTGAAAAACTGAAAGAACAAAAGTCATCATTCGTTCTTTTTAAAAAAAACATAATTGGTTTAATTACTTATCTAATTATTCAAACATACTTGAACTGTGGATTCAACTTGAAAATTGTATTGATTTAGTGATTTTAAAAAATATTGATTTTTAAAATAGAAATAATTAAAAATTAATGAAGTTATTTTATTATATTATATATACACATATTTGCATTATATATTACATTATTTTTATAAATTCATAAATTATTATTATTCAAATTAAAAACGTTAACAATTTTTTTGTTCCAAGTGCAGTTATTTTCAAATATATTTTTCGAAGTATTAAATCACAAATATTTGATTTAACCATTAATTTTTTCCAAAAAATTATTCGAATAAATAAAAATATTTAGTTTTTTTTTTTTCAAAAAACCGATTTTTAGAAAAAAATAGTTCAAATTTTTTTTAAAAAAAAACCAAAAAATCAAAAAACCGAACCGAAAAACCGAAATAATTTCGGTTAAAAACCGAACCAAACCGCCCAGTTCGGTTCGGTTTTCAGTTTGGCTTTTCGGAGAACCGAAATTTCGGTTTAACCGAAATTTCGGTTCGGTTCGGTCCAAACCGCCCGAATGAACACCCCTACCTTGCGTGACCGATAGTTCTACTTTGCCTGAACTGGTTCGATAGGTAAAACAATGTCATGTACAAAGGATTAAATGCTAAACACTTTGTTAAGACAAATTTGGGGACCACTAGGGAGTTGAAACAAAGAAATTTGAGTGTAGGGAGTTAAGAGAAAGAAATGTTTGGGTTTGGGGATTTTAAAATAATTTGCACATCTTATAAACGATTTTATAATTTATTTATTTATAATAATAAAAATAATAATAAAAATATTAATAATAATTGAATAAATACATGATTCTTAAATATTCTTTCATGTGTTCCTTCTAATTTCGACCATTAACACGTCATTATAATTATTTTCATTCAACAATTATACTCATCACATGATATAATTTGGTATTTATATTTGAAACTATCACTCATTTCCCACCCTTTGGAATTATGATTTTTAAAATAATAATCATATTAATTGTTATTTGTTTGTAACTTACCAACTTATATATTAAATATAAGAGCAATATTACATGTACAACCAAATTTGTACATCAATTTGTACAACACAAAAAAATCAATACAAAAATTTTATTTATCAAAATCTCATGATAAATTGAATGTAAAATATCGTGATATAATAGCAAAATCTCACGATATATTTGTTGTAAATATCGTTGTACACGATATATGTTGTACCTCTAGCATTATTCTAAATATAAAGTCCTATTTTCATATTTAATATTTGTTTAGTCGGAAAATTGTTGGTGTGTCTAGAGACATTTTGACACCGATTTGTCATTTGTATGTGTAAAAATAATTTGATAAAATCTAACTTTTGAAAATCAAAGCGTGTGAATCCCGATTCAGCAATTATGGAGTGTTTGCAATCACTAAAAAAAGTGATTGTTAGTTTTTGGCTTAAAAAATCATTTTTGTGTGTTTCTTAAACCTAAATTATGTGTTAGCTTGTGCTTAACTTAATTGAAATTCAAAAGCTAGTCATGTGGTGATTATGATTCACCAAAAGTGATTCTAATAAGAAGGTCATTGTAAAAATCATTCTAATCACTTATTTATCAAACTGCGGTGATGGGCGGCGATGGAGTTAAGAACCGACGACGGTAGTCACGATGGCTTCTGATCGGCGATAAGATGCGGCGCTTTAAGAGAAAAGCAAAGGAGATGAAGGAGAAAGGAGGTCGGCCCTGCAGAAAAGAAAAAGGAAAAAAACAAGTGCAAATTGCTCAAAAATCCCCAATGCAAACATGTTTTTCTCTGCACTCCCTAGCCACTTTTTTGTACCACATTTTTTGTTAATTTGTACCATATCTTGTATGGTTTTGTACCTCATATTTTATTGTTTTGTACCACATTTTATGACTAGGGACCCCAAAACAAAACATGTTTGCATTTGGGAATTTTTGAGCAAATTGCCCAAAAAACAATTACACGATAAACCCTTTATTTTAATTATTAGTATTATAATTAATATTTTAAAAAAAACTAAAACAAATTCCTTACTCTTTTTTAAAACAGAAAATAATTTTTCATAGGGCGTGGGCACGCCTTATAGAAATTTATTTTCTGAAAATTTTAAACTTTTAAAGAAGAAAAATTGATTTTTTTTTGTACAAAAAATTATTTTTCATAGGGCGTGGGCACGCCTTGTTGAAAAATATTTTCTGAATTTTTCTTTTCAAAAGAAAGCATAAAAAATGATAAATAAGAATAATAAAAAAAATGTTGGGTTGCCTCTCTAAAGCGCAATTTTTTAGCGTCGTTATGCTCGACGTTACCAATCTCCTCTAGTTGTGGAATAATCAGGATTTGTTAACTCGATCTCCATCTACGACACACTTTCATCTTCACAGAACACCTTCAATCGATGTCCATTCACTTTAAAAATTTTCTCTGTATCCAAAATAATTAAATAACAAGAACTCGAAAGAAATAATTATAAACACCGTTCCCCGGCAACGGAGCCAAAATTTGATAGGCCTGTCGATGAGCCACTAAACTTAAATTCCTACTCCTTAAAAAAATGAGTATAGTAGTGAGCAGGGTCGAATCCACAAGGAACGTGTATTTATTTCATTTGAGGAATAACAACTAAAAAGGGGGGATTTTTGGTTTGCAACAACGAAAATATAAATAAACAAGAACTAAATAACCAAGATCATCAAACTTCCTCAAACTACAAAATACGACAAAAACGCACCAATTAACATATGCAAACGATAAAAAACCGAGAAATATGATACTAAAAATATAAATATTATGAACCTATCAGGTGGAGAGAAATTGAGAGAGGAGAGAAAGATGAAAATCGGCATAGAAGGGTGGCTACAGAGTGAGAAGAAAAGATGCGCTTGTATGAAAGAGATGAACCAAATTACAAAGTGGAATAAAATAATAAAATTAAGGGAAATATTAAATAAAATATGAACTAAGGAGTGCAAAGAAAGTTTTTGATGTATTAGGTAATGCATAATACAATATTATGACGTAGGGACTGAACATCAAAACCAATTTATGATTGGGTATTTATCTTGAGTTGCCCCTTAATTTTTATTCCAAAAAAAATTCAATAATGATAATAAAATAAATTCGATGGAGACTTAACTAAATTTTCTCACGAAAACTAAAATATTAATTAGGAAATTAAGCTAGTACATAAGAAGATAAAACCATAAAGAAGAATCATATAAAATATTGAAAAGTCCATTTAAAAAAAATGTAAAACATAAAAGAAGATCGAGAAAAATTCACAATTCAAAACTTATATCACATGAAAAAATTATGTATTCAATGTATACCACAATTTTAATGCCCAAATAGTAATAATTTACTTTTAACAATTAGTCTTTAGTTAATGTCATTTAATATAGATAATAAAATTACGAGAAACCCCATTTAAAAAACAACTAATTAACTTAAATAGTTAAGGACATATATGAGAATTCACAAATAAACTCGCATATTTATATATATGCAGTGTTGTGTGTAATAGATAATATAATAGGTAATAAATGATAGAGTAATGTATTTACGTACATTTTATTCTCGTTGAAAGTTAGTGTAGGTGTCCTAAAAAAATGCTATCATTGGATGATTGTGTAAAAAAAATAATCACAAAACTCATGTGAGACAGTCTAATGATTTAAATTTGTGATATGAATATATTATTTGGTTCACATATGAAAAATATTACTTTTAAAGACAAAAAAAAATTAATTTTTATTATAAATATAGAAAAGGTTGATCCGTCTCAAGAATATTAAAAACCATCTAAAATGAACCACCACGAACATCGACTCTTAAAGGGTCGACAATCTTCCAATAATTTCAAGCAATTAATTCAATATAAATAAATCAATATGAAAGTATCACATATATATATATATATATATATATATATTCGCATTCATCGTCATTTGCTTTTACTTCTCTTATAACGTCATATCTTAATTATGATTAGTGCGACTTACTCCTTCTTATTGAGAATTGAGACTTATTCTGTTTAGAAGAACTCCTTGTTTTTTTGAGCATCGAAGAAGTTGAAGACGCTCGAGATGAAATGTTAGTTTCCGATTTGAGCCTCTCAGAGATCTTATTGCTCGAAAGATTTAGCATCATTTTATTTGCTTGGAAGATTTCAGTAATTTGTTCTGATCTAGGAAGATAGAAGTTTTGATTGTCGCAGCCGAACTGATTTTGTACTGGGAGAGAGAGTTTTAGAGGACGATTTATCTGAAGGCAAATTTTATTGTTATCCGGAGAACTGATGGTAACAGCTAAGATCTTAAGCTGTATGATCTGATCTTATTTTATCTACTTCAGTTGTCTTCTTTGACAGATGATTGCTGCACTTATGATAGAGTCTGGAACAGATGGAACGTTTATCTTGACTCCTTCATTCGACTTCGAACCAGAGTTGCTTGAGAAATGCTTTGGGATCTGATTCGACCTTTCAGAATCTGATGAAAATAGATCTGATCTGAGTATAATCTGAAATGCAGAATTTTTATTGATGCCTTATTAGCGAATAACTTTTGTGGTGCCAGATGTTTTGGTTTGAGACAGAGTATAAGGAGATTGGAACTTTGAAGTTTATTTAGAGTTCTTCCAGATGATCGGAAGATGTTTGATGAATTGAGGAATCAGATCGAATAGAGGATGAGGAAGCATGAAGTTCGAAGTATGGATTCTGATGTTTTGAACTGTCAACAATCAGAGAGAGAACAATCCAAATTTCTGTTGTACAATCTATTCTGATTCAGAAAGGAATTGGGATCACAATTCGTTGATTTTGTAGCAAGGCTACTTTGTGAGTCCGAGATGAGAGGTTATCTAAATTTCGTTGATCGAGTAATGGAATCTTTCGTTAAGAATTCTCGATTCTAAGAATTCTTGATTTATTTTGTTGAATGACTGTTGTTACAGAATAGTATGAACGAACTCTCGAAGTTTTACAGTTGATGTATTGAATTGTAACCTGAACTGGTTGATGTGCCAGTGGTTATTGAACGACTGAAGTTGTTTGGATTGAACTTCTAGATTGGTCCCGATTATCAGAACGAGTTCGACACTGAGTGGGGATCCGAATTTTATCTTCAGGAAGTTCGTGAAGAGAATTTTCTTAGAATCATTTCCGAATTGAGGTTTGGGCGTTTTGAACTTTTTACAGGTCGTTTGATTTGACGAATACTCCTGTATTGTTGAAGAATTTTCTATTGACCGGATCTCTCAGAAGTATTATTTGAAATTAGGAATTCTTATTGATGAATTTCTTGTTTTCTGGTTATGAAATTTTACTGATCGTTCAGAGCTTTCGACAATCTTTTTAGAATTGTACGCCGATCAGTTGTAGACTAATCTCGATGTTTGAATTTTGGTTTGGACCGAATGAATTTCTTCGATCCTTATTATCTGATGATGGACGGATTTCAGATTATCTGTTCTCTTGTATTCTGAATTGCAGTGCTGATGATCTTTCAGTGCTGGGATTTCTTCTTATTGAGATTTTGGAAGTTTTCTTATTTTATCTACTGTCTGATTTTGATTGACCGATAGATGGAATCCGTTACAGTTTTTTGTACAGAATGATTATGATGAAGAGGAGAGAATTGATATCTTTTCAGAGGTTGTCAGATGTCTTTAATTGCCGAAGTCTGTCAGTCTAGACAGAGATCCTTGATGTAATTGTTCTTTCGGCATAGACTTCGAAGAGATTTTTGTTATTGATTCCGACTACTTCCGATTCAATATCCTCAGAACGACGGACAACCTGATCAGATGAGTCGAACTTTAGAAGAATTGCAGTGAGTAGTAGTGCTCGACTTAGCACTAGTTGATAGAATTCTTGATGTTTGTGGAGATTTCGTGCAACGACAGAATTTGTTGATTGATTGAAGGTACTTTTTAGAAGTTGTACGAGAGGAGATGATGATCGATTTGAATTTTGAGATGAATTTCCTTTGTCTTTTGGTTTGGAACGAAATATGATTCGAAGTGTGACTGGAATTAGAAGGATTTTCCTGACAAGGAAGAGTTGACTTTGATAGATGGACAGAGTGTTGATGAATTAATCGACTAGAGTTTCGGACTTTCTCAGATTGATTGAGATGTCGAACTGATTGAGACGAACGATTCAGAGTTAGATTGGAAGCAAATTCTGGACTTAGTTCCGAGTTATAAATTCTTATTGCAGTCCTTTGATTCAAGCCTCGACCTTGTGATAGATCATGTTTGATTTCGAGGACGAAATCGATTCTTAGAGGGGGAGAATTGTAACGCCCCAAAATTATCTTAGTGGACTTTATTTGATATAATAAGAGATTTTAGAAGTCGAGGGCCGATTCGATTTTGATCAGGGACTAAAATGTAATTTTTGGAATTTTCAGGGACTAAAATGCAAATTTGGACTTAAATAGATATTTAAGCATGTATTGAATCTTCTCCTCCACTCCATCTCTCCCCCATCGCCTTATCCACCATTGAAGCCGCCCCATTTCATTTTCAAGCTTTGGGATTTCGGTTTCCGGTCGATCCGTCCGTTAGAAATTATTTTCGAAGGCAGATTAGCGATCACGGCTGCGAGAGATTCGTTCTATCATAAGTTTTTCTACGATCAAGTTCTTTCTAGTTTTTGGATGTTGTTAAAATTGTTCGAGATTCGAGTATGTTGATCTTGGCAGAGTTCTGATCGTTTATTATCTGTCGGTTTTGAATTAGAGCGACGTTCGGATTTGTTTTGATTTTTGGAAGCTAATTTCGAAAGTTTGAGTTTTGAGAATGGTTTGGTTTGAGCTTTTGTTGTTGTATTAGCATTGATTCGTATTGATATCGATATTGAAATGTTGTCTGCGTTTTTGGTTTGTTCAGTTTATAGCCGTTATGCCGTCAGTTTGAGTTTTAGATGTCGTTTCGATGTTTTGAGTTATACCGAGCTTAGTATGAGTTTTGATATCAATTTTGATCGCTATGACTTCTTCTGATAGATTGATTTGAAGTCTTTGGAGTTGCGAGCCTTGTAGCTTGGATCAGTTTGGAAGAGTTGAGCCGGTATAGTATCGATGTTCTTCTTTATCGATTGATTTAACTTGACTTGGATATTGATCGAAGAATTGTTGTTTTCAGATTGAAGTTTTGGAACGTCAAAGAAGAGGTATAAGATGACTTTGGAATGGAATAGGACGATTAACTCAAATCCGAATTGATTCGAGTGTCCTAGAAGAAATCACATACTGCATGTTTTAACTGCTTATTTGATTATATGATTGAATTTATAGTGAGTGCATGAGATTACATATGCTCATAACCGAAGACATTGAATTTGTAGATTTAAAAAATGTAGAGAGATTTTGTTTGGAAATTTATGTAGAAGTGGATTTATATATTTCAGTCTTCTAAGTGATCATCCTCCTGCATACTTATTCTTCTTCTGGTTAAATTGAATAATCAATTGTTATCTCTAATTCGATAATTATTGATCGTGCATAATGTTAGAACCTAATGGGGGATTTAGGTTCTATTGGCAACTTTAGCAATTTAAAGCAATTATACAAATACGCAAGCGGAAGACTTAAAACAATTAATAATAAGTGCGGTAAATAAATGCGTAATGTAAATAAAGCAGTAAAAGAGATAAACGATGTTTATGAAAGTTCGACGATAAATCGTCTACGTCTCCCCTTCTTGGTTAAGATCGATTAACCAAGGATCCACTAGCACTTCGAACGTCTTGGCCTTGATGGCTCCAAGGATAGCTTTACAACTCAACACGATCACCGCGCCGATACAACTCGATACACTTGGCCTTAAGGGCTCCAAGGATAGCCACAACGCTCGCACAATACACTAAACTTCACACACGAGTGTTTACAACAATCAAACAACCAACTCACAAATGATCTAATACAAACAACCCTCGATTTGAATATATCACACAAATATCACTTGAACACTTGATGGAGAGGATATTGCGTGTAAAGAAGAGAGGAGATGAATTGGTTATTTGAAATGGATTCAAATGACATGTATTTATAGTTGCTGATCCGAGCTGGTTCAGAGCCTTCGAACTGGTCTTCGGGTCGTCCAAAGTCTTCTGATTCAATTTCAAATTTCTGCGGCTGTTGAACTGTTCGGGGGGGTCCAAACTCTTCTTCGGGTTGTTCGAACGGCTGCATTAAATTCATTCCAGCAAATTTCTTCCGACAAAATCTTCAGTGACCGTAAAGTAGTTCGAGTCCTCCGAACATGACTTCGGGGCGTTCGAAGTGAGAATTTCGTGGCCTCCGAGAGTGCCTCTGAACATTTTAAATTCCAGGAAATTCTTCGGGTCATCCGAACGGTCTTCGGATCATCCGAACAAGTCTTTCGTGGCCTTCGTTCTGATCCTTCGAACATATTTAAATATTGAATACTCTTCGGGTGGTCCGAACCATCTTCGGACCGTCCGAACCTGGGCAAATTCGAACATTTAAATTTTTATCTCTAATTTTTTATTATCGGTTCTTGCTTCCAATATTGTCCATACACAAAAATATTATTATCTGCAAATTTGTCACTTAAAATCATTAGTAACTATTGGGAAATCATCGACCGATCCGCCGCCTTCGACTTCATCGTACTTGCGCTGCAAAAACAAGAGAAAAAGGAAAACAAAACAAGAGCAGTCATAACGTGAGTAACACAAGGGATTTTGGAGCTCAGACGCTACGACTCTCCAAACCACCGGTAATCCACGGCGAAGGCCACAAAGGCTCTTCCCAACCCAACTCAACACCTACTGCCCTCAACCCCAGTACACACGCTCAAAGCTCCCAGCTGCCGCCTCACAAAGAAGCATCACAAAGAGTCGTGGGCGAGAGAGGGCATCAACACTAAGCCGGCCACCTCACTCTCTCGCCCTTGCTCTCGGCCTCACTTTCATGCACAAAAGAGACGAGGGAGGCGCACAAAGCCATCTGAAGCAGAAAGGGAACGCTCACAGGAGAAGGAGCCGGGCTCATCTCCAGATTAGGGAAAGGGGGGGGGGGGATTATATAAGGTCTTGGATTGGGCTGGGGAATTATTAATGAGTTGGGCCAAAGCCCAACAATCTCCACCTTTTGGCCCAACACCGGTTCACTGGTTACGAGAGTCACCTATAGCCATCATCATCGCCCCACACAAACAACACAAAGTCAGTACTAGCAACAAAGAATATAACAAACACAAAGTAAGCTGCGATGTTGCACCCAAACAGAACACATCTGTTATATATCAAAGTTTAAAATTTTTCAAACAAAGTTTAAACTTTTCAAAATTTTCAAAACAAGACTCGAACCAAATAAATGCTCCACCTCGCTTGGAGCCCAGTCAATTTATGAAAAAATATTCCTACAAAACTATTTTTCACATAGAAAATTAAAAAATCAATCTAGCGAATTTCACACAAAAAAATGCACAGTCACAAAGGCACAGGTCTCACAAAGAGACACAAGCACAAACCTAACACATTTTCACACAAAAAACATGCATATGGTCTCAAAGACGCACATGGTCACAAAGACACGGGCGAATCACAAAGAAACGCGAAAACATGGAAACACGACAGTAGTATCCAATAGGCAAATAAATCCTAGGATTCTACCAACACAAATCCTAGAATTCTATCAGCAACACATGCACACAGCATCCGCACCAAGCGGTTATGCTACTAAAGCAGTAAAAGAGGTACAACCAATATACCAGAGCGAAACTCATCGTAAGAGTTTCGATTCCAACAACGGCGGCGGCGGCCAGCAGCTCCAGCGGCTGCTCCGGCGACGGCTCTCCACCTAGCTTTCGACGACGGATCTCCACCTTTCTCTGATACCAATGTTGGGAAATCATCAACCGATCCGCCGCCTTTGACTTCCTCGTATTTGCGCTGCAAAAACAAGAGACAAAGGAAAACAAAACAAGAGTAGCCATAACGTGAGTAACACAAGGGATTCTGGGGCTCAGACGCTAAGACTCTCCAAACCACCGACAATCCACGACGAAGGCCACAAAGGCTCTTCCCAACCCAACTCAACGCCTACTGCCCTCAACCCCACTACACACGCTCAAAGCTCCCAGCTACCACCTCACAAAGAAGCATCACACAGAATTGTGGGCGAGAGAGGGCAGCAACACTAAGCCGACCACCTCACTCTCTCGCCCTTGCTCTCGGCCTCACTCTCATACACAAAGGAGACGAGGGCGGCGCACAAAGCCATCTGAAGCAGAAAGGGAACGCTCACAAGAGAAGGAGGCGGACTTATCTCCAGATTAGGGAAAGAGGGGGGAATTATATAAGGGCTTGGATTGGGCTGGGGAATTATTAATGAGTTGGTCCAAAGCCCAACAGTAACGATTAACCGAGTTTTGTAATCATCAAAACATATTAATTTGAGACTTGTTAATGCATTAAAAATATTAATCTCATTACACGAGATTTGTATGCGTTTAAGGCATAACAATCTCCCCCTTTTTGATGATCACAAAACTTGGTTAAATAGGAGAAATAAAATATAAGCAATAGAGCAATAATAAATATATTAAACAATTAATCAAATATTGTTTAAGCATTAATTATTAAAACTACCCCTCAATTTAATAATTAATTATTTAACCAAATTAATTTTTCCCCTTTTTGCGATAATCAAAAAGCAATTAAAAGAAGAGAAAATAAATACACAATAATTTCATTAAACTAAACTTGAATTTTACATAAAAATACATAAAGCAAATACAAATTAAAATGCAAAAATAAAATCTAAGAGTCATCATCGTGCTGCGGCGGAGGATAGCGGGAGAAAAAAGTCATCAAAGCGAGTCTCCAACGAGGCAACTCTCATAGTCAGTGCATCCATAGAGGCAGTAGAAGATGCGAAGTGGCTGGCTAGATTCCCTTCAATGCGCTGAAGAGTTTCGAAAATACGATCAGACTGGTGAGCGGGGGTAGCAGGAATCTCGGGAATCTCAAATGGAAGCTCGCCAAGATTGGCCGAAAAAGACTGAAAGCCAGAAGAAGAAGGTCCTTCTTCTACAGGCGGCCCATTGGGAAAGCCCTTAGCCTGAGAGGTGGATGAAATACTCGAATAAGAAAGTGAAAAGTGTTTATCCAGAAGATATTTTTTAAAGGCACGAGTTGGGTCATCAACCCAACGAGAGAGGACAGGATTTCAAGATAGTTCCATCTTGATAATCGTAGAATGGTTGAAAGTATGAAAATCAAAGATGGAAAAGGAAGTTAAGCCAACAAAAGAGATGTCAAAGTGAGTCAAAATGCGGTTGATGAGACGAGCAAAAGGTAGAGTAACCTTCCTCGTGGCTTTAGCCGCATTATGCATAGACTGCATAATGAAGCGAGGAAGGTTGAAAGGACGAGAGGAAACTATGTGATAGAGAACATAGAGGTCAAGATATTTGCAGGTGGATGAGTCTCCACTGCGCGGAATGATAGAAGTGGTGATCAATTTCTGAATGATTTGGTAGTCAGGACGGAGTTGCTTCAAAAGAAGACAATCGTCGGCAATAGTGGCAGGACGACCAAGAATGGTAGAAAGGACCTCATCTTGATCAAAAGTGGGATCGTCAGTGGGCCATCCCTGACCAAAATACTTGTTGGGTCCCTCCGTAGGAAGATCAAACCAATTAGCAAAGTTGGAGACAACAAAACGAATATGCCGACCCTGGACAATCGTGGCGATATGGAGCTCCTTGCCAAGTTCGAGTTCCAGGTTGGCATAAAACTCGTAAAGAAACTCTGGGAAAATAGAATCTGGAGTGGAAGGCTGAAAAAAAGATTCCCAATGCTGGGCAGCAATGAGAGGCAACAACAGCAGATGAGATGTTGTAAGGTAGGTGAAATCAAAAATACGACCGAGTAAAATCGATCGAGAGGCGTAATCGTCCGGGATAGGATGTGAAACAGCAGGTAGGTTAGGATCATGGATTGGGATTGGGCGACTAGAGCTATCTTGATCACGACGGCGTTTGACAGGCATTTTATAGGCTAGATTTCGGACTAAGGAAGAGAAGAGAATAAAATTTGGTGTGAAGAAATCGGATGGCCCGAGGGGTATTTATAGCCGAGGGTTCGGACGACCCAAAGCTGTTTACCGAGGTGATAAGTTTTATCTTATCTGACAGGCTTTAATTGGGTTCGGACGGCCCGAAGTGAGTTCGGAGCGTCCGAACAGTTCAATTTGAGTTCGTGTCGTCCGAATAAGGCGGTCAAAATTTGAAGTTTTACCGCTAAGGGTTCGGACGGCCCGAAGCTATGTTCGGAGGGTCCGAACCGGTCATTTCGGAGGGAATTTTGAAATTCTTAAACTGAAAAGGCGTGAGGCAGTTCGGGTGGTCCGAACTGGCCGAAGTCAGAAACTCGAGAATGACCTTAAAATTTTTAAATTTTGCAATTTAAGTTTTAAATCAAATAATTCACATAAAATGTGAGATTTTTAATTTTGAATAAGTACAATTGATTTATATTATCCAAAATTAAATTGCTCAGATTTAATAATAAGCTCCCTCTTAATATGACATTAAATTTATTTTATGTCTACAAGCGATTACAACTCAATCATGTCAAGTTCACCACGCAAATGAATAAAAGTGTTTTCATCTAGTATTTTTGTAAAAATATCGGCAATTTGATTTTTAGTGTCAACATATTGAAGTTCAATTTCATTTTGTTCGATGTGGTCACGAATAAAATAATAACGAATGTCAATATGTTTGGTGCACGAATGTTGAATCGGATTCTTTGTAAGATATATGACGCTAGTGTTATCACAGAAAATAGGGATTTTTGAAAAAGAGACGCCATATTCGAGCAGTTGATGCTTCATCCAAAGAATTTGCACACAACAACTACCGACAACCATATATTCGGCTTCGGTCGTTGATAACGCAACACAATTTTGCTTTTTGGAAAACCAAGAAACCAAATAATTTCCTAAAAAGAAACAGGTTTCCACTAGTGCTTTTCCTGTCCACCTTATATCCACCAAAGTCGGCATTGTAGTAAGCTTTTAAATCAAAGAAAAAATTTTTCGAATACCACAAGCCGAGATTTGGAGTATTTGAAAGATATTTGAAAATGCATTTTAAGGCAACAAATGTGATTCCTTTAGACATGATTGAAATCGTGCACACAAACAAACACTAAACATAATGACCGATCTACTAGTAGTAGCATATAATAAGGAGTCAATCATACTACGAAAGGAAGATTGATCTACAGATTTACTATTTTCATCCTTGTCGAGTCTGATTGTTGTGCTCATCGGTGTGGATGATGATGTTGTGTTCTCCATCCCAAATTTCTTTAGAATCTCATTGATATACTTGCTTTGGTTCACAAAGAACCCATCCTTGCACTGTTTGATTTGCAATCCGAGAAAATAGTTAAGTTCCCCCATCATGCTCATCTCGAAGTGATCCTGCATAAGCTTGGAGAATTCTTGACAGAGAGTTTCGTTAGTAGAACCAAAAATTATGTCATCAACATAAATTTTCACAATCAATGAATCATCTTTGACATTTTTGGTAAATAAAGTAATGTCAATCTTTCCTCTCAAAAAACCATTTGAAAGAAGGAAAGCAAGCTCAAGGAGCTTGTTTCAAACCATACAAAGCTTTGTTTACTCTATACACATAGCCAGACAATAACGAATCAACAAAGCCATCAGGTTGTTCAATATAAACTTCATCTTTTAGTTCACCATTCAGGAATGCACTCTTTACATCCATTTGGAATAACTTGAAATTTTTAGAACAAGCAAAAGCAAGCAACATGCGAATAGATTCAAGTCGGGCAACATGAGCATATGTCTCATCATAATCAATGCATTCTTCTTGACTATATCCTTTTGCTACAAGCCTAGCTTTATTTCTAGTGATAGTACCGTGCTCATCAATTTTATTCCTAAAGACCCATTTAGTACCAATAATAGATCTATCATGCGGCCTAAAAACAAGACACCAAAAATCATTACGTTTGAATTCATTTAATTCATCTTGCATTGCAATTATCCAAGAATCATCTAATAAAGCATCATCAATACATTTAGGTTCAACATGCGAAACAAAATCAAGATGATTGCAAATATTATTAAGAGAAGATCGAGTGGTTACTCCCTTCGAAGGACTTCCAATTATAAGATCCATAGGATGATCTTTGTGAAGCGTTCAATCCTTCGAAAGTGGTGTTTCCTCAACAAAAACATCTATATCATTTAGGCTTGAGGAAGTCATCTCTTCTTCGAGTAACTCTACAAATCGTTAGTAGTACGAGAAACTACAGACATAGATTCATCAAATACAACATTCATAGATTCTTCAACAAGTAAAGTACGTTTATTAAATACTCTAAAAGCCTTACTTGAGATAGAATATCCGAGAAAAATTTCTTTGTCAGACTTGGCATCAAACTTACCGAGGTTGTCCTTACCGTTATTATGGATGTAGCATTTTGATCCAAAAGCTCGAAAGTATGAAATATTAGGCTTTCTCCCTCTCCATAATTCATATGTAGTTTTCTTAAGAATAGACCTTATTGATACACGATTGATGATATAACAGCCAATGTTCATTGCTTCAGCCCAAAAATATTTTGGTAGAGAATGCTCACATATCATGGCCTCGTAATCTCCACAAGTGTCCTATTTTTCCTCTCAACGACCCCGTTTTGTTGAGGAGTCCTAGGACAAGAAAAATTGTGACCGATGCCTTTCTCTTCACAAAAATTTATAAAACTCTCATTTTAAAATTCAGTTCCGTGGTCACTACGGATCTGTTTTATTGAAAGATTTTTATCATTCTCAACACGTTTGACAAAAATTTTAAAATAATCAAATACATCATTTTTGTGGGCTAAAAACAATGTCCACGCGAAGCGTGAGAAATCATCTATAATGACAAATGCATAAAGCTTCCCTCCTAGGCTACCGTTCCTCAAGGGACCACATAGATCTAGGTGGAGAAGTTCAAGAGGCATAGAAGTAAATACAAAATTTTTGCTTTTAAAAGATTCATTTGTATGTTTGCCAAGTTGACATGCATCACAAACAGAATTTAATTTTTAATTGAGTTTTGACATATCAACAACTAAATCAAGTTTAAAAAGTTTTTTTATGGTACTAGGACCAACATGACCTAATCGTCTATGCCAAAGAATGTTGCCATCAACATTCAAGGATACAAGACTTTTAATATTTGTCAAAGATAAATTGTTTAAAGAAACCTTGTAAACATTTTCACTTCTATATCCTTTGAAATATATGAATTTGTCAGATGTGAGTGATATAGTGCAGTGTTGGGGAGTGAACTTGACTTCATAACCTCTATCGCACAATTGACTTATGCTTAGTAGGTTATGCTTAAGTCTTTTCACTAGGAGTACATCATCAATCAAGCAGGATTTATAAATATCTATTGAGCAGATTCCTTCAATAACTCCTTTGTTGTTGTCTCCAAAGGTGACAGTTCCTTTCTCCTTTGGTTTGACCAATTGGAGTAGCTATTTGTTCCCCGTCATATGTCTAGAACATCCACTGTCTAGATACCATATGCTAAGGAGAACATTTTTCCTATTTCCCTGCAAAAATTGATTTTGGTACCCTTTAGTTCTTTTGGGTCCACAGTGTTAGAAAAAGAGATACAAAATAGATTTCTAAGAGTTCAGTCTCTCATAGCGACATCAACGACACTTTTCAAGAGTGCTCCCAGTAGTAGGTGGGGCAATGACCTCTTTAAAAACCTATTTTCTTGGACATAGCAGCGTTCATCAGGAAGACCAATCGCAAGTCAAGGCAGTTTAAACCGGTCTATGATGAACTCCCTTAGATCATGTTCTCATAATGCCGACTGATGAGTTGTTAAGTACTCTTAGACCTCCATTTCATATAGCTCTTTTGATCATATTGATATTTCAAAGATCTACATTTATGTCTAGCATGACAATTTTACAGCAGTAAGAGCATGTAGGGGGTGATCTCATTTTAGCTTTAGCAATAAGACTAGCAAAATCTATAGATTTCTTACCATACCCTATTCCTCCCTTATCAAAGCTACATTTCTGCATGCTTAGCAAATTATTCAATGTATTACTACTAACATTGAATTTATCAAATGATTTTTCTAAGTGAGCTATGTCATCTTTTAATATTAGGTTTTCATGCTCCTTAGTTTCTAATTCATTTTTGAGGTTTTTGATTTCCTTTCTAAGTGATTTAGCCATATCAAACATATGTTTATATGCATGTAGTAATTCATCATAGGAAGGTACCTCGTCATCGTCGTCAGAGACGATGTCATCACTCCTAGCCATGAGGTAGATGTTAGCTACCTCCTCGTCATCATCGCTGTCACTCCAAGTGGCTATGAGTGCTTTCTTCTTGCTCTTGTCATTTTTATTCTTGAGAGGGCATTCATTTGCATAATGCCCTTGTTGTTGACGGTTGTAGCATGTTACTTCCTTGTCCGTCTTCTTCTTGAAGTTGTTTCCTCGCATAAATTTTTTGAACTTTCTTGCGAAGAGTGTCATATTATCATCTTCTTCTTCTTCGACTTGGGTGGATAAGAAAATCCCCTTTGCCTTGATCTTCTCATCTTCTTTCTTTATTTCTTTCCTTGTAGACAATTCCAACTCATGGGATTTTAGGGTCCCATGGAGTTGATCGAGATCATAGGATGCGATTTCGCCTTTGTTGGATTCAATGATGGTCGTTCTCTTGGCATCCCACTCCTTGGGTAAGGCGAGTAGAGCTCTCCTCCACACTTGCTTGGTGGATATTGTTCTCCAAGTTGGGCTAGCTCATTGATGATTAGAGAGAGCCTCCGAAACATTGTGTCTATATCTTCAATGGATTTCATCTCAAATGTCTCGTATTTGAGTTGTAGAAGATCTATCTTTGTCTCTTTGACTTGGTTGGTTTCCTCGTGGCATATTTCCAATTTGTCCCAAATCTCTTTTGCGTATGAGCACATCGAGATCTGGTTGTACTCGTTCATATCTTGGGAACAATGCAGAATATGCATAGCTTTAGCATTTTGATAAATTAATTTCATATCCTCCTTTGAAAAGTCATCCATTCCCTTAGGAATGTTAACCCCTTCAACCTCTTTCATAGGTATGTAGGGATCTTTCACGGTTATTTTCCAAAGGTCATAATCTACAGATTGGATATATAGGGACATTCGATTTTTCCAATAGCCGTAGTTTATGCCGTTGAAAAGAGGAGGACGATTGATTGATTGCCCTTGAGCATAATCGCTCGCTAGATTTGCCATAGAGCATTTTTGAAAATATTTTGTAAAAAAAGTGGCTCTGATACCACTTGTTAGAACTTAATGGGGGGATTTAGGTTTTATTGGCAACTTTAGCAATTTAAAGCGATTATACAAATACGCAAGCGGAAGACTTAAAACAATTAATAATAAGTGCGGTAAATAAATGTGTAATATAAATAAAGCAGTAAAAGGGATAAGAGATGTTTATGAAAGTTCGACGATAAATCGTATACGTCTCCCCTTCTTGGTTAAGATCGATTAACCAAGGATCCACTAGCACTTCAAACGTCTTGGCCTTGATGGCTCCAAGGATAGTCTTACAACTCAACACGATCACCGCGTCGATACAACTCGATACATTTGGCCTTAAGGGCTCCAAGGATAGCCACAACACTCGCACAATACACTCGGCTTCACACACGAGTGTTTATAACAATCGAACAACCAACTCACAAATGATATTATACAAACAACCCTCGATTTGAATATATCGCACAAATATCACTTGAACACTTGATGGAGAGGATATTGCTTGTAAAGAAGAGAGGAGATGAATTGGTAATTTGAAATGACTTCAAATGACATGTATTTATAGTTGCTGATGCGGGCTGGTTCAGAGCCTCCGAACTGATCTTCGGGTCGTCCGAAGTCTTCTGATTCAATTTCAAATTTCTGCGGCTGTTGAACTGTTCGGGGGGGGTCCGAACTCGTCTTTGGGTCGTCCGAACGGCTTCATTAAATTCATTCCGGCAAATTTCTTCCGACAAAATCTTCAGTGGCCGTAAAGTAGTTCGGGTACTCCAAACATAACTTCGGGGTGCCCGAAGTGAGCATTTCTTGGCCTCCGAGAGTGCCTCCGAACATTTTAAATTTCAGGAAATTCTTCGGGCCGTCCGAACGGTCTTCGGATCGTCCGAACAAGTCTTTTGTGGCCTCCGTTCTGATCCTCCGAACATATTTAAATATTGAATACTATTCGGGTGGTCCAAACCATCTTCGGACCGTCCGAACCTGGGCAAATTCGAACATTTAAATTTTTATCTCCAATTTTTTATTATCAGTTATTGCTTCCAATATTGTCCATACACAAAAATATTATTATCTGCAAATTTCTCACTTAAAATAATTAGTAACGATTAACCGAGTTTTGTAATCATCAAAAAGTATTAATTTGAAACTTGTTAATGCATTAAAAACATTAATCTCATTACACGAGATTTGTATGCGTTTAAGGCGTAACACATAATGACTTACTAATATAAGAGAGTGTTTGTAAAAGATTATGTTTTTGTAGAAGTGATTAATTTATATATTATAAAAAAAATTAAGAAAAATCAAAAGTTGGCAATGTTTGAAAAAAATGTTAAAATCTAAAAATCAAAGTTGGGTAGTGTTTGATATATACATAAGTGATTAAAGTGATATTAACATTGACATTTTTATTAAAATCATTTTTTGAGAATCATAATCATCATATGACTAGCTTTTTTATTTCAATTAAGTTAAGCATGACTACAAGCTAACACATAATTTGGGTTTAAGAAACACACAAACGTGATTTTTTTTAACCCAAATCTAACAATCCCTTTTTTTAGTGATTACAAACACCCAACTACCAATCTTTTTAACTGTCGATCACTAGACCGAGAATAAACTCAAGTTCTCTTTCGTCCAATTATGTCTTTATCCTGTCTAGAGAAAAAATTAAAGAATAACATTAAAGGTACAACAAATATCTTTTACAACAATATTTACAACAATTATATCGTAAGATTTTGATATTTTATCGCGAGATTTTGTATTCAATCTATTGTGAGATTTTTATATATTTAATTTTTGTATTGAATTATTTGTGTTATAAATTTGGTGTACAAATTTCGATGGACTTGTAACAATACTCAAAATTAATTTTATGAGCTAACAATTGCCCCGCAAACAATTAGCCGATTAATTAGGCCAATTTGCATGATACATGATGTTCATGACTTGGTCCATCTCTTTGTTCTCATTAGGGCATCCACAATGCAGGGTGTTAATAACACCCAATAAGAACCTCCACATCATCAAAAGACATGTGCTTCACTGTTAATAACGCATACTTCTTTTACCCACAATCTTTTTAACATTAACACTCATTATTTATGGGTCTCACATTCCACTCAATAATTTAAAATTATTTTATATTAAATAAATACATTTTAGATATATTTTAAAATATTTATATTTATATTTATATTTATATTTATTTTTATTTTTAAAATAATAATCTTATTTTTTGTTGTTTTAATTTTATTAATTTACAAAAATACTAATAAATTTATTTTAATTTATTTACAACTTTTTTTTAAATTTTTTAATTTAATTAAAATTTAATAGAAATTAAATTATAAATAAAATAATTTTTTTGGCAGTTGAAAAAATAAATCTTTTGGACAATTTCTTCAAATATTACCGTTTAATAATATTTAAATAATGAAAAACAAAAAAAATTAAAAAATAAAAGAATTCATGTGCAAACCGCACTCTCTTTCTGGCGCGTCATGCACGAGCCAACAATTAAAAAAAAATTTGAGGGTGGGCGTTCACAGTTGTTTACGCCTGCCCTCTCTCTCTTTGTGGGCACCCACAACGCATATAACACCCAAATGGATGTTAAATGAGTGTTATTAGAATAATGCTAGAGGTACAACATATATCGTGTACAGCGATATTTACAACAAATATATCGTGAGATTTTGTTATTATATCGCGATATATTACATTCAATTTATCATGAGATTTTGATAAATGAATTTTTTGTGTTGTACAAATTGATGTACAAATTTGGTTGTACATGTAGTATTGTTCGTGTTATTAACACTCATTTAACACCCGTTATGGGTGGTCTTAACATATCTTTCATAAGCACACTCTTTTTTTTCACAATCATCAAGTCCATGAGTAAGTTGGTGGATTCCCATAAATGTTTTAAAAAATATAACGTTTATGGGACTTCGCTTCGAACGAGGAGCATATAGATAGATATTACACATTATATTGCACATTGAATTTTGTGCCCTTTGGAACGTTATTCGATTTTTGGTGTTTTCATAGAAGCTTATGATATTTGTATAAATTTGCATTTATATCTAAATAAATGTAATCTAATGTTTCAAAGGTGATAAATGTCATGGCAAGAAAAAAAAAACATTGTGGATGGATTGGAATGCCGTGCTTCAATTGTAACAGTTCGTCCAATTAAGATACTCGTTGAAAGGTTCGTCCAACCAAACAGCAAGGGTTTAAATAATGTTGTTTAATTGTAACGGAGATTTCTCGAGAAACAGAGTATGCCTCATCAGCTTGGTTTGTGTTGCATAATGATATTCTGAAACATTTATTTCTAATTCGTATTTTTAAGTACATTTTTGTTTTTGAATGTTAACGGAAAAAAATATGATGTGGATCATCATTTTAATTTAATTTATTTGTTCTACATACATTTTTTCAGATATATATATCCAAATTAATTATTTTTTTTTCAATTTTTTAAAAATTAATCACAAATGAATTTCATTTTAAATTAACGTTTTCAAATAAATTTAATAATAATAAAAATAAACAAATAAATTTTTAATTTTATTCTAATTAAAATTATCCATGTGGTACAAAAATATATCTTCTCTTAATTTCATATTATCTTCTAAAAAAAATATTTCAGACAAGTTTTTTTTGTTAGAATTGAGTCTCAAGCTCAAAACCTAGCTCGTCCCATACATGGAATTTATTTCAGACAAGTTGCAATTGAAGATGAACAATGAAAAACGTCTAAAGTATTTTCCTGAAATGACATCATGAACTAGATAGTAATATATGTTCTTTTTTTTTTTTATATCTTGTAAAAAGTGGCCACATTTTACAAGATATAAAAAAAACATATATTACTATTTAAAAGCAATTTTATGTGAAATAGAGAATAAAAAGAATACATGGTGTGAATACATTAATTATTCGACATCTTACTGGAATAGAAGATTAAACATATTAATCCAAACAATAGGAAAAATATGAGATAATTAAGAGTCATGAACATTTTCTTAATATAAAGATTTTGGAATAATGTATTATATATATGGTTAGTTATATTTGTCTTATACCATTATTTCATTTCAAAATCTTCAACATAAATATTATATTTGATTCAATTGGATAACTAATATGACAAAAGCAAAGTGTTCTTACCTGCGAAGCACGTGTTATTTACTATTATATAAGTAATAAGCGAGATAATTAGCCATGAAACCGTTATAATTCTTCATTACATGCCAAAATATATTTTCAACCTCCATATAGTAATTTTTCACGTTAACAACACTTAACCTTGCTTGTTTAAGTATTTAATTTTGATCAAAATACGTGGATTACGGGCCTTTAATTTTGGTCCAAATAGCGCACACTATTTGCACTATAGATGACGCACGCCATTTGCGCTATAGCGCACGCTATTTGCGCGATAAAATATAGTTTCAACCTGCATATAGTCATTTTTCACATTATTAACACTTAACCTTGCTTGTTTAAGCCTTTAATTTTTGTCAAAATATGTCGATTTCGAGCCTTTAATTTTGGTCTAAATATATAGCGCACGACATTTGCGCTATAGATGACACCCGATATTTTTGCTATGACACATTTTTTCTCAAAATAACGTGCGCTATTCGTGCATTTCACTAATCCAATAGCGTTATGTGGTACTAAATCATAAAAATTATACATGATGCGTTATTTAAAACGCCGATCATTCTCATATTATTCTTGTCCTCCCACATCATTATGTCTATGTTGATCATTGAAACAGAAAACAAACAAAAGTAGTAAACTAATGGATATTACCTTAGTCCATAATTTCCCCTCCCTCCCAGCCTAGCTCCAATACTCATTTATTTATCAAACTAAGAGACTAAGATTAGGGTGCACGTCTCCCTACAAGTCGTGCAAACAGGATTGGGCAAAAGAAATATGTTTACACCTATCATCTGATGACTTCTGGAACGACGACTGAGGGCGAAAAGTACTGCCAACAAGCCGAGAAGGAACGATTATCTGAGCTTGTGTTTACCTCTACTTCTAATGAAGGTGAGAAATTAACATAAGCACCTTGAGGAGATGGTTGGCCATGCAAATCTAAATGCAATGTTTGAGAAAATTATTAATTACCAGCCAAAGAATACTGACTTAAGTCGAACTTTTTGTCTCACGGCTTGAGGATATGCACAGAAGTATTTCAGGTATCTCTATCTATGATGTGTGTCGAGTATCTTTATTAAATTTTATGACTCGCGGTACCCAAACGATTGGGAGTACTTTAGACAAATCCCGTCTATCAAATGAAATGTCTTTCTCCAGGCTATCCAGATTAACCCGATCGTCCTGATTTTATTTATTTTTTTTAAATTTCTTTAAAAAATAATTAAATAAAAATTTAAAAAATACAATAATAATAGTAATATTTAATTTAATCACATAATAATCAGATTCTAAGTTTATATATAATTTTAAAAATAAAAAATTATTTTAAAAAATCAAAATTGTACAAAATAAATGACGAAAATCTATTATATCAATATACAATAAATTTTTTTCAAACAAAAATCATATAAAATTGTAGCAAATCTTTCATAATTTTATATAAAAATGATGACGTTAATAAAAATTTCGGGTCATCCTAAACACGATTAATTTTTTCGTATTAGCTTTCGGGTCAACCCGATTCAACCTGATTAGTTTCACGATAGATATAAATCTGATTGACCCTTCTGTTAGATGAAAATAATGAAAACTTTTCACAAGATATTCATTCTTTGAAAAATTATTTATCTTTCGCTACAAAAAAATTGGCCTTTTGAACCGGTTTTTTTGAATCGGTTATGAAACCGTTTGTATATACTACCGCAACAACATCGGTTTGATCTAGCCGCTGCAAAAATCGGTTCTGTTAATAGTTGTTTGAAGCGGCTACAAAAACGGCTGTATTGGTGAATTATAGACGCGGTTACAGATAACCGCTTCTATAGAAACCTTTTAGTAGCGATTGTAACCGCTTCTAAAGTGTTTATTAGAAACCTCATATATTTTTGTGATTGTATCATTCATCAAATTAATTTGCTGAACGAGTTTGGTGGCCCCGATTAAACTTCACATGCTTAAATGTAGACTCATCATTAACGTTTGGTTAGCTGTTAATTGATTAAAACATGGTTTTAGTAAACTTATTTTGATATATGTTTTTAAAACATGTGGTATTTACATGTTTTTATTCGATATGATTGTACATTAATTAATTAATTTTGTTTTTGTCGTTGACTGATGATCTTTTCTTAAGTTAGTTACATGATATTAAATTATCTTTAGTAGGTGATTCTAAACAGTTCACTACAACAAATCTCTAATCTTCTCTAGACTATGAAAATTATTATTTTTATGTTAAATATATTATTTTTTTTCATTTCAACATCTCTCGTATATATAGGTTTGCGTGATTCTCATATGAGTCTTACTTATACAAGATTTTTGTCCGATATAATTAACTAGTGAGACAGTTTCATGTTTGTGTATAAAATAATTATTTTGCATAAAATATGATGCATCTCATATTAAAATAATATAAATAGATTTTAAGATAATATATTTATTGAATTTTAAATATATTAGATTAGATAATAATATATAAATAATTCAAGGATTTGAGTTGATTTTTTTTTTTGAAATTTTTTAGTTTTTTAAGGACATTTTACACAATAATTAATGCGAGACGATCTTATTACGAATCAATTTTATGAAACATATTATCTATTAAAGTCACCTATAAAAAAATTATTTTTATTATAAATATCCGTAAGATTTACTTGTCTTATGAATAAAAGATCATGAAATCGTTTCATAAAAAATTCATACCCAATATATACATCACATTCTATATAAAAAAACTAAAAAATTTACATGAAAAATAAATACTCAAAAATTTTAAGTACCCGCCCAGAAAATTGCCCATTCCTGCTTCGAATCGATTTGTCTCCCCCCATTCATTACCTCAAGCCCAAAGACTCCGACTCCTCTTTTCCCCTTAGATTTTCCCAACGAATTCCTGTACTATCGCTTCCTCGTCGATTGCAGTTGATCCTCTTGTCGGGTGGAAAAGTCAAAATGGGGTATGTGGCATTTAGATGGCCTTTGAAAAATTAATTGCTGAATACGTTAAGGCCAAATATGCAGCAAAGATTGAAGGAAAATTCTATTCCTTCTCATTTGCATGCCGAAGATGAGGCCTATAAATAGGTGCCTCTGCTCCTCATTTCCATCATCCCATTCTGAGTTCATTTCTTCAGTTAAAATTTCAAGTGTTTTGAGTGTGTTTCTATATATATTTGTGAGATATGTTTTCTCCTGTATTAAGAGAGTGAGTGTCTCTTTAGAAACACAGAGAGAGGTTGTAATTCTCCAAATATTATAGTGGAATCTTTTGGTCTTGCCCGTGGTTTTTACCCTAATATTTTTGGGGGTTTTCACGTAAATCTTGGTGTCTATTTTATTCTTCAATTTACATAGTTTCTATCTCGTAATGCCGCACCTGAGACCAGCAAGTGGTATCAGAGCCTTGGCATAAAATTTCTTAAAATTCTATGTATGCTCTGTGGTTGCAGCTTTGACTGATCTTCCACATCAGAAAAGATTTTTTGAAAATTTTATAAGGCAGGATTCCTGTAGTCAAGATGTCGGCAAAATACGAGATAGAAAAGTTCAATGGGAGCAATTTTTTGTTGTGAAAATTGAAGGTGCAAGCAATTCTAACAAAGGAGCGTTTCTTGACAGCTATTGGAGATAGACCGGCGGACATCACGGATGATCAAAAGTGGAACGAGATGAATCACAATGGTGTTGCCAATTTACACTTGGCTATAGCGGATGAAGTTTTGTCAAGTATCTCTGAAATAAAAAGCGCAAAAGTTATTTGGGATACTCTGACAAAACTGTACGAGGTCAAGTCACTGCACAACAAAATTTTCCTCAAGAGAAATCTTTATACTCTTCGGATGGCGGAATCCTCATCGATGACCGACCATATCAACACATTGAATACTCTATTTTCTCGGCTCACCTCTATGGGGCATAAAATAGAGGAAAAAGAACGTGCGGAGCTTCTACTTCAAAGTCTACCAGATTCATACGATCAGCTCCTCATCAATGTTACCAACAATGTTCTTTCGGATAATTTAAATTTTGACGATGTCTTAACTACGGTTCTTGGAGAAGAGAGTCGTCGAAGGAACAAGAAAGATAGGTTGGAAATGTCGAAGCAAGCAGAGGCTTTACCGATGATGAGAGGAAGATTGACAGAGCGTGACTCCAGTGGGAGCCACAGATATGGTAGATCCAAGTCAAGAAGTAAGAAGAAGAATATTTACTGCTTTAAATGTGGCGGTAAAGGGCACTTCAAGAGAGAGTGTACGAAGAGCATCGAAAAGGGATCTCAAGTAAATGTGGTCAGTATTTCAGGAAGTGGTAAAATACTATTCAGCGAAGCAGCAACAGTTGCGAAAGGCAGACACAAATTTTGTGATGCATGGATTATGGATTCAGGAGCGACGTGGAACATGACGTCAAGGAGAGAATGGTTCGAACAATATGAATCAGTATCAGGAGGATCTGTATTAATGGGAAATGATCATGCCTTGGAAATCGCTGGGGTTGGTACCATAAAAATCAAAATGTTTGCTGGTGTTATTCGCACCATACAGGAGGTACGACATGTGAAGGGCCTGACAAAGAATCTTTTGTCTTTGGGGGCAATTGGATGATATTGGGTGCAAAACCCGTATCGAGAAAGGGATCATGAAGATTGTGAAAGGCGCGCTTGTGGTTATGAAGGCGGAAAAGGTTACTGTAAATTTGTATGTATTGTTGGGGAAAACACACAAAGAGGCGGAACTAGATATTGCATCAATTGGTTCGGGAGAAGAATCAATAGTGTTGTGGCATAGAAAGCTTGGGCATATGTCAGAACAAGGAATGAAGATTCTCTCAGAATGAAAGCTGTTGCCGGGGCTTACAAAAGTGACTCTACCCTTTTGTGAGCATTTTGTTACCAGTAAACAACACAGATTAAAGTTTGGCACATCTACTGCCAAAAGCAAAGGAATATTGGAACTGATTCATTCTGATGTTTGGCAAGCACCGGTGGTATCCCTAGGAGGAGCGAGATACTTTGTCTCATTTATTGATGATTTTTCCAGGAGATGTTGGGTGTATCCAATCAAGAAGAAATAAGATGTTTTCGAAGTCTTCAAAGTTTTCAAAGCACGGGTTGAACTTGATTCTGACAAGAAAATCAAGTGTTTGAGGAATGTCAATGGAGGAGAATATATCAGTGATGAATTTGATGCATTCCGTCAGCATGAGAACATCAAAAGACAGTTCACGATGGGTTACACGCCTCAACAGAATGGAGTGGTAGAGCGGATGAACAGAACTTTGTTGGACAGAACAAGGGTCATGTTGAGTACTACGGGTCTAGCCAAGTCATTTGGGCAGAAGCAGTCAAATCCGCTTCTTATATCATCAATCGTTCTCCTTCAGTGGCGATTGATTTGAAGACTCCAATGGAGGTGTGGACTGGCAAGCCAGCTGATTATTCTCGGTTACATATATTTGGAAGTCCGGTGTACGTTATGTACAATGAGCAAGAAAGATCAAAGTTGGATTCTAAATCCATAAAGTGTATCTTCTTGGGTTATGCTGATGGAGTAAAGGGGTTTTGCTTGTGGGATCCCACTGTCCACAAGCTTATCATCAGCAGAGATGTTATCTTCGAGGAAGATAAAGTGAAGGGAGACAAAGACACACTGAATTCAGAAACTACTATCATTCAGGTGGAAAATAAGACAGACAAAGATCAAGTTTCTTGTGAAGCAGTACCAGAGCAGAAGGAACAAGAACCAGTTGAGTCAGAGGTTTCCAAAGTGGGGCAGTCAACTCGAGAGAGAAGACCACCAGGTTGGCTTTCAGATTATGTCACTGAAAGAAACATTGCATATTGTCTATTAACAGAGGATGGTGAGCCATCGAGTTTCCATGATGTTACTCAAAGCTCGGATGTATCCCTGTGGATGACAGCGATGCAGGAAGAATTGGAAGCATTAGACAGAAACAAAACTTGGGATCTTGTTACACTACCACGAGGAAGGAAAGCTATCGGTAACAGATGGGTCTATAAGATCAAGCGTGATGGCAACAACCAAGTGGAGCGGTATCGTGCGAGATTGGTTTTCAAAGGGTACGCTCAGAAAGAAGGAATCGACTTCAATGAGATATTTTCTCCTGTGGTTCGACTTTCAACAGTCAGAGTAGTATTGGCAATGTGTGTGGTGTTTTACCTACATCTAGAACAGCTAGATGTGAAAACTGTATTTCTTATGGTGATCTTGAAGAAGAAATTTATATGCTCCAGCCAAAAGGTTTTGCAGAAAAAGGCAAAGAGAACTTGGTTTGCAGGTTGAACAAATCTCTGTACGGTCTCAAACAGGTGCCAAGGTGTTGGTACAAGAGATTTGATTCCTATATCATGAGCCTTGGGTACAACAGACTCAGTGGGTCTGGTGATGATGATTATATCATTTTGTTGTTGTACGTGGACGACATGTTAGTAGCAGGCCCCAACAAATATCGGGTCCAAGAATTGAAGGCACAGTTGGCTAGAGAATTTGATATGAAGGACTTGAGACCAACAAACAAGATTCTAGGGATGCAAGTTCATCGAGAAAGAAGCAATAGGACGATTTGGCTTTCCCAGAAAAATTATTTGAAAAAAGTCTTGCAGCGCTTCAACATGCAAGATAGTAAGCCAGTTTCAACCCCTCTTCCTATTAACTTCAAGTTATCTTCTGAGATGTGTCCTAGCAGTGAAGCAGAAAAGATGGAGATGTCTCGAGTACCGTATGCATCAGCAGTGGGAAGTTTAATGTTCGCCATGATTTGTACAAGACCAGACATTACACAAGCAGTGTGAGCAGTCAGTCGGTATATGGAAAATCCTGGACAAGAGCATTGGAGTACGGTTAAGAGGATCCATAGATATATTAAGGATACCTCGAATACTGCATTATGTTTTGGAGGATCAGATTTTACACTCAGGGGCTATGTGGATTCAGACTACGCAGGTGATCCAGATAAGAGAAAATCTACTACTGATTATGTGTTTACAGTTGCAGGAGGTGCAGTTAGCTGGGTTTCAAAACTGCAAATAGTTGTGGCGTTATCTACAATGGAGGCAGAATACATGGCAGCTACTCAATCTTGCAAGGAGGCAATATGGATTAAAAGGTTATTGGAGGAGCTTGGACACAAACAAGAGAAAATTACTTTGTTTTGTGACAGTCAAAGTGCCTTGCACATTACAAGGAATCCAGCCTTTCATTCCAGGACTAAACACATTGGAGTTCAATATCATTTTGTACGAGAAGTAGTAGAGAAAGGAAGTGTGGACATGCTGAAGATCCATACAAAGGATAACATAGCTGATTTTTTGACCAAGACAGTTAATACTGATAAGTTCGAATGGTGTAGATCCTCAAGTGGCCTATCAGGAACGCAAGCAGCAAGAAAATGGCAAGATTGAAAGGATGTGTGGAGACGTGTTTGATTCTCAAACAAATCTCCAAGTGGGAGAAATGTCGGGTGGAAAAGTCAAAATGGGATATGTGGCATTTAGGTGGCCTTTGGAAAATTAATTGCTGAACACGTTAAGGCCAAATGTGTAGTAGCCCGAACCCTAATTGAGTAATTAAAGGATTAATTCTAATTAAATAAATTGGGGATTGGACGGATCGGAAGCTCCGAAGGGACGATCGGAAGCTCCGATCGGGATCGGAAGCTCCGATGAGGATCGGAGGCACCGATGATATTACGTCATCCATGACGTGTGGCTGGATCGGAAGCTCCGATCAGGACCGGAGGCTCCGATCACCCCTATCCGGAGTCATCAAGTGATATTTTGACACGTGGCAGATCAGGATCTTCGGAAGCTCCGATGACAGGATCGGACGTTCCGATCGAGGTTCGGACGTTCCGATCAAGGATCGGAAGTTCCGATCGTTGTCTATAAATAGAAGGCCGAGACTTCACTTTCATTTGCCAATTCCGAGTTCTCCTTTCCTTTCTAGTCCTTTTGGAGCTGTTCTAGTCTTCTTAGGCTTGGTCCGGAGGTCGGAGAGGCGTTCGGTAGTCGTAGCAGAGTTGTGCCCAAGTTCTGGAGGCATCGACATCAAAGGGCTAACGACGGACGAAGGTATAGCTTTTGCTTCCTATAAATATTTAGGAGTATGCAATAGCTTAGTTAAGGCTTTTAGAGCACTGTAATGATAGTGGTATCATTTCGCTGTGTAGGCGGACTTTAGGCTTGGACTTAGAGCTGGTAGTGCCTACCTGATATTTGAGGTACGAAAGTACTGTTCGAGATATCCTGACTGAGTATGCATGTATTATATGACTGCATGATTTATATGTCATGATATTATGCTGCATTCATTTGCATCTTGTTGTATCTCCTTCGAGATGTCTGTTAGTAGGGTTGTACCCTATCCTGTTAGTGGATGGACTTCCATCGATTTGGGTCCGGTGTTTCCACGGTTATCTCGGTATGGGAGCCACCTCCTGAAGCGACGGCACAGCGTGCTACATACCAGGGCCCGGTCTGTCTCTGTTATCTGATCCTTGACCTCGAGTCTATAGGGAGTTCACTTTGCATGCATGTATACTCATACTCTCGCACTGAGCGTTTTATGCTCACGTCTCGTACTCTGTATTTTCTGGACACCCTATTCCATGGGGCAGGTTTGCGATTGGACGAGGAGGGTGGATCCAGGAGGGGCTAGTCAGTGGTTGGCCAGCTGGAGCTTCGTCTAGGCTTTATTACTGTTGTTTGGGTTTATACAGCTATTCGATTTGGTTGTATATTATTGGATAATTACAGATTCCTTTACTTGGGATTGTATAATGTTATTGGTTTCCGCAGTTTTATTCTGATATCTGTTTTATTAAGTTAATTGCATGCCTAAGTTCTGTTTAGTAGGTGATCTGGGTAAGGGTCACTACATTTATGGTATCAGAGCATGCAAAAGATTTCTTGGGATTTAGTCTCATCTTGAGGTATTTTTGTAGATGTCAAATCGTGACGACCAGAGTTCTCATGACAGTGTTGGTGGGCGTTGGGGTGATGCCGACCGGGAACCTCGTCGAGAACGGCGTCATCGTCACCATGACGACGAGCGTTTCACTGTGCGTCGATTCTTATCTATGGGTCCTAAGCCCTTAGTTGGAGGTGAGTCTCCGGAGGATGCGGAGAACTGGTTAGACCGCATGGAGACGACTTTTCAGACTTTCCAATGCACCGATGAGCAGAAGGTGGAGACCCTTGGCTATCTTCTGGATGGGCGTGCGCGCAGGTGGTGGAGGTTTACTTCTGCACCTTTTGTTGCGGCGAGAGGAGTGGCCACCTGGGCCGAGTTTTGCACAGCTTTCCAAAAGCGGTATTTTCCTCCTGCACTCCGACAGTCGAAGGCAGGCGAGCTACTGAGTCTGCGACAGGGAACTATGTCTATCGATGAGTATCAGCAGAGGTTCTTTGATCTGCTATCCTATTGCCCCGAGATTGCTGATAGCTCAGAGATGAAGTATAATCTGTTCCTTCAGGGCCTTAACCCTGAGATCCATGACCGTGTGGTGGTTGGTGATGACATGTCCTACGAGGGTTTGGTGAGCCGTTGTCACCAGGCGGAGGACAGCATTCGGCGGAACAGGTCTTTCTCTCAGTCGAGACCTGCTAGTTCTTTGGCCCCCCGTGCCCAGTCATTCAAGAAGTCCGGGTCTACTTCTTCCTCTGGTTTGGGAGGTGTTGTCCGTTTCGGTAAGAAGGACAAGTGTGATCACTGTGGGAAGAACCATCCATCCGACAAGTGCCGCAGAGCTTCTGGAGCTTGTTTCCGTTGTGGAGAGACTGGTCATATCCGGAGGGATTGTCCACTGTCTGGGGGAGGCGGTTCTGGTTCTGGTTCAGGATCGGGTTCTCAGGCCACCGTTCAGCAGAGGTCGCAGGGACAGTCTGCTGGGAGTTCTCATTTGAGGCCACGAGCTTCTGGCCAGGTGTTTGCCCTGAGACATGATCAGGCTGTGGAGGAGAATGAGAAAGTCATCGCAGGTACATTTATGCTTTATGGTATACCTGCTCTTGTACTTATTGACACTGGTGCATCTCATTCCTTCATTTCTGCACGTTTTGTTAAGAGGCATAAATTATCATGCATTGCACTAGACGTAGTGATGTCTGTTTCTACTCCGACGGGCCAATCTGCTTTGGCTAAGCGTCTAGTGATGGGTTGCCCTTTAGAGTTCAAAGGGAACATTCTGTTAGCGAATCTCATGGTCCTGGCGATGGACGACTTTGATTGCATTCTGGGAATAGATGTGCTGACTACCTATCGAGCTTCAGTGGACTGCTATCAGAGATTAGTACGCTTTCATCCGAAAGGGAGTGAAAGTTGGTTTTTCTATGGTGAGGGAGCGCGACCCCCGATGCCTTTGGTATCAGCTTTGAGAGCCTGTCGAGCTCTGGAGTCTGGCGGGGAAGGCTACCTTATCTATGCAGTTGATTTGTCCGCTGAGAGTATTGGGATAGAGAGCATTCCTGTTGTGGATGAATTTCCAGATGTGTTTCCTGATGAGATTCCGGGTTTTCCTCCTGCTAGGGAAGTCGAGTTTGGCATAGAGTTGATGCCGGGTACTTCGCCTATTTCTAGAGCACCGTATCGTCTGGCTCCGTCAGAGATGCGTGAGTTGAAGAATCAGCTACAGGATCTTTTAGACAAGGGGTACATTCGTCCTAGTGTATCTCCTTGGGGAGCTCCTGTTCTCTTCGTAAAGAAGAAGGATGGGTCGATGCGGCTGTGCATTGACTATCGGCAGCTGAATCGAGTCACTGTGAAGAACAAGTATCCGTTGCCTCGTATTGATGACTTGTTTGATCAGCTGCAGGGTACTTCTATTTACTCCAAGATTGACTTGAGATCTGAGTATCATCAGTTGAGAGTCCGTGATCAGGACGTAGCCAAGACTGCATTCCGTACTCGCTATGGGCATTACGAGTTCCTAGTGATGCCATTTGGTTTGACTAATGCGCCGGCTATATTCATGGATTTGATGAACCGTGTCTTCAGGGAGTATTTGGACAAGTTTGTCGTGGTCTTCATTGACGACATCTTGGTGTATTCGCGTAATACGGAAGAGCATGTTTCTCACTTGCGGTTGGTACTGCAGACTCTTCGAGATGAGCAGTTGTACGCCAAGCTGAGCAAGTGTGAGTTCTGGATGGATAGAGTGGTCTTTCTTGGCCATATCATATCCAGGGAGGGGATTTCTGTTGATCCAAGCAAGATTGAAGCGGTACTTAATTGGTCGCGTCCGACGACGGTTGCTGAGATCCGTAGTTTTCTGGGTCTAGCAGGGTATTATCGTCGCTTCATTCTGAACTTCTCTCAGTTAGCTCGACCGTTGACGCAGCTTACCCGCAAGGGTGTGGATTTTGAGTGGTCCTTCGAGTGTGAGGAGAATTTCCGTGAGCTTCGACGGCGGTTGACTTCTGCGCTGGTGTTAGCATTACCGTCAGGATCTGGAGGGTATGTAGTTTACACGGATGCTTCTCTTCAGGGGTTAGGTTGTGTCCTGACTCAGAATGGGCATGTGATCGCATACGCTTCTATACAGCTGAAGCTTCACGAGGACAATTACCCAGTCCATGATTTGGAGTTAGCAGCCATTGTGTTCGCTTTGAAGATCTGGCGTCATTATCTGTATGGCGAGAAATTTGAGATCTTCACCGACCATAAGAGTCTCAAGTATTTGTTCACTCAGGCAGAATTGAACATGAGGCAGAGACGTTGGATGGATTTGCTTAAGGACTATGATTGCGAGATTAAGTACCATCCGGGAGCTGCTAATCTCACCGCTGATGCTTTGAGTCGCAAGGTGCGACTATCCGCACTTCAGACTTGTTCGATGTCTAGTGCGATCAGTGACTGTTGTACTTCAGGTTATACCTTCAAGCATAAGAAAGGTATGCAGAGTATCCAGATGTTTGCGATATTATCTGAGCCAGCCTTGTACTCGCGGATCCGAGATGCTCAGATGTCTGATTCGAAGACCCAGCGTTTAGCTCGTCTAGCTAACGAGGGTAGCTCGTCTGGATTTCATTATCAGTCAGATGGCTTTCTGTGTTTGTCTGGTAGGCTTGTGATTCCACAGGATGAAGAGTTGCGAGAGGAGATTTTGTCTCAGGCACATCGCACTAAGTTGAGTATTCATCCTGGGAGCAACAAGATGTACAAGGATCTACGTACTCGTTTCTGGTGGAAGGGAATGAAACGCAGTGTTTATCAGTTTGTTTCGAGATGTTTGGTGTGTCAACAGGTCAAGGCAGAGCACCGACGACCTGGAGGATTGCTTCACAGTCTGCCTATTCCTGAATGGAAATGGGAGTTTATCACTATGGACTTTGTGACCCATTTGCCGGTATCCCCAAGGAACTGTGATGCTATCTGGGTTGTGGTGGACCAACTCACCAAGTCAGCACATTTCATTGCCTATAGCCGAGAGTACTCTGTGGATCGCATGGCTCGGTTGTACATTCAGGAGATCGTTCGACTTCATGGAGTGCCTGTGAGCATTGTCAGCGATCGGGACCCCAGGTTTACTTCTAGATTCTGGGGGAGTGTTCAGCGTGCGATGGGTACTACTCTCAGTTTGAGTACAGCCTATCATCCAGAGACTGATGGTCAGTCAGAGCGCACTATCCGTATGTTAGAGGATATTCTTAGAGCGTGCGTCATGGATTTTGGTTCAGCCTGGCAGGATCATTTGCCGTTGATCGAGTTCGCTTACAACAACAGCTATCACACTAGTATTGGGATGGCACCTTTTGAGGCGTTGTATGGGCGACGTTGTCGTACTCCACTCTTCTGGGAAGAAGTGGGGGAGAGATAGGCTGAAGGACCGGAGTTTATCCAGCAGGCGATAGATATTGTTGATCAAATCAAGAAACGGATTAAGACTGCATAGGATCGTCAGGCCAGTTATGCTAATATCAAGCGTAGGCCTTTGCAGTTCGAGGTCGGGGAGAAAGTGTTTCTGAGAGTGTCACCTTTCCGCAAGATTCTCAGATTTGGCCTTAAGGGCAAGTTGTCTCCCAGATTTATCGGTCCGTTTGAGGTCTTGGAGAGCATTGGCGATTTGGCTTATCGACTAGCATTGCCACCGCATCTATCCAGCATTCACGACGTGTTCCACGTATCTCTGTTGCGACGGTATGTGGCGGATGAGTCCCATATTCTGCAGCGGTCTGAGGTTCAGGTAGACAAGGATTTGACTTATGTTGAGAAACCTCTTCGCATCCTTGATTTTAAGGATAAGGTTTTACGGAACAAAGTCATTCCTTTGGTTTTAGTTCAGTGGCAGCGCCGAGGCACTGAGGAAGCTACTTGGGAGCTTGAGGACAGGATGCGTAAAGACCATCCTGAGTTGTTTTGATTTCATTCTTTAAGTTGTATTCAGTTGCAAACTCTGTAAACGTTTGATTTGAATAAAGAATGTTTCTGATTTCTATTTTTGCATTCGGTACTTAAGATCTGATTTCGAGGACGAAATATCTTAAGTGGGGGAGAATGTAGTAGCCCGAACCCTAATTGAGTAATTAAAGGATTAATGCTAATTAAATAAATTGGGGATTGGACGGATCGGAAGCTCCGAAGGGACGATCGGAAGCTCCGATGAGGATCGGAGGCACCGATGATATTACGTCATCCATGACGTGTGGCTGGATCGGAAGCTCCGATCAGGACCGGAGGCTCCGATCACCCCTATCCGGAGTCATCAAGTGATATTTTGACACGTGGCAGATCAGGATCTTCGGAAGCTCCGATGACAGGATCGGACGTTCCGATCGAGGTTCGGACGTTCCGATCAAGGATCGGAAGTTCCGATCGTTGTCTATAAATAGAAGGCCGAGACTTCACTTTCATTTGCCAATTCCGAGTTCTCCTTTCCTTTCTAGTCCTTTTGGAGCTGTTCTAGTCTTCTTAGGCTTGGTCCGGAGGTCGGAGAGGCGTTCGGTAGTCGTAGCGGAGTTGTGCCCAAGTTCTGGAGGCATCGACATCAAAGGGCTAACGACGGACGAAGGTATAGCTTTTGCTTCCTATAAATATTTAGGAGTATGCAATAGCTTAGTTAAGGCTTTTAGAGCACTGTAATGATAGTGGTATCATTTCGCTGTGTAGGCGGACTTTAGGCTTGGACTTAGAGCTGGTAGTGCCTACCTGATATTTGAGGTACGAAAGTACTGTTCGAGATATCCTGACTGAGTATGCATGTATTATATGACTGCATGATTTATATGTCATGATATTATGCTGCATTCATTTGCATCTTGTTGTATCTCCTTCGAGATGTCTGTTAGTAGGGTTGTACCCTATCCTGTTAGTGGATGGACTTCCATCGATTTGGGTCCGGTGTTTCCACGGTTATCTCGGTATGGGAGCCACCTCCTGAAGCGACGGCACAGCGTGCTACATACCAGGGCCCGGTCTGTCTCTGTTATCTGATCCTTGACCTCGAGTCTATAGGGAGTTCACTTTGCATGCATGTATACTCATACTCTCGCACTGAGCGTTTTATGCTCACGTCTCGTACTCTGTATTTTCTGGACACCCTATTCCATGGGGCAGGTTTGCGATTGGACGAGGAGGGTGGATCCAGGAGGGGCTAGTCAGTGGTTGGCCAGCTGGAGCTTCGTCTAGGCTTTATTACTGTTGTTTGGGTTTATACAGCTATTCGATTTGGTTGTATATTATTGGATAATTACAGATTCCTTTACTTGGGATTGTATAATGTTATTGGTTTCCGCAGTTTTATTCTGATATCTGTTTTATTAAGTTAATTGCATGCCTAAGTTCTGTTTAGTAGGTGATCTGGGTAAGGGTCACTACAAAATGTGTAGCAAAGATTGAAGGAAAATTCTATTCCTTCTCATTTGCATGCCGAAGATGAGGCCTATAAATAGGTTCCTCTGCTCTCATTTCCATCATCCCATTCTGAGTTCACTTCTTCAGTTAAACATTCAAGTGTTTTGAGTGTGTTTCTATATATATTTGTGAGATAGGTTTTCTCATGTATTAAGAGAGTGAGTGTCTCTTTGAAAACACAGAGAGATGTTGTAATTCTCCAAATATTATAGTGGAATCTTTTGGTATTGCCCGTGGTTTTTATCCTAATATTTTTGGGGGTTTTTCACGTAAATCTTGGTGTCTATTTTATTCTTCAATTTACATAGTTTTTATCTCGTAATGCCGCATCTGGGACCAAAACCTCTCTCTATTGCTTTGCTTCGGTCGCCTCATGTATGCAACGATTCTTTTCTCCATGGCCTCGCAAGCCCGTGCCACTACTTCATCGCCCTAATTGATCTTTGGGTTTCTAAGGTAGTTTCTCAGCTTGATTTGGGATTTATAACATGGGATTTAATTTTTACATGTTTAAAGATTCAATTTCTGCTGGATTTGAAGGGAATGTTCAGTTTACATTTTTTCTATTAATTTTGTGATTTTATTGAAGAGAATGTTCAGTTTCTGTAGATGGTAGCTAGCCTATGTTTATGGTTCTTATCGACGCAAATGAGGTCTGTAATTCTGTTTCCATAAACTCATCCTCATCATCAACTTTGTTTAGCTGCATCTTTTATTTGCTCTTAAACTTGTCATTTGATGATCCTTTGACATGGTTGAGTTTTATGGATTCAAAAGGCTTCTGGCTAATGGGTATTTCAACAAAATGGGTTAAAGCTTTGATTGAGCTCAAGACATCTGATAAAGATGACCTCGTAAGTTCAAATACTGAGTGAAACTGTTTTTTTCTTCTTAGTTGCTTATTTAAGTTAAGTGGTGGGTGCTGTTTCTTGTTTTTGAGTTCATAGAATTTGAAATGAGCTATGAAATATATGTTTCTCTCAAGTTTTTCTTCTCTGCTTGAGTAATGCAGCTAAATAAAAGGTGGATTAAAATACAATATCCACGGTTTGAACTTGAATTATTAGTGAAAAAGGTAATAAAATTTTTCATTCCAACAAAAGCATTGCTTAATTTATAATTAATTATATGAAAGCACTCTTGTTTATTTTTTGTAGATGATAGCTAGCCCATGTTTGCAGATATCATAGAGTCACAAGTTCGAAGAAAAATGGGCAAGATGGTATTTTGCTTCAACCTTCATTTTGCAATTTTCATTACTTCACTTGTCTTGTTTTTCATTGTGTTCATATATGTTCAAAACTTGACTTTTGTGGGTTTTGCATTATGTATGGAATATTCAGATTCTTATCTTGCATCTCTTGGAGCAAACACAGTGTTACAATATCCAAGTAAAGACTACTCGTGCATGAAGGATTGTGACTTTCTCGGCTATGACTTCAAGTTCAAGCTTAAGCAGTATTCCTTTTGATGCATTTTTTGTGTGGAAAAGATTTGTTACCGAAAGTTGTATAGAATTTGTGGATAGGAGAAGGTTTTTAGTTGCTTGAATATTGGGGTTTTGTAGATTAAATGTCTAACGCTCATTTTCTTGAATGTACTGCTCTATATTTTTGTCAATGATATGAACCCGTTCTCTTGAATGAAATTTGAATGTCAATAATTAATTGATTTGGTGATGTCTTTAATTTTGAAAATCAGAACAAATTGTTCTCAATTTAGACGGTGCAAAAAAGGTTTCAGGATTGGTATGTATGAATCCAATAGTAGCAGTAACTTTGCTCATAAATCATGTTTCCGCAGCGGTTAATACATGCTTCAAAATTGATACCATCCGTTGTGGTTTACAATCGCTCCTACATGTATCTGATATAGTAACCGCGTCAGAGAAATTCCATCACATGCGGTTCTCGCCCGCTCCTATATATCTCCTACAGAAGCGGTCATACGACTTTCACCACCGGTTGTTAATACCGATTGTATTGTAATTAGCTGCGGTGATAACCCAAGCGGTTGATTAACCGATTCAAAAAAACTTTGCAACGGTTGATAACCGTTACTATATGTTGAAAATAACCGATTTTAAAACCTTTTTTTTTTTTGTAGTTGATGCGATTATCATAAAATGACTACCCGGGGGCAAGTAAACTCCCGGGCGAAAAAGATAGGTGAATATATTTGAGAGAGTGAGTCCTGCTTCATTATCCAACCCTCCCTTAGCTTTTATAATGGCCCGCTTGGGCCTTCAATGATTACTGGGTATGGGCTAACTGACGACTTTTAGGGTGATGGGACGGCCATCACGTGTGATTTAGACATCCCATAGTTTAAGGAAAGAGCCCACTCCGTTGGAGTGTGGTCCATAATGATTTGGTCGGGGATTTGATCCTGACACACTCTAAGCAGAGGTGGCTATTTCCTGGCCTTGAGAATAAAGAAAACTTGGGCCCCCCCAGCTTTGCTTTCTTTTGCTCTTACCCGGGTTCTCCCCAGACCTCCCGGGGTCTCCTGAGTGCTTAGACTCCCTGGGTTATATCATCGTTCGAGATACTCCTGGCAACCGGGGGTATATCCACCCGGGGTATCCTACTAGGATATCACCACACTCCCTAAAGATAGTCGGGCTAGGACCTGCTCCACTGTCCCGACCACCCGGGTTGTAGGGTATCACCCGGGGTATATCCACCTGGGGTATCCTACTAGGATATCACCACACTCCTGGCACCCGGGGGTATATCCACCCGGGGTATCCTACTAGGATATCACTACACTCCCTAAAGATAGTCGGGCTAGGACCTGCTCCACTGTCCCGACCACCCAGGTTGTAGGGTATCACCCGGGGTATATCCACCCGGGGTATCCTACTAGGATATCACCACACTCCCTAAAGATAGTCGGGCTAGGACCTGCTCCGCTGTCCCGACCACCTGGGTTGTAGGGTATTACCCGGGGGTAAAGCCGTCCGGGGTATCCTACTAGGATATCACCACACTCCCTAAAGATAGTCGGGCTAGGACCTGCTCCACTGACCCGACCACCCGGGTTGTAGGGTATCACCCGGGGGTATGGCCACCCGAGGTATCCTACTAGGATATCACCCACCCGGGGTATCCTACTAGGATATCACCACACTCCCTAAAGATAGTCGGGCTAGGACCTGCTCTGCTGTCCCGACCACCCGGGTTGTAGGGTACCACCCGGGGGTATAGCCACCCGGGGTATCCTACTAGGATATCACCCCGGTATCCGAAACCCCCCGGGTGGTGACACTAGCCTTATGTCAGCCCTAACCGCTTCGTACTGCGTATGTCAGAGATTCTGTCAGAGGTCGCTTCAGCTTCTAGAGCACGCTTTGAGTATCTGTGCCGTTCAATTCAAAATACACGGCTCAGATTGCTTTGGCCTTTTCGAGTATTTAATCCACGTGACCCTTCGTTCTTTTACTCACCATCTTCCTCTTTGCACGATTGTCCTCTGGTTTCCTGCGCTTTTTTCCTGCTTCCATCACTCATTCCTTTGCACTCTCTTATTTGCTCTTTAAACTATAAGTTCCTCCTTCCCTTATGTCTACCGGTACATCTTCCACCTCTGGGGTGAATGTCAAAGGCTCTCCAGAGACGAAGTGCCAAGCGGTAGCTCGAGTGATGCTTGCTCCGCCTCTGCTCTTCCTTCCCGGCCCCATTTTTTTAGAAAACCCTCTCGTCCTAAAACTTCAGCGGCTTCGTCTTCCCACGTGAAGGGAAAAGGAAAAAAGAAAGTGAAGAACCCTACACCCCTCGCATCTGCCCCTCCAGCCCTAGGTTGGTATACCTATCTTCCCAGCACCCTATCCCAAGGTGCTGCGGAGGAACTGCGCGGCTCAGGGGAAGTCCCTTTGTCATATTCTTTATTCCGCCCTTTACCAGGGAGCACCCTCGACACCCCTCCGACAGGTTGTTATACCTTCTTTCGAGACCAAATCCGCAGTGGTCTTCGATTTTCTATTTCTCCCTTCTACCTGGCAGTTGCCGATTTCTTTAGAGTTCCTGTCAACCAGTTCCACCCAAACTCTTTTCGAATTATGGCCTCCACTTATATTCTTTTTAAAATGCACAATTTAGCTATCACCCCTCTCGTGCTTAACTATTTTTTTACCTGTCGATTTAACGAAGGGGCCTTTTCCCTAGCTGCCCAGCTGAACACCCGCTTTCTTTCTGATATCCCCTCTTCTTTGAAGGGATGGAAAGAAAGGTATTTTTTCATCCGTCCCCCGGCCCCTTTTATTTTTAGGACCGGGTTCTTGTCCAGTCTCTCCTCGCAACCTGAGCTCCCTGACCATTATAAAGTCGAGGAGCCTTATGTTCGCAGCCTGGCCTTAGTTGGCAATAAAAACTTTTCTTCTCCTGTCCTTTTAACAAACGAGAATATGATAGCTTATGGGTTGAGTACCCGGGTGGAAGATCCCCTTAACCAGGTGATCGACGCATACGGTGCCCCGGGAGCTCAACCTGGTAACTTGTGATTCTCCTACTCTTATTTTTTTTGATCCCTTTCTAGATATCTTGATATTGATATGCTTCTTTTGCTGCAGATTCGTCCGATATGATGAGGGAGGAGTTTGCTCACCGGGCTGCGGAGAGGCAAGCCGCTAAAGATAAAACTCAGGCCTTGGCTGAAAGGAGGAAAAAAGCCAGGGAAGAAGAGGAGAGCCGCGCTATCCTCTCCGGCCCCCAGCGTCCGCCGATCCCTCAAACCCTTCTCCCAGTCCAAACCACCCTTCCCGCTGCATTGCCTCTTCTTACGGCCAAGGGAGTCTTAGAAGGCCGAGCTATGGGATTGACTTCTCCCCAGTTGGAATCCCACTCGCAGCTATCTTTGTCTGCAGAGGACTTGGAGGACGAGATACCCCTATCCCAGCGCAAGAGGAAAGCTACCCGGGAGCCAGATATGATCATTCTAAGTGATGCGGAAGACGCTGTCGCCCCCGGCTCTTTCTCTCTAACTCTTCCAGCCAAGCAAGACAGGCCCCTGGTAACGAATTGGGATACCCAATCGACCAGTATGGAGCATTTGGACTGTGCTTGGGGAAACCAAATAGAGCCTTCTACCTGGAACTCTCGGTTTCCCCTATTCCTGACAGGGACCACCTCCTCCAAGGCTGATGCGGTCCAAAGTTTGCTTTCCTCCGACGAACGAACGTCCCTGTTGGTGAGGGGCGCTACCTCCAAGTTCTCAGAAGGCATCTCTCATGCCTATACGGTGAGTCTAGGTCTCATGCTTTATTACCACCCTTCTCTTCCTTTGGTTTTTATTTTTATTCTTTTTTACAGGGTTTATGCATGCTGGCCAGCGCCCTAGAGGAGACGAACTCCACCCTTAACCGGGAAAGAGAAAAGACTTACGCCTTCGAGGAGCACATGGCCCAACTCCACCTACGAGCTGCCAGCATACAGGAGATGCATGAAGCAGAGATGCGCTCTGTTTTAGAGAGCTCCCGGGCGGAGGCTACTCAAGCGCATGAGGAGTTGAAGAAAAAGCTAACTGATTCCCATGACCGCTACTCGAAGAAAATTCAATCCCTTCGATCCCAACTAGAGGAGACTTCGGGAGACCTACGTCGGGCCCAAGAAGAAAAAGGCGTGGCTCAAAAAAGGGCGGAAAGACTCCAACTCTCTGCAGAGAAAATGCAGGATAAGCTGACCGTGGCCCGCACAGAGGCAGATCTGTATCATTCTCTGGCCTCGGACACTATTCAAGCTTTGGAGGAACGCTCGAGTTCTGAGGCTGACTGGAAAGAGTCTTTCCTATCTTCCAAAGAGTTTGAGAAAATAGTGATAAATAGGTCTTTTGAATTTTTTACACAAGGCTTTGATCTTTGTGCGGCGCAATACGAAGAGGTCGGGCTAGTTCGGGAGGGGGTTCCTGATCTTAACCAGGCCATTGCTTCTCTGCCCTCCAGGTCAATGGGCGAGGGAGAGGAACCTCGGGAGAGAGCAGCCTTGCCCTAGATCTTAGGCTTTATGCTTTTATTTTTCTTTTCCAGTAGATGCTTTTTGTAAGTTACCTTTTGTAAGCACTCTTTTATTTAAGGAATGACAGACTTTTCTTTATTTTAGAATCTTTTTACTTTTGCATTTCTCCTTTTTTATGGGCTTGTAATGCTTTGGAAAACATTTTGTCTTTTAGCCTAAAACTATCACCAGTTCTTGAGTTCCTGGGTAGTGGATCATCTTGACTTATATTGCTCGTGAATTATCACTGGCGTTTGAGTACCAGGGTGGCAGATCACCTGGGTTTTTTGGGGTGCCAAGGTGGCGGATCACCTGGACTTATATTGCTCGTGAATTACCACGGGCGTTTGAGTACCAGGGTGGCAGATCACCTGGGTTTTTTGGGGTGCCAAGGTGGCGGATCACCTGGACTTATATTGCTCGTGAATTACCATGGGCATTTGAGTACCAGGGTGGCAGATCACCTGGGTTTTTTGGGGTGCCAGGGTGGCGGATAACCTGGACTTATATTGCTCGTGAATTACCACGGGCGTTTGAGTACCAGGGTGGCAGATCACCTGGGTTTTTTGGGGTGCCAGGGTGACGGATCACCTGGACTTAAATTCTATGCCTACAATAGATACAAACATACTTTTTATTTATATAACCGACAGAAACATAATTTACAGGAGAGCTTGCATTTTCAAGAATAATACGACTTAAGATGCACAGTGTTCCAGGGCCTTTGTAGAGCCTTGTAGTGACCCTGCATGGAATCACCTACTAACTGGCAACTAATAGCATGCATTAAACTTAAATACAGCAAAATACTTAACAGAGTAAAAACGTGCGGAAACGTAATCCATAATTTACATATCAGCGTAATATAATCCAGGCTTAAATCTGTAGTGATACAACCATATCGAAATTCTTAAAAGTAAACATTATACAGCTAATAAATCGTGCTGTATAAAAACTTTCAAAGCTCCTGCTCCCTAGTCCTGCCTTGAACTACCAGCTCCGTCCATCCTGCGACCTGCCCCATGGAATAGAGTGTCCAAGATAACAACTAGGACGTGAGCGCTACGCCCAGTACATAGACATGAGTAAACATATGTATATAATGCATGCAACATGATGACTGGTACAGGGTCATCTGAAAAGTCATGCTCAGAACCGGCGCCATATGAGTGCTGCCACCGCACGGATCAACCTCTGGGTGCAACCACACTCGTCTAGTACACCAGAGTAGACAGACATAAATGCCCCCGCCGTCGCGGTACTCTCAGTGACAGACTATCGAGTATAGAGCTGAGCGGCTCTATAATCAGGTATAACAAGAAATAGGCTCAACGTGTATATGCCCATGACATATGAGTATAGAAAACGGTAAATCATACATCATGCCATATAATAATGCCAAATAAATGCAACATATAAACATGTATACTCGCTGGCAATCTCAGTCAATGTGTACGTACCTCTAGGCTAGTTCAAGTATAATAGGATCCTAGGTTCCAAGCCTATATTCAAAAGTTCACCGTATCACTACATAAATTCTATAAGCCTTAACTAAGCTAATAAGTACTCCCAAAACTTAAATAGATTCCCGGACCATACCTTCGTCCGTAGTTAGCCCTTTGGAGTCGCTAGTCCCGGATGACTATAACCACACCTTGGTTATTCCAGAACCTCTATTATAACTGATAGGGCCCTCAAGTGTATATCTCACACTATATAACTGAAGAAGGAAACGCGGGAATTCGTATTTCAAAACTGAAGCAAATGAGCCCTATTTATAGCCAAAATCTCGGCAACGATCGGAACCACCGATCTCGGGATCGGAGCTTCCGATTCCAGCTCATTCTGTGCATGTCCGACACGTCGGGATCGGAACCACCGTTCAGGGATCGGAACTTCCGATCGAACCCCCGATCAACACTTGTCAAAACTCACGGCTGAGTCATCGAGCATTGCTGGCTGGCTGAGATCGGAACTTCCGTTCCTGATCGGAACGTCCGATCTCCGTGCATCCGATCTGCTTCCGAAGTGGTCAGGATCGGAGCTTCCGAACTGGGATCGGAGCTTCCGATCTGGCCCAAAGTCAAAAGCCCAAATTCCTCTTCCGAAGTCCAATAACACTCCGAAATAGATCAATTACCAACCCCTAATCATGTTTAACATATTATTATCTTAAAATGGGTTCCGGGTTACTACATTCTCCCCACCTTTAGATATTTCGTCCGCGAAATAACATCTAAAGATAAATCAAGATAACAATATGAAACAACAAACCATGTCTTATTACAACAACGGTAATTACATCTTATATGGTAATCAAAAATACAAAGCAAACAACTCAGGATATTCTGCTCGCATACGACTCTCAGTTTCCCAAGTTGCTTCTTCAACGCCTCGGCGCTGCCACTGTACCATCACAAGTGGTATAGTTTTGTTCCGAAGAACTTTCTCCTTCCTGTCTAGGATACAGATTGGTCGTTCCACAAAAGACAGATCTGGCTCTAGCTGAATATCAGTAGATTGAATCACATGAGATTCATCAGCTATGTACTGTCGAAGCAACGACACATGAAAAACATTGTGTATACTGGAAAGAGATGGCGGTAAAGCCAAACGATAAGCAACATCTCCAATCTTCTCCAGTATCTGGAAAGGCCCAATGTAACGAGGAGACAACTTGCCTTTCACACCGAATCTCATCACCTTTCTGAAAGGTGATACCCGGAGAAATACATATTCACCAGGCTCAAACTGAAGTGGCCTGCGGCGAATATTCGCATAACTGGCTTGTCTATCTTGAGCAACTTTGATCCTATGCTTGATCAAATCTACCTTGTCTACAATCTGCTGCACCAATTCAGGACCCTCGACTTTCCGTTCCCCAACTTCATCCCAGAATAATGGAGTACGACACCGTCGACCATACAATGCCTCGAAAGGTGCCATATCAATACTACGATGATAACTGTTATTGTAGGCAAATTCAATCAAAGGCAACTGATCCTGCCAAGATAAGCCAAAATCCATGACAGAAGAACGTAGCATATCCTCCAGCGTACGAATAGTGCGCTCTGACTGCCCATCAGTCTCCGGATGATACGCCGTGCTCAAACTCAGAGTGGTACCCAACGCCTGCTGAAAACTACCCCAAAAACGTGAAGTAAATCGCGGATCTCTATCACTGACAATACTCACTGGAATCCCATGTAATCGCACAATCTCCTGGATATATAAGCGTGCCATGCGATCATAAGAATACTCCCGGTTATAAGGAATAAAGTGTGCTGATTTCGTCAAACGGTCAACAACGACCCAGATAGCATCACACTGACGTGATGTCATAGGCAAGTGGGTGACAAAATCCATAGTTACGTGCTCCCACTTCCATTCGGGAATCTCAAGATTCTGCAGTAATCCACCTGGTCGTCGATGTTCAGCCTTGACCTGTTGACAAACCAAACATCTCGAAACAAATTGATAAACACTTCGCTTCATTCCCTTCCACCAGAATCTAGTTCGCAAGTCCTTATACATTTTCATACTTCCAGGATGAACTGATAATCGACTCCTGTGAGCTTGAGATAGAATATCATTCCTGAGCTCCGCAACATTAGGTACAACCACTCTATTGGATAGGCACAATAACCCATCTGCCTGAAAATGGAATCCAGATGTATTAACTCCATTGGCTAGACGTGCCAATCGCTGAGTCTTAACATCAGATATCTGAGCATCTCTGATCCGAAAATACAATGCTGGCTCAGATAGAATAGTATACAAACGAATCCCATTCCTCCCTTTCTTGTGCTTGAGCGTAAAACTCAATGAACAGCACTCTTGAATCATATGAGATATTTCATTAGTCTGAAGTGCAGACAGTCTCACCTGCCGACTCAAGGCATCAGCAGTAAGATTAGCAGAACCTGGATGATATTTGATTTCATAATCATAATCCTTCAGAAGATCCATCCAGCGTCTCTGTCGCATATTCAACTCTGCCTGAGTGAATAAATACTTCAAACTCTTGTGATCCGTAAATATCTCAAATTTCTCGCCATAAAGATAATGTCTCCAAATCTTGAGCGCAAATACAATGGCGGCTAACTCGAGATCATGCACTGGATAATTACTCTCATGCGTCTTCAACTGTCGAGAAGCATAGGCAATAACATGTCCATGCTGTGTCAAAATACATCCTAACCCCTGACCAGAGGCATCAGTATAAACAACATAACCTCCTGATCCAGAAGGTAGAGCTAGCACAGGTGCAGTCGTAAGACGTCTACGCAGCTCGTGAAATGACTCCTCACAATCCGAGGACCAAATGAAGGCAACATCTTTCCGAGTAAGCTGAGTCAAAGGCCTGGCCAACTGTGAAAAATTCTCGATGAACCGACGGTAATATCCCGCTAGACCCAAGAAACTACGAATCTCAGCAACCGTCGTCGGTCGAGACTAGTTCAGCACTGCCTCTATCTTACTAGGATCAACAGATATCCCTTCATTAGAAATCACATGACCGAGAAATACTATCCGATCAAGCCAGAATTCACACTTACTTAATTTCGCATATAGCTGCTTATCTCGTAACGTCTGTAGAATAATCCTCAAATGCTGTGCATGCTCATCTTTGTCATGAGAATAGACAAGAATATCATCTATGAAGACGATGATAAATCTATCCAGATAATCTCGAAATACCTGATTCATCAGATTCATAAAGACTGCCGGTGCATTCGTCAAACCGAATGGCATCACCAGAAACTCATAATGCCCGTATCTGGTCCTGAAAGCAGTCGTAGATATATCTGAGTCTCGTACCCGCATCTGATGGTATCCAGATCTCAGATCTATCTTCGAATAAACAGAAGTACCCTGTAGTTGATCAAACAGATCATCAATCCGCGGCAAAGGATACTTATTCTTGATGGTGACACGATTCAACTGCCTGTAATCAATACATAATCGCATCGATCCATCCTTCTTTTTGACAAACAAAACAGGTGCTCCCCACGGAGAAACACTCGGACGAATATATCCCTTATCAAGCAGATCCTGTAACTGCTGTTTCAATTCCCTCATCTCTGACGGTGCCAGACGATAAGGTGCTCGGGATATAGGCGTAGTTCCTGGTACTAGATCAATACCAAATTCAACCTCTCGAACCGGAGGAAAACCAGGAATCTCATCAGGGAATACGTCAGGAAACTCGCTGACAACCGGTAGCTGATCAATACCCGTACTACTCATGGACATATCAACTGCATAGATGAGGTAGCCCTCCCCACCTGACTCCAAGACATGACATGCCTTCAGAGCCGAAACAAGTGGCATCGGAGGTCGCGCACCCTCACCATAAAAGTACCAACTATCACCCTCAACGGGATGAAACTGTACCAGACGCTGATAACAATCCACAGTAGCGTGATACAAAGTCAGCATATCTATTCCCAAGATACAGTCAAAATCCGTCATCGCTAATATCATCAAATTAGCCGATAACACATTACCCTCAAACTCCAGAAGGCAACCCATCACTAGACACTTAGTTACTATCTCTTGCTCCAACGGAGTAGATACAACTAAATCCATATCTAATGATACGTAAGGTAATCTATGTCTCTTAACGAAGCGACTAGAAATAAAGGAATGCGATGCTCCCGTATCAATTAATACAAGTGCAGGAATACCACATAACAAGAAGTTACCTGCCAACATGCGATCGCTTCCCTCAGTAGCCTGCTCCTGAGACAGAGCAAACACCTGCCCTTGAGTCTGGGGACGATAACCAGAAGAACTCTGTGGTGCTGGCTGCTGACGTGGAAAAATAGAAGCTTGAGATCCAACTTGTGATCCCGATCCACTAGCAGAACCCATGCGCTGAGGACAATCTCTCCGCAGATGTCCCTGCTGACCGCAAATATAACAAGCACCAGTAGCTCTCCGACATGAAGCTGCAGGATGCTTCCCACCACAATGGCTACAAAACTCCTCCTTCTTCTTCTTCTTCCCAAAACGGAACATACCTCGTGAACCACGAGATCCAGATGAAGTAGTAGGAGTAGAAGAAGACGTAGGTACAGATGGCACAACAGATTGAGCTCGAGGCTCAACAAATCCACTAGGCTGTGCTGACATCATCAACTGTCCATGCCTGTTGCTAGTCTCCACAAGACGGCAACGGTTCACCAAAGTCTCATAAGATACCGGGTCATCACAGACGACAACCTGAGAGTAGATATCTTGGTTCAGGCCTTGCAGAAAGATATCATATTTCGACGCATCACTCTCATTGATATGAGGACTGAAAGGTAGCAGATCAAGAAATCGCTGTTGATACTGATCAATAGTCATTGATCCTTGCTTCAAAGTAAGCAACTCCATAGATCGTGCTTGGCGAACAGCCGGAGGAAAATACAATTTCTGAAACTCCCGACAGAAATCCCCCCAAGTCACCTGTCCTCTCTCAGTACGTGCCTGAGCAACCTTGGCATCCCACCAAAAACGTGCTCTATCCTCTAGAACGAATTCTAGAACTTCCAATTTCTGCTCCTCAGTACACTCAAAAGCTCGGAACGTGCTCTCAAGTTTAGACATCCAGCTTCTAGCTTGTTCAGGATTCTCGCCTCCCACTAAGGGTTTCGGTCCTACCTGCATAAACTTATTAATAGTATAGCGACGTCGACCCTCATGAGGACGATGTTGATCATCATGATGATGATGGCGACGATGATGATGACCACTTCCCTGGCCAACACTACCGTGACTCTCGTCAGCCATATCCTGAAAAAAATTGCACATTAAAATCCCAAATGCGCAAGAATTACTCACGACTAAACTAAATCCCAAGTACTAATCCCAAAATCTATGCCTGGCTCTGATACCAAAAATGTAGTGACCCTGCATGGAATCACCTACTAACTGGCAACTAATAGCATGCATTAAACTTAAATACAGCAAAATACTTAACAGAGTAAAAACGTGCGGAAACGTAATCCATAATTTACATATCAGCTTAGTAATATAATCCAGGCTTAAATCTGTAGTGATACAACCATATCGAAATTCTTAAAAGTAAACATTATACAGCTAATAAATCGTGCTGTATAAAAACTTTCAAAGCTCCTGCTCCCTAGTCCTGCCTTGAACTACCAGCTCCGTCCATCCTGCGACCTGCCCCATGGAATAGGGTGTCCAAGATAACAACTAGGACGTGAGCGCTACGCCCAGTACATAGACATGAGTAAACATATGTATATAATGCATGCAACATGATGACTGGTACAGGGTCATCTGAAAAGTCATGCTCAGAACCGGCGCCATATGAGTGCTGCCACCGCACGGATCAACCTCTGGGTGCAACCACACTCGTCTAGTACACCAGAGTAGACAGACATAAATGCCCCCGCCGTCGCGGTACTCTCAGTGACAGACTATCGAGTATAGAGCTGAGCGGCTCTATAATCAGGTATAACAAGAAATAGGCTCAACGTGTATATGCCCATGACATATGAGTATAGAAAACGGTAAATCATACATCATGCCATATAATAATGCCAAATAAATGCAACATATAAACATGTATACTCGCTGGCAATCTCAGTCAATGTGTACGTACCTCTAGGCTAGTTCAAGTATAATAGGATCCTAGGTTCCAAACCTATATTCAAAAGTTCACCGTATCACTACATAAATTCTATAAGCCTTAACTAAGCTAATAAGTACTCCCAAAACTTAAATATATTCCCGGACCATACCTTCGTCCGTAGTTAGCCCTTTGGAGTCGCTAGTCCCGGATGACTATAACCACACCTTGGTTATTCCAGAACCTCTATTATAACTGATAGGGCCCTCAAGTGTATATCTCACACTATATAACTGAAGAAGGAAACGCGGGAATTCGTATTTCAAAACTGAAGCAAATGAGCCCTATTTATAGCCAAAATCTCGGCAACGATCGGAACCACCAATCTCGGGATCGGAGCTTCCGATTCCAGCTCATTCTGTGCATGTCCGACACGTCGGGATCGGAACCACCGTTCCGGGATCGGAACTTCCGATCGAACCCCCGATCAACACTTGTCAAAACTCACGGCTGAGTCATCGAGCATTGCTGGCTGGCTGAGATCGGAACTTCCGTTCCTGATCGGAACGTCCGATCTCCGTGCATCCGATCTGCTTCCAAAGTGGTCAGGATCGGAGCTTCCGAACTGGGATCGGAGCTTCCGATCTGGCCCAAAGTCAAAAGCCCAAATTCCTCTTCCGAAGTCCAATAACACTCCGAAATAGATCAATTACCAACCCCTAATCATGTTTAACATATTATTATCTTAAAATGGGTTCCGGGTTACTACAAGCCTTGCCCCGGTTGTCTTCTAGGTACCAGACGTTCCTCCCTACCCTCCGAGTTATTTTGTAAGGTCCTTCCCATTTTTCTTCTAGCTTTTTTACATCTCCTGCCGGGTTAACCTTCTTTAATACCAAGTCTCCTATATGGAAGTCTCGGGGTTTGATCTTTTGATTGAACGCCTTGATTATCCTGTTCCGATAAGCTTCCATTCGAATAACGGCCCGCTCTCTTTTCTCCTCAATCAGGTCTAACTCTTGCGTCTGGTCCATGGCTTCTCCTTCCTGGTAGGCTTTCACCCGGGGGGAGATCTGTCCAATTTCTACTGGGATCACGGCCTCGGACCCATACACCAGGCTGAAAGGTGTTTACCCTGTGGCCGTTCGGGGGGCTGTGCGATAAGACCATAGCACACCCGGGACCTCCTCCACCCAACTCTTACCAGCACCAAAGAGCTGGGTCTGCAGAGATTGGACGATGGTCCTGTTAGTTACTTCTGTTTGTCCATTGCTCTGCGGGTATGCTACGGAGGTGAATGTCTGCTTTATCTTCATCTCTGTGCACCAATCCTTCATTTTCTTTCCCTGGATTTGCCTCCCATTGTCCAAGACGAGCTTCCGGGGCAAGCCGAATCGGCAGACAATGTTCTTCCAAATAAATTCCAACACCGCTTCTTTAGTGATTCTTGCCAAAGGTTCAGCCTCTACCCACTTAGAGAAATAATCCACCGCTACTAGTAAGAACTTCTTCTGTCCGGGGCCTGTGGGGAATGGTCCCACGATGTCCATGCCCCACTGATCAAAAGGGCAAGAGGCCCACACCGTCTGTAACTGTGTTGCTGGTTTACGAGAGAAGTTCCCAAACCTTTGGCACCCTTTACACATTTTGACTACCTGCCGGGCATCCTACTGCAGGGTGGGCCACCAGTATCCTGCTAACAAGGTATGTCGGGCCAAGCTCAGAACCCCTCCGTGATCTCCGCAGCAGTCTTCATGTATTTCCTGAAGTACATAACTCACTTCTTCCCGGGTAGGCACCTTAGCAAGGGACCCTGAAAAGATCGCCGGTACAATTTTTCGTTAACCAGGGTAAATCGAGTTACCTGCCTCTTGAGCTTCCGGGCATGTGCCTCATCCTTAGGAAGGATCCCCGTTTGAAGGTACTTGGTGAGGGGAGTCATCTAGGATTCCTCCTCGGTCTCTTCTGCTTTTCCTTTTATGGCCATCACTGATCCGGACTGCTGTATCACCTCCCGACTATCAATACTAGTCAGAGATGATGCCATCCAGGTTAGGGCGTCCGCCTCGGTATTATGCTCCCTGGGAATTTGTTCAATGCTCCAACTAGAGAATTCCTCTCCCTGCTGCTTGATAAGCCCCACATACTCTTGTAATCTCTTCTCCCTGATGCTAAAGGCCCCCTGGACTTGCTGCACTACCAGTTGAGAATCCGAATACACAATTACGTGCCCTGCTCCTGCCTCCCGGGCCAACTTCAAACCTGAGACTACCGCCTCGTACTCCGCTTCATTATTAGATCTGAAAGAGGATAACCTTATCGCAACTTTAGTTTTCTCCTGAGTGGGAGAAATGAGGATTACTCCCAACCCGCTTCCTTCCAAACTGCTAGCCCCATCTACAAAGACTCTCCATACCTCTTCCTGACCATAGGTGATGACCTCGGTCAGAAAGTCAGACAAAGCTTGTGCCTTAATAGCCGCCCGAGGTTTGTATTCTACATCATACTCTCCTAGCTCAACTGCCCACTTGACCAATCGGCCTGAGTGTGGGGACCTCGGGTTGCTAATCTTATCTCAAGGGGCAATTAATGAATAATCATCAACAAAGTTTGATAATTAAATCAAGCCTCAAGATAATCAACAAGCACAAAATTTATTTATTTATTTATTTATTTTTTTCTAAACCCATGGTGGCTCGCTCGAGCGAGCAATTCTTGGGTTGACACACCCAACCATGGCTCGCTCGAGCGAGCCTAGGGTGCCGCTCGAGTGAGCCCTACTCTGCCCGGCTTGCTGAAATTATGCTCTTGAGCAGTTCTAGTTGGTTTTCTCCTGTCTAACCATCTAGATATAACAAATAGGAAATATAATGAAGAATTACAAGAAACATTGGTGATATATAGATCTAAATCTCAGTTGTTTACAACAACTCATAAATACAAAAGAGATGTCATCTTATGTAAGTTCACCATATCATACGACAGCTGCTAAGACCCGAAGTCACCACGTGCTATTACTCTTCTCTCGAGCTATCCAAGCTATGACTGACTTTCTCATGCCCCAACCTGATGCAATGCACACATACAAACAAAGCAACAGCCGGATAACTCCGGTGAGAATAACTCTCAGTATGAACAACATGCATATACATCAGTTAAAAATATGATATCTATATGCCAAATGATTCATAAATCTCCAATCATGTAATAACAAGTAAAACATACTAGTATATTTGTTCATCTCTAATACCAAGCATATAAACTCATTCAAATCTTGAATGTCATAACATAACATGCTAGCATTTATAAACGCATATTCTAAACCATAGAAATCTCTAGGTTAATGCATAAATGCAATGCATGTGCCAAAGAATAGGCTATCAAATCTGGTATCAAGAAAATCGTAGTTCTGGGATCCCGGGGAAATAAAATCTTTAACCGACCACTGACTCTCCCAATCGAGGTGGTGTTAAATATCTCAATTTCCCTGACTTTGGTGCAACTATAGTGAGTCATCTAGCTCTGGAAAATAAATCTATATTCCGTTCCATGAGTCATCTGACTCTGGAAGTAAATCTACATTCCATGTCACTCACTACAGTTCTCCAAACGTCATCTGCACTCTAGGCCATTCTGCCCTCTGTGCTATTCGGGCTGGAGTTCAAGATGAATGCAACACAATCTGGATGCATTAAATATACATAAGCTAAAACAACATCTTGAACACATCAATCAAATAATCATATAATCACTCAAGGATATCAACATATCTGCAAACATCATATACTATATGTAAAACATGTTCAATACAAAACATAATATAAATCAAAGAAGACAAGTAAACATTTACATAAATATTCTAGGACTTCAAGAAGATAACTATCTTGAATAATCTATCCCATTTATGTAAACGTAAACCATAACATATATGCAAACATGCATGTATGTGATTTTAGGAAACTCGATACTCAAAAACAATCTCGAGTTATTCTGCCCATCTTATTAATGTTTATTCATACCTTTCAATATTAAATCTGAAGTACTTGAACCTCGCAAGGCTTTGCTCAAACTTGGCTCAATCTGTTCATTCCAACTCTTGCTCATTCACCTTGCTAGTCAAAGATCTTGTTTGCTTCAAACTTCATTCGACTCGAATTCTTCGATTCATATTATTATCGCTTTGAATACTTTGACTCGAGATAGATGATCTTCATCTCAAGTCTGAAAGGAAGTATTATACAATTCACAATCATCTTCCAATCCCATTCAATGCTTAATGACTTAAAAACTTGATCAAAGAACCGAAATTCAACCTACGGCATACCGATTTCGAAACCGTAAATCTTAACAACTCTAAACTTGATTCACAAACATGAAATCAACATTCTATGAATCATATCATCTTCATTCTCTCATAAAGATTTCGAAATCAGCCTTTACAATTTCATAATTTCATCAACTATAACCCGACGGCGTAACGATGCGAATTCGATAATTTCAAAACCATTAACATCAATCTTACTATGATCTAACCATGATATCATCACCAATTTAATAGCATAATCTCGAAATAGACAGCCCCATATTTTCAGAATTGCAACAATTCTTTCAAAAATCAAAAACATGTCCAAACGACGATCTTTTCTCGATCCGTCTTAGATATGCTATCGTCGAATAGGCTAGAACATGTATATACAATCAAATCTTAATTCTAGCAACATCATAAAATTCAAACATGGTAGAACTTCATAAAACTTACGTCAAAATGTAGCACTCGGAGCTGTGATCGTAAATATATGTTCAATCAAAAATTCTACCGGGCGAATCGAAAGATATCGGAGTTTAAAAGTGCCAAAATGGCTTGGAACCCCTTTTCTCTTCCTCTCTCGGTTCTTGGCTGGGAATTCTGATGCTTTTCCCTTCTTTACATGTTTTTATGGCAAGTTTCAAGGCAATTTGCACTTTGGTCCCTGAACTTTGGCCTAATTGCAATTCAGTCCTCGGACAAGCGATTTAATTCAATTTCAATCCTAAATAATTTAAGAATAATAGAATTTCATTCTAAACTCTAAATATTCTCAAATTAAATATTCTCGAATTAAAATTAAATCATTTTGGACCTTATCGCATTTTAGTCCTTGAACTACTCAATATTTGCAAATGGGTCCTTGCTCGGATTTCATCCTCAAATTCAATTCTTGATATTTATAATCTTGGAATTCACATCTTAAATTCCATAAATATTAATTCAAATATTTTTAATCTTTTTAATTTAAGAATTCCGGATATTAAAATCTTAAAATCCGAAAAATCCTCAAATTAAATATTTCTGACCCGAAATTGAAATCTCTAATTTTCATACATTCTTATTCATCTTTTCTCTCTTATTCGGAATTTAAATCTTAAATCCCGTTATTAAGAACTTAATATTTTCGGGCCTTACAATTCCTCCCCTCTAAGGAATGATTTCGTCCTCGAAATCGCATTAGATCTTACTGTTGATTCTCGTAAGCTGTATAGCTGACTGAAGTAATACTGACTTCAATTCTCTAAGCTTTCGATATCTATTCTGATATCTTCTCTTCTATCGTATCTTAATCTTCTTTCTGATTGCTTCTGCAATACATATAATCACTGAGTCAACTTATATCTAAGTTGCTCTTTCTCGTGATCTAACTCTGCATTAGTTAGTCTGTCTTGCTTACAATCTTATTGACTTCTGTTGTATCTGAATTGAATTCACATACATATTCTAGCTGATATTCTTCAGCCAATGCATATGGATAACAATTCATCTATCTGACAATTCACGATTGAGTATTAATCAACTAGCTAGATTAAATACCCATAGCTTATAAAATCTCTTTCTGAACCTAATGATGCTTGGGAAAGAATTTCTTTTTTGATCATTCTGTTCAGGCTTCAAATCTCTATCTGTTACTCATCTACTAGCTCTGTTAATGCTGCTCTATTCTTATTCTGTTCGAAGCAATCTTCACATTCTCTATCGTTTCTTGACTCATATCTGGTCTGATAGCTGATATTTCTGTAAGATTGTTTCAATATAAAGACAATTCTGTGTTTCTGATCAATCAATCATCAAAATATTGTCGTTATATCTATCAAATAGCTGTCACAGGAATCATAGTAATCACGTGGCAAATAATCAATCAACTAGTACCGAATCTAGTACTATAGTTCTGAGCATATCCTCGAAAATCTGGATAATCACATCTGATAGTCCACTAATCAGAGGATGGTATAATGCAATCTCATACAACCAAACACTCAGAACATCTGACAATCAATGCCACAATCTAGAAAACAAATCTAAAGTCTCTATCTCGACAATAGATTTTAATAATTCCTGTAATCTGATCATCTTGCTAAATGCATAACCAGTATCTTTTTATGTTTGTATCATATCTAATACAACAAAATTCATACATATGTAACTAAAGTCGTGACGATTCGAGTAGATTCAAACTAAAGTCGTTCACAAAGTTGATCTGTTTTCAACTCTTATGTAACTAATCTGTTACATAAACCACTTGCATTCTTCTTTTCTGCTTCTTTTACTGGAATTTTAGTATTGGTACTGTCAATTCTGTCGTATCTATTTTCAGTTCTTCTTCCAATACTAATTTCCAAGTACTGACTACGTGTAAGTCATACATGTTTAAACAATGGAATGAATATTCAATCTATTGTCATTTGCCTCTTTCAGAATCTGATATTTAATATCTAGAATATCTGGCATAATCAAATGATTATTCACCGCAAAAATTCATCTGTTCTGCTCTGCTGTCTTATCTCTTATCTTAATCTAGCGTTCTCACGCAATATGTTGCTTTTATCTTTCCAAACCAATTCGAGTTTAGCTTGGATCGCAACAATTTTGATCGTTTGATTATCTGTCAAGCATAAACATTCAACAAGTATATATCTGTACTCAATAAATCCAGCAATTAGCTAAAACCCATAAATCTTACTGATGATCTGAATCTGAATTTCTATCAGTTACGAGCCAAATACATCAAGATATACTGAATAAACACATCAAATAATCAATAATTCTCAAATTTCAAATCAAAGGAACTCGCTCAATTCAAAGTCATCCAAAATCAACTATTCTGAATGACAAAATCTGCTAAGTGAAAACAACTCACTTGCATTTCAAAACTCAACGCAAATGAATCAAAACAGACTCTAGCAAGGGAATAAGAGTCAATCAAAATCGATCGAGGTCGAATACAAAAACCTCAGAATCGATAGCAAGAAATTCAAGAATCATGATTTCTATGATGGAATAGCTTCAGCAAAATTGAAGAAAAAGCAAAACTGTAACTGATTTTTCTTATTCTCTATTGATATGAGTTCATTTATTAATTCTTTATTCTCAGCTGACAATAGTCAAATATACTCTTTTCGACTTAACTTATTGTCATAGAATTAATCATCATTTCGGTACTACATAACTCTTTTCTACGCAATCTTATAGCTGTTTCTGCAGTTCTTCAGTTCAAGTAATGCTCTTCTATACGAGTTGCCATAATACTTTCGTACTAGACATCTGTGGGGACCTCGGGTGCTAATCTCATCTTAAGGGGCAATTAATGAATAAGCATAATTAATTAGACAATAATAATTCAATCTGAATAAAATTAATCAGAACATTTGGCGACGCAAAACTATACATTTGGCGATGAAAAATCACGTCGCAAAAAAGAAACAAATTTTTTTTTTCAGAACCCCATGCGCGCCCGTGCCCCTCTTCAGGCGCGCCCATGCATGGGTTTCGGGCCGAATCTGGAAAAATGCTAAACATAACAGTTTTATATCTTTGTCTTAGCTTTCCAATGCCACCAACCAAACCCTAATCGGAGTTTTCAGTAAAAAGTTATACTCATTCTACCAAGAAGGATCGGTGCAGAAATTTACAAAAATTACCAAAGGCTACAACAAAGATCAAAGTTGCTAGGGCTATCACAAACCTTAAAAATTGCATACATAATCTCAACATGTCCCAAGCATAAACACATGCATATCTAGACATAACAATGATCGCATACATGTTTCTAAGGTACAATACAATAAACTCAATTCTAAGTTTTCAAAGCTCGAACTAAACCAACACCTTCTAACATGCATTTGACAGCAATCTATTCTTAGCCCGAAGTCACCACATGCTACTCTTTCTCAATCTCGAGCTATCCAAGCCACTTCTGACTCGCTCATGCCTCAAACCTGATGCAATGCACACATACAAACAAAGCAACAGCCGGATAACTCCGGTGAGAATAAATCCCAGTATGAAAGACATGCATATACACCATATAAGCATATTGAATCTATATGCTATAAGAATTCTAAATCATCAAAACATGTAACAACATGTAATCATAGAAATATACTCCATTCTTAAATCCTTGAAGCATAGCTATTCATCTAAAGCAATATCATTTCAAGCATATCAATACATTCATATCTAGAATGGCATATCACAACATTCTAGCATTTATAACTGCATATTCTAAACCATAGAAATCTCTAGGTTGATGCATAAATGAAATGCATGTTTCAAGGAATAGGCTATCAAATCTGATATCAATAAATCATAGCTCTTGGGATCCCGAAAAATAAAATCTTTAACTGTCCACCAACTTACCCAATCGAGGTGGCGTTAAATATCTCAATTCCCCTGAATTTGGTGCAACTATAGTGAGTCTTCTAGCTCTGGAAGTAAATCTACATTTCGTGCCACTCAACTACAGCCCTCCAAACGTCATCTGCACTTTAGGACATTCTGCCCTCTGTGCTATTCAAGGTAGGATTCAAGATGAATGCAACCTAATCTGTATGCACTAAATAATCTAATACATCTTGAACACACCATTCAAACATCATTCAAGGCAATAATAAGAAGTACATCACATAAAAACACTTAAACAAGTAAGTATGTGATTTTAGGAAAACTCGAAAACCACCAAGTTCTCGAGTTGTTCTACCTGGCGAGGATAATGTCAAATCATACCTTTGATCTGGATTCAAACATATTGAATCGTTGAAACTATAGTGAGTCTTCTAGCTCTGGAAGTAAATCTACATTTCGTGCCACTCAACTACAGCCCTCCAAACGTCATCTGCACTTTAGGTCATTCTGCCCTCTGTGCTATTCAAGGTAGGATTCAAGATTAATGCAACCTAATCTGTATGCACTAAATAATCTAACACATCTTGAACACACCATTCAAACATCATTCAAGGCAATAATAAGAAGTACATCACATAAAAACACTTAAACAAGTAAGTATGTGATTTTAGGAAAACTCGAAAACCACCACGTTCTCGAGTTGTTCTACCTGGCAAGGATAATGTCAAATCATACCTTTGATCTGGATTCAAACATATTGAATCGTTGCAAAGACTTTGCAAATGCTTATCCACTTCAAACTAGCCACATCTGTCATCAAAATCTGCTCATTTCAATCGTTGCTAATTGAAGATGTTCTTGATTCAACTTCAAACACTTCAAGTCATTCGAACCCGAACTCGTCGATTCGACTTCGATAATCTTCGATTCAATCTCGTTATAATCTATTCAAGTCTGAAATGAAGTATTAAGCAATATCAAATCATCTCTCAAACTCATCTCAACTCATCAAGGCTTAAACAACTTCAATTGTTGATCAAATGATCAAAATTCCAATCGACAATGCCGTGATTCGAAACCGACAATTCCAACAACTGAATCATCATCTAAACATTGATATATAACTCATATAATTCCTATTTCATTGCTAAAAATTTGAAATCAATAGCATGTATTTCTAATATTCAACAAACACAAACCGACGGCGTAACAGTCCGAATTCGATATTTCCAAAAGCATAACATCAATATCATCACTACCTTAACACTATAACCTCCTCAAATATGCAGCACATACACGTACATATCAATCAAGAAAATTCAGATTCTTCACAATTCTTTCAAAATTCGAAAACATGTCCAAACGATGATCTTTTCTCAATCCGTTTTAGATATATTATCGTCGTATATTCTAGAACACATTTATACAATCAAATCTTAATTCTAACAACAACTTAAAATTCAAACATGGTAAAACTTCATAAAACTTACGTCAAAACTTAGCAATCGGAGCTGTGATTGCAAATATATGATCAATCGGAAATTCTACCGGGCGAATCAATTTTTACCGGAGCTTTAAAGGGACAAAAACGGCTTGGAACCCTTATTTCCCCATTCTCTCGTTTGTTTCTTATATGGGCTGAATAATTCTGATGAATTCCACAAATTACACGTATATACATAGCAAGTTGCAAGGAAATTGCACTTTGGTCCCTGAACTTTGGCATAATTGCAAATTAGTCCCCGGACGAGCGATTTAATTCAATTTCAATCCTAAATAATTTAAGAATAATAGAATTTAATTCTAAACTCTAAATATTCTCAAATTACATATTCTCGGATTAAAATTAAATGATTTCGAACCTTATCGCATTTTAGTCCTTGAACTGCTCAATATTTGCAAATTTGGCCTTGCTCGGATTTCATCTTCAAATTAAATCCTTGATATTTATAATCTTAGAATTTCCATCTTAAATTCCATAAATATCAATTTCAATATTTTTAATCTTTTAATTTAAGAATTCCGGATATTAAAATCTTAAAATCCAAAAAATCCTCAAATTAAATATTTTTGACCCGAAATTGAAATCTCTAATTTCCATAAATTTTTAACTTCATATTTTCTCTTATTCGGAATTTAAATCTTAAATCTCGTCATTAATAACTTAATATTTTCGGGCCTTACAATTCCTCCCTTCTAAGGAATGATTTCGTCCTCGAAATCGCATTCGATCTTACTGCTGATTCTCATAAGCTGTATAGCTGACTGAAGTAATACGTACTTCAATTCTCTGAGATTTAGATATTTATTCTGATATCTTCTCTTCTATAGTATCTTATTCTTCTTTCTGATCGCTTCTGCAATCATATCTATTCTCTTGAACATATAATAACTGAGTCAACTTAGATCTAAGTTGCTCTTTTTTGTGATCTAACTCTGTATCAGTTAGTCTGCTTCTCTTACAATCTTATCGGATTCTGCTTAATCTGAGTTGAATGCACATGCATATTCTAGCTGCTATTCTTCAGCCGATGCATATGGATAACAATTCATCTATCTGACAATTCGGGATTGAGTATTACTCAATAAGCTAGATCAAATACTCACAGGGATCAATTATTGATTCACTTCTGAAATATCTTTCTGAACCTAATGATGCTCGGAAAAGAACTTCTTTGCTGATCATTCTCTTCAGGCTTCAAAATTGAGATATGTTTCTCATTTGCTAACTCTGTCTATGCTGCTCTGTTCCTATTCCGTTCAAAGAAATCTTCACATTCTCTATCTTTTCTTTACTCATATCTGGTCTGATAGCTGATAATTCTGAAATATCGTTTCATGATAAAAACAATTCTGTTTTTCTTATCAATCAATTTCACAGGAATTACGGTAACCAAGGGGCAATAATCAATCAACTAGTACCAAATCTAGTACTATAGTTCTGAGCATATCCTCGGAAATTTGGATAATTGCATCTGATAGTCCACTAATCGGAGGATGGTATAATGAAATCTCATACAACCAAACACTCATAACATCTGACAATCAATGCCACAATCTAGACAACAAATCTAAAATCTCTATCTCGACAGTAGATTTCAATAATTCATGTAATCTGATCATCTTGCTAAATGCATAACCAGTATCTTTTTATGTTTGTATCATATCTAATACAACATATTCTTGAATCTTTCAAAATCTACTACAATATAAATCGCAAAATCATGACGATTTGAGTAGATTCGAACTCAAATCTTCCGAAAATTTGATCTTCTTTCAGCTCTTATGTAACTAATCTGTTACAGAAACCACTTAGGTTCTTCTTTTCTGCTTCTTTTACTAGAATTTTAGTATTGGTAATGTCAATTCTGTCGTATCTGCTTTCATTTCTTTCACCAATAATGATTTCCATGTAATGACTACATGTAAGTTATACATGTTTAGACAACTGAATGAATATTAAATCTATTGTCATATGCCTCTTTCAGAATCTGATATTCCATATCTAGAATATCTGGCATCCTCAAACGATTAATCTAATTTTCATTGCTTGATCTAATATCAATGTTGCTTTCATCTTTCCAAACCAATCGAGTTTAGCTTGGATTGCAACAATTCTGATTGTTTGAGTATCTGTCTAGAAACTCAAGTACAAAAAGTACAAAAATTACAGATCTATACTCAATCGATCAAGCAATTAGCTAATTCCTTCTTTCTATTTCTCAAGTCAATGGTAAATCATGCAATCAACCCATAAATCTTTCTGGTACTCTGAATCTGAATGTCTATCAGTTACGAGCCAAATACTTCAAGATACACTGAATAGACACATCAAATAATCAATAATTCTTAAATTTCAAATCCAAAGAACTCACTCAAGTCAAGGGCATCCAAAATCAAATATTCTGAATGACAACATTTGCACAGTGAAAACAACTCACTTGCATATCAAAACTTAAAGCGAGTAAATCAAATCAGACTCTAGCAAAGGAATAAGAGTCAATCAAGATCGATCGATGTCGAATACAAAAACCTCAGAATCGATATCAAAAAATTCAAGAATCATGATTTCTATGATGAAATAGCTTCAGCAAAATCAAAGAAAAGCTCAACTGTAACTGTTTTTTCTTATTTTCTATTGATATGAGTTTAGCTATTAATTCCCTTTTTACAATAGTCGAATATTATCTTTTCGACTTAACTTGTTGTCATAGAATTAACAATCACTTCGGTACTAGAATAATTCTTTGCTAATAAATATTCTGTTGTTTTTGCAGTTCTTCAGTTCAAGTAGTGCTTTTCTATACGAATTTTTATAAGATTTTTGTACTAGACACCACTCTATATAGAACTGCATTCATATCGTAGAAAGGTCGGAATATGTCATTGAACTATTTCTGTACATTCTAATCACTGACATATCTGTCAATTCTAGGTTAATTCTATACTAGTTCTGTATATCGACTAGAATTCTTCCGACATTCTTCTACGGTCATCATGATATAACCAATACCGAAATAAAAAAATCTAATTTCTGAAACCATATCATAACTTTCTAATCATTTCTATTGCTTAATCAGTGCACGGATTCAATCAGATGTTAACTGATACTCAGTTATTGCATTAATATCTATAATGCATGCTAGCTTAATACCCAAGTCGTATATTATCACATCCAATCTTATTTCCTCAAATCTGCATTTCATCTTCTCAAAGACAAAGACTCAGCAAATACAATTAATAAAGGTTCAACAGATACTTATTATAGCATAACAAATCACGGATCTATGACTGTATGCCATATCACCATATATAAACATGTTAACTAAAATTACTTCAATTACCTGCAATTTTATTATCAGGTGCAATTTGAGCCAAATAATATGTAATTTCTTATTGTCAATGAGATTATTCTATCTTCGGATTTCTTCTTAATCTGCTTAAGCTAGGTAGGGTATTCTTCTCTTTCTTAAAATACTGATTCTTAAACATGATCATTCTTTGCTGCTGTTGTCACTATCTTTTGCTTCATAGCGATACTGCTATGACATCTGTAGTGGAGGTGATGATAATAGTTTTCTCAATTACATAGGCGTGAATCAAATTCTACTCTGCTTTGTACAATCGGTTCGTGATTTCTTTATTCTGTCACTGACTTCAATCAACTTATTCAAGTTGTTATGCTTATATTCTGCAAATTCTGCTTTTCTATCTTCTCTATCAAACACAGAAAGAAACAATTCTGTTTACTTACCTGCCAAATCATTTCAGTACGTCTTCTCTTCAACAAGCTCTTCTGTATACTTCACCAACTTCTTGCTAAGACATGGAGTTGATATAACATCAGGCTGGTTCTATGTTCATCTGAATATTCTTCTCTTGAATAACTGATCCAGCTCGTCAAATCAACCCCTTTCTAGACATAGCATATTTTGTATCTTTCTGAGTTGGTGATTAATGGCTTTGGAGTTGTTCATCTAACATACTCCTCAGGGCAATCATCATATCGATCGGCTCAAAACCTTACCTCAACACTGTTCTGTTCTGTTCTGTTCTGTCTGAGGTTCTCATGCTATCTGCACAATCTGTCTTATTCGATAACAGAAGCAATATATAATGCAGAGATTATAAAAGACAATTCAGTATACAACATATAATATCATGCTTCTGAATAGAACACATACTTGCAAATGCTCATTTTTTTCAAATAATACTTGCTTACAACGAATTCACTTATTCTGATGAATTCAATAAATCATGCATACATATCAGTATATAAGCATGTAATTCTCATATCAGTGAAGCAAGCAGTGTTCAATCAATATATAATGTTCGCATACAATTTCTCAATTCAAGTAAAGCATAATAATGCAATACTATAAATGCATGCGACTCAATCTACCCTGCTCAACTTCTATCTTACTCCAAGACTTTATGCTCTGATACCACCTGTTGTGGGGACCTCGGGTGCTAATCTCATCTTAAGGGGAAATTAATGAATAAGCATAATTAATTAGACAATAATAATTCAATCTGAATAAAATTAACCACAATATTTGGCGACGCAAAACTATACATTTGGCGACGCAAAATCACGTCGCAAAAAGAAACAATTTTTTTTTGTTTTCAGAACCACATGCGCGCCCGCGCCCCTCTTCAGGCGCGCCCATGCATGGGTTTCGGGCCGAATCTGGAAAAATGATAAACATAAAAGTTTTATATCTTTGTCTTAGCTTTCCAATGCCACCAACCGCACCCTAATCGGAGTTTTCAGTAAAAAGTTATACTCATTCTACCAAGAAGGATCGGTGCAGAAATTTACAAAAATTACCAAAGGCTACAACAAAGATCAAAGTTGCTAGGGCTATCACAAACCTAAAAAATTGCATACATAATCTCAACATGTCCCAAGCATAAACACATGCATATCTAGACATAACAATGATCGCATACATGTTTCTAAGGTACAATACAATAAACTCAATTCTAAGTTTTCAAAGCTCGAACTAAACCAACACCTTCTAACATGCATTTGACAGCAATCTATTCTTAGCCCGAAGTCACCACATGCTACTCTTTCTCAATCTCGAGCTATCCAAGCCACTTCTGACTCGCTCATGCCTCAAACCTGATGCAATGCACACATACAAACAAAGCAACAGCCGGATAACTCCAGTGAGAATAAATCCCAGTATGAAAGACATGCATATACACCATATAAGCATATTGAATATATATGCTATAAGAATTCTAAATCATCAAAACATGTAACAACATGTAATCATAGAAATATACTCCATTCTTAAATCCTTGAAGCATAGCTATTCATCTAAAGCAATATCATTTCAAGCATATCAATACATTCATATCTAGAATGGCATATCACAACATTCTAGCATTTATAACTGCATATTCTAAACCATAGAAATCTCTAGGTTGATGCATAAATGAAATGCATGTTTCAAGGAATAGGCTATCAAATCTAATATCAATAAATCATAGCTCTTGGGATCCCGGAAAATAAAATATTTAACTGTCCACCAACTTACCCAATCGAGGTGGCATTAAATATCTCAATTCCCCTGACTTTGGTGCAACTATAGTGAGTCTTCTAGCTCTAAAAGTAAATCTACATTCCATGCTACTCAACTACAGCCCTCCAAACGTCATCTGCACTTTAGGCCATTCTGCCCTCTGTGCTATTCAAGGTAGGATTCAAGATGAATGCAACCTAATCTGTATGCACTAAATAATCTAACACATCTTGAACACACCATTCAAACATCATTCAAGGAAATAATAAGAAGTACATCACATAAAAACACTTAAACAAGTAAGTATGTGATTTTAGGAAAATTCGAAAACCACCACGTTCTCGAGTTGTTCTACCTGGCGAGAATAATGTCAAATCATACCTTTGATCTGGATTCAAACATATTGAATCATTGCAAAGACTTTGCAAATGCTTATCCACTTCAAACTAGCCATATCTGTCATCAAAATCTGCTCATTTCAATCGTTGCTAATTGAAGATGTTCTTGATTCAACTTCAAACAATCAAGTCATTCGAACCCGAACTCGTCGATTCGACTTCGATAATCTTCGATTCAATCTCGTTATAATCTATTCAAGTCTGAAATGAAGTATTAAGAAATATCAAATCATCTCTCAAACTCATCTCAACTCGTCAAGGCTTAAACAACTTCAATTGTTGATCAAATTATCAAAATTCCAATCGACAACGCCGTGATTCGAAACCGACAATTCCAACAACTGAATCATCATCTAAAAATTGATATATAACTCATATCATTCCTATTTCATTGCTAAAAATTCGAAATAAATAGCATGTATTTCTAATATTCAACAAACACAAACCGACGGCGTAACAGTCCGAATTCGATATTTCCAAAAGCATAACATCAATATCATCACTACCTTAACACTATAACCTCCTCAAATATGCAGCACATACACGTACATATCAATCAAGAAAATTCAGATTCTTCACAATTCTTTCAAAATTCGAAAACATGTCCAAACGACGATCTTTTCTCAATCCGTCTTAGATATGCTATCGTCGTATATTCTAGAACACATTTATACAATCAAATCTTAATTCTAACAAAAACTTAAAATTCAAACATGGTAGAACTTCATAAAACTTACGTCAAAACGTAGCACTCGGAGCTGTGATCGCAAATATATGATCAATCGGAAATTCTATCGGGCGAATCAATTTTTACCGGAGCTTTAAAGGGACAAAAATGGCTTGGAACCCTTATTTCCCCATTCTCTCGTTTGTTTCTGATGTGGGATGAATAATTCTGATGAATTCCATAAATTACACGTATATACATAGCAAGTTGCAAGGAAATTGCACTTTGGTCCCTGAACTTTGGCATAATTGCAAATTAGTCCCCAAACAAGCGATTTAATTTAATTTCAATTCTAAATAATTTAAGAATAATAGAATTTAATTCTAAACTCTAAATATTCTCAAATTACATATTCTCGAATTAAAATTAAATGATTTCGGACCTTATCGCATTTTAGTCCTTGAACTGCTCAATATTTGCAAATTGGCCCTTGCTCGGATTTCATCCTCAAATTAAATCCTTGATATTTATAATCTTGGAATTTCCATCTTAAATTCCATAAATATCAATTTCAATATTTTTAATCTTTTAATTTAAGAATTTCGGATATTAAAATCTTAAAATCCAAAAAATCCTCAAATTAAATATTTTTGACCCGAAATTGAAATCTCTAATTTTCATAAATTCTTAACTTCATATTTTCTCTTATTCGAAATTTAAATCTTAAATCCCGTCATCAATAACTTAATATTTTTGGGCCTTACAACATCACTCTATATAGAACTGCATTCATGTTGTAGAAAGGTCGAAATATGTCATTGAACTATGTCTGTACATTCTAACCACTGACATAGCTGTCAATTCTAGGTTAATTCTGTACTAGTTCAATATATCGACTAGACTTCTACTGACATTTTTCCATGGTCAAACTTGATATAACCAGTACCGAAATAACAAAATCTACTTTCTGAAACTCATATCATAAATTGCTAGTCATGTCTATTTCTTTATCAGTGCACGAATTCAATCAACTGGTAACTGGTACTCAGTTATTGCATTCATATTTGTAATGCATTCTAGCTTGATATCTCACGCCTGATATCAGCACATTCAATCTTATTTTCTCAATTCTGTATTTCATCTTCTATGACTAATCTTACAAATGTATTCCATTTACTCAAAGGCAAAATTTCAGCAAATACGATGAATACAGGCTCATCAGATACAGATTATAGCATAAAAAATCACTGATCTATGAATGTATGCTATGCAATCAATATATAAGCGGTTAACTAGAATTAACTCACTTACCTATAATATTCTTATCTGATACAACTTGAGCCTCATTTTCTGCCTATGACCTTATCTGTCATTCAAATTTTCTCTTAATCTGTTTCAGCTGGGGTAATCATGCTTATATGTCTTCATCTGCTGGCGTTTAGGATGAATCAATCTTTGCTGCAGTTGTCACTATCTCTTGCTTCATAACTATACTGCTATGAAATGTATAATGGAGGTGATGATCATATGTTTCCACAATTACAGAGGCGTAAATAAAAATTCAACTCTGCCTCGTACTACCGGTTCATGATTTCGTTCCTCTATTACTGGCTTGACATCAACTTATGTTTTTATTCTGCAAAGTCTATTGTTCTATCTTCTTTAGCATATACGGAAAGAAACAATTTTGTTTACTTACCTACCAAACAATTTCAATACTTATTTTGGCAACTTCACCAACTTCTTGCTAAGTCATGGAGTTGATATAAAATCAAGCTGATTCTATGTTTATCTGAATATTCTTCTCTTGAACAACGGATCCAGCTCTTCAAATCAACCCCTTTCTAGACATCGCATATTCTGTATCTTTCTAAATTGATGATTAATAGCTTTGGAGTTGTTCAACTAACATACTACTCAGTGTAATCATCATATCGATCGGCTCAAAAACTTACCTCAACACTGTTCTGTTCTATCTGCGGTTCTGTTCTGTCTGAGGTTCTCATGCTATCTGCATAGTCTGTCTTATTCAATAACAGAAGAAATATATATGGCAGAGATTATAACATACAATGTCAGTATAACATACATATAATCTCATGCTTCTGAATAGAACACATGCTTGCAAATTTTTATGCGTTTTCACATATTACATGCTTAAAACGAATTCACTTATTCTAATGAATTCAAAAACTCAGGCATACATATCAGCATATAAGCATGTAATTCTATCAGTAAAGCAAGCAGTGGCAATCAATACTCATTGTCGCATACAATTCTGTAAAGCAAGTAAAGCATACTCCTGCAATACTATAAATGCATTCGACTCAATCTACCCCGCTCAACTTCTATCTTAGTCCAAGACTTTATGCTTTGATACCACCTGTTGTGGGGACCTCGGGTTGCTAATCTCATCTCAAAGGGCAATTAATGAATAATCATCAACAAAGTATGATAATTAAATCAAGCCTCAAGATAATCAACAAGCACAAATTTATTTTTTTTTAAACCCATGGTGGCTCGCTCGAGCTAGCCTCACCTCTCACTCGAGCGAGCAATTCTTGGGTTAACACACCCAACCATGGCTCGCTCGAGCGAGCCTAGGGTGCCGCTCGAGCGAGCCCTGCTCTGCCCGGCTTGCTGAAATTCTGCTCTTGAGCAGTTCTAGTTGGTTTTCTCCTGTCTAACCATCTAGATATAACAAATAGGAAATATAATGAAGAATTACAAGAAACATTGGTGATATATAGATCTAAATCTCAATTGTTTACAACAACTCATAAATACAAAAGAGATGTCATCTTATCTAAGTTCACCATATCATACGACAGCTGCTAAGACCCGAAGTCACCACGTGCTATTACTCTTCTCTCGAGCTATCCAAGCTATGACTGACTTTCTCAAGCCCCAACCTGATGCAATGCACACATACAAACAAAGCAACAGCCGGATAACTCCGGTGAGAATAACTCTCAGTATGGACAACATGCATATACATCAGTTAAACATATGATATCTATATGCCAAATGATTCATAAATCTCCAATCATGTAATAAAAAGTAAAACATGATAGTATATTTGTTCATCTCTAATACCAAGCATGTAAACTCATTCAAATCTTGAATGTCATAACATAACATGCTAGCATTTATAAACGCATATTCTAAACCATAGAAATCTCTAGGTTAATGCATAAATGCAATGCATGTACCAAAGAATAGGCTATCAAATCTGGTATCAAGAAAATCGTAGTTCTGGGATCCCGGGGAAATAAAATCTTTAACCGACCACCGACTCTCCCAATCGAGGTGGTGTTAAATATCTCAATTTCTCTGACTTTGGTGCAACTATAGTGAGTCATGCATCTAGCTCTGGAAAATAAATCTATATTCCGTGCCATGAGTCATCTGACTCTGGAAGTAAATCTACATTCCATGCCACTCACTACAGTTCTCCAAACGTCATCTGCACTCTAGACTATTCTGCTTTCTGTGCTATTCGGGCTGGAGTTCAAGATAAATGCAACACAATCTGGATGCATTAAATATACATAAGCTAAAACAACATCTTGAACACATCAATCAAATAATCATATAATCACTCAAGGATATCGACATATCTGCAAACATCATATACTATATGTAAAACATGTTCAATACAAAACATAATATAAATCAAAGAAGACAAGTAAACATTTACATAAATATTCTGGGACTTCAAAAAGATAGCTATCTTGAATAATCTATCCCATTTATGTAAACTTAAACAATAACATATATGCAAACATGCATGTATGTGATTTTAGGCAACTCGATACTCAGAAACAATCTCGAGTTATTCTGCCCATCTTATTAATGTTTATTCATACCTTTCAATATTAAATCTGAAGTACTTGAACCTCGCAAGGCTTTGCTCAAACTTGGCTCAATATGTTCATTCCAACTCTTGCTCATTCACCTTGCTAATCAAAGATCTTGTTTGCTTCAAACTTCATTCGACTCGAATTCTTCGATTCATATTATTATCGCTTTGAATACTTTGACTCGAGATAGATGATCTTCATCTCAAGTCTGAAAGGAAGTATTATACAATTCACAATCATCTTCCAATCCCATTCAATGCTTAATAACTTAAAAACTTGATCAAAGAACCGAAATTCAACCGACGGCATACCGATTTCAAAACCGTAAATCTTAAAAACTCTAAACTTGATTCACAAACATGAAATCAACATTTTATGAATCATATCATCTTCATTCTCTCATAAAGATTTCGAAATCAGCCTTTACAATTTCATAATTTCATCAACTATAACCCGACGGCGTAACGATGCGAATTCGATAATTTCAAAACCATTAACATCAATCATACTATGATCTAACCATGATATCATCACCAATTTAATAGCATAATCTCGAAATAGACAGCCCCATATTTTCAGAATTACAACAATTCTTTCAAAAATCGAAGACATGTCCAAACGATGATCTTTTCTCGATCCGTCTTAGATATGCTATCGTCGTATAGGCTAGAACATGTATATACAATCAAATCTTAATTCTAGCACATCATAAAATTCAAACATGGTATAACTTCATAAAAATTACGTCAAAATGTAGCACTCGGAGCTGTGATCGTAAATATATGTTCAATCAAAAATTCTACTGGGCGGATCGAAAGATATCGGAGTTTAAAAGTGCCAAAATGGCTTGGAACCCCTTTTCACTTCCTCTCTCGGTTCTTGGCTGGGAATTATGATGCTTTTCCATTATTTACATGTTTTTATGGCAAGTTGCAAGGCAATTTTCACTTTGGTCCCTGAACTTTGACCTAATTGCAATTCAGTCCCCGGACAAGCGATTTAATTCAATTTTAATCCTAAATAATTTAAGAATAATAGAATTTCATTCTAAACTCTAAATATTCTCAAATTAAATATTCTCGAATTAAAATTAAATCATTTCGGACCTTATCGCATTTTAGTCCTTGAACTACTCAATATTTGCAAATGGGTCCTTGCTCGGATTTCATCCTCAAATTCAATTCTTGATATTTATAATCTTGGAATTCACATCTTAAATTCCATAAATATTAATTCAAATATTTTTAATCTTTTTAATTTAAGAATTCCGGATATTAAAATCTTAAAATCCGAAAAATCCTTAAATTAAATATTTCTGACCCGAAATTGAAATCTCTAATTTCCATATATTCTTAAATTCATCTTTTCTCTATTATTTGGAATTTAAATCTTAAATCCCGTCATTAAGAACTTAATATTTTCGGGCCTTACACTAAGGCATCCGGATGAGTCATCACCCGACCCAAAGGGCTATTGGTTAAGACAGTGATCGGATGAGATAAAAAGTAAGGCCGGAGTTTTCGGGAAGTCAAGATGAGGGCCAGGGCCATCTTTTCCATTTCACTGTACCGCATCTCAGGTCCATTTAGAGCGTGACTTACATAATAAACTGGCTTTTGATCTTCTCCCTCTTCTTTTATTAGCACTGCTTACAGCAAACTCTGTCGTGGAAATATAAACCCATAGCCTCTCCCCTGGCTCAGGCTTAACCAAGATAGGCAGATTTGCCAGATGCTCCTTCAACTCCCGGAAAGCTCGTTCACACTCCTCACTCCATCCAAACCTCTGAGCCCTCCTCAACACTTGAAAGAAAGGATGACTCCGATGGGCAGACCGAGCAATGAAGCGAGACAGGGCAGTGATTCTTCCGGTCAACCGCTGTACCTCCCTAATGCAGGAGGGTGATGGAATCTCCTTCAGGATCTTTATCTTCTCCGGGTTTATCTCTATTCCTCTTTCGGTCACTACAAATCCCAAGAATTTCCCGCTTTTTACTCCAAACACTCACTTAGCCGGGTTGAGCTTCACCCCATACCTTCGCAAGGTACTAAAGGTTTCTTCCAAGTCAGGAATAAAATGGTCTCGGGTCCTGGATTTCACCAGAATATCGTCCACATACACCTCCACATTCCAGCCCAATTGATTTTGGAATACTTTATCCATCATCCTTTGATATGTGGCTCCTGCATTTTTTAACCCGAAAGGCATAACCACATAACAAAACGTTCCTCCCGACGTAACAAAACTGACCTTATCCTGGTCCTCCTTATCCAGGGGAATCTGATGGTATCCTTGGTAGGCATCCATAAAGCAAAGCAGCTCATAACCGGAGGTAGAATCCACCAATTGATCAGTCCGGGGCAGGGGATAGCAGTCCTTTGGGCAGGCTTTGTTTAAGTCTCGAAAATCCATACACATTCTCCACTTCACTGTACTCTTGGGTACCAGCACCACGTTAGACAATCAACTAGGAAACTGTACCTCTTTGACGTGCCCTGCTTCCAGCAGCTCCCGGACTTGTTCGGCAATGACCCTGTCCTTCTCTGCTCCAAAGTGTCTCTTCTTTTTCTTGACAGGCCGGGATCCCGGGAGGATATTCAACTTGTGCTCAGCCAAATGAGCTGGGACTCCCGTTAGCTCTTTGGGAGACCAGGCAAATACATCCGCGTTCTGGGCCAGGCAAGTTTTCAATTGCTCAGCCAAAGCAGGCTCCAGACCCCGAGCCATCCGAGCAATCCTTCCTGGCTGTCCAGGCATTACCTCCACCTCCTCATATTCCTCCTTTAATTCCTCCACTGCGCATACTCCTCCTGTTGCGGATCATCCCTTCTCTCCTTTCCCCGGGCCCTCTTATTGTCCACTCGGATGGTGTCCGCATAGCATCGTCGAGAGGAATGCTGATCTCCCTTTACCTCGCGCACTTGATTTCCCAACGGAAATTTGATCTTCTGGTGGTATGCAGAGGCGACAGCCATAAAAGCATTCAGGGCCGGTCTTCCTAGGATGATATTGTAGGAAGACGGGGCTTCCACCACGGTAAAGAGGGCCATGACAGTCTTCTTTATATCGCCCGATCCCAGGGTGATTGGTAGCCACACTTCTCCTCTGGGCCGAACGGTATGTCCTGCGAACCCATATAGAGATGTTTTCACGGGATGGATCTCACACCCCTGTAAGTCCATTTGCTCGAATGCTTCTTGGAAGATGACATTTACAGAACTCCCCGAATCCACAAACACCCTTCTCACGTCATAGTTAGCAACTCGAGCCCGGATAAGTAAAGCGTCGTTGTGAGGCAGACATACCCCTTCCAAATCCCCCGGCCCAAATGTAATGATTGGGCTGGGGTCCATTCTCCGGGCCTCGATTCCCAGGCTTTCTCTTTTACTCCAAGATTTTTGAGCCCTATTAGAGTCCCCATCAGTGGACCCTCCCGAAATCATGTTGATCACTCCTTTAGAAGATCCCTCTCGGGGTTATTTTTCTGGCCTTTGAGGCATCATCTCCCGAGCTCTTGGAGGGTTGGGCTTATTGGCCCGTGTGATATCGATCCGTGGCACCCAGGGATGTCCCCGCTGGTTCTTCTCCACGTGCCTTGCTTCCTCTGGTACAGACTGTCCTGGCTCTGATATGAGCCTCCGGCACTCACTGGTGTCATTGGTGTTTACCCAATGTATCGAGCAATATTTTCCCGGCCTCTTTGGAGTCAACGGTTGGGCATTCTTCTCACATAGATGAATCTCTCGGTCCCGAGCTATCCTGTGGGGAGCATAGGTGGCAAGCCTCCCTGGTTGATCCGGCCTTCTTTTCCCTGGATTACTCTGGTTTCCTTTCTCCCTGTGTGCTTCCTTCTTGTCTTTTTCCCTCTTCTGCCGCTGGGCTTCTTCCATGTTGATATATTTTTCAGCTCGAGCCAAGAGGTCCTCAAAGTACCGGGGAGCCCTCTTGACTAAAGACCAAAAAAATTCTCCTTCTTTAAGTCCCTGTGTGAAAGCGGTGATTTTGGTTTCCGACGCACATGCAGGTACTTCCAGGTCCACTCTATTGAACTTTTTAATATAAGCCCTCAGAGACTCCTCGTTCGACTGCTTTATTTCAAAAAGGCTAAGAGTGGTCTTTTTATATCGCTTGCTACTGCTGAAGTGTTGTAAAAAGAATTCCCTGAATTCTTTGAAAGTCTTAATACTACCTTCTTCCAAGTTTTCGAACCACCTTTGAGCAGAATCCACCAAGGTAGTCAGGAATACCTTGCACTTAATTTGATCACCATAGCAATGTAACATTGCCACGTTCTCAAATCGGGTCGCATGCTCCTTTGGATCAGTGCTACCATCATACTCCTTGATTTTGGCAGATTTGAAATGGATCAGCAATGGCTCCCTAATGATTTTCGAGGAGAAAGGACAACCCAGGCTTTTGACCCGCGAAGATTCCCGCGGGTCCGTGTTCTCCAGTTTTTCTATTTTTTATTTCAGCATCTCCAACTCCCCCGCCATGGTGATATTGGCGGACCCGGCATGTGAGTTTCCCTCCTCTTCCAAGTGTATACCTCTGCTCTTCTCTTTTTTGGGCCTCGGCTCCTGTTCTTTTTCTCCATCTAATCCTTTTTCATTCTCCTTTCCTTGGCCATCCTTTCCTCCTTCTTGCTGCATTGCCATGACTCTTTGTACCGCGGCGTCTACCATAGCATTCATTTGTTCTTGAATTGCGGCCACTGCTCGACGAGAGCTTTCTGGATCATCAATGATGGTCATATCTACGCCTTGAACTCACTTTCCCACAGACGGCGCCAATGATGCGATTATCATAAAATGACTACCCGGGGGCGAGTAAACTCCCGGATGGAAAAGATAGGTGAATATATTTGAGAGAGTGAGTCCTGCTTCATTATCCAAACCTCCCTTAGCTTTTATAATGGCCCGCTTGGGCCTTCAATGATTACTGGGTATGGGCTAACTGACGGCTTTTAGGGTGATGGAACGGCCATCACGTGTGATTAGACATCCCGTATTTTAAGAAAAGAGCCCACTCCGTTGGAGCGTGGTCCATAATGATTTGGTCGGGGATTTGATCCTGACACACTCTAAGCAGACGTGGCTGTTTTTTGGCCTTGAGAATAAAGAAAACTTGGGCCCCCCAGCTTTGCTTTCTTTTGCTCTTACCCGGGTTCTCCCCAGACCTCCCGGGGTCTCCTGAATTCTCAGACTTCCTGGGTTATATCATCGTTCGAGATACTCCTGGCACCCGGGGGTATATCTGTTGGAAAACTGGCGAGTTCCCAGACCAATTACGATTGATACCCGGTGCAGCGGAAGTTTAAAAATTTTTCATGGAACGTTTCCATGGTATGGGTATCAACCGTTCATCGATTGAATTACGTGTGTGTAAAATTTAAATAACAATTAAATAAATTTTACCTCAAATCTCGCAACGAGATTAATGGACACCAACAGAACAATTCTGCTCTTGTTGTCTCTCCCTGGAACCGATGAACGCCTTCAATCAGGTCCACGAACAGAGGTTTAATCCCTCTGATAGATTGCACTAGAAAATCTATCAGAAGTTTTCTGCGAAGAGATTACACGAATCTGATTCGTTATTCCTGACCGCGATTCAAAATCACAGACCGGAATTTTCTCGGGCAGAGCAAAGGGAGGGGAAGGTCATAAATTTTGAGAGGGTCTAGGGTTTTCGAAATTTGCTCTCAAAATTTATGACCTGTTGTATGTAATTTCTGTACTGAAATAACTTATTTATAATGCAGGCCACTAACACCTTAGGGCCCATTAGTCATAAGCTGGGGCCCGACAAGCAAAGCCCGCTCGTTCAGAAATTAATATAAAATTCATCGTGACTCCGATTGATGAAACGATTTCACCAATGTGCACAGAAACCATTTCTGCACGTTTTAAAGTCAAAATAAATTTTCCTGAATCCGAATTCAGTGGTTTCCAAAAATGTCCATCCCTATGTCATTTTAGGAAACCCTACTCCCTTACTCTTAATTAAGAAGTCCAACTCCTTAGTTCATTAAATTTAACTCTTTAAATTTAACTATCTCAACGGGGATTAAAACTCCATTACACTGTGTGACCCTCAATGGTTCAGGGATACAGCTAGCCGTGGGCTCACAACTCCTTGTGACTCGGAACAACACTTTCCGACTTGCCCAACGAATCATGGTAAAGCGCCTAGCAACATCGCCCCATGATTCCCTAGGTATCACTGATAGTGCCTACAAGAACCAGTAGATTTTGGTTAGCGTACAGTACGGTCCCTTCATCCATATATCCCGATCGAATCAACAACCATTGGTATATCGAGAGTCGCTCAAGATTCGATAACTATGCAATGCATCTTGAAGATCAAATTAGTGACATCGCATGTGCTACTAAGAAACCATTTCTTAAATCACATCAAGTACTCTGGCCAGAGATTTGTCACACTAATATCTCCTCAGATCGCATAGGATATCCACACTCGCAAGTATGTGGTGAATCCTTGACAACAATGCATTGACTCCTATATGTGTCGTAACTGTACCCAATCTCGACACCTGATGACCCCCTCAGAGTCGGTAAACGAGTCAAAGCACAGTACTAGCATATAGAGTCTCCATGATGTTTCAAGTCGTAAGGACTAATGGTGTACAACCAAAACCGCGGACTTTATCCACTCGATAAGTGATAACCACTTGGAAAGTCCGGATAGGGTAGTTCGACTATTCATCCTATGAATATCCATTTGCATGCTTCGAACATCTCCATGTTCCCTACCAATGAAACGTGGTACTCCGCATCGCAAATGCTAGTCTCAAACTCGAGCGATCCTTATCCTTATTATCGGACGGCTCAATCGACTAGGAACGGTTTTAGAATATACAGTGACTATAAGATGTATTTCATGATAGACATCTCCATGTTCTACCACATCTTACATACACTATAGTATATTCAAGGTCTTTATCAAAACAACAATAGTATATCACAATATAACAATATGAAGTAATATAAAGTCATTGCCATAAAAGTGTAAATAATATTAAACAAAAGATTGTTTATACAAAGAGTCAACAAAGCCCATAGCCACACAGTTGGCTCACTGGGCACCCACTCTTACAATCTCCCACTTGCCCTATAGCCAACTAGTCATACTACGTAGACCCATTGCTTCGCGATGTTTGTCAAACAATGGTCCTGGCAAAGGCTTAGTAAGTGGATCAGCGATATTGTCTGCAGAGGCCACTCGTTCGACACTGATGTCTCCTCTTTCCACAATCTCCCGGATTATGTGGTATTTCCTCAGTACGTGTTTGGATCTTTGATGAGACCTTGGTTCCTTTTCTTGAGCAACGGCACCCGTGTTGTCGCAGTACACCGGGACTGGACCAACAAATTCAGGAATGACGCCCAACTCTTGGACGAAATTCCTCATCCAAACGGCCTCTTTAGCAGCAGCTGATGCTGCAATGTATTCAGCCTCAGTGGTGGAATCCGCTGTGGTGTCCTGCTTGGAACTCTTCCAAGAGACAGCACCGCCATTGAGCATGAACACAAATCCAGAGGTTGACTTCGAGTCATCCACATCACTTTGGAAGCTAGAGTCGGTATAGCCTTCCAGTTTGAGTTCTCGTCCTCCATAAACCATGAACATATTCTTAGTCCTTCGCAAGTACTTAAGAATGTCCTTCACGGCTTTCCAATGCATCTGACCAGGATTAGACTGATATCTGCTCGTGACACTCAGAGCAAATGCTACATCCGGTCTGGTAGATATCATCCCATACATGATACTACCTATAGCTGACGCATATGGTACATGTGTCATATTCTCTATCTCTGCATCAGTCTTGGGACACATAGACTTGGATAGAGAAACTCCATGACACATGGGTAGATGTCCTCTCTTGGACCCATCCATTGAAAACCGTTTCAATATGGTATCGATGTAGGTTGATTGAGTGAGTCCTATCATTCTCTTAGATCTATCCCTATAGATCTGTATCCCAAGAATGTAGGATGCCTCACCCAAATCCTTCATCGAAAATCTACCTGATAACCATATCTTTGTTGACTGCAACATCCCTACATCATTCCCAATGAGTAGGATGTCATCAACATAAAGTACTAAGAATGTCACCGCATCCTTAACTACTTTCTTGTACACGCAAGGTTCCTCCGGGTTCTTGATGAAACCAAAGTCTTTAATTGTTTCATCAAATTTCTGGTTCCAACTTCTTGATGCTTGTTTTAGACCATAAATTGATCTCTGAAGCTTGCATACCTTATGCTCGCTTCCCATGGATGTGTACCCCTCAGGCTGCTTCATATAGATTTCTTCCTTAATGTCTCCATTAAGAAAAGCAGTCTTCACATCCATTTGCCATATCTCATAGTCATACCATGCAGCTATGGCAATAAGGATTCTTATGGACTTGAACATTGCAACTGGTGAAAAGGTTTTGTCATAGTCAACTCCTTGCCTTTGAGTATAACCTTTAGCCACCAATCGCGCCTTGTAGGTCAATACCTTACCATCAGGCCCAAGCTTTCTTTTGTAGATCCATTTACACCCTATTGGAACAATTCCATCGGGAGGATCCACTAAAGTCCAGACTTGGTTAGTATGCATCGAATCCAATTCTGACTGCATAGCTTCAAGCCATAAATTCGAATCCGCATCAGAAATTGCTTCCTTGAAGCTTCTTGGATCACATCCAATGTCGGGTTCATCTTGACCCTCTTCAAGAAGAAGACCATATCGAACTGGAGGTCTAGAAGTCCTCTCGGATCTTCTAGGTGCAGGCGTGTCCAGCAATGGTTCCTGAGGTGTGGGATCGTTATTTTGTATTTCGGGTTCTTCTCGAACTTCTTCGAGTTCCATCATCTCGCCTTTCTTATCCAATAAGAACTCCTTCTCCAAGAAGGTGGCATTCCTAGAAACAAACACCTTTGTTTCAGCAGGATAATAGAAATAATATCCGATTGAATTCTTCGGATACCCCACAAAATAACACAAGCTGGATCGACTATCCAACTTATCTCCCACTGTCCGCTTCACGTAAGCAGGACATCCCCAAATCCTCAAGTACGAATACTTAGGAGCTTTGCCATTCCATAACTCGTATGGTGTTTTGTCCACTGCTTTAGTGTGGACGTTGTTCAACAACAATACCGCCGTTTCAAGCGCATAGCCCCAAAACGAAGGTGGAAGCTCAGTGAAGCTCATCATGGATCGAACCATGTCCAACAAAGTTCGATTACGACGCTCCGATACACCATTAAGCTGTGGTGTCATAGGAGGAGTCCACTGAGAGAGAATCCCATTCTCTTTCAGATAGTCCAAAAACTCGGTACTCAAGTATTCTCCACCTCGATCCGATCGAAGTGCTTTAATACTTTTACCTAGCTTGTTTTCTACTTCAGCCTTGAATTCTTTGAACTTTTCAAATGCTTCAGACTTATATTTCATTAAATATAAATACCCATACCTAGAATAATCATCAGTAAAGGTAATGAAGTAGGTGTGGCCATGTTGAGTCCCTACTCTAAATGGACCACAAACATCTGTATGGATCAAATCCAACAGATTTTGACTACGTTCAGGCTTCCCCTTAAAAGGAGATTTAGTCATTTTCCCTTTTAGGCAGGATTCACAAGTAGGTAGAGAGTTAATATCAGACATATCAAACATGCCCTCTCCCACTAGCTTGTTCATCCTCCTTGAGGAAATATGACCTAGTCTAGCGTGCCAAAGGTTTGCCGGGTTTTGACTATCGATTTTCCTTTTGTTTGTTGTTGCCGGTTTGTCAATACAATTCACTGGAACGTCTTTTAGTTTTAAATTATATTGATCGTTTTCAAGTTGTCCATTTCCAATTAAACATTCATTCTTGTAAATACTGCAAATCCCATTCACAAAATTACAAGAATAACCATCTCTATCAAGCATAGAAATAGAAATAATGTTTTTAATTAAATCTGGCACAAATAAAACATCTCTCAACAATAATTTAAAACCATTCTGCAAAATCAAACAAACATCTCCAATGGCCGTAGCTTCAACTCTGGAACCATTCCCGAGCCTCAGCTGGGTCTCACCCATTCTAAGCCTGCGACTTCTTGTCATCACCTGCAAATCATTGCAAATGTGAGAACCACATCCGGTATCCAATACCCAAGAAGTTGTATTAAGTGACATGTTTATTTCGATATAGAACATACCCTTTGCAGTTCCCAACTGCTCAAGATACTCCTTGCAGTTGCGCTTCCAATGACCCGGCTTCTTGCAGTAATGGCAAACATCCTTGGATTTTCCATCGTTTGAAGCCTTTGTCTTTTGCTTCTTCTCGGGTTCCACTTTCTTGGGTGGGGCAGAACGTTTCTTGCCCTTCATACTTGGCCCCTTCTTAGCAGAAGATGAGGAGCCCACCAAGAAAGCTGGCTTATCCTTCTTAAGTGTGGATTCATATGTAACGAGCATATTGACCATCTCTTCAAGGGTGGCCTCTATCTTGTTCATATTAAAATTTATCACGAATCCATCAAATGAAGAAGGAAGAGATAGAAGCAGCAAGTCCACATTGAGTTCATGCTCCAACACCAAATCAAGGGTCGCTAACTTCTGTATGAGCCAAATCACTCGTACCCCATGATCACGGACCGAAGTCCCTCCACGCATGCGGCACGTCATCAACTCCTTAACAGTAGAGAACCTTTCAGCCCTCGACTGAGCCCCAAAAAGTTCCTTGAGTTGCGTGTGAATGTCAGCAGCATTCACCGTGTCCTCAAATCGCCTCTGGAGTTCATCAGACATCGAGGCTTGCATATAGCATTTGGTCTTGATGTCATGGTCACACCATGCATCAAGTTTGGCCAATTCCTCCGGACTTATGTCAGCTGGTGCTTCCTTCGGAGGTGCTTTCTCTAACACGTAGAGCATTTTCTCCGAAGTTAAGACAATCTTCAACTTCCGGAACCATTCCGTATAGTTGGCGCCAGTCAGCTTGTTTTGTTCGAGGATCGAGAATAAAGGATTTCGCGAATTCATTGTATGAAATACTGAAAAGGAAAAACAGACATATATCAATGATTGTTTAACAATTTACTAAGACATAAAATAGGCGAATTTAATTTTATGAATCTCACTCCCACTATTTTAACGATTTCACCACCCTCTAGTGAAAACGGGAAACTTTTTCCTTAGTGAGAACATGGAGTCCAATTGACAAACTTATGGTCCCGAATAATATCAGCCAACCATAATTCTCAAAAGGTAGAGCCCAATTGCTTCCAAAGCAACCCCCATGTATTTACCTCATGTCCAATAAGGGCCCAATAATATGACGCCGTTTAAAGTGACATGTCAAGATGACCCATCAATATTAAGTTGTGATGGACGGTCGCCATGTGGATCCCCCAATAATATGAGCCGATCCCATGGGAGTTCCACCCAACTTACAACATTTGTCGATCCAATGTATAGCTTTCCGACGGATGGGCCCCCCCAATAATATGAGCCGGACCGTATCCGCGGGTAGCATCACATACATTGACCGTTGATGGAAGGTAGGAACATTTAAACAATATTTAAATTTCCTTTATTTATCTTGATATAAATTTTAAATCATATTTAAAATGAGGGATTTTATTTATAAAAATATTTGTCTCATCATTTTTAATTTATTGCATGCATTGCCGGATTCACGCAATTTATGTCTAAACATGCATACAATCATAATATCACATATTATATAGGATGATCGATTCCATTTCTAATTGACCCGTGGTTGCCAATCACGGGTCTTAGTCCAATCCTAGGTAATATGCAGTATGCAAATGCAATCCTATTACATATGCTTCCAATTTACATTTCTTCAGTCTTCATTGTCTGCTGGGCCCACCATCTTCAAATCTTGATCTCCCACTAAATCTAATGTATTTACAATTAAATAACAATGACAAGTAGGGGATACATTTTTAGGGGGTGGGAACGGGCTATAAACCAAGCCCACTTTTATTACATATGACATTCATATCGGGCCATAAACCAGGCCCATTAATAAAACCAACAACAATAAAGACAAAATGTAAATTCCTAACATACACCTACAAAATTGGTCATGGCAATCGATCATCCTTATCCAATAACATTTAATTCAAAATTAATTTATTGGATAACATGCTGTGGCAATTCAAATTTAAACAAGATAAAATCATATTTTATATATAAAATCACATTTCACATATAAAATCATATTTTATCTCCATATCAAATAAAATCATATTTTATCTATAAAATCCAATTTTACAAATAAAATCATATTTTATCTAATATATCATAAGATCATATCTTATCATCAATTGTACCAAAATAATTGATTTCAAAATTCAATTTACGGATAAAATATTAAAATTTTCCAAAAATTCAAATTTATCCAAAATCAATTTTAAAATTTACGGACTCGAACAATTCGATCCGAAATCTCGTGAACCAATCAAAAACAATTTTTGACCGGACCAAAAATAAAATTTTAAATATTAAAATTAATAAAAAAATTAAAAATTAATTTTTCCCGCGGGCCACCCGGGACACTCCCGGGTCGGCCCGCACCCGGGCGCGGGCCGGGGGCAGCCCGGCTGCCCCCTTAGGGCAGCGCTTGGCGCCGCCCCTGGGCGGCGCCGTGCGCTGCCCTGGGCGGCGCCGAGCGCCGCCCTGCGCAGCGCCCAGCGCTGCGCTGGGCAGCGCCGAGCGCCGCCCTGCGCAGCGCCCAGCGCTGCGCTGGGCAGCGCACAGCGCTGCCCTGGGCGGCGCCGTGCGCCGCCCTGGGCGGCGACGGTCGCCGCCTTGGGCGGCGACGGTCGCCGCCTTGGGCGGCGCTGTGCGCCCCCTTTGGGCGGCGCCGTGCGCCGCCCGGGGCAGCAACAATTGCTGCCCCACCGGGCAGCGATCCAATCGCTGCCCGGGTTTTGCCCCGAAAAATTTTTTTTTTTTTTATTAAAAATATTTATTTTGTTTCATAAACCGAGACTCAAAAATTTTGTACAATTGATTATTCAATCGATTGATCTGAGCAACCTGGCTCTGATACCACTGTTGGAAAACTGGCGAGTTCCCAGACCAATTACGATTGATACCCGGTGCAGCGGAAGTTTAAAAATTTTTCATGGAACGTTTCCATGGTATGGGTATCAACCGTTCATCGATTGAATTACGTGTGTGTAAAATTTAAATAACAATTAAATAAATTTTACCTCAAATCTCGCAACGAGATTAATGGACACCAACAGAACAATTCTGCTCTTGTTGTCTCTCCCTGGAACCGATGAACGCCTTCAATCAGGTCCACGAACAGAGGTTTAATCCCTCTGATAGATTGCACTAGAAAATCTATCAGAAGTTTTCTGCGAAGAGATTACACGAATCTGATTCGTTATTCCTGACCGCGATTCAAAATCACAGACCGGAATTTTCTCGGGCAGAGCAAAGGGAGGGGAAGGTCATAAATTTTGAGAGGGTCCAGGGTTTTCGAAATTTGCTCTCAAAATTTATGACCTGTTGTATGTAATTTCTGTACTGAAATAACTTATTTATAATGCAGGCCACTAACACCTTAGGGCCCATTAGTCATAAGCTGGGGCCCGACAAGCAAAGCCCGCTCGTTCAGAAATTAATATAAAATTCATCGTGACTCCGATTGATGAAACGATTTCACCAATGTGCACAGAAACCATTTCTGCACGTTTTAAAGTCAAAATAAATTTTCCTGAATCCGAATTCAGTGGTTTCCAAAAATGTCCATCCCTATGTCATTTTAGGAAACCCTACTCCCTTACTCTTAATTAAGAAGTCCAACTCCTTAGTTCATTAAATTTAACTCTTTAAATTTAACTATCTCAACGGGGATTAAAACTCCATTACACTGTGTGACCCTCAATGGTTCAGGGATACAGCTAGCCGTGGGCTCACAACTCCTTGTGACTCGGAACAACACTTTCCGACTTGCCCAACGAATCATGGTAAAGCGCCTAGCAACATCGCCCCATGATTCCCTAGGTATCACTGATAGTGCCTACAAGAACCAGTAGATTTTGGTTAGCGTACAGTACGGTCCCTTCATCCATATATCCCGATCGAATCAACAACCATTGGTATATCGAGAGTCGCTCAAGATTCGATAACTATGCAATGCATCTTGAAGATCAAATTAGTGACATCGCATGTGCTACTAAGAAACCATTTCTTAAATCACATCAAGTACTCTGGCCAGAGATTTGTCACACTAATATCTCCTCAGATCGCATAGGATATCCACACTCGCAAGTATGTGGTGAATCCTTGACAACAATGCATTGACTCCTATATGTGTCGTAACTGTACCCAATCTCGACACCTGATGACCCCCTCAGAGTCGGTAAACGAGTCAAAGCACAGTACTAGCATATAGAGTCTCCATGATGTTTCAAGTCGTAAGGACTAATGGTGTACAACCAAAACCGCGGACTTTATCCACTCGATAAGTGATAACCACTTGGAAAGTCCGGATAGGGTAGTTCGACTATTCATCCTATGAATATCCATTTGCATGCTTCGAACATCTCCATGTTCCCTACCAATGAAACGTGGTACTCCGCATCGCAAATGCTAGTCTCAAACTCGAGCGATCCTTATCCTTATTATCGGACGGCTCAATCGACTAGGAACGGTTTTAGAATATACAGTGACTATAAGATGTATTTCATGATAGACATCTCCATGTTCTACCACATCTTACATACACTATAGTATATTCAAGGTCTTTATCAAAACAACAATAGTATATCACAATATAACAATATGAAGTAATATAAAGTCATTGCCATAAAAGTGTAAATAATATTAAACAAAAGATTGTTTATACAAAGAGTCAACAAAGCCCATAGCCACACAGTTGGCTCACTGGGCACCCACTCTTACAATATCCACCCGGGGTATCCTACTAGGATATCATTAGTAATTCAAACAAGTGAAATTCATTTGTTTGATCTGTGATCTCAAATTTCATTATAGTAAATAGAACATATATAATAATTAAAAAACCAACAAACAAAAAAAAATTAAAAAAGGGCTACAGAAAATCAACAAACAAAATAAACAAAGGAAAAAGGGAAAAGGTTGCACCGTTGAACCAACAAAATACAAAACAAAACCAAAAAAAAGAAAAAAATTGGCTTCAGCGAAAAAAGGACGCTGCAATTGCAACGTCCCCTGTTTATTGTGGAGTTTTACGATACTTTCATAAAACTCCACGACTCAAAGTATTTTTAAATTTTTTATTTTTAAAATTATTTTTTTAAAAAACCCCACATGTCACCTTTTCTTGTTACATGTGTGAAATACATCAAGAAACCAGCATGCTAAATACTTCTTGTTGATTGTCCTTGCTCAACTGACTTGAAATTAAAAGCATCTCGATTTCTTTAAGATACTAGTATTTTGCGCGTACGTTTATATAATTAACGATAAAAATTAGTAAGTAAGAGTATTTAAATAAATAATTAAAATACAAATTAGTAAACAAATTATATATCGTACAATTAGACAAACAAATTATCTTACAAATTTTAAAAACTTCATTAAATACAACGTTTGTCGTTGAATTTTTGTTGTTATGATCACATATAAAAATTGTTGGAGTCTTGCAATCCGAAGTCATCTTAAATTCGAAAAAACATTACCATTAAGAAATAATCAAAAGATAAATTAAAATTTAAACAAACGAAGTAATCTAGGAATGTTCTAAAATTCAAAAATTTCATCAAAGTTACAATTTTATATCATCTTAGTGATATAAAACGTATTAGAAACACATACTTCACCTCTAAATATTTTTGCACGATGCATTTGAAGAATTACAACAGACTCTTCACTAGTCGTATCCAAATATGTGATGAGGTCATCAACAAAATTTTCCACAAAGTACATGGCAATTTGTTGTTTCTAAATCACAAAAATTGTAGCACGTTCACTAAGCTCTCTATTTATCTTGATACAATTTTGTCTATGACATCTGAAAGAAAAATTATCAGGAAAAAAGTGTTAGATTCATATAAACGTAAATAAAAATAATTTACTTAATAAAAAAAATCAAAAGTAAACAAAAAACGCAATATAATAGGATCAATCCATAAAACATGAAGAAAAAAACCAACTTACCAAATGTTTCATCAGCAACATCTCTATTTCAAATCCCTGAAGCTCTTGAGCTCAGACATCTTTGATGAAAAAATATCATCGATTTGGTCGTATATCGTACTCACATATTTATAAATAGATAGATAAATAGATATCATGAGACAAAAAAATAAATCAACATCATGAAATACACATTTCATCGTGAGATTTTGAATGTATATCGTAACAATCAAAGTTTGATTGGTAAAATCGGTGTGCATATATATATATATATATATAAATATAATTTATTGACCTTTTCGCAGATATTTGGTTAATAGAGATTGATAGATATATGTATATACACACATATATATACACATATTTGACTTCTCTTATGTTAATTTATAATTATTGTTGTTGAATTGTTGGCAATAATTATTTTATTTTTATTCAAATACATGTACTATCTTGGCATAAAATCTTGAAAATTCTGATTTTCTCACTCTCACAACTTTTGTCTAATATATTATGACTTGATTAGTTACATTGAGTGGTAGTGATAATGGTGTATTGGATGTATATTTTTAGAATATATATATTTGGTGGGGGTGTTCGCTCCGGGATAAGGTATTGTCCTTGTTGAGGGCAAACCGAAATACAAATGTTTTTGTTCAGCTAGCGGAACTTAGCGATAATAGCGAGTGAATTTTCATTATTTTCGAAAATTGGACTGTGAGAACGACGGTTATTGCTTTTGCTCACGTATGGGCGTTGGACCGCAACTGCTATTCCAGTGGATGTGTTAGGACCGTCACTTATAATATTTTCGACGAAGAGTTTTCCGAATGCCTGAGAGGATTTTGTCTTCTAATCAATCTCTCGAGGGAATGTGTTTTTTGCAATCCCTTGGAGTAGTATTTTTTATTAAAACCCTTGAGTTAGTGTATTTCACGTAACCTTTTAGGTTGGTGCATTGAATGTAACCCCTTGGGGCTATGATTCTGTATAGTCTTTAAGACTTGGTGAATCTTTTATGATTATCATGACGTGATGAATTTGTGACAGACATTATGACTTGATAAAAAAATTTATAGTCACTATGACTTATTTTAATTGTTTATAGTCACTATGACTTTGTGAATTATTTATAGTCACTATGACTTTTTTGAATTGTTTATAGTCACTATGAATTTTTGAATTATTTATAGTCACTATGACTTTTTTTGAATTGTTTATAGTCATTATGACTTTGTGAATTATTTATAGTCACTGTGACTCTTTTGAATTGTTTATAGTCATTATGAATTTGTGAATTATTTATAGTCACTATGAATTTTTGAATTATTTATAGTGATCACTATGACTTTTTTGAATTGTTTATAGTCGCTATGACTTTTTGTTTTGCTCTAGGAGAAATAACGTAGTGCTTAACATGGAGTACTTAGGAGTGGATCAAGTTCCTAAGATTTTGTCTCATGGGAAAGTCCTGAACCCACTCTATTTGCTAGGTGGTGAGGTATCTCGGAACTGTATTTTTGTCGTCTTGACCTCTTACAGCATCGTGGCTTAGGTAGTCCTACAGGGCTGGCCAAGCCTCTGATGGATGAGTAGCCTTATTGTTGCATGGATCGTGACGTATGAGTTAAGCATTCATTGACGGAGCTGGATTCCTTCCTATATAATTAAATAGAAAAGCAAACAAATAAATATAAGTTTATTATTAAACATAAAATAAATGAAAAAAAATTATATGTAAGGCAAATAAAGTAGGAGCAAGCAATCTATTTTAGCTTGCAGGTATTTTCCCTATGAGTGTAGAGTTTCTGTAGATTGGCACGACTCTCCGCCTTGCGTTATATTTCGTCGTATTTTTCTTCTCGTTTTTTTTAGTGAGGAGTGCAACTCATCAGTTTTCTCGATGCGTATGTATTTTTCGGCTCTAGACAATCATCCAAGGTGTTCAAGGATTTTCCTGCTATAGATTCTTTGAACCTTTCAGGGCGCAAGTTTTGCTGCATTATTTCAGCCAGCAAATCGTGGTTCACGTGTAGGACTTCGTGAACTGCGTGATTAAATTGTCGAACATATTCTCTCAAGATTTCTCCTTCTTTCTGAACAACTGTGAACAGATACGCTGCTGTTTTCAGGTATTTCTTGTTAATTGAGAATTGTTGGATGAAACACTCGGTAAGTTGCTCCAAGTTGGCAATAGATCTGGATGGCAGGTTATTGAACCATGTGAGAGCTCGCCCTGATAACGTTGTTCGGAATATCTTGCAATAAGTAGCATTTGTGATGTCATACAAATCTGCTTTTGCGTATAATTTGTTAATATGATCTTGAGGATCACTAGTTCTATCGAACCTGAGTAGGTTGGGGATTTTGACTCCCTTAGGCAATGCTTCAGATAGAATGGCGTTATTGAACGGGCTCCGACGTGCAGGCAAGATTGCTGACGAATTCTCTCCAGTTACATATGTGTGAGATCCCTCCCCACGGGTTGGATTAGTGGATTTGTTTTCGTCAGAGACGTCGTGAACTATGTGAGCACTTGTTTCACCCTCTTTATGAGTAGTATTTTTCTTGTTCCCCTCAGGATCTTTTTCATTAACATTAGAATTAGTTTTCTTTGGGTCTTCTTTATCAGGGTCACGAGATGATGACCCTATTTAATGAGTTCTCTTGTTGGTGCTCCGGCGTTGACGAGATGTCACGAACTGAGCGACTGCTTCAGTTGCTGCGCGTGCAGCTGTTCATTCCTTTAAGGTTGTCAACGTTTCTTGGGTGAAACTAAATCCAGGCGGTGGTTGGAGAATGGAATTGAGTCTCCATTGCGATTATTTTCTTGATTTGTTTGTGATGGAGTATGCATTCTCAATGATGCAGTGAACAATTTCTGATGAAACTTAAAATTTGTGATTATTTATATGTTAAAAAGTGTGTTTTAAAATTAAAGTTTCATTAAAATTATGAAGTTATATTATTTTAGTGTTATGTGTTTATATTTAAATATTTTACTAAAAATATTGTATTTTATGTTTTGCGCAGGTTTGGTAAAAATAAAATTACTCAAGCTACAAAGGTCATATTGGAGTAATCTCAATTCCTGTAGAATCACAAAAGAGGCATCTTCAACTTTGTAGAAGACAAGAAATTCCAAAAACCTCATTAAGATGATCAAAATAATCAAACATCAAAATAGAGACAGATTTACTTTTACTGTGACTAGTTTGGAGTAAAAATATCATAAGTATTTCATATTTTATCCAAAAGGGGTGAATGATTTGTCAAAACACATCTACAGACAAAAGGCTACGTGATATATGTTTTGTGCAGAAGCCAAATCGAAATTCTAAGGCATCAAACATGCCAATTAAAGTTGGGTCAAGGTATTGATATTCAAGGAGACAAGCACCCACCAACTTTACTATTACACATTTAATGAGTCTTGGACTCTTTCTCTCATTTGGCCTATAAATAGATGTGTTATATAAGCTTTGTAGTGTGCAAAAGTGTAGAGAAATTCCTCACTTGTAAAATAAATATTGTGTGTGTAATAATAAGAGTTTGAGTGTGCATATTTCTCCAAGTTTAAGTATGAAATTTCTTTTATCCTTACTCTTGAGTCTTATGTTCATGGCAAGCTAAATCCGTTTATGTTAAGGTGAAAAGGTTTCATTGTTGGTCAAGTAAGATTGTTTATATTTTGTATATTCTTTTCTTTTCTATTTTTATTTTTACTAATTGATCTTTATTTGTAGGTATAATTTGGATGATTTATTGCTATCTATTTACATCAAATACTTGGTACCTTGAATGTGGTTACCTTGATTTGTTGTCTAATATGATACAATAAATACTACAATAATTATATAATGTAAATATATGTATCAATTTATAATAAATTCATATATATTATTTAGACAATAGCGTGGCTCTGTCGATTGTTCTAAATAATATATTGTGATTTGATCTAATATTTACTTTACCGCAACTAACATTTACTTTCTCGCATCTAACATTTACTTTTCCGCAACTAACATTTACTTTCTCGCATCTAACATTTACTTTCCCGTAACTAACATTTACTTTCTCGCATCTAACATAAAACAAAAGTCATATATTTTATTTAGACAATAGTGTGGCTCTGTCGGTTGTTCTAAATGAAATGTGGTGATTTGATCTAACATTTAATTTTATGTCAATTTATATTTATGCACTTATATATATATTATGGGTATCATATATTAATTATCGGTTAATTTGATATTAATATAGTGGGAACTATATTATATGATATATTTGTTTAAATATTTAATTGTTCTTTTATGTTTATATTTATGCATCTATATATATATATATTATGGGTACCATTTATTAAATATCGGTTAATCTAATATTAATATAGTGGGAACTATATTATATGATATATTTGTTTAAATATTTCATTGTTATTTTATGTTTATTCTTATTTTAGTTTCTTTTATTTATTTTTGTTAACCAATCTTAAATAAACCAACAATGAACCTTTGAAGCCTTGACAATTTTATAATTTGTGTATTTGAATTTTAATAATAATATTTCCATCTATAATATATCATTGCTAAAATTAAACTTACAGCATCCTCTCCGTGGATCGATCTCGTACTCACGAGTATATTACTTGCAGACAACCTACACTTGGGTGAATTACAATTTAAGTTGTAGCAAGTTTTTGGCGCCGTTGTCGGGGAGGTATAAATTAAGTTTAATTTTTGTTATTTATGTTATTTATGTAAATAGTATGTTGTTTTTAATTGTATGATTGTTTGGAGTCATAAACAAAGTGGTAGACTTGTTCGAGTATTTGAAAATATTTTAAACATGGAGGATAATTCTAATAATCAAGATGATAATAATAATAATAATCAAGAACATGAACAACCAAGAACACTTAGGCACCATATGAATCCAATAAGAACTAGTACACAATCTTGTTTAGTTTTTCCTCCTGATGCATCTAATTTTAATTTTAAACCTCAAATTATTCAACTTTTACCAAATTTTCATGGCCTAGATTCTGAAAATCCATATTTGCATTTAAGACAATTTGAGGAGGTTTGCAACAATTATAATGATCAAAATTGTAGCATGGATATTGTTCGATTAAAGCTTTTTCCTTTTTCTTTAAAAGATAAAGCTAAAACATGGTTGAAAAATTTGAGATCAAGTTCAATAACATCATGGGAAGAAATGCAACAACAATTTCTAAAAAAGTTTTTCCCTTCCCATAGAACAAACTCTTTTAAAAGACAAATTACAACTTTTTCTCAAAAACAAGGGGAAACATTTTATCAATGTTGGGATAGATATAAAGAGTTACTTAATACATGCCCACATCATGGTTTTGAAATATGGAGGATAGTTTTTTACTTTTATGAAGGTTTAATACCTAAAGATAGGCTGTAGTGACCCTTACCCAGATCACCTACTAAACAGAACTTAGGCATGCAATTAACTTAATAAAACAGATATCAGAATAAAACTGCGGAAACCAATAACATTATACAATCCCAAGTAAAGGAATCTGTAATTATCCAATAATATACAACCAAATCGAATAGCTGTATAAACCCAAACAACAGTAATAAAGCCTAGACGAAGCTCCAGCTGGCCAACCACTGACTAGCCCCTCCTGGATCCACCCTCCTCGTCCAATCGCAAACCTGCCCCATGGAATAGGGTGTCCAGAAAATACAGAGTACGAGACGTGGGCATAAAACGCTCAGTGCGAGAGTATGAGTATACATGCATGCAAAGTGAACTCCCTATAGACTCGAGGTCAAGGATCAGATAACAGAGACAGACCGGGCCCTGGTATGTAGCACGCTGTGCCGTCGCTTCAGGAGGTGGCTCCCATACCGAGATAACTGTGGATACGCCGGACCCAAATCGATGGAAATCCATCCACTAACAGGATAGGGTACAACCCTACTACAGACATCTCGAAGGAGATACAGCAAGATGCAAATGAATGCAGCATAATATCATGTCATATAAATCATGCAGTCATATAATACATGCATACTCAGTCAGGATATCTCGAACAGTACTTTCGTACCTCAAATACCAGGTAGGCACTACCAGCTCTAAGTCCAAGCCTAAAGTCCGCCTACACAGCGAAATGATACTACTATCATTACAGTGCTCTAAAAGCCTTAACTAAGCTATTGCATACTCCTAAATATTTATAGGAAGCAAAAGCTATACCTTCGTCCGTCGTTAGCCCTTTGATGTCGATGCCTCCAGAACTTGGGCACAACTCCGCTACGACTATCAAACGCCTCTCCGACCTTCGGACCAAGCCTAAGAAGACTAGAACAGCTCGAATATGACTAGAAATAGAGAGGAAATCCGGAATTGGCAAGGAGAAATGAAGTCTCGGCCTTCTATTTATAGACAACGATCGGAGCCTCCGATCCTCGATCGGAACGTCCGAACCTCGATCGGAACGTCCGATCCTGCCATCGGAGCTTCCGAAGATCCTGATCTGCCACGTGTCAAAATATCACTTGTTGACTCCGGATAGGGGTGATCGGAGCCTCCGGTCCTGATCGGAGCTTCCGATCCAGCCACACGTCATGGATGACGTAATATCATCGGTGCCTCCGATCCTCATCGGAGCTTCCGATCCCGATCGGAGCTTCCGATCGTCCCTTCGGAGCTTCCGATCCGTTCGATGCCTAATTGAATTAATTAGCATTAATCCTTTAATTACTCAATTAGGGTTCGGGCTACTACATTCTCCCCCACTTAAGATATTTCGTCCTCGAAATCAGATCTTAAGTACCAAATGCAAATACAGAAATCAGAAACATTCTTTATTCAAATCAAACGTTTACAGAGTTTGCAACTGAATACAACTTAAAGAATGAAATCAAAACAACTCAGGATGGTCTTTACGCATCCTGTCCTCAAGCTCCCAAGTAGCTTCCTCAGTGCCTCGGCGCTGCCACTGAACTAAAACCAAAGGAATGACTTTGTTCCGTAAAACCTTATCCTTATAATCAAGGATGCGAAGAGGTTTCTCAACATAAGTCAAATCCTTGTCTACCTGAACCTCAGACCGCTGCAGAATGTGGGACTCATCCGCCACATACCGTCGCAACAGAGATACGTGGAACACGTCGTGAATACTGGATAGATGCGGTGGCAATGCTAGTCGATAAGCCAAATCGCCAATACTCTCCAAGATCTCAAACGGACCGATAAATCTGGGAGACAACTTGCCCTTAAGGCCAAATCTGAGAATCTTGCGGAAAGGTGACACTCTCAGAAACACTTTCTCCCCGACCTCGAACTGCAAAGGCCTACGCCTGATATTAGCATAACTAGCCTGACGATCCTGGGCAGTCTTAATCCGTTTCTTGATCTGATCAACAATGTCTATCGCCTGCTGGATAAACTCCGGTCCTTCAGCCTGTCTCTCCCCCACTTCTTCCCAGAAGAGTGGAGTACGACAACGTCGCCCATACAACGCCTCAAAAGGTGCCATCCCAATACTAGTGTGATAGCTGTTGTTGTAAGCGAACTCGATCAACGGCAAATGATCCTGCCAGGCTGAACCAAAATCCATGACGCACGCTCTAAGCATATCCTCTAACGTACGGATAGTGCGCTCTGACTGACCATCAGTCTCTGGATGATAGGCTGTACTCAAACTGAGAGTAGTACCCATCGCACGCTGAACACTCCCCCAGAATCTAGAAGTAAACCTGGGGTCCCGATCGCTGACAATGCTCACAGGCACTCCATGAAGTCGAACGATCTCCTGAATGTACAACCGAGCCATGCGATCCACAGAGTACTCTCGGCTATAGGCAATGAAATGTGCTGACTTGGTGAGTCGGTCCACCACAACCCAGATAGCATCACAGTTCCTCGGGGATACCGGCAAATGGGTCACAAAGTCCATAGTGATAAACTCCCATTTCCATTCAGGAATAGGCAGACTGTGAAGCAATCCTCCAGGTCGTCGGTGCTCTACCTTGACCTGTTGACACACCAAACATCTCGAAACAAACTGATAAACACTGCGTTTCATTCCCTTCCACCAGAAACGAGTACGTAGATCCTTGTACATCTTGTTGCTCCCAGGATGAATACTCAACTTAGTGCGATGTGCCTGAGATAAAATCTCCTCTCGCAACTCTTCATCCTGTGGAATCACAAGCCTACCAGACAAACACAGAAAGCCATCTGACTGATAATGAAATCCAGACGAGCTACCCTCGTTAGCTAGACGAGCTAAACGCTGGGTCTTTGAATCAGACATCTGAGCATCTCGGATCCGCGAATACAAGGCTGGCTCAGATAATATCGCAAACATCTGGATACTCTGCATACCTTTCTTATGCTTGAAGGTAAAACCTGAAGTACAACAGTCACTGATCGCACTAGACATCGAACAAGTCTGAAGTGCGGATAGTCGCACCTTGCGACTCAAGGCATCAGCGGTGAGATTAGCAGCTCCCGGATGGTACTTAATCTCGCAATCATAGTCCTTAAGCAAATCCATCCAACCTCTCTGCCTCATGTTCAACTCCGCCTGCGTGAACAAATACTTGAGACTCTTATGGTCGGTGAAGATCTCAAATTTCTCGCCATACAGATAATGACGCCAGATCTTCAAAGCGAACACAATGGCTGCTAACTCCAAATCATGGACTGGGTAGTTGTCCTCGTGAAGCTTCAGCTGTCTAGAAGCGTATGCGATCACATGCCCATTCTGAGTCAGGACACAACCTAACCCCTGAAGAGAAGCATCTGTGTAAACTACATACCCTCCAGATCCTGACGGTAATGCTAACACCGGCGCAGAAGTCAACCGCCGTCGAAGCTCACGGAAATTCTCCTCACACTCGGAGGACCACTCGAAATCCACACCCTTGCGGGTAAGCTGCGTCAACGGTCGAGCTAACTGAGAGAAGTTCAGAATGAAGCGACGATAATACCCTGCTAGACCCAGAAAACTACGGATCTCAGCAACTGTCGTCGGACGCGACCAATTAAGTACCGCTTCAATCTTGCTTGGATCAACAGAAATCCCCTCCCTGGATATGATATGGCCAAGAAAGACCACTCTATCCATCCAGATTTCACACTTGCTCAGCTTGGCGTACAACTGCTCATCTCGAAGAGTCTGTAGTACCAACCGCAAGTGAGAAACATGCTCTTCCGTATTACGCGAATACACCAAGATGTCGTCAATGAAGACCACGACAAACTTGTCCAAATACTCCCTGAATACACGGTTCATCAGATCCATGAATATAGCCGGCGCATTGGTCAAACCAAATGGCATCACTAGGAACTCGTAATGCCCATAGCGGGTACGAAATGCAGTCTTGGCTACGTCCTGATCACGGACTCTCAACTGATGATACCCAGATCTCAAGTCAATCTTGGAGTAAATAGAAGTACCCTGCAGCTGATCAAACAAGTCATCAATACGAGGCAACGGATACTTGTTCTTCACAGTGACTCGATTCAGCTGCCGATAGTCAATGCACAGCCGCATCGACCCATCCTTCTTCTTCACGAAGAGAACAGGAGCTCCCCAAGGAGATACACTAGGACGAATGTACCCCTTGTCCAAAAGATCCTGTAGCTGATTCTTTAACTCACGCATCTCTGACGGAGCCAGACGATACGGTGCTCTAGAAATAGGCGAAATACCTGGCATCAACTCTATGCCAAACTCGACTTCCCTAGCAGGAGGAAAACCCGGAATCTCATCAGGAAACACATCTGGAAATTCATCCACAACAGGAATGCTCTCTATCCCAATACTCTCAGCGGACAAATCAACTGCATAGATAAGGTAGCCTTCCCCGCCAGACTCCAGAGCTCGACAGGCTCTCAAAGCTGATACCAAAGGCATCGGGGGTCGCGCTCCCTCACCATAGAAAAACCAACTCTCACTCCCTTCCGGATGAAAGCGTACTAATCTCTGATAGTAGTCCACTGAAGCTCGATAGGTAGTCAGCACATCTATTCCTAGAATGCAATCAAAGTCGTCCATCGCCAGGACCATGAGATTCGCTAACAGAATGTTCCCTTCGAACTCTAAAGGGCAACCCATCACTAGACGCTTAGCCAAAGCAGATTGGCCCGCCGGAGTAGAAACAGACATCACTACGTCTAGTGCAATGCATGGTAACTTATGCCTCTTAACAAAACGTGCAGAAATGAAGGAATGAGATGCACCAGTGTCAATAAGTACAAGAGCAGGTATACCATAAAGCATAAATGTACCTGCGATGACTTTCTCATTCTCCTCCATAGCCTGATCATGTCTCAGGGCAAACACCTGGCCAGAAGCTCGTGGCCTCAAATGAGAACTCCCAGCAGACTGTCCCTGCGACCTCTGCTGAACGGTAGCCTGAGAACCAGATCCTGAACCAGATCCAGAACCGCCTCCCCCAGACAGTGGACAATCCCTCCGGATATGACCAGTTTCTCCACAACGGAAACAAGCTCCAGAAGCTCTGCGGCACTTGTCGGATGGATGGTTCTTCCCACAGTGATCACACTTGTCCTTCTTACCGAAACGGACAACACCTCCCGAACCAGAGGAAGAAGTAGACCCGGACTTCTTGAAAGTTTGGGCACGGGGACCCAAAGAACTAGCAGGTCTCGACTGAGAGAAAGACCTGTTCCGCCGAATGCTGTCCTCCGCCTGGTGACAACGGCTCACCAAACCCTCGTAGGACATGTCGTCACCAACTGCCACACGGTCATGGATCTCAGGGTTAAGGCCCTGAAGGAACAGATTATACTTCATCTCTGAGCTATCAGCAATCTCGGGGCAATAGGATAGCAGATCAAAGAACCTCTGCTGATACTCATCGATAGACATAGTTCCCTGTCGCAGACTCAGTAGCTCGCCTGCCTTCGACTGTCGGAGTGCAGGAGGAAAATACCGCTTTTGGAAAGCTGTGCGAAACTCGGCCCAGGTGGCCACTCCTCTCGCCGCAACAAAAGGTGCAGAAGTAAACCTCCACCACCTGCGCGCACGCCCATCTAGAAGATAGCCAAGGGTCTCTACCTTCTGCTCATCGATGCATTGGAAAGTCTGAAAAGTCGTCTCCATGCGGTCTAACCAGTTCTCCGCATCCTCCGGAGACTCACCTCCAACTAAGGGCTTAGGACCCATAGCTAAGAATCGACGCACAGTGAAATGCTCGTCGTCATGGTGACGATGACGCCGTTCTCGACGAGGCTCCCGGTCGGCATCACCCCAACGCCCACCAACACTGCCATGAGAACTCTGGTCGTCACGATTTGACATCTACAAAAATACCTCAAGATGAGACTAAATCCCAAGAAATCTTTTGCATGCTCTGATACCATAAATGTAGTGACCCTTACCCAGATCACCTACTAAACAGAACTTAGGCATGCAATTAACTTAATAAAACAGATATCAGAATAAAACTGCGGAAACCAATAACATTATACAATCCCAAGTAAAGGAATCTGTAATTATCCAATAATATACAACCAAATCGAATAGCTGTATAAACCCAAACAACAGTAATAAAGTCTAGACGAAGCTCCAGCTGGCCAACCACTGACTAGCCCCTCCTGGATCCACCCTCTTCGTCCAATCGCAAACCTGCCCCATGGAATAGGGTGTCCAGAAAATACAGAGTACGAGACGTGAGCATAAAACGCTCAGTGCGAGAGTATGAGTATACATGCATGCAAAGTGAACTCCCTATAGACTCGAGGTCAAGGATCAGATAACAGAGACAGACCGGGCCCTAGTATGTAGCACGCTGTGCCGTCGCTTCAGGAGGTGGCTCCCATATCGAGATAACTGTGGATACGCCGGACCCAAATCGATGGAAATCCATCCACTAACAGGATAGGGTACAACCCTACTACAGACATCTCGAAGGAGATACAGCAAGATGCAAATGAATGCAGCATAATATCATGTCATATAAATCATGCAGTCATATAATACATGCATACTCAGTCAGGATATCTCGAACAGTACTTTCGTACCTCAAATACCAGGTAGGCACTACCAGCTCTAAGTCCAAGCCTAAAGTCCGCCTACACAGCGAAATGATACTATTATCATTACAGTGCTCTAAAAGCCTTAACTAAGCTATTGCATACTCCTAAATATTTATAGGAAGCAAAAGCTATACCTTCGTCCGTCGTTAGCCCTTTGATGTCGATGCCTCCAGAACTTGGGCACAACTCCGCTACGACTATCAAACGCCTCTCCGACCTCCGGACCAAACCTAAGAAGACTAGAACAGCTCGAATATGACTAGAAATAGAGAGGAAATCCGGAATTGGCAAGGAGAAATGAAGTCTCGGCCTTCTATTTATAGACAACGATCGGAGCCTCCGATCCTCGATCGGAACGTCCGAACCTCAATCGGAACGTCCGATCCTGCCATCGGAGCTTCCGAAGATCCTGATCTGCCACGTGTCAAAATATCACTTGTTGACTCCGGATAGGGGTGATCGGAGCCTCCGGTCCTGATTGGAGCTTCCGATCCAGCCACACGTCATGGATGACGTAATATCATCGGTGCCTCCGATCCTCATCGGAGCTTCCGATCCCAATCGGAGCTTCCGATCGTCCCTTCGGAGCTTCCGATCCGTCCGATGCCTAATTGAATTAATTAGCATTAATCCTTTAATTACTCAATTAGGGTTCGGGCTACTACATAGGCAAATGATAAAATTCATGTGTAATGGAACTTTTGAAGATAAAAACCCAAATGAAGCTATGGAATATTTGGAATCATTAGCAAAAAATGCTCAAAATTGGGATAATATAGGCTCAATTGAACCACTAAGTAAAACCAATAATTCAACAAATGGGGTTGGTATTTATCATCTTAAAGATGATGTAGATATTCAAGCTAAACTTACATCTTTAGAAAGAAAAATCGAGTCATTAGAAATGAAAATGAGTGATCAATTAAAAAGCGTTCAAGAAATTGTTTGTCATATTTGTGATACACATGATCATCTCACAAAAATTGTCCAACTTTGCCTTCATTTAAAAAATGTCTCCATGAACAAGCCAATTATGTTAACAATTTTAAAAAACCAACATTTGACCCTTTTTCACAAACATATAATCCTGGTTGGATAAATCATCCTAATTTTAGTTGGAGGAACGATAATAATGCACAACCTTCACAACAACCTTTTCAAAATAACCAAAATCATCAAGGTTATGCTCCTTATATCCCACCTCCAAGAAAACATTTTGAAGATGAAATTCATGCATACATTCAAAAGCAAGAGTCTATCAATATTCAAAACATTCAATCTATGAATGATTTGAAAGAAACTCTTGCAAAATTTGCATCTGCACTTAATATTCATGAAAAAAGAAAATTTTCATCTCAACCACAACCTAATCCTAAAAATCAAAATCAAGATAAATTTGATCAAGTAAAATCTGTTATTACTCTTAGAAGTGGTAAAATAGTTAATGATCCATATAGTGATGAAAACAAAGATCAGTCAAACTCAAAGAGTAAGGATGAAAATCTTGATACTTTCGAGAAAGATGATACTTTGAGTCCTAAGATTAATAAAGTTGATGATAAATTATCTGAAGTAATATGTGAGTCAAATAAACCTATTCCTTTTCCACATGCATTAGTAAACAATAAAAAACAAAAAAAGATTCTGATATTTATGAAGTTTTTAAACAAGTAAAAATAAATATTCCATTATTAGATGTTATTAAACAAGTGCCTTCTTATGCAAAATTTTTAAAAGATTTATGTACTGTGAAAAGATAATTGCATGTAAAGAAGAAAGCATTCTTAACTGAACAAGTAAGTTCTATTATTCAAAATAATTCTACTTTGAAATATAAAGATCCAGGTTGTCCAACAATTTCATGTATTATTGGAAAAAATAAAATTAAAAAAGCTTTGTTAGATTTGGGAGCAAGTGTGAATTTACTTCATTATTCAGTTTATGAAAAACTTAAGTTGGAAGATTTAAAACCTACATCTGTCACTCTTTTACTAGCCGATAGGTCAATCAAAATACCTAGAGGTATCGTAGAAGATGTGTTAGTTCAAGTCGATAAATTCATATATCCTGTGGATTTTATTGTCTTGGATACACAACCAATAGAAGTGCATAATGAAATTCCAGTAATATTAGGACGTCCATTTCTAGCAACTTCAAATGCTTTAATTAATTGTCGAAATGGAATAATGAAATTATCTTTTGGAAATATGACTTTAGAACTTAATGTGTTCAACTTATGTAAACAACCAATTATTAATGAAGATGAATATGATAATGCAATAGAAATAATTGTGGAAGAAAATATACACCAAGAAAACTTAAATCAACAATCTGAAGTTTGTTTAGTGGAAAGTGTTTTTAAATCAAAGTTATTTGAAGAAATTAATGAACTTTAAGAAGTGAAAGAAGATGATCATCCAAAACTTGAATTAAAACCTTTGCCAAAAAAACTAAAATATGCTTTTCTTGGTGAAAATCAAACATATCCTATTGTAATATCTTCTACCCTCTTACCAAAACAAGAAGAAGATTTAATAATATTACTTAAAAAGCATAAAAATGCAATTTGATGGACTTTGCAAGATATAAAAGGTATAAATCTTTTAATATGTACGCATAGAATTCACTTGGAAGAAAATGCTAAAACATATCAACAACCACAAAGAAGATTAAATCCACACATGAAAGAAGTTGTTAAAACTGAAGTGTTAAAATTATTAGATGTCGGAATTATTTATCCAATCTCGGATAGTAAATGGGTAAGTCCAACACAAGTAGTACCAAAAAAATCAGGCATCACTGTTATAAAAAATGAAAAAGGAGAATTATTACAAGATAGGATTCCATCTAGTTGGCGTATGTGCATTGATTATAGAAAATTAAATGATGCAACTAGAAAAGATCACTTTCCGTTGCCATTTTTAGATCAAATTTTAGAGAAAGTGGCAGGTAATCCTTTTTATTGTTTTCTTGATGGGTATTCGGGGTATTATCAAATACCAATATCATTAGAAGATCAAGAAAAAACTACTTTCACTTGTCCTTTTGGAACTTTTGCATTTAAAAGAATGTCATTTGGTTTATGTAATGCTCCGGCTACTTTTCAAAGATGCATGCTAAGTATTTTTAGTGACATGATTGAAGAATTTGTGGAAGTTTTTATGGATGATATAACTGTTTTTGGAAACTCATTTGAAAATTGTCTTAAAAATTTGGAAGAAGTTTTAAAAAAGAGTGAAAAAAAAAAAACATGGCAGGATCTTCTTCACAAAAATTGAAAAATATTTGTGTCTTTTGTGGTTCTAATACTGGAAAGAACGAAATATTTGTTGATGCAGCAATTAATCTTGGAAAAAAGTTAGCAGAGAGAAACATTCACTTGGTATACGAGGAGGCAATATTGGGTTAATGAGATCTATTTCAACAACAGCTCATCTTGGAGGTAGTCAGGTTTTGGGTATTATTCATACAGCTTTAGCTGAAGGAAATATTACAGTTGTTACGGTTGGGGAAGAGTTGAAAGTTTCATCAATGTACGAGAGAATAACTAAAATGATAGATAATTCTGATGCTTTTATTGCCTTACCATGTGGTTTTGGTACTTTAGAAGAAATTTTTCATGTTGTTTCTTGGGCACAACTTAATATTCATAATAAACCCGTTGGCTTGTTGAATATCAATAACTATTATGATGGTTTGTTGACTTTTCTTGATGTAGCTGTGGAACAAAATTTTATTTCAGAAAATTCACGAAGGATGCTCATCTCTGCTTCGAATGACGACCAATTAATTGATGATCTCCAAGCTTTTGTTCATCAACCTGATTCGGCTATAACAAATATCAATTGGTCTCAACCAACCAGTAAGAAAAGGAAACTGGATCATTGATTCAACATGTCACGAAATGGTTTGTGTATGTTCCTCATATCTTCAATAAATTCCAGGTGATATCTCTTTCATCATGTACTCTTTATTTTTCTTAAAAAAAACTAAAAACAATGTCATATTCAGGTTTGGGGGAGGGTTTATCTCTAAAAAAAAATTATTAAAATTTTAAAAATAAAAAAAATATTGCTATAATAATTTTTATTTTTCTTTTTCAATGGCAGAGTAAGGAGCGAAAAACTCCTGACATGCATTAGTTTTTATTTATCATATTATCACAATAGATTAGATTTTAATATTTCGTATATATTTAAATTGCAAACTACTAAGAAAATGAAGTCTTTTTGTATAGATGTTTATTTATTCTTCTTTTTATCAATTTAATAAAAAATATATAATTGATGGGATATAAATTATAAATAATATATAATTGTGTGTTTTCAAATAACATATTTTCTAAAACTTTTATGAATATATAGTTAAAGTGATATTGATTGAATGAATAATAATATGTATAATTGAAGGAATTAATTTGTAAAAGTGCAATATATACTCACATAAATTTTGTGAGTGAGAGGTGAGAATTGAGAAAACAACTTATAAGCTTTTATTGATTATTAAGAAATGGTTGATTACTATATTAAACTCATTTTGAAAAAAAAAATTGTGCATATAAAAATTGGCTGCAAATTTGTTTGGAGTTTGATTGTAAAGATGTAGAGTATTAATATCTCTACTATAATTATCAATGTAATAGATTTACCTCATAAAAAAATAAACAAATAAATAAACTTTGAAAAAAAAATGTTACTTTTTCAAAGTTTATTGGAGGTATTTGGTTATGTAAAAACAATTTTGCAGCCAGCCAAAAAAAAATTAGAAAAAAGAAAAAAAATAGAAAAACAAAAAATAAATAAAATGGGTTTATTCTTTGTAAATTATCCTATCTTATTTTCAATATTAGGTTATTTGATTGTCTGTTTTACTAGCCATTTTCAATGAGTGTATAATTTTCTTCCAACTCCATGAGTGAAAACAGCTATATATGAAATATCATAACCCGAGAGAATATGGAGTTGAGACTTATACATTAATATTTCTGATGATATACATGTTATGAAAATGATTTCTATTATAATTTTGATTATATTATTCTCAAAGTTTTTAGAAAATATTTATATAAAAAAATTATATATATTTAATATTTTGATATTGTGTGAAATATATGTGTATAACCCATCCAATTATATATTAATATATTAGTTGATAACAAGATTTATAAATAAACATATGATCTCCTTATAAGTGTGTTTTAAAATGTTAAAGTTTGCAAATTTGAATATATATATTAAGGAATAAAAATCTAACTTGTGATTTTATGATATTTTATTACTAAGGGACTAGTAATTAGCCAATTTTGGGGTGTGATGAAACTTAAAATTTGTAATTATTTATATGTTAAAAAGTGTGTTTTAAAATTAAAGTTTCATTAAAATTATGAAGTTGTATTATTTTAGTGTTATGTGTTTATATTTAAATATTTTACTAAAAATGTTGTATTTTATGTTTTGCGCAGGTTTGGTAAAAATAAAATTACTCAAGCTACATAGGTCATATTGGAGTAATATCAATTCTTGTTGAATCACAAAAGAGGCATCTTCAACTTTGTAGAAGATAAGAAATTCCAAAAACCTCATTAAGATGATCAAAATAATCAAACATCAAAATGGAGACAGATTTACTTTTACTATGACCAGCTTGGAGTAAAAATATCATAAGTATTTCATATTTTATCCAAAATGGGTAAATGATTTGTCAAAACACATCTACAAACAAAGGGCTACGTGTTATATGTTTTGTGCAGAAGCCAAATCGGAAGTCCAAGGCATCAAACATGTCAATTAAAGTTAGATCAAGGTATTGATATTCAAGGAGAAAAGCACCCACCAACTTTACTATTACACATTTAATGAGTCTTGGACTCTTTCTCTCATTTGGCCTATAAATAGATGTGTTGTATAAGATTTGTAGTGTGCAAAAGTGTAGAGAAATTCCTCACTTGTAAAATAAATATTGTGTGTGTAATAATAAGAGTTTGAGTGTGAATATTTCTCCAAGTTTAAGTATGAAATTTCTTTTATCCTTACTCTTGAGTCTTATGTTCATGGCAAGCTAAATCCTGTTATGTCAAGGTGAAAAGGTTTCATTGTTAGTCAAGTAAGATTGTTTATATTTTGTATATTCTTTCCTTTTCTATTTTTATTTTTACTAATTGATCTTTATTTGTAGGTATAATTTGGTTGATTTATTGTTATCTATACATCAAATACTTGGTACCTTGAATATGGTTACCTTGATTTGTTGTCTAATATGATACAATAAATACTACAATAATTATATACTATAAATATATTTATCAATTTATAATAAAGTCATATATATCAATAGCGTCACTCTGCCGGTTGTTCTAAATAATATATTGTGATTTGATCTAACATTTACTTTACCGCAACTAACATTTACTTTCTCGCATCTAACATTTACTTTTCCGCAACTAACATTTACTTTCTCGCATCTAACATTTACTTTCTCGCAACTAACATTTACTTTCTCGTATCTAACATAAAACAAAAGTCATATATTTTATTTATACGATAGCGTGGCTCTGCCGGTTGTTCTAAATGAAATATGGTGATTTGATCTAACATTTAATTTTATGTCAATTTATATTTATGCACTTATATATATATTATGGGCACCATATATTAATTATCGATTAATCTGATATTAATATAGTGGGAAATATATTATATGATATATTAGTTTAAATATTTAATTGTTCTTTTATGTTTATATTTATGCATCTATATATATATTATGGGTATCATGTATTAAATATCGGTTAATCTGATATTAATATAGTGAGAACTATATTATATGATATATTTGTTTAAATATTTCATTGTTCTTTTATGTTTATTCTTATTTTAGTTTCTTTTATTTATTTTTGTTAACCAATCTTAAATAAACCATATAATTTTATAATTTGTGTATTTGAAGTTTAATAATAATATTTTCATCTATAATATATCATTGCTAAAATTAAACTTACAGCATCCTCTCTGTGGATCGATCTCGTACTCACGAGTATATTACTTGCAGACAAAACCTACACTTGGGTAAATTACAATTTAAGTTGTAGCAAGTTTTTGGCGTCATTGCCGGGGAGGTATAAATTAAGTTTAATTTTTGTTATTTATGTTATTTATGTAAATAGTATGTTGTTTTTAATTGTATGATTGTTTGGAGTCGTAAACAAAGTGGTAGACTTGTTCGAGTATTTGAAAATATTTTAAACATGGAGGATAATTCTAATAATCACGATGATAATAATAATAATAATCAAGAACATGAACAACCAAGAACACTTAGGCACCATATGAATCCAATAAGAACTAGTACACAATCTTGTTTATTTTTTCCTCCTGATGCATCTAATTTCAATTTTAAACCTCAAATTATTCAACTTTTACCAAATTTTCATGGCCTAGATTCTGAAAATCCATATTTGCATTTAAGACAATTTGAGGAGGTTTGCAACACTTATAATGATCAAAATTGTAGCATGGATATTGTTCGATTAAAGCTTTTCCCTTTTTCTTTAAAAGATAAAGCTAAAACATGGTTGCAAAATTTGAGATCAAGTTCAATAACATCATGGGAAGAAATGCAACAACAATTTCTAAAAAAGTTTTTCCCTTCCCATAGAACAAACTCTTTTAAAAGACAAATTACAATTTTTTCTCAAAAACAAGAGAAAACATTTTATCATTGTTGGGATAGATATAAAGAGTTACTTAATACATGCCCACATCATGGTTTTGAAATATGGAGGATAGTTTCTCACTTTTATGAAGGTTTAATACCTAAATATAGGAAAATGATAGAATTCATGTGTAATGGAACTTTTGAAGATAAAAACCCAAATGAAGCTATGGAATATTTGGAATCATTAGCAGAAAATGCTCAAAATTGGGATAATATAGGCTCAATTGAACCACCAAGTAAAACCAATAATTCAACAAATGGGGTTGGTATTTATCATCTTAAAGATGATGTAGATATTTAAGCTAAAATTGCATCGTTGGCAAGAGAAATCGAGTCATTAGAAATGAAAAAGAGTGATCAATTAAAAAATGTTCAAGAAATTGTTTGTCATATTTGTGATACACATGATCATCTCACAAAAAATTGTCCAACTTTGCCTTCATTTAAAGAATGTCTCCATGAACAAGCCAATTATGTTAACAATTTTAAAAAACCAACATTAGACCCTTTTTCACAAACATATAATCCTGGTTGGAGAAATCATCTTAATTTTAGTTGGAGGAACGATAATAATGCACAACCTTCACAACAACCTTTTCAAAATAACCAAAATCATCAAGGTTGTGCTCCTTATATCCCACCTCCAAAAAAACATTTTGAAGATGAAATTCATGCATACATTCAAAAGCAAGAGTCTATCAATATTCAAAACATTCAATCTATGAATGATTTGAAAGAAACTCTTGCAAAATTTGCATCTGCACTTAATATTCATGAAAAAGGAAAATTTCCATCTCAATCACAACCTAATCCTAAAAATCAAAATCAAGATAAATTTGATCAAGTAAAATCTGTTATTACTCTTAGAAGTGGTAAAATAGTTAATGATCCATATAGTGATGAAACAAAGATCAGTCAAACTCAAAGAGTAAGGATGAAAATCTTGATACTTTCGAGAAAGATGATACTTTGAGTCCTAAGATTAAGAAAGTTGATGATAAATTATCTGAAGTAATATGTGAGTCAAATAAACCTATTCCTTTTCCACATGTATTAGTAAACAATAAAAAAACAAAAAAATGATTCTGATATTTATGAAGTTTTTAAACAAGTAAAAATAAATATTCCATTATTAGATGTTATTAAACAAGTGCCTTCTTATTCAAAATTTTTAAAAGATTTATGTTCTGTGAAAATACAATTGCATGTAAAGAAGAAAGCATTCTTAACTGAACAAGTAAGTTCTATTATTCAAAATAATTCTACTTTGAAATATAAAGATCCAGGTTGTCCAACAATTTCATGTATTATTGGAAAAATAAAATTAAAAAAGCTTTGTTAGATTTGGAAGCAAGTGTGAATTTACTTCATTATTCAGTTTATGAAAAACTTAAGTTGGGAGATTTAAAACCTACATCTGTCACTCTTTTACTAGCCGATAGGTCAATCAAAATACCTAGAGGTATCGTAGAAGATGTGTTAGTTCAAGTCGATAAATTCATATATCCTGTGGATTTTATTGTCTTGGATAAACAACCAATAGAACTGCATAATGAAATTCCAGTAATATTAGGACGTCCATTTCTAGCAACTTCAAATGCTTTAATTAATTGTCGAAATGGAATAATGAAATTATCTTTTGAAAATATGACTTTAGAACTTAATGTGTTCAACTTATGTAAACAACCAATTATTAATGAAGATGAATATGATAATGCAATAGAAATAATTGTGGAAGAAAATATACACCAAGAAAACTTAAATCAACAATCTGAAGTTTGTTTAGTGGAAAGTATTTTTAAATCAAAGTTATTTGAAGAAATTAATGAACTTGAAGAAGTAAAACAAGATGATCATCCAAAACTTAAATTAAAACTTTTGCCAAAAGAACTAAAATATGCTTTTCTTGGTGAAAATCAAACATATCCTATTGTAATATCTTCTACCCTCTTACCAAAACAAGAAGAAGATTTAATAATATTACTTAAAAAGCATAAAAATGCAATTGGATGGACTTTGCAAGATATAAAAGGTACAAATCCTTTAATCTGTACGCATAGAATTCACTTGGAAGAAAATGCTAAAACATATCAACAACCACAAAGAAGATTAAATCCACACATGAAAGAAGTTGTTAAAACTGAAGTGTTAAAATTATTAGATGCCGGAATTATTTATCCAATCTCGGATAGTAAATGGGTAAGTCCAACACAAGTAGTACCAAAAAAATCAGGCATCACTGTTATAAAAAATGAAAAAAGAGAATTATTACAAGCTAGGATTCCATCTAGTTGGCGTATGTGCATTTATTATAGAAAATTAAATGATGCAACTAGAAAAGATCACTTTTCGTTGCCATTTTTAGATCAAATTTTAGAGAAAGTAGCAGGTAATCCTTTTTATTGTTTTGTTGATGGGTATTCGGGGTATTATCAAATACCAATATCATTAGAAGATCAAGAAAAAACTACTTTCACTTGTCCTTTTGGAACTTTTGCATTTAAAAGAATGCCATTTGGTTTATGTAATGCTCCGGCTACTTTTCAAAGATGCATGTTAAGTATTTTTAGTGACATGATTGAAGAATTTCTGGAAGTTTTTATGGATGATATAACTGTTTTTGGAAACTCATTTGAAAACTATCTTAAAAATTTGGAAGAAGTTTTAAAAAAAAGTGAAAAAAAAAAAAACATGGCAGGATCTTCTTCACAGAAATTGAAAAATATTTGTTTCTTTTGTGGTTCTAATACTGGAAAGAAAAAAATATTTGTTGATGCAGCAATTAATCTTGGAAAAAAGTTAGCAGAGAGAAAAATTCACTTGGTATACGGAGGAGGAAATATTGGGTTAATGGGATCTATTTCAACAGCAGCTCATCTTGGAGGTAGTCAGGTTTTGGGTATTATTCCTACAGCTTTAGCTGAAGGAAATATTACAAGTGTTACGGTTGAGGAAGAGTTGAAAGTTTCATCAATTTACGAGAGAATAACTAAAATGATAGATAATTCTGATGTTTTTATTGCCTTACGAGGTGGTTTTGGTACTTTAGAAAAAAATTTTCATGTTGTTTCTTGGGCACAACTTAATATTCATAATAAACCCGTTGGCTTGTTGAATATCAATAACTATTATGACGGTTTGTTGACTTTTCTTGATGTAGCTGTGGAACAAAATTTCATTTCAGAAAATTCATGAAGGATGCTCATCTCTACTTCGAATTACGACCAATTAATTGATGATCTCCAAGCTTTTGTTCATTAACCTGATTCGGCTATAACAAATATCAATTGGTATCAACCAACCAGTAAGAAAAGGAAACTGGATCATTGATTCAACATGTCACGAAATGGTTTGTGTTTTTCCTCATCTTCAATAAATTCCAGGTGATATCTCTTTCATCATGTACTCTTTATTTTTCTTAAAAAAAACTAAAAACAATGTCATATTCAGGTTTGGGGGAGGGTTTATCTCTAAAAAAAATTATTAAAATTTTAAAAATAAAAAAAATATTGCTATAATGATTTTTATTTTTTTTTTCAATGGCAGAGTAAGGAGCGAAAACTCCTGACACGCATTAGTTTTTATTTATCATATTATCACAATAGATTAGATTTTAATATTCCGTATATATTTAAATTGCAAACTACTAAGAAAATGAAGTTTTTTTGTATAGATGTGTATTTATTCTTCTTTTTATCAATTTAATAGAAAATATATAATTGATGGGATATAAGTTATAAATAATATATAATTGTGTGTTTTCAAATAACATATTTTCTAAAACTTTTATGAATATATAGTTAAAGTGATATTGATTTAATGAATAATAACATGTATAATTAAATAAATTAATTTGTAAAAGTGCAATATATACTCACATAAATTTTGTGAGTGAGAGGTGAGAATTGAGAAAATAACTTATAAGCTTTTATTGATTATTAAGAAATGGTTGATTACTAGATTAAACCCATTTTGAAAAAAAAAAAAATTTGTGCATATAAAAATTGGCTGCAAAGTTGTTTGGAGTTTAATTGTAAAGATGTAGAGTATTAATATCTCTATTATAATTATCAATGTAATATATTTACCTCATAAAAAAATAAACAAATAAATAAACTTTGAAAAAAAAATGTTACTTTTTCAAAGTTTATTGGAGGTATTTGGTTATGTAAAAACAATTTTGCAGCCAACCAAAAAAAAATTAGAAAAAAGAAAAAAAAAATAGAAAAACAAAAAAAAAAAAAAATGGGTTTATTCTTTGTAAATTATCCTATCTTATTTTCAATATTAGGTTATTTGATTGTCTGCTTTACTAGCCATTTTCAATGAGTGTATAATTTTCTTCCAACTCCATGAGTGAAAACAGCTATATATGAAATATCATAACCCGAGAGAATATAGAGTTGAGACTTTTACATTAATATTCCTGATGATATACATGCAATGAAAATGATTTCTATTATAATTTTGATTATATTATTCTCAAAGTTTTTAGAAAATATTTATATAAAAAAATTATATATATTTAATATTTTGATATTGTGTGAAATATATGTGTATAACACATCCAATTATATATTAATATATTAGTTGATAACAAGATTTATAAATAAACATATGATCTCCTTACAAGTGTGTTTTAAAATGTTAAAGTTTGCAAATTTGAATATATATATTAAGGAATAAAAATCTAACTTGTGATTTTATGATATTTTATTACTAAGGGACTAGTAATTAGCCGATTTTGGGGTGTGATGAAACTTAAAATTTGTAATTATTTATATGTTAAAAAGTTTGTTTTAAAATTAAAGTTTTATTAAAATTATGAAGTTGTATTATTTTAGTGTTATGTGTTTATATTTAAATATTTTACTAAAAATGTTGTATTTTATGTTTTGCGCGGGTTTGGTAAAAATAAAATTACTCAAGCTACAAAGGTCATATTGGAGTAATCTTAATTCCAGTAGAATCACAAAAGAGGCATCTTCAACTTTGTAGAAGATAAGAAATTCCAAAAACCTCATTAAGATGATCAAAATAATCAAACATCAAAATGGAGACAGATTTACTTTTACTATGACCAGCTTGGAGTAAAAATATCATAAGTATTTCATATTTTATCCAAAAGGGGTGAATGATTTGTCAAAACACATCTACAGACAAAGGGCTACGTGTTATATGTTTTGTGCAGAAGCCAAATCGGAAGTCTAAGGCATCGAACATGTCAATTAAAGTTGGGTCAAGGTATTGACATTCAAGAAGACAAGCACCCACCAACTTTACAATTACACATTTAATGAGTCTTGGACTTTTTCTCTCATTTGGCCTATAAATAGATGTGTTGTATAAGCTTTGTAGTGTGCAAAAGTGTAGAGAAATTCCTCACTTGTAAAATAAATATTGTGTGTGTAATAATAAGAGTTTGAGTGTGCATATTTCTCCAAGTTTAAGTATGAAATTTCTTTTATCCTTACTCTTGAGTCTTATGTTCATGGCAAGCTAAATCCTTTTATGTCAAGGTGAAAAGGTTTCATTGTTGGTCAAGTAAGATTGTTTATATTTTGTATATTCTTTCCTTTTCTTTTTTTATTTTTACTAATTGATCTTTATTTGTAGGTATAATTTGGATGATTTATTGCTATCTATTTACATCAAATACTTGGTACCTTAAATGTGGTTACCTTGATTTGTTGTCTAATATGATACAATAAATATTACAATAATTATATACTATAAATATATGTATCAATTTATAATAAAGTCATATATATTATTTAGACAATAGTGTGGCTTTGTCGGTTGTTCTAAATAATATATTGTGATTTGATCTAACATTTACTTTACCGCAACTAACATTTACTTTCTCGCATCTAACATTTACTTTTCCGCAATTAACATTTACTTGCTCGCATCTAGCATTTACTTTCTCGCAACTAACATTTACTTTCTCGCATCTAACATAAAACAAAAGTCATATATTTTATTTAGACGATAGCGTGACTCTGCCGGTTGTTCTAAATGAAATATGGTGATTTGATCTAACATTTAATTTTATGTCAATTTATATTTATACATTTATATATATATATATATATTATGGGTACCATATATTAATTATCGGTTAATCTGATATTAATATAGTGGGAACCATATTATATGATATATTTGTTTAAATATTTAATTGTTCTTTTATGTTTATATTTATGCATCTATATATATATTATGGGTACCATGTATTAAATATCGGTTAATCTGATATTAATATAGTAGAAACTATATTATATGATATATTTGTTTAAATATTTCATTGTTCTTTTATGTTTATTCTTATTTTAGTTTCTTTTATTTATTTTTGTTAACCAATCTTAAATAAACCAACAATGAACCTTTGAAGCCTTGACAATTTTATAATTTGTGTATTTGAAGTATAATAATAATATTTCCATCTATAATATATCATTGCTAAAGTTAAACTTACAGCATCCTCTCTGTGGATCGATTTCGTACTCACGAGTATATTACTTGCAGACAACCTACACTTGGGTGAATTACAATTTAAGTTGTAGCAATTTTCCATAGACGGTGTCAAGCTAATGTAGACAAAAATTGATATTACCCGATTAGAGAAAATCTGGGTAACTTGTGGAGATCTGGATAACCGAATTAATACTCGAACTGCTCCAAAGACCGAACTTCGTGGGTTGTCACCTGCATCACAAAGCAAAGTGAGTGGCGTCTGGGGTTGCCCGGCGAAAACACTCCGACGCTCGAGTCAGTATTTGCCCAATAAAAATTCTAAAGAACTAGAGCATGTGACTGCATACCTTAAGAATGAAAAAACTTGAACTATTTATAGATAGTCGGAGAGTTTCATGGTCTTGAGCCTCTTATGGGCTTTTAAAAATTTGTGGGTCTTGATTAAATGTCCAAATAAATAATATGAAACTCAAATGGATTGAGTTATTGGGCTTGGAACGGAAAAAAATCAAATTGAGTCATAATCCATCAATTATGATTATTAAGATAATTTGATAGGATATAGAGTGGTTATGAATAAATAATAATATGTTTAGTTGGATAAATTTAAATTTTTTTCACTCTCTCACCTTGTAAATAATTATAATCCCATGAAAAATTTAGTACTAAAAATAATCTTTGAATCCTATTATTAACGGGCCGAAAGATTTATACTCATTTTCAATTTTGCAAATAAACATAGGATTAGTCGGTATTAATCATGTAATCTTTCATTTATTAAGGCAAGTAAACGCAACCTATAAATATGATAAATTTGTCAATTTTTTAACCGAAGCAAAGTTTAAGCGGAATGTTGACCCATTATTATTGTTTAAAGTCAAAAACTTCTATGAGACAGTCTCAAGGGTCATTTTTATGAGATGCATCTCTTATATGGGTTATCCATTAAAAAGTATTATATTTTATGTCAAAAGTATTACTTATTATTATAAATATGGGTAGGGTTGACTCGTCTCACGAATGAGACCATCTCACAGGAGTGTTACTCTTGTTTAAAATGTTAATTATATCTCAATCCCTTTTTTTTTTTACGTAAATATATTTTGAGGTATAATTTCGATTTTCTCGTTTATGTAAATGAAGCAAATTTAGAATTAATCAAATAAATTGATATCTTGCTATATATTCATTTATGGAGTGGAGATTTTTAAAAATATGTGGAACAAAAAAAGTAATTGTAACTAAATAATACGATGGTAAAAAAACAAAATTTGAACTGAATTTTAATTTTATTCTTTTTGTATTCTAATTTTTTCGACCAATCAAATATTGTTAAATAGAGTAAATTTCGACAAATTCTAAAGGACACAAATTATAAAACGAATTTTGGCACATTAAATATACATTTAGTATTGAATAAAGGGGAATGTTATTTATTTACACTCCAAAAAATATTAATCACACTTCACTTCATATATTTATTTTATAGATTGACATTATTATCCTTACATGTTCTTTCCTAATTTTGTGATGGCAATCTATCCTTTTAAATTTTACACACTTTTCCTATTTTATTTCATTTAATTTAATGACAAAATATTTTATATTTTAAAATAAAATATAAAATACAAATTTCATATACAAAAAAGAAACTAATTTTCAAATTAGAAAATATTTTATATCATAAATAATCTTTAAATATCTCGCATTATTATGAAAGATTTTATTTTAAAAATATCTCAAATAAGTTATGGCACTAAAAATTTATAGAATATTGCTTGATTTGATTACCAATTAAATTAAATATTTTAATTTATTTCAAACAAATAACATCAAGTTAATATAATTTAGTAAATGGAGATAATTTATTTATTTTTTTGAAAAACGGTATAATTAATACGTGAACAAAAAAAAAAATTTCCATCTAGAACTTTATCAAATTTTTATTGTATTTTGAAATTTTTTAATTAATTGAAATAAAATTAAAAATAATTTTAAAATTAAAAATAAAATATGAGATAATTATAATCGGTTAATTATAAGTATATCTTTATTTATATTTAATACTAGATGATTACTTTGATTACTCATATGGACTTTCGATAGAACGAGATATAAATATAAACATATTAAAAATTTACAATTAAAGTAAAATTGTACAAATTTTGATTCTATGTACTATTAAATTAAAATATCAAAGCGCCAATGAGGTCTTGGCCTAGTGGTCAAGATTGAGGCTCTGAGATCTCTTGGTCTCAGGTTTGATTTTCGCTTACTGCGGGTTAATTTTTTAATTTATTTAGGTTAATTTAGTTACTTTATTTGCTTGAGACAAGAACATCTCGAGTCCATGCTCAACTCAAGTCTCGTCGGTTGTGCGGACAATTTTCTTCTTTAGTGTTATAATTTGATCTAATTTGATATCTGATGTACTTATACTCAAAAAAAAATTTAAAAATATCAAAGCTTTGAATAATAAGACTAATAGTTAATATGGAAAAGTATATATAAGTTAAGATTTTGGAGGATCAATCAAAATCTTGTATATAAAGAAATATATATGAGTATATTTGTCAAATAATTAAATAAAAATATGAAATGAAGTGTGATTAACACTTTTTAAAGTGTAAATAACACTTCCCTTGAATAAAATATACAAACTAAAATGGTGTTATTTTTGGCCAAAATATTTCTCTTTTTAACAACATAGTTTTCGGAATTTGGTATAATTTTTATTTACAAATTATATATATATATATATATAAATACACACACAAAGATTATGGAAATATACATAAAAACTACGGAATTATATATTTGTATATAAATATATTTAAATATTCATACGTAATTAAACATTGATATATAATTTACGGAATGATGTTTATATGTTTATATATATATATATATATATAGAGTTTCTTTCACTTGCCCACCTATCATGTCCACCAATGACGTGACATTATTCTATTGGACCTACAATTTATCACATTTTTATCACATCTAATAAAATAGTGTCACATCATTGATGGGCATGATTGGTGGGCAGCTAAAAAAACTAAAAATTTATAGTATATTGCTTGATTTGATTACCAATTAAATTAAATATGTTTAATTTATTTCAAACAAATAACATCAAGTTAATATAATTTAGTAAATGAAGATAATTTATTTATTTTTTTGAAAAACGGTATAATTAATACATGAACAAAACAAAATATTTTCATCTAGAAGTTTATCAAATTTTTTATGGCAAAAACTCCCATGAAACGGTCTCAAGGGTCATTTTTTTGAGACGGGTTTATATGGGTTATCCATTAAAAATTATTACATTTTATGTCAAAAATATTACTTATCATTATAAATATGGGTATGATTAACCCGTCTAACAGATGAGATCGTCTCACATGAGTGTTACTCATTTTTTATTGTATTTTGAAATTTTTTAATTAATTGAAATAAAATTAAAAATAATTTTAAAATTAAAAATAAAGTATGAGATAATTATAATCGGTTAATTATAAGTATATCTTTATTTATATTTAATACTAGATGATTATTTTGATTACTCATATGGACTTTCAATAGAACAAGATATAAATATAAACATATTAAAAATTTACAATTAAAGTAAAATTGTACAAATTTTGATTCAATGTACTATTAAATTAAAATATCAAAGCGTCAATGAGGTCTTGGCCTAGTGGTCAAGATTGAGGCTCTGAGACCTCTTGGTCTCAGGTTCGATTTCCGCTTACTGCGGGTTAATTTTCTAATTTATTTAGGTTGATTTAGTTACTTTATTTGCTTGAGACAAGAACATCTCGAGTCCATGCTCAACTCAAGTCTCGTCGGTTGTGCGGACAATTTCCTTCTTTAGTATTATAATTTGATCTAATTTGATATCTGAATTCTGATGTACTTATACTCAAAAAAAAAAAAATTAAAATATCAAAGCTTTGAATAATAAGACTAATAGTTAATATGGAAAAGTATATATAAGTTAAGATTTTGGAGGATCAATCAAAATCTTGTATATAAAGAAATATATATAAGGGTATATTTGTCAAATAATTAAATAAAAATATGAAATGGAGTGTGATTAATACTTTTTAAAGTGTAAATAACACTTCCCTTGAATAAAATATACAAACTAAAATGGTGTTATTTTTGGCCAAAATATTTCTCTTTTTAACAACATAGTTTTCGGAATTTTGTATAATTTTAATTTACAAATTATATATATATATATATATATAAAGTTTCTTTTAAGTGCCCACCTATCATGCTCACTATCATGCCCACCAATGATGTGGCACTATTCTATTGGATATGATAAAGATGTGGTCCAATAGAATAGTGACACATCATTGGTGGGCATGATAGGTGGACACTTGAAAAAAACTTTATATATATATATATATATATATATATAGACACACACGCACAAAGATTATGGAAATATACATAAAAACTACGGAATTATATATTTGTATATAAATATATTTAAATATTTATACGTAATTAAACATTGATATATAATTTACAGAATGATGTTTATATGTTTATATATATATATATATATATATATATATATATATATATATATATATAGAGTTTCTTTCACCTGTCCACCTATCATGCTCACCAATGACGTGGCATTATTTTATTGGACCTATAATTTATCACATCTTTATCACATCCAATTAAATAGTGTCACATCATTGGTGGGCATGGTAGTGGGCATGATAGGTGGGCAGCTGAAAAAAACTAAAAATTTATTGTATATTGTTTGATTTGATTACCAATTAAATTAAATATGTTTAATTTATTTCAAACAAATAACATCAAGTTAATATAATTTAGTAAATGAAGATAATTTATTTATTTTTTTGAAAAACGGTATAATTAATACGTGAACAAAAAAAAAATATTTCCATCTAGAACTTTATCAAATTTTTTATTGTATTTTGAAATTTTTTAATTAATTGAAATAAAATTAAAAATAATTTTAAAATTAAAACTAAAGTATGAGATAATTATAATCGGTTAATTATAAGTATATCTTTATTTATATTTAATACTAGATGATTACTTTGATTACTCATATGAACTTTCGATAGAACGAGATATAAATATAAACATATTAAAAATTTACAATTAAAGTAAAATTGTACAAATTTTGATTTTATGTCCTATTAAATTAAAATATCAAAGCGCCAATGAGGTCTTGGCCTAGTGGTCAAGATTGAGGCTCTGAGACCTCTTGGTCTCAGATTCGATTTCCGCTTACTGCTGGTTAATTTTTCTAATTTATTTAGGTTGATTTAGTTACATTATTTGCTTGAGACAAGAACATCTCGAGTCCATGCTCAACTCAAGTCTCGTCGGTTGTGCGGACAATTTTCTTCTTTAGTGTTATAATTTGATCTAATTTGATATCTGAATTCTGATGTACTTATACTAAAAAAAAAATTTAAAATATCAAAGCTTTGAATAATAAGACTAATAGTTAATATGGAAAAGTATATATAAGTTAAGATTTTGGAGGATCAATCAAAATCTTGTATATAAAGAAATATATATAAGGGTATATTTGTCAAATAATTAAATAAAAATATGAAATGGAGTGTTTTTAACACTCTTTAAAGTGTAAATAACACTTCCCTTGAATAAAATATACAAACTAAAATGGTGTTATTTTTGGCCAAAATATTTCTCTTATTAACAACATAGTTTTCGGAATTTTGTATAATTTTTATTTACAAATTATATATATATATACACACAAAAATTATGAAAATATACATAAAAACTACGGAATTATATATTTGTATATAAATATATTTAAATATTCATACGTAATTAAACATTGATATATAATTTACGGAATGATGTTTATATGTTTATATATATATATATATATATATATATATATATATATATATATATATATATATATATATATATAGAGAGAGTTTCTTTCACCTGTCCACCAATGACTTGACATTATTCTATTGGACCTACAATTTATCACATCCAATAAAATAGTGTCAAATCATTGGTGGACATGGTAGTGGGCATGATAGGTGGGCAGCTGAAAATTACTATATATATATATATATAGTTTTTTTCAGCTGGCCAACCATTTCTGCTCAATTCGTCCCTATATATATAAATTTTCAGCTGCCCAACCAATGATGTCCAACTCATCCCCGACAACTAAAACCCGGTAGTGGGTTTTAGTGATACAAAATTTTTTAAAAAAAAACAACTAAAACCCGGTAGCGGGTTTTAGTGGTCGGGAACGAGTTGGGCAGGAATGGTTGGGCAGCTGAAAATTACTATATATATATATATATATATATATATATATATATATATTTATATATGTATATATATTTATGTTTACATTTATATTTTGAATCTTTGGATTTTTTTAAATAATTCATGATTTTCAAATTTGTTTTGAAAACAAATATTGTAAATGTATATAAAAAGATGCAAAGATTATAAAAGTTTTAATGTATATATATGTATATAAAAAGATGCAAAGATTATACAATTTTTAATTAAATGAATATTGCGATTTAAGTATGAAATTTTTTGTTTTTGTTTTTGGAAATACGATTTTGTCGAAAATTTGCCAAAAATGGCAAAAACTCAAGTTATTATATATATATATAGATTTAGGTAGTGTTTGAGAGAATTTCTGAGAAGAACTCATCAGCTTTTACTTTACAAAATTTCACAAAATTTCAATATTTTGTGAAGGAAGAAGTGAAAAATGCTTCATAGAAGCTCTTCCAAACACTAACTTAGAAAGCAACAATTTATGATAATGATTTTTAGTTTCGAAAGTTCATCAGAAGAACATAGAGATCAAGTTGGGGAAGCATGTCATATTTGCTAAAGAGATTTTACCCTCTTCTAAAAGTGAGGAACAAATATGTTGAATACAAAGATGATAACAGTTCAGTTCCTGTTGAATGATATATATACTTGATGATGCGTTTCATTGGATAAACCTTATGATAAAATTATATTATAATAATCAAAATCTTGACAAAATTATAGCATAAGAACGTAAAGATTAACCCAGCATAAAATCCCCCTTTAATTTATATAATATAAAGAAAGAAAGGAATGAATCTCTACAGGTTGTAAATGAGCATCACTAGCCTCTAAATGAACTTATCTAATCTCCAAGATTTTTTTGAGCCCGGAGGCCTGAAGTTTTCAAGCTGCAGATTAGAGCTTGAACGAATCTCGTTCAATACTGAATCACCTTTTTCTGATTTGATGATCTCCAAGACACCTCCAAGAACTTCACCCGCAAGCCCGATTTCTACGAGTCGTCCTTGCTCCTCTCCACCTTCATATATCAAACGCCCAATTGCAGAAAGTGCGACAATGTTTTCCAATATAACTTGTGCAAGAACACGACTTAGAAACTCTGCTGCTCTAGGGGCATCGTGTACAGCATCCTCCAGGACAGAGAGAACAGATTCAAACCTGTTCGAGTATGAATATTAATTCAGACAAAGTAACATACTAATGCGCTGTTTTAGTCAAAGTAAACTCGATGTAGCAAATACCCTTTGATGAGCTGATCCTTGTTTAACGTGCCATCTTGACGTTTTACGAGGCTAATAAGCAGCTTTGTCAAGAGATCTCTTTCCATGTCTCTTCTCTCAAAAGAATCGGTGACCCAGATAGATATCATAGATGGATAAAAGCTGGGGGTATTCAGATCCTTGATGCATAAAGCAACTTCATTTTCGTCTCTTGCACTGGGAAAAAAAATGAAAACAGATTTTAAAGTTATTCCGTATCAGTGCATAGAGATATCTGCAGTAATTTTCCATATTAAAGCCAATAGAGTAAACGTCCTCGGAACAATATTTCAAAGCTCAAACCACCAACGAAAACCATGATAAACTCTGGTGGCCAAACATAGTTGTAGGTAAAATGCAATCCCTTCGTCATCTGAATCACCTCTCCACGACACTTACAACATGATAAAATACTTGAATAGAATCTTTCATAAAGCTCCAATTCATCATCCAAGAACGATTTTCAAACATCATAAACTGCAGTTGCACTATAGCTGACCGTGCAGCTTATTTTTCATGGAACTATTCGCTAGTGTATTAAAAAGATTGACACATCGCACTCAGTCCATACCCTTTCATAAACTAGTTTCTCGAGGAGAAAATCAATAATCCAATAACAAAGGTTGGCAACCAACTCAATGCTTTTTTTCCAGAAAACACCCTGGAATCGAAGATCATAGAAACAAGAATATTTGAACTTTCGAGGAACATGGAAACACTGGACAACCACAAGACATCAAGAAAAAAATAACTGTAGAACTCCTTAATGTATAGATAAAAATAAAAACTCAATTATCCAGTAATGTAGAAAAGGGATAAAGTAATTTGAAAATGATAAAGATTACTGGCTTCCAATTGATTGAAAGCGAATGTGGAGAGGTGAAATTAAATTATTAATTTTCCCTTCTTGCAGTTACAAACATGGGAAGAATAAGGGAGAGTGGGAAAGTTAAATGAAAATGTCAATTTTATTCTTTGTAAAATAGTTTTTTACTGATGAAAGCAAGGACAAATCTGGAAATTCATGTGAAAATACCAAAGCAGTTCTTCTAACCACCTCTTACATAATAATAGTAGTAGATAATAAGCATAGTGGAGACATGGTCATACCTGTAGAACTCCTTAATTGCAGCCAAGGACTTGTCCCGCAGGCGCTCTTCCGGCCACACTGTTTCTGAAGATACGTCATGCATACTTAAGGGGGGTAAACCACGACTAGGTGGAGAAGCAGGAAGAGATCTATCAAAGCCATGATCTGTATTTCTAATTTCTCTATTCCCATAGGCAACTTTTTGCTCTGGGGGAAGTGACAGGTCATAATTGGGCGGAGCAGCAAACATATCTGGCATATATCTTGGTGTGAAATCCTCTCTTTGGCCATAACGATCTGGCATGGAATTGAATCCATTCAGACCAGGTCCCATCCTCCTTGCATCTCCAGGATTCAGCATCTCAGGCAACGGAATACTAGGTGCTGATTGCTGCCCCCTGAAAGACATTCCCCTTGCAAGACCACCTTGAGGCCCAAGAGTTATAGGTTCATCCCCGAGAGGTCTCTGAGACAGAGGAACAGACATTGTCCTACTCTCAAGGGAATGCCTCTCCTCCGTCCTAACATCCTGAGAACCATAACCCCGTGTCTGAGGTTGGACAGCACGAAAGCCGCTCATCTGGGCATTTGGAGAAGGCAACATACTAGGAGTTCGAGGAGCAAAATCAACAGGTGGGCCCCGTCTGACAGAGCTACCCATACTCGGAACACGGCCTAGCCTACTAGCTTGTGCCTGCCTCTCTTGAGCAGCGTCTCTGTGTACCTCCTCAATTTTTTTTGGACCTTCAACCTTCCTCCTCTGCTGCCACCTGTTCTTTCTAAGATCAATAACATCTTTAAGCATGAACCTTACCCTAGATGACAACTTCATATTGTTTGACAGCTTAGCCATAATGTCAAAATAGGCATCCATGTGTTCCTTTGCTTTAGGATGATCTATCATCTCACCAATAGTGCTCATCAATTTGCACAGCGCTTCGATATTTTCCTCATCAGGAGCCTGATACTGACCCAACAACTTATTAATGCACTCATGCATTATCCTTGCAGTTAACATTTTTTTCTTGTACAGCTCTCCAATTAGTCTAATATTACCCAACATGCGTCTCCGTGCTTGGAGTCTCTTCACTTCTCTCTCTTCTGCTGTAAGCATATTTTCACCTTCTTCTTCTACTTTATTTGCCTCCTCTTCCTCTCTTTCTCCCCTCTCAAATTCCTCTTGACATTTGTTCAGCAGCAGAGTTTTGAAAGTGATTGTTTCATTCTCCACTTTCAAATTAGGTAAATCTGCTGCAAGGTGAAAACAGAAGTTGGCATACATTTCGCAAAAGGTGGGCTCCATCAGAGCTTTATCAAAAATCTGGGAGATCACCCCCGACAAAGTGACAAAATTGTCAATGTTCACTTGTTTCACTTGCTCGAACAGCTTCTCAAAGTTTTGTGGCGTAAGCTTGTTCAAGATGGATTTTAACTGCCTCTGTTTTGCTTCTTCCTCATCAGTGATCTTACCAATCTCATACTTTTTGTCAGCTTTGTGCATGACTTGTAGTGGAGTCTGAGGAGAAGGAATCAAACCCTTCTGGAAACTAGTTCCTCGTTGCCATCGGTCAGAATCGGAGTTATTTCTTTGCAGACCTCCCTGGGGACCAAGGGGCTGAATTGGCCCGGAGAGAATGGGCCCAGAATAGTGGACCGTTGTCTGACCCCGTTGATTCCTCGGAACACCATAATTGCCTCCCTGACTATTTCGAAACCCGGCAACATTACCCACATTACCAACATCTACCCGCGTATCTCCTCTACCTGACACAAGGGGTCCGGGAAATTTATTCCATTTGTCCTCGTCCCCCAAATCACTTCCACGACGATCCAACCTCGACCCTCCAGTTGGCCTATCAATATTTCGTCCAGGACTGTGGTGTGGCTCACGTGAAAATTGGACATTAGGTGCCATCAATGCAACCGCAATATCAGAAGCAATTTCAAATCCTTCTGGGAGATCAGTACATTGCTCTGCAAATTTGAACAGGAAATCTCGAGAGTACCGTGTTATCACCAATCCTCCGCCATCTATATCATCGCTCTGAATTCCATTATTTGATGTTTCTAACTGTGGAGTAGGGATTTCGGCAGCATTTTCCCAGTCATCTGGCTCAACTCTGATCAGAGCAGGTTTCTCAGTTAACGAGGCATTTTGGTCAGGTACATCAACAGATGTCAGCTTGATGCCAGAACTTAAAATGTTTTCTAAATCCTCTGGGAGCATCGCATTTTCTTTCTTTTCCTCAGGACCTTTGTAAGCCATATAAATATCAGAACTCGTACCGGCAGCTTCTGCTTTTCTGTACAACTCTTTCTTTTTCCTCTTAACTTTGGGCACAACACTTTTTTGCACATTTGTATCTGACAAGATTTTCTCATTGGGGATAACTGGAGAAGAAGAAACCGTGCCATAACTATTTGAGTCATTGTCTTCATTTTCATACATCAAAGCACCTTCAAGAGATGTGACTAAACCAGGGGAAGACTCCAGATCCACCGCAGCAGGCCTTGTGTTAATGTTCTCAGGCATGCGTAAAGGCATATCTGACAATTTAATATTAATATCTTGTGAAGATAAACTGTTCACAGACGCAGAATTCTCAACACTTTCACAATATGCTGCTTGAGTAGACTCAAATACATGATCATCCGCTTTGGTATCATCATAGCAGCAAACTGAAGGCTCTTCTGTCTTTTGCTTTGCCCCTTCCAATAAACCATCTGTGGTAGATGCAACCTCCTGCAATAATCTCTCCTCTATTTTACAAATTTCTGATGATTCTAAAGAAAGAAGTTTCTTTGATGCATCCAAACTATTCTGATCAGTGAGCAACAATGTCTTCTCCTTTCCACAATCCGTGTCAGGTTTTAACTGTCTGCTGCTTATGTGTGAGGTGCCTATACTCCTAGGTGTGTCGCTGGTTTTCCTTTCTGCAGTACCTTCACTCGAACAATTGGAAGCCTCAGAAGACGCAACTACAGTTGTTGACAACAATTCCTTCACAGGTTCAGATACAATATCAGTTCTCCGTGAAGAAGATTTAGCTTCTACAGCTCCAGTTTCTGAAAGTAGAGGAGGATACTTTGAATGAGAGTTTGATTGCCAGCTGACCTGAAAGTGAGTTTATAATTATGCTAACAAGGTAAGATAAACTTGCTCAATGTGCACCACTACATATAACTAGACAGTAAACTGCAAACAAAATACCTGATCCTGGTGGCTCTTGTTGTCTGATTTTTTATGTTCATCTTTTATGGGATCAGGCACAACTACTCCATCACCTGATTCCTCAGCCAAGGTGGTTGACTTTGATGCAAAACCCTCAGCAGCAGCAAATGTAACAACCGAAGTGGTGGGCACATTAGCCTCTACATCAACAGAACCTGATGCCCGCTCAGATGTCAATGATGTTCCTGCTCCAGGCTTTGACTCTGGCAAAACACCAGAAGCTGAGGATCCAATTTCTGTTTGTGGCCAGGCCGAATCATCCAGGTGCGACTTTGAAGTCTTCAAAGACTGCGCCTTTCCAACGGATAAAGAACTTGTAGGTTGTAATACCTCTTTCTCCCCATGAGGGTCAATGGCTGGCTTCATAGTTACCTGCAGAAAATGATGTAAAAAGGTCGTGATATCTTTAAAACCTGACTCTATCCAAATTGATTGTGTCCACATCTGAGTCATGTTTTTTTTAAAAGGCTAATGTGACAATACAACAAAAATAGTCTCACACAAAGCAATAACCTGATTATAAAATTTCGGTGGCTGAGAAGTGGGCGGAACCTGAGTACTATTAGGAGGAACAGAGCCAGCAGCAGGAAAATAGAAAGAAGTGGCATTGTAAGGATTGGGATAAAAATTCATTGGGTGATTGGGAGGAAACGATGGAATATGCTGTGATTGAGGCGTCACGTTAGAATGTGACCTTGGACCAGGTGAGCCATCAAGCCTCAACTCTTCATGAGTGTCTGGATGAGTGATCTTCACGGTTTTACGAGAACTGTTATATTTGACAGCCTGCTGCTGAGGAAACTGTGGGACCATATTCATTCCCAAGTTTCCCAACTGAGAAGGTAACTGAGGACCCATTTGTGATGGAAAGTTCAAGGCCTGTCCCTGATGCATCATTCCTTGAGCCTGCAGTGGATGTGGCAGAAGACTTGAAACAAACATTGGCTGCTGCACTGATGGGTTACCCAGTGGTAAGGGCATAGACATAGGCATCGGCAATTGCATTGATGTTCCTGACATAGACTGAGATTGAATTTGTGGATTGGGACCGCCGAATTGAACAGTTACTTGTGGCTGGTGATATTGTAGCTGCATGGGCATGCCGGTTACAGAGAGTGCAGAAGGCTTCTGAGTTTGAGCCATGGGTGGTGAAACAGAAACTTGAGTTTCCCTCCTAGACATGGACACTGGCTGAGATTCACCAGCATTAGATTGGTCAAAAGTCCCAGCATCCTTCTTTGTCGGAAGCTGTTTGGGTATGGATGAAATTGGTTTTGCAGGAGTCGCAGTCCTTAAAGATTGATGCCGGAGCTGTCAGAAAATAATCATCCGGTCAGCAATTGAACTTAACAGAATAACTGATGTTATTGACACATTTTGCAAGCAAATTATGTGATATAAATAGCAGGCCCACTAACAAACAAATAGAAGTTGCTGGTAGGTAGCTCAAAATCTTGTCATGCTCAGGTAAAATTAGATACAAAGAAGATATCATGAATCGCTGCTACAACTGGAAAACCACCAATCATCGGAATCCTTAAAGGTTGATTCTAAGGCGAAGTTTTTCTCTCTGTATTTCAAAAAAATTAGTGAGAGAACAATAAATCTCTGCTGAAGCTACATTGACAACTAGATGCATTTTCCCCTCCAAGAAAGTACAGTAAAATATCTTTATCTTCTCACATAACATATTATTCATTACATTTTGTCCATTCAATCCAAGCAGGATGTCAAAAAATTGAAATTAGCCTAATATTATACAGCATCCAAAACAACTACATGCTTCATCAAAGTACGAAATTTCGATGGCAGAAAAGGGAAGTATCCAGCTCTCTCATCTATTAAACTTTTGGATTGTAGAGACAACAAACCTGATCCTTTTTTTGCTCATCCAAATTTGGTGGTGCAGAGCTTGTTCGAGCAGGTATCTATAAACAAATCAGAACAAAAACCTTGTGTTTCAGGGGCTAGAAGTAAAGAAAAATGGGGTGGGAGACATCACGTGATTCTTTGTACTTCATGCAAATGAGACGTACCTGCACGCCATTCATAAAACCAGGACTAATGGATCCAAACTGCAAGGGAAATGACCTTGATGCATCTCCTGGAGCTGGAAAATAGGAGAAGGGTAAATATTGTCGATCTCACTATTGTCCAGAAATCACTATCTTTATCGCATTGGGATATCAGTAAATAACTGTTTGAAAAAAAAAATCAACATATTAAACTATTTAAAATCAATTGTCATACATTTTGCAGGTGTAGTAGGGGCCTGGGGTTCAGAACTAATAGTAGAAGGATTGAATGACTGAGCTGCAACAGAAATATCAGAAGATGGAGGCCTTGGAACAACTTGGTTGAGTTGTTGAGGTGTAGCACCCATAGGATCGACACTGGAAGCTGAATTGGTAACTGGTGCATCAGACAATCCTAAATCAAGTCACAAAAATATGCGTAATCAAAAAACAAACCTGAAAACATAATATGAAGGAAGATCTGTAGAAATAGATAAGTATTGTGTAAATTTTTGCTGATGTTTTGATCTTTGATAGGATAAGTTATTTGTTTTGTTTTGAAAGGATAAATTAACATGTTACTTAGGTAGAGTAATATTTTATCTCTCTTATATTTTGTCATAAGGTTCTCTTGTACGTCGATCTCTTTTTCTCCCTAGCCTTCTACATCGTTCCACTGTGTCTACTGAGTCGCAGAAGTCGTCCGACCCTTCTGGTGAGAATGTCCGGAAAATCTTCTGGGTCCCTCACTCTTTCCACGAAATGAAGTATCTTCTCTCCAAGTTACCACCCATCGTCTAATCGGCCACAACAACTACAAGTGGGCTCATTCTGTTAAGATAGTGATATGTGGTTGTGGGAAATTAGGGTTCACTGGTGAGCGTGGGTTGCAGAAAATTCCACCGTTTGAGCATGGCTTCTCAATTTACTAGAGCCAGACGTTAGATGGTTCAAAATAGCAAACGAAGTCTGGGATGCTGCCCTCATATGTAATCCGATCTCGGAAAATCCTCGCAAATCTTTGAGGTACGATCCAGATTGAAGGAACTGAAAGAGGGATCTAATTCAGTCACGCAATATTTCTCCTGACCTTAAGGATTTGTGGCAAGAGTTGGACCTCTTTCTTGAAAAAAAACAGGAATTTAATTTCTTGATGGGGATGAACTGTGACCTTAATGATGTTCGAAGGAGTGTTGTTGCAAGGGACCTTTTCCCGTCGGCTGAGGGTGCGGTTGCTGAAGTTAGACATGAGGAAATGCGCCGTAAAGTGATGCTCCCTGAAGTTTCTCATACTACTGTCCCTGAAATGTCCGTCTTGGTCTCAAATAAATTTGCTAATCAAGTAAGGAGCAAAGGTAAACAACCTTGGTGCGACTCCCCCAACATACCAAAGACAAGTGTTGGGAAATCCATGGCAAACCAGCCAAATGGCAGCCCCATAGAAAATTCGATGATTATGTTTTTCAGGCCCAATCAGCCCAGGAACAGCCTGCTGCCTCTGGTAATTTCAGAGCCATTCACAAAGAAACAAATAGAGCAAATCGAGGAATACTGCCATCTTCTTTGACAATCGTCTTTAAATCTTTCATCTACTGTAGGATTGTGCTCTTTAACACAATCTGGTACAATACACTCTGCTCTTAGTGCTTGTTCCAATCAATCTTGGATTATTGATACCGGAGCTTCCGATCACACGACCACATCTAGTTTCTTTTGTAATTATACTCTATGTTTTGGTAATACAATTAGATTGCTGATTGTACTTCAACTCTTGTCACTGGTATTGGCAATGGTCGAGTTTCAAACGATATTTTACTCAAATCTGCCATTCATTAATCACTAACCTGTAATCTCATTTCCACACTGAGGATAATAGGCGTGTGGCTAAATTTGTACCTTCCCGTTGTCTTTTTCAAAACCCACTATTGGAGAGGACAACTGGCAGCGCTAAGACTCACAATGACCTTTATTACCTTGAAACTAGTCCATCCTCAATTCGTCAATATCTTATGAGTTATGTCAAGTGTTAATTCTACCTTTGATTTGAATTCTAGGAAATAATGTTGTAGCACCATAGGCTAGGACATCCAAGTTTTTCGTATTTAAAGCGTTTGTTTCCTTCGTTATTCATTATTATTATTATTAATAAAAGTATTTATTTGCTTGATTGTGAAACATGTCAACTGACAAAACATACTCGTGTTTCTTTTTCTCCAAAACCATATACCCCGTCGTGCCCATTTTCCTTTCACAGTGATGTATGTATGCAATCTTCAATAACCACACATCATGGCAAAGGTTAGTTTTTAACTTTTACTGACGGTCACACACAAGTTAAATGGGTTTATCTTCTCAATCATAAGTCCGTTGCAGGCACAACCTTCAAAAATTTCTACAAAATGCTTCAGACCCAATTTCATTTCAAGATTCGTACATTGCCAACCAAAAATGGCAAGGACTACTTCAATAACATTCTTAGGGAGTATTTGGCACTCACACTCCACAACAAAATGACCTAACAAAAAATTGTCACCTGTTAAAAATTGCACCTGCCCTCATGTTCACAATGAATATCCAAAATATCTATAGGTAGATGCGATTCTTTCAGCTGCTTTTCTCATTAATCGTCTACCCAGCCAATCACCACAATTCCAAGCACCCTTATCTCTGCTCACTAAACATTTTCCACACAACTCTACATCCCAACATCTTTCACTTAAAACCTTTGGATGCACATCCTTTGTCCATGTTCATGCTCACAATCGAAGTAATTTGATCCCCGAGCTATCGAAAAGGCCTTTATTGGCTACTGTCCCACGACGAAGGACTACCTTTGTTACTGTACCCCCAAAAAAGAAAAAAATATGTATGTCATGTGATGTCACCTTTTTCTAGAATACAACTTTTTCTCAACTTCACTTCAGGGGGAAAATTCGGATAAATCTTGTCGGGACGTTCCTACTTCCTCCCCTTCTTGTTATTAATTTAAACACTACTACGGTTCTTGTTCCTAATTCCACAAAAATCAATGACACCATCTCATCAGATCAAACCCCAATATCTGAAACAGGGGCTCATAGCACATCAAAAGATACAAGTCTACTCCAGATGAAGAAAACTTCAAGAACATAAAGACATTGTGAAACTCAATCAAAGCCAAGAGCACGAACCAATAGCGGATCCTCAATCAGGTATCACTCTCAATCTCAGTTTACCCATAGCATTTCAGAAGGGTGTTAGATCTTGTAAACAACATCCCATTTCCAATTTTGCCTCGTATTTGAGTCTTTCTCCTTCATTTCGTGTTTTACCTTGAAATTTTCTTGTGCAAACATTCCCAGGTCAATCCAAGAGGCTCTGAATGTTCCTAAGCGGAAATCTGAGATGCTAGAGGAAATGTGTGCCTTGAAACAAAATAATATGTGAATTTTGTTAGAATCACCACACATAAGGAATATAGTGTGCTACAAATGGGTGTTTACAGTCAAGTACAAGGGGGATGGCTCAATTGAGATGCACAAGGCTCGACTTATGGCATTGATTACCGCAAAACGTTCGCCCTCTATTGCTAAACTCAATACAGTGAAAATCCTCTAATCATTGGCAGTAAATCTTGGCTGGCCACAACATCAACTAGATATAAAAAATTCATTTCTTATTGGTGAACCTGACAAAGAAGTTTGTATGAGTCTGTTCCCTGGATTTAAAGTAGAAGATCATAAGGTTTGCAAACTCAACAAGTCCCTCTACGAACTGAAACAATCCCAACGTACTTGATTCGATAGAGTTTCCAAGGCCATAAAAAGGTTTGGATATAGTCAAGGACAAGCCGATCATACGGTTTTTGTCAGGCACTCTCTTGCAAAGGAAAATCACCATCATCATGGTATATGTAGATGATATCATCATCATGGTATATGTAGATGATATCATCATCACTGGAGATGACAATCAAGAAATGGAGAATCTCATGCTAATGATGGCCAAAGAGTTCGAAGTCAAAAACCTTGGAGCATTGAGGTACTTCTTGGGTATGGAAATTGCTACCAGTAAAAAAAGTATCTCTGGACTGTATCCCAACAAAAGTACAGTTTAGACCTGTTGTTGGAGGAAACTGACATGCTAGGTTGCAAGCCAAGTATGACTCCTATTGAGTTGGGGAATAAAAGCAAAATGTTTGAAGGATAACCAACGGATATAGAATGATATCAACGACTCGTGGAGAAACTCATTTATCTGGCATCTACTCGACATGAAATTGCATTTGCAGTAGAAAGAGGTCTATTTTTTTGCAAAAAAATGCAAAAAAATGATGATCGAAGTGTGGAAGCACACACTTGGTTAGTGGTGGCAAGAAGTAGTGCGAAAGTTGAGTTTAGAGACATGGCACACAGAGTATGTGAACCTATATGGAATAAGACAAGTAATAAAGGAAGTGAAAATTGAGTACAAAGATCCTATGCATCTCTATTGTGACAAAAAATAAACCATAAGCATAGCTCACAATCCAGTACATCATAAACGAACAAAGCATGTAGAAGTAGATCAACACTTAATTAAGGAAAAGTTAGATGAACGGATTATCACAATGGAACATGTATTCACGTCTCACCAAAACGGCTGTAAAAACAAACTCTAGAATTCCTTGTCTGCAAGCTTGGTCTCATTAACATATACAAGCGGGGAGCAATGAAATAAATAAATATTGAGTAATATTTGTTGATGTTTGATTCGGTCTTTGAGAGGATAACTTATTTGATTTGTTTTGACGGGATAAATTAATACATTAACTTAGGTAGGAAAATATCTTTTATCTCTCATTCTTTTTAATTTGATTTACTCAATATATATTATTGAAAGGTGTGCACCTTATGAAAAATACAAAAGAGAAACTTTCCATTCTCTTTTTTCAAGATAAAAAATTCTGTTAGTGGCAGATTAATATTGATCTTGTCTTTTATCTGAAAATTTGTGTTTCTCTTATAAAAAAAAAAATTTGTGTTTCAGATGGTTTTTGTTTTTCCCCAACAACTATTCTGCCTCTATTCCCTCCACTTTTTCAAATAACTTTTAGAAGCCACCAACACTAATCACATAAATCTTAAAAGTATTATCCAATCACTGCATCAAAAATGTTTTCTTCTCGCCTCCCATTCTCTTACATCCCTCAATCTAGAGAAAGTGACAGGCTAAACTTAAATCACTTGTGTCTGCAAAAGATAGCTACAAAAAAATGTGTCACACAACCATTGTTGTTTCAGGCAAGCCTTGGGATCTAGGCTATCCAGATGCATGTTACTGCACCCAGAGATACCCCAGGTGCTCTAACATTAAAGAGGATTACGCCTACATGACAAAGTGCAGAATCCAGCTGGGCTACAAAGCTAGACATCCCAGGTGCAACCTTTTGTGCCCTATAATTTTTTTTTTGCGGACAAAAATTAATGCTATTATATATTTGGGGCAAATATCATGGGTTACATCTTTCAACACATCCATCGCTGGAGTGAAAAAAACCCAAATTTTTCACGCACAAAAAAAAAATCCTCCTTATCCTTTGATGTAATTGTGTACTGAAGGAATCCCAATGTATATATTTGCGCGTGAGAAAGAAATCCTATGTGACCTCTGATGTAATTTATTTTGAAGGAATCTGATCACCCTAAATCAACTTCTTCCAACCAAAACATATCCTCCAGCAATGATGATGGGAAGCAAGCTTCGGAAGGATTTATCAGCACTTTCTTAGGTATTTTGGGGTGATTCTTATTCTTTTCTTTCATTTACTTTTAAGGTAATTACAATCATTCTATTGACTAAAATTTTTTACTTTATTGTTTAATCATCATTTTGGCAAGTTATTAAGGTTTTATTAGCTGAAATTATGACTTCAAAGGCAAATATTTAATGTTTATGTCTGAAAAGCCGAGTTTATCGCTAATGATCACAATTTGGTGGCTTAAATACGGATTTAGAACATATATCCATAGTTCATGAGATTTTTCAATCATTTGATTATGGTGGAATTTAATTGAGAAGAGTTTGATATATGTATTTTTATACATATCAATTTTTCACTTCATTGTGCCTTGACTTTGAAAGGTGTATGCTTTGGGCTCTCCTAGACCCCTCGGCACCTGGGTGTCACTTGTGTCCTCAATAACTATGCATACATTCAATTTTTAATTGAATGTTTTGGACAATTTTGTATTCAACATCCAAATTTAAGCTTATGTGCATAAATAGGGTTCCTCGAGAACTAATCAAAAGCATCTCAAGCCTCCCAAAGAGAGGGTTAAACAAATACAAATGGTAGAAAGCAAACAACTCACTGTAGGCCGGCTGCTGTTTATGAACATCATTCTGCAGCGCCTGTGATGTATATGAATTACTAGAAACCGTACTCACATTCGGGCTTCTTGGCGTTGACTGCACTCCTGGTGCATTGCCATTATATTTCTTAACACTGCATGTCACAAAACAACACACGAAAGCAATTCACTATCCATCATCGATCAATCAATTCACGCATAACCACGTGCATGAACAAAAACAAGTCGTAAATGAGTGGGGAAAAAAACCCTAATCTGGTGTTTAATGATATGAAAAGCGTACCCACGATTAGAAGAATTTAAGGGGGCGGAGGAGGTACCACCACCACCCTTGCTGGAGACGCTCCCGGAAAATTGGCGCTGCTGCTGATTGAAGCCTCCAGATCGACCTGTTTTCTTGTGTTGCGTAGACTCAATCCTGTCAGCCCTTGATTGATTATGGGACATAAATCCTAATCTTCAGGGGGGAAAAAATCGCCGCTTTCCCAGAAAATCTCAGTAAATCTGTTACCCTACACAGATCCACCGATCAATCAAAGTCATCAAAACCTATAATTTCACGCACGCAAAAGCGGGGAAAAGAGGGGAAATAATCTAGACGGCGGTTAATTAATTAATGAAAAGATTGCGTTTTGGTGCAGATTATACTAAAATTACCTGAAATGTAGAACGTCGAATTAGGGTTTACTCGTGGGGAGAGATGAATGGCGGGAACAACGACCGATATCCACAGAGCAAAATCAAAAATGTGAAGGAAGAAGACGAAGAAAACCGTGTCGAGAACAAGTGATTAAAAAGTACAGAGATTAAAATCCTAGTCCTAGTGGAAAACTAAGGTAACCATATCTGTCATTGTTTCCATGAATATGTGATCCGATACTTTTTAATGACTACTATGTAACCATAGTTAGCGTAAACCCCCATGTATTAATAACCATGTGCGAGTAAATCCTATTGAACAAATTTGTACATGTCACATAAATTGTATTAGTATTAGGCAAATATATAGGTTTGCCGATAATTGAATCATCAATTATTGGTTAAACACTCATCTATTTTAACAAGTCGGAAACATCCGACACTGTATTGATGGTTGATTAACGACGACTTTTTAAAGCGATGTGATTTTTTAAATGATTTTTCCACATTAAGTATATAACATCTTTGAAACGACCCGACTCTTTTGAAATAAACATGTGCGGAAATTTTTTTTTTTTTATACTACTGAATATCTACTGAGTAAGAGAAATGCACATATATGCCCATACATATATGCACATCAATAAAATGGCTTTAAGGAAAATACTAGCTCAATTAACATGCATCATTAAATAAACTAATTAAATAAATACTAACCTAATTAAATGATCAACATGAAACCTAAACTAACAGTCTGAGTCATGCACTGTAATAATTAAATAAAACAATCGTATACAGACCACTGAACAATAATAAACAAATATCATGTTTAAAATATTTCATGACTAACTTAATTAAATGCAACACCTGAAATAAACTAGTTAAATGAATATTAATGCCAACCACCGAACACGAAGCAGCCTTCCATGAACCCTAATCTGTGCAGAAAAACGGGCAGCCATGGTTCAGTTCGAACCAGACCAATCCTAGCCCATTCCAGCCCATGTCTGACCCTACCACTCGACCCTAGGGACCCCAAGGGACCCCTCTAACCATGGACCAGCAGCCCACCTAGCCATGGACATGAAAAACGTGAGTCATGATGCAAACCTTCAAGAACAAGATGCATAGATAGGAAACTGTGATGTTTTCTGAACTTTCTTGATATGAAACGAAGCACTCACACACACACATGATATTACACTAATATGGATCGAAAAAGTGAGAAAGAATCATGCCTTTCACCGTAGATATGGATTTAACACGTGTAGGACGGACTTCGGGACGACGGGACGACTTTGGCTTGCTTGGGACCTTGAAAACCGATCTACTATTGAGTTTTAGGGCTGAAGATCAACTGGAGAAGATGATGAATAGTTGGGGTGGCGGCTGGGAGCTTGGAGGCGTGGGGTTTGGGTAGTTTAGGGTTGTAATTTAGGATTTATAATGTGTAATATAATTAAAACAATTAATGAATGTTATATATATATAATATACAACTTAAAAAAACCCTAATTAAATATACATAAGATAATTTAGCTCAAAATCCCGAAAATACAATTTAGGGAATTTTTAAAGATACATAAAAGTCATTATTTTGGCTTAATTTGGATAAAAACGGGTCCTATAATTAAATAAATTAAATACTAAATATTTTGGGGAAATATAACTCAAAATAATATTTTTGGGCTCATAAAAGACTCATAAAATAATTTAGGTAGAAAGTTGTCATCTCGTCCGTCCACGGTCCCGTCTACGCGCTAAAATAATCAAACTTTCATAAATCACTTAAAATTACTATTTATGGGTTAAACACTTAAAATTAAATTTAAAACATGCACAAATAATTCACATAATTTATTTAACCCATAAATCTAAAATATAAATAAATAATTTCCCTAATTATGCATGCGAATTTACGTATTTTAAATACCGGGTGTTACAATTCTCCCCCCCCCCCCCTTAATTTGAATTTCGTCCTCGAAATTAGGCTGTTCAAACCCTAAAACGGAGTCTCTACCACCCAATTGATCCAATCCACAAACACCTAACTAATTCCCAAGTGTTAATATCCAAAAACTCATGCTTCCGCTGCGCACTTTGATAATCCAAAATAAATAAATCATAAAACACTAGGGATGAGGCGTACCGGTAAGCAAGGGGGTATCTAGTTCAGCTTCTCCCGCCTGCAACAAGAACACTCTCCCTGCAGTGTTCTTCTTCTTCTTTGGGCAATCGGACATCTTGTGCCCTGGATCTTTGCAGTGAAAACAGACTCCTGCTCCTAAGAGACATGGCCCTGCGTGCATCTTCTGGCACTTAGGACAAGAGGGATATCTTCCAAGAGTAAAGGCCCCGTCCGAATACTGTTGTCCCTGCTGATGTGGTCTCTGGTGGTTCGGGCCCTGAGACGGCCCATTAAACTGCTTCTTCGCAGGGGGCTGCGAAGATGGTTGCTGATAACTCGGCTGAAACTGCCTCTTACTGTGCTGTTCCCGAATGATGTATTTCCTGCCCTCCTCTGAACGCAACGCCCTGCTGACTGCCGCCTCATAGGTAGTGACATCCAACATACGTACATCATGCTTGATGTCAGCCCGTAATCCATCCACAAACTGTCGAAGCTTCTCTGGAGCACTCCCCGCAATAAGAGGTACAAAACGGCAACCTCTCTCAAACAATGTGATGTACTCCACAACAGATCTGTCCCCCTGACGAAGACTCATGAACTCACGGATCATGCGGTTACGCACATCCTCAGTGAAATACTTGGCGAAGAACATACGTCTGAACTCAATCCAATTCAGAGTAGGTAGGTTAACGCCCCTGACAGCGCCTTCCCACCATGAAGCTGCATCACCTCTCATCATGTACACTGCGCATCTGACCCTGTCTGTATCAGTGATCCCCATGTAATCGAAGATCGTCTCCAAGGATCGAATCCAACCCTCTGCTATGAGCGGATCCGTAGTACCTGTGAACTCCTTGGGTCCCTTCTTCTGGAACCTTTCAGCCACGTCCTCATCATGAGAAAGCCTAGGACATGCGGCTTGCTGCTGTAGCAGAGCAGTGATCCCTGCCATCATGTTAGCATTGGCCTGCTCCAATGCTGTAAGTGGTGGTGGAGGTGGAGGTGGTGGAGGATTATCACGTCTGTTCACCGGTCTCGGAGGCATTCTGCACCACCCTAATTTTTCTTACGTAAATCGCCATGCATAACTAAGTATTTTTTTTTTTTTTAAAAAAAAATTTTGCTAACATAAACTCTTAGGTCTTACACATGCTACTACTAAAGCATATTAAAAATAATTAAAACTTACAGACCGTTGGCGTGGATTTCTGAGCTCGCACAGCAGTGATGACCCCTCCAAGGACCGTGCTCTGATACCAAATGAAACGACCCGACTCTTTTGAAATAAACATGTGCGGAATTTTTTTTTTTTTTTATACTACTGAATATCTACTGAGTAAGAGAAATGCACATATATGCCCATACATATATGCACATCAATAAAATGGCTTTAAGGAAAATACTAGCTCAATTAACATGCATCATTAAATAAACTAATTAAATAAATACTAACCTAATTAAATGATCAACATGAAACCTAAACTAACAGTCTGAGTCATGCACTGTAATAATTAAATAAAACAATCGTATACAGACCACTGAACAATAATAAACAAATATCATGTTTAAAATATTTCATGACTAACTTAATTAAATGCAACACCTGAAATAAACTAGTTAAATGAATATTAATGCCAACCACCGAACACGAAGCAGCCTTCCATGAACCCTAATCTGTGCAGAAAAACGGGCAGCCATGGTTCATTTCGAACCAGACCAATCCTAGCCCATTCCAGCCCATGTCTGACCCTACCACTCGACCCTAGGGACCCCAAGGGACCCCTCTAACCATGGACCAGCAGCCCACCTAGCCATGGACATGAAAAACGTGAGTCATGATGCAAACCTTCAAGAACAAGATGCATAGATAGGAAACTGTGATGTTTTCTGAACTTTCTTGATATGAAACGAAGCACTCACACACACACATGATATTACACTAATATGGATCGAAAAAGTGAGAAAGAATCATGCCTTTCACCGTAGATATGGATTTAACACGTGTAGGACGGACTTCGGGACGACGGAACGACTTTGGCTTGCTTGGGACCTTGAAAACCGATCTACTATTGAGTTTTAGGGCTGAAGATCAACTGGAAAAGATGATGAATAGTTGGGGTGGCGGCTGGGAGCTTGGAGGCGTGGGGTTTGGGTAGTTTAGGGTTGTAATTTAGGATTTATAATGTGTAATATAATTAAAACAATTAATGAATGTTATATATATATAATATACAACTTAAAAAAACCCTAATTAAATATACATAAGATAATTTAGCTCAAAATCCCGAAAATACAATTTAGGGAATTTTTAAAGATACATAAAAGTCATTATTTTGGCTTAATTTGGATAAAAACGGGTCCTATAATTAAATAAAATTAAATACTAAATATTTTGGGGAAATATAACTCAAAATAATATTTTTGGGCTCATAAAAGACTCATAAAATAATTTAGGTAGAAAGTTGTCATCTCGTCCGTCCACGGTCCCGTCTACGCGCTAAAATAATCAAACTTTCATAAATCACTTAAAATTACTATTTATGGGTTAAACACTTAAAATTAAATTTAAAACATGCACAAATAATTCACATAATTTATTTAACCCATAAATCTAAAATATAAATAAATAATTTCCCTAATTATGCATGCGAATTTACGTATTTTAAATACCGGGTGTTACAATCTTAAAGCTCAAAAAAATTTATTTATATTAATTATGTTTAAATCAAGAAAGGTTTATTAACACAAAAACTCTTGTTAGATAATCTCATGTATCAATTGTGATACGGATGTTACATACGACCTTGTTCATGAAAAAATATTATTTTTTAATATCAAAATTATAGTTTTTAATTGTAAACATGTCTCGAGTCGACCATTCTCACTGATATATATTCGTGAGACCGTCTCATAGAAGACTTTAAAGGTGCTTGAAAAGTTTGTAAAAACTATAAATCACTTCTTGTATTTTAGCTAGATAAGTGTTTTTGACTATTTGTGAATATATGTTTCAGCTTCGACTCTTAATTTTTTAGCTAAAAGCTTAAGTAATATTGATTTTTTTTTCTACAATTTTGTCAATGGTTTAAATTATCATTTGACATTTTTATTCTTAAAAAGTTATGATATTTCAATACTACCCTCCATTTTTATAAATATTCGTGGAAATTCTTTATGATGTTAAATTTTATTTATAAATTAGTTTTTAAGAGTTTCAATAAAATTCAAATTATATTTTATTACAAAAATTTAAGCTTTAATAATATTTTATATCTTTTTATGATTTTCATTTGTAGTATTGTTTACATATTTTGTAAGTTTTTTTTATAAAATTAATCGTATATAAATTTTCAAGTATGCATATTGCAAAATAAATTTTTTTTTTTTTGAAAGGGTAAGATAAATTAATTTTGAAACAAAATAATAATAACAATTATTATTATTATAATATTATTATACACTGTTGATGGTTTTCGTATCTAAATGTTGATAGTTGAACTCTATAAAATGATACATATATTAAGAATTTTGTTGTCATTTTATTAGAAATCAAGCTTGGAGACAATTTTTCTCTAAACATTCCGGTTTGATTTGGACATATACTTTTAAAATTTTTTTAGTGTTTTATAAGATAAAAAAAACTTAAATTATGTGTTTGGATAAGATTTTTGTAAAATATTTTAAAAAAATGTTCTTCAATTATAATTTTTAAAAAACGTTTTAGAGGTGTTTTTAAAATGGAAATATGAAAGGCAAATATAAACAACATTATTTTTGAAATGTTAAAATATTTTTATAAAATAGTTGTTCAGACACATATTTGTTCTTAAAACAACTTTTAAATCATTTTATTAAAAAAAAAAGTTAAAAAAACATGTTTATAAAAATATTTTATAAGTACATGTCCCAACAAAATCTCAAATTTTAGCCGGTATTAGTTTTGAATATTTTTCGGAATGCTTCCTAGTTCCTACTTTTGCTTATCACTTACTTATCCATGATATTTTAAAATATATATATATATATATATATATATGTTCAAAATGAATAGAAGTTATTTCAAACATACACTTAGTTCACCAAAGAGTTAAGTTTTAAGAAAATATTACTATATATTTGTTTTCTTTAAAAACTTTCAACAAATGTTTGAAATTTCAGACTTGAAGAACTGAAATTAAGTAAATAAAACTGATGCCGGAGAATTGAAACAAAACTCACGCTCCAACGTACAGCTGATGTGTTTTTGCTTTTTAGGTGGTGCAAGGGTGCCGTTTAATTGTTTTCAGAAAATTGATGGTGTGAACTTTCAGCGAGTTTTTTTGATATTCTTTCATTTCAAATACGTCTTTTGATGGGTTTTTCAGCTCTTTTGGTTCAATAGACACCTGATATGTTGAAATAACATGTCTATGCAAACAATAAACATTAAACTTAAGAGATCAAATATCATTTTACACTTTGAATTACCATATCTTTAATTCGATTGCATGATTATAGTGAAGTGTATTGCATTTCCTTCAACGAAAAATATAGTTTATATCGTTTTCTGGTTATTGAACGTGTGATTTATTGTGTTATAATCACAATTTGAAATTGTTATATTCCATAATGTGTTTGATTCGGATGACGAGATTATTAAATTATTAGTAAATAAATGATTAAAATATGATTGATAGAGAAATATAATATATATGAGTAATAAAATAGTATTATTTTTGGTATAAATTTTGTGGGTGGTATAAATTAAGAATCTTTTCACCTTTTGACTAAATTACCCTTCTAACATATTTTAATTGCAATATTAACCATCTTTTGTTTGGGCTTTTTGTTTCTAAGCTAAAGGTCAATTTTGGATACAATAGAAATGTTTAAAAGATGAATTGTTAATACTAGGGGCAGAGAAGGATTTATTTTCCCATACTTTATTCCACCTAATCACAAAAAGGAATGATTGAGCGAGTTCACTAAAAAATGTACCAAACAAATAATAACTCAAAAAAAAAAGTCATAATCCCACATTATCATGCACACCAAACATAGCAGAGAAGATTGCCACGTTCCAAAAGAACCAAGAGCGAGGCAACTTCTTTTGAAGAAAACGATGTTTAACACTAGCCTCAACTCATATGTTTAGCTTTTACATCTCAAATCCCTCAACCCACCACCACCACCACCACCACCACCACCACCACCCAGTTTAAGTTATTTGGAAATTTGAAGATGGTTTACGTACTCATCAACAATGAAGAGTTTGATGGTTCTTGGATGAAAGTGTGCATGCATGCATATATGTGTGTTCGTGTACGATGAATATATTGTTATTGATCTTTCAACAGCATGCATGCAGCAACACAGTATATAACGAGCCGATAGTTTAACTCTCTATATTTAAGACAAATTTGTTCGCTTAGGTGCTTACAGGTTGATCAAAGTGTCTCCCAAGATAGAACGCTATCTCCAACTTCGATTAGTAGCACTACAAAATCGAAGCACTACGAACACTTGAAAGTGTTTAAGAAACTCAGACTCGATATGAGTATGCAAGAGAAGAAAAAATAATCTGAAATGAGCGAGTTGGAATGAATGCATATGGTGTCTATTTATATACGTTGGAAGGATGTATCAGACAGCCGCACCTCTTCGCTGCATGCATGGACGAAGAGACGCAATGCTTTGGACTGAAAAGACGCACTGGTTCGGACCCAAAAGTCGCGTCCGTTCACAAAAAAAAGATGCACTGATTCGGGCTGAATGGTTGCACTGTTTCGGAACAAAAATAAAATATTGAATTAATTTTTGTCCAAAAAAGTTATATCATGTCAAAGCTCAGCCCATCCCACGCCCGTGTCCATGTCGTGCCGGCCGGTCGGACGACGGCGGCGCGTGCGTGTGGCTAATGGTTCGAACCTAGCCTAGACTAGGTCCGCTCCCCTTAACAAACATGGGTACCCCTTGGGGCCCCAACCCCTTGTCTCATCTTAGGCATTATATAGTGTCATCTTTTCCCACATTTTACCAATGTGGGACAATGAGTATTAATCTCATTCACACCAATTTTCCCAACACTTGTCCAAACAAAATTTCCAACAATCCCCCACATGAATGTGATTTATGCGAATATGTATGCATATGCTAAAACAGAGTTTCTTGCGAAAAAATATTGCATGGGGAGAGGTAGCTTGCGGCTTTGAACCTTCCTTAGTGAAATACTATCGGATTTACTAGGCTGCCTAGTGAACTTGATGTCTTGAACTATTCAGCTGTTGATGTAAACCAAGACAACAGTATTCACACAATAATTTTGTTCTCACACTTTATTTGTTCTCACAGTTTTGTCCATTTTGGCCCTGGACAACATCTTGAATTCTTAAGTGTTTTATTGAAGCGGCCCGTCTTCACACTTAAATAGGTGACCTCCTATTATATGAGTATCCTGTCATACTCTATTTCTTATAGAAATATAGGAATCATTAAAATTTTGTTTAAAACTTAACCTCACTAGTTGCACAGGTTGCACTTTTATCCTAGGAATGAGAATATAACAAAGTTCTAAGTGCAAGCGAACATTCATAACTTGATTTTCCCATTGAACCAAGATCTTGGGATCTCCAATCTACAAGGTTGGGTTTCCGCTAAGAATATTCTTTAATTTTGTAGGTTTTAATCTCATTCCTATTGATAAGCAGTTTATTTGATCTCTACCTAAACCTTTTGTCAATGGATTCGCTAAGTTATCTTTTGATTTTACATAATCTACTGCGATAACTCCATTTGAGATCAACTGCCTAATGGTATTATGTCTTCGACGTATGTGTCTTGACTTACCATTATACATACTACTTTGTGCCCTACCTATAGCCGACTGACTATCGCAATGTATCATTATTGCTGGCACTGGTTTCGTTCAACATGGAATATCTTCTAGGAAATTATGGAGCCATCCCGCTTCTTCTCCCGCTTTGTCTAAAGCTATGAATTCTGATTCCATTGTTGAACGAGCTATACACGTTTGTTTAGAGGATTTCCATGACACAGCTCCTCCACCGATGGTGAATACATATCCACTTGTGGACTTCGAGTCTTTTGTGTCTGAAATCCAATTTGCATCACAAATCCTTCAAGTACAGAAGGATATGTTGCATAATATAATCCATAGTCCATTGAATACTTTAAGTATTTAAATACTCTTTCCAACGCTTTCCAATGATCATGGCTAGGATTACTTGTAAATCTACTCAATTTATTTATTGAGTATGCAATATCAGGACGAGTACAATTTGTAATATACATTAGACTCCCAATTATCCTTGCATATTGTTGTTGAGATACGGGTTCACCTCGATTTTTGGATAAATGTAAACTTAAATCCACGGGTGATCTTAACGGCGTAACATCATACGCGTTGAATTTCCTAAGTACTTTCTCAATATAATGAGATTGTGTTAGGATAATTCCTTCAGGTGCTTTTACAATCTTAATTCCTAAGATAACGTCTGCTTTTCCCATATCTTTCATATCAAAATGTTTTGTCAACATTTTCTTAGTTTTCATGATGATATCATGATTACTACCCATTATGAGCATGTCGTCTACATATAGACAAATAATTACATACGAGTCATGTGTGTCTTTTATATAAACACATTTATCACACTCATTAATCTTGAATCCATTTGACATCATTGTTTTGTCAAATTTTTCGTGCCATTGTTTAGGAGCTTTTTTTAGCCCATACAAAGATTTAATGAGTCGACACACTTTTCTTTCTTGACCGGGAGCAATGAATCCTTCAGGTTGTGCCATATATATTTCTTCCTCTAACTCGCCATTTAAAAAAGCCTTTTTTACATCCATTTGATGTATTTCGAGATTATTTAAAGCAGCTATTACTATAAGTACTCGAATAAACGTTATTCTCGTAACAGGTGAATATGTGTCGAAGAAATCCAACCCTTCTTTTTGTCTAAATCTTTTGGCCACCAACCTTGCTTTGTATTTTTTCACCGTTCCATCAGCTTTGTATTTCTTTTTTAAGATCCATTTGCATCCTAAAGGTTTGCTTCCCGGTGGAAGATCTACTAACTCCCAAGTATGATTTTGCATGATGGAATCTATTTCACTGTTTATGGCCTCTTTCCAAAGCGGAGCGTCAGGACTTGATAATGCTTCGCTTAAGGTCCTTGGATCATTTTCTATAGCATAACTAAGAAAATCAGGACCAAAAGTTTTAGCTCTCTTAGCTCTCTTACTACGCCTTGGTTCTTCACTTTCATGAGTTTCCTCATTAGTGGATTCATGAACTCTTTCGGAAGAACTCTTTTCTTTTCCTTCTTTATAAGGAAAGACGTTCTCAAAAAATGCAGCATTCCTTGATTCAATAATTGTATTCTCATGTATATCAAGAATTACTGACTTGTGCACTAGGAATCTATATGCAGTGTTGTTGTTTGCATATCCAATGAAGATGCAATCTACAGTCTTAGGTCCAATCTTTACTTGTTTTGGCTTTGGTATTTCTACTTTTGCCAAACACCCCCACACTTTCAAGTATTTGTATGAGGGTTATGTACTTTCCACAATTCGTAAGGAGTTTCATTCTTATTTTTATGTGGAATTTTGTTAAGAATATGATTTGCCGAAAGTATTGCTTCCCCCCACAAGTTTTGGGGTAGTCCAGGACTTATTAGCATGACATTCATCATTTCTTTCAGAGTACGGTTTTTCCTTTCCGCAACACAATTAGATTGTGGTGAATAAGGAGCAGTTGTTTGATGAATAATGACAGATTCATTGCAAAATTCTTCAAACGGAGCAACATATTCACCTCCTCTATCACTTCGAATTTTCTTTATTCGTTTGCCTAATTGATTTTCAACTTCATTCTTATAGGTCTTAAATGCTTCAAGAGCTTCATCTTTGCTTCTTAAAAGAAACACATAACAGAATCTTGTGCAATCATCTATGAATGTAATAAAGTACTTTTTTCCACCTCTAGTTTGTACAAACTTTAAATCACAAACATCGGTGTGAATTAGTTCTAGAGGTATTGTACTTCTTTTCACGGTATGAAAAGGTACTTTTGTTAATTTAGCTTCAACACATACTTCACATTTGTAGTTTGAATCAATCTTAGTCCTTGGAATAAGATTTAGTTTTCCAAGTTTTCTCAAAGTATTGAAGTTAACATGTCCTAATCTAGTATGCCATAAATTAGAACATTCAACCAAGTAATTCAAAACATTAACTTTATTACTTTCAAGATCACGAAGTACAGTCATTACATTAATCTTGAATAGTCCCTTTTCTATATATCCTTTCCCTAGGAACTGTCCATTTTTCATGATTACAACTTTTCCAGCATCAAAAACTATTCTAAATCCGGCCTTAACAAGCCTAGAACCGAATACAAGATTCTTTCTTATTTCCGGAACATGAAGGACATAAATAAGAGTAAGCTCTTTTTCCGAAGTCATCTTGATCACCACTTTTCCTAATCCAACGATCTTAGAAGTCGCATTGTTACCCATATAGAGCTATCGTCCACTTATAGGAGTATACTTTGAGAATAGATCCTTGTCAGCACAGACATGTCGCGTTGCTCCGGTATCGATAAACCATTCTTTGGAATGATCAACCATGTTAGCCTCGAAGATTACTGCTGACAAATCTATCTCAGACAAATCAATAGACACAGATTTGTGTTGGACCACATTTGCCCGGTACTGATTGTCCTTCTTCGGTAAGCGACAATCCTTGGCTTTGTGGTTCGTTTTTCCACAGTTCCAACAGGTTCCTTTCCACTTCTTATTTTTCCCTTGCATTACATCTTTCCCAAACTTTTTCCTCTTCTTCATAGCGTTCGGCTCTACCAAGTTTGCCTTTGCTTCCATCGGCATCTTACCAGCTTTGATATCCGCTTTGCGATTGTCTTCCTCAATTCGCAGCCTGACGATCAAGTCCTCGAGCCCCATTTTCTTGCGTTTGTGCTTTAAATAATTCTTGAACTCCTTCCATAAGGGTGGCAGTTTTTCGATTACAAATACAAAGCAAGGTTGGTGGCCAAAGGATTTAGACAAAAAGAAGGGTTGGATTTCTTCGACACATATTCACCTGTTACGAGAATAACGTCTATTCGAGTACTTATAGTAATAGCTGCTTTAAATAATCTCGAAATACATCAAATGGATGTAAAAACGGCCTTTTTAAATGGTGAGTTAGAGGAAGAAATATATATGGCACAACCAGAAGGATTCATTGCTCCCGGTCAAGAAAGAAAAGTGTGTCGACTCATTAAATCTTTGTATGGGCTAAAACAAGATCCTAAACAATGACATGAAAAATTTGACAAAACAATAATGTCAAATGGATTCAAGATTAATGAGTGTGATAAATGTGTTTATATAAAAGACACACATGACTCGTATGTAATTGTTTGTCTATATGTAGACGACATGCTCATAATGGGTAGTAATCATAATATCATCATGAAAACTAAGAAAATGTTGACAAAACATTTTGATATGAAAGATATGGGAAAAGCAGACGTTATCTTAGGAATTAAGATTGTAAAAGCGCCTGAAGGAATTATCCTAACACAATCTCATTATATTGAGAAAGTACTTAGGAAATTCAACGCGTATGATGTTACGCCGTTAAGATCATCCGTGGATTTAAGTTTACATTTATCCAAAAATCGAGGTGAACCCGTATCTCAACAACAATATGCAAGGATAATTGGGAGTCTAATGTATATTACAAATTGTACTTGTAACGCCCCAAAATTATCTTAATGGACTTTATTTGAGATAATCAGAGATTTTAGAAGTCGAGGGCCGATTCGATTTGGATCAGGGACTAGAATGCAATTTTTGGAATTTTCAGGGACTAAAATGCAATAAATGGATTTATTAGATATTTAAGCATGTAATTGGATTTATTTTCACTCCCATCCCTTCTCCTCCATCGCCTCTCGCCCCATTTCAATTCCAAGCTTTGGGATTTCCATTTTAGCTCGATCCGTCCGTTGGAATTTGATCTGAAGTTGATATCTACGATCACAGCGACGAGTGCTCCGTTTGGAAGTAAGTATATCTTAATTCTGAGAAGTTTGAAATTTTGGACGTTGTTAGAATTGATTTATATTCGGAGAGGATGATTATGAGATAACTGTGATAGTATATTTAAGACGGTTCGAAGAATTAACGACGATTGAAATTGATATGATTTTTGTTGTGAAATTTCGAAAATGGAGCTTTTAGATTTTAAGGATTTGAATTGTTTTGATGTTATTGAGATGATTATGAGTATATTGGATTGTTGAAGTGCTGTCTGCATTTTCGTTTTGATCAGAATATAGCCGTTATGCCGTCAGTTTGAGTTTTAGATATCGTTTCGATGTTTTGATCGTATCGAGTTTGATTGAGCTTTTGATGTCGATATTGATCCTTTGATGTCGATATTGATCCTTATGACTTTTTCTGATAGATTGAATTGAAGTCAGCAGAGTTGCGAGATAGCAGCTTTGGTCAGTTTGGAAGATTGAAGTCGGTACAGTATCGATTTTCTTATTTATCAATCGAAGAAGTTTGATTGAGTTTTGAATGAATTGTTTTGGATATTGATTATTATCCTTATTATTGATTTTCAGATTGAAGTACCTTCGAAGTGAATAAGGTAAAAGACGACTTAGACTTGAATGGAACGATTAACTCGAATTAGACTGGATTCGAGTGTTCCAAAGAAATACTTGCATGATTGAATGCTTATTTGAAATCATGATTGAATGCTTAGTTGAAATCATGATTGAATGCTTATTTGAATGGGTTATTGAATTTATGATTGAATGCATGAGATGACATATGCATTCATATTGAGCTGAATGATTATTCGTTTTGAATTAGACGATCTGGTGATTATAGTTGAGTGACATTGGTTACCAGATTTTTATCAATTGTTGAGAAACACTCTCTATAATGCTCCGGAGTCTAGAGGATTAAAATATGCCTCGTCCACCTCGAGAGGGTATTCGGTGTGATTGTTGGATATTTTAAACTCGGGATCCCAAACCGAAGAAAGAAAGAAAGAAGAATTCCATTTGATTATCTGAGTCTGATAATCCAAAAGTTTTAAAGACATGCATATCATTTTAATTCAGTACTTGAATGAATTACTTGAATTATATCTGAAATTGATATACGAGGTGAATTGATGCATATCATGTTTGATATGTTTATTTGATATAGCATGTTGTCTCTTTTACTGGGAATTGTATTCTCACCGGATTATCCGGCTGTTGTCTTTGTTTGTATGTGTACTTGGCAACAGGTGGGGCAGGATCGAGTCAGAGACGACAGGGATAGAACGAGAATGAAGATTAGAAGTGAGACTTCGAAATAGAATTGGAAATGCATGCCAATCTAGTTTATGTTTTGAAATCATGTTAGAATTCGAATGAGTTGTATTTGTTTTGGAAGTATTGAATATTAGAATCGATTTCGATTGATGACTATTGATTATCGAAGATAGTTCATTGATTGCATGTTACTAGATTTGGAATCGAGCAGGATAGAATTATGAAGTATGATTTGATTATGGATTAATGCATGAAGTTAAGCTATGCATGTTGAATGATTTATGGATTGGAGTTTGAAGCATTGCCCTGTTTCTGTTAATTTTCCTGTTGCCCAGGATGCGCTCGATCCTATGAAATGCTGGGATCGAGCGCAGCCCCTGTAAAATTTTCGATTAAGGCAGCCACTTGGAAGGACTCACTGATCATCATCCCTTCAGCCATTATATCATGGAGGATGATTTGGAACTCTTGCACTTGGCTAATCACCGTCTTGGCATCAACCATTTTGAACTCGAGAAACTTACCGACTACGAACTTCTTCGTGCCAGCATCCTCTGTCTTGTACTTTTTCTCTAAGGATTCCCACAGTTGCTTAGCAGTCTTGGTTGCAGAATATACACTATACAACGTATTGTCCAACCCATTCAGTATGTAGTTTCGGCACAAGAAGTCGCCGTGACACCATGCATCGAAAGCAGATCTTGTTTGTGTGTCAGCATCCGGTGCCGGAACAACAACAACTTCCTTCAAAAACCTTGCAAGATGAAGTGTTGTGAGGTAAACCAACATCTTCTGCTGCCATGTCTTGAAGTCAGTACCGGAGAACTTTTCAGGTCTCTTGGCATGCGCATTAGAAGCAGAAGGGGCCGTGACAACAGCCGGTGTAACAAGCGACGGCGTAACAGGGGGCGTAACAGAGGGCGACGGGAATTTGGCAGAAGGATCAGTAGCCATCATACGAAATTTGTCTTAAACTTGTTATTGATCTTTCAACAGCATGCACGCAGCAACACAGTATATAGCGAGCCGAGAGTTTAACTCTCTATCTTTAAGACAAATTTGCCCGCCTAGGTGCTTACGGGTTGATCAAAGTGTCTCCCAAGATAGAACTCTATCTTCAACTTCGATTAGTAGCACTACAAGATCGAAGCACTATGAACACTTGAAAGTGTTTAAGAAACTCAGACTCGATATGAGTATGTAAAGAAGAAAAGAGAATCAGAAATGAGCGAGTTGGAATGAATGCATATGGTGTCTATTTATAGACGTTGTAAGGATGTATCAGACAGCCGCACCTCTTCGCTGCATGCATGGACAAAGAGACGCAATGCTTTGGACTGAAAAGACGCACTGGTTCGGACCCAAAAGTCGCGTCCGTTCACAAGAAAAGATGCACTGATTCGGGCTGAATGGTTGCACTGTTTCGGAACAAAAATAAAATATTGAATTAATTTTTGTCCAAAAAAGTTATATCATGTCAAAGCCCAGCCCAGCCTACGCCCGGTCGAACGATGGCGGCGCGCGTGGCTAATGGTTCGAACCTAGCCTAAACTAGGTCCGCTTCCCTTAACAAATATGGGTACCCCTTGGGGCCCCAACCCCTTGTCTCATCTTATGTATTATATATTGTCATCATTTCCCATATTTTACCAATGTGGGACAATGAGTATTAATCTCATTCACACCAATTTTTCCAATACTTGTCCAAACAAAATTTCCAACATATATACGTGCAGTGTATTTCAGTGTGTGCAGTGTGCATACATGAGTAAAAATCACAATGATCGGAAAGCAAAATTGCTGGAAAAATTATGTCGCGCAGTTTACCTCCCTTTTAAAATGACAATGCATACTTTTAAGGTTTTGTTTTTGAAACAGTGGCCATATTTTGGTAATCGAAATCTTTTTATTAGTTATTAAAAAAAAACTCTCATAATTTATGAAAAACCTTATGTTATGTTAATGCACACGTGTAAATCTATTTTCACAACCTTGTAAGGTGTTCGAGAAAAAGAAAGTCTTTTTATGTAATGTGACGAAGTTATGCTATTTATGGGTTTTGACTTTTGAGTTGGAGTGTTTCCACCAACTCGACCGATTTCGAGTTGGGGCATCTCTACTAACTCGAGGGTCGAATAAGTTCAGGTGCGGTTGACGCAAGGCCCGTCAAAAAATTTATCAACTTGAACCGAATTAAACTAACCCGATTTATCCGATTTGATTTTTATTTGTTACCAATATAATTTTAAAAAATATCAAAACACGTAATAATAATAATAATAAAAATAATAATAATAATAATAATAATATTTTGATTTAAACACACAATAACAAAATCTATTTGAAAGTCTAAAGGTATGAAATTTAAAGTCACAAACTACCCCTCTTGATGTAGGGTGTAAATTATTTTTTGACATCACATGTTGTTGGGTTGTAATAATTGTCCTTGCTGGATTTAACTATCGAACTATGACGTTTAAGTTGATTTACTATTCAAAAGAGTTGAGTTGCATCATTGTCACCAGCTATAACTTTTGGTAAAACGGCAATCGCTCGGTCCTACAATTGATATCAAAGTCAATGTCATGAGTTTGATTCTCATTGATTGCATGGAATGCAATTAATGACAGAGATATAGTTGAGGTGAAATAATTGTCCCTACTGGGTGGAGAAATCGAGCATGATATTTGAGCTGTTGTATGATTTAAAAAAGTTGACTTGCATCATTACCAACAACTATGATTTAAAACATTTGAGTTGTTTCATTACCACCAATTATAACTTTTGGTAAAACGACAAGCGTTCGATCCTACACATGCATTCATGTTGCATCAATACCTTAATGTCCGGAATTGTTGAAAATTTTCGGGGAAAAAAACTCGAAACGAAAGATTTAGAGGAAACTTTCGCTCCAAAAATTATGTCATGGAATTTCCAAGCAACGCGGGGGACATCATCTGTACTGTTTTCATGAAATGGCATGAACTTTCAGCGAGTTTTCTAATATCTTTGATTCTTTTAATTCTACGCGTTTTTTGATGATTTCTTCGCACTTTTTCATATACATACATTAAAAATAAATGATTGAAGATATACATACATTAAAAATAAAAGATCAAAGATCACATATTGAATTATTAGATTATTTATTTATTTGTATATTCATATTGAAGTGTTTTTTTTTTTTTTTTCCTTCAACCAAGAAGCAAGATTATATAGTTTTATGATTATTGATTTTGTGATTTATTGTGTTATTACATTAACAAGTTGAGATTGATTGTATATTGAGAGAATACTACCACATTTCGAAAATACCAAGAGCTGGACAAAATATTCTTAAAGAAATGATGTCCAACTCAAATTTGAGAAAATCAAAATGAAAAATATAAAGATCAAATGAGCAATACATCACTAATAACATAACACAATATCTTTCTCCAAAAAACATATACACAATCAACAAAGAATATCCTCTTTTAGCATAATGCATATATAGAAAACAGAAAAACAACGAGATCAGAGGGAAAAAGTTTTAAAAAATGTAATAGATATATAAAACACAGACACGATGTCCGAATAAAACTGAAATATCATAACGAAAATGGCTTCGCATATACATCGAAAGGTTCACATGCAGTCAACTGTGGCTCCTGTTGACAAGAAAAACGAATAAGATCATGAACAGTGGCTATGCCAACAAAAAAGACAATCGAAAAGATGCACTGAATCAGAAGAGCTTCTAGATTTTAAACATAAACAACAATGCTTGATCAAAGAATCACATTTGTTGAAGAAAAACATCCATAGGATGCTCTACATAGGAATAGCATCGTACGTGATTCATAACAAAGTTTGGTCCCAACTCGTGGTTTTGAAAACTTTAGAGTTCTTACATGTTTTATGCATCATTGCTGCGTGGAAATACACAAATTTTTATGTAAATATAAATGCTGAATTTTAAAGCAATAAAGTATGTTGTATAGAGAATTCTAACAAAATATTCAAGAGCTAGGACTCTTATAATCTATTCTCGATATCCATAGAATTTCACGACACTTTTACAACTGTGAAAATATATTAGGATTTAGGATGAATAAGCTATAAACTTTTTCTAAGAATAATTCCAAAACATATCTTTTGATTTATAACAGTACCTGTCTGAGGCCGCCAGTACTAACACTTCCTCCTGTGAGAAGCATTGTAAGAAGCGATGTAACAGCACCATCCCCAAGACTGCCACCTCCTGAACTGCCAGCATCTCGAATAGCTGTACGCATGGCAGTTAATATGGTCCCATAAGTGGTTCCATGCCCACGCTCAATGGCTTGAATAAAACAGAAGGTCATGGCACCTGTTGAAGTGATTTTTGATAGGGCCTAACAGAAAGATAGAAAAAAAAAGAAGCTTAATATGTTTCTTGTTCCGTAAAATAATATGTTAATTTTCCTATCAACATTCTGAACTTACAGAGGTATCAGCTGAAGTTTGATCATCATCACAACCACTAAACGAAATTACCTCACCACCATTTGATCCTTTCCACACACCCGATCGAGGACGATGGTCCTCCCATACATATTGTCCACTCCTGTTTTGACATAAGTAGCATCCAGGATGAGCATCATTATTCTGAGTCTACTTGACTAAATGCCACCTTGAAAGCATTCAGAAATTTCAACTTTCAAGAACTCTCGTTTTACAAATCAATGAAAACACCAGCCTCCAAGCATTCTTAAATTCTAGATACTTCCCACGGTTCGCTTGACATTTTGATCAAACACCAGATAAAATTCCTCTTTGTGTCATGGTAATGTCTCTTCAAGAAATAATTCATAAATAGCAATGAGATGGTGACTGTAACACTGATCATAGAACAGCATCACCTTAAGCAGGTTGAAACTTGAAGGCATTGATATTTTGTTCCAACCAGCCTTTTCTTGGATGATTAACTTGTGAAAGTGAGGAACACACTTGGTCATTACGAGGTTCAGTTTTATGCCCAAAAAAAAAAAACTCCTTAATGGATTACCCTTCAGTGCACCCCAATTGACACGAGTAACTAATGGATACCCAAACAAGATTAACAAGAACATAATATTACCCTACCAGGTAAGTGACTGAAGAAACAACCTATTTCAGTTTTAAATGAGTACCGATTCCATTTATATCAAACCCAAGAAACATTCCAGGTCTAGGAACCAAGTGCCCACAGTTTTCCCACTTTAATTTAGTGGTTCTGGTGTCAGTACCCTAATTTAGAGAAATAATGGGCTTGGCCACGTAATAGCTTGAAAATTAAAGCCCGACTCCATTAAGTGTTATATCTCAAGCTAATTATGAGGACTATTAGTTGCTGCCTGTATAAGGGGAAATGAGGGTAAAACAAATATAGATAACACTGAAAGCGAGATGAATTTATTGGCAACTTAAACCCTCACTTCTCTAATATCTTTGGCAGATGACAGTATGATGTGATATCTTACTTTGGCACCATTTATTCTCGATAATTTTATGAGATACCTACCAGTCGTGATTCAGAAAAGCACTACCATTCTACTTCTAGACATGATAGAAACACGGGATTATGCTACTCTTGATGAAAGGTGTTTTAACCCTACCTATTCATCCGGCATAGAAACGGTAAATCAAGAACTGTTCCGCTATGACAAGCATCTATTATGGCATGGAGCTTTACACCGTGAGGTAGAGGTCTCACAATAGATGCATTAATCTCGTCATCTACAATCATACCCTGTGTTTCAAAGTCAAGAGGACATAAGGTTTCATCATATCCATCAACTTCATCTCCATTGTAGTTCCTTTGCCTTGAACCATGGCCAGAATAATGAAACACCAAGGAATCTCCTGGTTGACATCCTTGTACAAGCCAATACAATGCCATTCGCATATTTTGCTTTGTTGGAATTCTGTAGGGATCTCTTTCTTCTTCTGCATTTGGATTGAATATGAAAGACATGAGAGACCATTTATTCAGAAAATGCCATGATAGAAACCATTTTGTGCAACTTCCCCTATTCCATGACAATTACTGACTAAAAACCTTTTTAAATACAAAACATGGTGGTAGCAACCAACGCAAAGAAAAAACATCCACTTCATAGTACTTGTGGCCACAAGGACCAAAACCAAATGCACCTACAGCCACAAGAAAAATGATGAAATCCCCCCTCAGATGGGGGCAGCTAAAAGGGTAAGACAGAGCTTGACTCTGATTTCCTGAAGTTAAAAAATAATCCCCTCATACTCATGAAAACACCTACACCTTCATTCTTCTAACTAATTTCATTCTATAGTGGGAAAGAAATAGCTCAAATGAGTTCCTCGATACCAAAAACGAATAAGAACGTTTCAATAGAGACAAGACCACAGAGCATCAATTTAGCATTATCAGAGTATCCCACTAGTCTATCGATGGAAGAAGTCCCACAATGTAGCAGGAATTAACCTTTAACAATGTTTGCATCGAAAATTCTCCCAGCACTCATCAAGTACCACAGCATAAATCACAAGAGTCCAGGGAAAACAAAGAAGATATCAGCACTTCAAGTTTTACCAAAGCACTAAACATCTTTGTGTCAATTCCCAAACTTTTCGAGAAAAGAGAACACAAATAGCCACATATATACAAAAGGACAAAAAAATTGCAAAAGAGAAACGGATTCTTCACAATCTTTCTTGATTTACCATTGAGCATAAGAATCGAAGCTTCTGGAAACTGGAACTTATTCATCAAGAGATATTTCATGCACTTGGCATCATTTAAGCACCCCTTCAGCTCGTGGCGGGAGAACCTATAGGATATACCAACGATCACAGCTCTTTTACGGCCGTGAGGATTCGGCGGGGGATTCGGAGGCGCGTGGTTGTAAGGAGAGGGAGGTGGTGGTGGTCCTTGAGTCGGCGGCGCTTGATGTGGTGGCGGTGGAGCGTTACGAGGGTCGCCTACCTGCGTAACAGCCTGACAAATGGCACAGCGGATGGATCGGGCGCCGGGCGGCAGCTGCAATGGAGTGCGACAGTTGGAGCAATTAACTAACATGAACATGGCGGCGACGGCGGCGGGAGTGCTCTAATGATCGCCGGTTTGGAAAGGAAGAATGGTCAAAATACAGACTCTCAAACACAACGCGGAGAGGTTTAGGTGGATTTTTGGATCTCTTTCGTATTAATTAGACTACGTTTGGTTTGTATGATATAATAAGTAATGGATAAGTAATATAATGTAAATTAAAAATAAATAAGAAAAATTAGTTAATATATTATTTGATTTGATAGATAGATTATAATTTATTTGATTTAATTGATGTAAAATTATTAATTAAAAAAAGATAAATAATATGACGAAAATAATGCGAAATTGATTAGAATAAATTATAAATACATCAAACCAAACAATGTCAATAATATAGTATATTGTTTTTAAAAAAAATAGTAAAGTATACATAAATCATATATATATATATATATATATATATATATATTTTAATCATCACATTTATTTCTATCTAAAAGGGGAGATGTTATGCTACATCAGATAATCTTTATCACATTTATTTCTACCTAGAGGGGAGATGCTATGATGCACCAGGTGATCCTCACCCCGGGTGATGTAGGATAGCCCGAACGTTCCTAGAGCAACTTACAATTCTAGAACCTCCTTGTGTAGTTGTGTTAATGTTTAATGTCAACGTGAAAACCTAAATGAACACTATATCTCTTTTTATGTGCTTCTTATTTTTACAAACAAACATAATTAATGATATATTCAGGTGCGGCCCTTGGGGAAGGGCGGGCAGGGCACGCGCCCAGGGTCCCATTTTTGGGTGGGTCCCCAAATAATTTTAAAACTTTTATTATTATTATATATATTATAATTATTATATATTGTGGGATCTATTAATTATTTTATATTTGTTGAAAATATATATAAATATATATTATTATTTATTGTTGAATGTTGAAGGTTGAAAGTTGAAAATTGAGTTGTAAAATATTGAAAATTAGTGTGTGATGATGTAATTAATGATGTATTAATTTTTGACTAATCTCCAATTGAGATCTATAAATAGGTCTCTCCATTTGTGTAGAAAAACACAATTGTGAAGAGAGAAAAATTTTATAAAGTGTAGAATTTGATAAATTTTGAGTTTTTGAGTTTTTACTTTTTACCGTAAATTTTTACTTTTTCACAACACGTTATCAGCACGATCGCTCGAAGGTTCTCTATATTTTCCGACGCTCCAAAATACAAGAAGAAGTCAAAAATATTCAACAAGTAAGAATTTTTATTTTACTGTTTATATATTTTTATTGTGTATATATTAATATAATATCATGTTATGAAAAAATAAGTTTTTTTCAAAACTTGTTATAAATCCTGGGAGGATGTTAAGACGACATCCCACACTCCCGGTAAGGGATACGACAAGTATAAAAGCCTCTAAGGTTTTTAAACAATAACGTGATATATATTTATTATATATATTAACTATATTAATATATAATTTCATGTTATTATATAAAAGGTTGTCTATGACACTGACCTTATAATAACGTGATATGATATATATTATTGTGTATTTATATACTAACCATATTTGTATAATCTCATGTTATTATATAAAAGGTTGTCTACGACACCGATCTTATAATAATGTGATATGATATACTATACCTGACTTTATAATAACTATATTGGTATAATTTCACAACATTATATAAAAAGCTGTCTACGACACTGACCTTATAATAATGTGATATGATATACATAATTATTTAATTATGATTATCATTATATGCATTACATGATTATCACGAATTTTTATTCAACACATACTCAATTTTTTCTTTACCCCCAACGGTCACAAACGGTAACAAAACGGCTAGTTTTTGCCCTATAAATATGTTCACTCAAACTCATTTTCAATCACACCAAATTCATTCTTTCTCTCAAAATATTTTATCCTCGGTTTTTTCGAAGATGGAGATGATGACATTTATAAGGATATTTTTCATAACGACTATGATCATCATGCTCACGAGTCTTTTACTCACCAGCGATTTTCCAACACATATTTTTTCTCTATTTGTATACGCACTTGTAATTTACGTTCTTTCATTATTTTGTATTGTCATATTTATGGAAATTAACTAATAAAATGCATTGTTATTTTCTAGTACCACCATGTCGAACTTGGCGAAACTCGAATTCATTGCACTTGATATAACCGGAAAGAATTATATGTCATGGACCCTCGATGTAGAAATGCATCTCGAGTCATTGGGTCTTAACGAAACTATCAAAGAAAATAACATATCATCCTCACAAGATAAAGCAAAAGCGATGATATTTTTACGCAGACATCTTGATGAGGGGTTGAAATGTGAATATTTGACCGAAAAAGACCCAATGATTTTGTGGAAAGGGTTAAAAGAACGTTTTGAGCATATACGGGAAGTTATACTTCCGACCGCACGAGATGAATGGAATACTTTAAGATTCCAAGATTTTAAAAAGGTGAGTGATTATAATTCTGCGATGTATCGAATTGTCTCACAGCTGAAATTTTGTGGGCATAATATTACTGAGATGGAAATGCTTGAAAAGACATTTTCCACATTCCACGCATCAAATATAACTCTACAACAGCAATATAGAGTGCGTGGATTTTCAAGATACTCAGAACTCATCGCATGTTTACTCGTGGCGGAAAAGAATAATGAATTGCTCATGAGAAATCATCAGTCCAGACCTACTGGTTCAACGGCATTTCCTGAAGCAAATGTCGTAAGTAAAAATGAAAACCAAAATCAAAGATATAGACAAGATTTTGGTCGAGGTCGTGGACGAGGACGTGGGCGTGGACGTGGGCGTAGAAATGATCGCGGTCGTGGTCGAGGCCGTGGATTTGAAAATAAAAGAGATAGTTATTTCAATAACTCATCTCAAAGGAACGTCACGAACCACCCACAAAAGAGGCAGCATGATAATACGGGTGAAAATGAAAATCATCCAAAAAGAACTGAGAGTGTTTGTTATAGATGTGGCACTCCAGGACATTGGTCAAGAACTTGTCGAGCCCCTGAGCATCTGTGTAAGCTCTATAAAGATTCAATAAAGGGGAAAGAAAAAGAGACCAATTTTACTGAAAACATTGACCATGCAAGTGGTTCAATGAATTTAGACGCTGCCTACTTTTTGAATGATTTCGAAGATATTGATTAAGAGGGTGTTTGGAAGAGCTTAAAAGCTCTTTCAAACAGCTTATAAGTTGTTTGAGAGCTTTTAAGCTCTCAAATTTTGTTTGGCAAATTTTTTTAAAAACAGCTTATAAGCTGTCAAAATAAGTTGTTTGACAGCTTATAAGTTGTTTTTAAAAAAGTAAGTGGGGAGGTACTTTTTTCAAAAAGATCTTATTTTAATATTCTATCTCTCTAAAATATCCTTGAATATTTTCATAAATCTCCATCATATCCTCCACCCATTAAATATTAAATATTAAATATTATTTTTAAAAAAATTACAAATCACATAAATTTTTCTAAAGTAAAATATTAAAACAATTTTATTTTTTAATATATGTTTATTCTAAAACTATTTTCGTATGTGTATAACTCAAAATTTTATTTTCATAGAATTATACCCTTTTTGGTAATTTTGACAATAAAAAGATCTTATAATACCAAACATATCAACATTTTTAAGTTGTTTAAAATAAGTTTACCCAAACACTTTAACAACTTATTTTTAAAATAAGTTCTAACAGCTTATAAGCTCGTAAAACAACTTTTAAGCACTAGGAGCTTATAAGCTCTTTTTAATAAGCTTAGTCAAACACCCTCTAAATGTACTGGTGGGAAAAGAATGTAACAATGTAATTTTTATATTGTAAAACATATTATATTTTGCATGTATTGTTTTATTCTGCAATTAAATTGTAACATATTATAATTTGCATGTATCTTTCCGACATCATCAATTGGCGCCGTCTGTGGGAATTTGAAGGAAAAGAGTTTCGATGGCTAATCAGAATGGAGATCACCCAAATTTAGAGGAATTAATAGCTCAGGCTGTTCATAACCATTCTGATAAATAGTGCTTTATATTCACCACGATCACAAAGAAATTTGTTGAGTTTTAATGATATATATTCTCATGGTTATGATACGGAAACAATAACCGAAGGAAATGAGAAATATATGTGTCTTACTACATATAAATCAGGAAAGAAATATGTAGTTGAGAAATTATCAATGCTCCCTACTGGATTGCATTATACACATATAAGTCCAATCGAATTAAATATGGTTATTGGAAATTCTTCAATACTAACAAATTGGCATGATCGATTGGGACATCCTGGTTCAATAATGATGCGAAGGATTATAGAAAATACAAGTGGTCATCCACTGAAAGACCAGAAGATCTTTCAGAATAATAAGTTTCAGTGTAAAGCATGTTCTCTGGGGAAACTTATTATAAGACCATCACCAGCTAAAATCCAAAAGGAATCACCCATATTTCTTGAACGTATTCAAGGTGATATTTGTGGGCCAATTCATCCACCATGTGGACCATTTCGATACTTTATGGTATTGATCGATGTCTCTAGCAGATGGTCACATGTATGTTTATTGTCCACTCGGAATGTGGCATTTGCAAAATTGATGGCTCAAATAATAAAATTGCGGAATCAATTTCCCGAATATACGATCAAGAAAATAAGACTTGATAATGCTGGAGAATTTACTTCCCAGACTTTTAACGACTATTGTATGTCGATGGGAATTACTGTTGAACATCCTGTAGCTCATGTTCATACACAAAATGGATTAGCTGAATCATTGATTAAACGTCTGCAGTTGATTGCTAGACCAATGATTATGAGAACGAAACTCCCTATTTCTATATGGGGACATGCAATTTTACATGCTGCTGCATTGATTCGCATCAGGCCAAGTGCATATCATAAACACTCCCCATTGCAGCTTGTATTTGGCAAAGAACCAGATATTTCTCATTTGAGAATTTTTGGATGTATGGTGTATGTGCCTATTGCACCACCTCAAAGAACAAAAATGGGACCTCAAAGAAAGAATGGTATTTATATCGGCTATGATAGTCCATCAATCATTAGATATCTTGAGGCTCAGACAGGCGATGTGTTTACAGCACGGTTTGCTGATTGTCATTTTGATGAAAATAACTTCCCAATGTTAGGGGGAGAAAAGAAACACATCGAAAAAGAAATCACATGGTATGTACCATCATTATTACATTTGGATCCTAGAACTAAACAATGTGATAAAGATGTACAGCAAATTGTGCATTTGCAAAGAATAGCAAATCAAATGCCAGATGCATTTGCAGACACAAAAGGGGTAACAAAATCATATATACCTGCTGTAAATGCCCCTGCTCGAGTTGAAATTCCAAAGAAACAAAATGAAGACATTCATGATGTCATAAAACGCCTGAAGCGTGGAAGGCCAATCGGTTCAAAGGATAAAAATCCTCGGAAAAGAAAATACATAGAGAAAAATGATGATCAGAAAATAGAAAATGGTGTTCCAGAAGAAACACACGATGATGAAAATATTTTGTCAGAACCACAAACTGACGAGAATCATGAAATCTCTATCAATTATATTAATACTGGAAAAATATGGAACCGAAAGAATGTACAAGATATTGATGAGATATTTTCGTACAATGTGGCATGTGACATCGTAAATGAAGATAATGAACCAAAATCTTTTGGTGAATGCAAAACTCGAAAGGATTGGTCAAAATGGAAAGATGCCATCCAGGTTGAATTAAATTCGCTAAATAAACGTAGTGTTTTTGGACCTATAGTCCTTACACCTAAAGGTGTTAAACCTGTTGGGTACAAATGGGTTTTTATTCGAAAGAGAAATGAGAAAAATGAAATAGTGAGATATAAAGCTCGACTTGTTGCACAAGGTTTTTCTCAAAGACCTGGAATTGATTATGAAGAAACATATTCTCCTGTTATGGATGCAATTACGTTTCGGTATTTGATCAGTTTAGCAGTGTCTGAAAACTTGGACATGCGTCTAATGGATGTTGTTACAGCTTATTTATACGGATTACTTGATAGTGATATATACATGAAAATCCCTGAAGGATTTAAGATGCTAGAAGCACAAAGTTCAGAACCCAGAGAATTTTATTCTGTGAAATTACAAAGATCATTGTATGGATTAAAGCAATCCGGCCGAATGTGGTATAATCGGCTAAGTGAACACTTGATGAAAAAGGGATATGTAAATGATCCAATATGCCCTTGTGTTTTCATCAAGAAAACAACATCGGGATGCGTGATTATTGCTGTATATGTTGATGATTTAAACATCATTGGAACGAATAAAGAAATTCAAGAAGTGATGTTATACTTGAAGGAAGAATTTGAAATGAAAGACCTTGGAAAAACCAAGTATTGTCTTGGTTTACAAATTGAACAAAAAGAATGTGGAATTTTTGTTCACCAGTCTAATTATACAGAGAAGGTCCTTAAACGTTTCAATATGGATCAATCAAATCCTTTAAGTACTCCAATGGTTGTCAGATCATTGAATATAGAAAAGGATCCATTTCGTCCATGTGAAGATGATGAAGTTGTTCTTGGTCCTGAAGTACCATATCTAAGTGTCATTGGTGCCCTTATGTATCTTGCAAATTGCACTAGACCAGACATATCTTTTGCAGTAAATTTATTGGTAAGATTCAGTTCATGTCCAACGAAGAGGCACTGGAACGGAATTAAACATATATTCCGTTATTTACGAGGAACGACGGATTTGGGACTTTTGTATCCAAAAGATACAAATCAGAGAATAATTGGTTATGCTGATGCTGGATACTTATCTGATCCACATAAGGCACGTTCCCAAACCGGATATGTATTTACTCGTGGAGGCACTGCAATCTCTTGGTGATCACAGAAACAAACACTTGTTACAACTTCATCAAATCATGCCGATATTATTGCACTACATGAAGCAAGCCGTGAATGTGTCTGGCTTAAATCAATGACTCGGCATATCCAAACTTCTTGCGGATTATCAGTGGACAAGAATCCAATCACACTGTATGAAGATAATGCCGCATGTGTTGCCCAAATGAAAGAAGGATACATCAAAAGTGACAGAACTAAACATATTCCTCCTAAATTCTTTGCATACACTCAAGAGCTGGAGAAGAATAAAGATATTGATATCTGTTACATTCAATCAAGTGAGAACTCATCCGATCTCTTCACAAAGGCACTTCCCACGGCGATATTCAGAAAACACATTTATAATATTGGGATGCGCAATCTACGAAATATGTGAAGAATCATTCATGTTGACATCAGGGGGAGTTTACGTGGCTGCACTCTTTTTTTCTTACTATGGTTTTTGTCCCAATGGGTTTTTCCTAGTAAGGTTTTTAACGAGGCAGTATACAACACGTAATGGAGATAGTCATTCTATCATGATCATCATCACAAGGGGGAGTGTTGAAAATATATATAAATATATATTATTATTTATTGTTGAATGTTGAAGGTTGAAAGTTGAAAATTGAGTTGTAAAATATTGAAAATTAGTGTGTGATGATGTAATTAATGATGTATTAATTTTTGACTAATCTCCAATTGAGATCTATAAATAGGTCTCTCCATTTGTGTAGAAAAACACAATTGTGAAGAGAGAAAAATTTTATAAAGTGTAGAATTTGATAAATTTTGAGTTTTTGAGTTTTTACTTTTTACCGTAAATTTTTACTTTTTCACAACAATATTATAAATATATAATTTTAAAAATTAGGAAAACGAATAAGGAAAACGAAGAAACGCAATTTGATTTGACAATTCACAATTGTTAACTTTTCGTCAGAATGCAAATGAATTTTTTTTCTTATGATTGTGGTAGCCTATCAAATTTGATTGACTATTCCTGTGACCGTAACATCAGTTGAGAGAAGCTTTTTCAAGTTGAAATTATTGAAATTTTATTTGAGAACCACGATGAGCCAAGAGAAACTGAATGGTAAGGCAGATCCTTGCATCGAAAAAGACATATTGGAAAATATACCATACGACGACATAATTGATGACTTTGCATCAAAAAAAGACAAGAAAAATGTGTTTTAAATAATATTTTGAGAACTTATGTAAAACATTCTTTCTAATGTGTAGTTTTTTGATCCACGTATTTTATTTTATTTTGATTATGATACTCAATTTTTTTCATATATATTCAAATTTCCAAGCTAATACTAAGGGGCCATATTTTAAGATTCGCCAAGGGCCTCCTTTTTCTCATGACCACCCATGGATATATTGTTGAGTGACAAATAATGAGACATTAAATCTATTATTAAAATAATATCCATGTGGTAGATTGAACTATATCCTCTTTCTATATTATTAAATTTGAGATATAGATAATGATTATTTTTGGTAAACTATGTCATACCAATTTTTGTCAAAAAATATCATTACTCCAAAACTATTATAATTATTTTTAAATAAAATAATTAATAATAAAAAATATAAAATTAAATATAAATTACTTAAACCTTGTTAATTTTCATATAAAAGTTTGTTGTCACAAACATAAAACTATAGTTTTAATAAATATTTAATTTATGTGCATGTATCATATGCATTTGTTTACTAGTTACTTATAACGATTTGCCTATATTTTATTGATTTTGAAAATTTTGTATTATGTATACTATACGATGAATGAATTTGGAAAATTTTATATTACTTCGGTTAATAAATTTTGAAGATTTATCGTTTGGAAATGTATTTAATTTTTTTTTTTTCATGCTTTATAAATGAAAAAAATTAAAGTATATTTTTGGATAAAATTTGTGTAAAAGTTTTTGAAAAATATTTTTAAAAAAGTGTTTTCCACGTATAGTTTTTAAAGAACACTTGAAAGATATTTTTAAAATGAAATTATGAGAAACAAAGATGAACAATATTACTTTTAAAATGTTAAAATATTTTTATATAATAGTTAAACACATATTTATCCTTAAAACAATTTTTAAAATATTTTATAATATTTAAAAAAAACACTTTTATTAAAGAAATTTATAGATTATAGGTACAAATCCAAACAAAATCTTATTTTATTTGTAACAAAAAAACTTTTGTGTGTCTCTTGAGTTAATTTGTGAGACATTTATCTTATTCGATCAAGTCCATAAAAAAAATATTATTTTTATTTGAAAATTTCACTTTGTACTCTATTTATAGATCGACTCGATACGTGTATGATTTTTTTATAAAAAAATATGTTAATTTTTCTTTTAATTTTTTGTTGGCTGGCCAATAATATTGAAGCTATATTTTTTTTTGAGATAAATTATTGAAGCTATTTTAGAAATGAATTTCATAGTTGAAATAAAGATTGGGCTTGTTAGGCCCATAACTGACTGGGCTTTAAAAATAAAATCGAAGAATGGGCCAACCATTTGGACTGAGTGACTATATCGAGGGACAGTGTACAATTGTACATTTCGCCACAACTAGGGTTTCTGGTTCTGCAGCAGCTCCAAGCGTCTTTCACCAATCTCAGCTCCAATGGTACTTCCTCTTGCTCCCTCTTTATCACACGAACGCATAATCTGTTTCGCAATTATTTTCGTGTTTTCTAATCGCTTTCGATCCTCTCACGCTGCACTTAAAGTGCTCGCTGTTGGAATGTTGATTTTTAATTTTTAATTTTTAATTTTTAATTTTTTTTTTCTTTTCGTGTTCAATGGTACATGAGGTTGCTAATTTAACGACAGTTGTGAATCGCGATTTTTTTGATCTGGCGCTGAAGCGTTTTTCTTCTCGTTTCGTATCTGTCGAAATTTGAGTGTTTAAATTTAAGCTAGGTGAATAACACTTGTGGTTAATCTCCGTAAAGTTTCGTTTTTTTTTTATAAAAAATTGTACATTAGTTTATTTTGGATACTATTAATAGGAATTAGTATATTCGGAGTTTGTTTGCCGTTTTTTCGGTACGAAATGATTATATTCTGTCAGTTTTGATAATTTTTCCTCTGAATTAATTTTCTTCTTAAAGCAGTGTCGTTTCATTGTTGTAGTGTGGTATGCCTAGCTCTGAGTGAAAATTTGGTTGGTGTACTGAATTGCAATATGTTTCTCATTGAGTATGGGTGACATTTCTTAATCGGGTCCTGGTTTATTACGGAGTGGTTATTTTTCTTTTCTGGACAGCCTGATCTGGCCTTTTATCCAGTACTTTAAAAATAATTAATTTTTTATTGTGGTGTTTTTGTATGCTTTGTGTATCTTTTACTTGGGCATTGGTTATTTGTCACCAGGAGTGTAGTATGCATGTCTTGTTTAATCAATTTTCAACATTAACATCATTTGCTTTCAAACTAATTCTATCACAGCATCATTTTCTCCTTTCGCGAAGAAAGAAACACCCCATGAACACAGTTACAATTTTTATAACACTTTACAAGCGTTCCAAAGTAAAACTAAACACACGACCAGAAGGTGCTTCTAAAAGTGTACCTTGGAAAAAAAAAAGGAACCCTCAAAACATCTCCTATGTTCGTCAGTTAACTGTGTAGTCATTATTGTTCTTTTCTCTGCGCAGGCCAAGAGAACCAAGAAGGTTGGCATTGTTGGGAAATACGGTCAGTCGTACTTCTATGAATGCTTTATGTCACACTCTGTGATCTATCCTCTCATTGTATTCTTGTATATATTGTGTTGCCTGATTCTTTGCCCTTAGCTTGTTATTTGAGATTTGGAGATGATGAGTTAACTTCTGTCATGAATATATAATCACCATGAAAATAGTGTTAGGTGTTTTTTAATTAAACAGGTAGATATGAAAGTTGAATTTTATGTGGTCTATTCTTTTGCGTGGCCAAATATTGTTCCATTTCATAACTGGAAGAATATTCTCCTAATATGTGAAACGATTTTAATTTCATCTCAGGATAGTAATTGTTATAACCATTGTTGTGGATACATTGTGACGTTAATGTTGCAAATTGTGTTTTTTTCTTGAATTTTTAGATCTGAATGACGAGTCTAATGGCAGTGAAATCTTGTTAGTTCTCCAATGCATTGTTATTTTCAAGTTTAACCGTTTGTTGGGTGCTATTATTATTTTTTAATTCTTAGTGGTGAATTAAGAATTTCATTTATTCTGATAGTCCTACCACATTTTGATGTCAAAATTTAAAACTTTTCAGGCACCCGTTATGGTGCTAGTTTGAGAAAACAGATTAAGAAGATGGAAGTAAGTCAGCACAGCAAGTATTTTTGTGAATTCTGCGGGAAGGTATGGCCCGAATTCAGTTTCCAACCATAACTCGTTTGTAAGATGATATTGGTCGATTATGGGTGTACTGAGTGCGACAGTTCTGTTACAGTATGCAGTGAAAAGGAAGGCTGTTGGCATTTGGGGATGCAAGGACTGCGGCAAAGTGAAAGCAGGCGGTGCCTACACATTGAAGTAATAATCTTTCCTCTCTCCATCATGTGTAAATTGTACAATTTACACGTACATTTTTCTTACTTCTATGTATATCATCTGTCTTGCAGCACTGCCAGTGCCGTGACAGTTCGGAGTACCATCCGAAGGCTGAGGGAGCAGACTGAGAGTTAAATTAGTGAGATAGATTGTCCTGGCATTGCTTTCCTTTTTCATGTTCTCATTCCTAAGTGTTTTGACTCCATACTTGTGAGATTTGTAGCAACTATATGCACTCTTCCAAAATATTTCTAATTTCCGAGATCCATTGTTCATTTCCTTTTTTTTTAATAACGTGGGAACCCGCAGCCGTTACTTTATGTGCTCACTGAGTAAACCATCGGACTAACTCTATAGTCTGCAAACTATGCTAGTCAGGTAAACCACATTAAGCAAGCCCTGAGTGACAGGTTAGTCCAAAAAGTTGCTGGGTAGGAGGAATTGAACTTTTGACTTCTGGCCAAGAGTTCACCTATTCTACCAACATTTCCCTGAGGTTATTCATTTCCTTTTTGTTATATGAATTGTTTGTGTGCATGCTTTTCACCTTCCAAAATCTGTTGATCTGTCTTTTGGTATGGATTCAGAAGCCAAAACACATTGTAGGTTTTGGTGTGTCAAAGTTGAAAAATGATTCTAATCGTTATGGTTTTGATTGTTGTGTCACATGGGAAAACAATGCCTACTTTAGACTCCAAATTTTTTGCTCTCGGGTTAATGGTAAAGTTGTCTGTTGTCAAAAAACAGTATTCATATATTGAGATTTCTATTGGACGTGCGAGTCTGATTGACTTTCTCTACCTGAAATTGTTGATTTATCCAGACCCGAAAGGTGATAAAGTTACTTTGAGCCATTGATTGGTGCGAACGACATTTTATAAGTTTTCTTTGATTCAAGTTTTGTGATAATTTAATTTAAGTGTAAAAAAGCTAATTCTTTTTATCTTTCAATTCATTATTCTGTCACAAACTTTACAGAATTTTAACTTTACAGAATCCCAATTTCCATTTAAGCGTTGACATATTTTTCTATTAAAATTCGCTGCTAAGATAAGCTAAATATGTGCTCACGTTTGACAAATTTTCGGGTTTGATAAAAAAAATTCAATAAATATCGATTCCTCCAATTCATGCTCACTCTCAAACTTTATACGACCAAAATTTTCTTCTCAAATGTAATATATATTCAATGAAATGTAGAACTTTTAATAGAAACTCGAGAAAGGATGCTCAGATGCAAACAAGGTCTTCCGAATTATTTTTACATAAAGCTTGTATGGTTTGTCTTCATTCAAAAATATATAAAATTCGATAATTTTGTCGTCAAGCAGACGACTTGTTAGATAAATGGGATTAATGGCTATAATTTTTAATTCTTATAAATTATTATTAATGGTTCTATCCGCAAGTTGATTGAATTTAATATTTCTAAGCGTTCAAGGTTAGCATGTATATGAACAATACTATATATATACTCATTACTTGTGTAAAATTGAATTTTATATTTCATAAGGAAATTTTTTTAAATTTGGTGTTTTGATGAAAAATAGTCGACAAGAGACTAAGAGTTTTCTGATATAAAAATAAATTTCTCGAATTTAAATTAATGAAGTTTTATTATATCATTATTGGCATCACTTGGAGAAAGAGGTGAATATCCCAATGTCTCGAAAAAAGGACATTGCACATGCTTCGAATTAGTAACAATTTGATAGCAACCTCACGACATTCATTTGTCGGATCATGGTTTCATTGTTGAGTTGGAAGATAAGATTGGGGGAAAAAAAAATCGTTTTGGCTTCATTAATCAATAAATGATTGGATTAGTGGTGCTAAAGAGTTCATGAGATTAGCAACAGTACACTTCTTCACCTTTCTATGCGAACAATGAGGTTGATGTTGGTTCAATATCAACGAACGATGAGATTCAACACATTTTTTTTATTTTCCATACGAATTGATGTTGGTTCAATATCAACGAATGAGCCGATTCAACACACTTTTGCGTTTCATCAACGAATGAGCCGATTCAACAACATTGTTTTATGTTGCGTTCCATCAAGTTTTAAGTATATACATATAGTTGTATAACCTTATTGTTTAATTTATCTTCCCCATTTTTGTTTTTTTTGGGGAGAAAACATAATATTATATATCAAATCAAGTTTTGACGGATTACATCGAAAAAATCAGAAGACGAAAGAACTACTCGACCTTCTAGATCAGACAAAAACCGGCTCCCCGACCTAACAAATGGACAACATGATTCGCTGATCTACAAACAGAACAAAAGAACAAGACTTAATATACAAAACAAAGATCTTACAATCTTCGATAATTCACCCTTTATTACCTTATTCTTCCATTCATCTTCCCATTATTCACCCTATATTACCTCCTCCTTGAATTTATCTTCTCATTATTCACTATTCGTCTCAGGACGAGCCAACCAGTGCCTTGATTGGAAACATTTTTTAGTGTTTATCCAATGTTTTCTGAATGAATCAGCTGAATATGACTTTTTTTTTTTTTTTTTTTTTTTTATCGATTTTGTAACTTTTGAATTCGATATCGAAGAAAAATGTATCAAAAACAGATTCCATTCAAAGAAAAAGTAATACTCAGACACACACAAACATAAAACAGAACAACTAGATTTAATAATATACATATATTTCTTGATTTTCTGAGTACGTTAACACATTACTGCAAATACAAGACCCGACTGGATGGAATAGGAATTCCCCTGTATACCATCACTTAATTTCATACCTATTTAAACTTTACAAAAAAGTAAGGAAAAAAAAGGGATCTTAAAACGCCTTGGGAGAGAAATCTCTCTCCTCTCCCCGCTAGTTTCTCGAAAACTCTGCTTTTCGTCAAGAAACTACGTCATGTTTGATCAAGAAAAGTAGTAAACTTGAAGGTGTCACAAATACCGTTAGAGTCGTATCCTGCAACGATCTTTCCGGCTAAAATACATCACTGGTGCTAACGATTGGGTTGGTCTTCAGTTACAAAGTTATAGGCGACAGGAACTGGTAATTCATCACTGTTGCTTCTATGATGCATTCGTTTTTGCACGGCTTTTACTGCTGCAACTCTGGCTGCATTGGCTGCCCGATTAGCTGCTGATACTGCTCGATTAACTCTCTCGTCTACTTTGGCCACCTCATAAGCTTTCTCTGCTGCTCGTCGAGCCTCCTGAAAGGTTACGGAAAACTTGGTAAAAACCTACTACAAGATGGGGAAAAAAAACTCTTGAATTTCCATTTAACAATACATGATAAGATCAAGCCTGCCCAACACCACCTTATCTATCACGCACGAAAATTGGACTAAGCTTATAAACAACATTGGAGAATGGCAGTGAGGCTGGAGCATAAAATTTTTACCTGAACAACGTTGAGCACTCTCGAGTGGTTAACAGCAACAGGAGAAACGGGAGAGATGGTGCTCTGAGTGCTAGGCGCATCAAGAATTCCATTTTGCCAATGGCCTGATTGGGTTTCTCCATTCCTGAAAGTGTACAATCCAAGGCCCTGTCTCCTACCCTCATGCCAAGCACCTTCATATCTGTGGCCATTCGCAAAGAAATAGACCCCGAACCCATGCATTTTATCAGCAAAGTATTCTCCAGCATATCTATCCCCATTCCTGCACAGAATAATGGTGGATCAGAAATTTAATTAATATTTAGAATTGATTGTTAGAGCGACAAGTTTCTTTCAATTATCAACCATAATCAACAAAACAAAGGAGGAAACATACATGCTCAAACTTAATATCATACACTGAAAATATAGTTCCCAGAGGAAATCCTACCTATAAAGAGGCTCACCCAATTTGTCCTGGCACAAGCTAGTAACCACACTTAAAAAAAACGACAGAATGATTACCACAGTTGTCTCCCCCCTTCACATTTTATTTCCCGCCAATATATCTAAATTCTTCCAAGGGCTAGTGTCTGTTGGCTTGTTTTGGTCTAAGCCCAATAGTTTAAAGCTCATAACATTATGTAAGTCATTAGAAATACACAACCATTGTCTGCAACTCTTGCATTACTCATTTTGAAGCATGTATATGGGATGATTCTTGGATATTACCAACAGTCACTGAGGATTCTACCAAAGTCTAAACTACTCATTAATCTTTTAAGGTTCACCGGGTATCAAGAAATGTCAGCCAAAGAATGCCCATCTAACAACCTCGAAAGTCGAAACATTAAGGAAAAAAAAACAACAGTAATTGAACACAAGGTTATTTTAGATGGAAGCCAACAACAAAGACAACAATGAAAAGATGCTGGACATTTGAATCATATACATACAATAAATAATGTTCAGAAGTAAACAAGAACAACGAAATCGAAAATAAGAGTTTACTTCTCTACATATGTTTTAAAACACAGCAAGTGAACAACAACACAGCTATAACAACAATCGAATATGTTCAAACTTCAAGCTCAAACACCGAAATGGACTAACCAAACATAAATTAAGCATATAAGAGTGGTCATTAAGAAGAAAAAGATTATTACATTTACCTAAAATGGTAGTGTCCAAGGCCATGTTTAACACCCCATTTAAATTCACCCACATACCGACTCCCGTCCTCACAAGTATGAATACCACACCCATGGCTCTGCCCATTACACCACTCCCCAGCATAAACATCTCCTGTATAAAACCTATACACTCCATAACCATGCCTAAGCCCCTGCCTATACTGTCCTCTATACCGGCTCCCACGAGCCCACGTCTCCACACCATAACCATCATACTTGCCATCTATCCAATCCCCTTCATATCTTCCACTCATGTAATAGTAATAAACTCCATTACCATTACATTTCCCCTTATGAAACTCACCCTCGTACACATCACCGTTGCTATACGCCTGTACATAACACCCCGATATTGACTTCTTATCCGTCTTCATCCGCGACCCAATTGACCAAAAAACCGGTAAGTGTGGTCGACTAACATGATCCTTCGAGCTAATCTTGATCGGCAACGACCTGGAAAGGAACAATCTTATGGTGGGGAGTCGTGGAATGGCCAAATTCAGAGAAAACAAAAGCGCCGCTGAGAAGGCAAAGGCGGAGAGGAAATCAAGAATGAACGAACTTGAAGGATGGGAAACCAGAAAATAAAAGAAGGGAAGGCTGAGGAGAAGGATTAAGCGGAGGTGAAGGCGGAGGCGGCGGCGCAGTAGGCGCAGGTGATGGTGGAAATGAGTCAAGAATTTCTGAGACCTGGTGCACAAAATATTGAATCTTGTTGGTGGGTTCTGCGTGGAAACCCCATATCTATGGAGGGCATTCGACAGAGTCGGAGTTTTGGCGAGGGAAGCGGCGAATTGCTGCTGAATATGCGGTCTCTTGAAAGGGGTGGTGGGCCTGAGGGCAAACGCATCATTCGAATCCTGCAGCTGCTGATTCTCATCATCGATAAGAATCTGTAAGGTAGGATTATTGACAGAAGAAGGCTGGTGAGAAGTTGATCGGATATTGTGGAAAAAGTGGGGGTGTTTCTGGGTAAGGTAAGAAGGGGTAAGGGGTGGAGTGGGGTTGAAATCGGAAGAGACGCCGCTGCTTTCTGTTCCGATCTGTACTTCAGATTTCTTCTGATGCATTAAATATACGAAGCCAAATCCTTCTTTCCCTTGAAAAGAAAAAAAAAAACTTCAACAAAAAAAAAAAACAATAATTCTCTGCAATCCGATCCGCAATTATTCTCTGAAATTGTGCCTCTTTGCGTTTCTTGAAATGGAAAGTAATGGTGGGAAGAACGAATTTGCGGGCGAGTGGAAGAGTGTGTGAGAGAGGATAGAAGAAGAAGAAGAAGAAGGAGAAGAGCGAGCGAAGAGTCCGAGGAAGGAATGGTGTGTGGGGAAGGATGATTTTGAAACCAGAGGCGGCCGGCCGTAAAACACATTTCTTTCTATATTCAAAATCCGCCACTTATATTTTCTTATATTACACAATTGCCTCTTTTCTATATAATATAAATATTTATTATACACACATTTATTCTTTTACGTCGAACGCGTTTATGCTACCCTTGGGATAGCAACCCTAAAGACAGATCAATGGTGTAAATTGATCTAGCGTCGTGTGTTTATTGGTGAATTTTTGAGTCGATCGTCGAATCGTAAGTTACGAGTCCAAAAATCGAGCTTTAATGAATGAAGAAAATAAAGTAAAATAATAGATATTTATTTTTAAGTGTCACATATTTATACGTGGTCTTTTTTTTTTTTGGTCGAATCATAAGCTACTATTCTGAAAATCAAGTTAGAGCGAATAACGAACGGAACTGAAATCGTTGATGGTCGATAACATTTAGATCTATTTGTATTTTGTAAAAAAATTATATTAGATGTATTTTATTTTTTTCTCTCTATATTAATATCATTTTCAAAAACTTGAATAACAAGAAAGTCTCGTGTGATGAGTCAGACATCAAAGTGTAATGTAATCCCAATTTACCAAATCAATCATTAAATCGGTTACCGTTGTAATTAGAGATGCATTTGATAATAATAATAATAAAAAACAGAGGCAATTTATTGATAATTATATCAACTCGATATCTAGCTAGATTTATTACAAATTTTCATAATCGTTTGCCACATATTTGAAATCGACATATTCAACTGTTGTCTATTTTTTTTTATAAATTTAATTAATTAAGATATATACTGATTTTCTAGCGCTAAATATCTTCACAAATTTTTTATATTTTTTATTTTTATTTTAAAAAAAGAGTTGGTGGAATATTGGATTTGACATAAGCTAATCCTTGAGCCGCAAGTACGGTTGACCACACGAAATTGGTTTTAAATTTTCAAAAAGAAATGGTACGTTAACTAAATGGACCATGTTCTATACGGTTATACATCATTGATGTAGCCAAAAATCACTTGTATGTGACACGTTGCTTTCGCAAAGTTCAGAGTATCAGTAAGTCCTTGTATGTTCCCGATGGAGATCTTCAGTGGGTTGTTCCTACGTCACAAAAAAAAGTCAGAGGAGCCGGGAGGGTTCCCGGCGAAGGCACTCCGACGCTCAAGTCAGTTATTACTCAAGGAATAATAATCGAGAGTAGAGCGATCTATTGCTTAAGAAAGTGTGTACCTTAATAATGAAGTGACTTGAGCTATTTATAGATATTCGGAGAGTTTCACGGGCTTAAGCCTCTTATGGGCCTTTGTAGAATTCAGGGCCTGCTTGAATTAAATATATATAATATTTGAAATAAGCTTGGGCCTTAAAAATATTCGGAGTGGACCTTCATGATTGGGCTCAGGCCCAGTTGAATTTTTAGGTGTAACCTATCATAGGCCCCCCACTCTCGGGCATGTCGCGTGTGTGGAGAGGCCCGAGAGTAGAATTTGTATCGGAGTATTGTCAAAAATTTAGTTGCAACGAATAATTTGAGCCACTACGAAAATTACGGGGATCGACCTGCCCGGTCAGGTATGGAGAAACCATGATGGAGAAACCATGATGGAGAAATCTGATTAGGACTGTGATGTAGTAGAATTAAAATTCTGGTAGAATAATAACAATCCCCATGTAATTGGATAGAATTAAAATTCTGCTAGAATATTAATTGTAGAAACCAAGTAGGATTCTATCAACTACTGTCATTATAAATTCAGCACTGCGGTATAGCACTCATCACAACTTACTAACTCGATTTTATTTCTGAATCTTTTTTGCAGTATTTGCTAGGTCGCATTCTCCAAATTGTTAGAGGAAATACAATTCATTGGACGCCTATGGCAGGTATTAAATATTTTAATTACTATATTCCACCTTCTGTCCCTTTTTTTTTTAGTTTGGAACAAGTTTGGTCTTGTGTATACGTGCTCAGATTCTTTCCCACTCACTTACCTTTATTAATTACACAATATTATTCTCAAATCTCCTCCTACCTTTGTTTCGTCCGCTTCATCCCTTTCCTTTGCTTCGTCCGCTTCATCCCTTAGATTGGAGATTTTATTTGTATGTATATATCGAATATATGTGTATATGTGTATCAATATTCCATCGCTGGCTATGGGTTATCATCTTCTTCGTCGAGACGACGAGTGGGCGGCAACATATAGGAGAGGCGATGGTGGTGCGATGGTGATGCGATGGTGATGCCGAGGAGCCAAGGGCCAGCTATGGGACCTCCTCGACTGCTCGTGGAGACGCCCAGATCTGGACTCGGTGAATGACTATCGTCGATGTCCCAGCCATGGATTAGCCTTCGAGCTATCCAAATCTGGACTCGACGGGACTAGGACGACGGCAGCTCAGTTGCTGGTGGCTGCCGGAGACCGGGGTGGCGCGACGACGCGAGGTAAGCAGCCGGTCGGAGATGATGGTGTTGAGCGACCAACGGCTCGCCGAAGGGAGCTGCGGCCGGTGGTGAGGCGGCGGACGGTGTTGGAGAAGATGAACCCATCTGTGATAGATATACATATACATATATATACACGATGCATATTATTTAAGAACCAATTACCATGTATCTAATGCTATTATTTGATTTATTATTATTTAATTAATATTATTTTTTGGTAAAATATATATTTTTATTTTATATATATATTTTTTCTAAAAAATCATTGCAGGGCATCCTCCACGGGGTAAAGTATTTTCGGTGTTGGTTGCTAACCGAGAAATTTATCCCTCCTCGCCAGCTGAATCTGGCGATGACAATGAAATTGACGAATGTTTATATTCTTTGAGTGATTTGAAAACAGTGGTATCTCGTGATATGACGAGACCACCTTGTTTAAAAATTGATAGAAACCCGAATTCTTGCGATAATAGTGGTTCTGAAGAGTCTTCGGGAGGAGTGAGCGAGCGTCTTTTGGACGAGTCGGAGATTTTAAGTCCAAGTAAAAAATTTGACTTATCCTCTAAAAATATCCTTAAGATTCCCAAAAATGGAGATCTTTGCCATGAACCGCCTCCGGGATATTTTACTGTATATCTGGAGTACTTTAATTTTGGTTTCTCGCTCCCTCCTCATGCCCTTTTGATAGAAATTGTAGATAGTCTCGGGGTGAGTTTAAGTCAATTAACACCAAGTGCGATTCTCCTCTTTACGTGTTTCCTACGTAGAGTGAGTGAAATCAAAATGTCCCCGACTATAGACTTATTCTATGCGCTTTTCTCGGTGCGTCGCTCCATGCCGGGTTCCTATACTTATTTTCTACCTCGGGGAGATTGTAAGTTTTTATCTCGTTGTCCATCTCCAAAAAATGATTGGAGAAAAATTTTTGTTTATGTATGGGATTATGGTTGGGAGGTTCCCATAGTTTGGAATCCAGGCCATAGGAAAATTATTTTTAGCAAAATCCACCGTGAATTGCAACTTGAATGTCGTTCCTTAGGCCTCTTCCAGGAGTTGGTTGACCCAAAAAGTTTGATTCCTGCCGGTAATGCTTTGTTCAAATTGAATTTTGATGACTGTATTTTGCGTCTTCTTTGGATTCTTCTACTCGTGGTAATTTAAAATTTATTAAATTTATTTACTGATCATTGTCACTCTTCTCTTTGTGTTTGTTTGTAGGTGACAAATTAAGTTTGGCGGAGGTTCGCGCTTGCATAGAGAAAAACGAGAAAACTCCGTCAAAGACATCGAAAAAAGAGTCACCAATGGATCGAGGTAATCACAATTCCCATGGGATTCCAAGGAGGAGGAATTCGCCCGGGCCATCCGACCGTGTCAATTGTTCTGGTCCTCCATCTAAAAATACTGACACTCGTAACCGAAGGAATGGTGGTAGAAGAAATGATGCTGACCGTGATACCCGTACTAGGGAGAATGCTAATGGTAGAATAAATCCAAAAAGAAGACGTGAAGATGAACGAACAGTTCCTCCCGACACTCGTGAGGGTTGTCACTTGTTCTTGGAGGGTGTGAACCATAAAAGTAATGCTGGATCTTTTTGGGATCTGAAAGATCCAGACATTGGCTGGAGAAACGGAGCTAATCTCATTGGAGATCATGACAGGTTGCATCTACTGCCTCAGCCTACCGAAGTATTAACTCGGTCTCTTGCCTCGTCTGCCTTCCAGGTATATTATTATACGTTTGATATTTGTTATGATTTTAATGTAGTAAACAATACTCCTTATCTATGGGTCTTTGCAGATTTTATCGCTTGCCCAAACTTTTCAATTTCGAGAAGAGAGGTCTCGAAATTCCGGGAGAAAATTTGATGACGAGCTGACGTCATTAAGGGGTGAGTGCAAAAGACTCGGCGAGGAAGGTGCTAAGGCCCGAGATGATTTTCTCAAGTCACAAAAGGAGCTTGAAGAGAAATCCAAAAAGTATGATGCCATGTGCAAGGATATGGAGCTACTTAGGGGAAAATATTCCCATGAATCGGAGACCGGTGAGACTTTTCTCAATTCATCAATAGGCAAGAATCTCTTGCGAAGTACCGGAGAAAAAGCAATTGAATGCTACCGAGAGTCCACAGATTTTAGAGATGAAGTGATTCAGCGGGCGATCGTTATTCATGATGAAGTTGTAGTGGATTGCCGCAAAGAACTACGGAAAACTCAACTAGTTCCAGAGGAAATTATTATGATGATTCACCCCCAAATTCCGGAGCCTAGTATTGCCCGAGTTGACGATGACTCGGATCCTCCCTTAGGAGATTTACTGGGAGGTCTGGGTGATGAGGAGATGATCGAAGCTTTGCGTTCGAATTTTTAGCTTATACAACCAATAATGACGGTGTGTATCAGAGCTATATGGAGACTACTCTTTGGAGCCGTGGACCAGTTTAGCTTTATTATTTCTTGCCACTTTTGGGCAAAAATTTTTTTTGAGAGAGTCAAAGTCATAGACTCTTTTTTTTTTCTTTTTGAGTAAGTAAGGATTTGTCGATTATCATATCTCTTTTGCATTTTGAAGTTGCTATTGCATACTTGTTTGATGAATAAAATACTATCGCTTTAACAATGGAGTACTTGGGAGGGGATCAATCTCCCAAGATTTTGTCTCATGGGGAATTCCTAAACCCACTTGGTGCGTGGTGAGGTATCCCGGGACTTATAATGTTATTATGTCGTCCTGACCTCTTACAGCGTCATAAGTTCAAATGTCCCAAGGGGCTGGCCAAGCCTCTTACTGTTGGGAATTTTTTATGATTGCTAGGGTCTATGACGTTTATGTCGTAAGTAAGCGTTAGTATAGGAGAGGAGATATGATATGCTTTCGACAAAGTAATCTGTTTATATAAAAACAATAATCAAATTAGTTGAACAATGTATCACAAAATTGTAATATGAAAACATAAGGAAAATATGCTAATAAATTTAGCCTATTATTGACGAGAGCTGCAGTTTATGCATAAAACTTCTTCAGATTGGCCACGTTCCAAGGCCTGGGAAGTATTCTTCCATCTGAATGTTGGAGGCGATATGTTCCCATCTTCACGATCTCAATTACTTTATAGGGGCCTTCCCATTTCGGATCCAGCTTGCCCACAGACTTCAAGATGTCAGATTTTCTCAATACCAGATCTCCTACTTGGAAAGATCTTGGTTTGACTCTGTCATTATATGCTTTAGTCATACAAGCTCGATATCTCTCGGCTCGTGTTGAAGCTTCATCTCTCAGTTCATCCACTAAGTCCAATGAAATTCGGAGGGCTTGGTCATTTCCAGATGAAGTGTACTGTTTCACTCGCCATGATTGCTCTCCGATTTCGGCAGGAGCCACAGCCTCCGTTCCGTAGGCCAGGTTGAAAGGAGATTCTCCAGTTGAAGAGCGTGAAGTGGTTCGATATGCCCATAGAACACTTGGCAACTCATCCACCCATTTTCCTTTGGCATTGCCTAGACGTGTTTTGAGGTGCTGCAGAATGGTTCGGTTGGTGACCTCGGTTTGCCCATTTGCTTGAGGATTCCCTACAGAAGTGAAGAACTGCCTGATAGAGAGTCCTCTGCACCAGTCTTTTATCTTTGCTCCAGAAAATTGAGTTCCATTATCTGAAACCAAGGTTTGAGGAATGCCAAATCTGCATATTATATTCTTCCATAAGAAATTGATTACATCTTTCTCGGATATTTTGGCCAATGGTTCAGCTTCGACCCATTTGGTGAAATAATCCACAGCTACTATCAGAAATTTTCTTTGTCCGGTAGCAGGAGGAAAAAGACCTACCAAATCCATTCCCCATTGAGCAAAAGGTAGAGGACTTTCCAGGGGCTGTAAGATTGTAGCCGGCTGGTGATGGAAGTTAGCATGCTCTTGACATGCATGACAATGTTTTGCTAACTCCATAGCGTCTTGCTTCATCGTTGGCCAAAAGTACCCTTGGCGCAATGCTTTCCCCGCGAGAGCTCTGCCAGCTAAATGATTTCCACATATTCCTTCATGAATTTCACGGAGCACATAGTTTCCGTTAGCTGGCGTTAGACACTTTAGGTAAGGTGAAGAGAAACCTCTTTTGTACAGTTCTCCGTCAATGATCGTGAACCGAGCAGCTCTCACTCTAAGTTTTCGGGCTTCGACTTGGTTAGCAGGTAATTTCTCTTGCTTTAAATAGTCGATTATTTCATCTTTCCAACTAGGCTCTTTGCTATCAGCACAGAAGATTGTAACATCACTTCCATCAGTTTCTTCCTTGCCATAAGTTAGGAATGTAATTTTCCTATTATCAATGTTGGCCAAGGAGCTTGCTAACTTGGCAAGGCGGTCTGCTGACTCATTTTCCCCTCTAGGTATCTGCTTTATATCATAGCTGTCTAAACGCGAAAGAAGCTCGTTTACTTGAGTGAGGTATTCAAACATTTTATCTTCCTTCGCTTCATAATTTCCCTTAACCTGACTGACGATAAGTTGGGAGTCACTGTGTATCGTCAGTCTCTTTGCTCCGACTGACAGGGCCAATTTAATTCCCATGATGAAAGCTTCATATTCTGCCTCATTATTCGTTGCAGGGAATCGAAATTTGACGGCATATTGAAATTTATCTCCCTGTGGGCTCTCCACAACTATACCTGCACCGCTTCCCGTAGAGGTTGATGACCCGTCGACATAAACCATCCATGTTTGGGTGGAACTCTCTTCTTGAGTTACTGTCATTTCTACTAGAAAATCAGCCAGAATTTGTGCTTTAATCGCTGGACGCGGGCGATATTCAATTCCATATTGGCTCAGTTCAACAGCCCACTTAACCATTCTTCCTGATGCTTCAGGACTCGAGATAATTTGTTTGAGAGGATGATTGGTGAGTACAATTATTGGATGAGAGTGAAAGTAAGGACGTAATTTTCTCGCTGCAATTACCAAAGCCAGTGCCAGTTTCTCGATCTTTGTATATCTTAATTCTGCTCCGTGTAAAGTTCGACTGATATAATAAACTGGCTTGTGCTCACGTCCTACTTCAGAGACCAATACTGCACTTACCGCCTCCGCAGATATTGCCAGATAAATTAACAGGGTGTCACCTTCGTTTGGTTTCACCAACAACGGCGGAGAGGTCAGATGCACTTTCAACTCGTCAAATGCTTGCTGACACTCTTCTGTCCATTGAAAACCTTTCCCACTCCTCAACATTTTGAAAAATGGTAAACCCTTGTCTGCAGATCTTGAGATAAATCGGTTGAGGGCGGCCAAACGTCCTGTCAATTCTTGGATGCCTTTTACACTCTTCGGAGGATTCATGTTTAAAATAGCTTTGATTTTTTCAGGGTTGGCCTCTATTCCTCGTTCTGACACCATATAACCGAGAAATTTGCCTCCTCGTACACCAAAAGTGCATTTATCCGGATTAAGTTTCATCCTGTATTTTCTGAGTATACTGAAACATTCCTCAAGATCTTCCAAATGATTAGATGCTTGAATACTTTTGACGAGCATGTCATCTATATAAACTTCCATGTTACGCCCGATCAATTGTTCGAACATGCTATTTACCAAACGCTGATAGGTAGCTCCAGCATTTTTCAGACCAAACGGCATTACATCATAACAATAAATTCCTCGATCAGTGATGAAACTTGCTTTTTCTCGGTCTTCTGGCGCTAGGCCGATCTGATTGTATCCTTGATATGCATCAAGAAAAGTGAGCAGCTCGCATGCTGCTGTCGAATCGACTAACAAGTCAATTCGAGGGAGTGGAAACGGATCTTTGGGGCATGCTTTGTTGAGATCAGTGAAATCTATACACAAACGCCACTTTTCTCCAGGTTTTGGTACTAAAACCACATTTGCAAGCCAATCTGGGTATGAAACTGGCCTGATGTACTTTGCCACTAAGAGTTTCTCCACTTCCGCGGCTATATGCCGATTTTTCTCTGGACCAAATGCTATTTTCTTTTGCTTCACCGGTCTCATTTTCGGATCAACACGGAGGTGATGAAGCGCATATTCATGAGGTATTCCTGGCAGATGCTCATCACCCCAAGCAAACACGTCCAGATTGCGACCAAGAAAATTTTTCAACTTCTCTTCCAGCTCAGGAGGTAATTCGGTCCCAATCTTTAGGGTTTTCTTGGGATCAGTTGGAATGATTGCCACATGTTTCAGAGTTTCAGTTGCTGTTATTCTCTCTTTGCTCTCAGCTTCTTCATCCACCAAATGAATTCCGTTTTCACGCAAAAGCTTTCCGGGTTTTGGTGGTTTTTCCTCGCTAGAGACTTGTCTTTTCCGATTTTCTGACGAACCCCGCAGAGTCACTACATGACACTCTCTAGCTAGACGATGATCACCAAGGGCTTCTCCTACTCCTCCTGGAGTCGGAAACTTCAGCTTCATATGATATGTCGATCCGATGGCTTGGAATATATTGAGACTTGGTCGTCCCAATATCACATTGTACGCAGATGAAGCTTTTACCACAAGGAATTTCACCATTTTAGTAGACCGCTTGGGGTAAGAACCCAAGGATAGAGGAAGCGTTACCTCTCCCAAAGCTTCAACTATTTCTCCGGAAAATCCGACTAGTGGAGTGTTGACTGGAGTTAACTGTGCATTACTAATACTCAACTTTACGAATGCATTATGAAAAATTATGTCGGCCGAACTTCCTGAATCCACTAGAATTTTCTTTACCCAAAAATTGGAGATTGTGGCTGAGATGATTAAAGCATCATTATGGGCACCCCGAGGGTTCTCCAGATCTTTGTCACTGAATGATAATCCATCTTGAATGGTTCCAACTTCACATATTGACAAGGATGTGGGGCTGGATAAATTGTTGGTTCCTTTTGCTGCTCGCAGAAGAGCTTTTCTTGCATTGTTCGAGTCGCCACAAGCAGGCCCCCCAGTGATTACGGCGATTACCCCTCCCGAGGGCAAATTTTCATCCGCTCGTTCATGCTGTTTCCCAGTTTCGTCATGGCGCTTTTGATAGTCATGTTTTGGTTGTTCGTCCCGACGCCTGTCGTCTCGTTTTTCACCGCGGGACTTGTCCACGAAATTCCCCAAATGTCCGCGCTTTATGAGTTTTTCAATTTCTGCTCGCAAACTGAAGCAATCTTCTGTAGTATGGCCTTTATCTTTATGAAAATGACAATACTTTTCCGAACGTAGGCGCTTTGGGTTATTCTGCATTGGGCGAGGGGGACGTAACAATCCTTGTTTTTCAGCCACTACCAGTATATCGGTCAGACGTGCATTGAGGGGTGTATTCTGGAGACGGGGGCTCTGTGCTGTTCGCTTCTCGTCTCGCTTTCTAATATCTGGTTTATCTTCTTCTCTCTTTCTTTTATTCAGGTAGTGTGGTTCAATAGATTCCTCAACCCGAATGTATTTCTCAGCTCTTTCCAGTAATTCCTCTAGGTTTTTGGGCGGCCTTCCCGCTATTGATTCCTTGAACTTCCGATGACGCAAGTTTTGCTGCATTATTCCGGCTAACAAATCATGGTTCACATGTAAGACTTCGTGCACCGCATGAGTAAATCGCCGAACATAGTCCCTCAGACATTCTCCTTCTTTTTGAATGACTGTGAACAAATATGCTGCTGTTTTTGGGTATTTTTTGTTAATTGAGAATTGCTGGATGAAGCAGTCAGTAAGTTGCTCCAAATTGGCAATAGATCCGGAGGGTAACTTGTTGAACCATGTGAGCGCTCTTCCTGATAATGTTGTTCGGAAAATTTTGCAGTATGCAGCATCTGTGACATCATACAAATTCGCTTTCGCGTAGAATTTGTCAATATGGTCTTGAGGGTCACTCGTTCCATCGAACTCAGGTAAGCTGGGGATTTTGACTCCCTTTGGTAATGCTTCAGATAATATGTCATCAGTGAAGGGGCTTCGGCGTGACGGCAAAATTGCGGAAATATTCTCTCCAGTTACATGTGTGCGAGATCCATCCTTCCGAGCTGGATTAGTGATCTTGTTTTCGCCAGAAATGTCATGAACTGTGTGAACACTTGCTTCACCGTCTTTCTGAGTAGTATTTTTCTTGGTCCCCCCTTGATCTTTATCATTCACTTTAGATTTATCTTTATTTGGGTCTCCGTTATTAGGGTCAAGAGATGACGAGCCTTCAGTCTGAGCCTTTTTCTTGCTGCTTTTGCGCTTGCGAGTTTCTAGGTACTGAGCAACTGCATCTTTTGCTGCGAGTGCGGCTGTGTTTTCCATTAGCGCGGTCAAGTCTTCACGGGTGAGAGTAATACTCTGCGGTGCGTTTCCATTGTTAATATTTCCTTGAGACATTTTTGAAGTAATATGTGTTCTCAATGACGTAATGAACAGTTTCCCACAGACGGCACCAAGCTGATGTAGCCAAAAATCACTTGTATGTGACACGTTGCTTCCGCAAAGTCCGGAGTATCAGTAAGTCCTTGTATGTTCCCGATGGAGATCTTCAGTGGGTTGTTCCTACGTCACAAAAAAAAGTCAGAGGAGCCGGGAGGGTTCCCGGCGAAGGCACTCCGACGCTCAAGTCAGTTATTACTCAAGGAATACTAATCGAGAGTAGAGCGATCTATTGCTTAAGAAAGTGTGTACCTTAATAATGAAGTGACTTGAGCTATTTATAGATATTCGGAGAGTTTCACGGGCTTAAGCCTCTTATGGGCCTTTGTAGAATTCAGGGCCTGCTTGAATTAAATATATATAATATTTGAAATAAGCTTGGGCCTTAAAAATATTCGGAGTGGACCTTCATGATTGGGCTCAGGCCCAGTTGAATTTTTAGGTGTAACCTATCATAGAATTATTATTATTTTTGGCAATTATATATCATATAGAATTATTCAAAATTAAGAGTTTTAAAGAACAAGTTGATGATTTTTTTTTGACGAAATAATTTATTTTATTTTATTTGTTTGCTCTTTCAAATGTTTCATTTATAAGTTTAGACCAATCATCTAGCAATGGCTTGAATAAATTTTTAACTCACCAGATCAAATTAATTACAAACATTAATTAAACTTGGTTTTTGGACATCATTAAGTTCAAATAAATCACATTTAATCCAGGATTATGCTTATATACATGTGTGTATATACATATATCTATAGTATGGAATAATTCATAAACCTTTTAAGTTTCATAGGAAGATTTAAAGCCAATTAGAAGAGGCAGCTCATTTCCACTTAATTAATTGACTGAAATATTATCAAGAAAATGGGTGTGAAAAGGTATTATATAATATAAAAACTCATTTGACAACGTTTTACGAGTCAATCTTCTGAAACAAATCTCATATTCAATTGGATGCATAAATATTTTTTTTACTTAATATTACTTTTAATTATATAAATAAATTAGGTTGATTCGTTTATCAAGATAAATTTTAGATTACTACTATCTATGAAAGTTCGTTTGGTTGGAATATTCAATACGCTAAAAACATTTATTTTTTTTAAAATGTGTGTTACTTGTTTACAAAAGTTATTTAAAAAAAAAACATTTTTTAGAAGCTAATATTTTTTTTTGAATTTCTGTTTCTAATTTTATTTAAAAATAAAAATACTTTCAATATTTATCCAAACAATTTGGTTTTTAATAAAAATAAATAAATAATTAAAATTATTTAAACGTATTGTCCTAAGTTACAGCTTTGTATCTAAAGTGATCGAAATATATGAATATCCACGGTCCACCCCTTTCTCAAATGGCTGACATTTTTTTATTAATAATAATAATTCACGGAAAATGATCTCACTTTTTGGACCGATATACTTGGCCCGGTCCACCCCACATATACATTTATTATTTTATTTTTGAAATAGTCCATCCCATAAATTTAAATTGTGTAAATAAAGTTTTTTACACTTAAAATATATATACTAAAAAAAATTTAAAAAGGAAAATTTTCATCATTTATTCGTCATGTTTTCTATGATTTTAGTTCATCTTCAAATCAAATTTCAATTTAATTAGTTCTATATTTTATATTTCTGATAATTTTAGTCCATCAACAGTTAATAGATTTCTTGTTTTTCATTTTTAATTTTATTATTACCGTTTTTTATTTAATTTTATGTTAATTTATTTATTATTTTGTTTTATGGTAGCAAACACTATCGGACCAAAATTGTTAAAATATAAAGATATAGAACTAAAATTCGAGCGGACTTAAATCGAAGAAAAGAAAAATAACAGACGAAAAATGTAATTTTCACAAAAACAAAAAGGCAAAACTATTCCTTTTAAAAAAAAAGAGGCAAAACTATTAATATAAAGGAGCTTTGTTTTTTTTACGATAATCTCATTCGCATGAATACTTGTGAAATTATGTGTTATTTCCTAACGAAGTTGTTAAGTTCAGTTCTATGATTTCTTTTCCTTTTTCCTTTTTTTTTTCAAAAAAAGTTGTTCATTATACGAAAAGTTTCGGACTACAATATAGATGATCTATTATTATATTTGTTTAAACTAATAGTAGGGGTAACTTACTGTACACTACAGTGTTATAAATTTATTTGGGGTGAGGGTGAATTTGTTGAGTTGCTCTCGTGTTACATATAACTCAGTTTAGTTAATGAAAAAACTAAATAATAAATAATATAAAATAACCAACTAAAATTTAAGTATTAAAATAAACATAATAAATAAGTGAGGATCGACTGAATAACTTATAAGCTCTGAAACAGCTTATAAGCTGTTTTCATGAGCTTATATACTCTTTCGAACACCATCTGAATTCAAGTATGTATCCTCGAAGCACCGCTAATAGTTAAGATTGTGCATTATTAATTAAATAACTATAGTCATTAGTCAGTTTTGTCTCGAATTAAAGTCTTCATTCCAACTACTTTTACATTTAGCAACTTAATCCATGATAGCTAGTAGAATTAGATCTAGATCTAATTTAACACACATAATTTAATTAATCTAGATCGAAAATGGAATCTTTTGTTTCTTTATTTATTTTTTTAAAAGTTCGAATTGAATTATCAATCAACAAATCAAATCGAAGAATTAGTTAAAAAAGAATTAAAAATAGAAAACCCAATTCGAAATAGAGTCAGAACGCCTTTCCAATTTCTTTTTTTTAAATAAAGCATAAAATTCATTATTGGAAAGCATCTTAATCTCTCAAAAAAGAAACACAAAATATATTCCACCAAATGTGACGAAACTGATTAATGATTTTCAAGTTAAGGAGATTGGTTTTTTATTTTTCTTGGTGTGAATAAATTTAAAAAAGATAAGCATATGCGTAAAATCTACTCAAATTAAGGCTGACATAAATTTAAGTATGCACTCGGACATCCTAGAATGAAATGTAGAGTACAAGGATTCAGGATAAACAGTTCGCGACTTGAAAACGAAAGTTGACGGAGAAAAACTTACACGAGCCCTATAAAGTAATTGTGAATTTACTCAGACATAAACTATTGCTTCTGCATCATTTTAGCAACTTGACACATTGATACCTGCGGGTGCGATTCGGCTGGTTGGTCTTCAAATCCATTGTGTGTCGTAAGTAATAAAATAAGAATCAAGAGCTCGATAGCAGAGGAGTGAGGGCTAGCTCGTTAAGGCTTGTGGAGCTTGAAGCCAAAGACTCGGGGAACATAACTCTGCGTCGGCTTTTGTGGCTTGAGATGTCCATAAGTCATCAGGAACAGATGGGGGAATGTTGTTCCGAAATATGATCCATCAATATCTTTGACAGTCAAGGAAATTGTATCAAACTGCGTGAAAGTATGATGCAACATGGTTTCAAACCATCAACATAAAGGAAGTTCTTTGAAACACCATCAATCAAGGAACCATATTTAAACAATTCCCTCATTGTGTGCCTCTCCGTCGACTACTACAGAGATTTGTCGACTACTACAGAGATTTTATAACACGGGTCAGTACAAGGATATAAAACGCATATGATATAAGAGTTGTTATTTTAAATTTCCAACTATTTTAAATTTCCTATCATGCTTGTGGGGAGAGTAGAATTGTCATCAGATTATTGGAATGGAGACAGCAGAATGTTTCTAGGCGTTTTGCGGACAAAAATATTGGATATAGCTTATATAGATCGAAATTAGCTCGAGGGATTGTGAATTTGACCATGAACGTTGCACTTATACTCCCTTGTTATCGCATCATACAAGCATTTCCAGGAATACCAAGTATTTGTGCACATATGCCAGATAAAGAGTGAAGAATAAAGTCAGATTGGATAGATGCGTTCAATATTAGAATGCAAATGAACAATAAAATTAAAGAGTCAAAGAGTACAGTGTAAGGATACTGCCTTGGTATTTCGATCGGGGGTAGTAAATATCTTCACATTTGGGACAGTATATCTTCACGGTACTTGAGCGGGGGATGTCTGATTGTCCGACTGGAAGGCAAGGCTGTCCAGAGCAGTAAACTCTTGGACATCTTCCAAAGTCGTAGCTTTTGTACTTCTCCAACTGTTTTAAGTTCAGGCTCAAGTTATAGAAGACTTAACCAACACATAGAGAACATTAGCTAGCCTCTAAATGAAAAGACTTATTCATGTTACCATTGCAGCCATTCCCTTGGTTGTCAAAATGTATCTGACATGAATCAGGCCGTAGAGCATTTCAGCAGCTGATTCAACCAATTCATTCTGTTCCTCGGTAAACATATCACCTACATCAAGCCATCATGACGATGATACTGATGAAAATACCTTTTAATTTTTATATAACTCGTAATTAATTGTAGAAACATGTAAGTTATGGTAAAATTAGAAGTAACATAAGGATATAAATAATACAAACTCACGCAAGTCTTCATCCCACCAAGTGGGGTTGGCCATATGGATAGGCTTACGTCATTGATATCCTCCTATATATTTTAGATGATGCATTTCATGCTTAATTGATGTTATAAATAATAATTAAATAACAATTCTACTGCAGCGCTCAATAACAGTGTTCTAAAATTCGGCCTATGCCAGCCGACCGCATTGGAAAAGTGCTAGTCGGCCAGCCTAAATGTCGGCCCTAGGTGCCAAGTAATCAGCCTGTGCGTCCTAGGCGTTCCGGGCGATTAGGGTTTAAGGGTTTTTTGGGCTTTTAAATTAAAAGGCCAATAAAATATTGGGCTTTTAATTTCCCAATAAAAAAAAAAAAGCATGGGTAATTTTTTTATAAGGCCTTAAAAGTCCAATAAAAAATAAAAGCTTTTTCTTATATGCCCTAAATCATTGTCCAACAAGTAAAGAGATTTGTTGGCTTGCCCTAACATCAACTTCATCTTCATCTGCTGTCTGTAGATCGAACCAAGGGGGAGAAATTGATATTTATTATGTCGATACCGTGGAATCAGCCTAGCGGTGTCTAATCCCCACCTAGGGTGCCTAGGCGCTGGTCTAGCGCCTGACGAGAGCCTAAAGAATTTTAGAACCTTACTCAAGAATTTGACAAATAGACAATCCTAAGGTTTTAAAGGTTGAGCTCAACTGACAACTCCATAAAGCACTGAACTACGCAAGAGGGTGTTAGACACTGGCATATTAGGTCCATCTTGACAGCCGCATGGAATCATGATTCCGCATGTTATAACCTCAACTAACAGGTCCAAGCCATTAAAGGAACAAAGCTCCTTCTCATTTAAAAGTAATTCATACAACAGAGAGCTTACAAGTTACAACATAACCAACATTATTAGGTTTCTTTCCACACAAAACTTAAAAGAAAAAAACAATCAAACAACATTTTAAAAAGGTCAACGACACCTATATGCTTATTGCTTACCATGAGAAGATTCAACATCCAGAATTAGGTCAAGCGCATAATCATAATAGGGAACCTGACTGCTCAATCCACATAGGTTAAAATCATCTTGAATGTATTCATCATCAACTTCACAGAAAAACTCGTTTCCTCGCAAGTTGCAAAACCATGAAATCCAAGATGTATCGTCCCCATCAGAGCCACTGACGTCAGACTCTTCACTGTCTGTCTCAGACTCCTCTGAAAAAAACAGGCATTCAAAATCACATTATTTCGTTTTTAGTTAATCGCTATGTAACTGCATACACAGCACATAAAAAAAAAAAAAGCATATATGCCCATAAGTGTACAAATCAGATTCTTATACACAAGCATAGAAAAGAATTCACTGCAGATCACATCATTGAATGTCATTCACTCTGCACTCAAGTGCAAGGCGTGTGGCGAGGTGCACATAAAAAAGAACATCTAGTGTCAAATGCAAGGTCATAAAAGATTCTAAATGGCATTCTCTTTTGTCAATCTGACTCGTTGTAATCATTCTATTTGCTCGAGGATCTTATTCTTTAAATAGCAGCAATTACAAACTAATGGAAAATGTATCTTATTAACAAAACATCATCTTACCAACTTTAACCGAACAATCACCTACCATATGCTAGAGTTTGATTTACATACCATTTAAGAATCAAATAGATCTCTGATCTCTTAAGTTGAGATATTAATGAGAGGGATACCACTCCATTCAAGGCAAGGGCAAAAAAAAACTTGACCAACCCGCAGTCTTTAAGCACCCCCATTCATTATCAATTTAGACCCACTAATGCATTAATGTACAAGTCCTACAATGAACACAGCTATCACAAACTTTCATATATACTCGTACAAGCCCAAACAATCTTTAACATATTTGAGGCACCACTACATGATGCTTTGACCACAACATAATCCTTACCTCGAAATTACAAAAGATTCTCAGTTTTAAGCTCATAAAAATGAGAGCTCACAATTACATATCAGATGGCAAAGGCATCTCATGCAGTTATACTATGTCATCAAATTATCCCGTGACCTACTATTCAATCTTACAATCACATTAAAAAGTTTCCTTAAATCTGTATTTTACACCCAAATGACAGCTTAAATTCAAGGGTACTTTGTTTATTTGTTGGTTTGTTTGTTTTAACTAAAATGAAAACCCAAAATACAACTCATCTTATTCGTCGACCAAATTTCTAGGTCATTCCTTGTCCAAAAGCCACATAAAGTACAAACATCCCCGTTTTTTTCAAAAGCATACAACAGGCACTCTTAAGCTCAAGATGCAGCGATGCGCACAGCCTGCGCTGAACACACTCCAAAGTACACGGTTTACGAGTAGCATAAAGCGCTTGACATCAAAGCACGCTTAGGTGAAAAATAGCCTTTTTATCTGAGAGATGAAAAATCGCCCTTTAAAAGTGCGATTTCTCTTCCATTTACGGAAAAAGAGCAGAGGAAACTCTCACATCATCACGCAGCCTCTGTGTAAACTTTATTTCCATAAAGAGTGAAAAAAAAAATCCGATTTCATTGTTATATGTTTATAATATTTAATTTACTGCACTTTATTTCCATAAAGTATAAACTTAACTTTGCTTATAAACTTAAATTTGCGCGTAAACTTAATTACCATGAAAGGAGTAGATAATCATGTTTAGATAATCACAAATAACTTAGTTTTAATCAGGAAATTAATTTGCCCACAATGATATCCACGGATTCACCTTACTGACAACTTCGAATATCTTACCTATCATCCGATCCAGATCTACCAATTTCACACAAAGAGCAGTTACTAATGTAGAATCACTTGAATTTTTTTTGTTTTTGGAAATAGAATCACTTGAATTTCACATACTACAGAAAAACAAGAAAATAATAAAAAAACAGCAGTAAAAAATCGAACTGAATTAAAAAAATACCAGAAAAAGATCAGGAAAAGCAAATCACCCAGGCTCCAAAACAGTTGAGAAAAAAGATCAACCCCAACAAAATAACCAAATTACCATCGGAGCATTTGTTCTTGCTAGTATTGATGGTGGATGAAGATCTATTGTCCCGGTGGTCAATACCCTTTCCGGCAGCTGCGGTGATGGCGGTGGTGGACGTGGCGGTGACGGAAGCACCCTTGTTCCTAGACGTAGAAGGAGAAGACCTCTCGAGATGTTTGTCCAACGCATCGTTGATTCGCTTGCGATCCAGCAAATCTCCTCCGCCCTTGGACGAGCCACCTCCCCCTCGATCTCTGTACATATTCATCTATATCCAAAGAAGAAAGAATCGAACCCCCTATCAAATCAACTGCATAGATTCGGGCAGTCCGTTTGCAGCGCAAGAACGAGACGGAGAAAACTAGGGTTTCCTTTCTCGTTACACAAAGGTGAGAGAGAGAGAGACAATGGCTCAGCTGGAGCCTGAGTGGAGTTTGTTTGTTTTTCTTTTTCAGATTTTTTTTCCTCCAAAATTATATAATCAATTTATTTTTTATTTCCCCAAAAAAAAAAAAAAAAGCCTAATTTCCACATCGACCCTGAAAAATCTTCATTCTCGATCAATCCATCCATGTTTACATATATACACACACATCTAATTTTGTTATGGTACATACATATATTTTTTAAAAAACTATATTTTGAAATGTTCGTGTCAACGTTTCATTAAGAGGGTGTTTGGGAGAGCTTTTAAGCTCTTAAAAACATCTTTTAAGCTATTTTAGAGCTTAAAAGCTCTCCGGATCTGTTTGGTAAATTTTTTTAAAAACAACTTATAAGCTGTCAAAATAAGCTGTTTGACAGCTTATAAGCTCTTTTTAATAAGTTTGATCAAACACTCTATATCACGTCAATATTAAATACTTTTAAGATGTTAACGACTTAAGAAATTTTAAAAAAAAACATGAGCAAGGTAATAAAACTACTGTATGTGTATATTATATATGCATGCGATATACATTTATTGGTTATTTAAAATAGACTTCCGTCTTAAATTTTTAATGTTATTGATATCAATCTTTCAAAATTTTAGATAATTTATCACCCCTAATAAAAATTATAGAAAAATCATTAATTTTAACAACTATCATGTTTATATAAATATTTCAACTATATAAGCATGAACGCTTGTGATAGATACCGATCTAACTGCAGTCACTTTGTCAGGCTTGTTAACTAGAAAATAATAAGTTAATAAATCATGAAAACGAAAGTATTTGTTGATTCCTGAATAAATACTATCAGATAGACAGATGAAACAGGAATCTTTGATTATTTATGGTGACCAGATGGACATATTTCAGAGCGGATTCAAATGGAAAAATTATCAAACTTAAGGTAGTTTCGGAATCAGTCCAAGGTGTTTTTATCCTCCATGTACTCCCCAATTATTTGACAAATAAATTAAGAATATTTTAGTTCTCGCCATTTCTAGTGGCTGGTATGAAAATTTTAAATTGTAAAGGGTTCGAATGCAATTACATTTCATGAATTCAATCGTGTGTCTAGGAAAGGAAACTGATTATATGAGCTTTATTTTTGCTCCTTACAATGCTTTTGTTTTGTGGGTGTTCATTTAACCATGTATATATATAGGCACACACACAATCACATGTTGTCACTCTCCATCCCCCTATTTAATTGTATTGTTGTTGGTTTGTCAAGATATTTTTTGTGTCTGAAGTCTCATGGGTGTGAAAATTGGAATGCATCTTCCGGATAAGTTTGTTCATATCATATTCACATACACAAAAAATAATCGTGAGATCATTTTGCACGTTAATTTTGTAAGCCGACTATCCGACCTGGCCCAACACAACATTTGAAAAGTCTTACTTTTCAATGTTTTCATTGCACGTGTGGTCTAGGTCGACCCATTGTCACATATATAAATTTGTTTCATAAAAAACATACTCATTAACAAAATTTCAATGAATCCGACTTATGTATACGGATCTACAACCTAATCGGACTCACAAAATAATATAATTTTTTATTTTAATAAGTATTAATTCTCACATATATAAATCCGTGAAGTCATATCACAAAAGATCTAATCTTATCATATTATGCATCACTTCTTTTGTATGTATACCGTCAATTTGTTTAATACTCGCTTTATTACAAATTAAAACTTCTATTAAATTTATAAAATTTTAAATAAAGTTGTAATCACATACAAATTTAATTTGGAAAAATAGAAATAATAAAAATTATATGAAGGGTGAAAATTTTAAAAGCTGAACGTTAACAAACTTAAAATTCATAACAATTTAAATATATGTGAGATGGTGGTGTGGGAAAGTAAAATCACAATGTCACAAGATGACACCAAGTATTTTGTCTCAATTTTGATGCAACTATTTTATAATAATACAGTAAAACCTCTAAACTAAAACTCTAAATTAATAACATCTCCAAAATAAATTTTTTTTTCAGTCGCAACTTGGACCATTTTATTAATATAATAATCTCGATAAATTAATAAGATAATAAATTTTCGAAAAACCCTTATATAAAATATATGATCCCGACAATATCATAGATTAATAATCCTCTAAAATTACAAAATATAACTAAGACAAGTTAATAAAATACGATTATATTTTTATTTTTAAAAATCCAAATCTAATTGAAAAGTAAACACATTTATTTTCACATGGATAATATAGAAACATTTTTTTAGTAAATAATAAGAAAACTTCTAATACTATATCAATTTAACTACTATATATTAATTAGATTGCAAATACACTTTTAAAACAATAAATTATTAATTTAACAATTAATTAAATCATCCATAAATCAATAAAATTTCATGGTCCGAACATTATTAATTTATAGATGTTTTACCGTAGTCTCTTCTTGCACGCACTGCTGTATCCATGCATGTCCAATCGATTTACACACAAACACACACAAATATATATATATAAGTGTTTTGGTTAAAAAAATTGAATTAAAATTTTCTGATTTTTAATAAGTTTTTTTAAAAGTTTTTTTTTCCAAATATTGAATTTTCATGGAAAAATAATATAGAAGGGGCTGAAAAAAATGGGTGGAATAAAGACAAATGCAAAAGGGCATTTTTAACTAGCCATTCATCATACACACCAACAATCTAAAATTCGTATTTCCTTACATCTCTATCTTTTACAACGATGGCAGATATACCTTTGTACATATATCATTCAGTATATCGAATATAAAACTCATCACATAGCATTTAATATCAACTCCTGTCACACAGGGCTTGCCTAATGTGGTTTACCTGACTAACGTAATTTGCAAGCTATTCCGTTAATCTGGGGGTTTACCCAATGCGCACCGAAAAATAACGGTTGCGGATTCCCACGTTATAAAAAAATATTAATGTTGGTGTAATGTGACAGCACATATGTCTCACTGGATCAATTGTTACGATGATAGCTTGAACTCAACCGTGCATGACTCAACTATTGTCGTGGTAATATCAAACAAAGATAGCTATGAGTAACAGAGTAAGATTTGTACTTTTGAGCAACTGCAAAAGATTATTTTTGTAATATTACATTCTAAAAAAAATGCAGATAAGAAATGCATGCACAGAGAATCTGATGCCCAATATGCAGTATGCTATGACCCACAGCCAAGTTAAATATAAGAAGAATGACATTTGAACAATGCTTTATGCTATGCTGGTCATGCAAATTGAAGGATTATATTGTATTTTAAATATTATAAGATGGAATTTTCGTCGTACACCTGGAAATTAAGGGGGGAAGTAATAAGCTGTAAAACAAAAACTGGATAGTCTCCTAAGAAAAATACATGTTACTGTCTACTCACCAAATCAGACCTTCATGAGAATAAAGACCGATTTTTATTGCGTTCCAGCCGCGCTTCCCTCTGCAATTACCAAAGAGAATACACAAAGTATATTGGGTGATTTTTTTTTTATTAAAAAAAAAACTAATTTGAAATGAAATTAGCGAAAATGAAAACGAGAAGGTAAAGTGCTGGAAACTTGGGTGAAGCCATGTACCTCCTTTTTCTTGCATTCTTTGTAAATGTCAAAATGGTCTTGACATTTACTCTTGTCAGTTGTATACACTTCTAAGCCTGCATTAGAGATGAAAGAGAAGATAATTTTGAAATTGAAGCAGACTTCTCAATGGAGGCTTTCTTCGACCCTCAATAAGCAACAGAACATTAACCTTATCACCGAGCAAGTACAAGTCAGTCTGTGTATAAAATTCATGATATGTGATGAAGATTTGGCAATAATTGGTCCATCTGCATAGTTTACTTCCGGGAAAAAATCTAGAATGTTGAAAGATAAATTTAATAGTAGGTATAGGGATGGCAACGAGGGAGGTTTGGCCAAACCCGAAACCCGCCCTATCTCACATTTAAACCCACCTCGTCCCGAAACGCGGCAGGTCCAATCTGGGTTGGACCTGCTAAGAATTATATTTTTTTTGAATTTGTGTTTAAACCTGTCCACGTATTAAATATGCCGTGGTTTGCCATATTGGAAAACATAGAGGGGTTCGCCATTTTGGAAACTTGTGATGTAAACCAAGCTTTTTCTTATCATGCATAAATAATGAATGGAACAAATAATCTTTTTCTTTATCGCTTTGGGTTTACTAGATTGTTCGCATACACGAGAATGCAGTACTGCGCGTTAGGAAAGTAATCATGAAGAACAATGGAAATATTACATTTCATGTAGTTGTCATGCAATCCTTGCTAGGTGTCAAGAGAAGAACTATCAATTAATCGGTGAAATCCCTCGTCTGTTAGGCATGGATAATCCACAACTGGATATCGCATGGCCTAAGACTTTTCAAGTGGCGCATATGTGAACCTTGACTTTATCAAAACCAAAAGTAAAGTAGAACAACAGTCTATATGCCTTTTTCTGTTATTCCATTGCTCGTGAATTATTACCTTCGCCTATGTGTGGACAAAAACCAATGCCACCAAAGTAGAATGTAATCTGCCTTCGATATTTCTAGACATTTGGAAACAATATATTCATTAAATAGGATGCCAAATATGTCGATGATCTTGGACTCCTTAATGTCTCCGAATTCGTCCATATTCTTCTCACATTCAAAAAATTAGCCAGGTTTCCAACAGTTGAGTCTTGAACCATATCTAACCACCAAATTACTAAATCCTCCATCTTTTGATTAATGAGTTACAAGAACCAACTCCTTGTTTGCAAATTGCAATGACACTCAATGACCATAAACAGTTCAGAAAAAAGGAGGAGATACAATGGACATAGATTGCTTACACTCCTCGACATGGTTTCGAAAACCAGCGCTCACAGAACACATTTGATCACAAATATTACTAGTTTGGAGGGCTCGTTGCAAGAACTCCAGTATCCAACTACTCAATGAATTCGAACCACCAAGGATCAGTACAAAACACGATACCAGGAAGAAAATTCAATAATTAAGATTTTTTTAGCCTCAAATATAGTATATTAATTCAGCTATCAAAGGAAAATCACAATGTACAGCTTGACACGAAACTATGGGCAGTGGATCTTTAAACTCATTGTGTCACCAACCATCCTCCACCATGTTCAAACACCCACATAACAATACAAAAAAAAATAAAGTTTGCGCCTTTGGCCATGGATCGAATCCTTGATCTCCGTAATCCTAGCAACCGAATTCAATGCTAACATAACATTCAAAATCGAGAAAAAAATAAACAAATCGTGGATTTTTAAGAGCACGAAATCGCAATTTCTACTCAAACGACCAACTCCAAGAAAAGAAAAGGCCCAAAAATCAAAGTGAGAAAAAAAAACGATGCGAATCAAACATGAAGATTTGAGCAACTAGCTTACACTTAAGAGATGCAGTGTACGCAGGATAGCATTCGGAATCGGAAATTCGAGCTGCGCTCGGATATGCGGCTTTCGTCGTTGCCATCAGGACTCTGGTTCTTCCAGAAGAATAATCAAGCCGTTCGATTTGAGGATAAATATAGTTCAGAGTCCAATAATTATGGCCCAACTGAATTGGGCTCAACTATGGCCCAATCAATGGAAGTACATACATTACGTATAAAAACTGATGATTCTCAGTTTATAAGAGGATCCGTGGCGCAATGGTAGCGCGTCTGACTCCAGATCAGAAGGTTGCGTGTTCGATTCACGTCGGGTTCAAACCCCTGCGATGAGATCCGTCTTTTTTGTTTTTAAATATTTTTATTTCCATTTACAAGATTGCAAGCTAAAATTTTGAATATGAAATTTAAGCCCAGCCCTTTTATAGTAATAATTTTTTTTAAAAGAAGAAATTTTGTTTTAACTTTTCCTTCAGGAAAAAAATATGTTTGAACTCTTTAATTTACACAAAAAAATTTATGTACTCTTTGGACTCACATATTTTTTACGGTTAAAAATCTTTACAAAAACATCGAAAATATGACATTTTATATAATATTTGACCACTAACTGATTTAAATTTGATACAAAATATAAAATTTTGGGTACAAAATTTGAGCAAAATTTTTTATATCAACAGTTGCAACACATGTTTGAATGCTTAATAATCATATATATAAGTACTAGATTTAAAACAATTGTTACTCCAATATCATATATTAATATCATATTTTCAATGTTTTGTACCGTTGTTCATTTTAAAAAAGAACAATATATGTAATTAATACTAGTACTTGCATACATGTTTGAGTACTCGAAAATTATATATTAGTATCAAATTTGAAATAATTTATGCTCAAATATCATGTATTATTACTATATTTTCAATGTATTGTATCAAATTTGATCCGAAAAAAAACATGTGAGGCCATTGAATGCATAAACATTTTGTTATTAATTAAGGAGTTCAAATATACTGCCGTTTTTTTTCCTGACAAGAACTTAATGCAAATTATGTTTGAGTTTAAGGATTTAATACAAATTTACCCAAAAAGAATAATCCTTACATGACATTTATTTATCTTTTTATTAACCATTTTAATTCATTACTACAATTTAATTTTATATTCCATATTATTTACCCAAAAGAATCCTTACATGACATTTATTTATCTTTTTATTATCCATTTCAATTCATTACTACAATTTAATTTATATTCCATATATTTTTCCACTTGAGATACGAAGGCTTCCAGCTTTATCTTTCCACGGTTGACTATCAATTTTAACGAGAAATTTGTAAATGTTGTGAAAAAATAAAAATTTATTGTAAAAAGTAAATACTCCAAAACTCAAAAAATATCAAATTTTACACTTTATAATATTTTTCTCTCAACTCAATTGTATTTTTTATCACAAATGAAGACCTATTTATAGATCCACATTTGAGATTAGTCCAAAAATTAATGCATCATCATCTACATCATCACACACTAATTTTTCACATTTTACAACTCAATATTCAACATTCAACATTCAATATTCAACATAATAATAATAATATATTTTTCAACACTCCCCCTTGTGATGATGATCGTGATATGATGATTATCTTCATTATGTGTTTTATACTGCCTCGTTAAAAATCTTACTAGGAAAAACCCAGTGGGATAAAAAACCATAGTAAGGAAAAAAGAGTGCAGCCACATAAACTCCCCCTCATGTTAACTTGAGTGATTTTTCACATATTCCGTAGATTGCGCATCCCAATGTTGTATATATGTTTTCTGAATATCATCGTGGGAAGTGCCTTTGTGAAGAGATCTGATGAGTTCTCACTTGATTGAATGTAACAGATATCAATATCTTTATTCTTCTCAAGCTCTTGAGTGTAGGCAAAGAATTTTGGGGGGGTATGTTTGGTTTTGTCACTTTTGATGTATCCTTCTTTCATTTGAGCAATACATGCAGCATTATCTTCATATAGTGTCACAGACTTCTTGTCTACTGTCAATCCACACGATATTTGAATATGTTTGGTCATTGACTTTAACCATACACATTCACAACTTGTTTCATGTAATGCAATAATCTCGGCGTGATTTGATGAAGTTGTTACGAGTGTTTGTTTCTGTGAACGCCAAGAAATTGCGGTGCCTTCACGAGTAAATACATATCCGATTTGGGAACGTGCCTTATGTGGATCAGATAAATATTCAGCATCAGCATAACCAATGATACTTTGATTGGTGTCTTTTGAGTACAAAAGTCCCAAATCTGTCGTTCCTCGTAGATAACGGAATATATGTTTAATTCTGTTCCAGTGCCTATTTGTTGGATATGAAATGAATCTTGCCAATAAATTTACAGCAAAAGATATATCAGGTCTAGTGCAATTTGCAAGATACATAAAGGCACCAATGACACTTAGATATGGTACTTCTGGACTAAGAATAACTTCATCATCTTCACATGAACGGAATGGATCCTTTTTTATGTTTAATGATCTTACAACCATTGGAGTACTTAACGGATTTGATTTATCCATATTAAAGCGTTTAAGGATCTTTTCTGTATAATTTGCCTGGTGAACAAAAATTCCACATTCTTTTTGTTCGATTTGCAAACTCAGACAGTACTTGGGTTTTTCAAGATCCTTCATTTCGAATTCTTCCTTCAATTACATCATAACTTCTTGAATTTCTTTATTCGTTCCAATTATATTTAAATCATCAACATATACAACAATAATTACACATCCGGATGTTGTTTTCTTGATGAAAACACAAGGGCATATTGGATCATTTACATATCCTTTTTTCATCAAGTGCTCACTTAGCCGATTATATCACATTCGGCCGGATTGCTTTAACCCATATAATGATCTTTGCAATTTTACAGAATAAAATTCTCTGGGTTTTGAACTTTGTGCTTCAGGCATCTTAAATCCTTCAGGGATTTTCATGTATATATCACTATCAAGTGATCCATATAAGTAAACTGTAACAACATCAATAAGACACATTTTCAAATTTTCAGACACTACCAAACTAATCAAATATCGAAACGTAATTACATCCATAATAGGAGAATACGTTTCTTTATAATCAATTCCAGGACTTTGAGAAAAAGCTTGTGCAACAAGTCTAGCTTTATATCTGACTATTTCATTTTTCTTATTTCGCTTTCGAATAAAAACTCATTTGTATCCAACAGGTTTTACACCTTCAGGTGTGAGGACTATAGGTCCAAAAACATTACGTTTATTCAACGAATCCAATTCAACCTGGATGACATCTTTCAATTTGCCCCAATCATAACGAGTTTTACATTCACCAAAAGATTTTGGTTCATGATCCTCATTTTCATTTATGATGTCACAAGCCACATTATAAGAAAATATCTCATCAATATCTTCTATGTATTTTCGGTTCCATATTTTTTCAGTATTAAATTAATATAATTGATAGAGATTTCACGATACTCGTCAGTTTGTGGTTCTGATAGAACATTTTCATCATCAGGTGTTTTTTTTGGAACACCATTTTCTATTTTATGATCATCGTGCTTCTTTATGCCTTTTCTTTTTCGAGGATTTTTATCCTTGGAACCGGCTGGCCTTCCACGCTTCAAGCGTTTTATGATATCATGAGTGTCTTCAATTTGTTTATTTGGAATTTCAATTCGAGCAGGGGCATTTACAGCATGTATATATGATTTTGTTACCCCTTTTGTGTCTGCAAATGCATTTGGCATTTGATTTGCAATTCATTGCAAGTGCACAATTTGCTGTACATCTTTCTCACATTTTTTGGTCCTTGGATCCAAATGTAACAATGATGGTACGTACCATGTGATTTTTTTTTCGATGTGTTTCTTTTCTCTCCCTAACATTGGGAAGATTTCTTCATTAAAATGACAATCAGCAAAATATGCTGTAAACACATCGCCTGTTTGAAGCTCAAAATATCGAATGATTGATGCGCTATCATAACCGATATAAATACCGATTTTTCTTTGAGGACCCATTTTTGATTGTTGAGGTGGTGCAATAGGCACATACACCATACATCCAAAAATTCTCAGATGAGAAATATTTGGTTCTTTACCAATTGCAAGCTGCAATGGGGAGAATTTATGATATGCACTTGGTCTGATTCGAATTAATGCCGCAACATGTAAAATTGCATGTCCCCATATAGAAATAGGGAGTTTTGTTCTCATAATCATTGGTCTAGCAATCAGTTGTAGACGTTTAATCAATGATTCAGCTAATCCATTTTGTGTATGAACATGAGCAACAGGATGTTCAACAGTAATTTCCATTGACATACAATAGTCATTGAAAGTTTGGGAAGTAAATTCTCCAGCTTTATCAAGTCTTATTTTCTTGATTGTATAATCGGGAAATTGATTCCGCAATTTTATTATTTGAGTCATTAATCTTGCAAATGTCACATTTCGAGTTGACAATAAGCATACATGTGACCATATGCTAGAGGCATCGATCAATACCATAAAATATCGAAACGGTCCACATGGTGGATGAATTGGCCCACAAATATCACCCTGAATGCATTCAAGAAATATGGGTGATTCTGCTTGAATTTTAGTTGACGATGGTCTTATAATAAGTTTTCCAAAAAAACATGTTTTACATTGAAACTTATTATTCTGAAAGATCTTCTGGTCTTTCAATGGATGACCATGCGTATTTTCAATAATTCTTCGCATCATTATTGAACCAGGATGTCCCAATCGATCATGTCAATTGGTTAATATTGAAGAACTATTAACCACCATATTTGATTCGATTGGCCTTATATATGTATAATGCAATCCAGTAGGGAGCATTGATAATTTTTCAACCACATATTTCTTTCCTGATTTACATGTGGTAAGACACATATATTTCTGATTTCCATCAGTTATCGTCTCAGTATCAAACCCATGAGAATATATGTCATTGAAACTCAACAAATTTCTTTTTGATCCTGGTGAATATAAAGCATCATTTATAAAAATTTTTGTACCATTAGGTAACAAAAAATGTGCTTTTCCACAACCTTCAATCAAGTCTACAGGACCTGATATTGTATTCACCATTGTTTTTGTTGGTTTTAATTCCAAGAAATATCTTTTATCTCGGAGAATGGTGTGTGTTGTACCACTATCGGGTATGCAAACTTCCATGGGTTTATCTTTGTTCATAGCATTTTTCATACTTCAAAAAAATGCAATAAAAAAAATCAAGGATAATATATATATGCAAAATATAGCATGTTTCATAAGAATGCATGAAAAATATAGCATGTTACATTTCATTCCCACCAATATATTAATCAATGTTTTCGAAATCATTTGAAAAAATCGGCAGCATTGAAATAAGTTGAACCACTTAAATGGTTACTGTTTTTCAACAAAATTGGTCTTTTTTTCTTTCCCCTTTATCGATACTTTAAAGAGCTTACATAAGTGCTCAGGAGTATGTGACCAATGTCTTGGAGTATCACATTTATAACAAACACTCTCATATCTTTTTGAGTGATTTTTATTTTCACTCATATTTTCATGCTGCCTTTTTGGGTGGTTCGTGACGTTATTTTGAGATTAGTTATTGAAGTAACTATCTCGATTATTTTCATATTCACGGCCATAACCACGACCGCGATCATTTTTACGTCCACGTTCATGACCACATCCTCGACCTCGACCAAAATCTAGTTTATGCCTTTGATTTTGGTTTTCATTTTTTACTTACGACATTTGCTTCTGGAAATGCCGTAGATACATTGGGTCGGGATTTATGATTTCTCATTAACAATTCTTTGTTCTTTTCTAGTGATATCGAGAGCAACAAATTTAAGCTTTGCCAAATTTGATATGGTGGTACTAGAAAAATAACAATGCATTTTATAAGTTAATTTTCATTAATATGACACTACAAAATGATGGAAGAACGAAGATTACAAGTGCATGTACAAATAGAGAAAAAGTATGTGGTGAAAAATTGCTGATGAGTACAAGACTCGTGAGCATGATGATCATAATCATTATGAAAAATAGCCTTAGAAATGCCATCATCTTCATCTTCAAAAAATCGAGGAGAAATTATTTTGAGAGAAAGAGTGAATTTGGTGTGATTGAAAATGAGTTTGAGTGAACATATTTATAGGGCAAAAACTAGCCGTTTTTTTACTGTTTGTGACCGTTGGGGGAAAGGAAAAAAAATCGAGTATGTGTTGAATAAAAATTCGTGATAATCATGCGATGCATATAATGATAATCATAATTAAATAATTATGTATATCATACCACATTATTATAAGGTCGGTGTCTTAGACAACCTTTTATATAATATTATGAGTTTATACGAATATGATTAGTATATAAATACACAATAATATATATCATACCAAGTTATTATAAGGTCAGTGTCCTAGACAGCCTCTTATATAATAATATGAAATTATATATTGATATAATTAGTATATATACATAATAAATATATATCATATCACATTATTATAAGATCAGTGTCATAGACAACTTTTTATATAATAACATGAAATTATATATTAATACAGTTAGCATATATACATAATAAATATATATCATATCACGTTATTGTTTAAAAACCTTAGAGGCTTTTATACTTGTCGTATCCCTTACTGAGAGTGTGGGATGTCGTCTTAACATCCTCTCAGGATTTATAACAAGTTTTTTAAAAACTAATTTTTTTTGATCATTTCTGATAATAACATGATATTATATATTAAATATATACACAACAAATAAATAAATAATAAAATAAATATTCTTACTTGTTGAATATTTTTGACTTCTTCTTGTATTTTGGAGCGTCGAAAATTATAGAGAACTTTCGAGCAATCGTGTTGATAACGTGTTGTGAAAAAGTAAAAATTTATGGTAAAAAGTAAATACTCCAAAACTCAAAATATATCAAACTCTACACTTTAAAATATTTTTCTCTCAACTCAATTGTATTTTTTATCACAAATAAAGACCTATTTATAGATCCACATTTGAGATTAGTCCAAAAATTAATACATCATCATCTACATTATCACATACTAATTTTCCACATTTTACAACTCAATATTCAACATTCAACATTCAATATTCAATATTCAACATAATAATAATAATATATTTTTCAACAGTAAAATTATAATTCGGAAAAATCCAGTTAATTAGCCCATTGCTCCTATAACATCCCATTCCTATCTGCATTAAAAAAAATATTATTTCATTAAATAAGGAAAAAACTAAAAGAGGTCAAAATATATTGGGAATTTAAAACAAAGCTTGATTTAAAACCAAAATTCACAACAGTAGTTAGTTAATAGAAGGCTTTGTTTTTTCAAGCTTCAAGTACAAAAACCAAAATCACATTTGAGTCCATCAAGTGGAAACTCCAATTTCATATGAAAATGTATAGATTATCAAGCTGTGAGACCAAGTAGCTACATGCAAATCACTTGGCAAACAGGGCTCTTGTCAAGTCTAAAAACATGCAAATTCACCCCAACTGCCAGTTCACAAGTATGCATCTTTAGAGCTGCAACCTTTAAAATTTCAGTCTCTAAATTCCTTCTCCAGCTTCAACATCTCCTTTCTTTTACAAACAAACATCTCCCCACTTATTCAGTTATCCATCTCTTCCAATATCCACAAAAATTGCGGGTTTAAACGTTCATAACTTCTAGATCGGTTAGTTCGCATGTTCAAGAATGACAAGTTCTAATGTACATATTCAAACAGAACAAAGCTTTTGGATGCAGTGCAAGATCAAGCAAAATCAACTTGAGAACAAGACATAATCATGCCTAAGCAAAATCAAACAAAGAAAATTGAACTTCCAAGTTACCAACATCATAAGACATAGTTCAATACATTCGGTCGACCAATTTCCACAAAACAATAGCAATCCCTACCAAATAGGCAACTCAAAGTCTTAACTTCTCCAAGTTCATCTTTAGCACTCGGATGTTGAGCACAAAACAGATCGATATCTTCAAAACTACTCATGATCTAGCTCCTACTCAACTTTGGTGCTCCGGAGAGGACAATGTCCTCGCCTTTTTAGCTCATCTCTCGGAAATTGTTCTAGCAAACGCCCCCACGATCCTCTGTTGCGATTCGAGTATCATTTCGGTCCTCTTCAACTCCATCTGCATTCTCATTTCTTCCATCTGCCGGGCCATATCCATTTTTGTCTTCTCCATTCTCATAATCCCCTCTCCTAGGGCTTGTATAGCCTCCACAATCTCACCCACACCAGCAGCATCATCAATTTTTTTGTTAGAAATCCGAGCAGCACTTTTCCCAGATTCACTACTCCTAAAAACCCAATCCTTGTAGCCAGTAGCAACAGGATTAATAAATCTAGGGTTAGGGTTATTATGATATTGATCATCAATGTCGTTGAATCTACTATACACTTTCGACAAAGGGGGCCCTGCTGATGCCATACCTGGGATCTTGATCCGGAATCCAGATGAAGACCCATTACTCGGAGGGTCCTGATTATCGAAAACATCGATACCCTTATGATTCTTGTTATAAATATCGTTGATGCGCCTGACGCTGTTTTGATGGCCAAAATCATCTTCTTCATCGTCCGAGGAAGGCGGGGTGGGGTTATTGTGACCTTTTTCCATAGCGTGCATGTTCTGGAAGTGAGCCCACGACAAGGAGAAGCGACGGACGCCTCCGTGAGCGGCGGCTCTCTGGATCTCGGCGCGGTACCGCTTCCGAAGCTTCTCCATCTTGTGCCGACACTGCACGGAGGTCTTCGGGGGGCTTGCATGGAAGTGGGACGCGACGTCGTCGGCCACCTCCTGCCAGTGGTTGGCCCGGAGGTTCCCCCGGTTCAGAGAGTACCATTTCTATTTGTAGGCATCGATGAGTACGAGAGTCTCCTCCAGGGACCAACACGGAGGCGGGAGGCGGAGGAGGCGACAATGGCAATGGAGGGGAGGGCGATAGTGGCGGTGGGGATATTGTCATCTTCGTGGGGGGAGGAAGAAGAAGGGGATACGATGGTGGCCATGGGCTGGGTAGGTGGAGATGTGGCGGAGGAGATGAGGGTGGTTGTGAGAGCATAATGAATGAGAGATTGGTGGGTGTGGTAAGTTTTGTTGCAAGGGAGGAGCAGGGGCGGCGGGCGGTCGGTCGGTCGGTCTTGGGGATCTAGAAAGATGAGTGGCCACCGATTGGGCTGTGGAGGCTAACGTGCACCATGGGAGGTGCAGGGGCCGTTAACGTGCGCCTTTGTCAATATTCTTTTTTTTTTTGTGACGCTTTGCTTCAATAAAATAAGTAAATAAATTGTTTCGAAAAAAAGCAAATAAATTATATATTGTTATAAATCATAATAGAAATAGAGAGATGAGTAGAGAGAATTCATGAGAGAAGAAAGAATTCATATGAGTCAATACTCAGGTGCAATTATTATTGAACTCAATCACCTTATTTATTGAGAAAGATTACAAGATACAAATCTTTACAGATATTATCTTGACATATTTATAAAGATCACGAATCTTCCAAATCTAACTAAATAAGATAATTATCTATAATAATAATATATTTATAACACTCCCCCTTAGATGATTATTTGTACAAGCAATCAATTCTTTAAAATCTCCATTTGGCAAGATTGATGTTCGGAAACTTCATCGGGACTAAAGTGCTGTCTCGTTAAAACATTGACAGTAAAACCCCGTGGGAAAAATCTAAACGAAAGAAAAAGAGTACAACATCATATACTTTCTTTGGATGTCTTTCCGAAGATAGATGCGCCTCGTTAAAACCTTATTAGGAAAAACTCAGTGGGACAAAATCCTAATGAAGGAAAAAGAATACGACATCTCTCGCGATACTTGTTAATTGCCTCATTAAAAACCTTGTTATGAAAAACCACGTGGGAAAAATCATAGACAAGTGAAAAAGAGTGCAACTTTGATTGCTCCCCCTCTTGCAAGCATCACTTGAAATTATTAACTCGTCTTATTCCAATCTTGTGCACTTATTTGCCAAAAATTGATTCAGATGCTGATTTTTTTGCCATAGATATGGTACTTCAAGACCAAATATCTTTTTTTATTCTTCAAGTTGGCAAAAATAATATTTTGAGCATCGAATCCTTCGAGAATTTTTTTATATGTATCACCGTCAAATCAGTGCATCCACGATAAGTGCAAATATTTTCTCATAATCCGCTTGAAATACTTTGAGAAACTTTGCTAATATTTGCTCATATTTTCACATATCATTGCTATTGAAAGTTAAACAAAATGTAGTTCAAAATAATCATCATTTTGCGTAATAGCAAAACACACGAATGATTATATCATTTCGATCCCAAATAATTTGTGAAATCTCATATTTTGATATACTTGTTATTCTTCATGAATAACATAATCCAAATTGGATTCATTGAAATAATTGGTCGTTCATGCTTCTAGCGTCCTTTTTCATTTACTTGCAAGTAATATAAGATATGTTCCTGCAGGATATTGATTTATTTCATAACGACCGGCCTCCGTTATTTTTGTCACTTTGAGATATTCACTCATTTTCTTTAAAGGGGTTCTTCGTCACTAAAGATGATTTATATGCATTTTTCAACTTGAAGATAAATGAAGCTAAATAATATAAATGATCTTATACACAAGATCAAATAATGTATTTTGAGATTTAAACATTGAACACCATGTTCACTTCATTGGGATCGATCTCAAATATTCTTGTAGCTTCTATTTCCTCCCCCTCAATGTTGGAAACATTGTTTCACAAGAATAACGAATGTTGATTACATATTTTGGAAGTTTTTCTCAATACATATTTTCACAAACATCATGTTGTGCTTCGTGGGCCCACGTTATTTATTCATTCCAGATAATATGGGGACTTCTATCAATTTGAGCTTTTATGATAGTACCATCAATTTCGCTAAGCCATAAATAAGAATTCATAAAATCTTCTCCATCTTTGATTAAAAAAACTTTATATTTATCGATCCAAAAACTTTTGGCTTATTCATCAACATTTTTGTGCACTATCTATAGTTTTTCAACTATTTATATAATTTGAATGGTCAATTCAATCCATTATGCCAAACTCTGAAAGTATTTGTATCAATGATACTTTTGGAGCTCTTTAGCTCTTCTAGAAATATTGATTTGTAATATACTATTTAAACCAAATCAATATCTACTAGATTCAAAAATCCATATACGTCAATGTTTATCACTATTTTATAATATCAAACACGTCATTATTTTCATCGTCACTCAAACGATCTTCTAGATCTTTCAAACATTCAATCAATATCCGATGAAATATATGATTTGGGTAGACATCAACGTTCTCCACAAACTTTTATATCTTGCTTGATAGATATCAATAAATCTTTTACGTATTTCAGGTACGATAGTGATACGAGATACCGATGTACGTTTAGTACAATACTTGATTATGACGTATATCTCAATATTTTGTGCCAAATTTTTAATTCATATCTCGCTTCATACGATATGACATATTCTTCCTTGAAGAATTAAACTACAGTGTATCAACTGTGTTAATTGGCACTGTCACATTCACTTAAAAGAATGGACCACATTAATCAGACAACTTTCATAATTGTCTTTCCTTGAACAAAATAAAATAAGATAATATAATAAAATAATTGAAATTGAAAAATCGGACGTACATTTTCAAATTTTTGTATGCATCAAGTAGATCTTTTACCTTCAACGGTAACATTCGATCTATCACGAATATCATTTCACATTAAATTCATGTTCCTTCATGTAAGATAATAACATGTGATAAAAATACTATATCATTTATTTAAAAATGATAGATTAATCAAATGATTTTGAAAAAATCCAAAATTTATAGCCACAATCAAAATTGATGAATTTAAAATCCATAATCAAAATTTATTAAATAAAGATTTAATGACCCAATATATCCTTAAAATATAAAAATTCTCAAATCAAAAAATTTATCACCAAATTGCATAATCAATATCTCATGCAATATATTGACTAATAGAATAGACTCACAAAATTTGTAGTTTTTATTTTATATCATCAAAATAATTTATGTGAATCAAAACAAAATACATTATAGAGTTTTCCACAATTTAGTTTAAACAAATAAAAAATTAATTTACCAAAAATAAATTGGTTCAATAAATAAATAAAATGACTTGAAGTTAGTCATAAATCAACTCATTGACATCATCATACATAGGCTACCATCAATCCATCATCGTCGTTTCCCAATATAGATGATGGTCCAATTCATTGGGTTTAACATTTATTTTTATTTTCCGGTTGATAGTGTTGCGATCTTACTACCGCACATTCATAATTTTCAATCAATAGCCTATGCAGTTGATCATTGAACATCAAGTCGCTATTCATAAAAATAGTGACAAATAATAGATCATGTTTCTTCTAGAACATTAAAAACAAATATATGATTTGAATCGATATCAAGTCAATATCTTTTGATATATATCTCACAAATATCTTTAATAATATTTTCTTATGGATATTAACAATTTTAGATTATATATCGATATTCTTTGAGAAATTGTACTAAATTTCTCAATTCATAAGATCCTCAACAACCAAAAGGACATTAAATTATATTATTCCAGAATATTTTAAAATCTTGGATCTTATATTAATATTCTTCATGAATATTATCAAATCTTGCATATTTTTATTAATATTTCAATATTGATACAATATTGCATCCTTTTATCAATATGTAAATATTGATATATTTTGACATGAGATCAATTTCTTCAATGATATTTGTAGATATTTGATATCATAGCAGATATCAATCATGATTTTTTTACTTTCTCAATATACGAAATCATATATCACATCTTTATCGTGAATCTATTAAGATTCTCAATATATTATATTATAACTAAGAATCTCTTTAGATTCTCAATATATTTGATCTTATATCAGATCTTAATCTTGAATATCTCAATATTCAATATATTATATCATGAATTCATGAATATCTTTCAATATATCAAAATTGAAATCACGAATCTCTCAAAATTCTCAGTATATTGTATCATGATAATGAATTTCTTCAAATTCTCAATATAAAATCATGTTGTGCTACTTTATAGCCATCAACATATTCATGATATTTCATGGACACCAGTATATCAATTATTTTCATTGTGTTACTTCTAGAGCACCAATGAATATCTCTTTTTGTGCTACTTCTAGAGCACCAATGAATATCTCTTTTCGTGCTACTTCTAGAGCACCAATGAATATCTCTCATAAATTTGAGTATTGACAACACGTTGTGCTATTTCAATAGCATCAATAAAACGAGAATTATTTTCATTCTCAGTTGGTTACAACGTTGTGCTGATAACGTGTTATAAAGCATAATAGAAATAGAGAGATGAATAGAGAGAATTCATGAGAGAAGAAAGAATTCATATGAGTCAATACTCAGGTGCAATTATTATTGAACTCAATCACCCTATTTATAGGGAAAGATTACAAGATACAAATTTTTACAGATATTATCTTGACATATTTATAAAGATCACGAATCTTTCAAATCTAACTAAATAAGATAATCATCTATTATAATAATATATTTATAACATATATATATAATTTTTTTAGAGATATTTTAAGAAACGTTTTTCAAACTTTCCTAAACAAAATTCCATAAAATTTCAAATTTTTGTGAAGAAAAAGCTGACAATTGATCCATAGAAGATCTCACAAACGCTGTTTTAATGTAAATTAGTCGAGAAATGTAGATAAAATAATTAGGCCTTGCATGACCTCAATCAGCACAAGCCTTGTTATCTGATGGGCCAGATATGTGCAATCCAAACACAAGATTATCACACACATATATAAGTTATCAATGAATCCCTAGTATGCAACTTCAGACAGGTCCTAAGGCACCGTTTGGTTCGAGGATATGATAAATATTACTTGGATAAGTAATATAAAATAAATAAAAAATGATAGTGAATATAATATTTGATTTGATTGATAGATTATAGTTTATTTGATTTGATTGATTGAATTTTATATTAAAAATATAAATTACCATTTTGCCCTTTTAAAAATAAATAAAATATGAATAATATTATTTATAAGGGTAATATAGTAATTTAAATTCAATGATTTGATTGATGTAAGATAAATGATTAATGATTTGATTGATGTAAAATAAATAATTAATAGATGAATAAATAATATGACAAGAAGAACGCGAAATTATATAGGATAAGTTGTACAAGTACTAATTGTACTCGTACCAAACGGTACCTAAAGTGATAAGTTTAATGTCTGAAGATTTATTCACTATTATATGGCACGTGATAAAATATTGGGTGATGAATCATTGATTAATCGTTTGCCACTTTAGATCCACATAAAAACTCAAAAACTAACTTGTGACGAATAATTTTCGCGCTAAACTTACATGATTCTTCATCGTTACGTACACGAAATGCATATGCTTACACTTTTTGGGGAGTTTAAAGTTTACCGTGGGTTGCCTTAAAAGAAGATGCCGCAACCATTTATGGGTGCTGAAAGGGGGAGTATCTTATCTCTCGTACGAGTTAAAAAGCACCATACGCTGTTATTTTTATTTAAGTGGATAGCTCATGAATGGACCCATAAATTAATAATATTTTTTCCTTTTTGCATTTAATTATAGGGAATGATATGCATTTTGTTTAGGAGTATATACCGAATTTTCGGTATAATATTGATACCGTATCGAAAATTTTGGTGTATCGAAATGTCGGAATACCAAAATTTTGGTATGACATAAATTTATACCGTTTTATCGAAAAATTTGGTATACCGAAATTTGGTACGGTATCAGTATGATACCGTTTATACCGACATTTTAGATATTTTTTAAAACTATTTTTTTTTAAAAAATGTCGGTGTACGCGGTATCATACCGATATCATGTATATCGATTTTTTAATATTTTTTTCGATATATCGAAATACCGAAATTTCGCAAATCCTATACCGATACCGATATCAAAATTTTGTCGGTACGGTAGAGGCGGTATGACGGCGTTGCGGTATTTTTCTCTAGCCCTAATTTTGTTTCCTCAAGATAAAGTTAAGTATATCAGTATTAGAAGCCAACCATGTATAATGTCCGTCTGAAATTGTAATCCATACTTAATTGCTTATAGTTCACAAGGTATCTTGGAAAATAGATGTTCGTTTGACGACTTCCGTTACTTTTTTGCTTCATTCTACCACTAATTGATGGAAATGAGCTGCAACGCTAGTTCGATATTTTTTTTGTTTTTTATGATGTGAAAATATGCAGTCGCTATTTTTCAGTGCGTATGAGTAAACTTTTGGACTAACGTGATAGCATGCAAATTACGCTACTCCTGAAATCTGGCTCAGCGCTCATCTAATCCACCAACTAGGACACTCCATGGAGGCTACCTGGCTAGTTGGTGGAGTATATATATATATCAAATTAATTTGTGTAAACGTTGAATTTTCATAACTATGCAAGCAAAATAAACTATATCAACAAAATGGTAAGATATTAACTTTAATTAACATGGTCGAGTTGCTACAATCCATGGCCTCCTAAGCGCATGGTCCTGTCAGGAACATATATAGGAACATATATAGGGCTAATTGCATTCATACCCATGTGAAAAGTTTAAAAGGTATAAAACACCCTGTGTAAAATTAATAGCATGTTAGACCCTATGTTTTAAAAAAATTAGCATAAAAACCCCTATGAGAGGGTATAAATGTGCCCGAGTTTGTATAATATAGGGGTGAAATGTGCTATATTTTAAAAAACAGAGGGATGCATTAGCCTATTAATATTTCTTAGGGGGTTTTATGATTTTTAGACTTTTCACATGGGAGATTAATGCAATTAGACCAACATATATATGGTAATTAAGGAAACAATGGAGGACACAAAAATATTCAAAGTTTCAAAGATATATAATTTGATTTGGAAAAAGACCAAAAATTTAACCCTCAAAATAATTGAGATTGTCCCCCACAATTCTAAATATTTCTTCCATGTTTTTGCCCACGCATCCAAATAACCTTTTAAAAGTAAATCTTCATTAGATCCAAAACTTGTAGAGAATCACTTTGTTGCCTATTGTCTACATCTCTCTCTCAAGTTGGCACATGCACTAGCACAACTTCAAATGGAACCACTATTATTGCACATGCAAGTATTCTATATGTTGTATGTATATTATGACAACCGTCTTGTGGCCTCAACTCCCCCCTCTTCTGAACAATAACGTCCGACGTCCGTTTGCGTATATCAGCGATGAACAGAAACCAAACCAAATCAGAAAATCAGACCAAATTTCTGGTGTTTTTTAGTCCATCACGGTTTGAACTACTTGAAATTAATTATGCAAACCGAAAGTCGGGTTTGAGTTTTATTCGCAAACGAACTAATCCTACACGTTAAAAATATGTGATCAAGACATAATTAATGAATGAATCGAAACATGGAATCTTGAATTTACAATGCTCTTCGCTTTGTACAAACAGAGCTTTCATTGTCACCATTCATGCTACTTTTGTCATGGGGTCTCACCATGATACTTGTCTCCTTAATTTCCCCGCTTTTTTGCAAAGTTCTTGTCATAATTTGACTGCTTAAACAGCAATTTTTTCGAAGCAATCACTACCTAGAATCTTGTTAACTGAACCCATTTCAATCTAGTACTACTGCAATAATTAAACTGCACAAAAGATTTTGTTTCATAAAAAAAAATGGTAAGTACGTACTATGGATTGACATTGTTAGAAGAGTTATTGTACATGTACATAAAACAACGTTACACATCGGATTACGTTAATTTAGAACTTATAAAATTATCATGCGTATGCACTGATAAAAATATCTCTGAATGAAAATATAATTTTTTAATTTCAAAGGTATGAAGTAATAGAATATTGCGTAACCGTGTTTGTACGTTTAACAATTTGCTTTTATATAAATTAGTAACAAGAATTTTGGATGGTTATAGACTTTAAAATTACGAGGGTGAATGTGACAAAACACACGTATCAATATGGATGAGAATTAGTGACATGCTTGACAATTGATCGCATGCACTATATAATTTATATTTATACGTAATAATATTTGTGACAATTGAATACAACTTGTGATTAAGACATGCATGTACATAGACATACACACATACAAATTTCAACCACAAATTTATTTATTTTTTCTGAAAATGAATTTCAAGTACCTCATTTTCAACTAATTAACAGATCACTATAGTCCTGTGAACTGCAAGAAACAAAGCTGCAGAATAAAAATAGTTATAATATACAGCCAGGCTGTTAACTGCTATAAATTCAACAACAAACTGTACACCGTTTATATATATATATATATATATATATATATATATATATTATTAAAAAACATAGAAAAATTACAGTACTACAGCAAGTTACAAAAAATTTATGCTTAATTTGTAAAAAAAAAAAACCATGTAATTAATCTCATACAGCAAGTTGTTGTTTCTGATGGGCTGATTCATCTTGATGATCAGCACCAAAACACAGATGAATTTTGGCCGATTTCGCAGCACAAAGAGAGGGCTGATCATCTTCTGCAAAATGAAGCTTAGGAATATGAAGATTAATCATTTGTGTGTGGAGGTGAGAGCAATAGGTGTGGAAAGTGGTGGGGCTGACATTCAAATGGAACCCTAAACCAAATAAGAAATCCAATTCAAGAAAGTTCATTTCACTTGTGCTGATTCCACCAACCTTTGCGTAGTAAGCATTGTTGTAGTATCTGAAAATGCATGTACCATTAATTACTCATTAATGATAAAGTAAATTATATGCATAATTAAGGCGTCGTTACGCTCGTGGGATAAGATGATGAAGAACGTAGGATATAGGTAGGGGATAACACTATGATTTTTATTTTTATTTTTGAATCAACCAATATTGTCTCATAATTCGTATATATCACATGTTGCATTAGATATCCAAACAATGGTGGGCTATTAAAAAAAGATTTATTAGGGCTAGCTAGCTGAATTAATATATGATATAGGAAAAGTTATAAGAATCATAGACATCAGGCCATCAGCCATAGACACCTAGCTAGTTTTTGAGAAAATTATGAATAACTTGAGTTAACCACTTCAGCACTTTGTTAATTAATTTTTGGGGCTAGCTAGCTGTTTAGTTTGGTGGGATAATTAGCCTAATAAAGAGCCACGTAAATATTTTTTTATGTGGTCCCATGTAAAAACAAAACACGTAAAAATTTAAGCAAATATAAAATGAAGTAATTAATATCATGTGACAAATATATGTAAATTAATTTTAACATTTTGTTGGACTGTAGCTTTCAAAAATGAATGCTAGTTGTAAGAATAAACCTCATTCGCGTTTAAAAATATATAAACTAATTATTAAATTCTTATAAAATAAGGAGAGAAGAATATTTATAATTCAGTAGTACGTACCTGTCATCCATGAACTTGGCCGATACCATGACACTGGTGACGAGCAGCCTGTGGACGTTGTAGGAATTGATGTGCAATTGAGGGTGGCGGCGCGTGAATCGGACGAGATATACGTAAGCAACGACGTAGCAACAAGGGCTGCAGTTTGCGTACTTGAAAATCCTTTGCAGATAGGTGTGGATTGAGATATTTGGCCTGGAGAGGCCATGGAAGGCCGAGGTACCGTGCTTGTTTGGCTGGAATTCGGAGTCGATGATATCGTTCGACTCCGATACTCGTTGGAGTAGTGAAGAGAGGAAGGTGATGAGCTTCGGGTGGCTATCATCTACTTCTGCCAATGCCATTCTTAATTGTTTTAGCTATTCAATTCTCTCTTAATTGGAGTGTCATATATTGAAATGTTAAATATTATTCAATTATCCAAAGGGAATATATATATATACACACAAAATATATTATTAAAGTTGGTGGGGGTAACTTTCATGGGTTTTTTTTTATAAATAAAAAATAGTATTTTTTTTCTCCAATTAAATTACAAAGTATTATATTTTTATTTAATTTACTGATTTTATTATATTTTATGTAAAATTAAATTTTAATTAACATGCACGTATCGTGCGTCAAAAATCTATAGTATCAAATAAGGCTGTTCGTAATTAGTTTGACAAGTGAAAGTGCTGTGTTACTAAAATAGCAGGCTCATAATTTGCATAAACAACCCGTATGGAAAAAAAAATCACCGCATGAAAAATTAATACTATCTCCGTCCCAATTATATTGTGTACGTTTTTTTTTGGTGCCAAATATATAGCCATATATCATATTTAGTAATATTTTTTTACATTTTTTTACTAATATACCTCTATTAACTACACATTGAAAATTGTACAATCATTTTTGAATACATTAAATAGGGATAAAATAGGAAGTCTATATAAAATTTACTTTTTCAATAATTTTTTTTAATCTGTGTGAAAAATAAAAGAGGATAATATATATGAGACAGAGGGAGTAACAAGTTAGATATTTTTAAAAATCAAGTATAAAGCCTCTTGTCAAAGCTAAGGGGATAAATGTACCTCGATTTTTATTATATAAAGGTGAAATGTGTTTGGATTTTTATCAAAGGGGCTAAATGTACCTATCTTATTAATATTTTTTTTAAATTTTTATGCTTTTTATACTTTTCATAACGGAGTTTGTGCAGTTAGTCCTAAAATAGCAATTGAAAATTTAATTGGGAAAAATTACATTATTAAAAGTTCATGGTCTAATCATTGTGGCTTCCGTGAGTATATTTGCTCATGCACTTTAATTTGTAGTCACAATATTGGTTTGAACAAACATTGAAAAATGGTATATCTTTCTTAATTCCCTTGATGGTCATAGGAACAAATTGATGTCACATTTTGTCATAAGTTAATTTAATATGTATTTTCGGAAGAAAAAATGTACTTTTAATTTATATCAGAGTAATGAAGGAGGGGGAAGGTTGGCCATCATCTATTTTCAACATTTTTTTCTACACCAAATTAAATAAATAAAGCAAGCAAATATGTATTGTGGTGGATATTATTTGACTTTTGATTTTTATGTGCACGATATTCAAGGGAATTTTAATTTACATTTTAAAACATAAAAACAGCTCTTGACTTGTCACATTTCTTGTCCCAACGTATTCTTCTTATTCTTAATTTTTTTAAAACAATGTCTCAATATATATTTCAGTAAGATATTATATGATTTAGTACATAAAAATTTAAACAAAAGTGATAATTATAGTCACACACAGAAACAGAGAGATACGAAGGATCTATCACAAACAGTACGTTGTCTGCATTCTGATAACTGAGTGAATATATATATATATATATATATATATATACATGAATATATATTAGTTCATTTTCTTGTCAGGACTCAAGATTCCAAAATTACATTATTTTGCTTTCTGTTAATAGACAATTGTGCAGGAAAGTAGCATGTGCTTTCCATCAAAAGCTATAAAGAAATATATATAATATTATAGAAACAAGTAACTAATATTTTGGTTTTATATAACAGTAAAGAGTTTAAAGACTAGCTCTGACTTCAACCCCCTGCGGAGCAGGATCATATAAGAGGGGGTCAACGAAGAAGAACTGAAAGTGTAAACATGATAGATTTTTGATTTTTTTTAAATAAAAATATTATTAGAAATGAAAAAAAGAAAAACAAGAGAGGGGGAGCAAGCTCAAACATCTCTCAAGATCTAAACAATTAAATAAGTTTCGAGTGAGTTCTAATATAAGGAAGTTGTCGAACATGATCAAAATGCTCAAATTGGATTTTTAATTGCAGCATCTCATGTTCTGCAAAGTTTTTTGGATAAAACTTAGTAGATAAAACGAGATTCATTGCATTCAATTTTCTGCTAGTTTATTTAACACTATCTATTCTATTTTTTATCAATTAAATTACATTATGATTCATGAATATAGTAAAAATACATTGTTATCCACAAATATTTTCGACCAGTTATTCAACATATAGAAATAGTCAAACAAAAATAATCAAAAACGCAAAAATTAAAAATGCTAATTTCATTTTTACAATAAATTTTAGTATTTCTAACATTGATATCGAATGTGTTGTCCCATAATTAAATGAACAAATATTTAAAACAAGAAAAAAATAAATAGAAAAATTAAGAAATATATGATCTCAAGAAACCAAAACCTAATTTTTTGAGGAAAAATGATTTAAAATACACGATATGAAAAAAAAATACACAAAAAAACCTGAAATCATTTATGAAATGCCCTTAAATCTTTTTTTTAAAAGGCAAAACGACCTTAAATCTTAATTGGGTGTTGTGTGTTACTGTGTTGGTCGTCCACTCGGAAGAGTCGAATAGAAAAAATAAATCAAATATCCCATAAAAAAAAGAGTTTGATCGCCACTTAAAATAAATTACTTTATTTTATTTGAAAAACCAATTTATTATATATTAAAAAAATGGGGCACAACCCATTAAAATTTATTAAAAATGAATACCAAACAAAACCAATATATATATATATACGCCTCCGTGTAGTAGCTCGTAACCAAAATAAGTAATTAAGGAATTAATCATAATTACTTGAATAGAGTTCGAAAGCTCCGAAGGTAGGTTCGGAAGTTCCGTACAGGATCGGAAGCTCCGATGCAGGAACGGAAGCTGCGATCATATTACGTCAGGCATGACGATTGGCAAGATCGGAAGCTCCGATCAGGATCGGAAGCTCCGATCACCCCTATCCGAAGTCAACAAGTGATATTTTGACACGTGGCAGATCAGGATCTTCGAAAGCTCCGATGGCAGGATCGGACGTTCCGATCGAGGTTCGGACGTTCCGATCGAGGATCGAAAGTTCCGATCGTTGTCTATAAATAAAGGGTCGGGGCTTCATTTCCAATTGCCAATTCCGAGTATTTCCCTCTCCTTTCTAGTCTATTCGAGTTGTTCTAGCCTTCCTAGGCTTGACCCGGCGATCGGCGAGGCGTTCGAAAGTCGTAGCAGGGTTGTGCCCAAGTTCTAGAGGCATCGACATCAAAGGGCTAACGACGGACGAAGGTATAGCTTTTGCTTCTTATAAATATTTAGGAGTATGCAATAGCTTATTTAAGGCTTTTAGAGCACTTTAATGATAGTAGTATCATTTGGCAGTGTAGAGTAGACTATAGGCGTGGACCTAGAGTTGGTAGAGCTTGCACTATTTTGAGGTACGGAAGTACTGTTCGAGATATCCTGACTGAGTATGCATGTATTATGTGACTGCATGATTTATATGTCATTGATTTATGCTGCATTCATTTGCATACTGAGCTATCTCCTTCGAGATGTCTGTTAGTAGGGTTTTTCCCTATCCTGTTAGTGGTTGGACTTCCATCGATTTGGGTCCGGCATATCCACTTGTATTATGGTATGGGAGCCACCTCCTGAAGCGACGGCACAACGTGCTACATACCAGGGCCCAGTCTGTCTCTGTTATCTGATCCTTGACCTCGAGTTTATAGGGAGTTTACTTTGCATGCATGTATACTCATACTCTCGTACTGAGCGTTTTATGCTCACGTCTCATACTTTGTGTTTCTGGACACCCTATTCCATGGGGCAGGTTTGCGATTGGATGAGGCGGGTGGATCCAAGAGGGGCTAGTCAGTAGTTGACCAGCTGGAGCTTCGTCTAGGTTTTATTTCTGTTGTTTTGAGGTTGATACAGCTATTCGATTTGGTTGTATATTATTTGGATAAATTACAGATTCCTTTACTTGGGATTGTATAATATTTATGGTTTCCGCAGTTTATTCTGATATCTGTTTTATTAAGTTAATTGCATGTCTAAGCTCTGTTAGTAGGTGATCTGGGTCAGGGTCACTACATTTATGGTATCAGAGCATGCATAGTATTCTTGGGATTTAGACTCTGCGTAAGGTAACTGTGAGGTACTTTTGTAGATGGCAGATCGTGACAACCGGAGTTCTCATGGCAGTATTGGTGGGCGTTGAGGTGATCTCGACCGGGAGCCTCGTCGAGAACGGCGTCATCGTCATCATGACGACGAACGTTTCACTGTGCGTCGATTCTTAGCTATGGGTCCTAAGCCCTTAGTTGGAGGTGAGTCTCCGGAGGATGCGGAGAATTAGTTAGACCGCATGGAGACGACTTTTCAGACTTTTCAATGCACCGAGGAGCAGAAGATGGAGACCCTGGGTTATCTTTTGGATGGACGTGCGCGCAGGTGGTGGAGGTTTAATTCTGCACCTTATGTTGCGGCGAGAGGAGTGGCCACCTGGGCCGAGTTCCGCACAGCTTTTCAGAAGCTGTATTTTCCTCCTGTACTCCGTCAGTCGAAGGCAGGCGAGCTTCTGAGTCTACGACAGGGAGCCATGTCTATTGATGAGTATCAGCAGAAGTTCTTTGATCTGCTATCCTATTGCCCCGAGATTGCTGACAGCTCTGGGATGAAGTATAATCTGTTCCTTCAGGGCCTTAACCCTGAGATCCATGACCGTGTGGCGGTTGGCGACGACATGTCCTACGAGGGTTTGTAAGCCGTTGTCACCAGGCGGAGGACAGCATTCGGCGGAACAGGTCTTTCCCTCAGTCGAGGCCTGCTAGTTCTTTGGGTCTTCGTGCCCAATCTTTCAAGAAGTCTGGATCTACTTCTTTCTCTGGTTCTGGAGGTGTTGTCCGTTTCGGTAAGAAGGACAAGTGTGATCACTGTGGGAAGAACCATCCATCCGACAAGTGCCGTAGAGCTTATGGAGCTTGTTTCCATTGTGGAGAGACTGGTCATATCCGAAGAGATTGTCCACTATCTGGGGGAGGCGGTTCTGGATCTGGTTCTGGATCTGGTTCTCAGGTCACCGTACAGCAGAGGTCGCAGGGACAGCTTGCTGGGAGTTTTCATTTGAGGCCACGAGCTTCTGGTCAGGTGTTTGCCCTGAGACATGATCAGGCAGTGGAGGAGAATGAGAAAGTCATCGCAGGTATATTTCTGCTTTATGGTATACCTGCTCTTGTACTTATTGACACTGGTGCATCTCATTCCTTCATTTTTGCACGTTTTGTTAAGAGGCATAAGTTACCATGCATTGCACTAGACGTAGTGATGTCTGTTTCTACTCCGACAGGCCAATCTGCTTTGGCTAAGTGTCTAGTGATGAGTTGCCATTTAGAGTTCAAAGGGAACATTCTGTTAGTGAATCTCATGGTCCTGGCGATGGACGACTTTGATTGCATTCTGAGAATAGATATGTTGACTACCTATCGAGCTTCAGTGGACTGCTATCAGAGATTAGTACGCTTTCATCCAAAGGGGAGTGAGAGCTGGTTTTTCTATGGTGAGGGAGCGCGACCTCCGATGCCTTTGGTATCAGCTTTGAGAGCCTGTCGAACTCTAGAGTCTGGCGGGGAAGGCTACCTTATCTATGCAGTTGATTTGTCCGCTGAGATTATTGGGATAGAGAGCATTCCTGTTGTGGATGAATTTCCAGATGTATTTCCTGATGAGATTCCGGGTTTTCCTCCTGCTAGGGAAGTCAAGTTTGGCATAGAGTTGATGCCGGGTACTTCACCTATTTCTCGAGCACCGTATCGTCTGGCTCCGTCAGAGATGCGTGAATTGAAGAATCAGCTACAGGATCTTTTGGACAAGGGGTACATTCGTCCTAGTGTATCTCCTTGGGGAGCTCCTGTTCTTTTTGTAAAGAAAAAGAATGGGTCGATGCGGCTGTGCATTGACTATCGGCAGCTGAATCGAGTCACTGTGAAGAACAAGTATCCGTTGCCTCGTATTGATAACTTGTTTGATCAGCTTCAGGGCACGTCAGTTTACTCCAAGATTGACTTGAGATCTATCATCAGTTGAGAGTCCGTGATCAGGACGTAGCCAAGACTGCATTTCGTACTCTCTATGGGAATTACGAGTTTCTAGTAATGCCATTTGGTTTGACTAATGCGCCGGCTATATTCATGGATCTGATGAACCGTGTTTTCAGGGAGTATTTGGACAAGTTTGTCATGGTATTCATTGACGACATCTTGGTGTATTCGCGTAATACAGAAGAGCATGTTTCTCACTTGCGGTTGGTACTGCAGACTCTTCGAGATGAGCAGTTGTACGCCAAGCTGAGCAAGTGTGAGTTCTGGATGGATAGAGTGGTCTTTCTTGGCTATATCATATCCAGGGAGGGGATTTCTGTTGATCCAAGCAAGATTGAAGCGGTACTTAATTGGTCGCGTCCGACGACAGTTGCTGAGATCCGTAGTTTTCTGGGTCTAGCAGGGTATTATCGTCGCTTCATTCTGAACTTCTCTCAACTAGCTCGACCGTTGACGCAGCTTAGCTCGACGGCGGTTGACTTCTGCGCCGGTGTTGGCATTACCGTCAGGATCTGGAGGGTATGTGATATACACTGATGCTTCTCTTCAGAAGTTAGGTTGTGTTATGACTCAAAATGGGCATGTGATCGCATACGCTTCTAGACAGCTGAAGCTTCACGAGGACAACTATCCAGTCCATGATTTGGAGTTAGCAGTCATTGTGTTCGCTTTGAAGATCTGGCGTCATTATCTGTATGGCGAGAAATTTGAGATCTTCACCGACCATAAGAGTCTCAAATATTTGTTCACTCAGGCGGAGTTGAACATAAGACAAAGACGTTGGATGGACTTGCTTAAGGACTATGATTGCGAAATTAAGTACCATCCGGGAGCTGCTAATCTCACCGCTGATGCTTTGAGTCGCAAGGTGCGACTATCCGCACTTCATACTTGTTCGATGTCTAGTGCGATCAGTGATTGTTGTACTTCAGGTTATACCTTCAAGCATAAGAAAGGTATGCAGAGTATCCAGATGTTTGCGATATTATCTGAGCCAGCCTTGTATTCGCGGATTCGAGATGCTCAGATGTCTGATTCGAAGACCCAGCGTTTAGCTCGTCTAGCTAACGAGGGTAGCTCGTCTGGATTTTATTATCAGTCAGATGGCTTTCTGTGTTTGTCTGGTAGGCTTGTGATTCCGTAGGATGAAGAGTTGCGAGAGGAGATTTTGTCTCATGCACATCGCACTAAGTTGAGTATTCATCCTGGGAGCAACAAGATGTACAAGGATCTACGTGCTCGTTTCTGGTGGAAGGGAATGAAACGCAGTGTTTATCAGTTTGTTTCGAGATGTTTGGTGTGTCAACAAGTCAAGGCAGAGCACCGACGACCTGGAGGATTGCTTCACAGTCTGCCTATTCCTGAATGGAAATGGGAGTTTATCACAATGGACTTTGTGGCCGGTATCCCCGAGGAATTGTGATGCTATCTGGGTTGTAGTGGACCGACTCACCAAGTCAGCGCATTTCATTGCCTATAGCCGAGAGTACTCTGTGGATCGCATGGCACGGATGTACATTCAGGAGATCGTTCGACTTCATGGAGTGCCTGTGAGCATTGTCAGCGATCGGGACCCCAGGTTCACTTCTAGATTCTGGGGGAGTGTTCAGCGTGCGATGGGTACTACTCTCAGTTTGAGTACTGCCTATCATCCGGAGACTGATGGTCAGTCAGAGCGCACTATCCATACTTTGGAGGATATGCTTAGAGCGTGCGTCATGGATTTTGGTTCAGCCTGGCAGGATCATTTGTCGTTGATCGAGTTCGCGTACAACAACAGCTATCATACTAGTATTGGGATGGCACCTTTTGAGGCGTTGTACGGGCGACGTTGTCGTACTCCACTCTTCTGGGAAGAAGTGGGGGAGAGACAGGCTGAGGGATCGGAGGTTATCCAGCAGGCGGTAGACATTGTCGATCAGATCAAGAAACGGATTAAGACTGCACAGGATCGTCAGGCCAGCTATGCTAATATCAAGCGTAGGCCTTTGCAGTTCGATATCGGGGAGAAAATGTTTCTGAGAGTGTCACCTTTCCGCAAGATTCTCAGATTTGGCCTTAAGGGCAAGTTGTCTCTCAGGTTTATCGGTCCGTTTGAGATCTTGGAGAGCATTGGCGATTTGGTTTATCGACTAGCTTTGCCACCGCATCTATCCAGTATTCACGAAGTGTTCCACGTATCTCTATTGCGACGGTATGTGGCGGATGAATCTCATATTCTGCAGCGGTCTGAGGTTCAGGTGAACGAGGATTTGACTTATGTTGAGAAACCTATTCGTATCCTGGATTATAAGGATAAGGTTTTGTGGAACAAAGTCATACCTCTGGCTTTAGTTCAATGGCAGCGTCGAGGCACTGAGGAAGCTACTTGGGAGCTTGAAGACAGGATGCGTGAAGACCATCCTGAGTTGTTTTGATTTCATTCTTAAGTTGTATTCAGTTGCAAACCCTGTAATCGTTTGATTTGAATAAAGAATGTTTCTGATTTCTGTATTACATTCAGTACTTAAGATCTGATTTCGAGGACGAAATATCTTAAGTGGGGGAGTATGTAATAGCCCGTAACCAAAATCAGTAATTAAAGAATTAATCATAATTACTTGAATAGAGTTCAGAAGCTCCGAAGGTAGGTTCGGAAGTTCCGAACAGGATCGGAAGCTCCGATGCAGGATCGAAAGCTGCGATCATATTACGTCAGGCATGACGATTGGCTAGATCGGAAGCTCCGATCACCCCTATCCGAAGTCAACAAGTGATATTTTGACACGTGGCAGATCAGGATCTTCGGAAGCTCCGATGACAGGATCGAACGTTCCGATCGAGGTTCGGACGTTCCGATCGAGGATCGGAAGTTCCGATCCTTGTCTATAAATAGAGGGCCGGGGCTTCATTTCCAATTGCCAATTCCGAGTATTTCCCTCTCATTTCTAGTCTATTCGAGTTGTTCTAGCCTTCCTAGGCTTGACCCGGCGGTCGGCGAGGCGTTCGGAAGTCGTAGCAGAGTTGTGCCCAAGTTCTGGAGGCATCGACATCAAAGGGCTAACGACGGACGAAGGTATAGCTTTTGCTTTCTATAAATATTTAGGAGTATGCAATAGCTTAGTTAAGGCTTTTAGAGCACTTTAATGATAGTAATATCATTTGGCAGTGTAGAGCAGACTATAGGCGTGGACCTAGAGTTGGTAGAGCTTGCACTGTTTTGAAGTACGGAAGTACTGTTCGAGATATCCTGACTGAGTATGCATGTATTATGTGACTGCATGATTTATATGTCATTGATTTATGCTGCATTCATTTGCATACTGAGCTATCTCCTTCGAGATGTCTGTTAGTAGGGTTTTTCTCTATCCTGTTAGTGGTTGGACTTCCATCGATTTGGGTCCGGCATATCCACTTGTATTATGGTATGGGAGCCACCTCCTGAAGCGACGGCACAACGTGCTACATAGCAGGGCCCGGTCTGTCTCTGTTATCTGATCCTTGACCTCGAGTTTATAGGGAGTTCACTTTGCATGCATGTATACTCATACTCTCGTACTGAGCGTTTTATGCTCATGTCTCGTACTCTGTGTTTCTGGACACCTTATTCCATGGGGCAGATTTGCGATTGGACGAGGCGGGTGGATCCAAGAGGGGCTAGTCAGTGGTTGACCAGCTGGAGCTTCGTCTAGGTTTTATTTCTGTTGTTTTGAGGTTGATACAGCTATTCGATTTGGTTGTATATTATTTGGATAAATTACAGATTTCTTTACTTGAGATTGTATAATGTTTATGGTTTCCGCAGTTTATTCTGATATCTGTTTTATTAAGTTAATTGCATGCCTAAGCTCTGTTAGTAGGTGATCTGGGTAAGGGTCACTACACTCCGCCCCTGACTTCACATGTTGTATGTTCGTCTAATCGAGCCTTTTTTTAAAAATATATAATTAGTACCTTCATGAAAAAATGATGAATATTAAAATTGAAAACGTTTAAAATTTTATTTTTAAAATAGGTTTTTTAATTTTGTTTACATAAATTTAATTTTTCATTACACGAAGACCAAAAAAAAAAAAGAAAGAGGTCTAGTTGGAAGTTTCCAAAAATTACACCAAGATGTTTATTTGACTCTATTATGAAAAACTATTATATACATTGATAGATATATATTTTTTGAAGGTGCAGAACAAGTTATAATGATCAAAATCAAATACACTATTTTGCTCGAAGGTAATATAATATATATATATATATATATATATATTGGTCCAGTGGTCCAGTGGGCTTCCGAGCTCGTGTCACATTTCAAGTCAAATAATATGGATATTGAGCTTACAAGTTATGACATTTATCCACTCCAGTCCCGGATAAAGCCCTAAAGGCTAAAGTTGTACAATATAAGAACAATGTATACTAGCATATTAACGGTAGGGTGATGCTACATCAAGAGATTGCAAATGTTGTTTTTTAAATTAATATCTACGTGTTTAGATTATATATTTGGTAATCGAGCCTTTCACACTAAAGTTCTCAACCCTTTGATCACCTAAACCCTAAAGATTTTCAACATCCAAGCTCACAAAAACTCCTTCTGTCTTACACAAAACTGCATGAAGAACAACAGGAAAGGTGGCAGCAATCGTCGCACACGAAAAATTTAGGACGAGGAAGAATTCTCGACTTGGAGAATCAATTGTAACAAAATTCCGACATCTAGGGCTAATTAAAATTTTTCAATAACCGCTCGAACCGACCGCACCACACCACACCACACCGCACCGTTATTTTCATTTTTTTAAAATTAATTATAACCTCAATTTTTAAAAAAAATATGAAACCGCACCGCCTCTACTGTGCGGTTATAATCATGACTAAAAATAAAAGATAAAGGATCATATTTATCTATTTTAACATTATTTTGATGCTTTATATTTTATATTATATATTTTATCTACTTATGTTTTTTATTATTTGTGTTATATTATCTTTAAATATGTTATTTATTATTTTTTATATTATTATTTTAAATAATTTGAGAACTTTTTTCTCTACTTATCATTAAAAAAAACCGAAAAACGATCGCAATTGTTTAAAACCGCTTTAAACCGCAAAACCAATTTTATATGTAAAACCAAAATTTAAAAAATACGTGTTCTTCATATATACTAGTATCGAGTTGCACGCTTTGTGTGCTTATACAATACGATTTTTGGGTACACGTTGTGTTCATGTACAATTTGTTTTTATTAAATAATTGTAAAAAATAAAATAAAATAAAATAAAAAATTGACAAATAACATTTATTATTAAAATTTTAAACTTATTCCCCTAAATTTCCAATACAATTAATATACAACAAAAACATCAAATTATAGTCTTTTCTATGAGTCATAAGACTCATAACCGAATTTTACACATTTTTGTTTTTGCATAACTCAACGCAAACAACCAAAATATTATTCGTGTAGATTTGCCACACAACTTTTAATAATATCTTATTTAAATGAACACACAAATTTTCATGTAACATCTTTAATATAATTCGGGTAAACAGTATCCCAAGCGATAGATATTATTCGCCCACCGTGCTATATTATAATATCGCGCCATATATATTGCATGTTTTGCGACGTGCATCTCAAAGATAGCGGCCGCGACTCCCGCCTCATTAAAAAAATTATACTTATCACACTAAATTCTCAAACCTCGGATCAACCAAACCCTCGAGATTTTCAACGTCCAAAGCCACAAAACCTCCTTCTGTCTTGCTCAACACCGCATGAAGAACAACAACAGGAACGGTCGCAGCAATCGTCGCGAAGAAATGAATGGCCGCACGCGTAAGGATCATCTCAACCCCGCACAAAACAAACAGGAGAAACAACACGTATGGCATGTCGATCATCTTGTGAAGCAACGCGGAACTAGGGAAGGCACGGAGCAAGGCACGGAACAGAAGCACGTATAGGACCGCGACTTCCGTGGTGGCGACGAGATATACGATCGACACCTTTCGACTAGGCACGAGGGTTATGAAGAGAACGGTCCACACGAATATTGCATAGTATAAGCTCAAGTTTCCTAGGTTCTTTATGATTCTTCCGGCTGCTGATTCTGGAGTCGAGGGGATGTTGAAGGGGAATGAAAAAGTGAAAGTGTAAAAGGCTTTCGCCGAATCATTCGATCCGCCGCCGTCGTGGGAGGCGGGAGGTGGCGGAGTGGGGGTCGATAGGCGTTGAGTGGTGGTGCCGTAACCAGCGGCCATGGCTGTGTTTAATTAGTAGAATTAAAATGAAGAATTTGGTAGCTTGAAAGAGTTTGTATGTGTTATATACATATATATTATAATAATGATTTGTTTATATAGCATGATTGCGTAGAAATTGTGCCAATGAAATGAAATTAGTAAAAGTCAATGCTTGACTATCATATAATCTTGTTTTCTAGCTAGGAAGATGCTCTCATGAGATCACGATGAATACCAAGTAAGATTTACTGTTTTGTTGGTGTATTGATTTGTGTCCATGTAGGTTGGCTAAATAATCTGTCTCTCTTTATATGAACAAGGGCAATCCTCATTTTTTGAGCTAACTTTTAAAGTGAGTTAGGTTCAAATCAATTTCTAACTTGTTTGCAAAAGTATCACTTTATTGCATGTATTTCGACAATATTGATTTTTTTTAAAAATAAAAATAAAAATTTGCGTACAAATTATGTTACGTGAAAAGTTAGTTTAAAATGTTGATCGTCAACGGTGCTGCTAGTGAAAGTAGGGGTGTCAATTCGGGTGGGTCGGGTTGAAGAAAAAAATTTAAAAATTCTTCAACCCGAACCTGACCCGAGCCAACCCGAAAATGTTCAACTCGAACCCGAACCCGAATCCATATAACCTGAACCAACTCGAACAACCCGATTTTTTATTATTATATTTTTTAAAAAATAATTAAATAAAAATTATAACACAAAATATTAATAATTTTATTATATTTATTCATATGATAACAAAATCTAAGCTTATATATAATTTAAATCTGAAAGTTTAGTTTTAGAAAATTTAAAGTTTATTTGCTACAAAAAATAAAAAAAATATTTTAAAAAATCAAAATTGTACAAAATAAACATCAAATCAAGAAAATATATTATATCAATATAAAATAAATTTTTTTTAAATAAACAACATATGAAATTGTAACAAATCTTTCTTAATTATATATATAAAAAACAAATAATAAAAATATTCGGGTCAACAACCCGACCCGAATAATTTTTTCGAGTTGGCTTTCGGGTCAACACGATTCAACCCGAACCCAAAAATTCCCAATCCGAATTTGATATTTTTTGGGTTAAATCGTGTCGGGTTGGCGGATTGACTTAATTTTTGACACCCCTAAATGAAAGCACTTTCTGGAAAAAAAAAAAAAAAAAAAAAAAAAAAAAAAAAAGAGGCACTGAAAGGCAATCTCGAAAGAAGAGAAAAATAAGCAAGTACTGGTGCTGGAGAAATTAAGAAATAGCAAGAGTTTAAATAAGATTTGTATAATTAAAAATGTATTTAGTGTTTTACAGGTTAAAAAAACTTAAATCATGTGTATGGGATTTTATTAAATATTTTTAAAAAACATTTTTAAAATGTGTTATTCAAATATATTTTTAAAAAACAATTGAGATGTGTTTATTATTCTTTTAAAATTGAAAGTAATGATAGAAAAAACAAAAAATAAATTTTTTTCATTGTAAAAACTTTTCTATAAAATAATTTTTCAAACACATATTTAATCTTAAAATAATTTAAAACATTTTATAAATTTTTTAAAAAAAATTTACAAAATTTTTTTAGCTATTTATTTATAAATTGAACCAAGAAATAATTAATTAGTAATTAAATATTATTCATAGTCAAGTCAAGTCTAGAATTTGTCCACCTTTAGTATGGAGGTCTGCGGGTTACTTTCAAATGACGCGTTATTCATACCTAATAATTTAATTGTGATGTTGCCTTTGTTTATTTAATGTATTTATTTTGGGAAAATCAAAGAATAATGATTTCGCAAGGGCCAAACATTCAAAAAATTGAAGACAAGTACTTTGTTCTTGAACTTCTGTAAAATAAATAAATAAATAAATATCTTAAATATTGAACAAACCTATACATGCATTCAAGTGAGAATCATTGAAACTTTGGAGAATAACGATAGCTTTGGATAGGGGTGATTACAGTACGGTAATTGGCGGTTTTTCGTAAAAAATTCAAATTGAATATTGCAAGTAAATAAATAACAATCAAGCGACAAAATAAAATTAATCAATTATAATATGTTTTAGACAAGGTTGAAGATTAATATTTGTATAAAGAAGTAGTAAATAGATTAACAAGAGAGAAATAAGAGAAATTTTTTTGAAGAAGAGTTGGGAGAAAAGAGAGTGGATGTGACATAGGAATCTATTGTATATAATGTATATACAATGAACTATAAATATAACCCTAGCTAAATATAATTGTACACGGCGGTGCGATGCGGGGTAGTTTGAGCCAAAAATTATAGCCAAACCGTGGCGGCAGGGCGGTTCCCATTTTTTTTAACCGCGGTTATTTTAAAAAAATGAGATACGGCGGTGCAGAGCGGTCGGTTCGGACGGTTTTTGAAAAAAATTGATCACCACTAGCTTTGGAGTCTCAATTTGGAGAATGATGTTATTTACAAAAATGTCGTGTAAAATGACCCTTTTGTATTTTTATTTTTATTTTTGGTTTGTTTGATGCATACAGCTGTTCATTTTAATTTTTTTATTTAATTTTAATAGTTTTTTGGTATTTTTTAATTTATTTCAAGTTTTTCCCTGTTTTCTTATTTATTTATTTTAATTGAATTATTTGGAAAGAAAAAAAAACAATAAACGAAAATAATAATTAATAAATAACATCGTGACGAAAAACAAAGAATAGGAAATTTTACAAAATTTTGAAAATATGAGTTGGAGTGTGTAAGTTTGATTCTAACTCTTTGCCCTTTAACAATATAAATGAATTAACAATATAAATGAATGATGAATAATCCTATAGATTATATGTTATTTATTATCGGTGTCAAATTGATGGGGTCAAATCAATTAGCTCCCGTATTGGTAAAGTCTATGCCACCCCAAGGCATCCCAAGGGCTTGGGTGGCGTGACAATCCGTGATTGATTTTTAAATTTGTGGGCTTCACATGTGATTCATTGATTTTAATCAATCATACTCTGCCACGTCACCTCAAGGACAGTACCCTTGAGGTAGCATAGACTTTCCCGTATTTCAAGCTTAATACGTAGTATAGATTTTAATTACAAAGTGAAATTTGTTTGATTTTGAAATAATATAATCTTCATCTCACTCATTTAAAGTTATAATATATAATATTTTCACACATATTAGAAAATATAAAGTAAATTTTATAAATGAAAAAAAGATACTATACCAATATACTAAGGGCCTATTTATGCTTTTTTTTTTGGGGTTTTATTTTTTCCTTGTTTTCTTCCAATGAAAGAAGGATGGATGCAATTAGCCCGAGGAAAACTTATGATTTTCACACCATCGGGGCCCTCATTAGTCATTTAACTCATTATCAATTTTTTTCCCGGCTAGACTCGCCGCCTGAAAGATGGCGGCCCCAGCGGCGACCAAGAGCGGCGTCCATCTCCTGCGTATAGTCCTCTCCTGCAGAAAAATCACAGCCCAAGTCATATCTCCCAGCACCGACTCTATTATAGCCATGGCTTCATCCACCGAACAAGAATTCCTCGTTGACTACAAAGCGAAGCTCGACCGCTTCCCGCGCTCCCAATTCCTCTGGAGCTCCAAAATTGCTGCCAGAATCGGGGAAAAGATGGCCACCCGTCTCAAAGAAGTCGGGGTCTTGAGCGTCCAAATTGATGCGCAGGAGGAGTTGTCGAGGCCGATTCATTATCGGAAAATGGTACGACCATTTTTCGATACCGTAAAGTCTGGTGGGATAACCGTCGCCGGTGCCGAGGATTTAATATTTCTGGGTTGATGATGGATTATCTGATAAACCCATTTTTCAGGTTTATTTTTTCGGTCTTAATCTAATCTACTGTCTTTTTATTTATTCTCTTCATTTTGTTCTGTTTATAATGTTAAAGAATCAATCTTTTTTTTTACGAATTGATTGGTAATCGATTGCGAGCATAAAAATTGTTGTGATTGTTGAACTTTAAGTTCAATGCTTGGTGGAGTGGTGAAAGATTATGGTCATTTGCCATTGGAACATTGGAATTCTTAGGTTGTGTTTGGACACAAAGATTTTTAATCCATGGATTTCAAATATATTCAAATGTATTTTTGTTGTATACAGAAGCCACAACATAAATTTCAAATCTACTGCTTTCACGTTGATATGATATTTCATATTAGTTAGGATAGATTTCACGTCCACCAATAATGAATTCATTTGAAATGTATTCTATTTTATATACTAATGTGTAAATAAGTAGTGTATAGATTTAGGATTTAATCTATTATTTCATTGTTAACACCATCCAAGCACAACCTTTGTGTTTGACCGTGGACAAGTTATATTTCTATATGTTTGGATGGTTTTGCCTCAAAAGTTAATAAATAATAGAGCAATCCTATCTACACTTAGTTTCGAGTTTCCACATTAACCAACAGGCATGGGACAACTAACAAACGTGTGTGTAATAGGTACGACTTCCGGGCATCTGGCGGGGGCAAAATGGTTTTGTGGGGGCTGACTCAATGCATTTGAAAGATGTGAAACTAGTCAATGGGAAAAAGCACACATTAGTTTTACATATTTGGCGTTTGATACTCGTTCACACATTCTAAACTGCTATTTCTTGAAATCGCTGCGATTCTTCAAGTGTTGAGAATTTGAGCATGAGCTCGGTAGAGATTAATAAATTCTAAGAGATATCTTGGTTTTCATTTGACATGGATATGCAGTAGCAATAAGTATTCTCATTCCACAGAAACCAGAAAGGAGAATGGATTCTCATTGTTATTTTGCTTCACTTTTGTTATTGTTTTCGTCATCCGTCTTGTGAAGTTTTTTCCATTTCAACACTCGTTTGGTGAAGTTTATCTTTGTGTACCTTTATTTTGCTGATGCAGCTCGGATGTGTGCAACATTTTTTTTGCTGGCCAAAATATGAAAAATACTATATCTGGTTCCCAGAGGGCCGAGTCGATGTATCAGTATCACACAAGATTTTGCTACAGATCGATAGATGTCAATAACTAGAGGAGCTGATATTTCCTTGTAACTTGAGTTTATTTGTTTTCTCGGTCCGTCTTTTTTAGAACATGTCAAGTTGATATCTTCGTCTAGAGAAGACGATTCATGTTCAGGACCGAAACTGGAATAGATGCCTAAGAACTTGCAGATTTCAGAAAACGGCTGGAAAATGGTAGCTATATGTTTTGTGCCAATTATTAGTATATGGTACAGATATGCAGTCTCTATTGTAATCCTTTGTGAATCAAAGCCTCATTTATCTTCAAACCATAGCGCCTTACTTCATTCTTGGTTCTTATTGCTGAAAACTGCGGGGAGAGGGCGCTCCGGCCAAGTCATTCAAGAGGTCATATTCATTGTGGTTACACCTAACTTTTGAATCCATTCGTGCCACTCATTTCAACTGTAATCATAGACTCATAGTCTGTGTGTGTGTATATATGCTTATATATAACAAACTCTGCGTGTGTCAATTTTCTTTCATAATTTCTTCAAATCTAAGAACAAGTTTGAAAGTGTACGGGTACATACGAGGGAAAAGCGAATTGGCATGCATGCTTTCTTACAAAATCAGCTGGAGTTACTATATATTATGCACTAGATGCCCATCAAAATTCTCCAGCAGAAAAATCCAAGCACAAAAATTGAGAATTCATTATGACATTCTGACTGAAAAAAGGAATGTTGACTCAGTGGAAATATTTTAAAGCAAATGAAACAAGAAGAAAGGAGCAAATAGAATGGGCACATTAACATAAGCTATGTCACACAAACAATTAAATGTCACACTCACTCACTCACACATATATGAATAAGAATAGTAATAATAATGAAATCTAGAGCATGTCTGATGTACATAGTTTGTGTTGTGTAATATATATATATATAAGGGATGGAGTTCATTTAAAATGAGGTGAAACACTCTTGTTCCGGGGAGTTCGAATCGTCGCAAGGCGAGTGGTTGTGCCGGCCTTCGTAGGTCGTTATTACCATCCGGCAGTCCTCCGAGAGTCGCTCGACCCTCTTCTTGACCCGACAGTTGCTGTGAGTACATCGGTAATAACTTCTACATGATAAAATTTGACAAAACCATGTCTAAGAATGATATGCATATAAATAACAGAGGGAAATTATAAGTCTCGCATTTTGCTATAAATTTATATATTTTCAAGAAATGTGAATGCATGAGTCTGAAATAGAAGTACACGGCATGTTTTTTTATATATAAAACTCCAGGTGATGGTGGGAACCCCGATCCTCTTAGAATAATGTTTTTTTAATAAATAAAAAAAAACTATAATTTCACCATAAATGTGCAGCACAAAATATATAGGACTCATGCATTGGTTCACAATATTTTCCCCCTCTTCGGCATGAGAAGGAAACCATGGCATTTTCTTGAACTAATTGCATGTATAATTTTTTTTTGGAAATGGTGAAGGGATTTATAGGGTTGGCTATGATAATATCCTCCATAAACAATTAAAAACAAATATAATATATAAGATCGACCAGATTATTATTTTAACAATAAAAAGTAGTTGCCAAAATAATTTATTTTAATAAATTGGTGGGCAGAAATTTGTATTCCATTTAGCTTAATATATTGTTTGGATGATGATGTGATACTATGCCTTACATCAATCAGTTGTTAGGTTCAGAAATCACAATAATGAAGATATATATATTATATAATAATAATAATAATAATAATAATAATAATAATAATAATATTAAAAAAAAAGAAGATAAATTTTCCCTTTATCCTATGTCTGCAAGAATTCAAAAGAAAGACGGAAAATAAGCCAAAATGACTGCAAGAGTGGTGTACTATCAACATTCTGCTCCACTCCTCACACCAATTATAGCAATAATTATTCATCATATTTTCATATACAAGAATGCGCACACACTCACAAACACAGTTTTGACAAATCTATGTAGCCTACGAAGAAATTAAGTAATATGTACTTGTTAGAATCGTACATTACTTATATCTCCAGCTTCCTAAAAACAACAATAACATTGTGTGTGCGTGTGTGTGTGTGTGTTTTTTTTTTAAATGTGTATGTAAGGACTAAGGTTGTTCATTTTAATTTTTAATGCGTTGTTTTTTTATAATAATTAATAATAATAATAAAAAATTTCTTTTGTTCTGATTTTGAATATACTTCTCCTCTATTTTGAGGAAAAATGATAATGTTTCATGAGTTTTGATTCATTAACATTTTTCAAGTTTAGTTTTGACAAGTTAACTTTTAATTTTTTGCTATTTTAATCAAATTGCCAACGTATACGTTTTTCAATATCACAACATCGTTTGTTGGTATCGGTCGATATCTTCTGTTGTCACATCAGCAATTAGATCAAAATTGATAAAAAAAAATTTTAGTGAACTGTGTACCCACCAAACTTTTGAAATTTTAGTGAAACAAAACTCAATATCTTTCAGGTTAATAGATGTTTTTTTTAAAAAAAAAATAAAATAAAAAAACCAAAACTCGTATCAGTACTCGCATAACTCTAAAAAACAAATGCAATAACTATTGCATAGATAAAATCAATCAAGGTCACACACGTATATAATACATATATGTATGTTAAAAATTCTCAATCCATTATATACGATCAGTAAGTTAACTAGAATTTAAGAAAAAGAAAATCAAAATTAATAATGAAAAGATTATATATATATGAGAATATACCTTGGATGAAGGCTGTTCTTGACAACCTTCTGCCCATATTTCCTCCATTTGTAACCATCATCAAGAACATCTATGTCACTCCTTGTCTGAAAACAAAATCTTGGCTCCCTTAGCTTCCTCCTCACTTTCACTTTGTTCTTATCTGATGAACAATTCCTCCACCTGCGCGTATACCCGAAATATATATATATTTATGTTTTTGTGACTCCGATCGATAACATATATTCCGGCTACTTTGTTACAAACATGGATCAAATTCAAACACCGAGTGTACGTACAGAGATGCATATACATATATGTATAGTGGAAGCAGCACTTGTACGTACGTCCTCCTCAGATTTCACTAAAAATTATATTCATCACATTGACATTATATTATATTTATTAATTGGCAGGCATCATTCAGACCAAAAGGTACGTAACGTTCGTGGGATTAATTAATTTCTACGATATATTAACATCTTTCATTACAAAAACATAAACATTGTCGATCCCTTCAAATCACGCTAATAATTATATTCTCATTTATTTCTTTTAAGCCAAACAGAAGCATTTTTTTTTTTTAAAAAAAAAAAAATTAGCAGAAAAAAATTCCACATTCGAAATGAGGATTCTCTATTTTTTAAAAAGAAGATTAATGTTTTATATAGGTTAGTTTTATTGCAGTAAAAATGTGCAGGAGAAACCTGGCTATGAATCAGACATGTGGCATCAAATTCAATGTTTGAAATACTATATTTTGTTAGGTTTTGAGAATCTAAACTTGCTGTATATATATATTGGCAAAGATCTTGATGAAAAAAATCTGTAGGGTTTCATGAACTTGTACGTGAGTCAGATCCACTGGAAAACAATATGAACCCACGATGATCGATAATTGGTTTGATGACATATATATATATAAGATAAAATCCCGGCCAGATCGTGCACTTAAATATATATTAACAAGTTATATATGTCCGAGTTAAGTTTTAACCAAACCAATTTCATGGAAAAAGAAAAGGGATTCAAGAAAATATCGAAATACCATGAATTGCCACCTTCATTGTTGTTTGCACTGCAATTTTGATCGTTTACTGACTTGGGATCTACAGCTCCTATCTGTAACATGGATTAATTTCTCCATTTAGTAAAGATTCAAAAAAAAAAAAAAAAAAGAAACAAATTATTATTATTATTGATGGAAATAACAAAGATCTTGGACTTGAAGCAACCCCATAATCTAAAAGTATAATGACAGCAATTTGAAACCTAAAAGTGTAGGCAAGATTTTCAAAGTAAAAAATGAGTGGAGAAATTAAACTCAACTACCTGATCGTTAATATTCCATGAGGGTCTGTTGACAAGCTCTGTATGATTGAAGCTTAAGGAACCATTATTATTGGTGGCGGCTAACTTGGCGGAGCCGCCGTCTCCTCCGCCTCCGCCGCCGTTTATGGGAGGAGTCAAGAAGCTCACGAGTTGATTATGATATTCGAACTGTACAAACCCCATTATTTCTTGATGAGGAGAAGAGAAGGGGACTGCTGCTAATTGTAGCTGATCGTAAATGGGAGGCATCCCTCTTTCTCCTTCCATTATTTGGATCTTTTTCTTTTTTCAAAGGAAATATTGATGATGGATTGAAGAAAATAATGTTTGATTTTTTTTTTTTTAATTTTTTTAATTTTTCTTTTGCGCTGCTGTATTAATTTGGTAGTGGATTGTGGGATATTATTGCATGTTCACAGTACAAACGTGTGGGGGCGTGATACTTATACTTGTGCCTCTTCAATGGGGGTGCTGTGTTTTGTTTTCTTTTGGTCAACTTGTATATATATCGCTCGATGGAATATTGTGCAGTTGATTTTCTTATTATTCCTTTTAAACGAGGTTAATTTCATTATACGAATTTTTTATTTAAATAATAGTAAAAAGTTGATGTAATTTTTTATTGTAAAAAGAAAGACGTTTTATAGATAAAGATCCGTAATCGTTCACGAAAGACCTACATTCTTAATAATATTTGTGTTTTCTTCGTATTAATTCAACTTCAAGTTTTGGTAGCTATGGTCATGTGGGGGTTTTGTGTTTAAATATATATATGTGTGTAAATGTTTGGATTGATCCTTTATATATCCTTTGTGTGGTAATCGAGAATAAGATCTATCTTTTCTTATCCCCGACCTATCTGGCGTGTTTTTTATTATTATTTTTTATTGGATTTTCAATTTCTCATCGGTATTAAAGATATTCTATTTCTGTATAATATTATGATCTTATACAATATGTCATTTACATAAATAAAGAATAAAGAAATGGGAAAATATATAGACTATACAATATGGAGAGTGTTATACATTCCAAAAAGTGTTAGATAACACTCCACATTCCTTAACTTACTATTAGACAAAATTGACCTTATAATATCATTCCTTCAAATTATAAAATCTTGCCCTTCAAAATTTCACTTACAAATTTTTTTTATATTTCAATTTCAACAACCAAACTTTAAAAAAAATTATATTTAAAATGTCATCAAAATATTTTACTATAATATATATAATATTGGAATTTAAAATATTTGATTACCAAAATTTTATTAAATTTTGAAATAAAACACAAAATATCTTAAAATTTAGTATTAAAAAAAGATTTTATGATTTTATATTTTATGATATATCCTCTTGTGATTAATAAAATAATATTTTAATATAATAAATATTAAAATTAATTTCTATCTAATTTGTTTTTATTTTAAGAAATGTTAATATACGGAAAAATAACTTTGATAATAATATTTTAAAATAAATTTTTTGTAGCAGTTATATATCTATGTTATAAGATATATTATAATTAATTTATAATTTTAATTTTTTAAGTAATAAGAGAAAACAATTAAGAAGACAAAATTAAAATAATAGATACAATTAGAGCATAACTCTTTCAAAAAATTGAAACATACAGATTAAAATGAAAATAAAAGTAACGATTTCTTGTGTGTGCCTTTTAAATTTTATTAACAAATTAACAATATTTTTGGACCATTAATTTTTAAGATAATTTGTTTTTAAAATTGAAACAACGAGTTTACCAAAAATAAAAAAACAAATCAGTTAAAGGACATCATTGTCAATATTTTTATAAAACTTAAAAATGAAATGTGTGTAACAAAAATATATATGGAGTTTGAAAAATTTTGGGTTAATTTGATCTTAGTCCGGGTAGCTCAATTCAAAAAATTAAAGCATTGGAGGGCTTAAAATTTTAACTCGAGTAGATTGAAATTTCTGGCTCCGCCATTGGTCGTACATGATTTGTCTAGTGCTGTTTACCTGAATAACATAGTTTGGAGACTATTGCGTTAGTTCGGAGGTTTATCCAGTGCGCACCGAAAGATAGCGGTTGCGGGTTCCAATGTCATTAAAAAAAATCCAACTATTTCAATTTCCAGAAAAAAAAAATATTGCACGAGTTCGAAATTAAAACTTCACGTTTAATTGGGATAAAATGTAATATTGTTATTATTAAAATATTGGGTAACTCTCAATCTCAAAAATATTTATCAGTGAGACAGGAGTTGATTCATATATAAAATGAAAATAATATATAAAAAGTAATATTTTTTTTGTTGTTTTGAGTACGAGATCTATTTCATAATATTAACCTAAGAAGGTTTACAAGAGTTTGTGTAAAATATCTGAGTAGAAAATAATATGCCAATGTGGAATAGTATTGAATGAATAATTATATTTCGAAATGCAAATTTCGTTGTGCAAAATGATACTCTAAATATATATTTAAAATATAAGAAATTAATATTTAGGGGATGATATATAGTATATTCACATAAAAAAAATTAACATAAAGATAAAAATCTAATAAATTGTGCATATTTATTTTAATGAAATGATCAATATAAATATTTTTAACAACAGATTATGCATAGATATATAGATAATATATAGACCATATTTTTTTCATTTAATTTCAGTGGAAATTTTTTAAGTGTTGCTTTCAATCTTAGTTCAACCCGTTTGAACTAATAATTTACTGTTTTGAAAAAACAAGGATGATTTCGTAGCTTAATCAGATAATTCATTGGGTCACTTTTATTTTATTTATTTTTTTGTTAGTAAATATTTATATTTCAGTTAAGTGAGAATTTCAAAAATAACAAAATTCATGAATCAAATCAGTGTTCTAAACGACGGTGTCTAGGCGCTAGGCGGTTGTCTACCGTCCTGATTTTAGTCTGTTGAAGTTTCTGTGAGGTATTACATTAATTGATTATCTAAGCCGACTAATCGTCGTCTAGGCTGCCTAATCGTTGTCTAGCTAGACGCCTCAAAGTCGGCTTAGGCTACCAATTGGATTAATATATAATATATTTTTATTTATAAAATAGATTATTTGACATATTCGCACATCAATTTATATCAGACGAATACGAGATCTAGAAATATCTCATGTATTTCGAGTTTAAATTTGATAAAAAATAATTATTGGAGGAATATTAAGACGAACAAGAAAAATTAGATATTTAAACTAAAAAACACTACTTATTATTGGAGAAATATTAAGATAAATTGGACTGGAATAATTAGATATTTAGGATAAAAAGAAAAAACTACCTAGGCCTCACTTAGGCGGCTAGACGCTTAGGTGGTGTGCGATCATCCACTTACTATCTAGTATCTACCACATACCGCTTTTTAGAACATTAAATCAAATATTTTCCACTTTTTTATTTTTTTTTCTAATTTTTTTCAATTGGTGGAACCACAAACACTCCAAACATCTGCACATCGTGAGTGTTTAATTTTTCAATAATTTTACAAATAATAATATTATTAATATAAACAATCCGAATGTTATTGAAAATATTATTGATAAGTATATCCCATAGTACATCCCATAGTACATACTATATTGGTTGGATCATGTTTTCCTAACTTTCCACTAATTAAACATCACACACTAATACTAATGAGATTCAAGAACGCCATTATAATTTTCAAGCTAGCTAGCAGCGCTTAAAATAAGTTTTCATTGCTCTTAACATTTTTCAATTTAAATATAGAAAGCCGCAATCCGCTTAATTAGACGAGAAGTTATAGATCCTGAATTTGTAAAATTGAAGTTCAACAAAGTGAGGATATATATACATATATATACAACATAGAGAGAGTAGATTTCTTGTGAATGAGTCAGCTCTGCTCATATTTTCAATAAATTAAAAAAGTAATATTTTTCCATAAAAAATAATGTTTTTACATGAATGATCCAAATAAGATACCCGTCTTACAAAATTGACCCGTGAATCGTGTCACAAAATTTTTTGTGATATAAGTATATGTATGTTTGTATGTATATGAGATTGTTACTAATTAGTAGGGGTGATCACGGCGCGGTTTGTGGTTTTTTTTGAAAAAATTCAAACCGAATTGTCACTTGCGGTTCGATTATATATATTTTTTAATTGCGGTTTTGCATGTAAAATAAATTTCGCGGTTTTGGGCGGTTTTAAGTGGTGGTGGTCGGTTCGCGATTTTTTTAATGATAAGTAAAAATGAAAAAAATAGAGCTATTCAAATTATATAGAATAATGAATAAAAGTACAATAAACTAAATAAAACTATATAAAATAACAATCAAGCTACAAAATAACAAGAGAGAAAGAGGGGGAAAAATTGAAGGAGAGTTGAGAGAGTGAAGGTGGCAAAAGTAGGAAATCTATTGTGTATATAATGCTCGTTATTAAATACAACTCTAGCTAAATAAAATTTTAAATGCCAGTGCAGGGTGGTGTGGTTTTGGCTAAATAATATTATAACCACACCGTGGGGGCATGACGGTTTCTTTTTTCTTTTTTTTTTTCTTAACCGCTGTTATTTTTTTTAAAAAAATAAGATACAACGATGCGTCGTGGTATGGTGTGATTGGATCGAACGATTTTTTTTTAAATTTAATCAGCCCTATTTATTATTTATTAGTAGCAATGGGGAGATGGGGTCCATAAAAAATTAAAGTCTCCATCCATGTCAAATATTTTCTGTGGCAGAGGAAAAGAAAATGATGGGGGTTTCAATTCTAAGAATCCACCAATATCTATTCCCAATAGGTGAAATGCAATTGTCTACTCACACCACCCTTCCCATCCCTACAAAAAGATGGGCATAACTATCATAACTTCCACACCATTAATCTATACACAAAATAAATATCATAAATGTATTTGTTATAAATTTATATAATATAATAATTTAAGATATTAATGTCATATATCTTCCAATGAAAAATGCTACTCTTTCGTTTAATTAGCAAAAATTGCATTCACGACCGAAACACTTCTTGCTTTGATGACATGATCAACTCTTTTATTTGTGGGAGAGGTCGTAAGGTTCCGGCCTCTCACACTCCCAACGCCCTCCGATCCACACATTTCTTGTTTTTATTCCTATCCCGAAACTTTGTTCTTCGTGGAACGATCGATGAACACAATAAAAAATAATGTTTGTTCATGAATGATCCAAATAAAATACCCTTTTTTATTCAGAAAAATTTATTATAGGAACATATTTTAATCAATTCTAAAAATAAATAAATCATTTTTCAGACATGATAATCAACAACTTGAAAGTTCTAAGAAATTCGTTGCATTGAGCCAAATATTTATCGCATGCATCGATTATGAGTCACTGGTATTAACGAAAACGAAATACTGTTATAACTAGAAAGACAAAAGTTGAAGTTCCTAACATTTTTAGGTAGTGTTTGAGAGAGCTTTTATGAAGTACTTATCAGCTTTTCGTTAACAAAATTTTGCAATGTTGTAAAATTTTGTTAACGAAAAGTTGAGAAGTGCTTTTTAGAAGTTCTTTCAAACACTACCTTAGTATTCGATTCGAATTTTAAAAATTGAGCCTCATCAAGAAAAAAACAATAATAAAAAAAGTCTGTTTATATATTATTATTTGATTAAAGATGATTTTTAAAACTGATCTATAACGCATAGGCTTAATTTTAAAAAATCAACGATTTAGTGATATTGTTTAAAGAATATATACTTGACAAAGGTAGTGTTTGAAAGAGCTTTTAAGAAGTATTTCTCAACTTTTTTTTAACAAAATTTGAAAATTTGTGAAATTTTGTTAAAGATAAGATGAGAAGTGCTTCCTAGAAGTTTTCACAATTCCCAAATACTACCAAAATGTTATATGTGTGTGCATAGATATATTATTTCATGGAAATTATCATAAGGAGAATTTTGAAATATACTTTAAATGAGTTTTCAATATATCATGAAAGTCGATGAGAAATAACAAACACGTACAATACCTCTTAACTAAAGAAAATAAAATAATATAAAATTGGGTCTTCTTTTAGACATAGAATTGAGGTAATAGACTAATTGACTTATATCCGACGACAAATTTAAAAGAGGTAACATTGTGGCAGATGATATAATAAAATTTGTATAATAAATCAAATTGAAACCCTACATGGATTCCCAAATAGGAGAGGAGCGATGCACTAAACGACATGTGGGGCCACAGTGGAAATGTAGAAGGTCATTTTGCTATATATCCTCAAAATTATGTACATAATTATAATAATAATAATAACATTTTAGGGATCAATTGAAATATAGCATATCTTGTGATTAATCTCGTAAACCTTCACTGTATGTTTACGGTAGAAAATTGTAATTTTGCTTTTATATATATATATATATCTATATATATATATATTAAGAAATCACAAAGTTAGAAAAATATGACATGTGAAACCAACGTCTAGATGAGTTGTATTTTTCAATTTTTGACAATTTTAATTATATTTTATTTTGAGTGTTGATATGGTGCACGTACACACATATTCAACGTCATTTTGGTGTCATGTTGTTGCAGTGTTGGCATCACATCATAGAAATGAAGTCGAACAAATAGCAAATTAAGATTGAAAATTTGATAATAAAAAAAAACAAAATCACAGGATGACATGATGTGTAGATTTCGGTGAGATAGTTTCACGAATAGGGGCGGAGCCAGGATCAAGTAAAAGGGGGGTCAACATAGAAGAAACTGAAAGCGTAAATACAGGTGGATAGATTTTTGACTTTTTTTTAAAAAAAAAAAGAAAAAGAAAAAAAGAGAGATATTATTAGAAATGAAAAAAAGAAAAACAAGAGATGGGGACTAGACCAAATCTCTCTCAAGATCTAAACAATTAAATAAGTTTCGAGTGAGTTCTGATATAAGGAAGTTGTCGAACATGATCAAAATGCTCAAATTGAATTCTTAATTACAACATCTCATGTTTTGCAAACTTTTTTGGATAAAACTTAGTAGATGAAAATAAATTCATTGCATTCAATTTTCTGCTAGTTTATTTAACACTATCTACTCTATCTTTATCAATTAAATTACATTATGATTAATGAATATAGTAAAAATACATTGCTATCCACAAATATTTTCGACCGATTATTCAACAGATAGAAATAGTCAAACAAAAATAATCAAAGACACACAAATTAACAATGCTAATTTCATTTTTTATAATAAATTTTAGTATTTCTAATATTGATATCATATGTGTTGTCCCATAATTGAATAAAACAAAGATTTAAAACAAGAAAAAAATTAAAAAATATATGCTCTCAAGAAACCAAAACCTAATTTTTTGAGAAAAATAATTTAAAATACACGATATGAAGAAAAAAATACACAAAAAACCTGAAATAATTTACGAAATGTCCTTAAATCTTTTTTTAAAAAAGGCAAAACGACCTTAAATTAAAAATCCTCAATCACTACTTATATATATTAAAAAATTATTTTTTAACAATAGACACACATAATCATATTTACATCTAATTTTCTGTATAAATATGTGCTTTAATTTATTTGTATGTTTAGGAATGGAGGGAATATTTATAGATATATATGTTGTATAGTAATTTCACGGGTACAAGGCACAATATCCCAGTATAATCTAGTGATCAGTAAACTTATGTACGAACCCACATCATTGTTTTTAAACCATAAATAGTTTGTCAATTTATTTCCAAAGAATCTTCTTCTCCAATTTCACACTTAAAAAATATTATAAAGAAAAAAGCTTCGAGTTTGGGATAGTGATTCATGGATATATAGCTATGGTGCCTATTGGATTATGCTTTAGGCAGTAATAATTAATAGAAAATAATTTGCCCCAAAGTAAAAAAAAAAATCTACCTTTTTGTTTTGAAAAGATTTTCTGCATAGAGTGGTATAAATTAGGACAAGCACGACTAGATTAGAGGAACACGACAGAAGAATAGTCTAAGTTTTCTATAAAATAAACTAGATATGAAAAAATTATAATTTTGATCACTTATATTTATCCTTTTGTGACTTTTAATATTTATGTTTGTTGAATTTTAGTTTTAATCATCTGTTTCTTTTCTCTTCTATTTTAGCATATTTTTTTTCAAAAGGGAGATGACTTGATGTCAATGATATCGTATATAAAATGTCACATCAATACTTATGTTATAAAAATATTAAAATTATCAAAAATCGAAATATACACTACAATAACAAATTTTGCTAAATTTTGATATGTTTTGAAATTGTTCTCCATTCAATAGAGTAAGGCTTGTGTTTGCTTTAAGTGAATAAAATCAATAACAATTTTGTTTGCGATTATGGTTTTTTTTTTCAATGGTCGAATTTAGATATTCTTACCCTAAATGTTTTTCGGTTTAAAATGCACAAAATATTTTTAGTTTTTAAACAATTCTGTTTGTTTTAAAACTTGAATGTCGTATAATAGATAATGAAAAGAAAAAGAAAAAACAAACAGTAGTATCTTTGTTTTTTGTTCTTTTAATTACCTTATCAAATATATTTTATTTATTTTTTATTGTGATTCAACAAGCAATAATGAAAAAAATTATCTTCTTTTTGCTGCATCCATACATGAGATGGGATGGAAGGACAAGAATCCAATCATGTCACCCTAGCAATTAATTTTTAAATAAATTTCATTTATAACATTGTGCTTACAAAATCATACTGTATAAATTATTGTCTCTGATTTTTTTTAATATATAAATTCATCAATACTAAAAATCATGAAATAAAGATTCTGTCCGCAGAAAGTGATTGGGTACTGATAGAAATTCTGACAATTTCGTAATCATGTTTATATATCAACCATTCCTTGCGTGCACCTTGGTAATAATAAACTATATATATTTTGCATATTTGTACCATAAAAATAATCAATAAATTAATTTTTATACTTATCAATTATCCCAACACAGTCAAATTTCAACTGAAAAAGTTGGTAAAAACGGAACAACTTTCAGTCCATTCTGTGATAAGTACAAATATTCAGGGAATATGTGAGGATTAATCATTAGCTATAACATCACAATAAATTTGAATTTTTACTGATCCCGATTCTCAAGATTTAGACTGAATTAAAAAAAAGACCAAAAATCAATTCGAGTAAAAAATATTTCGAAGTATATATATAGGGATTTGCGAATCAAGTTCTTTCCTCTTTTTTTTTTTTCTTTTTTGAATTTAATTTTGGTATGTTATTTTTTTTAATAATAGTTTTAAGTCATTATTTTGTTTGATTCTCGTTCGGATGTGCTCAGTGTGACATGAAAAAATTAATGGAAAAATAACTAAAAATGCAAAATAAATTATCAAAATTGTCTAAATATGTGATATAAGAAAAATAAAATTCAAATTTTATTATATAGTGGATTAGAATCGTAAAACATCAAACATAAAAGACGGAACAAAAATTTTAGACACACAACACAATACATTTCTTTTTCCTTACATCTTTCGTAGCCAAAGGTTTTCTAATATTCCTTTAATAAATTATTTACATTTTATTATATAATTTCACATAATAATTTAAACTGGCATCATTTCGAACTTTATATTCAAATACCAGCAAGATAACGTCACAAAGTTATCATAAATATCGGTGAAATCTCAGTGATTAAAGAATAATGTTTGGTTTCATCCATTTAATGCATGCCATTTCTGACACTGTCAATAGCCACGACAAGTGTTGGTAATCTAATACATTTTTTAAAATTCTTTTATAAAAACCTTGAAAAATAAGAATTTATCATGATATGAAACAAAATAAATAAAGTTCTCTATCAGACAAATATTTTTAGAGTTTTATAAGTAGAGCAAAAAACTTAAAATATCTTTAAAGGTTTAGTAAAATATATATCAAAAAGAAATTTTAAAAATATTTTTCAAAAAAACAATTGAGATATGTTTTTTTTAGTATGAAAAAACTCGATCGGGTTGAACGATAAATAAATTTGCTTATAAATATTTGTCTAAGCACATTCTTCATTTTTTTCACTGCAAATATTTTTTTTAAAAATAATTGTTCAAACACTTTTTCACTCAAATTTTTTTTTTATAAAATAATTGTCAAACACATATATTTATTCTTAAAACATCTTTGAAATCTTTCATATCAAACTTGTAAAAAATCTTTTTTCTAAGTGTTTGTCAAAACGACCTCTAAAGAAATATAAAAATAAATTTATTTTATTTTTGATAAAAAATAAAATCATGAATAAATCAAAACTCCAGAATAAAAACATTTTTATGTTTTTTGGGTTATGTAAAAATTAATGGTGTATTTGGTTCAACGGATTTCATTGAACATGGTGAGATTTATAATTAGAAATCACATTTTGAGTGTTTGACATAATGATATTTTAAAAAGGAAGGGTATTTGTTGGTATTTGACGAAATTCGATATAAGGGGGATTTGATGAGATTTGAGTTACATAAAAATATTTTTTTTTTAAACTTTTGAAAACTTATAAAATATCATTTTCTCAAAAATAGTTCAATATTTAATTCGCATACACCTTATCATACAGTTGAAAATTTTAATTTGAAATCAATTAAAATTTTATATATTTGAAAATATATATAAATTCTTAATTTTTTTATGTCCCTTGATTATTTATTTATTTATTAATACTCAAAACCTAATTATCATAATTTGGTAGATTTATCTCAATGTTGTTTTTATGAAAAATTTTCATGATTAAAAAAATTAGGAAAAATTGCATTTTTGGTCCCGTAGTTTTGTCACTTTGCGATTTTGATCCTCTATGTTTTTATTTTTCAGTTTTAGTCCATTATCTTTATTTTTCGCAATTTTAATCCTTTTTTTGATGTGGCGCTGATGTGGAGTTGACGTGTATAGTTCCACGTAAGTATTTTCGAAGAAAAATGACTGAAATTGCCAAAAATTAAAACATGTAGGACTAAAACTGAAATATGAAAATATAGAGGATCAAAATCGCAAAGTGAGAAACATAAAGGACCAAAATTACAGTTTTTCCAAAAAAATATTGAATAAAAATATTTTTTTGCTACGCCTATGAACCATTTTTCATTATGCATTATATATAATAAATAAGAGATTTAAAAAAAATCATAAGCAAAGCAAATACTTTTTTAATATAAAATAATGTTAAATTTAACTATTAAATTAAAATCTTAGATATCATTCGTCAAATACAATTCTAAATCCACAAATTTAAATACAATTCCAAATACTATTTTAATTCCTCCAAACATTGTGATTTGTGCGGTAATCTTACTTTAATTTGTGTGAGAGTGAGAGAGTGTGTTTATCAACTCAAAATTTGATTGTTCCTATAGAAGTGAGGACATATGTGGATATGATTAAATGTTTTGGTTGATTTCTTTGTAAACATTTCCTTTTTGTATAAAAATTTTGGAAAATTGAGATCATATGAGAATTAAATTATTATCTTAATTAATTAAATAATCGTGAAAAAATAATTTGTCATTTCTATGTATACTTTTCTTTACAGAACTTTAATATTAATGTTTCTTGATCCCACCACCCGTGTGTGTAACACACACGCACGATATGTGTTGGAGTGGATAGACATTTTTTTTCTAACTATCTTTATTGATTTTATCAGTTTTTTTTTCCCGGTACACTTTAACTATTTTGTGAAAAATTCGAGTACCATTTTTTAAAAACAAAATTAAATCAATAACTAAATGTCATATGTTCTTTCATAAACCTATATGTTCCAATTTATACAAATATAAATGTTCAAGATTATAGTTATTTTGGTTTCAAAAAAAAAAAAAGATTATAGTAATTTGAGTTTTTTTAAAAAAAAAAATTAAATTGAAACTACTCCGTACGCATACAAGTTGGCCAATTTTATACCACTATTGACCGACGACTTCAATACGATCGGTAGTGTAACCAATATAGTTAGTTCTGATATAATTTTCATTCCATATATCCTGAAATCATATATATTGATCTTGAAAACATTATTTCTAAATTAAATTATAAGTGAAAATCCCATTTTCTTTACTATTTGATGTACTAGCTACGTTTACAACGACTCAAAGAATGTCATTCAATCATAAATAATACTCTAGGACACAATTTGGTTTCTAAGATGAGATAGTGAACGAAGAGACGCGATGTTAACTTAAAAAATAAAGATAACAAGGTTATTCTTTAACTCCAATTACAAACTTGGAATAATGTAAGGGTGTTGAATCTCATCTTTCATATCTGATTTGTGGCATATATATAAATATGTGTGTTATATTTATTATGATGTAACAAAAATTAACATAACTTAATTGTAATTTGATGGGAAGAATGGGACATGAAGCTCCACTTTGAATAATCTTGGTGGCATTGGAAAAAGAAGTTTACCTACGGATCCGACAATCTCATGATTATTCATTAAAATTTCAAAAGAGCAATAGATATTGCAAGTTGAAGCAAATGGGGATGTATGTAAGTATGTGCTGAATTCCATGCAATAATAATGAATGCTTCCTTTCAATATCAAATCAACCCTTTAAATATCTTCCAATTTTCTATCATTACCACACTCCCCTTATTTGGTGGTGGATCCCCATTTCTCCCTTTTCACCTCTAATTATATTTCTAATGCTTTTCTTAAAGCTAGTTTGTGAATTTCTGGGTTCAGATTAATCCTTCTAATTACATGTATATATAACAAATAAAGAATCGATCCACTAAATGGTCAGTTAATTTTTTTTTTTTTTTGAAAATACTAAATGGTTAGTTCTTAATCTGATATAATTATCGCCTATTCAAATTATTCAAATTATTAATTTGTATGTAGAGATAGAGTTTTGATATGTTGCATATCCGTTGTGTACATCTCCCGTGAACACCTTCTATGTAACACCCGACCCGTGTCAATATTTTTTAAATTTTATTTTATTTTATTTTATTTTTCTCCTACACAAAACGCTCACAGCATTTTGAATTGCAACTGGGTTTTTTTACCATCTTTCATTATTTTAGTTCCCCACCCGTCTAATCCATAATCATAAACGCCAGCAAGTTTCAACAAATAATTTCACACTCGAACTGAATAATTTTTTACTTTTCCTAAACCATAGAGACAATGATGAAAAATATCAAATATGTAAAAGAGATATGAAATACTTCATAGCGTTTGATGAAGATTAACTAGTTTCATAATGGTTAGAACATAAAATGTCAGAAAAAAAAAATTGATGCAAAATTTGAAGGTATCAACAGGCTTGGCTTGTTTACCCCTCAAAGCCCAGAACGACGGGTATTATTATGTACCTGATTTCTGTCAGGTAGCAAACTTAACCTGTAATTAGGCATTTTATATATACTCAAGATTAAGAACTACACTACCAAACCATTTCACATACCAGTGAATATATAGTTCCACAAAGTATCTTTCGGCTGAACGTAGCCAATCCGAACACAACTAATGTTTCGAAAATAAACTCTTCCAACACTCAAGTCAGCTTCTAAGAGTTCGTTTGATAGTTAACAACCATACTCGAGTTTGGTTGTTGAGAACAAACATAAACTGGATGCAAACTAAGTCAACAATGAGAAATAAAAGTTCTAACATATAAAGAGGGATCATTGTTTCTCCGCCCTTCCATTGCTACGGTGCTACCTTTTCATCGATGCTGCTGTAGGTTCATCTCCATCCAACAGAAATCCCGGATCACAGTCTCGTTCCTTGCACGCACAAGTAAAAAAAATTATGACACGGAATGTCAGATTAATTGAACTCCAGGCAATGGATCATAATTCAAATTGTTTCACTTCAAGCACCCCTCGAAAATAAAAGTATTTTAGTACACTATGATTTTCATGTAGGGTAACACGATTCTTTCAAAACAAATTCATCCACGCACAGCTCATTTGTATCTGGTACTTGAAATGATTCGAGAATTCAATAAGGATATCTAACACGTGTAGCGTATATGCTCCAACTTGCTTGAAGCACAACCTCAAATAAGAGCAAGAAGCATAAGTAAATATGTGTGGTAGATTTGTGTCACATTGCCTCTGCTCTCATCTCTTGTCCTCTTTGCTTTTATAAGCCACAAAATCAGTAACCTAATATATTATTGATAAGGTAATTTACCTAGTTTTATAACCGTAACTGAATCCTTCATTGTACATTAAAGTTGATGGAGGGGCGAGGGCAAAACACTTGGATATCATAGAGCTTAGGGATAAGATGAGGCACACACCCTTTTATACGGAGGCACACTAAAGAGATGATACACCAGAAATTTAAGTATCTCAAGAAAACTTTACTGCCTATCATCCTCATGTACTAACAATGTTTTGAATAACAACAAAATAAATATCCATAAATTTACAAGCGAAAATCAATTACTATCAACAAAATGTGCTTAAAAACGCATTGACCCTTTAAACCACACTAAGGATAGTGATCTACAGCCAAAGTGTATTTTATTGAAGGGATATGCCTTGTCTTGCGTCTGGGCTCAAGGGTGGAGCCTGGGCTCCACCTTGTCTAGGCACATAGTGTAATTTCAACGAATATAATGTAAATAATTTTCCAATCTAATATATACAGTGTAAATGATATCCCAGGGCTTGGTTTTCCGTCTGATTTGAGGTGAGTAGCATAACTATTAGTAATGCTGCCTTAACACATGGTACAATTCGTTTATGCCCTAAAAGTTCCAATTTACATATTAATCGCATAAAGAGAGTCCAGGACGCAATGGTACCTTATGATGTTCTTTTCAAACTAAACTTAGTTTTGTAGGTCCCGAGCTCTCTTCAGAAATTCCTAAATTAAAACTGACGCACTTTCTTTTTCCAGAAGCAGAAATAGAGGTGATCATTAAGGCAACTGATTTAGAGGCTAAATTAACCGTTCGCAACGCATAAAGCTTCTTGGGATCCAACTCTTGTTCCTCCTGGTCGATTTGAATGTTCTCCAGCACTTTTGCATTCTGAAGTAAGAACTTTAAAAGCTCCACCTGGAATGCAGGATACCGGGAGCCGGTAATCCGAACTTCTTTCAGATGATGCGACAAACAAGCCACATCCTCATCTCTGGACTTCCAGTTATCCTCGAAGCCCTGGAAAGGAACATAGTAAAATGCATCCACGAGGAAAGAAGATTTAACCATCTTGCTCACAAAAAATAGAACAAGAAGAATATTTTGAGGTTGCTTGGTAAAAACAGAAACTTCCCTTAACAAATGATCAAACATTATAAGTGAGGCATACTTATCGTTGTTTCTGGTCACAAGCACGTACGACACACACTACCTTTTATTTTTTCTAACTGGAAAGATTTCCCTCTTTTTCCATGGTTCTTAGTTTCGTACATTCTGGAACAGAATGTATGAGTAAAGACATCCTATCACACAAGATGATCATATCAAGCTGAACGCAGGTATGAAATACATAACCATGGCAAAGCTAGGGGATACAGCCAAAATTTCATCATCAGTAACAGCAAATTCATCTGGCTGGTTCTATAATGATAGATCTGCAGTTATCATCCAGGTCAAAAATACTGATTTCCCTTATCAATCCATTTAATAATGAGCAATAAAACAGTATTCAATTTGTTTCATCAATTATCAGTTGCAAGAACAATAGATTATAATCTATGCAAACAAGGCCAAAGCAACAGGTGGCGCAGTTTAAAAAAAAATCAGGCGATGGGCAGAATTAAAAGCAGCTCCAACCTACAGGTAGCTTGCCTCGGCCAGGAGGTGAGAAAAGTCGAGGAAAAAAAAGCTCACAAAAGCTTAACAAGACAAAATCACCAGGCAATAACAAAATAAGTATATCCTCTACGTGAGGAAAAGATTCTCTATTATCCAGTGTGAAATAAACTCAGGGAAGAGGGCACCACACACTTGCACACCCTCAATTGCATGTGACTCCAGTCACTCCACCATCAACAAATAACTTCCCAATGACAATGCAAAATTGAAAGCACTTACCAACGTGAATTCCATGGAAAGTATTTTAAGATTGGGTGTCAGCCTGAGTAAGTTGATTAACCCCTCCATACAGCGTGAAGTGTATAACATACCAAGCCTCAAGGACCTTGTATTGGGTAAATGGCACCTCGATCCACACCGAAACCTAGCGAGATACTAAAACAAGCAAAATATGACTAATTAACAGTAATGAGTAAAATATAAACGAGAATGCATGTGGACAAGAATAAAGTGTAATCATTTGTACGAACAAAAAGTGAAGATGGCAATACGCTGAACACCCATTACCACTAAAAAATATTATGGAAAGAAAGAGCAAAGAGAGTAACTATAGAGGATATGGCTTTCTCATATTTATGAATTTCCATACAGAGAAGGGTTTGGTTTGGAATTTTTCCCAACAGAACTAAAAAGAAAACAACTTCGTAGATTTGATTATTCTTCGCAAGTTGTGACCTAGACAAAAAAGTGAATAAAACTCTAAAACTTTGCAGGAGAAGTTGTGAATTCATGGGTTTCAGGGTTCAGGTAGGTTAATTGGCAGTCCCACCAACTAAATTGAAATTTTTTTGGTCCCGAGAATGTTTATTAATGTACACTTTTGCAAACATCAATGCAGCTTTGTCTATCAATAAGTCCATGAAAACAAACAAACACGCTTTAATTGAATATGGAATTGGATATACTAAGAACTATGGTCTTTGTACAGAAGGAAACACAGTGCTTGCCAATTGACTGTGCAGGTTCTGTGCATGTCTAGAAGACAACTACGATGGTTTTTGTCTTCTTTGATTCAATTAGAAAGGTTAGGCAAAATAACAGTGCTCGGTGAAAACCTTGCTAAAAAATTTTGTGAAATAAAACATAGCGGAATAACATTTGTCAAATGAAATACAGTGTGAATAACAGACAAAATTTTCTTAAAACTCAATGAAAGCTATTATTTCTATCCTCCTTTTATTTCCATTGGAACACAAAATTTTGAATGGTGAAAGAGTTGGGACTTTGGGCATCTTACCATTCTTACTTGCATTAAATAAAAATAGTGCAATTAAGAAGAAAAGGTCAGACATGGTCGGTAGCAAGATCAATATACAAAGCAATGATGATTTCCTTTCTCTATAACATTTAGACTAACAGATAATCTGTAATAATAACAATGTATTGGTTTAATTATCCGTGCCTACTATTCAGTCCCAACTGGGGAATGATACAGGACTGTATAAGTACTGAAAAGCTCAGTCATTTGTATGAAGACAATAGGACCCTAAACTCTTTTTAACAATATTTCTAAAGTTTTCACAACCTCCAATTATCCTTCATCTTTCAACTGCAAATTACAGTTGAAAAGAAAGTCACAAAAGGCCTAATTAAAAGAGTGAATAACATAAAAATAAATAATTCCACCATAAATGTCGCAAATGTTCATATATTGCTCTGCTAGAAATAATCTTAAAATCTTAACCAAGAGTAAACCTGTAAACAGTGAGCTCTAGAAAAAATCTGTTAGACAATTACATCGAACCTAGATTGACAAAAACACTAAATGTTTGTGCCATCACATACATACCAGGGGAACAACTGATGGCAATGATAAAGCTTTTGCACAATTAAGGGCAGAGATCGTTGCAGCCAATTTAGGTTCACGCAGTACATCATACGTCTCATTGGACACCTCGATCATTGCATGGTTCACGGATGACGTATTAGAGAACTCCCAACATAATACTGGTCCATTATAATAGAAGTTCTCAAGGTTTGGAGTGTGCATGTTTAGCCTGCCATGAAATAAATGTACGTTGAATATGCTACGGTGCATATTCAAAAATGTGAACTTCTTAAGGTTTGAGGCTGAGATATTGAGAACTTCGAGCATCTGCATGCGACAATATTCCAGAGATAAGTTCTCCAGAACACCACAATTGGTAAACAGTTCTGCAGTGATCTTAGCATCATTGAAATAAACCGCAACCAAACGTAAACTTTTCAGATTTCCAAATGCTGTTGAAAATTGTATTTTGACCGAACCGTCATAATATCGCCTCAGAGCTGACAAAGATTCAGAAAGTGCACGGCTGAACGGATAATCGACTACAGTAAATCTAGCCTCAAACTGAAGTTCTTTGACATTTTGTGTAGCAAAAAGACCGAGCAACAGATGAAATTGTTCAACATCAAAATAATGGCACAAAATACGAAGCTCAGTGACTTGAGGTGCCTCTCTCATAAGGAAGGTCCAGAAAAAGAATACCCAGAACTTTGATAAACACTCACAATAATTCAACTGCAGATATGGCCTCTGGACTTGAAACACGTTGAAATCAAATTTCAAGGAGGGGACCGAACTCCATATGTTCCTCCAATTTTTTCCTAATGCACTTGTCCGAGTAACATCAGTGGCATCAAGAAATGAGAGAATGTGATGGAGAATATCTATAGGCAGATTGCTCAGCCTATCTTCAGGAACTAGTTTAATAATTTGTGCACCCTTAGTGTCAGACTGTTTGTAATATGCATGATCCATAGATGACATGACAAGATATAGCAACAACGATATGATTGAGATATCCTTCAGTTAGTGTGATAAAGCATACTACATCAGGTTTCTGCATTCAGAACACAGACAGTCAGGTACTCAGGGAAACATCCACTCACGAGTTTTAGCAATAGGATGCAGAATAAAACTGGAAAAAGGTTTAACAAAATAAAGAACATTATGGTGTTTACACTCAATGATTAAATAATAGATTATTTAAGAGATTATTCATTCCTGAAGAATGGTAACCAAAACACAGCAAGCCAAAGGTCTTGTGATGAACTTTTTTGAACATATGGTGAAAATGAAAAAGGTAAGAACAGACTATATAAGCTACTGTAATCCTGAAGATTTTAAACATTGTCATACAAGATATATGAAATACATAATTGTAGAAACTAAATATCAAAGCAATCGACAGACGACCAAATTAGGGATTCTACAAGTAAATCGAATTAATCAAACAAACTCTTTTGGTGCAAGTAACAAATGCAAGGTTGGCAAACAAAATTAGTAAAGTAAAAATGGCCATCACCATGCTCATCCAGAAAATTCTTGCAGGATTGAATTGGTTCTTGGGAGTGAGAATAAAAGTTCATCTTCAAAACAAGTAATCAGAAATATAAAAAAATTGGATAAATGTTTTATCCTTTTTGGAAAATTGTTCTCGACATCACAATCAGCGAAAATGAATAACTTTGAATGAAAATCATATGATAACATAATAAGAAAACCTACTGAGAAAACTCATTTAGTCTAATTTGGCATTAAATTCGGATGCCATAAATTCAAATAGCAAAAAAAGATCTGAAGCACAAAATTCACAAATAACCTAACATTTGTTGCATGATTATACCAAGCAAAAGAACATAAAATTCACCCGTGATCAAATAAGGAAGAATTGGAAAGAATTTACGGATGTTCATATAAATAGATGTAGAACAAATACATGGGAACTGGGAAGGAAAGGAAAGAAGGGGATCTTTACGTAAGAGGGGGAGGCGGCCGCATTAGAGTAGATTGAAAATAATAATACCTAAAAGAAGGAGAGAAGGAAAGGAATAAGAAAGAAAGATAATTTAACTGAACAAAATTTACTTCAATTAAATTAACAAAACCAGTTTTTAAGCATAATATTTCATTTAGAATCCATAGAAATTGCTTTAAAAAAAGAAGAAGAATCTAAAGAAAGCAAGTAACCAATATTTGACTGCACTAATATTGCTCAAAAAAATTACGAGTTCAATTGAAGAAATTTTTTTAGGAGAAATCACAAAATAATATAAGGGGATTTAATGTTGCACTAATAGATAACGGTTTTGTCGCATCGTATGTGCATGTGTCAAAAAAGAACAGAGCTGCGCCCATGCACAAAAGCCATAGCACAACCTCGGCTGGATCTTGTGCTTTTCTCCCATGCGCATGGCACACTATGTCAACACCCTCCTTTCTCTTCTTTTTCTATCCCCTTATTTGTCTTTTCTCAGGTCTTTTTTTCCTTATTCTCGCCATGACATGCAATGTACAACATTACCTGTTATTATTATAATAGTCTAAAAGATAGTGAATATCTCTGGATTGCGCGTTAAAATCTTAAGCCGAAGTCAAGGTTAAATAATGTATTAATATCTGACAGATGTTTCAGACACATGCTATAATTTTGCAGAATCACTCTTTTTGCTAAAATCTGACTTCATTCCAAAGACTGCACCTGCATCATCAGGAATCTTGGTGAATTACATCTAATAAACGCTTCAGCAAGCTGCACTTTTGTGTGTTTCACAACGAACACAGCTAGAAATTTGTTGCGCACCAAAATGTGACAGCACGGGAATCCCATCAAAATAGGGGTTAAGCGAAAAAAGAAGCCATAGACTGAATCAATTGCATAAATGCTGGGAAAGGAGTTAAGATAAAATTTACTTAGTAAAAAGTTTAAAGAATCAGCCGATCAAACTGCACGAAATAGAACGAGCAAACAATAAAAACTGCAAACAACATTCATCGACGTTATGAAACTTTGTACTAAAACATCCAGCATGCAAGAGTGAGATATTCAGCCAAGAACATTTCAAATCTAATGCTGAAAGACCCATAAAATTCGAGGGCAAAATATCAAACCACATCTGCCCAAAAGTTTCTTGCTGAGGTGTTGACAACCACTCCACAGTAGTCATAAACTTAAACAATCACTCATTAAATATCAACGAGTATAAAGAACTATAGTCAGACATCAACGGAAGATAAAAAAAACAAATAAAAATTATGGTTGTAGTTTATTGCATCCAGCTATAAAATATAACCACTGAAATTTCCGTTAGGTTAATCTCCTTTTTGAATCAAAGGAGAACCCGTTTCACTTTCCACAGTATTGCCTTCAATTTCCTGAAAATACACAATCCACCTCAGTACTATATTCTTCCCAACAGAACCAATTTAATAGTAAAATTCAATATGCGAGTATGTGACATTTATAGTCTAATAGCACGGGAATTTTAAGAATCTTTCTTTCATGAAATAACTCCGGCTAATTCCACCAGTACAGACACCAGTCTTCCTGAATTTCTGCTCTCGAAAAATATATAATGCGGATAAGATTAATTTCAAACCGTTATGCCTAGACCTGAAGAAAGATGCGTACCACGAAGATAATCCCTTCAACCATCCATGAGGGCAAGATTGATGGCAGCAATCCGGCTAAAATACTGAGGAATCCCCAAACGCAGCACAATTTCCAGAGTTGTACCGCCAAAAAGTTCCAGGCGCGCCTGCGCCTAAAAGTCATTTTGTGGTGGTAGTCATTGGAAATCCTGAATAATGAAAATTTTCAGATAAATATATAACAGCTATCCTAATGAAATCTCTGTAGTGTTTAGTGTAGAAACTGGAAAATTCCACTGGTTTGAATGAACTTCTGAAATATTCATCGTTCCGAAAGAAGTCAGTCGTGTTTTGTGGATAGTACAGAGCGGATATTACGGTTTCCGGAGAATCTCCGGAAATTAGACGTGAATTTGATGGAGGTTTCATCTACAAAAGGTTGATTTTGAAAATCGAACCGAATAGTGTTCGATTTGGGTGCATAAAGGTCACGGTTTGGCACAGTGTCGAACATCCTCTGCTTTGGCTTGTATTTCGTATTCTTCGGCGTCAACGGCGGCGGTTCTCTTCATCAGGCTCGCCGGAGATGATCGTAGTGGGTGTTGGGCGGTGCTTTTTTCTCAGCCTTTGATTTCCACTTCATCGAACAGTGACCATCAGCTGATTGGGCTGGATTGTGCAATGACCAATCCATTTCTAAGCCCACCTTTAAGCCCAACCCATTTTCCGTTTTCGAATCCTGGCCCAAAGCATTCCAAAACACTATCCAAGTCCAATTGCCCCATAAAGTAAATGAATCGTATAAAAAGTTAAAAACTATCATAAGGCCGTATCATGATAAAATAAATTATTGTTTTTATGAAAACTATCTAAGTCGATCTAAAATATGAAATAGTTTATATGTTAAAATTATTTTTTTTATTGAATGTATGAACCCCATCTCTCGTACATGTAGGCTTGTAGCTTGCCTGACCTGACTAACGAATGGAAAGCAAAACCGACGCGTAAATATGGGCTAGCATACCGTATCGAAATATCGGAATTTTGGCATACCGTACCGAAATTTTTTTGATATATAGACATTTTTTCGGTATACCGAATTTTTTTTCGATATCTATACGATATCAATATGGATTTTTTTCGTACCAAACTTTCGAAATTTTACTATCGGTATCGATATAAATTTTTTTCATACCAATATTTGTAGTAAGGTATACCGAAAAACCACCCTAAGACTATGGGAAAAGTCTTAGATTGAATAGAGCAAGAATGACCGAGGAAACGAGGTTCAGGTGGCCAATTGAAGCAACGCTTTCCCCGCGGAACAAAATGAAAGAGAAGCTATTGAGCATGAGCATCTTCATTGACGCTATTTAGCTATTGGAGATCTGAAACCTAGAATACATACATCACCACGTCTTAGCTTTCATTTAACACTTAAAAGATAATATTTTGGAATGCTTCTTTTTCCTTCACGAAATTTGAAAAATATTGTGAAAAAAAAGTTCAAAGTGCTTCCTAGAATTATTCCAAACATTAACTTACTAGTTAGCATGCCTTATCTTAAAGAATACTTTCCGTTTTTAAACGAACCATAGAATGAATTTAGATTTCCATTGTGAAGAAATTTCCGATTCGGATTACAGTTGACATAAACAGAAATTAACACCATATATTTATACAGTTGAAGGAATGAATATACAGTTGAGTTGTGGGTCTCTGAAGCAAATGCTACTCAATTGATGCTTAAAACACATCCACATGTTCTCCCAAAAGCAAAACAATGAATTAGAAACAAGGGAAAGAATGAGCATTTCTCCCTAATATGTGTACTACCTATTTATTCAGCTATTGATGCCGGAAAATACATACCGCGAAACTTTTCACTGTTCAAATCTCTAATTACTAGACAGGCCTGTGTGTGACCCACTCACACAGGGATCAGTGGAAAATCAGAAAACAGATCAAACCCCTAAAATCTACAACAAACGTCTAATTTGAACGATAAAGAAGAGAAGCATCCAGTAAAGATTGCGATTGTGCTATCGACTGAGAAGGGCGTAAGAAGGTAAATCTTCGAGGCGTGTTACATCTTCCTGCAAAAGCTCCGTTTCCAGCTGCCGTCGTGTGGCTTTCATCACAGTCTGGGCATAGCAGGAAGCAAAACATGAACTCTAAATCTAGTGTACATAATGGATCCATTTGGTTGCAAGCAATTAAGCAAAGTAGAAACAAGTGATGAAACTATTACAAACATATTAATGGACAACATTTCATATTTTGTATATTTTCTTTATATATCAAGTAAAAATAATTTTATATTACATTTTAGAATTAAAATACTGGTATATTAAAATAAATATGTACTCATCACTGATAAGTTAAGATCAATAAATTTAATTTAAATTTTAAGAAATGAAAACATACGTTGAAATCCATGTAGGAAGCATGCATAGCAAGCCACTGATGGTCCATTAGCTTGAATGCTATACAATATAGAAGATCAAACGCGGATTCGTTCTCTGTCAGGTTAATAAACAAAAGAAACTCAGCCATAATCATAAAATCTCTAGGACATAACTAAAGTTCAATAATTAGCTTTTGTTAAAAACAAATCAAATTGATAGCTATTGATATTTCCCGGACTGACGACTACCTCCGAGTGAAACTGCAAAATATACCTGAAAGGAACTTCAAAAAGGTTGCTCCCACAAGCATTTGGGGCTTCACTGCAAAAAAATAAGGTAGCAGATTGTCTTGTTAGCAACGAGTACAGCACTTGTTACCTCTGAGTGAACATCGTGTGGCTGGGAATCTACCAATACTCAAATCACAACATTTTGACGAGCATCATCAGAAATCTAAGCATGAGAAGTTTAGCAGTTCATATTTGATGCCGGCAAGAAATGAAATATCATGAAATATAGACAAGTTATTTATAGAAGTGACAATGCTTCATTCTCATCTCTGACAAGCGTCAGACAAAAAATATAGAAAAACCATTTCAGCAGCTCAGTGGACCCCAATTATTGAAGCAAGTGTGAAATGGATAGTTGGTAACATATATTGCTTCCCAACCTATTAAATTAAAGCCAATAAACGTATAATTTTTCCAGTTCCATGATGGTAGAAAGAGTTCTTGGCATACATGCAAAACAGTTTCGGAACACTTTTAGACAAAACTGCTGAATAGGCATCGCAGCTAATTCATTTTGTACTTGGTATCTGTCACAAGTTGAAGGTATTATTGAGGCCCATTTGAAGAAGAAACACATAAATAGCAAAAAAAAACAAAAAACAAAAAAACAAGCAAGATGAAAAATGAGCATGAGGCTGAATGTATCCGCCACACCCCTTTTGACTAAATATTCAAAAAGCTACCTGCTTCAAGATCAAGCATCTGGATAAGCATGAACGTGATGTTGACACCAGCTACAGCAAATGGGTATTCCCACATCGCCCTATCACCTTCTTGCTTCCGAAGAAGATCCTGAAAGGATCTCTGTGGAGAAAACGCAGTATAATTTTGCCAAAACATAGATTTCAATCATAACTTTAGGAAACAGTCACAAAGAAAACACTACACACGATTTGGAAACTGTTGTACAAATCAACAACTCAAACGAATCCAACAGAAGGAACTTGCAACGTCCAGGCCAGCTTTTTTGTAAAAAGCTTTTTGTAGTCCTACATCATGTCCATATAATCTTCAACACTCCAGATACGAGGGCCAGTGGTTGCATCCCACGGACCAATTAATGCACCATGAATTTGTGGTGCAAGGTAAAAGGTGCACATGAATTTAATCTTTTCCTCAATTTTGATCCCACTTCCCCTGTTTTCGTAGGGAAGTAATTTTCCAGTAGTTAAAATACGGCCCAGGACTTCAAATTACTTTTTTTTTATCTCAAATACTTCATTGCAAGAATTAAAAGTTAAAACCTTGAGATCAATTCCACCAAAAACCATCAAAGCATCAAAGGAGATCAAGTTTGACCAACACATTAAAATTTCAATGTCATGAATTAATAATCTGCAATTAAACTCAATGAAAGTATAGAGAGTAAAACGTGAAAGGAATACTATTTCTATCAATTTCATAGGTACATAAACATGTACAAACTAACATATTTTTTGTCTGACGAGCCAAACAGCCTAAACACAACAGAATGAGATTGATGGCATGTTACCAAAATTCTAGCGAATCAAAACAGGTCGAAACCAGATGCCAAAAGGTTCATAAAAACAATGAGAATGCATATGCAACTTATTCCAAAACACGCAGAGACTAGGTTTATGCCACATGCATGTGCAGGTGTGCACTAGGAATGAAAGACACTGAACTTACTGGAAAATTCCTCGCGAAGTACAGCAAATTTTCCAATGATATGAATCCACCACCCCTGAAAGATAAACATGTCAAAGGTTTCAAAATTTTAATTTCACCTATTCAAAAAAGAAAATGTTAGGTTCACCAAGTCAATTTATTTCAAGAGATTGAGAGAGTTCTATGAACATTTGACTACTTGAGTACCGAAAATCAGTAGATGGATCTTTTCCTTGCCAGCCCATTTCCTTCCATTGATCTGATATTAAGCCACAAAGTTCCTCCTTAGGAAAGGCAGCACGCCACAATTCCCGCAGAGCTTCCTGTGACTCAAACCAAAATTTGAATGAACGAGAAACATCTCAAGATTTCGTAGTTCATGTTGACTAGAAAGAAGGTCTTCATTGACATTTTCACTATACATGAGTATTTAACACATGCATACCGCATAACATCTTTATGAACTACTATACCTGATGTTCACGTATGGAACTATCATAGGAAATATCTATCCGGTTCTGTAGCCTCTGTAGGCATCTCTCCTGGCGTATGAGGTAAATTGGAACATCAGAATCTAGTGAATTAGGAGTCAGTTACGGGTCAAAGTAAGGAATAAACAAATACAATGTAGAACTCGTCAACCGTGTGAGGCTGATCAATCAGCATGCAATTTTATGCTGCCTCAGTTGTCAAAACACAACTTTAAGCACAATCCAGAAGAGAAACAGACGTGCATCAATTTCACAGGTAGGAGAAACAGATGTGCATCAGTTTCACAGGTAAGAGAAACAGATGTGCATCAATTTCACAGGCATTCTATAAGTATGAGTGACCATACTTCTCCGGTCATTCATGCCTAGGTCATCTAGGTTTTAATGCCCCGCTCCAATCCTAGTCAGAGCATGGGAGTTTGAAGGCTTCACCTTCTTATACGAGAAACACCAGCCAATTTCCACATAAGGAAACTTGATCAAGGTGTACTGAGAGAAAACCAGATAAAGTAACCTGAGATAAAGAAGGGCTACAGACTTTGTAGAACAATTCTATGCAATATTGGCTCCTGAATCACATACATGAAATATAAACTTTAATTCAACAAGACTCAAGAATTCGACGCAGCAGAATATTGCCTGTGCAGGTGTCAAGTCAAATGATGGGCGAGCATCACTGTCTCTTCTCTGAGCACAAACGCATGAAAGGCCTTTGCCAAGCCATGCAGCTGATCCTGCCACAACCTCCGCTGTCACAAAAGAGAATGATCAGAAAAATTTAAATGATGCTTGGTATTTTTATATATGTCCTGGTTTAAGTAAATGGAAAGGCGGAAATCATCTTCCTCCTAGATAACAAGTAGCAACTTGATACCTATCACAAGAATTATTCTCATGTTAATGTGCAATATTCTTGGCTCAGCATGCTTTATACACACACACAGACACACACACAAAAACACGTTCAAATAGATTTAAAGAGCATTTCACCCATCAAAAAAGAGCGGTAATCAACTGGTCTGAACCAGTTCATGTTTGGTGAGTCTACAGCACCTCTATTTTTGTCAATAGAGCTACAATCAGACAATTCATTTTACAAGAATAAGAAGAATGAAAGGCAACTAACTCAGATTCCATTTTAGGTGGATTCAAACTTAATAAAGTGGAAAAAAAAAATATACGAAGTACTCTCTTATGATGCAATAAATTAAAATACAACTCAATAAAATAAATTCCTGTCTTGAAGTTTATTGTTATCCAAATTCAAGTATGCAATATAACCAGGTTCCATTGTCATAAACAGGGGCAAGCGGATAAAATCACTTGTCCAAAAAATTCAAGCTCGTGGTAGACAACGGGCAGTTTTATATTTTAACATGCCCTGTACATGTATGTTGGGAAGGAAAAAATAAACCCTAAATCATTATACAAGGGGTGCACGCAGCACGTACAAGTTGGTTGGTTCTCACTTATCAGACAATAAAGGTCAAATTAAAGTAATATCACCTGGAAATTTGAGATTTTCCTAACTTATATCACCTGGAAATTGTTCGCCTCAAAAAGAAAGCTGATGGGAGACAGTCCAATTAAAGTTATTTACTCTAATGCATACAAAGCAGGCACCATAAAGGCGACTATTACTCTCCCTTCATAATTTTCAAATTTCTATGTGATTTCTTTAAAATTGAAGAATTAGCCTACCTTAGTCGTAACGGCCTCAAATATTACATGTTTAACGAAAATATTTACATATGTATGCTCTTATCATTGAGTCCAACAAAGACCCCTCCATAAGAAACTTGCAGAGATCAATGATTTATTAATAAAATATTGTAAGCGTGAGTGAATAAGGAACAGTTATTCTAGAGCCACAGAATAAGTGAATTTTCACCCTGAAGTTAACTAAAAAGTGTAAAAGTTTTGAAAACTACATGTCTTGACAGAATTGCAACAATTATTCAAGCTACAAGCAATCCATCAGATCATTAGCAGATACATGGCGTGGAAATACAGGAAACACTGTACGCGAATTGGGAGCAGCCAAACAAAACTAACCCGAAATCTCAATGCACGTAGGCATAACTAACGAAATGTTGCAATTCATGGATCCATAACCCCCGCACGTTTCATTATAAGCACAATTAGACGGAGACACATATACATATCCATCGATAGGCACTCGTACGAGCAAAGGGGAGAGAGATAGAGATTGAGGAGAAAACGAGGATAGTGATGTTTGGTGAACAATGAAAAGATAAAGAGGATAACATATTTAAAATATACATATACAAGAACCGAAATAAAATATATAAGTTATAACATTAAGATGTATAAAAAGCGAGAAAATGAATTATACCAGATGTAGAATGGCAAGCACTTCCGCGATCGAGACCCTGCGAAATTCGCCTCACTGCCACAAAAGATCCTCCGCTTCCTCTATCTTCCATCCCCTCACTAATTACACTTTAAATTTCAGTCGATTAACAATTCCTCCTCATGATCCCTACCCGTACTGAAATTCACGCTATATTCACATTCAAATCACAAACAAATCCGACGCGAAATGCGCGAAGATTGGATAAAAAGGAAGCCGTTTCTCGGACAGTTCGCGATCAGGAAACGGAGAAATTCCTCCTCAGGTTTCAAGATCTGTCTCGCACCACAAAATGAAAAAAAGAAAATCGAAACTGCTGATTTTCTGTAGATTCGTTTGCATGTATCGATTGTCGAGTACAGCGAAGAATGCAGAAATTATTCAAGCCTTGTGATCCTGTTCCTGCAAAGAAAATTTCATTATTCTCAATGGAAATGGAGGTTTGGTTTGGTTTGGTTTGTGTCCTGCGCGTTTGTTTTTAGACACAGGCGATTCTTTTTAAATTTTAATGGGACGGTGATCTGGATTCTAATAAATTCTTTATTGTTACTTAATATTAGTATGTATATATAATTTTATATATATATATACACACACTAGTCGTTCACTAATAATTTGAAAGTCACGTGTTACGTGCTTATACAATCCGTTTTTTTAAAATAAAAAACAAAAAAAAATAGATAACAAGTTAGAAAACTGTTTTTTTAAAATAAATAAATTAATTTTATAACCGTGGCATTTTCGTATATAAATATTTATTCATAGACAAAATAAAATGATATTTTGGTAATTAATTAAAAATATAAATAAATTGCTAAATAAGAGAGTTAGCTAGTCATACCAACATAACAATTTTTTAATATTAATAATAAATAAATATTGTTGTCGTTGGATTTTTAAAATTGGTTATATATGTTAATGAAATGCTGATGTTTTTAAAAGTTAAACAGGGTGTTTTTAAATCAATAAAGAGCAGCTTTATTAAATAAATTGTATTCAAACGTGCTTACGTGTGTGTATAACACAATACATGAATATCATATTTGAGATACATGTAATATATTTAAATTTTAATTTATGATGTATTTTGATGTAAATTAGGTTTAATATCAAAAAACAAAGACCTCATACCATTATATTATTGCCACAAATTGTTGGATATTACATAAAATATATCTATAGATATATTGATTTAACTAATTAAAAAAATATTCAATTTTGGCAGTGCATGCAGTCACAAAGTCACTAAGTGATTTGAGTTATGTTGGTTCTTCTGCTCTAGAGATAAGCTCATTAGCTTCTGATTTTACTACTGTTTTTTTTTCTCATGCAAGGAGATCGACCAATGAAGTGGTTCATTCTTTGGCAAAATTTGTTATTTCTTTTTTTGCATCTTTTTGTTGGGTGTCTGAGAATTTTTTGTTGTGGTTGGACCGACTTGTAATTAGTGATTAGTGACAACTCTACTCATCAATAAAGATTACAAGCTTTGTAAAAAATAACATTACACGGAAAGAGTTATTTTAGACGAGTTTAAAATATAAGATAAGTACTTCACATTGTTATTGTAAGATATTGAGATATTCTAGTAAAGAAGAAAAGTTATGAAAACTTTCCGTGAAAAATCTCTCATTAAATAGAAAAGTAAGTTTATATGTTGTATATGAAATTTTAATTTAGGTATGCAATATTGGATTTGTTGAAATATATAGTCTCTTTAATGAAATCAAATAAGTTGGCGGTATTAATGCAACTAGAAGTGTTGGTATGATTAATTGATGCAAAAACCTGTTACTAATTTGTCCAATAAATAACTATAATATACAGCATATATAATCTCAAAAAGAAAATTGTAGATGTATATTTTAGTTTATGTTCAGACTTACATTTTACATGATATAAATTACAAAAGTATTATTGAATCCGATCTCTTTTATTCATTTACTATATATGTTACTTTTGAAACTGAAAAATATCATTTGTATATAATATACATCCGGCCCGTTTGGTTGGTCTTATTAGGTGAGATAGTGTCTTAAAAAATATATGCAACTTATTTTGTCGATCTTAATTGTATGCTAAAATATTGAATCACGGGTTAGTTTGGTAGTCAATTTTATTTTTATTTACAGTCTTCTTTAATTAAAAATACATGATCCCATCTTTGGAATTAAGTTAAGCCTATTTTGGCAGAAGATATGGTAATTTTTATTTATTTATTATTATTTTAATAGAAAAAAGTTGTTTATAGTCATTGAGCCAATTCTTCTCGGACATATATTGCATGCATTTAGAATATATATATTTCTTATGCCAACATATATATATATATATATATGTGTATAGTTATTGTATATATAGTAAATATTTTTAAGTGAAATAAATATATTTTGAATAAATTTTATTTATTTAAGGAGAAATTAAAAATTTTTGGTTATACTTTTTTCATTTTTGTCATACCAGTCAGTACATGATCTTAGTCTGCTAAAAATACAATTTATTTCTCCTAAATTTAGTCATTTTAATTTGAAGTGCTAGACATCAGCGGAGTTTGACGCTCGGACAAAAAATAATTAAAATTAAATTAAAAGTACAAATTAATAGACTAACACCACGAATTACCCGACAAATAACAAAAAATAAAAAGCATTCAAATTATACAACAAAAGTAATTTTCCTTTCATTTTATTTATTTATTTTTACTGTTTTATGATTCCTGCCTTGTATTTAGGGAGGATAATTTTGCACAAAAAAACATTGATCGAAACCTCCAAGGAACTCACGTCATGTTTAATATATAATTATTCTAATACTGGTAAATATGGAAAAAAAATAAATTTATATAATTCAAATTATTTATTTGCATAAATAAATCCGACGAGCCAATTAAGAATATCGTAATTGATTGTTCTATAACGCAGTGTTTGGTTCAATTGATAGGATTATTAAATGATTATTAAATGAATGATAAAAAACATGATAAATAAAGATTGATAATTTGTGTTGAAAATAGTATTGTGTTTGGTTTGATTTTTAGGAATAAGATTAAATAATGGTTTAAATTTTTTTGCCAAAAATACCATTTATATTTTATTGGATGAGTGATTTTTAGGTTGAAGGGAAATTGTAATTATGAAATTTATGTATATGATAAAAACAAGGATAAATAATACTAGGGTGAGGAAAGAGTTTAGTTAATCTACTATAAAATAACTTTATCCTTTCTAGGTTAGATTAGCTTGTTTTAATAAAAATCCTACCAAACAATGGATTAAATAAAAAATCACACACAAACCTATCTAATCCCTTATAACAAACCTATCAAAATACGTGGAAATATTTTATTAGTTAAGACTCTAATAAACGTGGCAAGAATTCATTAATCACTTTGAATTTAATTGTATTCCTTCAAAGAGAGGCAAAATTCTCACATGGTATGTTGGCAAGCGTGGACCATGTTATCAAGTGTGTGTGTTTTCTTTCCTTTTTTTTTTTTTTTTTTTGTTAATCTATGTTATCATGTGTTAAAGAGAAACTTAGTGTATATTATAAAAAATAGTGTATCAGTGAGACATGCTAATCTGATTTATATATAAAGTGAAAATAAATATTTTTTACATTAAAAATAATATGTTTTTTATGAGTCGTTTAAATAAGATATTCACAAATCTCATGTCTAGTCGGTAACGCAGAAATGAGATGGTCCACTTGGAAAAGATGATGTTCAAACGTGTTGTCGATTGGAGACTGCAAATAAAATCAGGATATAGTAACCCAACATGCTTTACAATGACATTTTTATTCCCATGAATTTTAAGGAAACATTTGATTCTGGCTTGTAATTTTGTCTTTATGTGATTTTGATCCTATATGTTATTAGTTTTCATTATGTGAGACAAACATTGATTCATATTAGCGTTAAGTCGAAAAAAAAACTAAAATTATCAAAAGAGAAAATAAAAACAGCCCACTAAAATTGAAATTTGATAATTTAAAGTACCAAATTTGAAAATAGACAAACATATATGATCAAAAAATAAATTTTCCTAAATTTAATATCAAGAAAAATTGTATGTTTTTTTACCACGTATGTTTGTTTTAGTGATATTTTAATCCTCTCTATTATCAAATTTCATTCTTAGTTTTGTGTTTATTTTGTATAATTTTAATAATTTTCAGTGTTTCATCATAATAATGTTGATTTGACATTACTGCGACATCAGCGATATGATACACAAAAATAGACAAAAATTTTCAAAAAAAAAAAAAAAAACTAAAATAAAAAGACATCATAAGATAAAGAAATACAATTTCTCCTGATGTAAATGCAATATATATAGAGAGATTTACGATGAGGGTTCTTAGCTTCATATGACCACGTGATTTGGTCCAAAATTATAAATGTCGTTAATATTGCCATATTGGTATGTTTCGTTTTCTTTCTTACCTCAATTTCCTTTCAGCGAGCTTCATCTTTACTTTTCGATCTTTTTTATGAAGCAATTTTCTAATTTTTCTCATTTCCTTTCAAGCGAGCTTCATCTTTACTTTTCGATCTATTTGATGAAGCAATTTTCTAAATTTTCTCATAATATAAAGTTCATAATTATTATATTGTAATCAATGTTCTGAGTTGCAGAAAATACAATATTGCACTCAATGATCATTCCACGTATTACACCGTAAAAAAAAAAGTAGGTTCCATGAGACGGTGACACGAATTTATATAAGTGAAAATTGAAACGAATCGACACATATGGTCTATATCTCTAATAAGTCGGGTCAAATACATGTTTTAAACATTGATCTATACGTGCTTCATATGAGTTTTTGTGTGTGAAAAATATTATTTAATAATGTGTTTTGACTTCCCATTCATTCAAATGACACAAATCGATAATATGAAAAATGTTCTTCAATAAAGGGTTTTTAGTAACTTCCCATTCATTTAAATGCCACAGTTCAAAAATAAAATCATTGTAATTTAATATACTTGTTGAGTGAGTGATTGGATTTGTTGGATCGCAAAACCTAGATGAAAAATTGTGTTGATTCACAATCACAACCGTTGGATGAAAGATCAGATGATTGGATTAATATGGATCATTGGATCTGGTGGTTAATCGAGATCTGCTACATCAAGAATTACATCCAAAGGACGTGATCATCCAGAATGGATGCGATATATCTTTATATGGAAATAGACACACGAGATTTAATCATACAAAATGATATGTTCCAGTGGTTGTGATCAATATGAAGAGATCATATCTAACGGAATTGATTGAATCTCATCCAAGTAACACACCAATTTGCGAGAAGCCCCTCCAACCTTTGAGTGTCTATATATAGACCCATATATATGTCATAATTGATTCAGCTTTACACATTATGGATTTTCAAAAATACATTGATTTTTCATTCCTCATTTCAGAAGTTCAAGAAATATCTTTGAGCTCGTCGTATTTTGTGATTTGGAGTCCTCCTATTACAAAAAGTAAGTCGTATATTGGGAGACGATTGTCATGTTAATTAGCGTCACATGTGAGCAAATTGGTGTTAAGTAGATATAAATTGTGTTTGGTAAATTTTTTAAAAAATAACTTATAAGCTGTTAAAATAAGTTGTTTGACAACTTATAAGTTGTTTTTAAAAAAGAAAGGGGGAGGTACTTTTTTTTAAAAAAGATCTTATTTTAATATTCTATCTCTCTAAAATATCCTTAAATATTTTCATAAATCTCCATCATATCCTCCATCAATTAAATATTAAATATTATTTTTTAAAAATTACAAATCATATAAATTTTTCTAAAGTAAAATATTAAAATAATTTTATTTTTTAATATAGGTTTATTCTAAAATTATTTTCATATATGTATAACTCGAAAAATTATTTTCATAGAATTATACCATTTTTGGTAATTTTGACAATAAAAAGATTTTATAATACCAAACATATCAACATATTTAAGTTATTTAAAATAAGTTTATTCAAACACTTTAATTAAAATAAGTTCTAGCAGCTTATAAGCTCGTAAAACTAAAGCTTAAAAGCTATTTTTAATAATTTTAGTCAAATACCCTCATAGTCTAACTTTAATTCCGACTTAAACATTCTGATCGTGTCTAATTTCAGTGTGTGTCACAACATCTGTTAAGACATCAACCATACAGTTTCATTTTGCACAATATCCCAAACACAACCATTACAAATATATATTAAGTAAAAGCCACCACTTGTTTTTTATTGGATAGACAATAAGTCATCCGTTAATGGGTTTTTCCACGGGAAGAAATTATGTTAAAATTTCTGCAGAAGTAACATTAATTTATTAATTAATTATTTAATAAGTCTCGTATAATGTATGGAAATCATACGTTCTCCATTATTCGGATTGATTTCTTCAAGAGGGTGCAGGAAACGTGTCACGAAGCTGTGGAAAAGTTGAACCACTCACGTTCTAATCTCACCTAACTTGCTGGACCTGGGCCTGAATTTCTAGTGGGCCGAACTTTTTTTTAAAAATATTTTATTGTTACGTGTTTAGTTAGAACTTTCATTCTCTTGCAGTTGGCCAGAGACCAATGGGGTCCATTCACTCCAAAAGCAAGACAAGTAGCCCAACAATCATCACAACTTGTTTATTTGGCAACAAAAGATTGCACACGTCCCAAGTGGTGTCTTACTTGAATGAAATATACTTAGCTAGAGGTTAGAAGTTCGATTTTTTTTAACATCATCTTTATGGATTAGTATGTTGTATAGGATTTTTTTAGTGCGATTTACTTGACTAGTCTAGTTTGTAGGTTATTGCGTTAGTCCCAAAATCTACTCAGTGCGTATCGAAAAGCAGCGAATACAAGTTTTCACGTCATAAAAAAAACAAAACAAAACAAAACAAAACAAAAGATTACACGCACGCACGCACACAAATTTAAATGATTGGTGCTCTTAGTGGCCTATTTACCAAATTCGAATAGATAACTATAAGCTGATAGATGAATATTTTGTGAAAGAAAAATTGAGAAATGCTTCATATAAGATCTCTAAAACATTACATAATTATATTTGGCTTAAGAAAACAATATGTTTTTGACAGAAACTTACATCATTTTTTTTGTCTGGAATCAATCAATCAATTCAATTCATAATTTTATTTTATTTTATTAACTTACACATATTTTCAATTTCGCTCATTTTTCAACATAAATAAATATTACATTGACATGGAATCGGACATTTCAGTAATGTTGAGTGCTATATCACTATTTTCTTGTATTACGTTATCATTTTGATAAAAAATATTAAAATTGAGAAAAAAATGTAAGTCAATATACTAAAACTGAAATTAACAAATAATATGACCAAAAGTGAAAAAAAAATGCAATTTATATAACCAAAAATATCTATTTCTTTAAGTAAGAGAACTATATTTCTCTTTTTATTCTTAAATTATCAAAAGAAAATACAAAATTATTAAGCTGAAAAAAAAAAGACATATCATATCAAAATCAAATATTTTTAAAAATAAATATTATAGTATATGTACATTTATATATTATGTTACATACACAATATGTGTTCGTTGCCGTTAGTTATATTTTTATGTATAATTGCACCGGATGTAATATAAAGAGAATTAACGTCGATCCACTTTTCTTTCGCCATTGTTCTCCATTGAATCCAATATACTTTTTTAAGAGGGGGGAAAAACAATCAAATGTGGTGAAACTCAGTTGCAGGAACTACAAATAAAATAAAATAAAAAATCGGATGATTATGATGCATGGTAACCGGAGATCAAAATTCTAAATTTGAGATAAAGTCTTATATTCGAGACTTATTACAAAACCCAATCTCGTATCTTTTGAACGCGAAAATGCATATATTATATCAAATCAACACATCAATTATCAGTAGGAAAACATTACAAATATTCAAATTTCAAAGTATGAATTCATCAATTCAACCAATAAATAGAAAATATAACACAAGCTTAATTTTCCAAAACTCATAACTAAGTTATTAACAAAATAAAATTAATTTTAATGGTTCATCACAAGGGAGATTTTAGGTAGTATTTGGAAATTCTATATAAAAAAAATGATTATCAATTTTTTTATGAGTAGGTTTATTGTGAGATGAAATCAGGATTTTTATCCGTGAACGGGTGTACCCTATTTATATTTACAATAAATAGTAATTATTTTGATATCGATGAAAAATAAAGCAACAACTTTTCAGACAAAAATAAAATAAAATAAGCATATCTTCGTCACATTCGATTTAATAAAGAAAATGTTATCGATTTTTAATCAAATCGAATGAATCTTTTAAAGGGTGTTTGGCAGAGCTTAAAAGCTCTTTCAAACAGCTTATAAGCTGTTTTAGAGCTTTTAAGCTCTGAAAATGTGTTTGATAAATTTTTTTAAAAACAGCTTATAAGCTGTCAAAATAAGCTGTTTGACAGCTTATATTTTTAAAAAAAGTAAAGGGAGAGATACTTTTTTAAAAAAGATCTTATTTTAATATTTCATATTTCTAAAATATCCTTGAATATTTTAATAAATCTCTATCTTATCCTCCAATTATTAAATATTAAATATTATTTAAAAAAAATTACAAATCACATAATTTTTTTTAAAAATAAAATATTAAAACAATTTTATTTTTTAATATAGGTTTATTCTAAAACTATTTTCGTATGTGTATAACTCAAAATATTATTTTCATAAAATTATAACCTTTTTGGTAATTTTGACAATAAAAAAATCTTATAATACCAAACATATCAATATCTTTAAATTATTTTAAATAAGTTTATCCAAACACTTTAACAGCTTATTTTTAAAATAAGCTCTAACAACTTATAAACTCGTAAAACAGCTTTTAGGCACTAAGAGCTTATAAGCTCTTTTTAATAAGTTTAGCCAAACACCCTCTCAATAATGCCGAATCTCGTTTTACTTTTTTAGCCTTTTTTTTCTTTTTGAGAAAACTTTTAGAGCCTATTTTAATACTTCATTAATCTTCAATGAACTTCACATAGTTTTCCCCGAAATACAATACGGAAATCATATCTCAAACGAACCAAAAGAAAAAAGTAATTGTCGAAAAAGTTACACATACAATCAACCAGATCCTTTGCCAACCAAGTGGGTCATACATAATAGAGTAAGCTAAGATTGTACACTTGTCAAACACAAAGAACATAGAAAATGCATATAATTTCTACACAGTTCATGCCATCACAGAATATGGCACTAACCCATTGCGTATTTCTGGGTCCAGCTCCTTGCAGTTTGCTCATATTTGGCACGGTCAGTCTTGTACATATGAGCGATTTCCGGTACCAGTGGATCATCGGGATTTGGATCCGTCAAAAGAGAGCAAATGGAGAGCAACACCTGAATATAAAGTCGAATCACTTAGACAGAACTCGAGATCCCTACAGTGTAAAAGCTGATTGCTAGCAAATTAGTGTTCTCTTTTGAATAAAAAAGAGAGATTATAAAGACTTAAAAATGACAATCCTAAAACTGGCAGCAGTATCTCATTTTTTACCCTTTCCGTTTTTTGCTGGCCACATAAATTATTTCCTAAACTCAGTTCAAGAAGGAGGTCCCAACTCTGAGCTCAATTACTCAGACTTGGGCTTTAACTGGCATGGTGCACATTTGTGATTGAGATAGACAAAAAAAAAGGCAGTAGAAATTAGGATGATTGCAGATGCGACTCCGGTTTGCTATAAGGTTATAAAAGATAAGCTGATATGATAAATGTTTCCGGACAAGTGACAACGAGTATTAACCTTAGAAATAGTTAGGGCAGGACTCCACTGCTCCTTCAAGATATCAAGGCAAATACTGCCATTGCTGTTTATGTTAGGGTGAAAAACTTTTGTCCTGAATGCCACCTGCAAAAAATAAACACAGATAAAATGAATTTTACCATAAGCAACACTGCAAAGACAAATTAACATTGTAGTGTAGTTGATTGCACCGACAGTCGGAAGCACAGATAAAACTGGGATTGAAACAAACTTGATACAAAAAGCCCACATCGATGAATTTGCTAGTTTTTGTGATTACCGATTAAGAAAAGCTAAAACAGTCTAGCAGAGTTTTAACTTGCAAAACAAGAGGCCAAATAAGAAAATTCCAGAAAGGTAATAATGAACGGAAAATTATGATCTAATTTTTAATGATTAAAATTTAAAAGTATAACAAAAATAGACATGCAAAGAATTCTTTTGGCCATTCTATGCCCGACAGGAGAGCACTACTGGTTAGCGATTATTTCCCTAACTCGGAATGCCAGAAGAAAACATTTACCCCATCCAGCAATCAACTTAGTTCCCAATACCATCCGATAGTATTCGCTCTATTGTTCTGATGGCATCAACTCAATGTACCAGGATTGTTATTTGCATTTATATACTATTCAGTATTCACAAGGTAATACCAAATATTATCCTTATTTCAGTTAATTCCATGAGAACAATATTTTCTGCATCTATATTTTTTTTCACGGTAGAAATACAAATAGAATCCAGCAGCTATTTTCTGCAGCATGTAAACATAAATATTACTTATAATTCACCCCTAATCACATTACCAACCCATAAAAAACACTGGCAACACGTCTAAACATCTTGATGAGGGTCAAAATAATTGGAAATATTAAATCCCAGCTACACCCTAACAGAAAAATTACACAAACTTGTATAAAAGCAAATGTAGGAAGACTTGTACAGATAGTAAGACTCAGAATATTACGCAGAAAGATGACTGTCATACATAAAGTTATTTTCTTATATGATACTAAATCTTCAGTTGATGGATCCACAAAGTCGCCTCCCAATAAAACAAATGGTTTTGTATTATTCTCCAACCGGATCTTGGCACACACTAAACCCACAGGTGATGATAGAAAGAACCATAAAACTTAAAAGAATCCAGACAGAATGACCGTTGAGGTACTCTTCTTCTGTAAGCTCGAACCAACCATTCTAAATAAAATTTTTCACTCACATACCTTTGGAGGTTTGAAGGGATAATCAGGGGGAAAGTGAATGGTGACTAGAAAAACTCCTCCTGCATAAGGGCTATCTTGAGGCCCCATTATTGTTGCTTGCCAGTGAAACATATCCTCCCCAACTGGACCTGACAATGTCAAAATAACAAAAGGAACGTCACATCTCCATCCATGGAAAACATGTACAGATATCTATCAACTATAAATCTATGATTCCCTCTATTAACAATTGTTAGTAAACGCATACAAGTGAAAATGCTAACACATAACACTATTTTATGGGGAAAAAAGAAGCATGTGAAGTGTTTGAATGATTCTCCAATTTTAAAGTACAGGAACCCATCCTGCTCGACTCTCTTCTGTTTGAAAATCTTGAGATGATCACTGGAATTCTGGCAGTGACGAAGTCAAATCTCAATATACATGCTTGCATCATGTATGCATATCTACCTATTTAGTATGCACCAACAGTCAACTGATCGAAAATGAAAAACAAATCTTCCACCTAAATTACCTAATCATCCTTATTAATGCATCATGGTCACTAAGTAAGACGCAGAACACCTATTTTTTGTCCGGCCACTTCGACACGAAGCGTTAAATGCCTTCATGGAAAATTTAACAGCAAAAAAACCACAGATCAACACCCAAACGCTCTAGAATAACATCAAACCACGAAAGAAACACGAAATTGAAACAAAAAAAAGGATAAGAAAGAGTACCAGCGCTGCATGAAGTGGGTGGATCTTTCTGAAGATCCTTGAGCTCCTTCAAAATCCGTTTCGAAGCCATTTCAGCAAATCGACGCTGAAAATCCCCGATCTGCTATCTGTAATTCAGAGCAAAAAAAAAAAGAAAGGAAAAATGGTGAAATTTGTGCGTGGAGAGAAAGAGAGATGTGGATGTGGACTGACCCGACGAATTCGATTGGAAGAAATTTGATACTTTATGAATTTTCGTCTGGTTGAGCTGCTGCCTCCCTGGAAACTATACAGGCAACCTTTTACCGTTTTTTTCTTTTTTCCTTTTTTTTCCCCTTCAATTTTCTTTTCTTTTCTTTTTTTTTTTTAAATATAGAATTCGTGATCGAAAAACACGTGGTACGACGTATTGTGATCGAAAAACACGTGGTACAATCGTGCATTCGTGTGTTATACTATTTGTTTTTCGGTCACGAGTTTTCGAGGTCTATTATACATAGAACTGTCAAAACGGGTCGGTATGGCGGGTCAACCCGCAATCCACCAAAACCCATCGGTTGCGAGATAGATTGGCCCACCATTTAAGCGGGTTGGGAAATTATCAACTCAACCCGTCTATTTGACGGTGCGGGGCGAACCAACTCGCCAATTTTTAGTTATATTTGGCAGATTGGGGCAGGTTGGCCCGCAACCCATCACTTGGTGGGACGGGGAGGACCGACCCACTATTTAGACGGATTTGAAATTTGTCAACTCAAATCGCCAATGTAGCGGGGCGGGCGAACTAACCCAGCGAACTCAATCCACTTTGACAACTCTAATTATATGAGTATTATCTCATATAATTCAACATTTGCACTCTATTTGTTTTAAAAGGAAATTATTATTATTATTTTTTTGAAATAGGAAAAGGGTATTTTAGGATTTTTTTTTAATTATATAAGACATAATACAAAATGTGTAGTAAAGAAGGCTATTTTTTAAATTTTAACTTTGAAATGGACTAGAAAAATCAGTTTTCCTTTTACTTTTATTTATAATTTTTTTAAGGGGCTGCATACAAAATAGCAAAAAAAAAACTTGTTGGTTAATAAATTTGTTGAAGTTAATTCCAATTTAAAAATGCATAAAAAATTTATTTACCGGTAATACTTTTAGATAATAAATTCGAAATAGTATTTATTTTATAAGCATACCCATAAACATAACGCACTTTTCATTCATGTGAACTCATAAACACAAAAAATTTGGATAAGAATGATATTGTTTGTCGGGCTAGTGACTTGACCATAATAAAATGATCACAAATATTGTTCATGTTTAGTCATATAGTATAGTCCACACACACACATATGGAATCAGATCACTTATTTGCTACTAAAGAAACTAAAATTCAGTTCCAAAACAAAGGTCAATTAACAATGTAACATACTAAATCAATATATTTTTATCCCTACAAATCTATGTACGTGACATTTCAAAGAATTCCTGTCAAGTGTCAATAGTAGCATATATGAAAAATTGGTTTGTGCATGTGGGAAAAAAATGTATAGTGGCCGAGTGTATGTCGTCTGTCACTTGGCTTTTTGTACCCTTCAATCAGAGGTGGGAGATTACCAAAGCATTCTCCAGATTGATTCTATCCACTGCACAATTCGAATCACTCGAGTAGTGAGTACATGATAGTTAAGCAATTTTTATGCTGAACTTATAGAAGCTGACGAGAAGATCGATAGGCATACCGCAGTTTTGAGATAGTGAATTAGGACGGGAGGTGCATCTGTGAAGAGTGTAACCGAATGTTTCACGTAGTCGGCATCTCCTCGACGAATGTTTATCACTAACTCATGGCTATATGCTATCACATACAGCAAGAAGTACAAAGTTGCGACGTATAGCTGCCAAAAGAGGGAACCATTCAGATAGAACTTCGAATGCCTATTAGTTTCAAATAACATGTGGCGAATCTTACGCTGAAGGAGGTCCAAAAAGGTAAGTAGCAGCCAGGAATTGCTGAACCTGCAAGCAACCCCACAGGGATCCCCAAGATAGAGAGACACATGCCTACAAAGCAGAGTAGAAAAAAGCTTTGTGTCCGCATGGATGATGCCCAGAAACAGGCAAATGCCATAGACATTCCCAGCAGTCCACTGACTAGACAACTTCAGAGTTATACGAGCTTTAGTATTCAAGAATTGGAATATAAAATACAGAGAATGAACCAGAGAATGTAGGCATATAAAATACAATACCAAGGGTCAATGAGGCTGGGGCCAATTGAAGCACCTAGAAAGAATGAACCAGCAATCAAGAGACAGACCCTTTTCCTCTGGAGACAAAAAGTGGAAGAGTTAGAGGGCAATTTGCACGAAACAGTTTGATAAGAAAGTTTCAAGAATTTAATGACTTGGAGGGTGATCTGCATGAAACAATTAGATAAGAAAGTTCGAAGAATTTGATACCTCGTGCCAAGGGCGCACAAAATACAAGCAAATCATGGTAATACAAGCGCCTACTATGACTGATAAACTTCCAATATTCCTGCTACAACTCATGTACGACCCAAATGCTAAACTTGACAGAGCAAAAACCAGAGAGAGGTAGACCTGTATCATCATCCAATCATGGTGAATGTATATACGGAGAAAAGAATCTGCAAACGTGCTAATATATATCAAGAATCAAGATATGACAAGGGGGAAGATTTGAAGATTTAAGATGGAGAAATCGTCTGGGTTTTTGATGCAACGAGAAATATTCACCAGTGATTCAAATAAACCAATGACAATGAGAGGTTCTTGTTCACTGGATTGAGTTGCTGTAAAACAAATCAATATTCAAACTATAACAACTTACCAAGAATTCTATTTTCGATACAATAGCATTACCCACAAAATCGAAAGCCCTAGAATACTTCTGTGAACGAAATTAATTACGAATCAATGTGACGACATGTTCCTTTACAAAATTTCCATCTTCTTCATGTAAATGGAAAGAAAAATAAAAACAGCCGTAAACAAAATCAATCATTCAATCAACAAATGTGAGGATTCCTTCACCCACTCATTATTCATCTTGTTGCCAAAAAAAAATCGAAAAAATAAAAGGAAAAGAGAAACCCAAATACCTTCTTCAAGATACGGCGGACGAACGGCCGGTCTCGGCCGTTAACAACGTCCATGATTCTCCATTCCCTGCGAAAGTAGTTCCGAACTGCAGTAATTGCACGCATTTTCAATGTAGATTTTGAAGAGCAAAAGAAGAAGAAGAAGAAGATCAGTGAGTGGGGGAAGAAGATGAAGGGACGAGCTATTTTGCATGCGTGGGAAGTTCGTGAAAATGTAAATGAGTTACCCCTCAATTCAAAAGTTTCAAATAAATACGCCGATTTTGGCTAGGGCCTTGTGTGTTTTTGGTTGATTTTGAGGGGTATTTTGGGGAAACAGGTATCTTCATTCGCGCGGGGAGTATGATTTATTTATTTATTTATCTTTCAAAAATTACATTGTTATACAACAGTACTTGATGATTTATATAAAGGAATTAAATTTCTTTCTCTTTTTATTTTGTTTTATTTATTGAATAATCATGCTTCTTGCTTGTAAATTATCACATCTATATCTCACTCAAAAGACAATTTTGTGCATTTGAGATGATCAAATGTTCTATCTTATTGTAATATACCTTTTTTAAAAATAATTAGAATTTATTTTTCTCTCGCCTAGTCAATATCTTTAGAAATCATATAAACTCTTATATTAATATTTCACGATCAGTTTTGTACAGGGAAAGAATTAAGAATTCGTACGAGGGGGCTAAACTAAATTTAAATCATAAACTTATTTTTTAGGGAAAAAAATTATTGATATAAAACTAATACATCAAAGTATATAATATATTTAATATATAATTTGAAAAAATATAAATAAATCTTGTAAAACGATCGAATAAGAGTTACGGTTCACATTAAAAAAAATCCAATTTTTTGGAGGTAAACAAAGATCATATTTTATTGTTGATTTTGATAACTGAAAAAACAAAGGCAAAAACTCCTATGAAACAGTCTCAAGGGTCATTTTTTGAGACGGATCCATTAAAAAATATTATATTTTATGCCAAAATTATTACTTATCATTATAAATATGGGTAGGATTGACCCGTCTCACAGATGAGACCGTCTCACAGATGAGACCGTCTCACATAAGTGTTACTCAAAAACAAATATTATATTTTCTTAACACGTCCATATATTTTATTTGACTTTAATTATTTCAGTTTGTTTTAAATGATAATAGACTACTTCAAACAATAATCTATGCAATATTTTTATCTCTTGTCACTACAAGACATAAATATAGAAAATGAAAACTTTAAATTTAATGCAAATTAAAAATTATGGAGTACGGAAATGTATAAGAAATTTTATCATTAAAAATTAGTGAAATTTAAAAGTGAGTTTTGAAATAAAAAAACAAAATTAGATCACAATAACAAGTGAATTATATTATTTCTTATGATATAGATTTATGTGTACGACTTTTGGTATTCACATATATTGAAATATCTAAAGTGTGAGAGCATAATATGATGTAAATTGCTAATGAATAAATAATTGGCTAACTTGAATTTTATTATTAGAGTCCGTTTGAAGTTGTAGATAAGATAAATAATATAAAGATAAGTAATATATTGTAATAAAAAAATAAATAAAAAATGATAGTTAATATAAGATTTGATTTGATAGATAGATTATAGTTTGTTTGATTTGATTGATTATATATTATATGAAAATAATAAATTACTATTTTATCCTTTTAATAATTAATACAAATATGAATAATATTATATATAAAGGGTAATATAGTAATTTAAATTCAATGATTTGATTGATATAAGATAAATAATTTATGATTTGATTGATGTGAGATAAATAATTGAAAGATGTATAAATAATATGACAAAAAAAACGTGAGATAAATAAGATAATTTATATGTAGATTAGTTATACATAAGTAAATGTCTAATAGGCTTGATTATACTTTATTATGACTAGCGTATTTGCACCCGTTGTTTGTGACGAAAAATTTGATTTTTTTTGTTAAAATTAACTTTGGAAAAAAATCTAATAAATTATGGGAACAAAAAAATGAATGTTTCTTAGGTTAAATATTAGTCATAAGTCTATGAAAACATTGAGAAGTAGTTAAAAGATCATAAATTATATGTTTAAATTAGTTATTTTTCACTATTTTTTTCAAATAATTAAAAATTCAAATTAAGATCATACCAAGAGAACAAGTTGGTTTCTCTATGGCCCTAACACTTAATAAATAAGTATATATTATACATTGTTTAATAGACTAACTACGGGCTTTATAATATATAACTAGTACTATTAAAAATTGAGTGAGCCCACTCAACAGGTCTGTCTCTACTCTCTGGTTTTGTGAGTCAAATATCTTATTTCACCTCATCCATGAAAAATTAAGTAATTTTTAATTATTTTATTATATTAAAAATATTACTTGTTGAAGATATGATTCATATATACCTGTTTATTAATTTATTTTTTTCTCCTAAAAAAATAAAGTCATCTAGATTTAACTGGAATGACTAATGAGAATATGAGATCGAGCTATCTATGGGGAAGTTTTGTCTCTGAACTCCCAAACAATTTTTTTTGAGGGTACATTTTATACTAACGTGAATTCCATTTTGCTTTGAAGTTTTCGTCGGTAAGTTAGATCATATCTATATAGACACTGCCTTGACATACATTTAACGGTCCTCATTTATCAATAAATATGGGGTCCATTATTTTTTAGTGGACCCCACATGTATTGTTAAATGAGGACCCTTAGATCTATCATGGGGTAGTGCTTATAAAGGTATGTTGAAATAAACCGTTCTCGTCGGTGTGAGATAGAAATAAATTTTATCATTATTCAGTTAAAAATCTTCAATACATTTTAAACTATATTTTAATTAATTTATTGCAACTTAAATGAAAATTTCAATAATATAATCATATATACAATATCAATGATTTTACAGAGCATAGAAAAATAACTTATTCGTAATTTATCTATAATCATTGTTACATAATATAGACTTTGAATATTTACTTCTTTGTCTCAGTTATAAAAATATCATAAAAAAATTTTATGTATAAAAATTAGTGTGAGATGGTTTCACGGGTCAATTTCGTGAGACAAATATCTTATTTGAGTCAATTATAAAAAAAAATAGAATTTTCATTTAAAAATATTAATTTTTTAAGACAAAACTCCTATGAGACGGTCTCAAGGGTCATTTTTTGAGACGGATCTCTTATATGAGTTATCTATTAAAAAAATATTACATTTTATGTCAAAAGTATTACTTATTATTATAAATATGGGTAAAGTTGACACATCTCACGGATGAGACCGCCTCATAGGAGTGTTACTCTTTTTTAAAATTGTAAATACAGATCGACTCGAATATCCGCGAGGACAAAAACTCTTATGAGACGGTCTCAAGTGTTATTTTTTTGAGACAGATCTCTTATATGAGTTATCCATTAAAAAATATTACATTTTATGTCAAAAGTATTACTTATTATTATAAATATGAATAGGGTTGACCCGTCTCATGGATAATACTATCTCAAAGGAATGTTACTCATCCACGAGACACTTATTTTAATAGACAAAAACTCATATGAGACGTTTTTTAGGTTCATTTTTTTGAACGAGTCTCTTATATGAGTTATTCATTAAAAAATATTACATTTTATGTAAAAAGTATTACTTATTATTATAAATATAAATATATATAGGATTGATCCGTCTCACGGACGAGACCATCTCACGGATAAGACCGTCTCACACAAGGATTATTCATTTTGATATGCATACGTGGCGGCGTCGCATGCAACACCATTATCGGTACTTTTTACACCCTTTTACAGTTTTATTTACTTCCCCTGTAAAAATCAGAAGTGAACACGATTGCATTGTCCCTGATCATAGAGCTTCGTGGGAAGGCAAACCGAGTAAAGAAAAACCAAGTAGCCAACCTTGACCCTTTGGCCGCCGCCTCCGCCGGGCCTCCGGCCGCATTTCAGACGGTACAACCCCACAGCGTCTGACGATGGCGGAAGAAGAAGTATTATCAGAAGTTGAGGCAGTCCAGGCGGTTTACGGTGACGATTGTCGAATCATCAAAACCTATCCCCCAGAACTCCACGTTCATCTCAAGCCTCGGACAGCCGATGTTTCATCTCAACAGGTTTTATACTGATCGATGTTCAAGATTTGGTTCAAGATTCTACGGATAATTGATTGATTCGGAAATTTTGTGCGTGGATTCTTGTTGTTTGGTGGTTTTCTTTTCCTTCATATGGGTAGCTTGCGTTGGCTGAAATTTTTGCTGATGATACTTAGTCCGGATTTAGACTTTTGCATCACTTCAAGAAAGCATCTTGTTTGCACAAATTTTTAGACTGAATAACCGATCTGACTTCTAAAAACAAAAGGACTGAATACCTAATTTGATTGTTAATTATGAAAACAAATGATTTAAATGAAATACGACGCAGAAACTGAAAAATAAATTCCTAGATATGATTACTGTATTGATACAATCAGGAGGAATTAAAATAAGTTTAAAAAATAAAATAAAAAGTTACTGAATGAGAATGAAGTAAAATGCGTGGAAATAGACTGAAATGACGAGAACATTTAGACTAGAGATACTGAGATTTCGTAGAGTGTTTGCAAGTGTCGTTGAGTTGTTTGTCCTTAGGATTGATCCCTTCTTTTTGTTTTATCTCACTCGCTTGCCGTTGCTCTCCCTGCTCCCTGCTCCCTGCTCCCTGCTTTATATTCTCTGATCTAATTTTCTCTTCACTGTCATTTTACTTGGTCTACACACCATGTACCAATTATTTGGGTCAAAATGAATTTAGCTCATCTAATCAATATCGTCAACATTTCACGGGCTTGCCATATTTTTATTTTTTAGCACAAACACGTATATAAATGGTTTTTTTACATGACTATAATTTTTATTTTGCATTTGAAGGAAAATATTTTCTTAAGAGTTCGTCTTGACCAAACCTCAGATCGTAATATATTCTTGAATTTCTTGGTATTTTTATTAGACATTGTGAATTATTATATTCTGTTGAGCTTTATTAATTTTGGAATAGTACTAGATAATCTGGGCCATTCTAAGTTCTATCTTTTTAGTGGCTTTTGCCAGTTCAACTTATGAATGAATTCTGAAGATTGCATAAAAAAAAAAAACAAAACAAAGCCTTCATTCCATAGGTTAATGGCTCCTTGTCGTTTTTGTGGGATAGTAGTCATGAATGTATGCATGAATGACTGCTCTGTCTACCTTTTTTCTAAATCCATTACTTTATGAATACACTAATCTCTTCTTACCACTATATAGTTTTCAATTAGGCTTCATGCATTGGGTGTTGAAGTTAATATCTATTTATCCACGGACTATTTAAATATTGTTTATAACGTTTTTCTCTGCAGTTTGTGGAAGCGATTATAGGAATTCAAGCCAGTCCTCAGGTACACTCACGCCTTGGCGCTTCCATCCTTTGGTGATAGAATCTTGGGTATTTTGGGGCTTTTTCTCATCACTTCTTAATTTTTTCTTAATTTTTTTGGTTCTACTATCCTTTTGCTTTGGTATTTCTACGCATGCATCTTTTTTATTACTACCATGTACCATTGAAACATAGCTACTGGTCAATTTTTGTGTAAATGCCAATGCCTATAATATACATAATCTTTTTTTACAGTACCCTGAAGACGCACCAGATATTTCTGTTGTTTATTGCAAGGGTCTTGATGAACAGAGGCAAAAACATTTGATATCTAGCCTCCGCGACAGAGCTCTTGAACTTGTTTCCTGCCTTATGCTCATCACTCTTTGTGAGGTACCCAAGTCTGGCATTTTGGTGTAATTTTTTATGTTTTTTTTCTAAATGAGATGGTACTGGGCAGGGGTTTCTATGTGCGTGGACATAGTTTCCCTGTGGTAATGTTTAAAGGCAAAAAAATTAGTAGTTTCCTTGCCCTTATTTCGATTTTATTACCCCTTTACTGCCCCATTTTTCACCTTAGGTTTTTAAATACCGAGTGAATTCATCTAAGCGTTTCGTAATCTTGATTGCTGCATGTTATTTTAGGAAGCTGCAGAGATGCTCTCTAGTATGAATCACCCTGATGGAAGCTGCCCATTATGTTTATGTCCAATAGTTGATGAAAATGTGGGGAACAATTCACGACCCTTTATGAAGTTAATGTCTTGCTTTCATTGCTTTCATTGGTAAGTATAGTTATATGCTGCAGTGGCACCTCTATAATTACGAATATATCCACGTCAGCAAAGAAGGGGATTTTGATATTGTTACTTACGTAGTCATCATAATCCTGAGTACTCTGACTGGCCAGCGGGAGCTAATGAATTGTGCTTTTCAAAGTATGTTTAGAACAAAGTTAATGATCCTGCAATTGCTTGAGTTATTAATTAAAATGTCAACTGTTACAGTGATTGCTTCATTCAATGGTGGAATTGGATCCTGACTCAAAGTGAAATGGGTGTTGCCAATTCATCTCGTGCTTCAAAATCTTCCGGAAGTATGCAAGACCAATTAGGTGTGTTGTCATGCGCTAAGTGGCCCGAAGGAATATTTTGGTTTATGTTTAGTCTGGTCTAGGATTTCAGAGTATTGTTATTTACAGTTTTTTTTTGGGGTTTGGGGTCCATTTTTTGTCTGCTTCTATGTGGTGGTCCTTTGGTCTTCGTTGTTCTTATTGCTTTTTTCTCAAGGTTTTAATTTGTATGGACTCGGTAATGTGTATCACTCATTGAAATTTCTGACTTACTTCAATGTGCCTCAACCAGATGAATGTGAAGTTGTTTTCTTTTTTATGTTTTTACTTTTCTCTTTGGGAGGGTGTATGTTACTGACTTGGGAATATGGAATGTTAGTGGGGAGGGCCAAGATTATGAGATTCAAAATAGACCAATCAGTTATTACCCATAAAGGGAATTGAGAGATTTCGACGTGAGTATTGGGCGGAAAATAAAGGGGGGAGGGGGGATTTCTTTAATATTGGTAGTTAGGTTTTCATTCTAACTATTTTCTTTAAGAGGGTGTTTGGGGGGGATTTCTTTTCAGTTCAGGTTGATTTATGCTAGGGCAAGAGATTTTTCTCTTGTAAAGGGTCAGTTTCTTGGCTGAGTTTTCAACTCAGATTATCAATCGACTTTGTTTTACTATTAAATTATGTAATTCATGTTATTATTATGTTGTTAGAGAATTAGTTCGTAACAGTATCGGCATATGCGGGGCATTCTAAAATATTTTTGATACAGTTTGAATATTTCCAGGTTTTCATTCCGCCTGTGTTGAACACTGGTGTCATTTTTTATTGATGTCATATTATTGGTATAAATTGGTGTAGCAACCCCAATTTGTATATGATAGTAAAAGATGAACAAGCTGAAAATAAAGAAGATAACCCCAGTGATAATCTTTGTACCCTAGCACAAGCTAGTAATACTCGAGCAAAAGCCAATAAATTGAAGGCCTAACTCTAACCATTTGCCCCCTATTATATTCCCCTCGCCCCTCGCCCAAGGACTCCTTCTAGAATTCTCTTCACGACAACATAATGGCTTCGGCTCTATGTATTTGGTCCCATGACAATATCACTCTCTTGATCACTTAAAGCCCATGGACCTAAGTTCTGCCGCCCTCCTGAAAATCAGCCTTGTCCTCAAGGCTGGAGTTAGGAAGTCCTTCTGTTATGAGTTGAGCACCCTGAAAATCTGCCTTGTCCTCAAGGCTGGAGTTAGGAAGTCCTTCTGTTATGAGTTGAGCACTTTCAAGGAATGAAGCCCAGTATAACTCAGTGCATCCCATCCTCTCAAGACAGTTTATACTCCACGAATTTTCAGTAATTGGCTTCATTGTCAATACATCTGTTTCTCCATGTTCTGTATCAATCCAACCAAAAAAACTATCATCCTTCTTCCAACTATTTTTTCCATGTAATTCACTGATCAGTGGCATTTCCCATAAACAAGCATAGTTTTGATTTCCAAAGTTACTCTCAGCATCACTAGCTATGTTGCCTAGTGTCATTTTTTTGGGCCATATTTAAGCCCCAGGCAGTATAACCAACAAACTTCATTTCTTTACATGTTGCTTCAGCCACTGAAATTTCCCCAATTATTTGCCCTGTCACATCTTTTGAAAGCCAATAACCAGGCATCTCTCCTTTCCTCACAACCCTCAGTGGAGGAAGCACCTTAAATAGAAATACTATTACCATGAAAGGTTGTGCGCTGCCATGTTCGCCATCATCCATAATCACATCAATAAGGATTCTTGCATCTGCACCAATGCATAGATCCTTACATCCGACATAAAAAAATTCAGACTGAGAATTAAGGTCTCCATTACCCAAACACCCCACGATAGACACCTCCACAAGTCCCAGCAGTGTTTTTTTTCCCTATCATCAACAATCTCCAATCTATTTCCCCATTTATGTACTTTGTTTTTTCAGCTGATTGTGTCCCCGTGAAACAGACCAAAAGAGTTGGAGTCCAGAGTGCAAAATCAACACCAACTCTAAGAAAAATTGTGTTTTTATCCAATTCTGCTTCAAAGACTACAAAACTTGATAAATCCCACAGTTCCCAAGTGTCATCATCGTACAAAACATATCAACAAGAAATAGGCTCTTTGCCTTCCTCGAATTCAAGGGGGTAGCTTGAGCAAATTAAAAATGCATCTTGTTGTGCTGACCCACAATGAGTCCTTTGCAACAGCCGCTTCCCAGCTTTGTTCGACTCGTGCTTTTTCATGTCCTGCCCAGATTGTTACTCTAAGCAATAGGTAAATACGCTTGCCTTGTGAATATTGCCCCCTCTCCCAAGGCACTCCTAGAATTTTCTTCACGACACATAATGGCTTCGGCCCATGACAATATCACTCTCTTGATCACTTAAAGCCCATGCACCCAGGTTCCTAACAATGCAGAGATACTGGAGAAAGTATGATTTATTGCTCGGTAGATTTCATGTTTGTGATCAATTCTAAAAAAGATTGCCATGATGCGGGGCGTTACGGTATTTAACCTTCCTCCATATGGTTGCGTGGTTTAGTCTCTTGACTGCTGTTACTGAAATGGCAGGCCTCCTCTTTTTCCATTACATATTTCGTTTGTGTAAAAAGGAGAAAACTAAAATAAAAATGAAGATAGAATGTGTACCATTAGTCTAGAGGGTTTTAAATCATTTTTAGGTGTCCAAGTCTCTCTTCTATCACGCATGCGAAGGTTTCTTTCTACACCGTAGTCTAAAATTGTCATGATACTGAAGTGCGAATTCAGAAGTTGCCTTTGCATTTCTCGGTCAAGCTTAGCGTAGAAAATTCCTATCAATACCCCACATTTCCATATGCAGGTGCACTATAAATTTACAGTACTTGTATGTAAAATATTTTAAATTTTGCATTGGCATAGTGGATGAGTTGAATGAGTATATACGATACAGGTTTACGTAGTCTGCATTCTGTATGTAGATTCTGATTCTGTCCATGTTTGCTATTGTTTTGACGTCGAAAGATATAACTGTTTGGCCTAATTGGAATTATTTGCATTTGTTTGCCAACTTTTTGGGTATAATATTTTTACTGTGAGACTAGTTGCCAGAAGAATTCGTGAAAACAACCAAAAAATAAACTTGATATAGTTGGGGAAAATCTTGAATTTTACATTGCCTGAATTGAAATGATTTTCAAGTTCTGTGAACTTGACTATGATTTCATGAACGTGATGTAATTTGACACCATACTGTCTGGGGCTGTAATTGCATACTGTAGGTTGTGATTAGTTCATACTATGTAGGGGATTTTGAGTTGAGTTGATGCTTACCTTTGGCTGTCTTAGAATCATGACACAGTCACCATAACATTTTAATGGCACGACACGACACCACAACTCTGTACTTTGTCAACTTTTTTCTTGTCGGCTTAACTTGTCATTCTCTTCTTTGTTTTCGTTTTCACTTTTCGGCCACTTTAGTATTTCAGTAATCCTTTATTCTGTCTTTGTGTGTTCTCCAAGTTCAATCACACTTGTACCAACCTTAATTTTATATGTATTGTGACACTTGATGCATTCGTCAGTTAGGCTGGTTAAAGAAAGAGCAGGATATCGCGTTTCACACCCCCTTTTTTGTGCTGGAATTGAGTGATTTTGTTCCTTTCTCTAACCCTATGAGTTTGAATCCCTTTATTTCTGGCCTTTGAATTCTACTAGTTGGAGTTATCTGATATTTTGTTTTTACTCAATTCCTGATGCATATATTTATGTTGTGAAGGCATGCACGAAATGACAGGAGAAAGTACGGGTAAGTGCCCTGTCTGCCGGGAAGTTTTTCTCACCAAGGATATTGAACATGTGCTTGATAATCTCGGGAGTACTACACATTTGGTATGTCAATTAGGCGCTCGGAATAGTTTTTCATTTTTACATTCTTTGTTGTTTATTATTATATTTTTAATTTTATTTATTCTGAGAAAGTGATGGTAATTTTATCCATTGCGCATTGTATCTAGATTGTGTTGTTATTTGTTGCTGCAAACACGAAGCGTAATACTTTTGTCCAGTTTAACCAATAAATAACATTGTTTGATTTCTTTGGAACAAAATGTTTTATAACAAAATCAAAGTATGAAGGCTATTGTTTCTTTCGCTGTCCTATATTTGAGACAAATTTCAAACAGATTGCCCATTGTATTTTAGTGTACGCAACAAAGTTCGATTGTGTTTTGTCAATTGTAGGATTCCGATGAAAATGAAGTTGACAAGGATTTTCTTCAGTCTGATTCTGAGAACCTCAGGAGACAGAAATTTGAGGCTGTTTTGAAACTTCAGCAAGAAAATAGTGGCTTGATAGAGCCAAAGAACCTTGAGGTCTTATTGCCCGGTATGTTTCTTCCCCAGTCAGTTTTGTTAGATTCGACGGAGTCCGACATGGTACCCAATGAATCGCTAAACGAAGAAGTCGTAGTCGAATCCGGGACGAATCCGAGCAGCTCCTTCAACAGGCATGGCTCCAAGAAGCAAAGCAAATCCAACCCAAAGAAGCACCGGCCCCAAAATTCAAGAAAACAATTCAGGCAGTGGATTGTAAAGGACCATAGTTGAAAATTAAGCCATCGTTGATTTCTTATCTCTCATTTTTTTTGATACATATATCTTGATATACAAGCACAATCCAATTTTTCTTTCACTTCTTGCATTTATGATAATCCAAGAGTATCTAGGATCATAGCTTTCTTTCACTTCTTGCATTTATGATAATCCAAGAGTATCTAGTATTTATGAAGACAGAGAGATATACTTAAGCTCAATCTTTGCTGTAAATAAATTTTATTTTATTTACAAGCTATGATCCTAAAATAATATCTATGTTTTAATATATATATATATATGCATAACGTACAAATTAGTATTATTCATAATACTTGTAGAACCTTATCATTAAACAAACATATCTCCACCTAATTGTAGAGATATACTAAAAGAGTTCAATTTTAAAACAGGTAATATAATATATTTAGTTAATATAAAATGAGTTGATATCTCGTGACATAGGTCAAATTTATCCATATTTAAAAAAAGAGTAAATCTTTTGTGAGACGGTCTCACGGATTTTTATCCGTGAGACGGGTCAACCCTACTCATATTTACAATAAAAAATAGACAAACATTCCTATGAGACGGTCTCAAGGGTCATTTCTTTGAGACGGGTCTCTTGTATGAGTTATCCATTAAAAAGTATTACATTTTATGTCAAAATTATTACTTATTATTATAAATATGGGTAGGGTTGATCCGTCTCATGAATGAGACCGTCTCACAAGAGTGTTACTCTAAGAAATAATACCTTTGACATAAAAAATAATACTTTTTTTTATAGGTGACCAAAATAGAAGACCAGTCTCACAAAATTGACCCGTGAGACCATCTCATATGAGTTTTTGTCTTAAAATAAAGAGTTATATTTTTGAGATAAAAAGTATTACATTATCATGAGTATTCCGATTAAGAGATCCGTCTCACAACCGTCCAGGGACGGATCTAGGAATTAGAGTTGGGGTGGACTTGAACTTAATCAATAAATTATATGTTATAAAAAAGTCATTACATTGTACTACTCACAAAAAATAGAAAAATCGTGTTTTTGGTCCGATATGTTTGTCTTTATGATTTTGATCCTCTATATCAAATTTCAATTTTAGTCCGATATCTTTGTTTTTTTTTTTGAAAACTTTCATCTTTTTTCCGACTTGGCTCTGACATGAAAACAATGCAATATTGGTATGACACTGGAGTGTATAGTGCTACATTAGAATTTTCAATAAAAAAAGACTAGAATTATCAAAAAAAATTGCGTCTAAAACTGAAATTTGATAATATAGAGAATCAAAATCATAAAATGACAAATTTGTAGAACCAAAATGTAATTTTTCTCCCAAAAATGAAGTTGTGCACTAGAATTAAGAATATGGGCTAGGCTTCCGGTGTAAAAAGTAAGTTTATTGGATTAAGTAAAAAAAACTTAGATATATAATAAAAAAAAATTGGAGTGGGCTACAGCCTAAGACTTACCTAAGCTAGATCCGTTCTTGCAACCGTCTCACCAAAACTTGTGTAATAAAATTAAACGCGTAGGCCAATAGGTCGTTTTTGGAAATCCTTTAATCGGAAAGTGTAATAAATGGTTGCTGCAAATATATTGCTGTTAGGATTTGATGGTATCTGTCCCCAGAAAGTGTTGCATATATCCAAAAATAAATTTGAATGTCAAAGTTAATGCTGGGTTCCTGTTCCAGCTAACCCATTATAAAATTTGATGGACGTTGTTATATTCGTACATTTGCATTCAATTGCTTGGTTTCAATAAGAGGTTGGCGCATGTTCGATCGTCCCACCAAGTGGCGTGGACTTGTTTGTCGTATGCTTGCTTATGGAAAATGATGCAACGAGTGGAGGCGACCATGGACGTGTTATTAATCCACAAGATGTTCTGTTGAAGCAGAATAAAAACAGAACAGAAATAATAAGCAATCTTCTTAGGTCGAGTCGTGCAAGCAAAACTCTAGCTACGTCGTCCCCAGGATAAAACAGCCCAGAATCTCCTCTGTTTCGGACTTTCTTTGCACGCAAGGAAACCGACAAACTCACACCCTGCTCACTTTTCGATTTGTGCTTCGAATTCGGAAAAAAAAAAAGAAACTTCCTTCTTTTTTTAAACCAAAAGGAAAACTCACACTTTTTTCAAGCATGATTTATATATATATATAGAAAATGAAAGTGCATAAAATAAAAGACACAAAGATTGGCAGAAGGTTGCACCATTTACAATATCTCCATTTTTTTCCAACCGTTGGAAGTTTTTTTTTTTTTTCAAAATTCAAAATACAACAATCCCCCACTTGAATTTTTCCAGAAGGAATAAGAGTTTTTTCATCGAGCTCATCTAAAACATATAAGACCATGCATAAGCAAAGGTGTTAATCAACTTGAACCTTTACGTAGTGTGAACAATTCAGATTTCACTAGAGTGACTCATAGTCTTGAACTCTATCTCTAAAAACATCCCACGCACAATCTTTTCAAGGTGAAGTTCGAAGCCCGTGCTTTACGGCCCTGCACGAAAATCCCAGTTTAGTGAATGATCTAAAGAATTTGCCCATAATCCTCATAGGAAGCGGCCACACTTCCACATTCACATAGGTGAGTCTATCAAGAGTATTCCTGAAGCTAGATACTCCACTCAACAAGAGATATAGAACTCATTAAGAGTCTCAACCGTTTCTCACTTCAGAAATTTTCATGTTTTCACTGTACAATTCTTGGAATGCATCACTTACAATACATAAACATGATTCTTCTTCATATCACTAAATGACTTGTTTTTACCAATTGAACCTATTTCTTGGGATCTCCAGTCTATAGATTTGGTTGTCATCATGTGTGACTTATCAAACTACGGGCATTAGTTCCATTCCTTTCGAAGTTCGGAAAATCTTCTCTCGAGCTAATCTTTTTGTCAAGGGATCAGCTAAGTTCTCATTAGTACGCACATGATCTACTCTTATAGCACCAGTTGAGATATACTCCCTTACTGTGCTATGCTTACGACGTATTTTTCGTCTCTTACCATTATAGTAACGGTTCTGAACTTTTGCAATAGCCGCGGTACTATCGCAATGGATCAAGACGGCTGGTATCGGTTTCTCCCATAAGGGAATTTCAGAAAGAAAATTCCTTATCCAACTTGCTTCTTCACTAGCCGAAGCTAGTGCTATCATTTCTGACTCCATAGTAGATTGAGCCAAAATAGTCTGTTTATTAGATTTCCATGAAACAGCACCACTCGCTATACAAAATATGTACCCACTCATTGCTTTGGAGTCATCTGAAAGGGTGTTCCAATCAGCATCACTATATCCTTCAAGAACAGCAGGAAACTTCTGAAAATGTAATCCAAGATTCATGGTCCTATTAAGATATCTCATAACTCTTAGGACAGCATGCCAATGTTCATTACTAGGTCTACTGGTAAATCTGCACAATAATCCTACGGCATATGATATGTCGGGTCTAGTGCAATCAGCGGCATATTATAAACTACCAATGATGCTCGCATACTCAGATTGTCTAACACTGTCACCAATGTTCTTGAACAACTTTATACTAGAATCATAAGGTGTGCATGCTAGTTTATATTCATAGTAATTGTATTTGTTTAGAATCTTTTCAATGTAATGAGATTGATCCAAAGAAATTTCATTTTCTGACCTAGTTACTTTTATACCAAGAATCACACTTGCTTCTCCCAAATCTTTCATGTCAAAGTTAGCACATAACATTGATTTTACATTATTAATAACATGGATATTCGAACCAAATATAAGCAAATCATTCACATAAAGACATAAAATAGTGCAAAGATCATGTTTTAACTTACAATATATACACTTGTCACTTTCATTTACTTTAAAACCATGTGAGATGACAAGATTATCAAATTTTTCATGTAATTGTTTGGGAGCTTATTTCAAACCATATAGTGATTTATTTAATTTACAAACTTTTGTTTCTTGTCCCGTTATAACAAAATCTTCTGGTTGATCCATGTAAATTTCTTCTTCCAATTCACCATTCAAAAATGTAGTCTTTACATTCATTTGATGCACTACTAGATCATATATTGCAGCTAGAGAAAACAACACACGAATAGATGTAATTCTAGTTACTGGTGAAAATGTGTCAAAGGAATCTATGTTTTCTCTTTGCATATATCCTTTCGCAACTAGACGTGCTTTATATTTTTCAATAGTTCCATCGGGTTTAAGTTTTCTTTTCAATATCCATTTACAACCTATCGTTTTACATCCTGGTGGCAAGTCAACTAATTTCAAAGTTCTGTTAGCCTCAAGAGATTCTAGTTCATCATTAACAGCTTCTTCCCAAAGGTTAGCATCTATAGAGGTCAAAGCATCTTTGAGAGTTTTAGGATCATCTTCTAGATTAAATGCATAAAAATCAGAACCATAATTTCTTTGAATTCGTGTTCGTTTACTAATTCTAAATTCAGATTCTAATTTATCAAGATTTTCGTTACCTTTTTGCATAGATATATCATTAGGAATTGAACCTCCACTATTCTTAAATTTAAATGGAAATTTATTTTCATAAAATTCAGCATCATTAGATTCAATAATTACGTGTGCATCCAAATCATAAAATCTATAAGCTTTACTATTTTCAGCATATCCAAGAAAAATACATTTATATGCTCTACTTGCTAATTTATTTCTTTTAGGATCGGGAATGCGCACATAAGCCAAGCAACCCCAAGTTCTAAAATAGGACACATTTGGTTTCTTATTTCTAAGGAGCTCATAGGGAGAATTTTTACGTTTTGATTTGGGAACTCTATTTAGCACATAACATACTGTTAACAGAATTTCTCCCCACCAATATGAAGCAGCACCAGAATTGAGAAAGGTAGCAACAATTAATTCAGTAAATGTTCTATTTTTCCGTTCAGCCTTTCCATTCATTTCGGGTGAATATGGTGCTGTTTTTTCATGAATGATTCCACATGTTTTATAATATTCGACAAACATATTAGAGTCATACTCGGTCCCTCTATCACTTCAAAGTCTCTTTATTTTCCTACCAAATTGATTTTCGATTTCAGTAGTAAATAATTTAAACATGTCTAACACTTCACTTTTATTTTTCATTAAATATACAAATGTATAGTCCGAACAATCATCATAAAACGTGATAAAATAACATTTTCCATTTCTAGTCAAAACACCGTCAAATTCACAAATATCAGAGTGTACTAAATCAAGAGGCTCGATTTCTCTAATTACCGATTTATGTGGAGTTTTGGTAATTTTAGCTTGACTACAGTATTCACATTTTCCAAAATCATTCAAAGATAATTTTGGAATAAGTCCTAAATTGCTCATATTTTTAATGATACGCTTATTTACATGACAGAGTCTAGCATGCCAAGTATTGAAAGAACACGTCATGTAAATAGAAGATACACTTTTATTGGCATCAATGTTTAATTTAAACATACCATCTACTGCATAACCTTTACCAAAAAATACATTATTTTTAGTTAAAGTAAACAAATCAGCACCAAATGTCATAGTAAATCCAGCCTTATTGAGGAGGTATCCCGAGACCAAATTCTTTCTCATCTCTGGAGTATGTAACACATCTTTAAGAATAATAGTTCTTCCAGAGGTAAACTTAATTTCCACCTCTCCAATTCTAGCAACATTTGTTGCGTGAGAATCTCCCAGCAATACTTTCTTATCTTCTATCTCGGAATAGGATTTAAATAATATACGGTTATAGCACACGTGGCATGAAGCACCCGTGTCTACCCACCACCCTTCGGCACCACCAACAATGTTAACTTCAGAAATCATGGCTACTAGTTGTTCCTCGATTAAGTTCACCTGTGGTGCAGGACGATTCTTGTTTCGACAGTTGCGAGCTGTTGTGAAAAATTACTCGTAAGCATACGAGTGTCAAGTTTTAGTAAAGTGAAAAATAGAGTGTCGATCCCACAGGGAATAATTTGAAAATATTCAATACTTGCAATTAAAATAGTATTAATTTTATTTAGAAAATTAAACTTTAGAAGGGTAATGACAAAGTAAATAAATATAGAAACTTGAAAAGCGCGCACAAACACAATCCTGTAAAGATTATCAATCAAAGGAAAATAGTCTAGAGGTTTGATTTCACCTGGTCTCAACAATATTCAATCTCAATCAATCTATTTTCATGAATTCATTTAAATTAATAACCAAGAACACATAGATTATACTATTTTCCTCTCCCGAGTATCAAATAGAATGTATCAATTACAGATCGATTTCAATATCCCTATAAAAAATCTACTTGTAATGATATGTGTGAAACAATGTTCTTTTTAAGTTCTATTAAAGTTATAAGCTCTCCCGAGTCATATAAACAATTAAAAATGTAAATTCTATTGATCCTATTCTAAATCCCCTCTCCCGAGTGCCGGATTTTGAATAAATATGACAAATCAATTTATGGCCAGTAAATTGAAAAGACTATCAAACCTAGAATTACAATTAATTTAGAAGAATTCTATTCATAAAAATCAACCATTCATAAATATGTCTTGACCAGGCTACATCGACCTCTAGACTTAAAAAGTTTAGTTCATAATAAAATTCATAGCAATATAAATCATGTTCAGAAATTCAAACATAATTCAATCTCAAAAGAAATAAATAAAGTAAAGATAACAAATCCGAAGTCTTTCTTCCGTGTCCGGTTGAAAAGTCTTCGTCTTCTTTCCAAGCAACTCCAAATCTCGATCGAAACTTTAACAACTTTTCTCTCAAGATTATTTTTGTGTAGTGGCCGCTTCTTCCCTCTCATTAGGTCTGAAAAAACCCTTAAATATACCCTTAAGATTCGTCCAAACACCTTCCAAAAGTATCCAAAAATTCCCAAAATTAAACACAGCACTTCGTAATACAGACTACGACGCGCGGACGCACCACAAGAGAGGCGGGTGCGCATAGCTTCCTGTCTCAGACATTTAATAACTTGACTTCATGCGCGGGCGCACCACACCAAGCGCGGGAGCGCATAGCTTCCTGTAGAAAAATTGTTGAGTTTCACTTCAGTTGACGCGCGGGCGTACCACGACAGGCGCGGACGCGCATAGTCGTCTGTCCAGGTTTCTTCAAACTACGAACCATCTTCGCTTGCTTCGCTCTTTACTTGACTTCTATTATTTCTTCTATCATACATTCATTATTTCCTGTAATTCCTGATATCCAACAAAAACAACAACAACTTCCACATAATACAGCTCGAAACCAAGCAATTATCCAATAATATCAACACAAATTACGTACACAAAAGACACTTATCACGAGCCAAGTGACCAGGCTTGTTACAATTGTAACATCTGAATGAATCATCCTTCGAAGGGGGTCTTTGTCCAGATGGAGTATTGTTGCGGTTCATGTTGCAACGATACTTATTTTGATTCTTCATATTTTTCTTATTTGGTTTTAAAACAGCACCGTAAGGTTTCTTGTTTGTATTGTTATTGTTAACAACAAATACATCCTCATTTTGGTCTTGTTTACGGGCTTCCTCCTCAATTCGAAGGCGAGTTATCAAACTTTCTAATGAGAATTCTTTTGTTTTGTGCCTAAGATTGTTTTTAAAATCTTTCCAACTTGGGGGTAATTTGTCTATCATAACAACAATTTGAAATTGTTCATCCAAAATCACACCTTCGGAGAGAATTTCATGGGCTATCTTTTGGAGTTCATGATATTGTACCTCGACCGATCTGTCATCCGTCATTTGAAATTTGAGATAGCGGCATACCGCATATTTCTTAGATCCAGCCTCCTCGGTGTCATACTTTCTTTGAAGTGCTGCCCAAATCTCCTTAGCAGATTTGTCGGAGTTGTAGTAGTCATACAAGTCATCGCATAAACCATTCAAAATATAGTTTTTGCAAAGGAAATCATTTTTTGTCCAAGTTTCCATCTCTTTTTTCTGATCATCTGTAGAAGAGTCTGGTAGAATGGGCTTTTCACTTTCAAGGACAGATGCAACCTTTTTGGTGGTTAAATAGAATAACATTTTATGTTTCCATCTTTTGAAGTGTAGGCCTTCTAATCGAAAGGGTTTATTGATATCAGCATGTGAAGGATCAACAACGGTAGTCATGGCAGAAGAAGACGTCTTAAAATTGTTGAAGCAGAATAAAAACAGAACATAAATAATAAGCAATCTTCTTGGGTCAAGTCGCGGACAATGTCGCTTTCTTTAAGACGTTTCGCGGCTCTGCCCAATATCGTGCAAGCAAAACTCTAGCCACGTCATCCCCAGGATAAAACAACTCAGAATCTCCTTTGTTTCGGACTTCCTTTGCACGCAAGGAAACCGACAAACTCACACCCTGCTCACTCTTCGATTTGTGCTTCGAATTCGGAAAAAACAAAGAAACTTCCTTCTTCTTTTTTTTAAACCAGAAAGAAAACTCACACTTTTTTCAAGCATGATTTATATATATATATATATAGAAAATGAAAGTGCATAAAATAAAAGCCACAAAGATTGGCAGAAGGTTGCACCATTTACAATATCTCCCTTTTTTCTCAACCGTTGGAAGTTTTTTTTTTTCTTTTCAAAATTCAAAATACAACATGTTCATATGAAAAGTTCAATAACATGCATACATCCACGATATCATATATATACGCGCGTGCGCCCACGTTTTCTTCTATTAATTGATAGAAGAACGCTATTTATCATAAAATGTCTTATGGTTTCATTTTTGTTGCAATATTCTCGCTTGATCTTAACTTCACCTGTATTATGTTTCGATATCCCGTGATTTCAAATCTGTTCAGACCTTTTTTTTGCTGAATGAAATAGATTGGTTGAAATTAGGCACGTTTTGATTATTTCAACGAATTCTCAATTCCATTGACAAATAGTACAATCAGATTTGTTTGCCAATTTAATAGTAAATTAATTAGAAAATTTTGTGAATGAAAAGTTCAAAAGTGTTTCAATAATAATAATAATTAATATATAAAAAATAAAATGAATATTTTGAAAATATTTTTTTTGATGTAAGATTTGGTGTAAATAGATTAAACATGGATATTGTATTTGGTGCAGAAGTTGCACTATTTTGGTGCAAAACTTGCACCAAAATTTTGTTAGTGGTTGGAGATGCCCATAGCTACATTCCAAGACACCATCGAAATTTGCAAAATTGTCGGCAGAAGTCTAATTTAATATTCTAAATCTTTGTCTTTCTATAATTAGTTCTTATGAGTTATAAATAGAAAACCTACTTTGGGCCCTGCCCAATTGCTCATATCCGAGAATCTCAATTTAGAAGGCCCACAACCAATAAAGTGTTATTATTATGTTGGACCCAATAGCAAACCACTTGTGAAGCCCATGGTGTTGGCTCGACAAATAAATAGTCAACTCAATACGTCATAATCTGATGGAAACGTCATATATTTAAATAAAAACAATTCTATCATATTTAACACTAGCGTATTTCCGTTCCAAAAAAAAAAAATAAAACACTAGCGTCTTTGTCCATTAAAAAAAAAACACACACACACACTAGCGTCTTTTCACAAGTAATACGCGTGCATATCTAGTTTGTATTTTAAATTATTATATTTTGTGGGGCTAATTGCATTCACACCCCCTGTGAAAAGTCTAAAAGACATAAAACATCATGTATAAAATTAATAGTATGTTAGACCCTATGTTTTAAAAAAATTAGCATAAAAATCCCTATGAGAGAGTATAAATGTTCCCGAGTTTGTATAACATAGGGGTGAAATGTGCTACATTTTAAAAAATTGAGGGATGCATTAGCCTATTAATATTTCTTAGGGGGTTTTATGCCTTTTAGACTTTTCACAGGGGGTGTGAATGCAATTAACCATATTTTGTGAGATGAAAAATTAATTGAAAAAAACTTGATTTTTATTTCAAAATATAAAATAAATCGTCCAAGTTATGAAAAAATTAATTGATAATATATAAATTAATGATATTTAATAAGAATAAATTTGGATTAATGATAATTAATAAGAATAAATATAAAAGTTCACATAAATATACCAAAAATATACCCGCTTGCTTTATTATATAGTAATAGATATTTAAATTAATTAATGGGCATATACGGACTACGGTAACTTCTGTGCGAAATTATTGTATTTTTGGATAATTATATAATTAAGTACAAATGAAAGTGGTAAATGCAATTTTTAAGTGAATATAACAAAACAATCTTTCTAAAGTCTCCCACTTTATAATATAATAATAATAATAATAATAATAATAATAATAATAATAATAATAATAATAGATATTTATTAATTCAATTAATTCAATATAGAACTAAATTATTTTTTCTTTAATTTCTAGGAAATGAAATTCTTAGAAGTCAAGGTTTACATGGATCAATTTCAATATAAAACGTAATTAATTTTTACAAATAATTTACTAAGTCGGATGGACCTTTTAATAAAAGTTGGTTAAAGAGTATTTTTCGAAAGGGTTAAACTAATAATTAAGCTGAGAATCTGATTATCCATTGAACAAAATAATATCCAGCTCAACTCTGACTCGACTCGATTCGATTCGATTTATACACATGCTCAATTGTTCGTAATAAAGTTAATGATAGGTTTTAAAGCAAATAAAATTCCAATAATTCCCATCAAGAAAAGAACTCTCGAATAATGGATTCTATGATATGAAACTATATTGTTGTGAACCCAAATTAGTAATAGTAACAATTTAGCTTTTCTAAATCTCGTGTATAAAAATAATGATAACAATAACAATAAAATCTCTCCGGTCGATGGATATTTATTTGAAAGTTTTTCAAGAATTGAAAGTGTTTTAAGTTCATGCATCAGCTTGTACCTAGCTAGCTAGACAATATTTATTCTTACCTCCTTAGTGATAACAAAGCGACGCACTTTGTGAAAAAGAACCCTTTGCTGGGATAATTGGGCTAATCTTTTTCAATCACTCAGTCCCACTCACCATCCTAACTTTTCTTAGATATTTTTTTCTTCACAAAATTAACTCAATCATTGACGATATAATTAAAATCTATGTGTTTATATATATATATAAATTATAATGTAAGTTTCTTGTGTTAATTGATTGTATGGAAGTGATTTGTAAGTTAAATTTTTCCAATCTTCCTATGATGTTAACCGAGTCCATTTGATTATTTGGATGTATAGCCGGTTCCAAGGGATTGCCTCAGCCTCCTGACCTCTCTACGGGCTACGGGGCCACAATTTTTCAAAAATATTTTTTATTTTTTGTTTTGTTTTTTTTACATTTAAAATCTTAGGTGACTTTCTCAATTATTTTGTTGAAAATTTAAAACTGTAGTAATTTTTTGTATTTTTTTGTCTTCATTTCTTTGCGTGAAAAACCCCTCTTTTTTTTTGAAAACAAAAAAAAAACTCTCTTCCACGTTAAATTGCTAAACTCAAGTGGTTTAGGTTTTTCAAATTGGGTCAATTGTCTGTCTTTATTTATTTATTTATTTATTATTATTATTATTATTATTATTATTATTATTATTATTATTATTATGATTATGATTTTATTATCTACATGTGTAGTACAATATTACGGTTGATGTCTTTATTTTTTTTTTATTGATTTGGTTTTTGGACTCCAAGATCCTTGCATCTATTAGTATTTAAATTATAAATTATAGTTGTTTTGTTAGATTTGTTTTGTGACAAAAATAAATAATTATTTATGCTTCTTTAATTTGATTAGTTTTATTTGTTGTTAAGAAATGAATTTCGACCTAACTCAACCCCAAAAACTGACTCAAGGAAGGAGAGTTGTCTTTATCTATATAAAAAACTCTCATGAACTTTATCCTACCGTGTGAGACATATTTCAACATCTGTTTATATTATGCATTGACTCATCTATAACTCATGAGATCAGAGAATTCATTGAGTTCTGTTTTAGTTTTAGTTTTTTCATTTTCTCTTCCAATGCAATCATTTATGTCATTATTTTTAGTTGACATTTTCTCCTGAAAATTAACCTAGGACCTCTAATTTTTTTTGGAGATAATCGTGTAATTGGATGGATTCAAATGTTTCTAAATTGAAGATAAGTGGTGACCCTACCCGTATCATCTACTTGACAAAACTATTAGCATGCAATTAACTTAACAAAAGCGCAACCAGATAAAAATGTGGATGTTACGAGAACCCAAATTTCAGTCAAGAAATAAATTTAGTTGAGGTTCAATTTCAATGAGGGCTGAAATTCAGTAGAATTCCGAAATTCAGTTGCCGAAGTTTGGTCGAGCTCAAATTCTGTTGAGCTAAGTCAGCAGACAAAATTCAGTCGATCTAAAGCTACTGCTCTAGCTAGATTTGTAATTGACACATTAACTCGAATTCATGACAAATAATGACATTAAATAGGGAGCCTAACAGTCATATTTTTAGCACTAACATTTCTGATTAAGAGTTACACAATATTATGAGGATATACACACAAAAATTCGAGTGAGATAATTCAGTTGAGCGACCAGTTGAGCATCGAGTCGATCTTTAGTCGATCAAGAACAAGCAAAATTCAAGCACAACCAAAATTTCTTTTAGCAATAAGTGGGCTTTCGGTTTTAAAGCTAATATTATTTTTTAAGTTATGTTCCAGCATGTATGACCTGCTTTCAAAGCTTGAATTTATGAAATTTGTAATTTTGATGCATTGATGCTTGTGAACTAGTGATAGGATTACATATTCTAAACATTTTGCTATGTTATGATTCATCACCCTTTAGTGGATAAACATATAAGAGAATGATATCAGTTAGCCATGAAAATCATAAGTTAATTTGGTGCATAAACTGTTTTTTTTATTTCTGAATTATATAAGGCTTCAGTTCTATTTTGGTTTTTGTACATGTGTAAGATTTCTGTTAAAAAATGATTTTAAAAGTTGAGATAATTTCTCCTCATTTACTAAATGACAACAAAAACACTCACCCACTCAAACATCTCAGATAAGACTATGGAAGAAGTAGAAGAGGATGAGCAAAACCAATTTTGGGGCTGATGAAAACTGGACGCGAGACTACTGATATTTAGTTCCGCTTCAGTTTTATTCGTTTTAGCCGCTGCATTAGACTTTATTTCCGTTTAGTTTGTATTCAGTTAAGAATTGTAAAAACAATTCAGTGGGTATCACATATACTGAACCCGAGCAACCTGCAGGTGTCTATGGTAACACAAACTGAGCGCTAATGCTCAGTACATAAATACGAGTATACAATCTACATGATGCATGCAAGATGAAATACGAATGCTCTGGTACAGTGGGATCAAGATCTGGAAAACATGCTCAGAACGTAGGCTCCTCCACCCTCCAGTATACACACATTGCTCCGAAGATCCAGTGGGTGCCACACATACTGAACCCGATCTTGGACTATCACCGTCCTGGGTCAACTGCACACGATATCCCGTCGGTTTAGTGGGGTGTCTTAAGATCTTTGATCGTACAAAAAAATACTAGGACTGAGCGATCTTCGATCGTACTAAGAAACACTAGGGTTGAGCGACCCTAAGGCCTAGACACAATAGACTTCCTCGAAAGGATAACATGCTCAATATTGTATATCAATGTCGCATACACTATCATTAACAATATAATCAAGTATCTCATGACAAATAATAATGCAACACATAATACTGCAACATATAAACATGCATACTCAGCCGATTATCTCAGTTTGTACTTACGTACATCAAATACTGGTCTAGCAAAACAACTATCTACAGTTCAAGCCTACAAGTCAAGTGAATATTATATCACTATAATTTATATTAAAGTCTTAACAAGACCAATAGCTACTCCAAATAGTTACTAAGAGTCTAGACCTATACATTTGTCCATTGTTATCCCGCTGATGTCGAAGACCCTGACCCAAGCACAGCTTCGCTACAAGCCCGTAGCACCTTGTTATCGCCCGACCCTCGAGAATAAGGCTAAAACAATAAGAAATTTATACCGAATCACAAAACTTCACCTCCAAACACACACCACTATGAGAAGTCTCGGCCTCTATTTATAAAGCACGTTCGAAAGCTCCGATCCTATGTTCGGAAGGTCCGAACCTCTTCGGAAGGTCCAACCCTACTTCACACGTTCCGATTTTGCATGGATTTTCACGTGTTCATACACACTTGAAATTAAGGGTGAGCATTCGGTTAATTCGATCAAAAATCGAACCAAATTAACCGAATTATTATTAGGCTAACCGAACCGAACCGAATTTATGCTAAAACCGATTTAACCGAACCAAATTAAAATCGGTTAATTCGGCCGGTCACCAAATTAACCGATTTTTTTTACAAAATAAATTAAAAAATACAAAATTATATAAAATTAATTATTGAAATATGATATTTTTATTATAATAGAACACATTAAGCTTTAAAAAAAATTAAAATAACAAAAATTAAGTATAATATTAAATATAAAGTCATTAAAAAAATATTATAAATTATATGTAAATCCTAATAAAAAAATTTAAAATTTAATTATTTATAATTCGATTAACCGAATTTTTTTGGATGAAAACCGAAAACCGAACAGAAGTAACCGATTTAATCGAAATTTCCTAACACTAAAACTGAATTTTCGAATTAATCGAACCGAATTTTTGAATTCATTCGGTTCGATCGGTTAATTCGGTTTAACCGAAATAATGCTAATCCCTACTTGAAATCTCATTAGTGCATGGCTAAACCCTTCGGACGCTTTGATTTTACGTTCGGTATGTCCGAACCCATCCTTTGCTTCTGAACTCTTTTTCTTCCTCCAACTTACCATGCCTGTAGTTCGACTCTTGCGAACTACTAGGGTCCCTGGGGTTCTCTTAACTATTTTTGGGTCTCCTGAAGCTGATTTATTTATTTAATTTTCTCAATAAAAACTTCTTAATCGTGTTTAAATATTTTAACATGCTTAAATATTTTAATTATTTAAAATAAAAATCGGGTTACTACAAGATATTTTGAATCCACGTGTCAACTTTATTATTCAATTAGTAATCCATAAAAGTAAATGTTTTTTTTTTGAGTTGGTGCGTTTGTTCATACTCGGCAAAGGATGTGAACTGACAAGGGTTCATGAGAATTTCGAATGCATCACAAATATCTATTAGATACGAAAGATGAATTTTAAATTTTAGTTTGTTCCTCGTGATAAGAGAGATATATAATGAGTGATGAGTGGAATGATTATTAAGTTTAAATACATGTACCTCTAATCCATTTATATAAACACAATCGTTTATGAGAACACACATATATATATATATATATATAAAAGCAAGTATGTTACAAATTTAATATAATCTTTAAATGAAAAAAGGGCTCATACATGAAAGGGTGATTTTAGGAGTTTGTGCAAGAAAAAAGGTTCAGCGTTAAGAGTGTCACCATTTTTATAGTGTTAAAAAAGACGGGAGAAAAGCATTTTCCATTTTGTTAATGAATTCACATAAGCAATCAATCATGTATTTATGTTCGGAATATAAACAAACACAAAATTTTTGTGACATGGTATCAGTGTTTAATTTTGTGAGACATATATCATATTGATCTGATCCATGAAAAAATATTATTTTGTATAAAAAATAAAACTTTTCATTTTATATATAAGTTGATCGATCCGTCTCATGAACAAAATGAGACGCACTAAAAACAAAAATGTGCTAATAAAACGCAAAAGGCCAAAACTATAATATATACTCCAATATATACACTCTTATAACTTGTTCTCTTTTAATTTGTACTCCTAATATTGTCGTTACTTTTAATTCTTTTTTTTTTTTGAAATTTTTTATTATTTAATTTAATTTCATTATATTGAAATGGCTACATTCAATTTTTCGTGTAATTTGTACTGTCACATAATTTCTATTTTTCCTCTTTTTAAGTTATAAATGGATTCAATACAATCATACAACAGAATATAGAAGTGCTGAGTACAGACTCATAAGATTTAATCTTGGAAGCATTTTATATGCGGCGCAGGTTGTCGCATCAACGCTTTAGCACAAAAACGACATATATAATAATATTAAAATCTACACAGAAGGGGTACTATCGTCATGTCCGAAAATGGAAAATAAACCAATTTTAATTCAGTTTGCAAATCCAATTTTAATGTTTTTGCATCGAGACATCTATTAATTATCTCTAATACCGGTGATTATATATAACAACTCAAGTTTCATTTCCGGCTATCAAGTAGAATTATTATACTCAAACAATTCTCTTCTCAATAATTGTATGTCTTGCAATCCATGATAATTATTAATTATAGGATCGAATGTATTTTGTTTTACCAAAAAATATAGTTGGTGATAATAATGTAACTTCAACACTATAAACCGTAAAACAATCAGAATATCACGATTCGATCGTTCTCCTAACTAGATAAAATTACCTTCGTCAAACATTTATTTCGAATTACGATATTTTTAAAAAAAAAATTGCAGAATGACTTTCTAACATAAAATGAAAACAAAGATCTAGAAAATATTAAAATTTGGGAAGGTTCAATCTTAAATTTATGGTCAAACAAATGTCATTCACTTAAAGTTCTTCCCGAAAATAGTAAACCAAAGCTATCTCTCGTGGAAGTTCAAAAATAGCTTCAAGTTTACACAACACATACATAGCATAGCGAAAATCCTCAGATGGATCTAGGGGTGTAATCAAGTCGAGCCGAGTCGAGTAGCACACTACTGGAGCTCGAGCTCAACTCATATTTAACTACTCGAGCTCGAGCTCGAGCTCGAGCTCGATCGAGTAGTTAATTTCATACTCGAGCTCGAGCTCGAAAATTATATATAAATATATATAAATAAATAATTATATGAATAAATAAATAAATAAAATATTATATACATTATATTTCTATATATATTTATATTATATTTTATATTTATATGTGTTATCGAGTAGTTCGCGAACTTTTCGAACACATATATTTCGAGCTCGAGCTCGATTGTATGTTCTCGAGTTCGAGTTCGAGCTCGAGTCGAGTTTTGACCGAACTACTCACGAGCTACTCACGAGTAGCTCGGCTCTTTTACACCCCTAGATGGATCTAACATTATTTTAGATAAAATATTCTGGCAACAGTATACCATATCTTATACTCAATCTCGATATGTGACTCTTTACTGTTATATATTTTAAAACATTATAATTTTTTTTGAAGGTAATCAAATATTTCATTGATTAATATCTAAGTTTACAACACTACTAGCTAAACAAGTCTGAAATACACTATTCAACATAAGATGGGGAAAAAAAAGCACGGCTCGCCAACAAATGTGCTACCTGATTCTCCTCATATGCTGAATAGATTAAAAGGCAATCAAATAAAATCGAGCCCAGCCTAGACCAAAGTTCACGCTTTCGAAATTTTCTAAATGAAGTATTTTTTTTGTCCAAGTTTTTGAAGAAAAGATGTTAAATTTCTCTAGTAAATTTCATTTCTTTACGTAAAATGAAGAAAATATCATGGAAGAAGGAAAATGGAATAAAGATTTTCTATTCGAATTCGATTAAAAACGAAAATCAAAATTTGGTTTTATTTTGCCCAATTGAACTCTACCGTATATTTGATTATTTCAGTTTAAAATTCCTTATCAAGTGTCCAAATCACAGCTCTGGAAAGGAAAAAAATAAAATTAAAGGAAAAAAAGTAGCCAATCAAATCCTATCTGCTGCAGTTGAAGATGAAATTGTCTCCCCCAATTGGGAGGCTCGATTAAATTATTATTTATTATCTTTTTCACAAATTAATGAATCTGTACGGCCTGAAATTATTGCAGGGCCCAAACCGCTGTATCGGCCCTATATCTTCGGCGATTCAATAATACATACAAGCCCATTAAATGAGTATTATTTATTTTTTCATTATTTGAATAAAATTTATACAGCTAAATGTGCTTATTTGATTTTAATAGAAATATTGGATGAAATAATAACTTAATGAAGGGAAAAATCGAATTTGGTTACAATCAACATGTATGGAATAAATCACTGGAAAAACTTAACGTTATAATAAATAGTTTGATAATTTATTAATTGTTCATATACCAATTTAATTGTTTTAATCATTTTTTTAGAGTACAATAAAATTTTAATTCAAATTACAATCATATAAAGTAGTTGCCCGCACTAAAGACGAGACTTGAGCGTAGACTCGAGACGTGTTTATCTGGAGCAGAAGAATTACAAAAAAAAATTTCTAAACCTACCTAAATAAATAATAAATTAGAAAAACTATCCGTGCAATCACCGTGAATCGAACCTGAGACCAAAGGGTCTCAGGCCCTCAACTTTAGTAATTGGGCTAAGGCCTCATCGGCATTTTTTTAAAATCATTTTAAAAATGTATTCCATAATATATTTTACACTTTCAAATCTTAAAATATTATACACAGAATCTAATTACAAAGACCAGGTTCGTGTAACTAATTATATATACTAACCATCGAAACATGTGAGATGTATGTGTTATTTAATTTGATTTGATATATTTGTCCTTTTACCAATAAAAAGGAACGAACATTATAGTTTAGATATATAATTTGACATTGATGTCACATTTTTATTATAATATAGATATATAATTATCCTCGAAAATGTCGTCATTTGAAATAATGTACTCGAAAGAAAATCGTTTTATTATTATTATTATTATTATTATTATTATTATTATTATTATTATTTTTAAAAAAACTCATATATGGGGTATAATTTATATTATAAGTGAAATTTAACCCTTTCAATTTTTGAAATTTCAGTATATCACATATGACATATGTAAAATTTACATCACAACTAATTGAATCCAACACATGTTAAATTGAATATTCACGACATTCATGTGAAAGATTTCTTCTTGCTTTTATTTCTATTTTTATGAAAACTAAATTGCATTACTCTAAAGATGGCTTGTTCTAATGTCTCATTTGGCTAGAATCGATCTTGATCCTCGTGGCTAGAAATAAACCGAACTATTAATTATTTGATAATTGACTTCAATTATTTATCATATATAACAAATGGTTTTTTTTAAAAAAAACTTTATATTAAAATAAATCTTAATTTCTAATTATATATTTTCAGTGTTAGTGAGTGTCCTGATAATTAAATAAATAACCCTCTGTCCCTCTCACATCAAAAAAACATAATTAATTCGAATAATCGAAAGGAAAGTGATCAAGGCTATTAATTCTTAGGGTTTCTTTCAAGGTTTACAACGTGCATGCATGGATCAAACTATAACGAAACATTTAACACAGTGTTATGAAAATACATCGTACTCCACACTAGAAGAAGAAATAGATTGCTCGAATGTGCCAAATGGTCACATGCACAATATTTGACATGCATTTTGCATGCATCATTTAGTTTGTTTCGATCATCTCACGGATCGACGGACACGAAAACACGACTTCTCGAACCATATTGATTTTTTTTTTTTAAAAAAAAAATTTGGTTAAATTGGAAGATCGAGGGATGGATTATTTTCATCCTAGCTTGTCTTGATGCATATATATTTGTCAAAGTAATATAAGAATGCTTGAAAAGGGCATGTTGTTCAACCTAGTTTTATCCCAACCAACCTCGTGCCAATAAACACAATTCAACATTACAATATTCTATTCGGTAGCAAGTGACCATTTAACTTCTACATTATGCAATAAACTCAGTCCTAATATGGAAATCTTGAGAAAGAACACCTGGCCGCTTATATATGCACTTGCAACATGTGCTCGTACGTACGTACTAGGGTTAATGTTAATGCATGTAATCAAAAAATACTTGCAAAACGTTTAATGGTAACTATAAAATTACATATTGACTTGCAAAAAAATATAAACTACATAAGATATAATGTTTTCAAGTGAGCTGACTCTCCGAAAAATCATGCATGGCAGTTGTAAAAAAAAATATAAGTTTCATATGTATAATATATTAGATTTTCTGTTTAAATCTATATCCTTACAATATATGCAAAAAAAAAAACACGTGACGTTTTAAATAGTAGAATAGAACACACCATGAAAAAATTTACACATGAAACACTCACAATACACCTCACTTATGATAAAACAAAGCGATGAAACTTTAAAATGCAAAAATTTCTATTTCCATTTTTCATTTTCTAAATGAAACCAACAAGATTTGTAAACTCTACGAGTGAATCAAACACACCTTAATTACATTTTCAATGAAAAAAATGCATAGAAAATTATGGAAACTGAATGAAATCATTTTTAAATTTTTTTTAAAAAAAACACTTCATAATTATTTCTAAACAAAACCCACATTTGCTTACATCAATGTAATCAAGTAGTTCGAAAAAAAATATAATTTAAAAAAACACAAAAATCTAAATAAAAATTGAAATTTTGGATCGAATGAGAAGAAACCTTAATAGGAAAATGATGTGAAGAAAGGAATGTGCTTCATCTACTTTCATTTTCTTTCAAAAACAATTTTATAAATCAAACACCACAAACATATTTCAGAAAATAGGTTGGACCAAATACATATAAATATATTTTAGAAAATGAGTTCGAACAAATTTAATTTAAACTAAACAAAAAATTAATTTGGGCTATGATCATTGTTCGACCTAAATAATTACATATATATTACTACTAGAAAGGAAAAAAATTTAAGACCGGACTAGAGCCCACCCCAACCTTCGGTTTTTTATTTTGATTTTTTCGGTTTTATAAATATATAATCCGATATCCGAACCATTTTTATTTGGTTTGGTTCTGTTCTATTTTCTACTAAAACGGTTCGGTTCTTTCGGTCAATTAATTTGGTTTTGTTATTATTATTTTAATTAATTTTATAAATATATATTAAAATATAACATATTATATTTTTACATGATTTCTTTGTAAAACTTTTAAAGTCAAAGTCTAAATGACTTAAATAAACAACAATCAACTAAAAATTATTCTTTATTCACTAGATATTATTTCATAAAATATATAATATAAATAAATATATAAATAAAATTATAATTTAATAAAATTTCAATTTTTCTGTCAGTTTGATTTTGACTTTTGACATTTATAATCCGAAATCAAACCAAAGAAATTTAGGTTCCAACATTTATATCCAAATTATAAATTTCGGTTTTCGGTTCGGTTCAGTTTGGTGTTTGATTTTTTCGGTTATGATTTTCTATTTTTTCGGTTTTATTCAAAGTTTGAACACCCCTTATGTGTGTGGATAGATTGAGATTTTTATATTTTCGTCGAGATTCGATTTTTAATTTCCGAATCTTGAAATATTATATGATCAAGAAGTCTCCCTGGGTTATAATTTAAACCACACGTATGTATAAATTAAAATGAGCGTACACAGTACAGATGATGTATTAATTTGGATGGATGCATTGACTTTGTTTTTCTTTGGCCTCAATTATTATTCAAATTCTGTAGTCCTTTTAATCAGATAAGGAGACATTACATCTTGTCAGTTAATCACTCTTGTAATTGAATGGGTGGGAATTAATTGTGGTTATAATTCATTTACTATTGTACCACTTATAGTATGTAGGATCCAGTTTGGTTCCCCATTTTGTACGCCTAAGTGAATATTTTTATATTCTTGTATTTCTGAATCCTATGTTTTTTTGTCTTGTGTTTTTCGAAGTTATATTATTCTATTTTCATCCCACAAAAACCAAATTCAATTAATTGTGTGTTTTTTTTTTTGGATTGGGGTACAATAATTGTCCCTGCTGCCTAGAGCGATCAAATATGATGATTGACTGTTGTCTAGTTTAAAAGATTTGAGTTGCACCATTAACACAAACTGTAACTTTTGGTAAAGCGGCAAACGTTCGGTCCTACAATTGATAGCAGAGTCAATGTCATGTGTTCGATTCTCATTAATTGCAAGGAGTGCAGTTTAAAATATTTGAGTTGCATCATTACCACCAACTATAGTTTTTGGTAAAGCGACAAACGCTTGATCCAATATTTTCTAATATTATACTTGAACAAGGGCGGAGCCACAGTTGTGGCACCCGGGCTGTAGCCCAGGTGGCCCGAAATTTTTTCAAATTTTTGTATATATAAATTTTGAAAAATTTTGGATTAATTTGGTATTAACTCGGGTAGCTTAATTGAAAATATTAAAATATTCGAGATGTCAAAGTTTTAGTCCGAAAAGACCAAAAATCCTGGCTCCGTCAATTTACTTGAATAATGTCTCAAAATTATTATATAATGTCATTTAATCACACTTATTATTGAATTTGTTGTCTTTTTATTTAATCAAAATGTACTATTTTTTTAAAGTTTGTTTTTATTACATCAGGGTTCAAACTCTGGTGTCTTACGTGACAGGGCGAGAAAAAGAATCTATTATCCTAACCACAATTGCGAAAACCTATGCTGGTCTTTGGCAGAAAGCTAAGATTCCTAGGTCAATGATTCGAATTGGTTACAATATATATCAGATTTGAGTATGTGAAATGATTAATAAAATGTAAAATATATATAAAAGAAATAAATTTTATGTTTTTATATTTAAAAAAATGTGGGCTCAATCAATGGAAATCTTTGGCCGATCGATGTACGTGTGCATACATATAGGCTTTTTTTTTATGAATTTAATGAAAAACGATAGTTTTACGTTTGAAGCAACAAAAATATTATTAAATTTGCTATATAAAAAATAAATTAAAACCATTTAAAAAATTATTATATAATTCTATCTCTTTTCAATGGAGGAACCTATGATAACTGTTGTCGTACGGCCTTTAAAAATAGGTGACCCTAATATATATGTATAGGATGCAGGCTATAAAAAGTTACAAAAATGAGTCAAATGAGACTAAAGGCTACATTTTAACTTTGTACTTCCAAAAGAAAAAAGAAAAAAAAAACATAGCATTTGTAATTATTGATATTGCCTTAATTAATGATAAGAATTGTCATTGGACAAGAATCATGTATGCAGTTTGGTGCATGAGATTTTGAAGGTCTAAGTCGAGTTTAAAAAATTAGACGTCTCAAAATAATATATCATCGTTTTTCATTAAAAAAAATATTTTCAAGATAAAACATCATCATCTCTATTCGGATCATATTTCAATTAAAAATTCCCTAATATTTTTATCAAATTATTTTTCATCTACGTGGTAATGAACATTTAGAGGTAAACTAACTATTTTAATTCATATTTTTATATTAAACATCTCGATAATATTAACATTATATTATGTATTCAATTTGTTAATAATGAGAGTTTGAACAATTTTTTTATTATAGTTGTCATTCATATATGAAAAAAAATCATTTAATTAACATTATTGTTTTGAATTTAAAGTTACACATCTGTAGATTATAAATTGTTTATTTTCTCATTATTTTATTGTTGTCACTAAAATATTTACCACGCTTTCTAATGTGGCTCTGAGTTGATTATACTTGATCTTTTTGTGTCCTTGATCTTTTTTACTAATCAAAAGCATTTCTTGGTGCAATTGATTATTGATTATTTACTATATCTAACAAAAAATTTTAGTTCTATCTATCTTGGCTATAAATTACACAACTCAAAAAGTTTGAATATTATATTTGTAAATTAATTCATGTGTGCATATTTATATGTTCTGCTCATATAATTTAATATACACTAGACAACTCAGACAACATAAATAACCAATTCATAAATTGTATCCTAAAAATTATTAAATATTTTGTAATTTTTTTTAAATAACTATAGATTTCCTCATCAACTATAAACAAAAACCATAGATTTTTTTTTTAAAATTAACATTTGTTGAATATTAGAATAAAAAACAAAACATAAATATAATGAAGGTTGTCAAACAAAAACTTCATTTATGAATTCTCAATGTCAAATTTTAATGATTAAAATAAATGTATAATGCTGATATTTGATTACCTAAGATGATGAAAAAAGAATTCTATGTGTATATATAAATGCCAATATATGGTTAAGGAAAGTGAGTTCCTTTGTTGTTGAAATTTTTGGTCCCATATAATGGATAAAATGTTGTTCTAGATATATAGGAAAGTGAGTTCCTTTGATGTTGAAATTTTTGGTCCCATATAATGAATAAAATTTTGTTCTAGATATATATTTGAAGCAATATTACATATAAAAATTATTTTGGGGCTTCCTTCGAGTATGAATCCTGAGTCGACTAACTCGTGAGACTCACCTCAGGTACGAGCCCGCATGTACGTAAGACTCAGGTGAGGTATATTGTTGACGTGTGCTTCTATCAGCTTGACTGAAAAAGATAAGAGATCAGATCAAATAGTAGAGATCAGATGAGCTCAGTGATCAGATGACTTTAGGGGTCATCAATTACTGAGATCAGATCGAAGTAATATGGGCAGATAAGTTCTTCAGACAGATGGATTGTTCGAATACTGGGACTTGGTCAGAAGTCAGATGGATTTTTCGCAAAGCTGATAGTGAAGCTTAAGGGCAGATTAAAGTATGAGAACAGATCAGATTGATGTTAGAGGTTTATCGAGTTGGGCCATGTTGACTGAAGAATGGGCCGAGCAATTTATCGATCTAAAAGCCGAAGAAAAAAGTCGGTGGTTTTCACTATATAAGTAGATGGAAGCATAACAGAAACAATTGATTCTTCAACCTTCAGAAACGATTTCGAGAGAGAAGAAGAAAGAGAATTGAGAGAGAGAACTGAGGCGCAAATTGTGAGGAGAGAATTCAAAGATTTGAGTCTTGAATTTAGTTTGTATCTAGCATTAGAGTTGGTCTGATCTGAATTGTAAAAGCTCTGTTTTTGGGCTTCGATTTATCTTCTTGTTAGTAATTAATAAAAAGTGTTGTGTTGATCTCCCGTGAATGTAGGCAAATTCATTGCCGAACCACGTAAATATTTGTGTTGTTTAAATCGATTTCGCGTGGGTTTGATGATTGCTCTGTGTGTTGGTTTTATACAATTTTTGGGATTGTGTTCTTGTTGCTGTGCGTGTGGTGAATTTTCTGGAAATATTGAATTTGTTATAAAGATAAAATAAATTCAAAATAATTGTTAAAGAGTGTAATGGCAGTAATGCCATTCTTGCTTGTGTGAGCTTAATCCCGAAACGGTTATGTTTTCACTTGTAAAGTCAACGGATCGTATGAAGCACCACAATTATGCTTTTAACTAAACTGTTTATAAAGACATAGTTGGGTTTAGTTGACTTAATTTTCATATTATTCAAATTGGTTGTTAGAATTTCGAATTGTAAGGTTTTCGGGGATTAAATAAAATTAAGACATCTATGATCATGGAACGTCACAGTACTTTGAACTTTTAAAATTAAGTATTCTAGCCTTCAAACATAACTAGAACAATGGCGAGAAAAAAACTTGTTTGCACGATGATTTTAATTTAAGCAAAATTGTAAAACAAGAGTGGTAGGCTGCGATAATTATTCTGACAGAGGAACGATCAACACATGACATTTGGATTGTTATATAATTAAAAATATTTAATTGCACTAACATCACTAATTATTAATTTTAATAAAAGAACAAGTTCCACCTAAGTTAGGAAGTTAAGGTGCAATTACTGCTTAGCTAAGAGTATGATCAATATATGACGTTCAGAATGTTGTTCGATTTGAAAAAAAAAAAATACTTTAACTGTACCATTAACACCAACAATAATTACTGATCAAACTACAAAACTTCACAATACAAATAAGAAAAAAAATGGAAAATCACGGTAAGCCAAAAAAAAAAAAACGTAAATAATCGAATAAATATGAAATAAATATAAATATGAATTTTTTTGTTTGATTACAGTAGTGGGGTGTGGTGCGGAATGTTTTTGCTATTACATGAGTTTTAAATTGTGCCTTTTCTCTATAAATTTTTTTTTGCCCTTTTATGGGAGCGCATGATGACTATACGTAACTGTAAACTAATAAGAATTAATAAACTTATCTTACTATCGTATAAAATTTCATAACCATATAACAAATGTTTTGATCCGACATAGTTACACAATATCGAATTTCATATATAACCTTAAAATATTTTCAATTTGTTCTCGACCATTTAGACAAATAGAGATTTCATTTTAAATACTTATTAGTATTTTTAACACATCTCACAAATCTTTCTCCACGTTCTTTCTTTAATTCTAAAGTTTAATTAGTGATAATTTTTTAATATATTTAACTATCATCAACATAAAAATTTATATGTAAAACAAATTTTTGAAAAATAAATTTTATTTACATAATAAATAATATTTGTATATTATATACCCGCATTGCGTACGCACATCGCTAAAAAATCTAAGGTTGCTTTTGGATTGAAGTATTTCAAATCCATGGATTTCGATTATAATTTTAATGTTAACTATGAAACATAGATAAATCTCAAATTCATAGCTTAATTTTTTACACATTACTTAGATGGAGTAAAAAAAATTCTAAATCATCACTTTATTGGATGAACTTGAAATCCATCATAACTACCATGAATTAACATATAAACATAAAAGAAGTGGATTTGATGTTTGTGGTGCTACTTTTCTAAACAACAAAAATGCATTTGAAATCCATTGATTTGAAATACTTTCATCCAAGCGAAAGCCTAAAATATTTGTTCCTCGGTGTAAGGACGAAGAGCCATGTGACATTGAAAACTACGTTTATCTTGCCATAGTAAAATATGGACCCTAATCATCCCCCACTCTCCGTCCATCTAATTATTTTATTATTTATAAATATGGCAAGCAAGTTTACACATCATTAATTATTAATTATTAAAATTATATAATATATTTAATATTGTATGTTATGTATAAATATTATTTTTTCGATAATATTTAAATTTATTTTTTTTTCATTTACAAAATAATATAAAAATAAATTTAAAATTTATTTATTAATTTATTTTATCTATAATGTTTAGTTGAGAAATATATGAAAATTTAAAATATCAAAATTTGAAAAAAAAATCAAATAAAAATAAAAGTGTAATATATATCACATAAGGTAATTTCGACAAATGAAAAGATGGTGTCTAAGAAAAAGATTCTTTATATATAAGGAGATATTACTATTAATTATTCTTCCAATTATTAAAAAACAGCCAAAATAATTTATGTTTTCCCAATCTCTGACATTAGCATTGGCCCCCGAGCCTCTTACCAATCAATTCACAATGTTTAAGATGTTGATATATTTGATATAATAAAATTATTTTGTTGTCAAACTTATCATCAAAATATAATGTTATAAAGGTAATGTAAATATTTATATATATATATATATATACACAAATAGTTTTAGAAGAAACTTATATTTAAAAAAAGTAAAAATTATTTTATTTTTTAATTTATAAAATTGATATTATTTTGAAATTAATTTAAAATAATATTTATGAGTGGAGGACATAGTGGACATTTTTAAACATATGCGCGCGGGATATTTTGGAGAAATAAAATGTAAAAATAAGATTTTTTTTTTCCCTTTAAAGTAAAGTCACCCTCTTATTTTTTAAAAGAACTTATTTTGACCGTTTATAAGGTATTTAAAAATAATTATCAAACAAATTTTAAAAGCTTATAAGCTCTTTAAAAAAATAAAGTCACCATTACGTTTTTTTTTTTAATATTTTCCATCCATACAAAACATTAATTTTTTTAAATAATAGATTTAACTAAAACTCACGTTAAATTATTATCATTTTAATTTTACTGATACTTTGTCTTTGATACATAATAAAATGCTAGAAATATAAGTCGGTTTGGTTGTTTTGGATAGTCGTTAACATTAATTTTTGATGAATTTGTAAAAAACTCTTTCATTATATTTTTCGGAATATATATTTTGGGAGTAATGTTGATAAAAAGGACATAAGTAACACATCCTCGACAGCTTGGAAAATGGACATAAGTATTTATATAAGAGAAAATGAATGGAAAGATTTAACGTATTTTCAAACATTCATACATACATAGTATTTGAGAGAGAAATTTTATGAAGGAAAATATGAAAAGTGCTTCCTAAAAGCTCTCCCAAATACTAGCATATATTCATTGTTGAAAAAATTTGAATTTGGTGAATGAATTGGATGGAAATACTTGTCTTAATGAATTGAAGGGAGAAAAAGACTTGTCCCACATTAGAACAACTCCAATATATTTGTCTATTTATATAATCCAACTTTGAATTATGAGATTGGATACTTAGGTCACATATGTTTTGTAAAGGGGCAAGATGCTAGTAAATGCAACTAACACACGTGCGCGGTAGGCGCGGTGCGTTGGGGTGGAGTCTAATGATCTTATTATTAATACTTTTTGAACAAAAGTTAATTAAGTTACACCACACCTCTAGCGGAAAAATAGGAGAGCAAATGTTTTCAAGACAGAAAACTTCTCGCTCGAACGTGACTGAAGTTTTCGAGACCAGAAAGCTTCTCGCTCGAGCGCGTGTTCCTGCGCTCGAGCCAGATGTCTGGCCATGCCGAGACAGAAAGCTTCTCGCTCGAGCGCGTGATCGGGCGCTCGAGCGAGACGTCTGCTTTTCCGAAAAGTTGTTCCTTTTCATGGGCTTTTTTCGCTGTGGGTTGTGTTCTTCGACTAAGAGACATGTCTTTATACATCAGTCATCATAAATACTGATCTATATATGCATAATAACGTAAGTAACAATCTGATAACATATATTCTGCAAAATCTCCCTATCTCTCACAAAAATAAAGTTGCTGCATATTTTCGTTCGTTGAAGTTTGAGGTATTTGTTGTGCTGCTATATCACGTTCAGAAGTCGTTGTATCTTAGAGACGATTGCCGCTAACGTTTAGCACTTATAACGGGAAATTTCGTCTTGCGGATAGAGAGAATCTCTCACCTCAACTTGTTTATTGTTGCTGCTGCAATTGTTGTTGTTGTCTTGTTGAGAATCCGGAATACTTCTACTAAACATTCATAACGGATAAATGAAATGGCAAATAGCTAGACGAGTAATAGGTGAAAATCTTCCAATGACTATAAACTTTTATTGTGATTAATCTCTCCTTTACATTTAGAGTTTTTAGAAGACATAATGAGTTAATTGCATAAATTACTCCCGTAAAATCACGAGATTTTTGAAAGCCCTATATAACTGTTAACTCCATGTGTATTTAAATTTGAACACAAATATACCTAAAAACATGTACGGACGAGGAAGCCAAAGAGGGACGGAAGATGCAATTGATGTTCTCAACTCTTTTTAACCTCTTCTCCTTTTTCCTTATTCTATTAAAAAAATATTTATTTGAAAAATAATTTCAGCACCCTGCCCCAACTAATTCAATGAAAACCCCTGTATTCCTACTAATTCTTAAGTACATGTTTTTTCTAAAAATTTTAATAACTCATTTAAAAGAAAAAAAGTTAATACAAGCTTAGAGCCGTCAATTTGAGTTAGGCCCGTCGGATCAGTCCACCCAATCACACAATTAAGTGGGTTATGTTAAAAATTTTTCAACCTAACTAAAGGCGGGCCACAGCGAGTTTGGTGAATTTTTTTTTAACTCTATGGTGATATATCTATTTTTTAAAATAAAAGTTGTGAATTTTTTTTATATTAATTATTTTGTATAAAATTTACAAGTATGAAATCAATAATTAAAAATTTTATCAATATGTCCTATTAATATTTATTTATGTAATGAAACTTATAATTAATTATAATGATTTTTATTTATAGTGAGCCAACCCACGTGCCTTTCGACTAACCCGCAACTCATCTTGGATTGGGTTGGGTTGAGAATCTCCATCCCGCTGGGATGATGGGCCGGCCCGCCCTCGACCTACCAAACGGTGAGTTTTAGTGTCCAAATGGGCTAGGTCCGTCGGGTTGGCCCAACCCGCTTAAAAAGTGGGTCGGCCCGCTCCGCCTCGCCTAATGATGGATTGTAAATTGGCCCACAAAAATCTGTCAATTTACACGTGAGTATGCCGGATTGGCCTGTCCCGCCACCTAAAATAGGTGAGTTGGGTTGCTGTTTTATCAACCAGTCTAAAAAGTGGACCGGCCCTTTTTACCGCCTAATGTGGGTTATGATGAGTTGTGGGCCGCCCCACCCCACTGGCCCTCTTTGACAGTTCTAATCATGGATTGACCCGTCTGACAACTGCTCCACCACCCGTCCACATACAGAATGATTTGAATAAAATTGTTTTCCTATTAATATTTATTTTAATAGTGTCTTGAAAAACAACAACAATAAAATTCCAGAGTCTGAAGCAATTTTCTGACGTGGTTCCTCGTATATATATGTATATCCGCGTATGCAAACTGCAAATCGAAATCATAATATACGGAATGGATTAAATTTCTACATCAAAATATGAATAGGTATAAAATGTCACCATCAATTAAAAAAAATACGAATCTAATAATGTGACCTAAGTTTGCGTTCCTACTATTTTGCTCATTCCACGCACCCTTTAGTGCCATTATAAAAGGCCAATCCCAAGCTCCCTATTTTCTTGCAAAAAATTCAAAAGTCCCACACATGAATTGAATAATATCTCACCCCACTACTCTGCCCTATTTCGACCAATAACACCACATTTGCCACCAAAAATAAAGCATGCGGATATCGATTTCGACCATTAAATGCGTACGGCCATGCACCTCATCCAGCGTCACACCTCAACAATTCGAACCCCCCATTGCCATTAATACAAGACCCACAAACGTTGCTCTTAGAACCCCGAAAAGTTGCATAAAATGCGGCTTTCTCGACCGTATCGATGGATCCAACAACTTTTCGATGGAACCACCCAAGGTGAGCAAGAGGTGGATGGAGTACCAAGGGATCAAGAACTGGGAAGGCCTACTCGACCCCCTCGACGACAACTTGCGACGCGAGATCATTCGCTACGGTAACTTCATCCAGGCCACTTACCAGTCCTACAATTTCGACATCTCGTCTCCCTTTTACGCCACTTGTCGTTACCCCAAAAGGGAGCTGCTCAACGAGTCGGGCTTTTGTGAGACGGGTTACAGAGTTTGCAGGAATCTGACCGCAAACTCTGGGATACGATTGCCCCGATGGATGCCCACGTGGATGGCCATGCAATCCAGCTGGATCGGTTACGTGGCCGTTTGCCAGAACAAGAAAGAGATTGCCAGGCTCGGGAGACGGGACGTGGTCATTGCTTTGCGTGGCACCGTCACTTGTCTCGAGTGGCTGGAGAATCTGAGGGCAACCTTAACTCCGCTGTCCGGAGCCGCCGCCGATCATTCCGGCGATCCCGATGATTCGGAAGTTCCGATGGTGGAGAGTGGATTCTTGAGTTTATACACCTCCGCGTTTGAAAACCGGCCAAGTTTGCAGACTCAACTGAAACAGGAGATATCAAGAATCCTGGAAAAGTACGGGAACGAGCCATTGAGCTTCACCATCACCGGCCACTCACTAGGGGCGGCGCTGGCTACTGTCGCCGCCTACGACATCAAGAACACGTTCGGAAACTCTCCCCTCGTCACCGTGATCTCCTTCGCGGGTCCCAGAGTCGGGAACTGGAGCTTCAGGTGCGAGCTGGAGAACCAAGGCACCAAAATCTTGCGCATTGTCAACTCCGACGATCTCATCACCAAAGTCCCCGGATTCGTCATCGAAAACAACGAACAGAATCGGTTTTCGGACAACTTCCCGGCCAACAGCACCGCCGCTGGTCTCGGCGGATGGGTTCAGAAGCTGGTGGAGGATATGCAATGGGTCTACGCCGATGTTGGCTGCGAGCTGCGGCTGAGCAGCCGCGACTCGCCGTACTTGAGTGGCTTCAACAACATTGCCACGTGTCACGATCTCAAGACGTATCTTCATCTCGTCGACGGATTTGTGGGTTCCAATTGTCCCTTCCGAGCCACCGCAAGAAAAATAATTAACAAAAACCTTGGCACCGGATAAATTTAATAATTTTAATTGGATGTCATTAACAAAAGATCGGGCCCCATATGCCAAAAAAATTTAAATTGAAATTTTGTATATAATTTTATTTTTTTTTTTGTCCCCAAAAATTACTGGTTTCGTTTACCACCCTACGGTCCACAAAATTACAGATGATGCGTATGGACCTGCGTTTGTATATATGACATTACACTCTTCGTCCAACATACAATTCATTCGTATGGAAATTGTAAGTATTAGCTAATTTGTAGCTTTTACGTATTGAAATAGTGAGCTTTAATTTGTACTATTGTTTATCCCGATCCTGATAATGACGTTTTCATGTCGAATTTCAGTCTTGGTCCTATATTTTTGTTTTAGCGGTTTTAGTCATTATCTTTCTGTACCAACGTGACGTGTGACATTTCTTTCATCAAACACGTATAGATGCACACTGAAGAAATTAAACTTTCAAACTAACGTAATAAGATACAAATCATATAAGTAAACTTTATTACGACAAGCTAACCCAAACCCGAACCCGAGAAGGTGTTGACAAGAATATAATGCGATTAGGGGCGTGGTTGTGGGTACTTATTTAGTTTCCTAGTCCATAAGCAAAGTGTTGTGCCACGTAGACATTGGTATGACTTGATTGGAAAGTTTGGACGGTTACAAATTAATAAAGTATAATTTTGTTTTATTGATGGAATTTTAGGAGAATTGCATAGCACCGACCCGCTTCCAATATTCCATTGACAAGACACTTAACACTACTCATGCCTAACCTAGCTATATATTTAGCTCGCCTCCGTCCATATAATAAATACAATCTAAAATTCATTTCATTCGGAAGATTAAATTAAATTAAAAAAAAACTCAAATATGATTTAATGTTTCAAAAATATAATTTTATAAACATTACTTAAGTGTGGAATATTCATGCATGTATAAATTTATTCTATTCCTAAAAATGTGCGCCTATTTTTATGTGTTTGTTTTTGGTCATTTTCATTATGAATTTATATCTTTTGGGACGACCAGGTATTTATTTGCAATGTTAATTGTTAAACAATAAACAAAAACTAAAAAAAAATAGGGGAAAAAAATGATTGATTGTTTATTTGAAGAGGAGATATTTAATTTCGGGCCTGGGGCCACATTTCATATCCACGTATGGTCCATAATACAAGCTTAATCGGGCCTCCGTCCACATACCCATATTAATTTCAAAGGCTCAAAAGGTCAAACTATGTGACTTTGAAGTTTGATCATAAAGGTGTGCTTTATATTAGATTAACGCTTGGTTTGACATTTGGTTGCACTCCAAAGAACGCAAAATTAGGTTTTAATACCTCACTTCTAGTGACATATATATGTGTGTTCAAAATAATAAAAATATATATATAAAATATGTCAGGTTCTAGTCCTCTGTTCACATATATAATAATAATATCATGACAACAACATTGCTAATATAATTCGACGAGAATGGTCTATGTTCGAACCTTGATCATGAGATCGTTTCACCGTAGAGCCGAAATGGTTCGTGTAGACCCGAGGAGGATCTAGCTGTGAAGCGAAACGGGTGGCTCGATTGATCATGAGTATAAAAGTTGAACTTGGATAAAGCAGGAAATTGGCTTGTTTGACTAATTTGTTTTCCAGAACCAAATTTGGATGTTGTTATGAAAAACTAATTGATTAAGTCAATGGGTAATTAACCCAATTTGAGAAAGTGAACGTGAACAGTCGCTTGTTCTACAGTGAAAAAGTAGACAAATTAGTCTTGTATATCTGAACTTTATAATTATATTATTATTATTATTAAAATAAACTTGAGACTCTTTAGTGTCATGTCACAATATATTTTCACCATTGTGTATCCCAATTAGTTAGCATGCATAAGCGCGCACACACTTAATTCTCTTGATAAAGAGAATTCATAAACGTAACATAATGAACTCAAATTAAATTTGATGTGATATTATTCGTTTTACTATTTAGAGATAGAAGAAAATAATACCGCAGTATCTTGACAGATGATCGTCATATCTTATAAACATCGTGAGTGAGGAAAAATAAGTTTTGCCCGTAGGCAAAAACTTCTATGAGACGGTCTCAAGGGTCATATTTATGAGACGAATTTTTTATATGGGTTATCCACTAAAAAGTATTACAATTTATGTCAAAAGTATTACTTATTATTATAAATATGGGTAGAATTGACCCGTCTCACGGATGAGACCGTCTCACAAGAGTGTTACTCTTGCCCGTAATCTACCAAAACATTTATGGGTAATTAATTTCAAATGTCATCGGTACAATAATATTACGTACCAACCAAGAAGATGAAAAAACATAGAACTTAATGTGTGAAAGAAATCGACGTTTATAATATATGTCTTGTATTTTATTATATAAATTATTTTCATTGGTCATTGTTTTATTTTATGACCAAATATGATATTTTTATTATTTGATTTTTGATATTATTTAGTACACACTTAATTAAGTTATTACTTCTTGTAGATCATATTATGTTATACATAAGAGACATATAAGAGTGATATTTTACAACACATATGCTCTTATCAAATTTGTAGATAGTTTATTTTCCTAACTACAAGATATATTTCCTTTTGGTAACATATCTTAGGTTTGATACTAATCTTTGTGTATACATAGACATGGTGTAGTGATTCATTTTGGAATCACTAACTATCAAAGCTTAAACATACAATAAATATTTTAAAACAATAATCAATAAAAACATGAGAAACTTAAAATGATACAATTAAAAACCTGGTGGAATACATCCGATACTGAAATCAAGTGTAGCCAAATGTTATACAACCCCATCGAATAACTGTACAAAGAGATTGGAGCTTCCGATCTGCATTTCAGAGCTTTTTCCGAATTGCTCGGTACATCTGATATTCAACATGAGCTTTCGAACAGTTTGGTGCTTCTGAACTGTTGTAATGATCCGGTTTCATTTTACAAGTTTAATTAAATAAAAATGATTAAGCTTGATTAGAGACTTAATTTGGATTCAATTGAACAATTTTTGGATTTTTGACAAAGACAGTTCGGAGGGTCCGAACCCAAGATCGGAGGGTCCGAACCCTTTGGAGGCACAAATGCTGGATCGAAGGCTAGTGAGAGATCGTAGCGTCCAAACCAGGATCGAAGCGTTCGATCTTAGTTAGGCCATGCAGGCTGCAGCTGGTGAGGTGTCAAGTCATATCGAACACGTAGCAGTTCGGAGCCTTCGAAGTAGGGATCAGAGCGTCCGAACTGTGCATGCAGTGACGTGGTCTGCATGCAAAGATCGGAGCGTCAAAACCCCCGATCGGAGTGTTCGATCTTCGCCTATAAATAGGTCATCCGAGCTCTTCATTTCTCACACCATTTACTCAGCTTCTCTCTCGGCCTTTAGGCCTTCTAGGTGATTTCTAGCCTTCCTAGGCTTGGTCCGGGTGTTGAAAAATTGCTCCGGAGTTGCGGCGAAGAGGTGCCCAAGTTCTGAGGAAGACGTCATCAACGGGCTGACGATGAACGCAGGTATAGCTCTAGCTCCTTATAGTAAATAATGAGTATGTTATAGCTTAGTTAAGGCTTTTAGAATAATATTATGATGCATGAGTATTTTGCATTGTAGTGCGGACTATAGGCTTGGACAGTAGAGCTGGTATATCTTGCCTAGTTATCAAAGGTACGATAGTACTGTTCAAGATACTCTGACTGAGTATGCATGTATTATGTGTTTGCATGGTTTATTTGATTATATGACATGATTTTATTTGCATATACCTATCATGTTATTATACTGCGTATTGGTTGGACATATAAACTCGTGTCAAGTCACCAATATTGGTTGGACACGTAGACTTATGTCAGGTCACCATCAGTTGGGTATGTAGGTCAACTCCTGAAGCGACAACACAACATGCTACCTATCCCGGGCCCAAGTCTGTTCTTGATCAAATATTCTTGACCTTGTGTCTTGGTACTCATACACTTGCATACATGCACATATAATATTGTATACTCATACTCTCGTACTGAGCGTTTTATGCTCACGTTCTCGTACAGTTGTTTCTGGACACCCTATCTCTTGGGGGCAGGTTTGCGATTGGATGAGGCGGGTGATTCCAGGAGGTCTTAGACTACAGGTTGCCAGCAGAGTTAGTTGTTTAAGCTTTCAGTGTTGATGTATTTGGGTAGAGACACTTTATTCGATATGGTTGTATAACAGTATTTACAGATTCCTTTCCTTGGAATTGAATTCGTTTATTTTTTCCGCTGATTATTTCTGATTAATGTTTAATTAAGTTAAATGCATGCTTAAGCTCTTGATTAGTAGGTGAACACAATGCGGGTCACTACAACTGTCTAATAACTTAAAGCCCTTGGAACCATTTCCGATTAATTGGAATCCACATTTCAACTCCTTAAATCCACTTAGGAACCTTAATCATATTTTAGGCAGTTGATTAATTTAATTAAGATTCGGGCTACTACATAAAATAATTAGATATGTTATTGCAAGCAATAGGATTTTATCTTTTAATCATGCTCAATCGATAAAACCTGCACATAAGGAGGTAATACGACAATCACACAGCGAGACTCTCTAACATCGGTCCAGTTTTTCATTTATATCTTTTTATATCATGTATAGTTAGAGCATGCTTATATTTATTTATTCGTGATTTTATAAAATGTTTACAGTTTTTCAACCACTAAATTCCCTCGATAGAATCTTTAGTTATCCCTGCAATATCACAATATACCTAGCCAAATAAAAAATTAACGAGAATTTGTGAAAATAACTTTGATCAGATTATATAAAAATTTTGAAAAATAATCATCCCCGAATGAAAATCGAATTACATTGTGTGCGGCAGCTGAGTGTAGATCAATAAGACGGTACAACAACTTTACGAGGCACACTCACTAATTGCTCGACCAAACAACAATCCATCTAATTAGTATTGTCCTTACTACATGTCATCATTTGAGTCCTGGAATATTACGATGAATGATGTGTGATATAATAATAATAATAATAATAATAATCAAAATATACAAATATTTAACATCGAAAAAAGGTTGAGTCCTTCCATCGAAGCCTTTAGGTGATGGCAGGTTACCTGCACAGAAGAAACATCTCGTGACCACTTCTACGCTCAAGTCACTTATTGACTCACGAGAAAGAAGATATTACAATATTACACCTGATACGTTACGTACTATGAATATCGTGAATCCCTAAAAAGTAAACCAAACTTTTATATTTATATAGAGACTGCGAGTAAAAAAAACCCAACCTTCTGCACGAGGACCTTTTATTTTGGCATGGGCCGAGTCCCCGGGGTGCCAACCCTACCCCGGAATCTGATGCATTTGAGGGGTATACGGATTCTAATAGTTTATAACTCTAGATTTTTGTACAACTTTTGTGAAAATCTAAATAAAATAAGTATGTTAAATCAATAAAAGCCTCCTCTTTTTCTTTTTTTTTTTATTGTATCAAACATTGAGTTCCTTTTTTTAAAATACCTTGATTGTAGTTTGGGTTTCAAAACTTTTACTAAAACATCATCCTTACACAAAAAATGAGAAAATTGTTTTTTTTGGTATGTTTGTTACTTTGCGATTTCAGTACTTTATATTTTCAGATTTCAGTTTTAGTCCGTTATCTTTATTTTTTTTGGCAATTTTAGTCTTTTTTCCGACGCGGCGCTGACATGGCACCAATTCAGTGCTGATGTGGAGCTGACGTGTACAATGTCACGTAAGCATTTTTGAATAAAAAAAACCGAAATTGCAAAAAATCAGAACATACATGACTAAAACTGAAATGTGAAAACATAAAGGACCAAAATCGCAAAATGACAAACATACAGGACTAAATTTGCAATTTTTTCCAGAAAAAATTAATCGGAATCGTGAAGATCACCGGAAATTTTTGAGACGATCATACCGTGAAAATTTCAAGGCAATCGGAATTGTTTTGAACACGGGTACACATAGAGATTATTCTATGCTACGCCTGGAGTACTTCTCCCCCCATGATGTGGTCAAATGTCAACTATTAGATCATCAACACACATGTCAATTTTCATAAAACTATAAGGGTCCCACGTTATCTAATGATATTAAAATAAGGGAAAAACACTCCCGGTGTAGCATAGACTAACCCTACACATAGATGTCCCGCACCCTAGGATGCGGAGATCAAATTTATATATATAAACACACACACATATTGACAGTTGCCAAACATTCAAGTCCTTTAGTTATAGGTAAAAGCTTCAATCAAATTGTGATGCCCCAACGTGGTCGTATTTGTAATCTTTAATGATTCTGATATATACTAGAAAAGAGACGTTTAAATTTTAAAAATATAAATATAAATTTATATTATATATTAATCATATGTATTGTCCAAATTTATTAGAGATCACGTTTCTTAATCAAGCTGGTGATTTTATCCTTAATAATTTATGTACTTTAATAATTTTTTTCAACAACTTTTAATTATAAAATTTTTTTTCCAAAAAAATTTTAAATTTAAATTCATGCAGCAAACCCGTAAAAAGTTGTCTCGAAATAAGTTCCACTAGCCAAAAATGTGTGGGTTGTACAAATCTTGAAGTAACATGCAGCTGAACTATATACTAATTATTAATTGATTAGAACCGAATTCCACTATCATAGTTTTGACACATTCAATCGCAGCAAAAGTAATAGTCTCTTTGATAAATTTCATGAAAATATCTCTTCCAACACTTTATACTGTGATGTATCTTATTTCTTTAAAGGAAAAAAAAATGGTTGGCAAATGACAACATTAGTCTTGTGATATTCTTTCAATCAAATCATTTGTAGCTTTTTACGAATTTTCAATTGCAGTGATATTTGGTTGAACGTATTTGGGTGAGATGAGATAAGTATTAAGATAAGTTACATTTTAAGAAATTCTGGTAATGGACTATATCAAGTTATCGTGTGATTTGATTTGATTTGTTGCATAATCCATAAAAGTGAGATGGTACGGAAACATTATATCCTAATAAGAAAGATTGATATCATCACTAACATCAAAGAAAATGAGATTGATCTTTTAGTATCCTGCACACAATGTGTAACCTCATGATTGATCGAAATCAGCGAGTCCTATGTGGGGTTCATTAATTTTGATCAATCATCATCCGTCACGCCACTCTCAAGACACTACCCTGAGAGTAGCATCGACGTTACCCTTTTAGTGATATGAAACAACACCAACATGCAACATAGAGTGACACATTCTAATCTTTTCCTGACACATGAACTTAACATTCCGACCAATTAACACTCAAATGTACGCAGTCTTTCATGTTTATCCACCCTTTGGTATGGTGTTCTACATGGCAACCGCGTCTCGACTAAAACTATAGCTTTGGTTTTTATATTGAGCCTTTGATCTAACAAGTATAATCTCAATCATCATAATAAATTTTTATCCCATAAAATATGAGGATATTTGAAAAACTATATATACCAAAAGAATGAGAGTAATTAACGTGATATGCTCTCCCTTGATTCTAAACGTACAAATGTCTTCTTCCTTGTATCAATTCATTTAAGAACCCTACAAACTATGGACTTGAAATTAAAGGATTATCAAAATTATTTGAATTCTCGATTTTATATATTTAAATTGTATAGGGAAAAAAAAAAAAAAGAAATCCCGTGATTCTTTAATATTTATCATTATAGCCACATATTAATGGTCCTGGTCGGTGGTAGTGAGACAATTAGTTACTTACTATAACACCATTAATAATATTTAATTAGTAAAGAAAAAATTTAGGCATAAATCGGATTGTTACTATGGCCCTAATTTTTGACTTCACATAAACGCATATATATAATAATTATTATTGTTCCTTATATATGTGAGATCCATCACATCCGTTCTTAATTACTAATTAAAAAGTATTATTTTTTATGTAAATAATATTATTTTTTATTAAAAATATGAATAGATTCGATCCATGTCAAGGATATAAATTCATGAATCTGTATCACAAGATACATGCATATTCTATATATTTATTTGAACTTATTTTTATTTGTAACTTTAGATTTATCCTTTAAATGCTTTTTTGATTTTTTTTTAATGAATGATTGCATGCGCTTGTTCTTACATTATGAATAGAGTCGTTAGTTGTTATTATAATTATTATACTCATACCAATTTACATTGGTACACCGTACTTACATATAAATTTTTAGAGTTGATTGGTACTTATGATCATATTGAACGTTGAAAAAAGAGTTTCGGAAAAATTTTAAATGATTTTACAGTTTAATTTGAAAATTGTAACCACACACCGATCGTCAATGCTCAACAATCCTCATTTGTCAATGCATCTATCACATGATTTCCGACAATCAATCGTATTATATTCTTAATTCTCTTTAGTTTCCGACCACCCCAAACTATATATTGAGTTTATATATATATATATATATATATATATTGGTCAGGTAATATGTTTTTTTTAAAAAAACATAAATAAATTCAACTTCTTGGAATTCCGTAATTTTAAGGTCCTATTTAGGATTTAAAAAAATACCTAATTTTCGGTATACTGAGCATACCGTACTGAAAAAATATCGAATTTTCGGCATACCGAAAATTTTGGTATAATGCGGTAACGATACGGAATGTTCGGTACGGTGACGATATGAATTTGAAATTTCAATATATACTATAATTTTTAGTACGATATACGGTTTTCAATACAATACGATACGATATACCACTCATGTCCATACACCATGGCCTAGTGATAATCATAATTTTCATTTTTATCATAACTTAGTTTTATACACCATTAGGCATTTACTTATTATGTCCTACGGGGCAAATGTATGATGTAACACATGAGTGCAAATATCCGTTATCAACTCATCATCTACATTCTTCGTCCTACCTATTAAGACCGTATTTTTCTTTCATTCATCTAAATTATATAAGCTAATTTCGATATTTAATGTTATCTTTCTAACTCTTTTACTAATTATCTAATTAAATCAATATCACTAACTACTTTTATAATTTTTTTAACCTATTTATTAAAATATTCATTAAATAATGACATGATAAGAATTTTCTTTATAACATCTACATTTTCAAACACTTTCATAATTTATGTGAAAACACACACAAGTTAAATGAGTGGGACGGAGAGAATATATATTTTCTATTTTGTTATAGTAAAATTAGTTTGAACACAAAAACTTTTAAAAGACGGTTCTATAAGTTAATAATGTGATACATATATTTATTCGACTTGAACCAGAAAAAAAAATATTTTTATATTAAAAATATTACTTTTTATATAGATCGAATATACGAAAAATGTATTTCTCAAATGTAACGAACTTATTCTGAGTTATTCCTGCCTCTACTTGAACTTTCCGCCGAAATTAAAACCACCATCGCCCACAGATTTTAATTTCTCGGATTTATCTTTAATTTCTTCACACATGATATACGTGTGTGTACGTATGAAATTGAATTTATTTAACCTGATTTTCAATGTATTTTTTCTAAAACATATAAATGTTGGCGAGATTTGTGGGGACGAGCAAAATCAATTTTCTTATGATTCTATATTTTGGAAATCTTATGCGATAGACTTCCATTCAATTAATTATTAAAACATTTAAAATTATAAGAGCTAGATGAGTCCTACGATTGATCACTTAGTTTTGTTTTTGGTTTTTGCGAAAATTTGAACTTATTTACGATTATTTTTGTTTTAAATTTTGTGTTTTATATTTTTTGTGTGCTATATATGAAAATGTCAGTCAAATAATGCCAAAAAGAATGTACTTGTATATAAGATGATTATAATCTCATCATAGATTGTACTTGGATGACTTTTTTGCTAAAGGAATGGTCACAATCAAGCGTGTAAGTCGAATTGCCAATTTTTTGGTTTCAAACTTTTGGAATTTTAAAAAACTTTGACTTCGTAAACTTAATTATTGTCAAATTTCACCTCATTATTAAGATATGAACCTAATTAAGCGTACTCTATACACTACGGAAGTTCTAATGTGAAAACAAAAATATCGTGTATCATGTGATTATAATTAATAATATAATAATTAACTATAAATATTAATGAAATTATGATTAGTATTAATGATCATAATAAATAAAAAGATAGTTTTTGGGAGTAATTTATACCACCTAAAGTAATTGACTCTTAACCCACCGTCTATGGTCGGAGTAATTATTTTATTCAAAAACTTAAATGCTCAACAACATAGTACAATTTTTTAGAATAAAGCATTAAGGTGCTGCTTTTATTTTTTATTATTGTGTTTGCTATTGTTCAAACAATACGCGACATGTTTCAAAAAAAAAATGTGTGTGACATTTATTCAACCATTTTTATTCCACCATGGTCCATGACCAATAAATGTAAGCGAAAAAACAAAAAGTGTATCCAAAAGTGTATATCAATTATCAACTCAGACGTATGATATTAATTTTTTTTAAAAAAATTTACATAAGATGTATGAGATTAATTTTGATAGTGTTAATATGACAAATATATATCATCAGATTTAAACGTAAAGTAGTATAAGCTTGAATTCAACCGTTAAAACAAATCATAAGATTTGAACTTAAGAATTTAAAGGTTCGTTGGTACTCACTCCATCCCGATTATACGGTCCTGATTTTTTTTTCACACAGATATAAATTATATACAAACTTTTCATTTTATCTCTATTTAATGGATTCAAAAAATGGTTGTATAATTTTCAAGTTATAATTAATAAAGATATATTAGTACAATAATATAAAAAATATTACTAAATATAGTGTAAAACTATATATTGAGACCAACAAAAAAACAAAATGTGGTCTATATAATCAGGAAGGAACGGAAGGAGTATTACAAAGTAAATACAAACTGAGTACATTTTGATCCTGATGGTGCATGGGACAATCTTTAAGGTGTTTAATTGTTGTGGCCCCAAAGTGACAAGTTGTAATTTTCTATCATCCTTTATATACGAATTTTTTTAAATATTTTTATAACAAAAAAAGAGAGAGAAAATATTATCGACTGTGGAATAGAACCTAACAATTTTTTTTTTTTTAGAAAGAACCTAACATTTGTTAGAGAGCAGAAAAAAAGTTTACCCAACAGTCCAACTCAAACAATAATATAATAATAATAATAATAATAATAATTTACTATCTAAAGTAATATTAATAATAATAATAATTTAAAACTATAAATATACAATTTTGTTTACCATTTCAAACGATCAGATATTGTTTCCACATATTTATTTTATTCGGTATTTGATTGAAGTTCAATAATAATTTGAGTTATACACCATTTTGCGATCCATATCTTTTGATTTATTATTTTCGTATTATACAACATTTATCATCTCATCTCATGATAAAAAAGTGTCTAAGACAATATGATGCCACGTTGTGGGCTTAATAAGCCGCGAGAGCCTTGTGGCGCTAGTGAATTGGGTCTAGCAAATGCAAGCCCGAAATCTTCAATAAAAAAGCCCGTGGCCCAATACAACTAGCCCATCAATTTTGACAATTGGTTATTTGGTTTACATGGAAAACGTACTTTCAATTTATTATAACGCGTTGACATCGAAAAAATTGTCAAATTCCAAAAAAAAAGTCAAATCTCGTAATAGAATTGCAAAGAAACATGGAACGTGGAATGCTTTGGCATCTGTTGTACAAAGTTCATCATATATCATGTGCATTTTATGTTATATAAATTTGGAAAAATTTGAATGAAATATAATTTGAATATACAATTGGTAGCTACCATATCAAATATAAGTCGGTTGTGACCCGTGAGACAGATCAACCTTATCCATACATAACTTGAAAAATAATAATTTTGATATAAAAAATAATATTTTTTCATAAATCTGATCGAATGAAATATATCTATCTCATAAAATTAACCGTGACAGTTTCACAAAAAGTCAATAAAATATTGGTTTGTACGATGTGAGACAAGTTTCAAAGAGTTGAGCATGCCATAAGTGTGAACATTAACGTGATGGCCCATCCAGTACTCTTTTCTTTGTTTCAATTTACATGTATTGATTCTTGTATGTAATGGTTGAATCAAATTTGCATCGGTACACATTGTTGGAAAATGAAAATATTTTGTGATATAGACTTATAATATTTAAATATATATATAAATGGTTATCCAATCAATTTTTTTTAATGCGAAATGATTAATATTTCAATCTATTTATATGTACCAGTATCGCATGCATGGGGCCGGGCCATAATCTGGTTCCCGAACATGCCAAAATCGATGGAAATAAATGGTATGAAACGTACTTTGATAACAAATTTTCAAACTTAAACAATATTTGTGCATTGATAATTCTGTGAAGTTGTATGAAACGACTCTTGAATTTACGTGAGCCACCCGTACGATCTTGGTATAAGTGGAACGATTTTTCAAGATGCCGCGATGATGTTGGAATATGGACGACAACTTGGGTTAACTATTATCGTGAAACGATGACGAATATAGACTAATTGTAATAGGGTATAAATGTCCATTAATAATGTATTAATGTCACAGGTTGCGGTATCACAGATATCACAACTCACAAGTAATTATTATAATGTTGTATGTCTGCGGATTCTTCTATGTTACACGAGATTAAATTGTAGTGTAAATAACCAAGACGGGAGTTTTTTTTTTTAACCAAATACAGAGACTACTATTAAATTATTAAAAAAAAAGGGGGAAGAGCTGCGTCATCAGATGTAACATAGATATGTCATTTGTCCTATGTCGTTATTAGGAGTGGAAAAGCTTAGGGTGTAAATGGAACACAAATATCAAATTCCAAGGGGATGTTTGTTTCGTTATCCAAGGTACTATTATTTCATTATTTGTTACGTTATCGAAGGATGTCCTCAGGTAATATGACCGATGAAAACATTATTTGCCTGAAATTAAGCAAGAATTCAAAATCAAAACCGATTCTCAAGCCTAGCCGACCAAGTTTGGTAGGTTAATCTGTCCAAATTTTTGGTATCGAAAAGTAAGTGAGATGCTACACACTGCCTCAATGCATATTTAAATATTTATACTTATCAATTTATGTAGCTCTTATTATTTTTTCAGTGAACCCCACAAATATTGTTAAATCTATACCCTTAAACACATAATTGGGATAATGTCAGTAAAAGTAGGATGAAATTATCCTTAAAATTAGGCATAAACTTATCATCCAAACTCATCATTATAGGGTCAGTTTGGATACATAAGTTGTAACTTAAAAGTAGCCCTTAAAGCTTAATTTTTTAAGTGTTTTTATTTGAAAAAAAAAAAAAAAACAGACGCAGTTTTTATGTTAGGAAATGTCAAAAAAAATGTTTTTTATTTAAATTTTTAAATAAGCATAAAAACAAAAAACCAAAAAAACTAGTTTTGAGAAGTGCTTTTTTAAGACACTTTTTTTAAGTTGTCTTTTGTAACCAAATGTAAACATCTCACTTTTAGTTTCTTCATAGGATTAACCTTTATTATTAAAAACTTTCGACCCGTTAAAAATCTTTATTTTTTACAAGTACTTGTATGTACCCGTATATTTGTATAGTCTGTTTCTCGCAAAAAAAGCATTAAAAAATAAATAGTGAAATAAAAAAATTCATAAATAAATATCAACGAAAATAAAAAATAATAAAAGTTAACATATTGACAATTAAATATTAATCAAACGTAAAAAAACATAAAGAAAACCATACCAATGCATCAAAACCTATTTCACCCTTTAACATATCATGGAGATAAAAGAAATTTTCGGACCAAATTCCGAAGGAAATACTTTGAACCTGACCGAAATCAAAATTTTAAAACCGACACGACGAATACAACAATAACGATTTGGGAAAAAAAAAATCACAATATTTCAATATATAAATATATGCGTGCGATTCACCTCTATACATAATGAAATCACAACATTTAAATAGCAACGCACAGTTCTTGACAAAGATTGAACATATAAGGTTCCTATTACCAAATCAGCAGCCAATAACGAGAATGACTAGCAAGTCTAGGCAGACAGCAGAAATTTATTCAAGTTTTTTCTCTCCCACAACCATGTAACCGAAAAAGCACAATAGAGCACGTTAACGTCACTCCTTGATGATTGACAATAAGATCCACGTTAACTTGTCCTTGATGATAACTGACTATAAAATATGTTCTTCAACGACGGCTCTTCTCATCCTTCACACTTTTATCATCCATGTCGTTGGTACGGGGAGTGTATTGGCTTGTTGAAGATGGTGAGTATCCAGGTGCACTAGGAGAATATCCTGCACTTGGGCTGTAAAACGAGCCAAGACAGAAATAATTAGGATCAAATGAGCGACAACTGAAATTTATTGTCAACTTAGTGTGATCTGCACTCACCTGTACTGTGGAGAGCTTGCACTGAAGTCCGGGCTAGCACCAGAGCTATATGGACTGAAAAGTAATGGAAAGACAAGATAAAAAAATAACTATAATAAAAACTAACAGATAATGTCCCTCTAAATGCATGTAGGCATCTGTACTGACAATGCGAACACCGAACTAAGCAACATGTTAGCATAAGTGACCCTTTCTATCTAATCAGTCAGCCAGATTTTATCCATAAATCAACATGGTTCGAAAAAGATTTTAGGGCAGGCAGTCAGCTGCAAAATGATAGTTCCCGAAAGGATTAATGTGTTTGGTTAGTTTATCAGTGTATTCCTAGCCATAAAAGAAGTCAAAAATTAAAACAACGGCAGCCTGCAGATCCTGGAAAGAGGGGGTGATTAACAACAATAGCAAACAGCAGGAGGGGTGTAACCTCATTGTAAAAAGAGCTCCCGCGCCGAGCATTACCGAATCATATGAGGTAATGCAATAAGGCGCTACTTTACAACTCCTTAAAGGTAGCTACTGAGCCAACCCTTCCAGTAAGGAATGGAGTATGGCTCTACTTCTAATGAGCTAAGGAGCTGGTAGCTAACGACCCGTCTATTCCAGCATCCTATGATGGAATAGAGTAAGGGTCTACCGATCTATGAGCTACCAAGCTGCCTATTCCTGAAGGACCTGAAGGAATAGAATAGCAGCTTTTCCTATATAAACCAAAAAAGTGATAAAGGACAAAAGAGAACCGCACGTAAATTTGAGTAAAGTAATGCATTTAAAGTAAAAATGCATATGAACTTCTAAAATACACAATGCCAGAAATACTTACCTGCTTGGACTGTAGCTTGGACTAGAAGGAGAATAAGATGGAGATGTTGGGGAATAAGATGGAGATGTTGGGCTGCAAAACAAAAATAAAGTGGTAAGTTACAGCCGTAGACCCCTCATCCAACAGACGACTTTCCTATTGCCCTCCAAATCAACACAATCAATCAAATATAACAACTCTGCCAAATTTTCACAGCTTCAGGTACTTAGAATAGATAAAAACCTCGATAAAAGACAAGGTTAGAAAATATTTTGCCAGTTTACCTATAACTGGGAGAAGAGGGACTGTAGGGACTTGAAGGAGTGATCTTTGGACTTGTAGGTGAATACGCAAGAGACGGGCTGTATCTTGCTGAAGGGTTGTAACTCGGAGATGTAGGACTGTAACTTGGAGACGTAGGACTGTAACTAGGGGAGGTGGGACTGTAACCAGGTGAGGTGGGACTATATGCCGGCGACGTTGGGCTGTAAGACGGCGACGTTGGGCTGTAAGACGGTGATGTGGGGCTGTAAGACGGTGATGTGGGGCTGTACGAAGGTGAGGAGGGGCTGTACGAAGGTGAGGTGGGGCTGTACGAAGGTGAGGTGGGGCTGTAAGCAGGCGAGGTGGGGCTGTAAGCTGGCGAGGTCGGGCTGTAGCTCGGAGAGGTCGGGCTGTAGCTCGGAGAGGTCGGGCTGTAGGTCGGAGAGGTCGGGCTGTAGGAGGGGCTAGTAGGAGAATATGCAGGGCTTGCTGGGTTATACCCAGGAGAACTAGGACTATAGGTTGGGGAAGTGGGGCTATAGTTTGGGGAGGCGGGGCTATAACCAGGGGAGACGGGGCTGTAACCTGTTGATGTGTTGTAGCCAGGGGATGTAGTAGGAGAAAACGCCATTCCACCAACATAAGGAGAAAACTGAGAATCAGTAATTGGAGACAATCGCAGATTTGGACTGTGTGTATAATTCGGTGACATCATGCCATCATGATATGGAGTCCCAGCGAGTGGTGAACGGGCAGGCGTCATGCCAAACTCTAGTCCACCATCAATGTAACTAGATAGTGGGATCTCAATAGCTTGCTTTAGCATCTCTTCATTCAGATACAAGGAACAATCACCAGTGCCAATTGGGGCAAGTTGTCCTAACATAATATTTTCAGTGACACCCCTAAGGCGATCTGTTTCTGCAAAGACAGCAGCATCCAGTAGAATATCGACTGTTTCTTCGAATGAGCACCTCATCATGGGCCCAGTATCATTGCGGTTGATCCCATGACGAGTGATAGCCATCAAGTGACCACGGTAGGTCATGGTATCACACAGTATCGCCAAATGTCTATAATTCACGTAAGATCCATCAAAAGATATGACAACACGCAACTCATCTAGCAAAGCTTTCCGAACTGCCTCAATTCCTAGAACCTCAATAACTTCAATCAAGTGATTGCTCGTTGTTCTCTTTGCATCAACATCTTCATGACACATGACAGCTAAAAGATTGACACCCTCAGTATCCAGCATCCACTCATTCTCAGCCTTGAATCCTTCATTCTCATCAAACCTATTCAGCTTACTATTCTTGATGAACACCTTGTTGATATCTGGAATGCCTCGAAGAGCCATTTCTGTAAGCATGTTGCTTTCAATCTTTTTGAGAAACACATCATCCTCTGCAGATTCATCATTCAGTTCACCTTTCGGAGCTTCATCGTTCATGATACGAATCCGGAGGATCAGCTTCTCAGCATTGTCATCATTAAATATACAAGTCAGATCATCATCAAATTCAAGATTAATCTTTTCTGCTATATCTGCCATGCTAAGCTTCTTGTCCACCATCATTTCCCGGTTTAATTCTATACGAAGCAACCAAGGAGAGATCTTGTCTGGATCAATCTCCTCATCTGGCATCTCATAATAGGACTTCACAAATTCAACATCTTCCTCAATGACTGTACTCATTGGATCTGGATCATACCAGACCTCGGTGGCTTGTGTAACACTTCGCAAAGTAGTGTATTCGAGTGCACACTGGACATTCTTCGCCCTCTCCTTGGTTTTACTCACATCAGACTTCAAGTATACTGAGAGAGAGGGTGTTTTGATTTTTTTAGCAACATTAATGATCTCCCTCAACCTTGGAACACCTAAAGTAACATTCTTGGCACTCACACCAGCATAATGGAAAGTATTAAGAGTCATCTGAGTCGCAGGCTCACCAATAGATTGTGCAGCAACACAACCGATCATTTCACCAGGTGCTACAAGAGACTGCAAAAAGCGAGATTCTATCTCACCAATAACCCATTCAAAAGCTTCACGTGTAAGTCTGTATTCCTTCAAAACCCTTTTACTCGCCAGTGCACTACGAAGTAAAATATTAAAAAACAAAGTAGCATTCTTTTGGGCCTCCATACTCAAATAATCATCACCAACAACAACCTTAAGCCTTTCTTGCAACTTATCGACAGCTTCCACAATCTCCATTGGGTGTATATCAGAAGGCCTACGGAAATCAACCTTAAAAGTCTTCTGTGCGTTTAGGACGAGCCTTTTAATGTTAACAGGCAAAGGCCAAGAGTTGTCACCTGTGGTAGCTATCTCCGTCCCAAGTTGGTATCTATCAACCTCAAGTTTCTGAACCTCAGCGTCAAATACATTGCGGATTTCACGAATTGTTTTAAGATCTTCAACAGAATCTGGAGACATGTAATTAGGATTCCAGTTTGGATTATCAATCTCATATCTGTACATGTCATTGAAATCTGCTTTTTTCAACTTTAGTGACTCCAGGGGTTGAGATTCAATCCAAACAGAATCCATACCATCTTCTCCATAAAGAAACTGGATCACATCCCCTAAAGAGTTCCTGACTGTTCCATCATACTTGACCATTATATCCTCCATCGCCTTCACCAATCGCCTTTGAATGTATCCAGTTTCAGATGTTTTCACTGCAGTATCTATTAAACCTTCCCTACCACCCATAGCATGGAAAAAAAACTCTTGAGGAGTCAGCCCTCTAAGATATGAGTTCTCCACGAACCCGCGACTCTCTGGTCCATAATCGTCTTTGGTAAAGTGAGGCAGCGTACGATCTATGAATCCAAAAGGGATTCGCTTTCCTTCAACATTCTGTTGCCCCACACAAGCAGTCATCTGAGATATGTTGATAAAACTTCCCTTAGATCCAGCTGTGACCATCGCCTTAAGGTTGTTGCTTTCTGACAAGCTTTTCTGGGCACTGCTACCAGCATCATCACGGGCCTTATTTAACACCTGAGACAAGCACAGCAAATCAGGCCTCCTCAAGTCATTGAAGGCAAGGTTAACATATTACATACCTGGTTCACTCTGTTTTCAAATGACTCCATCATTGTTCTACCAGGTTCAGCCTCTAACTGTTTTTCTTGAGCAGCTCTAATGAGCTCTTTCACTTCATTCTTTGCATTAGAAATGGTTTCATTAATCTTCTCCATTGTTGAAGCATCAGCAATTGTGTCACCAATTCCAATGCTAAAGGCATTCTGTAAAAGCCAATAATTGACAAGCCACTGTGTGTGCCCCAAAAATTTGCGAGCTGCATCTGGACCCACCTCTTCCCTGTACGTATTTCCTTTAATTAAATAACATACATGGGGAAAAAAGAATCGATACTGTACAATATTTCCTCAATGTTTGCATTCAAATTTAACTTAACTCAGTGATATACAATCAAATATGCAGTCTCTTATGTAAGGAATAAAAACTCTGCTAACCAGCTACCAAATCCAACCACTGAATCATTTCACCCATGTCAAGCCCAAAATATGAAGTCATAGCAAGTGCAATAGTGGAAAAAAGTATAATGTGGATTCACGTAAACAATTTTTGCCATTTGAACATGTTCGTAATGAGAAATACACAGCCATTCATAATTTTAAGTTACATTATTTCAAAAGAGACCATACCAAATAACATGTATAAGACTTCCAGTAGATGTCCCGAGTGTCTTTTTACACAGAGTGCCAGAAAGTAACTCCCCTTTCTCTATTCGTACTTGAGTATCCCCAGGGGTTAAAAATCCCCTTTCACTTTCTTGATGCCATGATGAATATCTCAGCAAATTTATTTGTTTCGGTATGATTAAATTGAACACTTGTTTCCCAGTCCAGAGAGGCCGAGGTTTCAAAATTGCTGGGGCAGGTACTTTCCCATCAAAATCCTCCCACCACATCAGAATGTTCATGAAAACATCCTGCACATAACCAAAGATAAAGTCAGACAAATGTAGATACAAGTATACCCGTGAATAAGCAGAAAAGAGAGGAGAAAGAGAGGAATTCCTGGATACCACCTTCTCAATAAATGTATCCCTTTTAGTAATTTTGCGACATCCTAAAAGTGTATCCTGGACTATTCCCATGACAGGCCGATTCGCTTGAGGTGAGACGACGCATTTTGGAACCATCATTAATTCTAGAACTTCAGCTCTGGTTTCAAATGACTGTGGCACATGCATGTTCATTTCATCCCCATCAAAATCAGCATTGTAGGGAGAGGTAACAGATAAATTCAAGCGGAATGTTGAATAAGGCATTATTTTGATCCTATGCCCCATTATAGACATTTTATGGAGACTCGGTTGCCGATTGAACAGGACGAAATCTCCATCATTTAGGTGCCTCTCCACCTACACCACAGATTAAAGCAACTGGCTCAAAATACAGAACAGTACTCTAGGCCTATTCTAACTCGTAGCCTCGTAGGGAAAATCTCACCTTATAGCCAAGTTCCAGATGTTGATCGCTGCTTTTCTTCAAGTACCGGAGATCAAGCCTTTGTCCATCATCCCTAATTATATACTTGGCACCAGTTTTACCAGGTGGAGGGTGCGGTCCATATTCTACAAGCTCTTTCAACCTGTTTAGAATATCAAATTTCGATAAATACCATCAGAATTTACAAAGAATATATATCATAAATAAAATAACAGGGTAAAAGAACAACCTCTCAATGTTATATGGGGTAACAGTTTCTGGATATGTGAGATTTAATGCAATACTCCAAGGTACGCCCAGTTCATCAATATTGATGGTTGGATCAGGTGTAATCACAGTACGAGCAGAAAAATCTACCCTTTTTCCCATCAAATTACCCCGTATGCGACCTTCTTTTGCTTTAAGTCGACTACATATCGATTTTATCGGCCTGCCAGACCTTTGGGTAGCCTGATGACGTCAACATACTATCAGGTTAGACAAGTGGTGTCATAAAGAACATATAGTGTTAATCAGTGAAGCTATAAGAGCAGATAATGTACCCGGGGCTGTCCCGGTAATTCATTGTCAAAGTATGTAGCTATGTGGAACTGCAACAACTGTGCAAACTCAGAGATAATGTGCGCGGGGGCCCCGTTTCGTTCCTGTCTCTTCAAGTTTTCATTGTGTCGAATGATCATTGCCAGTTGATGAGTTAAATCATCCTGCATAAAGAGATTCAAGAATCAAGTCTCCCACAACGAAAAGCAACTGCCTAGGGAATGGCACTGTAACTTTTCAATTATAAGAGAAAAGACCCTGACAGACTGATTAAACCTACAGAAATACCAAAAACAAATTAATGCTCATGACATGAAGCTCCTCATAACTGAAGAGATCAAGAATAGGAGGCTTGCCTCACTCCTAGAAGAAGTATCCATCATCACGGAAGGTCTAACAGGCGGGGGAGGAATTGGAAGAACTTGAAGAATCATCCAATCAGGGCGAGCAAATTTTGGGTTCAAACCCAACAACTGACAGTCTTCATCGGTTATTCTCTTCAGAATGCTAAGAACCTGAAACCAATTGCCATGAGAAAGAGCGAATTACTACAATCATTTTTCACTTGTAATGCATAATATGAGACCTTCTCTGCAGTAAGAAGTTGCTTCCTTTCAACAGGTTCAGGAAGCTGCTCCTGGTCATCATTTTTCTTCTTTTGAAGCTTGTACTCAGCTACCATCTTCATGCCATCAATAGAAATTTTTGGCTGCTGAGCACCACATCCACCCCTTGACTTCTTCACTGGTTCATCAGAATCTTGACCGTGCACATCAATTTCATCGCCTCCTTCACATTTGGATTTGTTCTTGCATGCATCTAATATCTTCTTTAATCTATTTTTTGGGTTCCTAATTCTCATTGCTTGCTTAAACTTCGGATCATCCTATCAAATTCAAAGCACAAATGTTAATATTGTACAGAATGAATGTCCGCGGAGTTTTTTGTGTTTCTTGTTGGTAGATTCCTTTCTATTTTTTTTAAGATAGGGAGCTTCCTTAATTAAATCAATGCAATAAGAAAGGTTATTGATGTTACAGACAAACTGAAACAATCACAACATACCAAAGAGAACAGTATAAAAAAGATAATCTAACAGTTTCTAGCTCACTACCATATGTTCCCTTGCAGGAACAAGGATGTTGAAGATGCAAACAGTTGTATGATAAAGCAAGGTGACCTAAAATATAAGTCTTGTGACAGTGTAAACAAGTATAAATTCGTGGATAAAATATCTCCTCCCTCCGTGGCATAAATCACATAAGTATAACTGTAATGTCTCCTTTCGAAAGCTTGTGCACCCGGTCAAGAATATAGCAGCTTTGAAAGCAGAAATTGAAACACTGTAGAATAATAGCATCTTTCTACCAATAATTCAATTCGAGGATCTCAAATCTCAATGGATGCAAAAGCTGTTGACATCAATTTCCTCGGAATGAAATATCAGATATTTAGCAAATTTATTATTTATACACATAAATCGCTAAATACTTTATCGTCTTGGTTAACTTTCTTAGACCTTAGTGAAATCCTATCTTTTTCATTCTGCTCAATCTAGGAAACCACATAACACATTCACGTGACTATGCCATGATAGTTATATTAAAGATTTTAGACATAAATAGCTTAAGCAACCAAAAGTGATACCAAAGTAAATCATGTACACTTCTTTCACAACGGCAAGGGTGGCGCAACCTCGTTTCCTAATTCAATAACTACCATCCTAAAATTGGGTTATTGAAGCACTTAATCACCCTTATTATGCCACTGTTTTTTTTCAAATAATTCATACCCACGAGGAAAAAATTTGAATTTTTTTTTTTTTGAATGGAAGCACCAAGGCAAATATTCAGAGTATGATGGAGTGAATCAATTCATTACAACTGTACAACAAGGTTCTAAAATTTGATAACATCATCAATCATCATGTCCAGATCACTGGGCACACACATTGGCAACTCAAAATTAATTATTAACTATAGCGCACAAGTCTGTCTTTGCAAGCTCATAATGTCAACATATAGCGGGGGCGTCAAGCATACCTCGTCGGCCAAAATTTTGGAACAATTAAAGCAAACACAGCGGAGAATGCTGAGAACAGTCTTCATAAACCCAATATGAAACATGGGTTTTGCAAGCTCAAGATGACCAAAATGCCCAGGACACTCAGCCATGTTCGCCATACAAGTCTCACACTTCATCTTCCGATCAATCGTCCCCAGACGTGGGTCGCTCAAACCCCCTGGCTTCGGCTTTCCTCTTTCCGTGGTCTCGCTGTGCTCTATGTGCACCACGGACATTTGCCTCTGCAGGAAACACAAGCAAACCCCGCGTTAACATAACAGTAGTAACCATCACGTTCATTTGAATTAAACAGATACTAATCAGATGAAACTGAGTTATTTTTCTAGGGTATTACGATTTCATCAGGGCTTAGAATGCCGAATTGGACGACGCGGACTTTGGCGACCTCCGCCGGAGAGTAGGGGAAGCGCAGGTCCATGGATACCGTGGATCGCAAACTCCAATTCTAGGGTTTCCCCGATTTCGGAAAGTAAAGCGTTCGGTAAAAAAAATTGTTCGAATCCGCTGTCAATTTCTCGATTTCTATGGGTTCTGTAAATGTTTTTGCTTCAAATTGGACAGTTCGTTGGACTTTGGATTTCGAGGGACGCACAGAAATGGATCTCCCTCACACCTCGCCAATGAGGAAAAATAACGCAAATCTCAGGGATTCGTGTGGTATTTATAGACGGAGACGCCGCCCTAGGTTTCATTAGGGCCTGTTTGGCGTTCGGCGTTTATATACATTGGTCGTTAATTTTTTAACCTTTTTTATGAGTTTTTATTTTTATTTTTATAAATATTTATTATTTAAATAAATAAATAAAAGTTTTTTTTGAGATTTTTTTTTAACTTGTAAAGTTAAATATAGTAGCTTTCAATCAATTGAACGGTAATTTTTCAAGTCGAGCTTAATTTACAATATAAATTGTAAAATTAAAAAATAATAAAAATATAACGTTTTTCTAAACAAATATTCACAAAAAATATATATCTTATAAAGTGAGTGTCATATTTATAAATAAAATAATATCAAAGGCACAAAGTGAGTTTTTAATGGCTAGAAAAGAGGAAGCTGTATAAAATGACTATTTTGCCCAATAATTTTGGTTTTATTGAAAATAAAGTTAGGAGATAATGATAATTTCAAATCAAGTTTCACCAATTAATTAAAAGTTTGTTAATTAGAGGGTCTCTACTTTAATAATATAGTAAAATATAAGTTTTCAAATAATCGATTTTTTGAATATCTCGAATTATTATAGTATATGGATTATGGACACAAATTTAATTCAATTCATTAAAATAAATCATAAAAACATATTACTTGTGTTAAATATTAGTAACAAAATAGTGATTTAAATCAAATTCAAATTAAAAAAAAAAGGTTTATGATATAACAACTCGCATTCGGCAAGTTTTTAGCTTGAGTTGTTTAAATAAATATATTGGGCTTTTTTATAAAAATTAATATAAAAGTATAAAAAATTATAAAAATATATCATTTTGTAAACTTTTATGAAATTATTGTAATCTGGGACACCAAGTCCCGGATTTGGCAGTGCTTCTGCCATGGTGGCAGAACCATGGCAGGAGCCATGCCGTGACACTTTGTCCCGGCTTTCTTTCTTTTTTTTTTTTTATTATATATATATTTGAAATTAATAAAAATAATAAATAAAATCTAGTAAATAATATTTAACTAGAAAATCAAAGATTTTAAAGATTTTTTAACATTAAAATAATAACCATAAAATAAAATTTATTTCATTTAATTAATTTCTCTTATGTTTCAAAAATTAATTAATTGACTAAAATTTTAAAATAATTAGAATTAGTTTTATTAATCACACTATTAATATAAATATTAAGTACATAAGTTATAAAAAAAAAATTGGTGTTGCGTCAGCACACAATTCGACTATTTAAAAAAATTAGTATAAAAATAATTTTAATAAAATAAATCAGTTTAAAAAACTTCATTAAACTAGTACAATTGGGGACAATTTATCCTGAATTGAACATGAGTTTTGCAATAATTGCACAACATATGTTGAATCCGGGACAAAGTCTTTCTGATTCAAAAAATTTCATTTTTTTTTTGGCCAATAAAAGATTTCATATTAAAAAAAATGAAAGAAAACTTATTCTTTAATTGAGTTAATATTAAAGTTAATTCACTAACTAAAAGAATATTTACTTAAAGGTTATTGTAATTAAAAAAATTAAATATTATATGTATTTAAGAAAAATAATATTTAAATGTTAATATAAATATCAAAGTGATTTTATTTAATAAATCATAATATTTTATTTTTTTAAATTAAATGATAAATACTGTTAATATTTAATACTAATGTTAATATTAATCTTAAAATAATTTTATGTTTTTTAATTATTTATTATTATAATAATTTTTAAATGTGTTTAGATTATAATCATATTTGTTGAATTTGTTTCTAATTTTATTGGAGTGATTTGTTAAAAGGTAATATGGAATAATTAATTATTTTATTAATTGTATATTTCTTGGTAATAATATATTTAATTTTTTTAACAATTTTTACTTGTAATATGAATTAATTTTATTAAAAATCGTAAATTACTTTTCATTAGTTTTTTAGAAAATATTTGTAAATTATTATGTTATAAAAAATTAAAGTTATAAATTCTAATATTTTAATTAGGAATATTATCAAATAAAACCAAAATAATAATATTGTACTGATACTAACTGTAATTATTTTACTTTATATAATCATATTAGCAATAATAATACACTACTAAGTATTTATATTAATAGTGTAATTAATAAAACTAAATCTTATTATTTAATAATTTATGAATATAAGAACAATTAATTAGATGGTATGGCTTTCATTTTTTGGTAATTATTTTAATAAAAATATTTGAAATCTTTTATTTATTAATTAAATATTATTGACTATATTTTTTTTAATTTTAATTTAGTAAAAATAATAAATACAATATAGTCAAAAATATTTAAAACTCTATTTTATTAAAAACTAATTTATGAAACAATAAACATAAGATCAATTAATTGAATGAATGACTTTCATTTTATGATAATTATAATAGAAATTTTTTTGATTAATTACTTAAATATTATTGACTAGATTTTATTTATTATTTTTATTAATTTTAAATAATAATAATAAAAAAAGGAATCGGGACAATGTCCCATCATTGGCAGGAGGTCTGCCATGGTTCTGCCAGCATGGCAGAAACCTTGCCAAATCCGGGACTTAGTGTCCCGGGTTATAATACTTTCATAAAATTTTATAAAATGGTTTATTTTTATAATTAATTTTTATATTTATATTATTTTTTTAAAAAATCCTAATATATTGATAAATTTCCTTGTTGGATAAACTCTTGTTGGATTGATCACACCGGCCCAAAATTTTAAATTCTTAAATTGAGTTTTTTTATCCTCTTTCACTCTTATTTAACTTTTTTACTATATATAAATACACACAACTTTCCATTTTATGCATATGATTTTATTAAAGAATTGTTCTCAATTTTATATCACAACAAATTATTTCAAAAACATGTTAATGGGTCCGATAGATCCAGTTCATTATTGGGCCATAGATCATACGTTTCTCCTGAATAATTTTTCAAACGCAAAATTTAAGTTATTTTGTACTCAATAACATATAATGTTCAATATATTGAATGTTTCATGAAATGGTCCATATAAACACAAAATATAGAAGCCTAAATAACTTAAATAAAACTCATATATATCAATAAAATAAAAAATCAAATCAATTACAAATAATAATTAATATATATAATTAACTCAATAAATATATATATATATATACACTAACTCTATGGGCTCGTCTAGCCCCATATAGTTCCGTCCCTGCTTTGGACGGTTATGCTAAAACAGGAAACCTCAGTTTTTGTCGTGTGACGATTAATATATACTAGATACACATGAACACACGTTGTGTGTGAAAGATAATGTATAAAAAATAAAGGATAGTGGGAAAAGTGGAGAAAATATGGGCTTGAGATGAGAAGTTTGATTTAAAATGGGTCATATAAATTACCATATTGTCATTCAATTGTTTTATCAATAAATAAAATTAAAAAGTATTTTAGTCTACACACATAAATTACCAAATCAGTTACTATAAGGGGTTGAGGCTTTATTAAATGATGATAATATATAGTAACTGATTCGGTAATTTATGTGTGTAGACTAAAATACTTTTTAATTTTATTTATTGATGAAATAATTGAATGACAATATGGTAATTTATATGACTCATTTTAAATCAAACTTCTCATCTCAAGCCCATATTTTTTCCACTTTTCCCACTATATATATATATATATATATATATATATATATATATATATATAGTTTTGATACCCTAGGGTGTAGGGTAACATGGGTGTAATATTGGTGGAAAAACAAAAGAAAGAAAGAAATAACATATAGTGCAAGTTGAATATAACGGTTCAGATAATCAGATTGATCGTGTCGAAATTGAAAATTTCGTAAACAAATACTCATAATCATTTTTTAAACATTTCTAAACATTTTTTAAGGGAGTGTTTGCAATAGATTGTACTTTTGTAGAAGTGATTAATTTATAGATTATAAAAAAATTAAAAAAAAATCAAAAGTTGGTAGTGTTTGGAAACAAATGTGAAAATCTAAAAATCAAAGTTGGGTAGTGTTTGATAAATAAGTGATTAGAATGATTTTAACAATGATCTTATTAAAATCACTTTTGGAGAATCATAATCACCACATGACTAGCTTTTGGATTTCTATTAAGTTAAGCATAAGCTAACACATAATCTAGGTTTAAGAAACACACAAAAATGATTTTTTTAAGCCAAAAGCTAACAATCACTTTTTTTAGTGATTGCAAACATTTCCTAAATAAGATGAAATGGTTTGTTAAATATGACGGGATATAACCTTTGGATCTTCATGATATGATGCGAGTTTAGTTTTTCGTAAATTATGTCGGACTGGTAATAGCATACTTGGATCCGAAAAAACAAAAAAAGATTAATTCTTGTTGATAGAAGAAAAAACCTTTTTAAGTTAAGTTATTTTCGTGTGTATATGGTGGTCACACAACCTACTACCAAGAGTCCAATCGAGTAAAACGTTTTTCCAAAATGTTTTTTTTAAAAAATATTTTTCAAGTATAGCTTATGTTAGTATATTTTTTGGAATTCATTTAAAATTTTCAAAAATTTTGTTGTTGATGACGAATAATGATTTTCGTTACAAAAATTATCGGGATCGACCTGCCCGATCAGGTCGCGAGGGTCGAAGGGGCAGAGCCACCTCATGGGGGCTTGGGGGCAACGCCCCAAAAAGCTCTTCAGAAACATTGGGCGCCTTGGTTAATGAATGGATTCATGCCAATCCAGAAAAGATACACCTATTCGACGACTCCTAATTTTCTATAAATATGTGCATCATCAGATTCAATATAATGTCTTGAATCAGAGTGGTTTACTTCATTGTATCCTAAGAGAGATCGAGAAACATCTCTTAAAAGATAGCGTTATATAACATGTCTTGGAGATTCAATTAAAATCCTTATACTATTTTCGAAATTCCTCAATAGTTTATGGTGTTTTTTTTTATGTTTTCAAAATCAGAAGGAATTATGAAAATAAAAAAATATTTTAAAACTGTAAAAATATTTTTTTAAACTAGTTGACAAATGTAAAATTATTTTTAAAACAACGTACTCTTAAAATATTTTATAATTTTTTTGTAAAAACTATTTTAATAAAAAAAAATTTAAGTACGATCGAGAGTATTTGTTTCGATGGAAGTTTTCATACGTATATTTTGCTACCGTTTGAGTTTTACAACAATGTTCGATTTTTATTATTATTATTTTTAGTTTTACACCTTGCTTCAAAGTTATTGTTGTTGTTTTATTTTATTGGTGATGCTACGTGTACACGGAGGGTTACACATTGGATTACACATTGCACTTAAAATTACATAAATATCTTTAATATATTTTGGAAAAATATTTTTCAAATCAAGTGGATGGATAATTTTGTAATTTTATGTGTAGTGTGCAACGTAACATGTAAATCAATGTGTACATGTAGCATTTTTCTTATTTTATTATGTCACCTTCCCTCAAACCCCGCATCTTCATTAATTACATTCTTACATATGATGCATCTAATTAAGAATTTAGAGCCCGTTTGGATTTTGTAGAGATTTTTTAAAATAAGTGCTTTTTTAATCTATAATTTTTTGCTTTTGAAAAAACTCTTTTTTTTTTACTTAAAAAAATAATTTTTTTAATCACTTATTTGGTCATCCAAACATCTTATTAGCTGAAAAATTACTTTTTAAAAAAAATGCTTTTTTAGTCTGGCTTTTGATACCAAACATGGCCTTAGAGTGATTTCATATATAAACTTTCGAAAATTAGGTATCACTCTTGTGAAAATTATAACCAAAAACCTTTTATACTCTGAAATCGCCGTTTGGTGTCAATCACTTGGCTCAAATTTTTCATTAATTAGATTTTTTAAAAAATACCTATGTTATCTCCTACACAAAACCTAGAATATGTCGTCACGAAAGACATGGATCATGCCAAAATATGATTAAAGGTGGGAAATCTAAGTTCTAATGAGACGTTATAAGTTCCGATTTGATCATCAGTCTATCCTCGTCTGATTTGGATGTAACTAAACGGAACTTTGATTAATTAATATGTAACGAAAGAAAGAAGGAAAATGCATGTGTCATTATAATATTTAACATAAAGTAAGATTAATTTTCATTCTAATTACGGTTTAATAATGAAGAAATTGAAGGAGATAAAACTATGGTTTGCTTTATCATTAAAGTGTATAATAAAGTTACACAATAAGATGTTTATATAGGTAGGTTAAATATAAAAAATAATAAAAAGACTAATCTATCCTTATTAGCTAATAATAATATATATAATCTAACATCCCCCTCAAACTCACGATGCTACAGCTAGAAACTTTGAGAGTTTGTCAAACAAAAAATTGAATCGTGAAGCGAAATGTGCCTTGGTAAACATATCAGCAATCTGTAGAGAAGAAAAAATGAACGAGAACGTGATGGTGTCAACCTAAAGATGATGACAGGTAATGTGACAATCAATTTCAATATCTTTCGTCCGCTCATGAAAGACTGAATTGCATGCAGTTTGAATAGCACTTTGTTTATCAGCATATAACGGAGTAGATTGATCAAGAAAAACACTCATATCCGCAAGCAACCAACGCAATCAAACTATCTCACAAGTAGTAGAGGCCATGGAACGGTACTCAGCTTCTGTGGAAGATCTAAAAATAACATCTTGTTTCTTACTCTTCCAAGAAATTAGAGATTCACCAAGAAAAACGTAGAAACCAATGGTAAATTTGCGATCTGTAGGATCACCAGCCCAATCATCATCAGAGTATGCACGCATCTACAAAGATGAAGTAAAAGGAAATAAAAAACTTTGAAATTGAGTTCCTCGAAAATACCTGAGAATACGGAGAACAACAGCCCAATGAACTATAGTTGGTGCAGTGACAAATTGACTAACCACATTAACAGCGCGCAATATCTGGACGAGTAACGGTGAGATAAATTAAGCTCCCAACAATAGTTCGGTACAAACTAGGATCCGACAAAAGTGGGCCATCAGACGGTGAATACCGAGCCTTAGTCTCAAGAGGAGTATCAACAGCTCTATTATCAGTGAGACATGGACGTTTAAACAGATCAGATATATACTTTGACTGAGATAAGAGATAACCTTTTGGAGAATAAGCGACCTCAATGCCCAGAAAAGTAGCGTAGCATATTCAAATCTTTCATAGCAAAACAACAAGTCAACTCAGACTTCAATGAAGCAATGCCATTAGAATCATCACCAGCAATTATCATGTCATCAACACATAATGATAAGAGAATACGACCTGAACACGTACATTTAACAAACAATGCTAGATCATGATTACACTAGTAGAAAATATGGAATATACTTCGCCAGTTTTTACTTCGGCAATTAATATTGCCGAAGTAATATATATCTATTTACTTTGAAAATAAAATTAATGAAGTAAAATTTATATTAGACTTCGTCAAATAAAAAACTCGGGCTTCACTTAAAATTTTAAGTTACATTTTACTTCGAATTATGTATTTGATGAAGTAAAAAATGACCAAATTAAATTTAAAATAGATAATCGGTGAAGTCATAGGTAGAATCGGTTCTTTTTTCCTCTGTTTATGTCGCCAAACCCATTCTCTTCTTCTCTCCCTTTAGGGTTCCTCTCTCGATCTCCATTCTCGATCTCCACTTTGAGGCCAGATCCCATCGGTCCAGCGCAACTTCGGAGAGGTCTACTGTGTTATGAAAAGGTTTATGGTCCTCTTGAAAAGGATTGTATTGGTTTTTGTTGGAAATCTGTGGAGTATACCTCAGCATCGATTTCCAAATTTTGAAACAAAATGGTATTGAAGACACCGGTTATGGATACTGTCACGTCGCTGCAATTTCTCATACCACGGGAACAAGATGAGGGCACGGGGTCAGGCAGCAGAAATAAACCTCTTTTAAAAATGGGTACACCTGCTGGTGCTATTTCGAAGGATCAGTTTCAGATTGCTGAAGTCTTTCTGGTTTTTGGTTCACTGCTGCATTTATTTTGTTTGTTAACAATGAATTTCGCAGGGGCAGTCTAAAGGAAGCCTTAGTGCTGGTACAAGATATAGTGAATTTGAAGTTGATACAATGTCCCAAAGGTTCAAGTTTGAAGAATTGCCAGAAACATGGTATACTTTGTTTTTTGAGAAATATAAAGCAAGCAAATCATATAGATTACTGTTAGTGGATAGAGAATCAGATAAGCGGACACCTGAACAGATGGCCACGTATCTTAGAGTACTAGAGAATCACAAAAGGAGGAGAACAGTTTTTAATGATGCGCCGAGTTTGCGATCAAACATGGTTGCAGTTGACAATAACACAGCTGATGAAACAGTCTTTTTCCCTGAAACCATGTTTACTTTGAATTGTGTCCCTGATAGTGCAGTTCTGCAAAGAAGTGCACTGGATAACTATCAAAAAGTATAATGGGGAAGAGTTTTCTCCCTAGGTATATATCATAACAATTTTGGTGCTAATATCCAACTTATCTTGCATTTTGACAGCTTATTTTGTTTTTGTCGTGATGTTCAAACAGGTGAGGAAGCAGTATACGATCATGAAACAAAGGGAACAATCGACAGAAGAGGAGCATAAAAATTTTCTTGAGGCACTGAAACTTTATGGTCGAGCGTGGAGGAGAATTGAAGGTGCTTTTCTGTTTGAAATGGTGATCTGTAAATACATCGTTTGGTGCTTCTCTTGTATTGGTGAATTTTGAAACGCAAAAATTCTTCTAAAAGGTTTTACTGAACTTATATCAGTAGTAATATCTATGCACTTATATCTGTTTGCAGCCCTTGTAGGCAAGAATTAGCGTAATGTTGGGTAGGTAGATTTTTGTTCGTATTTTGTGAGTTTTGGACAGGTTTACAAGATCTCCATTGGTGCCGATTGTAATATTTCATGGCCGTCTCATAGGCTGGTTATTCAAGTGTTGGATGATTCCACTGCTCTTGTCGTTAAGGTACATTTGGTGCTATGAATCACGAAAAATAGGGAATCTAGAGATTTAATTTTTGTTTGTGAATATATTTTATATATTTATAAGTAAGTAATCCTTTTTTTTTTATCAGTTTCTTGAAATTAGATCAGTAATCCTCACTTTTTAATTATGTATAAATGAATACTTTACTACTTAATCGTTTTCTTGGCTTCCTTCTGGCTGCCTTCTTGGTTCTTTCTATTTCTGTAGATGGTCAATTATTCTGAGTTGTAGTAGTAATACATCACATAAGTGGTAAAATATCCAGCGAAAAAGGGGTATATCTTTTTTTATTTTTCTTTTTTGGGTAAGTAACATTATATTTCTTTACTGTTAATGGTTCAAAGGTTGCGTATTTGTGATTTTCGTTTTGTTTTTGCTTTCTCCTTTTGGATTGTATTCGAGTTTTTGGTTGGTTTTTGATTTTTTATTTCTTTCTATTAGGGGGTTAGTTGTTCTGGGTAGTTTTTTCTTTTTCTTGTTTGGGTAAGTAACATTATATTTCTTTACTGTTAATGGTTCAAAGGTTGCGTATTTAAACTCTCATTGCAGCTTCCCTTGTCCCTGGTACCAAAAGGTGCCTCTTTCACTTGCACTCAGCTCAAGAATAATTTCAACAGTTGCTCAATTCAAGCCTGATATTATTCATGCTTCATCTACCGGGATTATGATATGTTTTGGCCTTATGCTACTAGTTCTGCTTGGTATACAAAAGTTTAGGGAGCATAGAATTATTTTTACTTATTCACTGGTTGTTTTGACAATGCTTTGCAGGTGTTTGGTGCTCTTATCATTGCCAAATTACTATTGATACCAATAGTAATGTCACATCACTCATGTTCCCTTTTTTTCCCATTTTGTTCAGAAAACAATTAAAAAACTAAAATTCGTCTCTCCGTGAGTGAGTGTTCTACTGAGCTTCGAGTAGTTATTGATCCAATCCATTTTTCCTATAACTGAACCAAATTGAGAGTGCTGATAATGAATTGTTATTTTGCAGATATATTCCAAGATATACCTTCAATTGGATTGTCAAACCAATGTGGTTAATTTTGAGTATGTGAGATATATTTGCGATTGTAATTCGGATTTTAGTTTTCGTTTTGTGGAATGTATTATTATATTCACCCATCTTTTGCCAGAATTTCTGCATAGAGGTGTCGATCTTACGCTGGTGCCTTCTGTTGCCATTGCAAAGGATCTAGAAGCTGCTAGGGTGACAGCAGGTGACCTTAGTTATGCTATTAGAATACTTGTCGTTTTTTCGCCATCATTTTATATTACTTGGCTTGTTTTTGGTTATGCAGATAAGTGTCCAAGTAGGGCATTACCACATTATTGTTCTCCACCATTTTTCAAATTTTAATGTTTTTATTTAACGTGTTGCAGGAACTTATCTTCCGAAATCTTTTGATATTGTTAAGAAACACAAACGGTGCAATACATAACGTGACTAGGGAGACTTTGCTGCAAATTAATGTATGTTCATTTTTTTTGTTTATATCTTCTTTTCTTTTTAAATATTTCTGCAGTCGGTTTCTTGTGTAATTTTGTTTTGTTCAATGATCTATTGATTGATGTAGCACCGCACCTCCAAAATGAGGAGGGTTCATGGGTTGAGCCATCAATCCTCCTACCCCCACGTCAATGTAAGTCCTAAATGTGGGAGAGTTATCGCAGCATTAGTTCCAATGATATTCAAACTGTGTAAATAAAATTATTTCAATCGTTTGGATTTTGTGGTATGTCAGGGATGGCTACAAGGCTTGAGAGCTGAATGCAATTCCAATCAATTTCCAACTATAGCTGTAGTGGCATCATATGACACATTTAGAGCTGCTTCAGTTAATTATTTCTTACTGAACATTTACCTTTCTTTTATTTTTCGTTTTTATGGATAGTATATGGCCTTATGCCATCTCAATTCTTACAGGCATTATCCGTTGGAAGTGATAGCAATGGAAGTGGAATTGTGGCACTTCTAGAAATAGCTAGGTTATTTTCAGCTTTGTATAAAAATCCTAAGACAAGAGGAAAGTATAATTTTCTCTTTGTCCTGAAATCTAGATAAACTTACAACTACAATGGAACTCAAAAAATACCTTTTCTTCACAAAAGGCTTACTATCCTTCACACTCGTATGCCGTATGTTTTACCAGATTTTGATTTGACACCTATCTTTTATAGTGGCTACGGAGTTTGGACCAAAGGTTTCGTGAAACTATTGACTATGTTATTTGCTTGAATAACCTTGGTTCATCTAACAATGAGTTATGGATTATGTCTCCAAGCCTCCCGAGAATGCATATATAAAACAAATTTTTGAGGTAACCCTGATTAGTTTTTGTGATGTAGAAACATGGCGATTGACAGGAAGCTATCTCTATGCAACTGTGCTTCTTCCTTACTAGTGTAATTTTACAGGGTTTTTCCAGCGTGCCTGGAGAATTGGGACTAAAAGTTGGTCTGAAGCACAAGAAGATTAACATATCTAATCCTTGATTAAGTATCTTGTTTGTTTTTGCATAGTTGGACTACAATGGCAGTCTCTGGACTAAGTATAATTTTGGCAGCAAATTTCATCTGTCAAGAAAAATTGTGTTTAAGTGAACTAATGGTGGTTTCTTTAGAAATATAATAATTGGATAAGTGTATGTAGTGAGTTCGGGGTATCTTGATGGATATTTGTTGAGTCCCGGAAGTTGTGTATTGCGTGAAACATGTCTTATTCTCAAACCATTGTCTTGTGTGTTAAATTTTATTAATTTTTATATTTTCTCACTTTTTCTAGATCAACTTTCAGATTTTTATTCCTAAGGCTTAAGCTGTGATGTATTCCAGATTGCATGGGAGCATGAGCAATTTTATGATTCAACATCTACAAGGTTACACATCTATCAGGTAATAATCAAACTAGATCCCTTTTTTCTACTCTCGCCGATCCAGAAGATGCGCACAAATGGTATGTAGTAACCCATATTCCATTTTAAGATAATAATATGATAATCATGATTAAGGGTCCAGTCTAAACTGCTGAACTGTTGAGCTGCTGAACTGCAGCTAGGGAATATGAGAAGCTAGGGAAACATGAGCAGCTAGGGAATCTGCTGCTAGGGATTATACAGCTAGTGATTCTTTAGCTAGGGAATTCTCTTGCTAGGGATTCTACGGCTAGGAAATTCTGCTGTTAGCCTGTTAGGGAATTTCGTTACTAATGAATTCGAAAAGCTGCTAGGGAATCCCGAACTGCTATTAAGGAATCCTGACCTGCTGTTAGGGAATCCCGAACTGCTATTAGGGAAGCCCGAACCCTCCAGGACAGGCAGGCAGGTGTGTGGACGCTTGCATGAATGACAGTTGGCGCCTAAGCATGAGCTGTCAATAATGGTAGTGACTCAGCTCAAGCATCTGATACGTGGCATGCTTATAGGAGCTCGGACGTCTCGACGTCAGCTCAAGAATCCCGATCACCCCAAATATTTGTCTATAAATAGGAGCTGGGGATTCAGTTATTTTTCACATCACTTCCATCTCACTTCATATCTTTACCCAGAAAAGAGTAGCTCGGGAGCTCGGGAAAGAGTAGCTCGGGAATTCGGGAAGGAATAGCTCGGGAAGGAAGAGCTCGGGGTCGGACCAAGAGGCCAGGTCGGGTCGGGTCGGACTTGAGACAAGGTCGGGTCGGGAGTTGACCTAGGACAGCTAGGGGTTGTCTTTTTCCAGCTTAGTTCAGACTTCGGTGTTAGGTACATACACATTGACTGAGATTGCCAGCGAGTATACATGTTTATATGTTGCATTTATTTGGCATTATTATGTGGCATGATGTATGTTTTACCGTTTTCTATATTCATATATCATGTGCACATACACGTTGAGCCTATACCTTGTTATACCTGATTATAGAGCCGCTCAGCTCTGTACTCGATAGTCTGTCACTGAGAGTACCGCGACGGCGGGGACATGTATGTCTAACTACTCTGGTGTATTAGACGAGTGTGGTTGCACCCAAAGGTTGATCCGTGCGGTGGCAGCACTCATGTGGTGCCGGTACTAAGCATGACTTTTCAGATGACCATTTACCAGTCATCATGTTGCATGCATCATATACATATGTTTACTCATATTTATGTACTGGGCGTTAGCGCTCACGTCCTAGTTGTTATCTTGGACACCCATTCCACGGGGCAGGTCGCAAGATGGACGGAGCCGGTAGCTCGAGGCAGGATTAGGGAGCCAGAGCTTTTCAGGGGATTTTATACAGCATGATTTGTTTAGCTGTATAAATGTTTTAGACAGTTTATTTTAAGCATTTCAATATGGTTGTATCACTACAGATTTAAGTCTGGATATGTTTTCCTAAGCTGTTATGTAAATTATGGATTATGTTTTCGCACGTTTTTACTCTATTAAAGATTTGTTTTATTAAGTTTAATGCATGCTATTAGTTGCCAGTTAGTAGGTGATTCCATGCAGGGTCACTACATTTTTGGTATCAGAGCATGCATGGATTTTGAGATTAGTACTTGGGATTTACTCTCATCTTAAGTAATTATTGCGCATTTGGGATTTTAATGTGCAATTTTTTTCAGGATATGGCTGACGAGAGTCACGGTAGTGTTGGCCAGGGAGGTGGTAATCATCATCGTCACCATCGCCATCAGGATGATCGACATCATCCTCATGAGGGTAGACGTCGTTACTCTATTAATAAGTTCATGCAAGTAGGACCGAAACCCTTGTTGGGAGGTGAGAATCCTGAATAGGCAAGAGGTTGGATGTCTAAACTCGAGAGTGCATTTTGAGCTTTCGATTGCACTGAGGAGAAGAAACTGAAAGTTCTAGAATTCGTTCTAGAGGATCGAGCACGCTTATGGTGGGATGCCAAAGCCACTCAGGCACGTACTGAGAGAGGACAGGTGACTTGGGGGGATTTCTGTCAGCAGTTTCAGAAACTGTATTTTCCTCCAGCTGTTCGACAGACACGATCTATGGAGTTGCTGACTCTGAGGTAAGGATCAATGACTATTGATCAATATCAACAACGATTTCTTGATCTGCTACCTTTTAGTCCTCATATCAATGACAGTGATGCGTCCAAGTATGATATCTTTCTGCAAGGCCTAAATCAAGATATCTACTCACAAGTTGTCGTATGTGATAATCCGACATCTTATAAGACTTTGGTGAACCGTTGCCGTCAAGTGGAGAACAGCAATAGGCGGGCACTGTTGATGATGCCAGGACAGCCTAGTGGATCTCATGGGCCTAGGGCTCAATCTGTTGTGCAATCTGGACCTATGTCTTCTTCTACTACTACTACTACTACTTCGTCTGGTTCTCGTGGTTCACGAGGTACTTTCCGTTTCGGAAAGAAGAATAAGAAGGAGGAATTTTGCAGCCACTATGGTGGGAAGCATCCTGCGGCTTCGTGTCGGAAGGCTACTGGTGCTTGTTATATTTGTGATGAGCAGGGACATCTGCGGAGAGATTGTCCTCAGCGCATAGGTTCTGCTAGTGGATCGGGATCACATGTTGGATCTCAGGCTTCTACTTTTCCACGTTAGCAGACAGCACCACAGAGTTCTTCTGGTTACCGTCCACAGACTCAAGGGCAGGTATTTGCTCTGTCTCAGGTGCAGGCTACGGAGGGAAGCGATCGCATGTTGGCAGGTACCTTTCTGTTATGTGGTATTCCTGCACTTGTCTTAATTGATACTGGAGCGTCGCATTCCTTTATTTCTAGTCGTTTTGTTAAGAGACATAGATTACCTTATGTATCATTAGATATGGATTTAGTTGTATCTACTCCGCTGGAGCAGGAGGTAGTAACTAAGCGTCTAGTGATGGGTTGCCTTCTAGAGTTTGAGGGTAATGTGTTATCGGCTAATCTGATGATATTAGCGATGGCAGATTTTGATTGTATTTTGGGAATAGATATGCTGACTTTGCATCACGCTACTGTGGATTGTTATCAGCGTCTGGTACAGTTTCATCCGGATGAGGGTGATAGCTGGAACTTTTATGGTGAGGGTGCGCGACCTCCGATGCCACTTGCATCGGCTCTGAAGGCATGTCATGTCTTGGAGTCAGGTGGGGAGGGCTACCTCATTTATGCAGTTGATATGTCCACGAGTAGTCCGGGTATCGATCAACTACCGGTTGTCAGCGAGTTTTCTGATGTATTCCCTGATGAGATTCCTGGTTTTCCTCCGGTTCGAGAGGTTGAATTTGGTATTGATCTAGTACCAGGAACTACGATTATATCCCGAGCATCTTATTGTCTAGCACCGTCAGATATGAGGGAATTGAAACAGCAGTTGCAGGATCTGCTTGATAAGGGAAATATTCGTCCGAGTGTTTTTCCATGGGGAGCACCTATTTTGTTTGTCAATAAGAAGGATGGATCGATGCGATTATGTATTGATTAGAGGCAGCTGAATCGTGTCACCATCAAGAATAAGTATCCTTTGCCACGAATTGATGATTTGTTCGATCAATTACAGGGTACTTCTGTTTACTCCAAGATAGATCTGAGATCGGGATACCACCAGATACGGGTACGAGACTCAGATATTTCTACGACTGCTTTCAGAACCAGATACGGACATTATGAATTTCTGGTGATGTCATTCGGTTTGACGAATGCACCGGCAGTCTTTATGAATCTGATGAATCAGGTATTTCGAGAATATCTGGATAGATTTGTCATTGTCTTCATTGATGATATTCTTGTCTATTCTCATGACAAGGATGAGCATGCACAACATCTGAGGATTGTGTTCCAGACGTTACGAGATAAGCAGCTGTATGCGAAATTGAGCAAGTGTGAATTCTGGCTTGATCGGGTAGTGTTTCTCGGTCATGTGATTTCTAGCGAAGGAATATCTATTGATCCTAGTAAGATAGAGGCAGTGCTGAACTGGTCTCGTCCGACGACGGTTGCTGAGATTCGTAGTTTCTTGGGTCTAGCGGGTTATTACCGTCGGTTCATCGAGAATTTTGCACAGTTGGCCAGGCCTTTAACTCAGCTTACTTGAAAAGATGTTTCCTTCATATGGTCTTCGGATTGTGAGGAGTCATTTCACGAGATGCGTAGACGTCTTACTACTACACCTGTGCTAGCTCTACCTTCTGGATCAGGAGGTTATGTTGTCTATACTGATGCCTCTGGTCAGGGGTTAGGATGTGTTCTGACACAACATGGACATGTTATTGCCTATGTTTCTCGACAGTTGAAGATACATGAGAATAATTATCCAGTATATGATCTCGAGTTAGCCGCCATTTATTTGCTCTAAAGATTTGGAGACATTATCTTTATGGCGAGAAATTTGAGATATTCACGAATCACAAGAGTTTGAAGTATTTATTCACTCAGGCAGAGTTGAATATACGACAAAGACGCTGGATGGATCTTCTGAAGGATTATGATTGCGAAATCAAATATCATCCAGGTTCTGCTAATCTTACTGCTGATGCCTTGAGTCGGCAGGTGAGATTTTTTGCACTTCAGACTAGTGAAGTATCTCATATGATTCAAGAGTGTTGTTCATTGAGTTTTACGCTCAAGCACAAGAAAGGGAGAAATGGAATTCGATTGTATACTATTCTATCTGAGCCAACATTGTATTCTCGGATCAGAGATGCTCAGATATCTGATGATAAGACTCAGCGTTTGGCACGTCTAGACAATGGAGTTAATATATCTGGATTCCATTATCAGGCAGATGGTTTATTATGCTTATCGAATCGAGTGGTTGTACCTGATGTTGCGGAGCTCAGAAACGATATTCTTTCTCAAGCTCACAGGATTCGATTGTCTATTCATGTTGGAAGCATGAAAATGTATAAGGACTTGCGAACTAGATTTTGGTGGAAAGGGATGAAGCGGAGTGTATATCAATTTGTTTCAAGATGTTTGGTTTGTCAACAGGTCAAGGCTGAGCACTGACGACCAGGTGGATTACTGCAAAATCTTGAGATTCCCGAATGGAAGTGGGAGCACGTGACTATGGATTTTGTTACCCACTTGCCTATGACGTCACGTCAGTGTGATGCTATCTGGGTCGTTGTTGACCGTCTGACAAAATCAGCACATTTCATTCCTTTCAACCGGGAGTATTCTTATGATCGTATGACACGCTTATATGTCCAGGAGATAGTGCGATTGCATGGAATTCCAGTGAGCATAGTCAGTGATAGAGACCCGCGATTTACCTCACGTTTCTGGGGTAGTTTTTAGCAGGCGTTGGGTACCACTCTGAGTTTAAGTACTGCATATCATCCGGAGACTGACGGACAGTCAGAACGGACGATTCGTACATTGGAGGATATGCTACGTTCTTCTGTCATGGACTTTGGTTTATCTTGGCAGGATCAGTTACCTTTGATCGAATTTGCTTACAATAACAGTTATCATCGTAGTATTGATATGACACCTTTCGAGGCATTGTATGGTCGACGGTGTCGTACTCCATTATTCTGGAATGAAGTAGGAGAACGACAAGTCGAGGGTCCTGAGTTGGTGCAGCAGATTGTAGACAAGGTAGATTTGATCAAGCGGAGAATCAAAACTGCTCAAGATAGACAAACCAGTTATGCTAATATTCATCGCAGACCATTGCAGTTTGAGCCTGGTGAATATGTGTTCTTGCGAGTATCACCTTTCAGGAAGGTGATGAGATTCGGCGTGAAAGGCAAGTTGTCACCTTGTTTCATTGGACCTTTCTAGATACTGGAGAAGATCGGAGATGTTGCTTATCGTTTGGTGTTACCGCCATATCTTTCCAGTATACATGATGTTTTTCATGTGTCGTTACTTCGACAGTATATATCTGATGAATCTCATATTATCCAGCCTACAGATGTTCAGCTAGAGCCAGATTTGTCGTATGTTGAACGACCACTCCGTATCCTAGACAGGAAGGAGAAATTTCTTCGGAACAAGACTATACCACTTGTAATGGTACAATGGCAGCGCCGAGGAATTGAAGAAGCAACTTGGGAAACCGAGAGCCGTATGCGAGCGGAATACCCTGAGTTGTTTGCTTTATACTTTTGATTACCATGTAAAGATGTAATTACCGTTGTTGTAATAAGACATGATTTTCTGTTTCATATTGTTATCTTAATTTGTCTTTAGATTTTATTTCGCGGACGAAATATCTAAAGGTGGGGAGAATGTAGTAACCCAGATTCCATTTTAAGATAATAATATGATAATCATGATTAAGGGTCCAGTCTAAACTGCTGAACTGTTGAGCTGCTGAACTGCAGCTAGGGAATATGAGCAGCTAGGAAAACATGAGCAGCTAGGGAATCTGCTGCTAAGGATTATATAGCTAGGGAATATGAGCAGCTAGGAAATCTGCTGCTAGGGATTATACAGCTAGGGATTCTTTAGCTAGGGAATTCTCTTGCTAGGGATTCTACGGCTAGGGAATTCTGCTGTTAGCCTATTAGGGAATTTCGTTACTAAGGAAGTTCGAAAAGCTGCTAGGGAATCCCGAACTGCTATTAAGGAATCCCGACCTGCTTCTAGGGAATCCCGACCTGCTGTTAGGGAATCCCGAACTGCTATTAGGGAAGCCCGAACCCTCCAGGACAGGCAGGCAGGTGTGTGGACGCTTGCATGAATGACAGTTGGCGCCTAAGCATGAGCTGTCAATAATGGTAGTGACTCAGCTCAAGCATCTGATACGTGGCGTGCTTATAGGAGCTCGGACGTCTCGACGTCAGCTCAAGAATCCCGATCACCCCAAATATTTGTCTATAAATAGGAGCTGGGGATTCAGTTATTTTTCACATCACTTTTATCTCACTTCATATCTTTACCCAAAAAAGAGTAGCTCGGGAGCTCGGGAAAGAGTAGCTCGGGAATTCGGGAAGGAATAGCTCGGGAAGGAAGAGCTCGGGGTCGGACCAAGAGGCCAGGTCAGGTCGGGTTGGACTTGAGACCAGGTCGGGTCGGGAGTTGACCTAGGACAGCTAGGGGTTGTCTTTTTCCAGCTTAGTTCAGACTTTGGTGTTAGGTACATACACATTGACTGAGATTGTCAGCGAGTATACATGTTTATATGTTGCATTTATTTGGCATTATTATGTGTCATGATGTATGTTTTACCGTTTTCTATATTCATATATCATGTGCACATACATGTTGAGCCTATACCTTGTTATACCTGATTATAGAGCCGCTCAGCTCTATACTCGATAGTCTGTCACTGAGAGTACCGCGACGGCGGGGACATGTATGTCTAACTAATCTGGTGTATTAGACGAGTGTGGTTGCACCTAGAGGTTGATCCGTGCGGTGGCAGCACTCATGTGGCGCCGGTACTGAGCATGACTTTTCAGATGACCATTTACCAGTCATCATGTTGCATGCATCATATACATATGTTTACTCATGTTTATGTACTGAGCGTTAGCGCTCACATCCTAGTTGTTATCTTGGACACCCATTCCACGGGGCAGGTCGCAGGATGGACGGAGCCGGTAGCTCGAGGCAGGATTAGGGAGCCAGAGCTTTTCAGGGGATTTTATACAACATGATTTGTTTAGCTGTATAAATGTTTTAGACAGTTTATTTTAAGCATTTCAATATGGCTGCATCACTACAGATTTAAGTCTGGATATGTTTTCCTAAGCTGTTATATAAATTATGGATTATGTTTCCGCACGTTTTTACTCTGTTAAGAATTTTGCTGTATTAAGTTTAATGCATGCTATTAGTTGCCAGTTAGTAGGTGATTCCATGCAGGGTCACTACATTTTTGGTATCAGAGCATGCATGGATTTTGGGATTAGTACTTGGGATTTACTCTCATCTTAAGTAATTATTGCGCATTTGGGATTTTAATGTGCAATTTTTTTCAGGATATGGCTGACGAGAGTCACGGTAGTGTTGGCCAGGGAGGTGGTAATCATCATCGTCACCATCGCCATCAGGATGATCGACATCATCCTCATGAGGGTAGACGTCGTTACTCTATTAATAAGTTCATGCAAGTAGGACCGAAACCCTTGTTGGGAGGTGAGAATCCTGAATAGGCAAGAGGTTGGATTTCTAAACTCGAGAGTGCGTTTTGAGCTTTCGATTGCACTGAGGAGCAGAAACTGAAAGTTCTAGAATTTGTTCTAGAGGATCGAGCACGCTTATGGTGGGATGCCAAAGCTACTCAGGCACGTACTGAGAGAGGACAGGTGACTTGGGGGGATTTCTGTCAGCAGTTTCAGAAACTGTATTTTCCTCCAGATGTTCGACATGCACGATCTATGGAGTTGCTGACTCTGAGGCAAGTATCAATGACTATTGATCAATATCAGCAACGATTTCTTGATCTGCTATCTTTTAGTCCTCATATCAATGACAGTGATGCGTCCAAGTATGATACCTTTCTGCAAGGCCTGAATCAAGATATCTACTCACAAGTTGTCGTATGTGATAATCCGACATCTTATGAGACTTTGGTGAACCGTTGCCGTCAAGTGGAGAACAACAATAGGCGGGCACTGTTGATGATGCCGGGACAACCTAGTGGATCTCATGGCCTAGGGCTCAATCTGTTGTGCAATCTGGACCTATGTCTTCTTCTACTACTACTACTACTACTTCGTCTGATTCTCGTGGTTCACGAGGTACTTTCCGTTTCGGGAAGAAGAATAAGAAGGAGGAATTTTGCAGCCACTGTGGTGGGAAGCATCCTGCGGCTTCGTGTCGGAAGGCTACTGGTGCTTGTTATATTTGTGGTGAGCAGGGACATCTGCGGAGAGATTGTCCTCAACGCATGGATTCTGCTAGTGGATCGGGATCACATGTTGGATCTCAGGCTTCTACTTTTCCACGTTAGCAGAAAGCACCATAGAGTTCTTCTGGTTACCGTCCACAGACTCAAGGGCAGGTATTTGCTCTGTCTCAGGAGCAGGCTACGGAGGGAAGCGATCGCATGTTGGCAGGTACCTTTCTGTTATCTGGTATTCCTGCACTTGTCTTAATTGATACTGGAGCGTTGCATTCCTTTATTTCTAGTCGTTTTGTTAAGAGACATAGATTACCTTATGTATCAGTAGATATGGATTTAGTTGTATCTACTCCGCTGGAGCAGGAGGTAGTAACTAAGCGTCTAGTGATGGGTTGCCTTCTAGAGTTTGAGGGTAATGTGTTATCGGCTAATCTGATGATATTAGCGATGACAGATTTTGATTGTATTTTGGGAATAGATATGCTGACTTTGCATCACGCTATTGTGGATTGTTATCAGCGTTTGATATAGTTTCATCCAGATTAGGGTGATAGCTGGTACTTTTATGGTGAGGGTGCACGACCTCCGATGTCACTTGTTTCGGCTCTGAAGGCATGTCATGTCTTGGAGTCAGGTGGGGAGGGCTATCTCATTTATGCAGTTGATATGTCCACGAGTAGTCCGGGTATCGATCAGCTACTGGTTGTCAGCGAGTTTTCTGATGTATTCCTTGATGAGATTCCTCGTTTTCCTCCGGTTCGAGAGGTTGAATTTGGTATTGATCTAGTACCAGGAACTACGCCTATATCCCGAGCACCTTATCGTCTAGCATCGTCAGAGATGAGGGAATTGAAACAGTAGTTGCAGGAACTGCTTGATAAGGGATATATTCGTCCGAGTGTTTCTCCGTGGGGAGCACCTATTTTGTTTGTCAAGAAGAAGGATGGATCGATGCGATTATGTATTGATTACAGGCAGCTGAATCGTGTCACCATCAAGAATAAGTATCCTTTGCCACGAATTGATGATTTGTTCGATCAATTACAGGTTACTTCTGTTTACTCCAAGATAGATCTGAGATCGGGATACCACCAGATGTAGGTACGAGATTCAGATATTTCTACGACTGCTTTCAGAACCAGATACGGACATTATGAATTTCTGGTGATGCCATTCGGTTTGACGAATGCACCGGCAGTCTTTATGAATCTGATGAATCAGGTATTTCGAGAATATCTGGATAGATTTGTCATTGTCTTCATTGATGATATTCTTGTCTATTCTCATGACAAGGATGAGCATGCACAGCATCTGAAGCAAGTGTGAATTCTGGCTTGATCGGGTAGTGTTTCTCGGTCATGTGATTTCTAGCGAAGGAATATCTGTTGATTCTAGTAAGATAGAGGCAGTCCTGAACTGGTCTCGTCCGACGATGGTTGCTGATATTCGTAGTTTCTTGGGTCTAGCGGGTTATTACCGTCGGTTCATCGAGAATTTTGCACAGTTGGCCAGGCCTTTAACTCAGCTTACTCGGAAAGATGTTTCCTTCATATGGTCCTCGGATTGTAAGGAGTCATTTCACGAGCTGCGTAGACGTCTTACTACTGCACCTGTGCTAGCTCTACCTTCTGGATCAGGAGGTTATGTTGTCTATACTGATGCCTCTGGTCAGGGGTTAGGATGTGTTCTGACACAGCATGGACATGTTATTGCCTATGCTTCTCGACAGTTGAAGACACATGAGAATAATTATCCAGTACATGATCTCGAGTTAGCCGCCATTGTATTTGCTCTAAAGATTTGGATACATTATCTTTATGGCGAGAAATTTGAGATATTCACGGATCACAAGAGTTTGAAGTATTTATTCACTCAGGCAGAGTTGAATATGCGACAGAGACGTTGGATGGATCTTCTGAAGGATTATGATTGCGAAATCAAATATCATCCAGGTTCTGCTAATCTTACTGCTGATGCCTTGAGTCGGCAGGTGAGATTTTTTGCACTTCAGACTAGTGAAGTATCTCATATGATTCAAGAGTGTTGTTCATTGAGTTTTACGCTCAAGCACAAGAAAGGGAGAAATGAGATTCGATTGTATACTATTCTATCTGAGCCAGCACTGTATTCTCGGATCAGAGATGCTCAGATATCTGATGATAAGACTCAGCGTTTGGCACATCTAGACAATGGAGTTAATATATCTGGATTCCATTATCAGGCAGATGGTTTATTATGCTTATCGAATCGAGTGGTTGTACCTGATGTTGCGGAGCTCAAAAACGATATTCTTTCTCAAGCTCACAGGAGTCGATTGTCTATTCATCCTGGAAGCATGAAAATGTATAAGGACTTGCGAACTAGATTTTGGTGGAAAGGGATGAAGCGGAGTGTATATCAATTTTTTTCAAGATGTTTGGTTTGTCAACAGGTCAAGGCTGAGCACCGACGACCAGGTGGATTACTGCAAAATCTTGAGATTCCCGAATGGAAGTGGGAGCACGTGACTATGGATTTTGTTACCCACCTGCCTATGACATCACGTCAGTGTGATGCTATCTGGGTCGTTGTTGACCGTCTGACAAAATCAACACATTTCATTCCTTACAATCGGGAGTATTTTTATGATCGCATGGCACACTTATATGTCCAGGAGATAGTGCGATTGCATGAAATTCCAGTGAGCATAGTCAGTGATAGAGACCCGCGATTTACCTCACGTTTCTGGGGTAGTTTTCAGCGGGCGTTGGGTACCACTCTGAGTTTAAGTACTGCATATCATCCGGAGACTGACGGGCAGTCAGAACGGACGATTCGTACATTGGAGGATATGCTACGTTCTTCTGTCATGGACTTTGGTTTATCTTGGCAGGATCAGTTACCTTTGATCGAATTTGCTTACAATAACAGTTATCATCGTAGTATTGATATGACACCTTTCGAGGCATTGTATGGTCGACGGTGTCGTACTCCGTTATTCTGGAATGAAGTAGGAGAACGACAAGTTGAGGGTCCTGAGTTGGTGCAGCAGATTGTAGACAAGGTAGATTTGATCAAGCGGAGAATCAAAACTGCTCAAGATAGACAAACCAGTTATGCTAATATTCATCGCAGACCATTACAGTTTGAGCCTGGTGAATATGTGTTCTTGCGAGTATCACCTTTCAGGAAGGTGATGAGATTCGGTGTGAAAGGCAAGTTGTCACCTCGTTTCATTGGACCTTTCCAGATACTGGAGAAGATCGGAGATGTTGCTTATCGTTTGGCGTTACCGCCATATCTTTCCAGTATACATGATATTTTTCATGTGTCGTTACTTCGACAGTATATATCTGATGAATCTCATATTATCCAGCCTACAGATGTTCAGTTAGAGCCAGATCTGTCGTATGTTGAAAGACCACTCCGTATCCTAGACAGGAAGGAGAAATTTCTTCGGAACAAGACTATACCACTTGTAATGGTACAATGGCAGCGCCGAGGAATTGAAGAAGAAACTTGGGAAACCGAGAGCCGTATGCGAGCGGAATACCCTGAGTTGTTTGCTTTATACTTTTGATTACCATGTAAAGATGTAATTATCGTTGTTGTAATAAGACATGGTTTTCTGTTTCATATTGTTATCTTAATTTGTCTTTAGATTTTATTTCGCGGACGAAATATCTAAAGGCGGGGAGAATGTAGTAACCCAGATTCCATTTTAAGATAATAATATGATAATCATGATTAAGGGTCCAGTCTAAACTGCTGAACTGTTGAGCTGCTGAACTGCAGCTAGGGAAACATGAGCAGCTAGGGAATCTGCTGCTAAGGATTATATAGCTAGGGAATATGAGCAGCTAGGGAAACATGAGCAGCTAGGGAATCTGCTGCTAGGGATTATACAGCTAGGGATTCTATAGCTAGGGAATTCTCTTGCTAGGGATTCTACGGCTAGGGAATTCTGCTGTTAGCCTGTTAGGAAATTTCTTTACTAAGGAAAGTTCGAAAAGCTGCTAGGAAATCCCGAACTGCTATTAAGGAATCCCGACCTGCTGCTAGGGAATCCCGACCTGCTGTTAGGGAATCCCGAACTGCTATTAGGGAAGCCCGAACCCTCCAGGATAGGCAGGCAGGTGTGTGGACGCTTGCATGAATGACAGTTGGCGCCTAAGCATGAGCTGTCAATAATGGTAGTGACTCAGCTCAAGCATCTGATACGTGGCGTGCTTATAGGAGCTCGGACGTCTCGACGTCAGCTCAAGAATCCCGATCACCCCAAATATTTGTCTATAAATAGGAGCTGGGGATTCAGTTATTTTTCACATCACTTCCATCTCACTTCATATCTTTACCCGGAAAAGAGTAGCTCTGGAGCTCGGGAAAGAGTAGCTCGGGAATTCGGGAAGGAATAGCTCGGGAAGGAAGAGCTCGGGGTCGGACCAAGAGGCCAGGTCGGGTCGGGTCGGGTCGGACTTGAGACCAGGTCGGGTCGGGAGTTGATCTAGGACAGCTAGGGGTTGTATTTTTCCAGCTTAGTTCAGACTTCAGTGTTAGGTACATACACATTGACTGAGATTGCCAGCGAGTATACATGTTTATATGTTGCATTTATTTGGCATTATTATGTGACATGATGTATGTTTTATCGTTTTCTATATTCATATATCATGTGCACATATACGTTGAGCCTATACCTTGTTATACCTGATTATAGAGCCGCTCAGCTCTATACTCGATAGTCTGTCACTGAGAGTACCGCGACGACGGGGACATGTATGTCTAACTACTCTGGTGTATTAGACGAGTGTGGTTGCACCCAGAGGTTGATCCGTGCGGTGGCAGCACTCATGTGGTGCCGGTACTGAGCATGACTTTTCAGATGACCATTTACCAGTCATCATGTTGCATGCATCATATACATATGTTTACTCATGTTTATGTACTGGGCGTTAGCGCTCACGTCCTAGTTGTTATCTTGGACACCCATTCCATGGGGCAGGTCGTAGGATGGACGAAGCCGGTAGCTCGAGGCAGGATTAGGGAGCCAGAGCTTTTCAGGGGATTTTATACAACATGATTTGTTTAGCTGTATAAATGTTTTAGACAGTTTATTTTAAGCATTTCAATATGGTTGTATCACTACAGATTTAAGTCTGGATATGTTTTCCTAAGCTGTTATGTAAATTATGGATTATGTTTCCGCACGTTTTTACTCTGTTAAGAATTTTGCTGTATTAAGTTTAATGCATGCTATTAGTTGCCAGTTAGTAGATGATTCCATGCAGGGTCACTACATGGTATATACATAACAACCATGTCAAATTGACAAGCACAATTGCAGCTTCTACATTGAGTTTACTCTTTCCTTAATTTACTATATGCGGTTTTGAAGATCCTCTCTACCTAATTTGATCGTTTAATGGAGAATTATTTGAAACTTCTTATTCTTCTAAGAGATCTTGGAACTAGTTAGTCTTGCACCATTACCACAAACTTATCGTTAGTCATTACCACAAACTGAGTTTAATAGTAGAGTTGGTTTTATATGTTTTTATGGATCATACTCTGTGTAACACCCGGTATTTTTTTAAATACGTAAATCCGCATGCATAATTAGGGTATTTAATTATTTAAAATTTATGATTTATGGGTTAAATAATTATTTGAATTATTTGTGCATGATTTAATTTATTTTTAAGCATTTAACCCATAATTAGTGATTTTTATGATTTTTAGTATTTTAATTATTTTATCGCGTAGACGGGACCATGGACGGACGAGATGACAACTTTCTATCCAATTTATTTCATGAGCCTTTTTAGAGCCCAAAAATATTATTTTGAGTTTTAGTTCCTCAAAATTTTTAGTATTTAATTTTATATAATTTTAGGAGTCCGTTTTTATTCAAAATAAGCCAAAATAATGACTTTTAATTATCTTTAAAATTCCCCTAATTTCTAATTTCGGGATTTTATAAATTATAATTTAAGTTTCTGATTTGAACTTTTATTTAGAATGTTTAAACTTTATATTATTTTTTTAAAAAAAACTTTTAATTATTATTAATTAACCTAAAAACCTATTTTCTTAAATATTCAAACTTAGCCTACCCAAAATTCCACCCAACCCCACGCCCCAAAAGTCAGCAGCCACCCCACCCCTACTGTTCATCGTTTTCATTCATCTCCTCCATCGTTCCAGCAGCCTCCCACTACACCTTAGACTCGTTTTCGAAGGATCAAGGCTTGTCGTCGTCGTCCCGGAGCCCCGAATACACTTTCTTCTTCGTCGATTTAATCACCAAGGCATGTATCCTTTCACTATTTTCCTCACGATATCAGTATATTTAGTGTGTGTTGTGTTGTGCATCGAAAATTTGGCAGAAAACTCAGAAAAAGGGAATCTGTTTTTTTTGTGTTGAAGCTTGTTAGATGATTATTTTTATTTTCTCACGTTTTCTGATTATGGATGGTCCTAGCTGCTGGTTACTGTCGTTAAGTGGTCTAGGTTGGGTCTAGGCTCGAGTGGCTCGGGTGGCTCGAGCCAAACGAGCCCAGAAATCTGCCAAGGAGGGTTCGGCCGAGGAGACGCGCAGCATAGGGTTCATGGGAAGAGGCTTTGGTGGTGCTGGTTAAGGCTGCATGGATGGGGTTCGAGGGCTAGGCTAGGACCGCCCAGACGTGGGCTACGTCTGGGCGGCAGCGCTCCGGCCAGGGGCGGCCGGAGCTGGCCGGCAGCTGGCCATTAGGGCCTGCTGCTCACGGCCATGCCCAAGGGAAGAGAAAGGGGGGGGGGGGGGAAACGGGTTTGTGGGTTCTGGCCTGAACCGGGTCTAGGGATGGGTCCGGGTCGGGTCAGTTAGGTCATGGGTCGGGTCAGGTGGTCCGGGTCCGGGTTAGGTGGGCCGGGCTCGGGTATTTTAATTTTATGTGAATTATTAAGTTAATGGGTTTTTTTTTTTGGGCCATTTAAATTGAAATAAAATGTTTTGGGCTCCATTTAATTATTTTGGGCTAAGTTTAATTTAATTAAGTGAGTCCAATAATTTTTATGGGCTTTAGGGCCGTGAAAGTTATTGGGCCAGTTTTTGGGCTTTTGGGCCCATTGGGCCAGTTTAAGTTGTTATTGGGCTTAGTGTATTTTAAATGGGCTTTATTAATTTAATTGGGCTTAGAATAATTATTTGGGCTTAAAGTTTAAGATATTGGGCTTAAGTATGTTAATGGGCCAGATTTAAGTAAATGGGTGTGAGTGTTAGGACCAGCAGTCCAGTACGATCCATGAGAAATTTGCATGTGTCCTGAATATATATTTAATTATTTTTATGCATTGAAGTTATTTTAATATTTATATGTTAGTAAGAAATTAAATTAAATATATATGAAGGACACACATTTTTATTTAAGTACATGCATTCATGAAATAATATTTTATGCATGATTTAATGTTAAGGTTGAGCAAGAAAATATTTTATGTTGGAAGTTGAAGTAGTGTGACAATTTAAGGGGGATTCGTACCCATATGATTGAAGGGCAGTTTACTGCCAATTTAAGAGGTGATTCGTCACCGGCCACGTACGTTGGTTTCCACGCTGATCAGTATTTAATGTATGATTTAAGGTTACACTATGGATACAACCATGCTATGTTAGAAAATTAATTTGCTCAACAATGTTATGTATTATGTTAATTAAGTTTATTTAAGTTACGTTATGTTATGTAATTTTTAAGCATGCTCATTCATGTATATGTATGTATTAGTATTTAATTGTTTTAAATTATTTTTAAACCCTTGTTATGTTAGCATGTTGGGCCTCTAGGCTCACTACACTGGTATGGTGCAGGTGAGTACGTTGAGGAGGATGTTGTACCCACCGGAGGCGAGGATGTATGAGCGGACATGCAGTGACCCCGTGACCGTGATAGATGTCTGAGTCACGTGCATGTTTATTTATGTCAGCATGCTACATTTTATATTATTTTTCAGTGGTTGGGAATTTTGAATATTTTTTTATGGAATATTGTCAGTGCATGCAAATCTTAATCATTTTATTTATGCAGTTTTTTTTAATTAAATGTTTGACTCAGATATTTATTTTATTTTAAAGAATGCAATTTTTATTTAAGTATTTAATTATTTATTTATTTAGTTATTTTTAAATCTTTTTATTCTGTGCATATATGTATGGGCATATATGTACATATTTTATTTAGTAAGTAAAAAAAAAAAAAAAAAATTCCGCATATTTATTTATTAATTATAGAGTTAGGGTCGTTTCACTCTGCAACACTGCTTTTCCAATTATTTGTTTGCTTGTATCAGGCCTGCAGTCTCATAGATGTTTTTACATTCAAGTGACCTCACCAAGAAACCATAGATGTTTACTTGTTTCTTGAAAATGATTACATTCCTATTGACATTTATTGTTGTGAAAATTCCTCGCAAGCGTACGAGTGTCAAGTTTTAATATAGTGATAAAATCAAGTATCGATCCCTCAGGGAGTAAAATGAAAATAATAGTGCTTGTAATTAGAATAGTCCAAACTTTATCTAGAAAATCAATAATCAAGAATTTTGCAATAAAAATAAATAATCAGTTGATTTTAGATAGCACGCAAACAACTTTTAGATTAAAATCAATCAGAGAAAAAAATGGTCTAGAGGTATAGATTTCACCTGGTTTCAACAAAAATCAATCCTAATTAATTAATCTTCATGAATTTCAGTCAATTAATAGCCAAGAACACTTACGTGTATTATTCCCTCTCCCGAGTGCCGAATAAAATATATCAACTACAATTGAATTCCAATATCCCTATTAAGAATTTAGTTGCAGTGATCAATTCAAAACAATGTTCTCTTTAAAAGCTCTGTTAAAGTTAATAGCTCTCCCGAGTCAGATAAACAATTAACAGTGTATTTTCCAATGGTCCTATTCAAAATCTCCTCTCCCGAGTGCCAGATTTCAAATAAATATAACAAATCAATTATTGATCAGATAATTGAAAAGACAATCAATTCTAGAAAAAACAATTAATCTAAAATAAACTCAATCCAATAAAATCAAGAATTCATGAAAGTGTCTACACCAGGCTAAATCAACCTCTAGACTAAAAAAAATTAGTTCATAATAAAATTCTGAATAAAATAAAACATGAATCCAAACATATTCAAAATAAAATAAAAGTAAGAAATCGAATCCGTCGTCGACGCCGTGTCCGGTCGATCAAACTCCGTCTTCGTTCTTCACGATGAAGCTCCAGAATAAAATAAAAGTCACGATCAAATCTCTGATTTCTGTGTAATTGTTGTGGCGGCTCCCCCCCATAATCAGATGAAAAATTGCCTTTTATATCGTGCACAAAAGCCCACTCAAAAGCCCATAAAATATAGAAATTTCCTTCCGCTAAAATATGGCGACGCGCGCCCGCTCCACAATCCATGCGCCCGCGTATAGCCTTCTGTTTCAATTCTCAATCTCCCAAGGAACGCAGCGCGTTTGCTCTGAATGAAGCGCTAAAAATAAGCGCTATCTTTGGCCCAATTGTGAAAAGCCCATTAACCTCTCCTGACTTGACTCTGTACGTTGTTTCCTTTTCTTTTCTTCTTTCTTCTTTTCTTTTCCTTTCTCTTCTAAACTTCTTATTTTTTCTCCTCGAAATTTCATAATTCACAAAATCTCGATAATTTCCTACAATCACAAAAACAAAACAATACCCACATAAATCTGCTCGAAACAAATATTTAACAATTAAAATCATATATAAATTAAGTGTATAAAATACACTTATCAAATACTCCCAAACTTAGACTTTTGCTAGTCCCGAGCAAAACTATTAAATTTCAAAAACTCATTCTATCAAAAAAACAACAAGAATAGTCAAGAAATATTATGGAGCAATGGCATCATCAATGATTTAAAAAAATATCAAATCCAATCATATCCAACCTACTAACACTTGAAAGTTTCAGTCATAACAAAATAATAACCGCATAAACTCACAATCTCCGCAACTCACGTTCAAAACACCCTTATCCAAGTTCAATTCAAACATTCATAGATCATGAGGACTTTTCAAGGATAGCATAGGATCAAATATAAGATATTGAATCAAAAACACTCACAATCAGGTAAATGCAAAGAATAATAGTGTGTGCGTGTTTAGATCAAAATTCATAATCATTAAAAGCATTAATCAACAGTCCATAGGCTAAATTCTTGCAACTCTTCTCCACTAGTATATTGGACAACTGAGACTCGGTCAATAGGACTTATTCAGCTTATAATGTAAGGTCTGGCTCATGGCTACAAATGAAGGATAAGAATTCAAAATAAGGAGTAATTCATATTTTTATGCTCATTCTAACTTCAACTCCTTTTTCATTCACAATTTCACATTCTTTCTTCCTTCATTTCATTTCTAAACTTTTTCACAACTTTCTCACAAATTTTTTCTTTCTTTCGCAACCTTTCAACCACATTTTTCAACTCTTTTTTTCTACTACCTTTTTTTCATCTTTTCAATTCATCCACCACACCAATCCCTTTTTCACAAATAAAGCTAGGAGCATACAACATTTTAGCATTCAAATTACTCCCTTAAAGGTAGGAAATAGTGTTTAGGCTATTCAGGTAGTCAATGTAGGACCTTGAAATAATGACGAATGGGGGTTTAATCACATGTTTACACGCATGCCATTCGATTTTCAGATAACTCAAACAAGGTACTAGGGATAAAATAGTAATAGGTAGCTTGAAAGGCTCAAACGCATTCAGAAAAATCGCCTAAATCATTCTTAATCTCAGTTTTGCCCGTATTTCGCCTCGAAGAGTGTTCGAACTAGTTCTAGACAAGTTTCAATCCACAATTAATTCATACAAATATCAATCAGTGCAGAAAAAATAATCATCAGCAGTTAACGATGATTTTCACAAAAAAAATTCAGATTTTCTCGTACCTCAATGTACTAATATACAAGTGTAGCTCAAATGGGCAACTAAGGATAAATTCAATGAAAATTAGGCCCAAAAATTTCAAACAATGCCTCAATCATATCTATGTCTGTATGTCTCAAAAATCAGATTCAAGTATTAATCACAGAGTATATAGGAAATTGTTCATCTAATTGGTTCCATATTTTCAAAAATATTTGTCAGATAGGTAGACAATCATGGATTTCAGTTATAGCACAAAAATATTTTTCATTGACCATGCATCCATATATTTCTCAACTTCTTTTAAATTCAACTCAACTCAACCAAAAACAACTAAACTCAACAAAAATTTTATCTATGAAATTCAAAACTCAACTTTCAACCAAACAACCAAACAACTAAATCAAACATTGATTCACCCCCCAAACTTAATGTAATCATTGTTCCTAATGATTAAAAACAATAAAAAGAACAAGAGACTCATACCATCGACACCGAGCATCAGGACTCGGCGTCATCATCATCATCTCCATGGAAAGAAGGTGCAGCAGCAGCAGTATCATCAGAAGACCACTGCGGAGGAGGTGGATAAGGCACAACAGTGGGCGGATAATTCTGGGCGAGAGCGGCAGTGAAGTCATGCATGTATGTCATATGTGCTCGCATCATCTTCCACTGCTTCTTCATCTGAGCAAGCACGACCGTAGAATCATCACAAGTAGAATACTCAGGGGCCGGATGTGTCGGTAGTGACATAGGTGCTTCCAAATGGGAAGGTGCTGGCTCAAAGTGTGGTAGTGGCTCAGAGTGCTGTGGTGGTTCAGCTGCCTGTTCAGAAGTACTAGCCATTTTTTTCTTCGTGTCCCGTCTCAATGCACCAGTAATTCTTATAGGACCTTGAATTGGAAGAATATGCTCCGTATCATCCCACACAACACCAGCTAATCGGCAAAGTTGAGTAATCAAAGACGAGTGGGGTAAATTGATAGTCGAGGAACCCCTAACTGCAGCAATAATAGACTCCTGAATCACCCTCCCAGCATCAACAGATTTTCCAGTGACAATGCAGTACACAAGACCAGCTCTAACCTTAGTCACATCAGATGTATGCCCAGATGGCAAAATTCTGGCAGCCACAAACTCATGCCAATTATTCGCTTCTCGTCTAAGAAAGATGGATGGAAATATAACAGCTTCATCCTTTGAATTCCTCTTCCATTCCGCCCCATCATGACACAAAATCTGAATTACAATATTCTCTGGATATGACTCATTCTTAAATACCTCATACTCATCATCAGAAATGTCCAAATCCGGCATTTCATAGAGACGGTTAATTGTACTCTTATCAAAAGGCACCAATTTCCCCCGAACTCGAACTTTCAGATTCACGTCTTTGACCATCAAATTTGCATAAAACTCATGAATCAATGATATAACAGCATCTGGTGGACTCCTAACAAATGTCTCACAACCTCTTCTCTTAGCTTCAATTAACGCCGGCGCACTATGCTCTCTCAAACTCATTCCTCTTTCTTTGTGCATCCCTCGCTCCATTACATCAAAACAATACTCCTCTGCTGTGGCATTCCAAAATCTGTGTCTATCATATGAAGCAGCAGAGGACGAAGAAATTGCTCCTTTTCCTTTGGTTTTCGGTGGCATTGTAACTCAATAATTCAACTCAAATCAAATCAAATGCCTCAAACAATTCACTAAACTCCCAACAATTCCAGCAACCAACGTTCAAATATAACCCAAGCAATTCAACAAACACTTGGTAGGCACGAATAAAATGATATAGAATTTCACTGCATCAAAACGTACTCCACTCCACAGCTCAGACAACCCAATAGCCTCAAATCACAACATTTATCAAGAATCAAATGTAAGAGATAAAATTTCAGCTTTTGTACCGTTCACGAATAACATTTTCCAAATTCTCCAAATTCCCCTTTCTCGACAAGCGTAGATGGAGCAAGACCAATTCTGAGAATCTCTGCCTTGTAATTAAGATCAAAATCCTTTAGATGATGATATTTTGTTGAGTAGAAGATTTACGATGATCGTGCCAGTGCGTGAGATTTAAAGATGGACTCGAACGAGGGATCGTGATTTAAGTCTGGGAGGAGTAGACTCTGGAGTGGGCTTTTAAATTTCTGAAGTATTGCGCGATAGCGCCTAATCATGGGCTATTTACTCGCGCGATAGCGCTTATGTGGCGGTGTAAAGGAGCGCGATAGCGCTTGATGTGGTGTGGTAAAGGAGCGCGATAGCGCATGGTGGAGCGCGGTTAGAGAGCGCGATAGCGCATAATGCAGCGCCCTTAGATTGCGCGATAGCGCTTAGTTCTTGCACTGTTGGAGTGCGCGATAGCGCATGCTTCTTGCGCTGGTATAGAGGGCGATAGCACTTGGTCTTGTGCTGTAAGGGAGTGCAATAGCGCATAAGTGTGCGCGGACTAGCAAGAGTTGACGAGCGAGCGCGCATAAAGGTCTGCCCAGACTGTTAAAATCCTGAAAAATTTTCAAAGCATTTATAAATTTAGGCCTCCAAAATTCCCAACAATAATTCAAAAATCATAAAATTAACTAATGAACAAAAATGAAAATTAAAGCAGAAATTAAAAATAATAATAAAAAAATAAATAAATAAAAAAAAATAATTAAAAATTTTGGGTTGCCTCCCAAAAAGCGCTTGGTTTATAGTCGTCAGCCCGACTTTCACGGGATTAATTCTTCCCTTTCTCTTTAACGTGCCAAATAAATTCCATGAACCGCCTTTTAAATTTCGCTCTCTTTTTCGTGGCCTTCTTTGGTGGTAAATTTGGCGCTTTTTCCTTCTATGAATCGACCGCAAAATCAGATCTTTTACAGTTCTCCAACTTCATAACCGGTTCAATTGAGCATAAGTCTTCGATTGATGGATTAGATGTCTTCATGAATAAGTTGAAAATCACTCTCTCGCCTTCCACACCCATCGACAACGCACCCTTCTTCACTTCTATCTTGGCATCAGCCGTGGCCAAGAAAGGTCTCCCCAATATCAGGGGAGCACCATGATCTGCTTCTACTTCTAATACCACAAAATCCGCTGGAAAGATGAATTTATCCACCTTGACTAGAACATCTTCAACAATTCCTAGTGGATATTTAATGCTTCTATCCGCTAATTGCAATGAAATCTTAGTTGATTTCATGTCTCCCAACGCCAAGGCCCTGTAAATATATAATGGCATTAAATTAATACTGGCCCCTAAATCACATAGTGCATTATTAAAATAAGAAGAGCCAATAGAACAAGGAATAGTAAAACTCCCTGGATCCTTAAGCTTTTGTGGCATCTTCTTTTGCAGCACCGCACTGCACTCTTCAGTCAAATTGACCACCTCGTTCTCTAGCATTCTCCTTTTCTTGGACATCATCTCCTTGATGAATTTTTCGTAGTTCGGCATTTGCTCCAAAGCATCAGCAAAGGGGATGTTGATGTGAATTTTTTTGAAAATCTCCAAGAATTTGGAGAACTGCTCGTCCAATGCTTTCTTCTTGAACCTCTGCGGGTAGGGAAGTGGAGGCTTGTACATCGGTTTCGGCTCTAGTTCAGGCTCCTTCTTTTTTTTCTCGACTTTCTCCTCTTTCATAGCAGGTTCTTGGACTCCAATTTCTTTTCTACTCCTCAACTCTATGGTATTGCACTGCTCCTTGGGATTTACCTCAGTATTGCTAGGGAACTGGCCGCGGTTGTTGTCCTTCAGTGCTTTCGCCAACTGCCCTATGCTGGTTTCCATGGATTGCAACACAGCACCCATGTTGGCCATGTGCGTCTCCAAGCTGTCAAGGTGAGACTCAGTTCTTGCCATCCTTTTACCTGATTCCTGCACAAAGGTACTAACCACATCCTCCAAAAACAACTTACCATCACCCTTATTAGTATTGTTAGCATAAGAAAAATCTTCATGATTTCGAAAGCTAGGATGGTAAGTATTAGGGACAGGATTACCTCTGAAAGCTCCATAACCTCTTTGATTTATGTACTGTGCTTGTTCATGATAGTGAGAGTCCTCCATAGCACTCCGCACACCTGCTGGTTCTGCAACACTCACTTTATTCAATGCAGCTACCTGTGTAGTCAGTGCCGATAATTGAGCAGTGATGGATGTGAGAGGATCCACTGCATACACTCCAGCTGGCTTTTTGACTCCCATACGCTCAGATGGCCATTGAAAGCTATTGACTGTCATCTGCTCTAACATATCATAAGCCTGAACATGATCCTTCGCAAATATAGTACCTCCAGCAGCAGAATCGACATTCATCCTTGTAGGCGCATTCAGTCCGTTGTAAAACCACTCGATCTGTTCCCAATCTGCAAAATTGTGGTTAGGACAACGTCTTAATAATTCTTTATACCTTTCCCACGCCTCGTATAACTGTTTAGAGTCCATCTGCCTGAAAGTACTGATCTCAATCTTCAGTTGGGTGGTTTTGGCAGGTGGAAAATATTTCGCAAGAAATTTTTCTGCCATCCCCTCCCATGTAGTGATGCTTCCAAGTGGCAGTGACTGCAATCAACTTCTGGCTTGATCCCTGAGAGAAAACGGAAACAAGCGTAAGCGAATAATATCCTCAGACACACCATTTATTTTTACCGTATCCGTTATCTCCAAGAAGGTGCGTAGGTGTAGGTGAGGATCAGCAGTGGCGCTCCCATTAAATTGGTTCTGTTGAACCATGTTGATCAAGGACGGCTTTAGCTCAAAATTGTTTACATTGATAGTTCCACGAGCGATTCCAGAATAGTGAGCCTGGATCGTCGGCCGAAAGTGATCTCTAATTGGCACTAGGGGAGCTTGATTTGCTTCTTGTTCAGCCATTTTTTCAATTTCTTCTCTTCTAGCTCGTCTTAAAGCACGTGCAGTGCGCTCGATCTCCGGATCAAACAGTAGAGAATTAGCACTTTGAGATCGTCGCATAAACTGCAATTAAAAGATAAGAAGAAATTAATTAGTAACTAAAAAAATAAAATAAAAAAACTCTAAATTAAAATCTAGACTAATTGGTAACAAGCCTAAAAATAATCAAAATTTACTCCCCGGCAACGGCGCCAAAAACTTGTTGTGAAAATTCCTCGCAAGCGTACGAGTGTCAAGTTTTAATATAGTGATAAATTCAAGTATCGATCCCTCAGGGAGTAAAATGAAAATAATAGTGCTTGTAATTAGAATAGTCCAAACTTTATCTAGAAAATCAATAATCAAGAATTTTGCAATAAAAATAAATAATTAGTTGATTTTAGATAGCACGCAAACAACTTTTAGATTAAAATCAATCAGAGAAAAAAATGGTCTAGAGGTATAGATTTCACTTGGTTTCAACAAAAATCAATCCTAATTAATTAATCTTCATGAATTTCAGTCAATTAATAGCCAAGAACACTTACGTGTATTATTCCCTCTCTCGAGTGCCGAATAAAATATATCAACTATAATTGAATTCCAATATCCCTATTAAGAATTTACTTGCAGTGATCAATTCAAAACAATGTTCTCTTTAAAAGCTCTGTTAAAGTTAATAGCTCTCCCGAGTCAGATAAACAATTAACAGTGTATTTTCCAATGATCCTATTCAAAATCTCCTCTCCCGAGTGCCAGATTTCAAATAAATATAACAAATCAATTATTGATCAGATAATTGAAAAGACAATCAATTCTAGAAAAAACAATTAATCTAGAATAAACTCAATCCAATAAAATCAAGAATTCATGAAAGTATCTACACCAGGCTAAATCAACCTCTAGACTGAAAAAAATTAGTTCATAATAAAATTCTGAATAAAATAAAACATGAATCCAAACATATTCAAAATAAAATAAAAGTAAGAAATCAAATCCGTCGTCGACGCCGTGTCCGGTCGATCAAACTCCGTCTTCGTTCTTCACGATGAAGCTCCAGAATAAAATAAAAGTCACGATCAAATCTCTGATTTCTGTGTAATTGTTGTGGCGGCTCCCCCCCCATAATCAGATGAAAAATTGCCTTTTATATCGTGCACAAAAGCCCACTCAAAAGCCCATAAAATATAGAAATTTCCTTCCGCTAAAATATGGCGACGCGCGCCCACTCCACAATCCATGCGCCCGCGTATAGCCTTCTGTTTCAATTCTCAAATCTCCCAAGGAACGCAGCGCGTTTGCTCTGAATGAAGCGCTAAAAATAAGCGCTATCTTTGGCCCAATTGTGAAAAGCCCATTAACCTCTCCTGACTTGACTCTGTACGTTGTTTCCTTTTCTTTTCTTCTTTCTTCTTTTCTTTTCCTTTCTCTTCTAAACTTCTTATTTTTTCTCCTCGAAATTTCATAATTCACAAAATCTCGATAATTTCCTACAATCACAAAAACAAAAAAATACCCACATAAATCTGCTCGAAACAAATATTTAACAATTAAAATCATATATAAATTAAGTGTATAAAATACACTTATCATTTATCTTTTTTTTTTTTTTACATTTCAGGTTGCAGGATCCATCAAGAACCAATATTACAGCCAAAATCAATTTGATGAAGTTAGAAATGAATGGAGTGAATTCCTCTACTCCTATGTAGGTGTCTAAGTGTGTCATGCACGTTGGGATAATGTTTTGTTTTGTCTTTGTTAATACACTAGTTTTGTGGAAATACTTGTCGATACATACATATTTTCGGGTTATTTTGGTGGATATACTTGTAGATTTATGGATGTTCGTCATTTTGGGATGGATAATTTATGAATTTTATTAGTTTATTTTATGTTTAAAAAATGTATTTATATTGTGGTATTTTTGTATCTAAATTTTTATGTAGTAAAACAAATGTTTTTACTTCACTAAAATTAAATGACGAAGTTAAAAAGAAGGGGAAAACATCCTTTTACTTCGTCAATTAGTGAATTGTTGAAGTCAAAAAATGTCTTCTACTTTGTCAATTAGTGACATTATCGAAGTATAAGTATATCTTTTACTTTGGTAATTTTATTAATTAACAAAGTACAAGAATATCTTTTACTTCGAGAATTTATAAAATTAACGAAGTAAAATAACATCTTTTACTTCGTTAATAAATGAAATTTTCGAAGTAAAAAATATGTTTTTACTTCGGCATCGGCCTAATTCTGAACCGGTTTTGGCTCCATGAACCGGCCAAAGACTTCGGTAATTTCAAGGCTAAGACTTCGGTTATAACGCGAAGTAAAATAGTACCCTATTACTTCACGTGACACTACTTCGGTAATTATCTACCTACGACTTCAGTTAATAACCGAAGTCTTTTGCGACTTTTCTACTAGTGTTACTAGGATGAAAACCAAGCAAAGTAATAACTGTATAGAACTTCTCAAACCAAGCACGGGGTGCTTGTTTGAGACCATAAAGTGCTTTACGAAGCCTGCAAACTTCACCAGGTTGGTGAGGAACACCAGAAAAAGTTTTCATATAAATTTCTTCATACAGATCACTATTTAGAAATCCATTCTTGACATCCACCTGCGATATTCTACATCTATAAATAGAAGCAACAACAATCAGAGTACGAATAGTCGTTATTTTTGCAACAGGAGCAAATATTTCCTTATAATCCATGCCATACTCCTGAGAATAGCATTTAGCAACAAGACGAGCTTTGTATCGTTCAATAGACCCATCAGATTCAGTTTTGATCTTATAAATCCAACGAGAAAAAATTGTGTGTTTTCCTAATAGCAGCGGCACCAAATCCCATGCATAAGTTTGATGCAGAGCAGTTAGTTTTTCGGTCATAGCATTATGCCAAATAGGGTTACGAACAGCTTCTCTATAGGATACAAGCTCAGACAGACAACGAAAAATGAAGCAAAAGAACGAGATAGCAAGAGTAAGAAAAATCTGGTAGTTTAGTAGAATTACGAACACGAGTGGACTGACGACGACTAGAAGGATCACCCGCAATCTTAGGAGATGATTGGGTAGTGGCAGAAGGAGGAACAGGTGTAGCAGGTGTCTCGGGAACCAAAGTACCAGATTCGGTTGAGCTACCAGTAGGGGATTTTTGTGAAGCTTCTTCAGTATCAGCTTTGAAGGGATCAATGCAGAAAGATATGACTTTTTCATATCATGCGAACCAGCAAAAATAGAAAAAAATGAAATATGCTCAAGAAACATAACATGACAAGAAATATATAATTTTTTACTAACAATATCATAGCAACGATATATTTTTTGACCAATACCATAACCAAAAAAGACACACAGAGCATATCAATGGGCTAATTTATTACGGTCAACATGTGGACGAAGGACGAACCAAGTACAACAAAAAACACGCCAAGAGGAATAGTCAGGAGCATGTCCATATAATTTTTCAAAAAGTGACAAGCCTGAATTGTGTGAGGTTGGAATTATATTAATCACGTGAGCAGCGGTAAGGATTGCTTCCCCATCAACAGACACTAGAAACACTAGTAGAAAATAAAAATGAACGGGTTGTTTCAACAAGATGCCTATGTTTTCTTTCAACTACACCATTCTATTCATGAGTATCAGTACAAAAGGTTTGATAAATAGTACCATCAGAAGCCAGTAAACGTGAAAAATTGTTCGAAGTGTATTCACCCCCCAAATCACAACGAAAGTACTTTATGACACCAGAATGTTGAGTTTTCGCAAGAGCTCTAAAGTTATTAAAAATAGTAAGATAATCAGACCTACGTTTCATAAGATAAACCCAAGAGTAACGAGTGAAATCATCAATAAATGAAACATAGTATCTTGACCCCCATTTTGTAGAAACATGAGAGGGTCCCTACACATCAAAATAAATAAGATCAAATGAAGCAGAAGAAAATGAAAGACTTTTATTAAACGGTAATGCAAAAAATTTGCCAGTTTACAATCATTATAATCAAAAATATCATAAATTTTTAAAGGTCTTATTACTCCTGTAGAGGCTAAAAATTGCAAAAAAGACGCTGAAACATGACCGAAATGAGAATGCCACAAATTAAAATCAGAAGATTAATGACTTAAACGAAATGATGATAAATCCACACTCGAAGCTGCAACATCTGGTACTTTGAGGTGATCCAAGACATAGAGTTCTCCTTGACTACGACATGTTCCAATCAGCCTTTGTGATTGTAGGTCCTGAACATAACAATTGGATGAAAAAAAGAAGAATAAGTATCCAGACTCACATAATTGACTAACAGAAACAAGATTAAAGTGAGACCAAAAATATAGTAAACATCTGTAAAAGAAAAACAAGATGTAGCAACTGAACCAACACCTACTAAAGGCATAGGAGTACCAACAGCAGTATTAACGACATAATTATCTGTCGCTATTTTGTCGCTAAATTAGCGACAGAATAACGACGGATTTTGTGATGTCAAAGAAAACCTCGTCGCGAGCCAATTTAACGACAAAATAAATTTTCTATCGCACGTTAGCGACAGAAATAATATTTCGATCACAAAAGTGTAACGAAAAATTTACATAATCTGTCGCTGATTTAATGATAGAAAATGTAATTCTATCGTTAATGTAGTTACAGAAAATAGAATTCCGTCGTTAATGTAGGGACAGAGAAAATACTTTTTTGTCGATATATACAATGACAGATTAAGAATTTCTGTCGCTAAAATTAGTTACGATATTTTAAATTTCATCACTAAATAAGCCAACCACCGCCCCCTTTTTTCCCTTCCCATCCTCTACACTAAACACAATCTCAATCTAAATTGGTATACAATCATCAAATTATAAATAAAATATCATCAACAAACATCGATTCTAACTATAATAATATCATTACACCACAACCATAACACAAATATCAACATCATCATCAAACAAACAAAAACATCAATCTAAAAATCACAAAAACACATGTAATTCTTTTACAAAAATGGTAAATAAACTGCAAATAATGTCTTTACATTTGCTCCTATGCATAGGGGTTTTTTTTTATTTTTAATTTAAAAAAATATATATATTGCACAAATAATGCAGGGCAGGGGGTTTTGCAATATTACTGCAAAACGCCCCTGCCAATAGCGGACGCTGCATTTAAAATGCAGCGTCCGCTATTAAAGCAAGCGGACGCTGCCAAAGCAGCGTCCGCTTGCTGCAGGAGCGGACTCCTGCAGGTGTGGACGCTGCTTTTTGCAGCGTCCGCTTCCTGCAAAAAGCAGCGTCCACTTTTCCATCACGGGCGACCATTATTTATTGCTGTCCACTTTTCCATCACGGGCGACCATTATTTATTGATGTCCACTTTTCCATCAAGGGGCGACCATTAAATTGCTGTCCACCAATTCTGTATTGTAATTATATTAATAATATAATTATTAATCAATGTCTGCTTTTATGAAAAGCGACAATCAAATGCTGGTCTACCAGTTCTGTCATGCATACATATATATTAATATTATATAATGGCAAATATATAAAAATTAAAAAACATCAAAAAGGGGATGCTGCCAAAGCAAAGGATGTGACAGGACGTGATTTATCATCCGCTTCTGCAGAAAGCGGACGCTGATTTATCATCCGCTTCTGCAGAAAGCGGAATCATCCGCTACTGCAGAAAGCGGACACTGATTTATCATCCGCTACCTACTAATACGGACGTGATTCGAGACACTAATTAAATTATCAAGCACGTAAAAATCATCACAATAATAATATACAAATAAAAAATCATCACAATAATAATATACAAATAAATTATCAAGCACGTAAAAATCATCACAATAATAATATACAAATAAATTATCAAGCACGTAAATATCATCACAATAATAATATACAAAATTATGAAGTACATATAAAATCACCACAATAATACACACAACCTCCCGATAAAAAAATCGTGATCTTTCCAGCAAGATTCCCAACTTTATCAGACAACTAATTCAGTAACATGATCCTGACAAGATTCCCACATAACTTTTGACCACATTGAATAATGTGTTTAAAGCTTTTAAAAATTTGAAATATAATCGTTCAACTTTCTATCTATATAATAACAAATATTTTGAAGAAAATCAATGTCTATCACTCTCTTTTGCTTGAAGAAATTCTTCACAATTTCTAAAAAAATATTCTTTCCTTTCTTTTTTTTTCTCATTCCTCCTTCTGTCTTTTTAATACTTTTCTTGAAACTTCATCTTCAGTATGGATAACATTGATGTTCTTTTATATTTTGGTGGTCACGTTATTGTTGAGAATGGGTCGGTTGAGTATAGTATCACGTATATTAGACCGATTCGAGTATTGAGATCAATTTCTTTGTTCGAGTTGGTTGAATATATGCATAAAATGTTGGTCATTGATCCGATGAATTTTAATCTAAAGCTGTCTACGAAATACTCATTCCTGGATAAATCAATATGGCATGAAATTCCAGTCGACCTTGCTGATGCTGACGCTCTGGAGTTTGTAATGCAATGCCCCAATATAAATGTATTGCATTTGTATGTTGAAGCAAATCAAATTGATCGGGATGAAGAAATCATATATTCCACATGTTACAGAAGGATTGAGCAATATGCAGTTGAATCGTGAGGGTGGTTCGTGGGATCAACATATCACTGGTCCTTTTGAACATGTTCCTCCATGCTGGACAAATACGGGTCTGAGTTGGGATCAAAACGTGGGTGCAACAAATTTGTATTCAAACAACCATAATTTTGCTCAACACAATTATGTTCCTAGAAATGATGACGGAGATGTTCCTAGAAGTGCTAGTGATACTGAACCAGAGATGTCATATGGGGATTCTGGAGAAAATGACAACGACGCTGATGATTTGAATGATGATGAACACGTGAACACACATGCAAATATCGATGAAGGGACGTCATCTCGTCCACCACCTCGTCAAACATTACAGAGGCAAGTCGTACCATTTATCTCCACTGATTCTGAGATGCCCTCGTTTTTCAATAAATACTTTGGAGAAGAGACTCCGGATTCCATCGGTGTCCCTGTCGGGGCACGAGCAAGTTATTACAATCCGGAAAGAGGAGAACTTGGTGTGAACATGTTATTTAAAGATAAGAATGATCTCATTGCTTCTGTGAAAGATTTTTCAGTCAGAGTTTCCATGCGTGAGTATCGTGTAGTCGATAGCACACGCATTCTGTGGAAGGTACGGTGTAGAAATGATTCTTCTACCGCCCAATGTCGTTGGGGTCTTCGAGCTTCGTTCAAAGAGAAAACGGGTTACTGGAAAATAACTAGATATGGCGGTCCTCACACGTGTATATCTACCAACGTGGGCATAGACCATCATAACATGAATAGCAATATGGTCGCACAGACGTTGTTGGGTATTGTACGTTGTGATCCTTCGTACGAGATTAAATATATCATGGAGAGCGTGAAGGATAAATACGGATATCAAATCTCTTATACGAAGGCGTGGCGAAGTCTGAAACGCGCAGTGGAAATTGTTTATGGGACTTGGGAGAGTTCTGTGCAACTGCTTCCGAAATATATGCGTGCTCTGTGCAAATATAATCCCGGAACAGTTGTCGAATGGAAGCATCTTAGATCGAACAACGAATCAATAAAAACATTGAACTATGTTTTTTGGGCATTCAGGCCTTCTATAGATGGATTTTGCCACTGTCGGAAAATCATCAGCGTTGACGGCACACATTTGTATACAAAATATAAGCACAAAATGTTGATCGCAGTCACTCTGGATGCAAACAATCAGGTGTTGCCGCTGGCATTTGCAATCGTGGATGAAGAAACGTCGGATTCCTGGAAATGGTTCTTGGAAAATGTTGGTCAGTATGTTGTTTGTGGTGAAAGTGGAGTATGCCTAATTTCTGATAGGCATAAGGGAATTGTTCGAGCAGCTGAGGATATCCACTATTTTAAACCTCCGCATGGTGTGCATCGTTTTTGTTTGAGACATGTGTGCTCAAATTTTAATGCGAGATTCAAAGATGTGCATTTGAAAGATTTATGTTGGGAGGCGGGCAAACAACATCAAGTCTGTAAGTTCGACGCAATACTGGAGGCCATCAGGAATAAAAATATTTTAGCACACGGGTACTTGGCTGGAATCTCAAAGGAGAAATGGAGTATGGCTCATGACGGAGGTTGGCGTCGTGGGGTGATGACGACAAACATGTCTGAATGCTTGAATAGTGTGTTAAAGGGAGCTCGTAGACTCCCTATATCTGCGATAGTGCACTTGACTCTTTTAAGATATGTACAGTACTTCATTGAACGTGTGGCAAAGGGTCAACGCATGGTTCAGGAAAATCAGCTGTGGTCGGACTATTCATGTCGCAAATATGAAGAATGGGCAAGAAAATCTAGCGAACATCGTGTTGTCAAATATGATATAAGGACTCACACTGCTTCAGTTGCAACCGGGGGCAGACCAAGTCGCGGTCAACATATACAAGTGGTGAGGTTATCAACTAGTGATTGTTCATGTGGTAAATGGACAATTTTTGGAATCCCATGTTCTCACGCTATTTGCACCGCGAAATACCATTCGTTAGATCCGAAAACCCTAGTTCAGTCATGGTACAACATATCGAACTACCTCACGGCGTATGAAGGTAGATTTGAACCTCTTGCCGATGAACGATATTGGGATCCACCTACCTTTGAGCTACATCACAACCCGGCTAGACGTGAAAGAAGAAGAGCTGGTAGGGATACAACAACTCGAGTGAGGAACGAGATGGATAGACCAATGGTCAGGGAGAGACAATGACGGGGACAGTAATTGGTAAACTGTTGTATCGTGTATGAAGACTGTTGTATCGTGTAATAAAGACTGTTGTATCGTATTTGAAATTAATTTTCATATATTTTTTTCCAGGAACATCATATATGAAGACTGTTGTATCGTGTAATATTAATATTATAATAATGTTTTTCGTTCGTTTTTCATAATAAATGTGTACCTTGTTTTGTTTGTACATTTTTCATGTATGATTAAATTAAATAATAGATGTATGCATTAAAATTTATTTCATTTATAATATAGTAAATGATAATATATTAAAAATACAATATACTATGAAAATATAATTTCAAATAATAAATATTAAATTTATTACTACTAAATTATATGTTATTAAACGATGTAAATATTAAAGTGTGGATAAATGAGTTTAAATAAAATAATAAATGCATTTTATGGTATTTGTATATTTTGTTTTTTTTACAATATACAATATATTATATAAAAATGCTATATAATTTCAAATAATTAATATTAAGTTTATTACTAATAAATTATATGTTATTAAACGATATAAATCTAAAAGTGTAGATAAATCACATTAACAAATATATCACGATAGGTGGTTACAATTACAATTACGTAAATGACCCTCTGTTCCACAACCACGTGGTCTACGTATACGCGAACCTCTACGCGGTACAAAATCTTGAGGATTATTTTGGACCACATCGTCATTGTCCTCATTGCTCTGATTTTGTTCAGTTGAATAACCTGTAAAAATAATAGGTGAAACAACATTTCTTTGAGGTGCCGACGTGTTATGAAAACCAGGTGACTGATCACTGATCAATTCGGTAATACTTCGGATATGGCTCTGAAATGGCGTCCGATAATCCTCGTCATCATATGCACCAGATGGCCCCGTGTTTTCAAAAACACCAGATGGCCCTGCATTTTCAAAACCATCTGAAGGCCCTGCATCGTCTTGCCAACTAGATGACCTAGGAACATATCCTAAAGGTGACTGATAATGATCAATAGGAGGCGTACCGAAATGTTGTGGAATATCATGTGGTCGGGGAGCAAAAAAATTATGGGGATATGGTCGAAAACCAATCCCGCTGACTGTGGGAGAAATAATGTGAACATTTATGCGCTCATACAATCGAAAGTAGTCATAATCTGTCTGGCTAGATCTTCCATGCAATTGACCTTGAACAACATAATGCAACCTTCTATTCCAAATAGTAATTGCATTTTCATGATATTCCATCCAGTTTTGGTTGCGATGACCTCCTCTGTTGATGTTGTGGAGGTTATCGTTGTCATCTACAGGTCTTGGAATAGGTTGACGCATTTCAAACTGCCTTAACACTCGATTCGGACGATGCATCTCCACAATTTCAAAGCAAATCAAAGGACAAACGCATCGCCAAATATTATTGTCGTATGAATCCACTATTAGTCTGACATCTGGATCGTTTCTATCATATACTATCCAGTTAAACTACAAAATAAAATTAAAAAAATTACTTAAAATTTTCTATAAACACCCGTGATGCAAAAATAACAAAGGGGATGCTGCCAAAGCAGCGTCCGCTTTCTTTTATAATTTGTGTGAATTTGAAACAACGCCGGTGGCACGACTCGATCTCGGGGCATGACACCACTCGTCATCACTGATTCATAGCTTGCGTCTTTCGTAGCTAGTGCATTCTCCAATGGAATTAAAAATAAAAAAGAACACCCTGGAACAGATTAGACACTTCATTGAAGCCTTGAAGTCTCTTTCGTTTGCTTTTCTCTACATCTGTGTATCCAATCAAAGAACCAACAAATATAAGTTGAGGTCCTCAATTTATGGGGAAAAAACTCCATTGCACATTCCATAAATCACAAACCAAAGAATTGACCAGAAATATAAAAGATTCATAATCAAAATTAGCTATATAATGAAGGAGTAGATTATTATAGTTATGAATCATAAACGAATATAATTCCATACACAAAGTACAAAATCACAAAGTGACTCATCATGGGAACCGCAATGTCTTTTTCTCCTGTGTTTCTATAATCCTATGCTTTGAGTCGACCTAAAACATATTCAGCACTTCATTAATCAGTCGGGTAATAAAAGTCATAATCCAGATGAGATTTTAGGAGATTTTAGGAGGAAATAATAGGGTAATTGACCCCAAACTAGAATCAAAATATCGCTAATGAATGTTGACACCAAATGATATTTGTGGAATTATGAAACAAAGACAATGGAGCGATTGATTTAGGTTACTGGTTCTGCGGCGGCGGTGATGGCGTTTCTTGTTTCTGCAATGGTATCTGACAAATTGAAATGGATTGGAAGGCCATACTGCGGAAAAGCGGTCTGCGAAGCGAAGATGGAGGAGCTGCAACAATGGTTTTGACCAGAGGCATAATCGAAAAGGATACGACCATGAAATTAAACTTGAGAAGAAGATAAGCGGGCGGGTGATTGAAGGGGAGAAAAAGCAAGATCCCCGAAGAAGAAAAATATTTAGGTTACACTATAATAGAATTAGGGATAAATTACATCATGGCTCTTTACGACAAACTTTATTTTCCGTCGTTAATCATCGACAGAAACCCAAATTATGTCGCGAAATTTAGGACAACATTTAACTACCATCGTTATCTAACGACATAATCCAATATTCCGTCACTATTTCGTGACAAAAATTATTATTTTGTCGCTAAAATAATTTAATGATTTTTAAAAAAATGAGATTGTCATTAAATAATTTAATTCCGTCGTTATTTAATGACAGAAAATATATTTTGTCGCAAAATAATATTAACGACATAATTATATTTTCTGTCGTTAAATTATGACAACTCTTATATTTTCTGTCGTTAATTACAATTTTTCTTGTAGTGGATGAACTGGGAGAAAAAGAGATGACAAATTGGGTGACATATGATTGGAAGCAGAAGAATCCAAAACCCGCAAGAATGATGGTATACCAAAAGAAGCAGACGATGAGAAACCCATATGAGAGGAGACTAACATGGGAGAGGGCTGGGTAGTAGGTTGTGAATCAAGGAACTGCTGAAACTGCTCAAACATATACGGATCCAAAAAGGGGGCAGCCACTGCTTTACTAGACTGAGGTAGTCGATATAGAAATTGTTGTGGTTGATTACCAGGTTTCCATGAAGCATTTTGGGACATCACGGACGGTTGTTGAGCTCGTTGTTGTTGTGGTCATTTCTGTTACTGCGGTTGTGGTTTACCTTGTTCGACAAAAGTGGGCATTATGACTTCCAATGTCTTTTTTCTTTGCAATAAGCACACTCATCACTAGAAACATTCAAAGTTGACCAATTTTGGTTATGAGGCGGAGGCTGCTGTGATGCTGCAAAAATAGATGGCGTATACGGTGCAATAGTTCTCTTATCAGCTTGAAACTTAAAGTGAATCTTCCCAGCGAGCAATTCATGTAACACTGAATCAGCTGAAAGAAAAGGACTACGATGCAAGATTGTCCAATGCAATCCTTCAAAATATTTGTGAAGAGCCATCAAGAATTGTACCAGACTTTGTTCTTCTCTATGAGTAACGTAAGCTGGGAATGCTCGCAATGCTGAGGATTATGTTAGTGCCAACTTGTCACATAGTTCTGGCATGGCATAATAAAAATATTGGATGCCCATATCTTTCTGCCAAAGTGCACGAATATCAACCTCCAATTGATATTGTTTGGCAAAATTAGATTGTGTGTACAATTTTTCCAGATGATCTCAAACCTCTTTGGCAGTCTTATACTTGGCCAGCTGAGCACCAATGAAGTGGGTAACAGAATTAGTGATCCATGTGATAATCTTCGCATTATCGGCATCCCAAGTATCCAACAACTTCGCATAATCAGCAACTTATGTGTCCGTAGGTTTAACACACACAACTGTAACATAATTGTTACGCCTTAAACGCATACAAATCTCGTGTTATGAGATTAATGTTTTTAATGCATTAACAAGTCTCATAATATTATGTTTTGATGATTACAAAACTCGGTTAATTGTTACTAACCATTTAAAGTGAGATTTTTGCAGATTAGATTTATTGACAAATAAATTCTTGAAAGCTATTTTGAAGCTATAAATGTATTTATGAAGTTTCATATTGCTCATATAATGGACGCAATGTTATGTGGATGATATGGAACATTTTTATGAGGATATGAAGAAAAGGACAAGAAGAAGCCAAATTATGGAGTACCAACTTCCGAAAATTACAGGGAATTTTCTATGCATTGAAATCCAATTTCCACAAGTCATAATTTAGATGAGGAAGTTTTAAATCTTCTGTACAAAGTTGAGAGCAATCCAACGGCTATATTTAGAGATATGATTTTTTTAAATATTTCCCGCACAGTACCTACTTCTACAAGGAGCAAAAAGATAAAGAAGCAATTTCAGAAATTTATTGGAAACTTTTGATGCACCAGAATCCGATCTCCACCAGTCATAGTCAAGTCAGGATGTTTTCAAACTTATATCAAAATTTCATATCAATCCAACGGCTAGATATGGAGTTATGATTTTTCCACAAAATTTGCGCAATACCTATTTTTGCAGAACATGAAGCGAACCATGAAGATTCAACTTTAGAAAATAACTGGGAATGATTGAGACATTAAAATCAAATCTCCACCGATCAGATTCAATTTAGGATGTTATACAACTTTTGTCCAAATTTCAGATCAATCCAACGTATGGATTCGGAGATATAAATTTTTCAAATGTGTTGCGCAAAACAAGATGCAAAAACATGATGAAGCGACTTCCGAAAATTACTGGAAATGTTTGACTCGTTCAAATCAAATCATCACCATTCAGAATGAAGATCAAGATGTTTTAAAGCTTTAGTCTAAATTTCAGATCAATCCAACGGTTCGATTGTGAGATATGACTTTTCCACAAAATCTGCTCAGTGTTGGGTAAAAGTAGTCAGCGGCGCCGAACACTTTTTTGCCTACTCCTTTACTTTCCAACACATGCTCAATGCACTCAAATCAGATTCAAATCATTTCCAACTATAAATTGAGGCTTTCCAAGGTCATTTGGAGACATCCCAACTCATTTCTTCTCTCCTTTACAAGCAATCTTCTCTCTATCAAAGTGTTTGTGTGATATATTCAAATATTTGAGAGTGTTTGTAAAAATAGTTTGTGAGTTGGTTGTGCTATTATTGTAAACACTTGAGTGTGAAGCCAAGTGTGTTGTGCTATCGTTGTAAACACTTGAGTGTAAAACCAAGTGTGTTGTGTTGAGGCTATCATTGGAGCCCTTAAGGCCAAGTGTTCGAGTTGTATCGACGCGGTGATCGTGTTGAGTTGTACGGCTATCCTTGGAGCCATCAAGGCCAAGACGTTGAAGTGATAGTGGATCCTTGGTTAATCGATCTTAACCAAGAAGGGAATACGCATACGATTTATCGTCGAACTTCCATAAACATATCCTATCTCATTTATCGCTTTATTTATTTTACGCATTTATTTACCGCATTTATTTTTTATTGCTTTAAGTCTTGCCACTTGCGTAATTGCATAATCACTTTAAATTGCTAAAGTTGCCAATAGAACCTAAATCCCCCCCATTAGGTTCTAACAAGTGGTATCAGAGCCACCTTTTTACAAAATATTTTCAAAAAAGGCTCTATGGCAAATCTAGCTAGCGATTATGCTCAAGGAAAATCAACAAATCGTCCTCCTCTTTTCAACGGCATAAACTACGGATATTGGAAAAATCGAATGTCCCTATATATCCAATCCGTAGACTATGATCTTTGGAAAGTAACTGTGAATGGTCCCTACATACCTACGAAAGAGGTTGAGGGAGTCAAAATTCCTAAGGGAATGAATGACTTTTCAAAGGAGGACATGAAATTAATATCTCAAAATGTTAAAGCTATGAATATTTTGCATTGTTCCCTTGATATGAACGAGTACAACTGGATCTCGATGTGCTCATCCGCAAAAGAGATTTGGGACAAATTGGAGATATGCCACGAGGAAACCAATCAAGTCAAAGAGACAAAGATCAATCTACTAAAACTCAAATATGAGACCTTTGAAATGGAATCCAATGAATACGTAGATACAATGTTCCGAAAGTTCTCTCAAATCATCAATGAACTATCCCAACTTGAAGAACAATATCCAACCAAGAAAATGTGGAGGAGAGCTCTACGTGCCCTACCTAAGGAGTGAGATGCCAAGAGAACGACCATCATTGAATCCAACAAAGGCGACACCGCGTCGTATGATCTTGATCAACTTCATGGGACTCTTAAAACCCATGAGTTAGAAGTATCTACAAGGAAAAAATCAAAGAGGGATGATGAAAAGACCAAGGCAAAGGGGATTGCCTTATCCACCCAAGTCGAAGGAGAAGATGATGATGATATGACACTCTTCGCAAGAAAGTTCAAAAGATTTATGCGAGGAAACAACTTCAAAAAGAATACGGACAAGGAAGTAACATGCTACAACTGTCAACAACAAGGCCACTATACAAATGAGTGTCCTCTCAAGAAGAAGATTGACAAGGGAAAGTGAAAGAGTGGGTGCCCGGTTAGTCAACTTGTGGCTAAGGGATTTTGTGACTCTATGTATAAACAATCTTTTGTTTAATATAATTTACACTTTTATAATGGCATTGACTTTATATTTCTTCATAATGTTATATTATGATATACTATTATTGTTTTGATAAAGACCTTGAATATACTATAGTGTATGTAAGATGTGGTAGCACATGGGGATGGCTATCATGAAACACATCTTATAGTCACTGTATATTCTAAACAGTTCCTAGTCAATTGAGCCGTCCGCAAATAAGGATAAGGATCGCTCGAGATTGAGACTAGCATTTGCGATGCCGAGTACCACGTTTCATTGGTATGAGACATAGAGATGTTCAAAGCATGCAAATGAATATTCATATGATGAATGATCGAACTACCCTATTCGGACTTTCCAAGTGGTTATCACTTATCGAGTGGATAAAGTCCGCGGTTTTGGTTGTACACCATTAGTCCTTATTACTTGAAACATCATTGAGACTCTATATGCTAGTACTGTACTTTGACTCGTTTACCGACTCTATTGGGGTCATCAGGTGTCGAGATTTGGTACAGTTACGACACATATAGGAGTCGATGCTTTGTTGTCAAGGATTCACCACATACTCGCGAGTGTGGATATCCTATGAAATCTGAGGAGATATTAGTGTGACGAATCTCTGGCCAGAGTACATGATGTGTTTTAGGTTACTTGGTGTTCCTAGTAACACATGCGATGTCACTAATAGATCTCCAAGATGTTATGCATAGTTATCAAATCTCGAACGACTCTCGATGCACCAATGGTTGTTTATTCGATCGGGATATTTGGTTGAAGAGACCGTACTGTACGCTAACCAAAATCTACTAGTTCTTGCAGGCACTATCAGTAATACCTAGAGAATCACAAGGAGATGTTGCTAGGCGCTCTTACCATGATTCGATGGGTAAGTCGGAAATTGTTGTTCCGAGTCACAAGGAGTTGTGAGCCCACGGCTAGCTGTATTCCTGAACCATTGAGGGTTACACAAGTAATGGATTACTAAAATCCCGTAGAGATAGTTAAATTTAAAGAGTTAAATTTAATGAAAGAGAAGTTGGACTTCTTAATTAAAAGGGAGTGGGATTTCCTAAAATGATATAGGGATGGGCATTTTTGGAAATTACTGAATTCGGATTCAGAAAAATTATCTTGACTTTAAAAGATGCAGAAATGGTTTCTGTGCACATTGGTGAAATCAGTTTATCAATCGGAGTCACGATGAATTTTATATTAATTTCTAGAACAACGGGCTTGGCTTGTTGGACTAAGTTATGGATTGTGGGCCCTAAGGAGTTAGAGTCCTAATATAATTATAACTTAATCTAGTCTAGAAATTATCTATAAATATGTAAGAAGTGTTCGAAATTCATAAGAGAATTCAGTCTAGAAATTTCGAACACTACATATAATTTTCAAGAGGATTTTCGAAAATTCCTCTGTCCCTTTTGGAGAAAATTCGACTTGTGATTTTTGTGAAAAATTACAAATCGAATTAACAGATCATATCTGTTTATTCTCTACGTAAAACTTCTGATTGATTTCTAGTGCAGTCAATCAGAGGGTTTTTGTTTTTCATTCGTGGACCTAATTCCGGAGTTAGATCGTGACTGTCATCGGTTCCCGGGATTTACAAGAAGAGCAGATTAAATTCTGTTGGAGTCCACAATCAAGCCTTTGCTTGACAAGGTAAAAATTTATCTGTGTTTTTATTTTTACTTGAACAAATTTAATCGTAAAAGTTTTGATACCCATATATGGAATCGTTCCATATAATAAAATAAAATTTTAAACTTCCGCTGCACCGAGTATCAATTCTTAATTGATCTGAACACGTTTTCCAACAGTGGTATCAGAGACAGGTTGCTCAGATCAAACAATTAAATTAATCGATTGTACAAAATTTTTAAGCCTCGGTTTTTGAAACAAAACGAAAATTTTAAAATTGAATTTTAATGGGCAAATCGGGCAGCAATCGTCGCTGCCCAAGGGGCAGCGCACGGCGCTGCCCTGCCCGGGATTGTCCCGGGCAGCCCGAAAAAATTATTTTTAATTTTTAATTAAGATTTTAATTTTTTTTAAATTCTAGTTTTTGATCCGATCGAAAATTGTTTTTGATTGGTTCACGAGGCATCGGATCGAATTGTTCGAGTCCGAAAATTTTAAAATTGATTTTTGGATAAATTTGAATTTTTGGAAAATTTATAAATTTTATCCGTTAAATTAAATTTTATAAAATTAATTATTTTGGTACAATTGATGATAAGATATGATCTTGTGGTTGGATAAGATAAAATATGATTTTATCTTTTAAATTATGATGTCTTTGCATGTTTATCCAATTATTTAATTATTAAATTAATTATTGGATAAAGGATGATCGATTGCCATTACCAATGTTTTAGGTGTATGTTAGATAATTTACATTTGTCTTATTGTTGTTGGATTTTATTAATGTGCTTGGTTTATAGCCCAATATGATTGTCATATGTAATAAAAATGGGTCTGGTTTATGGCCCGTTCCCACCCCTAAAAATGTATCCCATATTTGTCATTGAAATTTATTGTAAATTTATTAGACTTAGTGGGAGACAAAGATTTGAAGAAATGGTGGGCCCAGCAGACAATGAAGACCGAAAAAATGTAAATTGGAAGCTCAATGTAATAGGATTGCATTGCATACTTGCATATCACCTAGGATTGGACTTAGACTCGTGATTGGCAACCACGGGTCGATTAGTTAATGAGATCGATCATCCTTAAATAATATATGATATTATTGATGTATGCATGTTTAGACTAAATTGTATGAATCCCGCAAGCATACATAAATTGCATGATGAGACAAATTTTCAAAATTAAAAATCCCTCATTTTAAATATGATTTAAAATTGATATCAAGATTAATAAAAAGGGAATTTAAATATTGTTTAAATATTCCTACCTTCCATCAACGATCAATGTATGAGATGCTACCCGCGGATACGGTTCGGCTCATATTATTGGGGGCTCGTTCGTCGGAAAGCTGTACATTGGATCGACACATGTTGTAAGTTGGGTGGAACTCTCATGGGATTGACTCATATTATTGGGGATCCACATGGCGACCGTCCATCACAACTTAATATTGATGGGTTATCTTGACATGTCACAATAAACGGCGTCATATTATTGGGCCCTTATTGGACATGAGGTAAAAACATGGGGGTTACTTTGGAAGTAATTGGGTTCTACCTTTTGAAAATTATGGTTGGCTGATATTATTCGGGATCATGATTTGTCAATTGGACTCCATGTTCTCACTAAGAAAAATAATTTTCCGTTTTCACTAGAGGGTAGTGAAATCGTTAAAATAGTGGGAGTGTAATTCATAAAATTAAAATTTGCCATATTTTATGTCTTAGTAAATTAATTAAACAATCATTTATTATTGTATGTTTCCTTTTCAGTATACTATTACAATGACTTCTCGCAATCCACTGTTTTCAATTCTCGAACAAAACAAATTGGCTGGCGCAAACTATACGGAATGGTTCCGTAAGTTGAAAATTATTCTTACTTCGGAAAAAGCTTTCTACGTGTTAGAGAAGCCGCCTCCGAAGGAAGCCCCGGCTAATACAAGTCCGAAAGAGTTGGCCAAACTTGATTTATGGTGGGACCATGATATCAAGGCCAAATGCTACATGCAGGCTTTGATGTCTGATAAGTTTCAAAGGAGATTCGAGGATACCGTGAATGCTGCTGACATTCACAAGAACCTCAAAGAACTCTTTGGAGCTCAGTCAAGGTCGGAGAGGTATGCCACCGTCAGAGAGCTCATGACGAGCCGCATGCGAGATGGGACTTCGGTCCGTGAGCATGGGGTGCTCATGATTGGGCTCATTGAAAAGTTGGTAACACTCGACTTGACTTTGGAGCATGAACTTAGCGCGGACTTGTTGCTTCTATCACTTCCTTCATCGTTTGACGGTTTTGTGATGAACTTCAATATGAACAAGATAGAGGTCACCCTTGAAGAGATGGTCAATATGCTTGTCACATATGAAGCCATACTAAAGAAGGATAAACCGGTACTCTTGGTTGGCTCCTCTTCTAACTCTAAGAAAGGACCAAGTGGAAAGGGTAAGAAACGTTCTGCCCCGCCCAAGAAGATTGTACCAAATAAGAAGGGAAAGGCCAAGGCTTCAATTGGGATCAAAGATGAAAACGTTTGTCATTACTGCAAGAAACCCGGTCATTGGAAACGTAACTGGAAGAAATACCTCAAACAGTTGCGAACTGCAAAGGGTATGTTTTACATTGAAATAAATGTTTCGCTTAATACTTCTTCTTGGGTATTGGATACCGGATGTGGATCTCACATTTGCAATGATTTGCAGGTGATGACAAGAAGTCGTAAGCTAAGGATGGGTGAGAGCCAGCTAAGGCTCGGGAATGGTTCTAGAGTCGAAGCCAAAGCTATAGGAGACATTTATTTAGTTTTGCAGAACAATTTTAAGTTATTTTTTAGAGATGTTTTATATGTTCCGGATTTGGTCAAAAATATTATATCTATTTCTATGCTTGATAGAGATGGTTTTTCTTGCAATTTTGTGAATGGGATTTGCAATATTTACAAGAATGAATGTTTGATTGGAAATGGACAACTTGAAAACGATCTATATAGCTTAAAATTAAAAGGCGTTCCAATTAATTATGTTGATAAACCGGTAAAAACAATTAAAAGGGAAGACGATAGTCAAAACCCGGCAAACCTTTGGCATGCTCGGCTAGGTCATATTTCCTCAAGGAGGATGAACAAGCTAGTGGGAGAGGACATGTTTGATATGTCTAATATTAACTCTCTACCTACTTGTGAGTCCTGCCTAAAGGGAAAAATGACTAAATCTCCTTTCAAAGGAAAACTTGAGCGTAGTCAAAATCTGTTGGATTTGATCCATACAGATGTTTGCGGTCCATTTAGGATTGGTACTAAATGTGGCAACACCTACTTCATTACCTTTACTGATGATCATTCTAGGTATGAGTATTTATATTTAATGAAATATAAGTCTGAAGCATTTGAAAGGTTCAAAGAATTCAAGGCTAAAGTAGAAAACAAACTAGGTAAAAGTATTAAGGCACTTCGATTGGATCGAGGTGGAGAATACTTAAGTACCGAGTTTTTGGACTATCTAAAAGAGAATGGGATTCTCTCTCAGTGGACTCCTCCTATGACACCTCAGCTGAATGGTGTTTCGGAGCGTCGTAATTGAACTTTGTTGGACATGGTTTGATCCATGATGAGCTTCACTGAGCTCCCACCTTCGTTTTGGGGCTACGCGCTTGAAACGGCGGTATTGTTGTTAAACAACGTCCACACTAAAGTAGTAGATAAAACACCATACGAGTTATGGAATGGCAAAGCTCCTAAGTATTCGTACTTGAGGATTTGGGGATGTCCTGCTTACGTGAAGCAGACAATGGGAGATAAGTTGGATAGTCGATCCACCTTATGTTATTTTGTAGGGTATCCAAAGAATTCAATCGGATATTATTTCTATCATCCTACTGAATCAAAAGTGTTTGTTTCAAGGAATGCCACCTTCTTGGAGAAGGAGTTCTTATTGGATAAGAAAAGCAAGATGATGGAACTCGAAGAAATTCGAGAAGAACCCGAGATACAAAATAGCGATCCTACACCTCAAGAATCATCACAAGATACGCCTATTACTAGGAGATCCGAGAGGACTTCTAGGTATCCTATTAGATATGGTCTTCTTCTTGAAGGGGATCAAAGTGAACCCGACATTGGATGTGATCCAAAAAACTTCAAGGAAGCAATTTCTGATGCGGATTCGAATTTATGGCTTGAAGCTATGCAATCGGAAATAGACTCGATGCATTCTAACCAAGTTTGGTCTTTAGTAGATCCTCCCGATGGAATTGTTCCAATTGGGTGCAAATGGATCTACAAGAGAAAGCTTGGGCCTGATGGAAAGGTATTGACCTACAAGGCACGATTGGTGGCAAAAGGTTATACTCAAAGACAAGGAGTTGACTATGATTAAACCTTTTCACCAGTCTCAATGTTCAAGTCCATAAGAATCCTTATTGCCATAGCAACATGGTATGACTATGAGATATGGCAAATGGATGTAAAGACTACATTTCTTAATGAAAACATTAAGGAAGAGATCTATATGATGCAGCCTGAGGGATACACATCCATGGGAAGCGAGCATAAGGTATGCAAGCTTCAGAGATCAATCTATGGTCTCAAACAAGCATCAAGAAGTTGGAACCAGAAATTTGATGAAACGATAAAGGATTTTGGTTTTATCAAGAACCCGGAGGAACCATGCATGTACAAAAAAATAGTTAAGAATGCGGTAACATTCTTAGTACTTTATGTTGATGACATCCTACTCATGGGGAATGATGTAGGGATGTTGCAGTCAACAAAGATATGGTTATCAGGTAGATTCTTGATGAAGGATTTAGGTGAGGCATCCTATATTCTAGGAATTCAGATCTATAGAGATAGATCTAAAAGAATGATAGGACTCACTCAATCAACCTACATCGACACCATATTGAAAAGGTTTTCAATGGATGGGTCCAAGAAAGGACATCTACCTATGTGTTATGGAGTTTCTCTATCCAAGTCTATGTGTCCCAAGACTGACGAAGAGATAGAGAAGATGACACACGTGCCATATGCGTCAGCCATAGGTAGTATCATGTATGTGATGATATCTACCAGACCAGATGTGGCCTATGCTCTGAGCGTCACGAGCAGATACCAAGCCAATCCCGGTCAAATGCATTGGAAAGCCGTGAAGGATATTCTTAAGTACTTGCGAAGGACTAAGAATTTATTCATGGTTTATGGAGGGAGAGAATTGAAGTTAGAAGGCTATACCGACTCTAGCTTCCAATGTGACGTGGATGACTCGAAATCAACCTCTGGATTTGTATTCGTGCTCAATGGCGGTGCTGTCTCTTGGAAGAGTTTCAAGCAGGACACCACAGCGGATTCCACCACTGAGGCAGAATATATTGCAGCATCAGCTGCTAAAGAGGCGGTTTGGATAAGGAAATTCATCCAAGAGTTGGGTGTAATTCCTGAAGCTGTTGGTCCAGTTCCGATGTACTGTGACAACACGGGTGCCGTTGCTCAGGCAAAGGAACCAAGGTCTCATCAAAAGTCCAAACACGTACTGAGGAAATACCACATCATCCGGGAGATTGTGGAAAGAGGAGACATCAGTGTCGAGAGAGTGGCCTCTACAGACAATATCGTTGATCCGCTTACTAAGCCCTTGTCAGGACTATTGTTTGACAAACATCGCAAAGCAATGGGATTGCGTAGTGTGACTAGTTGGCTTTAGGGCAAGTGGGAGATTGAAAGAGTGGGTGCCCGGTTAGCCAACTTGTGGCTAAGGGCTTTTGTGACTCTATGTATAAACAATCTTTTGTTTAATATAATTTACACTTTTATAATGGCATTGACTTTAACTTTTTTCATAATGTTATATTATGGTATACTATTGTTGTTTTGATAAAGACCTTGAATATACTATAGTGTATGTAAGATGTGGTAGCACATGGGGATGGCTATCATGAAACACATCTTATAGTCACTGTATATTCTAAACAGTTCCTAGTCAATTGAGCCGTCCGCAAATAAGGATAAGGATCGCTCAAGATTGAGACTAGCATTTGCGATGCCGAGTACCACGTTTCATTGGTATGGGACATAGAGATGTTCAAAGCATGCAAATGAATATTCATATGATGAATGATCGAACTACCCTATTCGAACTTTCCAAGTGGTTATCATTTATCGAGTGGATAAAGTCCGCGGTTTTGGTTGTACACCATTAGTCCTTATTACTTGAAACATCATTGAGACTCTATATGCTAGTACTGTACTTTGACTCGTTTACCGACTCTATTGGGGTCATCAGGTGTCGGGATTGGGTACAGTTACGACACATATAGGAGTCGATACTTTGTTGTCAAGGATTCACCACATACTCGCGAGTGTGGATATCCTATGCGATCTGAGGAGATATTAGTGTGACGAATCTCTGGCCAGAGTACATGATGTGTTTTAGGTTACTTGGTGTTCCTAGTAACACATGCGATGTCACTAATAGATCTCCAAGATGTTATGCATAGTTATCGAATCTCGAACGACTCTCGATGCACCAATGGTTGTTGATTCGATCAGGATATTTGGTTGAAGGGACCGTACTGTACGCTAACCAAAATCTACTGGTTCTTGCAGGCACTATCAGTAATACCTAGGGAATCATGGGGCGATGTTGCTAGGCGCTCTTACCATGATTCGATGGGTAAGTCGAAAATTGTTGTTCCGAGTCACAAGGAGTTGTGAGCCCACGGCTAGCTGTATTCCTGAACCATTGAGGGTTACACAAGTAATAGATTACTAAAATCCCGTAGAGATAGTTAAATTTAAAGAGTTAAATTTAATGAAAGAGAAGTTGGACTTCTTAATTAAAAGGGAGTGGAATTTCCTAAAATGACATAGAGATGTACATTTTTGGAAATCACTGAATTCGGATTCAGAAAAATTATCTTGACTTTAAAAGATGCAAAAATGGTTTCTGTGCACATTGGTGAAATCAGTTTATCAATCGGAGTCACGATGAATTTTATATTAATTTCTAGAACAACGGGCTTGGCTTGTTGGACTAAGTTATGGATTGTAGGCCCTAAGGAGTTAGAGTCCTAATATAATTATAACTTAATCTAGTCTAAAAATTATCTATAAATATGTAAGCAGTGTTCGAAATTCATAAGAGAATTCAGTCTAGAAATTTCGAACACTACATATAATTTTCAAGAGGATTTTCGAAAATTCCTCTGTCCCTTTTGGAGAAAATTCGACTTGTGATTTTTGTGAAAAATTACAAATCGAATTAACAGATCATATCTGTTTATTCTCTACGTAAAACTTCTGATTGATTTCTAGTGCAGTCAATCAGAGGGTTTCTGTTTTTCATTCGTGGACCTAATTCCGGAGTTAGATCGTGACTGTCATCGGTTCCCGGGATTTACAAGAAGAGCAGATTAAATTCTTTTGGAGTCCACAATCAAGTCTTTGCTTGACGAGGTAAAAATTTAACTGTGTTTTTATTTTTACTTGAACAAATTTAATCGTAAAAGTTTTGATACCCATATATGGAATCGTTCCATATAATAAAATAAAATTTTAAACTTCCGCTGCACCGGGTATCAATTCTTAATTGATCTGAACACGTTTTCCAACAGAAAGAAGAAAGCATTCATAGCCACTTGGAGCGATAGCGATGATGACGAAGAGGAAGCTAACATCTGCCTCATGGCTAAGAGTGATGACATCGTTTCTGAAGACGATGACGAGGTACCTTCCTATGATGAATTACTACATCCATATAAACATATGTTTGATATGGTTAAATCACTTAGAAAGGAAAATAGAAACCTCAAAAATGAATTAGAAACTAAGGAGCATGAAAACCTAAAATTAAAGGATGACATAGCTCACTTAGAAAAATCATTTGATAAATTCAATGTTAGTAGTAATAAATTGAATAATTTACTAAGCATGCAAAAATGTAGGCTTGATAAAGGTGGAATAGGGTATGGTAAGAAATCTATAGATTTTGCTAGCCTTATTGCTAAAGCAAAAATGAGATCACTCCCTACATGCTCTTACAACTGTAAAATAGGTCATGCTAGACATAAATGTAGATCTTTGAAATATCAATATGATCAAAAGAGCTATATGAAATGGAGGCCTAAGAGTACTTAACAACTCATCAGTCGGCATTATGAGATCATGATCTAAGGGAGTTCATCATAGACCGGTTTAAACTGCCTTGACTTGCGACTGGTCTTCTTGATGAACGCTGCTCTGTCCAATAAAATAGGTTTTTAAAGAGGCCATAGTCCTACCTACTACTAGGAGCACCCTTGGAAAGTGGCGATGATGTCGCTATGAGAGACTGAACTCTTAGAAATCTACTTTGTATTTCTCTTTTCTAACACTGTGGACCCAAAAGAACTAAAGGGTACCAAAATCAATTCTTGCAGGGAAATAGGAAAATTGTTCTCCCTAGCATATGGTATCTAGACAGTGGATGTTCTAGACATATGACGGGGAACAAGGAGCTGCTCCAATCTGTCAAACCAAAGGGAAGGGAACTGTCACCTTTGGAGACAACAGCAAAGGAGTTATTGAAGGAATCGGTTCAATAGATATTTCTAAATCCTGCTTGATTGATGATGTACTCCTAGTGAAAGGACTTAAGCATAACCTACTAAGCATAAGTCAATTGTGCGATAGAGGTTATGAAGTCAAATTCACTCCCCAACACTGCATTATATCACTCACATTCGACAAATCCATAAATTTCAAAGGATATAGAAGTGAAAATGTTTACAAGGTTTCTTTAAATAATTTATCTTTGACAAATATTAAAAGCCTTGTATCCTTGAATGTTGATGACAACATTCTTTGGCATAGACGACTAGGTCATGTTGGTCCTAGTACCATAGAAAAACTTTTTAAACTTGATTTAGTTGTTGGTATGCCAAAACTCAATTTAAAATTAAATTTTGTTTGTGATGCGTGTCAACTTGGCAAACACACAAGAGAATCTTTTAAAAGCAAAAATTTTGTATCAACTTCTATGCCCCTTGAACTTCTTCACCTAGATCTATGTGGTCCCTCGAGGAACGCTAGCCTAGGAGGAAAGCTTTATGCATTTGTCATTATGGATGATTTCTCACGTTTCACGTGGACATTGTTTTTAGCCCACAAAAATGATGTCTTTGATTATTTTAAAACTTTTGTCAAACGTGTTGAGAATGAGAAAAATATTTCAATAAAACAGATCCGTAGTGACCACGGAACTGAATTTCAAAATGAGAGTTTTACAAATTTTTGTGAAGAGAAAGACATCGGTCACAATTTTTATTGTCCTAGGACTCCTCAACAAAACGGGGTCGTTGAGAGGAAAAATAGGACACTTGTGGAGATTGCGAGGACCATGATATGTGAGCATTCTCTACCAAAATATTTTTGGGCTGAAGCAATGAACACTATCTGTTACATTATCAATCGTGTATCAATAAGGCCAATTATCAAAAAAACTCCATATGAATTATGGAGAGGGAGAAAGCCTAACATTTCATACTTTCGGGTTTTTGGATCAAAATGCTACATTCATAATAATGGTAAGGACAACCTTGGCAAATTTGATGCAAAATCCGACCAAGATATTTTTCTTGGGTATTCTACTACGAGTAAAGCTTTTAGAGTATTTAATAAACGCACTTTACTTGTTGAAGAATCAATGCATGTTGTATTTGATGAATCTATCTCTATAGTTTCTCGCACTAACAATGATGATGTAGAATTACTCGAAGAAGAGATGGCTTCATCAAGCTTAAATGATATAGATGTTTCTGTTGAGAAAACATCACTTTCAAAGCATTGGACGCTTCACAAAGATCATTCTATGGATCTTATCATTGGTAGTCCTTCGAAGGGAATAACCACTCGCTCTTCACTTAATAATATTTGCAATCATCTTGCTTTTGTTTCGCATGTTGAACCTAAGTGCATTGATGATGCTTTATTAGATGATGCATGAAATATTGCTATGCAAGATAAATTAAATGAATTCAAGCGCAATGATGTTTGGTGTCTTGTTCCTAGGCCGCATGATAGATCTATTATTAGTACTAAATGGGACTTTAGGAATAAACTTGATGAGCATGGTACTATCATTAAAAATATATCTAGGCTAGTAGCGAAAGGATATAGTCAAGAAGAAGACATTGATTATGATGAAACATATGCTCCTGTTGCCCGACTTGAATATATTCGCATGTTGCTTGCTTTTGTCTGCTCTAGAAATTTTAAGTTATTTCAAATGGATGTCAAAAGTGCCTTTTTTAATGGTGAATTGAAAGAAGAAGTTTATATTGAACAACCTGATGGCTTTGTTTATCTTTCTTTGCCTGATCATGTGTATAGACTTAAAGCATTGTATGGTTTAGAACAAGCTCCTCGAGCTTGGTATAAAAAATTATCAACTTTCCTTCTTTCAAATGGGTTTTCAAGAGGAAAGATTGATATTATGTTGTTTACCAAACATGCTAAAGATGACTTATTGATTGTGCAAATTTATGTTGATGACATAATTTTTTGTTCTACTAATGAAACTCTCTGTCAAGAATTCTCCAAACTTATGCAGGATCACTTCGAGATGAGCATGATGGGAGAACTTAATTATTTTCTCGGATTGCAAATCAAGCAGTGCAAGGATGAGTTCTTTGTGAACTAAAGCAAATACATCAAGGAGATTCTGAAGAAGTTAGGGATGAAGAACACAAAATCATCATCTACACCAATGAGCACAACAATCAGACTCGACAAGGATGAAAATGGTAAATCTGTAGATCAATCTTTCTTTCGTAGTATGATAGACTCCTTACTTTATGCTACTGCTAGTAGACCGGACATTATGTTTAGTGTTTGCTTGTGTGCACGATTTCAATCATGCCCAAAGGAATCACATTTGTTCTCCTTAAAACGCATTTTCAAATATCTTTCAAATACTCCAAATCTCAGCTTGTGGTATTCGAAAAATTCTTTCTTTGATTTAAAAGTGTAATGTGATGCCGACTTTGGGGGATATAAGGTGGACAGGAAAAGCACTAGTGGAACTTGCTTTTTTCTAGGAAATTGTTTAGTTTATTGGTTTTCAAAGAAACAAAATTGTGTTGCGTTGTCAACGACCGAAGCCGAATATATGGCTGCCGGTAGTTGTTGTGCACAAATTCTTTGGATTAAGCATCAATTGCTCGACTATGGCGTATCCTTTTCAAAAATCCCTATTTTCTGTGACAACACCAGCGCCATATGTCTTACAAAGAATCCGATTCAACATTCGTGCACCAAACATATTGACATTCGCAATCATTTTATTCGTGATCACATCGAACGAAATGAAGTTGAACTTCAATATGTTGACACTAAAAATCAAATTGCCGATATTTTTACAAAACCACAAGATGAAAATACTTTTATTCGTTTGCGTGGTGAACTTGGCATGATTGAGTTGTAATCACTTGTGGACATAAATAAATTAAATGTCATATTAAGGGGGAGCTTGATATTAAATTCGAGCAATTTAATGTTGGATAATACAAATTAATTGTATTTATTCAAAGTTATAAAGCTCACATTTAATGTGAAATTTATGTGTTGCATTTTATAAATCATATTTCAATTCTCATGTTTTTGCATTTACTTTTCCAGTCTTTTTGATTATCACAAAAAAAAGGGAGAATTAGTTTGGTTAAATACTTTAACTAAGGGGGAGAGTTAGTTTGGTTAAATGCATGGAGAATAAAATTGGTTATTTGATTAAAAAAAAAACTCTTATTAACTAATTTTTTAATTTAGGGGGAGTTTTGTTCATGCAATTATATTGTGCAAATTTAAATTGTTTATTTATTTCTTCTATTTAACCAAGTTTTGTGATCATCAAAAAGGGAGAGATTGTTATGCCTTAAATGCATACAAATCTCGTGTTATGAGATTAATGTTTTTAATGCATTAACAAGTCTCATAATATTATGTTTTGATGATTACAAAACTCGATTAATTGTTACTAACTATTTAAAGTGAGCTTTTGCAGATTAGATTTATTGACAAATAAATTCTTGAAAGCTATTTTGAAGCTATAAATGTATTTATGAAGTTTCATATTGCTCATATAATGGACACAATATTATGTGGATGATATGTAACATTGTTATGAGGATATGAAGAAAAAGACAAGAAAAAGTCAAATTATGGAGCAGCAACTTCCGAAATTTACTGGAAATTTTTTATGCATTGAAATCCGATCTTCACCACTCATAATCGAGATGAGGAAGTTTTAAATCTTCTGTACAAATTTTAGAGCAATCCAACGACTATATTTAGAGATATGATTTTTTCAAATATGCCTCGCACAGTACCTACTTCTGCAAGGAGCAAAAAGATGAAGAAGCAATTTCAAAAATTTACTAGAAACTTTTGATGCATCAGAATCCGATCTCCACCAGTCATAGTCAATATCAAGATGTTTTAAAACTTATATCAAAATTTCATATCAATCCAACGGCTAGATATGGAGTTATGATTTTTCCACAAAATTTGCGCAGTACCTATTTCTGCAGAACATGAAGCGAATCATGAAGATTCAAATTCAGAAAATAACTGGGAATTATTTAGACATTAAAATCAAATCTCTGCCAATCAGATTCAAGTTTCGGATGTTATACAACTTCTGTCCAAATTTTAGATCAATCCAACGGATGGCTTGGGAGATATGAATTTTTCAAATGTGTCGCGCAGAACAAGATGTGAAAACATGATGAAGTGATTCCAAAAATTACTGGAAATGTTTGACTTGTTCAAATCAAATCAACATCGTTCAGAATGAAGATCAAGATGTTTTAAAGCTTCATTCAAAATTTCAGATCAATCCAACGGTTAGATTGTAAGATATGATTTTTCCACAAAATCTGCTCAGTGATGGGTAAAAGCAGGCAGCCGCGCCGAACACTTTTTTGCCTACTCCTTGACTTTTCAACACACGCTCATGCACTCAAATCAGATTCAAATCCTTGCCAACTATAAATAGAGGTTTTCCAAGGTCATTTGGAGACATCCCTACTCATTTCTTCTCTCATTTGCAAGCAATCTTCTCTCTATCAAAGTGTTTGTGTGGTATATTCAAATATTTGAGAGTGTTTGTAAAAATAGTTTGTGAGTTGGTTGTGCTATTGTTGTAAACACTTGAGTGTGAAGCCAAGTGTGTTGTGCTATCGTTGTAAACACTTGAGTGTGAAGCCAAGTGTGTTGTGTTGAGGCTATCCTTGGAGCCCTTAAGGCCAAGTGTTCGAGTTGTATCGACGCGATGATCGTGTTGAGTTGTACGGCTATCCTTGGAGCTATCAAGACCAAGACGTTGAAGTGCTAGTGGATCCTTGGTTAATCGATCTTAATCAAAAAGGAGAGACGTAGACGATTTATCGTCGAACTTCTATAAACATATCCTATCTCATTTAACGCTTTATTTATTTTACGCATTTATTTATCGCATTTATTTTTTATTGTTTTAAGTCTTCCGCTTGCGTACTTGCATAATCGCTTTAAATTTCTAAAGTTGCCAATAGAACCTAAATTTCCCCCATTAGGTTCTAACAATAACCCCACATAGATTTTTCCCGCAAGAAATTCTTATAACATAGCCCAAATACAAATAGTTTTTTCCATCCAATTTGACACTATTAGATTGAAGCGAATAATCTTTACGACCAGCTATGATGACAACAAACAGTGTTCACGAATAACCAATAACCAAACAGGAACAGAAAACCAATTTGATGCGAGAACAAGAAAAACCTAATCAAAATACGAATAACGAAAAACTGTACGAACGCACAAAACTATCAAAATCCATAGAGATGAAGGCTCTAATACCATGAAGAAATTGAAGAAGATAAAACTAAGGTTTGCTTTATAATTAAAGTATATAAAGAAAAGTTACACAATAAGATGTTTATACTTTATATAGGTAGGTTAAATACAAGAACAATATTATAAAGTGCAAGAAAAGTTACACAATAAGATGTTTATATAGGTATGTTAAATACAAGAACAATAAAAAGACTAATATATCCTTATTAGCTAATAATAATATAATCTAACAAATAACACGAGTCTTAATTTGTATTTAGGTGGTGTTTGAGAGAACTTCTAAGAAACACTTCTCAACTTTTTTTCAACAAAATTTCAAAATTTTGTTAAAAAAATCTGAGCAATGCTTTTTAAAAACTCTACTACACATTACCTTATAGTGTTACACACAACATTATCAGCGTTGTGATTTGCATTTTGGTAAATAAAACATTCAAAATCTTCCGAATATGTTGACTCATATATATAATTATATGTATATATATGTTTATTAATTTATCGAAGTCCTCGAAAATTGATGGTAGATATCATCCGGCCTACCACAGTCATAAACCATCAAACGAATAAGAATATATTCACTATGCTGTTTTTGTTTTAAATAATAGATAATAATAATATCGTAATCTTTTTCTATGTTGTCGGATTTGACTTCTGCCAACGTTTGTTTGTAACGATGAAAGAATAATGAATTGTGCCTCACGTTCCAAGAGAAAGCTTATATTATTATTATTATTATTTTTACTAATAAAAAATACCCCATGCGTGTGTAAAATAGAAGTTATTTTTATATGTATTTTTTTGTGGGTGAAGGGAGTGTGAGGTTTAGTGGAATAGTGAATAAGAAGGGGATGAGAAAGCAAAATCGAAACAAAAATTGATGTACTCAAGATAGTAGTTACTATGTGTTTCTCAATTAGTATAAAATAGAAGAGATTATTTATTATTATTAAAGCTTGTGAAATATTATCTCCGCCTATCATTCCATTGGGATTGGATGATTTCGGTCGGAAAACCGAAATATATACAATAATTATTTTTAAAAAAAATTAGAGTAAAAAATAGTTGTTTTGATGTGTGTTCGGTTTTAATTTTTAACCGCAAATATTGTTTGTTGTTTAGTTCTGATTTTACATGTGGATTTTTTTTTAAGAGTGCAAGCTAGATAGCCTAGATTAAGAAGATATGAAGTAATTGCTCATACTACATACGAGACTTGAGCATAAACTCGATACATGCTCATCTCGAACAGAAAAATTACATAAAAAACTTTTAAATCTACCTAAATAAATTAGAAAAATTATCCGCAACCAGCAAGAACCGAACATGAGACGGGTGCGGATCCTCTGCGGTGCAGAGGAAACCGCACCCCATGCTATGCCATCAAACGACAGCGTTTGATGGCACATCATCTTACTTTTTTATTATTATTTTTTATTTTTCCTTTTTGTATTTTTTTTAAAAAAATTCTTTTATTTTAATTTGGTTTTTTTCTTTAAAAAATATGTTTTTTTGAGTACAAACAATACAGGTTCTAAATTTTGGTTTGTTGAATTCATTAATTAAAATAAAATCAATAAAAATAATAATTAGTTTTGATATATTAAAATATTTTGTATATATAATTAATATCGATTATTGCAACGAAATTCAGATAATAATTATTGATATATCAAAATTTTTAATACGTATAACTTGCGTACTTATGATATTGAAATTTCGGAAGGTATCACCGATATATACAGTTTTGTATTAAAAAAAAACTTATATATTTTTTTTAAATTATAAATATATTGTATAAAATATTTTATATTTTTTATTTACATATTTTTGGATATGTTATATGTACCAAAATTTTTAAATTTGATACATTATTCATATCGAAATTGTTAACTAATAAAAATATTATTATTAATATAATAATATTAATTGATTTTAAAAATATTAATTTAACATTATAACAATATATATGATTCATATAAAATAAAGTTAACGATAAATTAATATATATATAATTATTTTAAAATTTATCTTTTAATTAAATGTTTTTTAAATTTAATTTTTAAGTTAAACTAGTAATTAATTTTGCTATATATCGAATTATTCTATACGACAACGATATGAAATTTAAAAATTTTAGTATAAATTTAAATATAAAAATAATATAAATAAAAAATATATATATAAAATTTTTAAATTAAAAGATATTTAAGTTTTTCATTTAAACGGTATATACCGATATTATATCAAAATTTTTGTATAATTAATATGCTAATTATACGTGTATGGAGAATAATTATTTTTTTTTATTTTATCAGAATTAATTAATTCAAAAAAAATAAAATTAAGGACACAAGTTTTTATAAATTAAATTAAAAAAACAATTTTTTTCTAAAAAAAACCAAGAGGCTGGCTCATCAAATTTTTTTTATTGATTTTATTTTAATCAATGAATTCAACAAACCAAAATTTAGAATCTATGTTTTTACCCCAAAAAAACATATTTTTTACCAAAAAAACAAAATTAAAATAAAAGATTTTTTTAAAAAAATACAAAAAGGGGAAAAAAAAGAAAAAGAAGAGGCTATGCCATCAAACGCTGTCGTTTGATGGCACAACATGGGGTGCGGTTTCCTCTGCACAGCAGAGGATCCGCACCCGAGCTAAAGCCTCATCGGCGATTTGACATATGGATTTCGGTATGTATATAAATCACAAATGGAATATATATACGGGAGTTAATCGTTAAAATTTACATCTATTTAATGTATGAGTATGGATGACAATGAGACACAGCTAAACGGATCTACAAGCGAGTCTGAGGTGGGAATCGAATTTGGTCAAACCTGCTTCGGATTCATTCCGTTCCGCCAAAGTGTAAATATATATAATATGTATATAATTATATATTTTTACACTAAAAAATTATTTATTTATTCATAATTTGAGTTTATAATATTTTTTGATCGAATTTATTTTATTATTATATGTTTAATATTAAAATATATTATTATAATTTTTATTTTGTTATTAATTATTAATTAAATACAAATCGATAAATTTTATTTGTGAGGATATTTTTTGTCGTACATATTATTAATATAAACATTAAAATTAAATTTAATGATTTTTGCTAATTTTTAAAGTTTTAAAAAAATTTATTTAATAAATATTTTAAAATTATATAATTCCTAGCGGGTCCAATGAGTTTAACCCGGATTGAACCGGTCCGTCGAATTCACGGGAGGGTTCAAAGGAAGGCGGATCTCGGGTTTGGTCAAACGAGTCCCGTTGCCATTTCTATGTATGAGTGAGATAGGTCAAAATCATTAATACTTATTTGTTTATAAATATCAAGCTCGAATTTTATTTGAGGAGTAATATTTCTGATGCTTTTTTTTCGAACACTCACTTTGATTGTTTGACTATATCTGATTAGAACGTCGGATGAAATATATTTAACGATCTTCCTCTGATTTCTTGAAGATTGTTACACCAGTTATTGATCCAGACGATTACTTGACTAAGGTAGTATTTGGGAGAGCTTTTAGGAAGCACTTCTCAGCTTTTCTTCAACAAAATTTTACAAAATTTCACATTTTTGTTAACAAAAAAGCTGAGAAGTGCTTCTAAGAAGCTCTCCCAAATGATCACTCGCGGCTGAGCTGGGCAGAGTGGTACTGGTCAAATTTGTGAATTATACTATTCAAGTTCCATGCTTAATTGCTTTTATATATACTTTTCAAAATACGTACCAAGTTATATTTCAAAAGAAAAAAGAGTCAAAGTATTTCTACTTCATGCTTTCGGCCAAAAAAAAGGAAGAAGTATTCATGCATGAACCTTAATTTGAAGTAGTTTATTTACAAATTGCTCTAAGCATATATATCCAAATCTATACAAGAAGTTGTTGGATTTAATTCGCCCAAAGATAATCCATTATATATAACAAATAGGCCAGGATCGGCAAAATTAATAAATAAATAAATGGAATATTTTTTTTTTAATTATAATGCGAGTTCTACTCCATATAATATAATTTAATTATATGATTTGAATCGACATCTTAAGTTTGTTAGATTAGTTAGGAAGAAATCATGGGAAAAAAATATTTATTTAATTTTCTTCAAGTCTAAAAGCCAAATAAAGGGAAAAGGATCAGTTAATTACTCCATCGTCCATTCAACGTAGGTTGATGCGTCCTCTTGAAAAGCTTCAAAAATCAAAGTGCGGTATTCCATCATTTCAACTGACTAGAGAATTCAATATTTTTGCTTATTTTATATTATATTATAGTATATAATAAACTCATGATTTTATTCAGATTCTCCACTGCGAAATTAGATCTACGTTTTTTTTAAAAAAAATAAATTTAGCTTCAAGTTGAAATTTTTACCTCCAAAACTTAGTCCATGAATTGAATTCGGCATTTCAAACATTGCAAAAAGATGTTTAAGTTAGTTGACCGTACCCTTATGACATGTTATTATATATATTATAGATAAAAAAAAAGTTATGAGATTTTTATATCAGTGGAGGGTTTTACTGATTCGAACTTCTTCACATGGTATTGAACGGTTTGTGTATATGTAGCGTATGTATAAGCACCCACTCGCAGGTTTAGAGTGTGTCGATAGAACGTAATATTAAAAACGTTGCGCAGTTTAAATTTTTTGAATTATATATGTTTTTAAGATGAATGGAGTTGATGAACAACATATATTTATAAAAGGTGGGTCTCGCGAGACAGGTTGACACGATCCATATATATAAAGTGAAAAATATTAATTTTGACATAAAAAAAATACTTTTTCGTGTCGAATAAGAAATTCGTTTCACAAATTAATCCCTAAGATGATCTAACAAAAGCTTTTGGCTGTGTTTACTTAATAAGATGAGATTACATGTGATAAATCATAATTGAGACTATTAAAATGATTTCGAATGATGTTGAATAATGATGGATAAACAATAACATGTTTACTTTGAGTTATTAGTTTTGAGATTGAAACAATGATTGATGGACGAATTACAGCTTGACCCTCCATCTATGTTAAATAATATTATGTTTAATTTTGTGTTCATATATAATTTGGAATAGACTATTTTTTTAATATTGTAAATTATTATGGGAAAATTGCTTTTTTTGTCCTGTAGGTTTGTCACTTTGCGATTTTGGTCTTCTATATTTTCAGATTTTACTTTTAGTTCGCTATCTTAATTTTTTTGGCAATTTTAGTCCTTTTTTCAATGTGACGTTGATGTAGCACCAATGCAGCGCTGATGTGGATGTGACGTGTATAATGTCACGTAAGCATTTTCGAAAAAAAAACTTAAATTGCCAAAAATCGGAACATGTAGAACTAAAACTGAAATATGAAAACATAGAGGACTGTGATAAGTACATTTTGTATGCATTAGTTCGTGATTTTTTTATGTTTATTTTGTGTGAATTTATATTGTTTTATGTGCTTTTATGTGTTTTAGTACATGTGTGTGTATTTCACTCCTCGGGTGTTAATTTTGTAGGAAAATAGATTTGTGAAGCATTAATTACGGAGCAGCCTTGGTCAAAAATTCAAATTTAATTTTATATAGCTCCAAATCCAATCTTTACCGTTCAAAATGAAGTTCCAGATGTTTTGAAGCTGCTTTCCAAATTTCAGATCGATCCGATGGCTAGAACTAAATAAATGAATTTTTCAAGAAAACTGCACGCAGGCAAGGATGTATGCACGGACCCCATGCATTGGTTCGGATAAGGGTTCGTGCATCTTCGTAAAAAAATCGGCGTTTTTAGTTTAATGCACGGACCTAGACACGGACCCTTATCCAGGGTTCGTGCATGTCGCAGAATCAGAAAAAATAGAATTTTCGGGAATTAAAACTTTCAACTTTTCGGGCTTTATTTCTTGGGCTTTCAAAGACATATAAATAGGAGATTGTCAGACGTGAAAAGGAGTTGGAATCGCATAAGAGAGACGGCGGCTAGGAGGCTTGGAGATTGAAGAACGCTTCATTCGAGTTTTTCTTCCTTTCTTCTTTAGATTATTAAACTTTTGTTGAATATTGTTTTCGTTATTTGAGTAGTTTTTCTTCAACCAAGACCGCGAGATTGGTCCAGATAATTTTTTGTTGAATTTGTGGATTTTGATTTGGGATTTTTAGATCTTTATTAAAGTTATTGATTGTTGGATTTATATTTTATTCTTGTGAATAACCTGATCAACTATTTACTTGCTTGTTAATTAATTCCAAGTCGACAGAGGAGGAATTGATTTCGATCACTCCAATAATTGACATGTGGTTAAACCGACTAGATATAGTATTCGATTTCAGTATGCGGATTTAGGTGAAAATTGAATTATCACAAATATTGAATGCATTCATGTTTGATTAGAATTATGAAAATTAATCCGTCATAACTTGAATAGGTTTAACATGTTCTAGAAATAGACTGTTAACAAGATAGGATAATTCGCCGTAATTTAAGATTAAATCTGGATCCTGAATTTGCCACTTGTTTGCATGATTTGTTTGGTACCTGTGTGTGTCTTGGTTGTCTCTATTTAATTGAATTTATTCTTCTTCTAGTTTAATTCTTATTTTATTTTAGTAATTAAATTTTAGTTAATTCTTAGCACTTGTTTTATTATTTTGTCTAGATTAAGTAAAATAATTAATTTTTGAGAATTGACAACAGTATCTGTGGGATCGATACTTGGACTCTCTGTCTACTTTACTATTACTTGACCTAGTGCACTTTACTATTACTTGCTAGTGCACTCTCTGTTCAGTTAATATTAGGATAGATTATTAGTTTGAGACTAGACATTTTTTTTTCTTGCATTTGTTTTATTTTTAATTATTAATATTAATTTTTCTTACTTGTGAGGTGCTTGGAGATGGATAATCGACGGGTACTCACAAGTTTTGGACAGCAATACTCGGAGCCATTCTATGTTGCTTGGAGGAGATTCAATTATTTGGCAGACAGATTTTGATACCATGATTTTTCGAACTACACTCTAATTCAGATTTTCTATGGTGGTTTGGATGAGCCAACAAGAAGTTGGATGGATTATGGAGCTTTGCCAACTGGCAGTCACCTATTTCAGAGAGATTACGACAGTGTGATGCACTTGTTAAATGATATGGTAGATTTCGACTACCATTGACATTGAGATTCTTCACTGCAAGGTCGGAGTCACCAATATCCTCCAACACCCCACTATCCAAAATTTTCAAATCAACCACGTGAGCATAACGTGGAGAATGGAGAGTATTCTGAAGAATTTCTGAATCAGTTGCAGGACATTGTTAATAGACAGTCAGAGATCAACCAAAATTTTTCAGAAACTCAAATCAATTCTTTGAGTTTCTTGGATGAACAAATGAAGCTTCTGATGCAGTCAGTTCCTGATATCAATCAAGAGAATGAAGCGATTTGTGTTGATCAATTTGCATGGGAGTGTGATCCTGCGACCGTAATTGAGCCAGATCAAGAAGAAATTTTGTTTGAGAAATTTGAATGTGACAAAGAGCCAAAAGTTACAGTGGAGGAGGAAGAAATATACAAGGCGAAAGATTTGTCCTCGTCAATGGTCTTTTCATGCACACCATTAGAAGATCCGTTCTTGCCATTGACGCCACCTCTAGCATATTCCATCATCTATGAGCTTCAGCCTAGATTCGGAGTCTCCTTCCAAAAAAAAAATTTCAGACCAAGTGTTGTTGGACCGACGAGCTTACAAAGTATATATCACGCCAAGCTTGAGGGCGAAGAAAATCAAAACTCATACGTAGAGTCGTATGATTCTTACTATGGGCGGCAACCGCTCTTTGATGGTTGCTTCTGCATAGTCGGGCTATAGACTATAAATTTAGCGCTGACTAAGAGGCAACCCAGTGTTTTTGTTTTTGCTTTTTATTATTATTATTTTTTGTTTTTATTTGATTTTTGTTTCTTTCCCATGCCAGTTTGCCGTGCCCGCCGATAAATCTAGACTGCTGATATCATCCCAGCGGATACTATCAAGAAGGAAGAGGATGAATCAAAAACCAGGGGAGTGTTATTTTTGTTTTCATTGTGTTTTTGTTTTTCTTGCATTCTGTTTATTGTTCTGGAGCATTGAGGGCAATGCTTTGGATAAGTATGAGAGGGGGGGTAGATTAGTTATTGCATTATTATCTATGTTTTTGTGTTGCATCTGTCATGTTTCGTGTTTGTTTTCATATTGTTTGTTTTTGTTCGTTTGTGTTTTCTTGCATGAGTTGGATGAGTCATAATAGCCAATGATGATGAAGTTTATTTGAAAAAAAAATGGTTTTTTGAAAAATTTTGTTCTTGACTGGACATGAGAAACTGTAGGTTGAACAGTGAATATTTTTAATCACTAATGTTAGACCAGTGAATTGTAGCAAAATATTTGATGAAGTTTCTGTCTGTTTGACCATTGCACGAAAATAGGTGGTTTGTGGATCTTAATTGTGTTCTATGAATTTTGATGAGGCTCTAGTAAGACACTTATGATCTTGGGTGCACCTAGAAAAAAAAATTATTCAATTTCATCCGGGCCTTGAAAGGATTGAAATCCTATAAAAAAAAATAAATTTAAGGCTAAGTATGTGGGTTAAATGGGATTGATGCTCCATCCGGGCTATAGACGATGGGATTAGAAAAAAAAAATAGAATGATTTTTCGTATCCTAGCAAGTTATAGCTAAGTCAGCGGGTAATTATTGGGGCTAAAGCAATACCGAGTGCAAAATCCAGAGGTGTGTAATACATTATCTTAAGGGAGGTGGGTTTATTCTAGAGGTCGTTGGAAGGAATGGGCACTAGATTGTGATACTTGCACTGATTTGTCATAGGTCCCTAAATAGATTTGAGACGAATTCGATCTAAGTTGCATGAAACTGGAATGACATTTCACACACACACGTTCATGTTAAACCGGAAGTGTATTATGAAAAGTTGAGAGCATGTCTGTGTTTTTGGTTTTGTGATTGAACTTCTCGGAGGCTGTGCACATTTATGAATCATCCTTACTTATGTTTTCGTTTGCATATTATTTTTGCATGTCTTGCTCGAGGGCGAGCAAGAGTTAAGTATGGGGGTGTTGATAAGTACATTTTGTATGCATTAGTTCGTGATTTTTTTATGTTTATTTTATGTGCATTTATATTGTTTTAATAGCTTTTATGTGTTTTAGTACATGTGTGTGTATTTTACTTCTCGGGTGTTAATTTTGTAGGAAAATAGATTTGTGAAGCATTAATTACGGAGCAGCCTTGGTCAAAAATTCAAATTTAATTTTATAAGCTCCAAATCCAATCTTTACCGTTCAAAATGAAGTTCCAGATGTTTTAAAGCTGCTGTCCAAATTTCAGCTCGATCCGATGGCTAGAACTAAAGAAATGAATTTTTCAAAAAAACTTTGCGCAGGCAAGGATGTATGCACGGACCCCATGCATTGGTCCGGATAAGGGTTTGTGCATTTTCGTAAAAAAAATCGGTGTTTCCAGTTTAATGCATGGACCTAGACACAGACCCTTATCCAGGGTCCGTGCATGTCGCAGAATCAGAAAAAATAGAATTTTCGGGAATTAAAACTTTCAACTTTTCGGGCTTTATTTCTTGGGCTTTCAAAGACATATAAATAGGAGATTGTCAGACGTGAAAAGGAGTTGGAATCGCATAAGAGAGACGGCGGCTAGGAGGCTTGGAGATTGAAGAACGCTCCATTCGAGTTTTTCTTCCTTTCTTCTTTAGATTATTAAACTTTTGTTGAATATTGTTTTCGTTATTTGAGTAGTTTTTCTTTAACCAAGACCGCGAGATTGGGCCAGACAATTTTATGTTGAATTTGTGGATTTTGATTTGGGATTTTTAGATCTTTATTAAAGTTATTGATTGTTGGATTTATATTTTGTTCTTGTGAATAATCTGATCAACTATTTACTTGCTTGTTAATTGATTCCAAGTTGACAGAGGAGGAATTGATTTCGATCACTCCAATAATTGACATATGGTTAAACCAAATAGAAATAGTATTCGGTTTCAGTATGCGGATTTAGGTGAAAACTGAATTATCACAAATATTGAATGCATTCATGTTTGATTAGAATTATGAAAATTAATCCGTCATAACTTGAATAGGTTTAACATGTTCTAGAAATAGACTGTTAACAAGATAGGATAATTCGCCGTGATTTAAGATTAAATCTGGATCCTGGATTTGCCACTTGTTTGCATGATTTGTTTGGTACCTGCGTGTGTCTTGGTTGTCTCTATTTAATTGAATTTATTTTTCTTCTAGTTTAATTCTTATTTTATTTTAGTAATTAAATTTTAGTTAATTCTTAGCACTTGTTTTATTATTTTTTCTAGATTAAGTAAAATAATTAATTCTTGAGAATTGACAACAGTCCCTGTGGGATCGATACTTGGACTCTCTGTCCACTTTACTATTACTTGACCTAGTGCACTTGCTAGTTGATACCGAATTAAGCGGTCAGACTGAAATCGCAAAGTGGCAAACATATAAGACCAAAATTGCAATTTTTCCAATTAATTATTGATTCACAATTGAGTCATTTTCACGTATCAAAATTATTTGGTATAAAAATATGCATTGTTTTAAAATAGTTAAAATTGATAAACTAAGTTATAAAAGAGAGAGAGAGAAATTGGTAAGGAAACAAAGGAATGAAAAGAGGGTAGATTAGGATTTCTGTAGATGTTTTTCACAAATATTATTAATGATATGTTATACCATATATAATTAAGGATGAGATATCCCATAAAATAAGGTTAAATGACGGGCCTTGAGATTTGATAAAAATTGATTTTTTTTAAGTAAACAATGGATGAGATTGGAATAACAATTTTATCATATGGTTATCAAGCCAAGTAAACACACCCTTTATGTATATTTTGTCCCACATTACCAATTTTTTTTAAAAAAACAAGCATCATATAATACGACTTATGTTGATAAACGTCTACTAGTATTGATTTTTTTGAAATCAATATTTAGATAGTATTAATCAACAATTTAATATCGGTAGAATATTAAACATGCCTAAAGATGTTCATAATAACTAATCTATAGCCGACCATATAGGGATAATCATGAATTATACACGTACAGCCTCTTCCAATCTATATCATAAAATTGGTAATTTTATCCGATGAAAGAAAGAATCCATTTTTTGGTACAATAATCGTATCTCCTGAAATCCAAAAAAAGTTAACCTTTAAACAAGTAAGAAAGTCTCCACAAAAAACTATAAAATTAAAATAGTTTCCAATTAATGAAAAACTCATTCGACTAATTTAAGAGTAATATATTTTTTAAAAAGATAGTTTTAGACCTTTATTAGTATATATCAGCATGCTCATGCTTGAATATTTTTGGATGCATGATCACATATTTAGCACAAAAAAAAAAAAAAAAAACTTGGGTAATTGATCAGCTTATTAGACAATAATTAGTGATAGAAATCCAATTAAACAACTATTAGTGTATAGTTTGCAATAATATTCTCTAGATGATTATGTTATTGCGGGATTAGCTATTAAATTAAACTTGTTTAATTTATCCATACTAGTTTCGCAGAACCCTTCACGGAATAATTTTCATGGACTTTGAGCAAAAACTTTCCCCGCGAGAGAAACTTAACTAATTCGAAAAAAGGTTAAAAAAGTGTATTAAATCTTGATGGGATTGGACGGTACTATATGTTACAAAAAAACAAGAATAGGAGATTAGTAGATAAAAAAGAACTTCCACCATGCACATAATCTTCGAATATTTTCTTCAAAATCCCGTTTTATTTTCTGAACCAATGTATAAATACATGACAAATGAACCAAAGTGATTTTAAATATTTACAAATGTTTTTTTGAACCCAAATATTTACAAATGGTAGATATAAAAAATTGAAAATTTGGTTTTAGGTGGTGACTTAATAATGAAAGTATGAATTTAAAGATAGATTCGCGCGATATAATTTTTTTAAAAAAACGTGTGGGAATTCAATGTAGAAACTGGAAATAAAAGAATTTGTATTTCAGAGCATATAACACATCTTATATTTTTGCACATGTAACCTTTGTAAGATTGAAAATTTTGTCGAATTATCGAAAGTTATAGAAAATTATTATGATAACAGTACAACTTAAATATTTTAAATCATAAACAACATAAACATCACGTTTGATCGATTGTCGGACACATGACATTGGTTATTATATCGATTGTAGGACCGATAATTTTTCTCTTTAATAAAAAATATAGTTCATATTAATGATGCAAGTCAAATCTTTTAAAATATGCAATAACTTAAACGTCAAGGTTATGTTCTTGATCTCTTAGCAGGGGTAATTATTAATTGCACCGAAACAACTTGAATGAAATTAAAATCGAGTCAATTGGCTATAATTTTATACAGTTTTTAAAAACAAAAAATAATATAATTCCTTTTACCAATGATTTGATTCTAGCCGAAGAGAATATAGTGTTCAAATGATAGACCAAAAAGGGCTTGCTAAAGATGGGAAAAAGTGGCGTAGTAGATATTAATCTTTACGTGAAGTGCTTCGAACCTATACATTCGTGTGACCATTTCCAATTTCGAAAAGAAATATATATATAGTTGGCTAGCAGCCTTGGGGTAGGTTATTTTATTTTATTTTAATTTAATTTAATTTAATCCGTGTGCATCGTTAATTTGAATGGTTTAATTAGATGACTTGTAATATGCGATTTCCAGGGTTTATTTCATTGAATTCAACCACAAAAAATCTGGACATAAAGGCGCTACATTTTGATATTAATTAATTAAAGAATCAAATAAAAAGTCCAAGGAGTCGAATTTAGATTGACAAGTCTGGTTTCATATGTTGCCAATGATTCATGGTCCTCAATGAATCCATTTGTGCTAGCTGAGCTTTCTGTCCACACATGTACATGAAATAAATGGTTCATTAAATTACTTTAAAGTGGTTGGGAGTTATTATATATTTGAAATAACTATAAGAATTTTTAGTAATTATTGTAAAATAAGTTTGAAATTAATATAAAGAGTAGATATTTACACTCCATTTTGTATTATCTACACTCCACTTCATGTGTAAAATATTTGTTCAATTTATTCACAAGTGGAATGCAAATAACAAAAAATGAAGTGTAAATATCAACTCTCATTAATCTATAGAGTTTTTAATTTTATGCTAAAATAACGTGTCAGTTATTATTTTAATATAAATCTATGTTCTCTGGGAGACAATATTCCCACAGATTTATATCCATGAAATAGATTGACTCGATCCATATATAATTACAGTAAAAAAATAACACTTTTCTATGATTGGGATCGGTTTCGAGAATTCCGTTACATTAAATTAGTCCATGTAACAGTCAGAATCAGTGTTATTAAAACCGGACCGAACCGGCCGGTTCGACCGGAAACCGGTCATCTGTCCGGCCGGTCCGGTCCGGAACTTCACCAGGAACCGGAAAACCAGTCCAACCGGTCAAAACCGGTCAAGAACTGGTTGGACCAGTCAATAACCGGAAAACCGATTGAACCGGTTTTTCGAATTTTTTTTTTGAAAATTTGAATTTTTTTATTTTAAAAAGTTTAAATTTAATATTTTTTATATATATACATGATTATTTGGAATTTGTACTTCATTAAAAACATATTTTAATAATTATTTATTTTTTAAAAATTAAATAATTAATTATTTAAATAATTTAGAACTATAATTGACATTTTGAATATATTTACATATTTATTTAACTTTAAAACTATGACAAATATATATATTTTTTTGTCTATTTATATACATTTTTGAGTTTTTAAAATTTAAAATATATTATTTATTATATTATATTATATAAACGGTTTTTCGGTTCGACCGTCCGGTTAAAACGGTCCGATCGGTTGGACCAATTTTTTTAGATAAACCGATTTGATCACCGGTTCAGTTATGAAAACACTGATCAAAATAATAGTTTTTGCGATTAATAAATTTGTTTGGGACTTGTGGAACCAAATCTATTTTATGTTCCAGTTCAACAATTGGGTAATGGAAGACGGGTTTCAATAAAATAATAAATAACATATTTGATCGCTTTCATATAAAACAAATATAAATAACACAATAATAAAATACAAAAGCCTTTTTCAATAGATCAATTAGTTTTTGACTTGGGTGTGCACTGCGTCATCACCAAGTACATTTCTCACTCAAAAAATCTAATCGGATAAACTATATTGTTAATTCAAACTAATCATTAATGCATTGAATTGATGCCAACGCATATAATTTTCGGGACTCATTGATAAGTGATGGATGACCCAATATGAATGTGTAATATAAATGATAAAACATCGATAGATATTATAAGTAATTTATGTAATATGATTAAATTTGGTACATAGATGAAGTATAAGTTAAGTGCATATTAAACAATTAATTTTCATCGTATCAACCACATCAAACACTTATTTACATAGATAGCGGCATTCAAAATGTTGATTATAATTACCATTCTATGCAAATAAAAGTTTCCGTTGCTTCTTAAAATACGTTATGCGCATCAATCAAAATACACCGTTTAAATATCACAATCCAAAACACCGTCAAAAAAAAAAAAAATCTCTTACATTCACAAAACCCAATTATTTTGACCTCGCGAATCTCTCTTCGATCTAAATTTTTCGATACGTCGCTACCATTTACAATCAACTCGTGCGGTTTAAACATTGAAAATTTATTTTCTAGATATCTATCAAGAAAATTAATAATCATGGAAAATATCTGATAAAATTCCAGCAATTAGTCTGCTATCTTCTTTATTTTTGTAGTTGTAATTTTTTTTTATGACTTGAAACTAGTGTGGGTCTTACAGGATGCATCTTTGCACTTTCGATGAAAAAAATTAAAATTATCAAAAATCGAAAGATAAATGACTAAAAAAGTTAAAAAAAATTACAATTTTTTTGGAAAATTTCACCCTATCTGTACATGCACTACTCTAATAATGAATTTAAAAATGAAAATTCATCAAAATATATAAGTTCACCGAAAAAATAATAGATCCTCAAACATATATATTGATGAATTTCCACTTTTAAAAGTTTCGTGGGATGTAAGATCTAATTTATCGGTGTTCCCCTAATAATTATTCCATAACTTTGAATTAAAAATCTAAGTGGATAATTGCGCCGGAAAATAAAAAAAGAAAGAGAAGCAGAGTCGAAAACATGCGGGGGTAAAAGATATTGAATACGCTGTCTTCTTTGCTCTGAGACGCGTTCCTGTGAATGGCACGTGCCTCAATATGTGGACGGAAAACTATATATTCAATTTTTCTCGTTTATTTTATGCCTTAATTAATGTTTTTATATTCAATGGGCCCATGTCAACTTCGTCAAACCATCTCCTCTTTATATTTCCCTTTGAATATCATTTGAATTATCAATAATTATAATTGAGTTTAAATAAACATATTTTGGAAAAATTGTTTTTTTGGTCCGCTATATTTGTCACTTTGCGATTTCAGTTCTTTATATTTTCAGATTTAAGTTTTAGTCCGGTATCTTTATTTTTTTTGGCAATTTTAGTCTTTTTTCCGACGTGGCGCTGACGTGACACCAATTCAGTGCTGACGTGGAGCTGACATGTACAGTGCCACGTAAGCATTTTCGAATAAAAAGAACTTAAATTGCCAAAAATCGGAACATGCAGGACTAAAACTGAAATACGAAAACATAGAAGACCAAAATCGCAAAATAACAAACATACAAGATCAAATTTGCAGTTTTCCCAACATATCTTCTTAAATTGACTTTAGACTCAAATTGTTTTATATGTTTGATCAACAAAGTTCAATTATATGTGATTCTCCCTATATTGCGTTGAATGAATAGCAAATGGTACTCGTCAAACAAATCGAGCAAATTAATCAAGATTGCATTTGAATTGATAGATTTGAAGCTAAGAATTTCAAAATATGTTGATTTGTTTGATTAAATCAATTTGACGATGCTTTCACATCCAATCTAGTTATTTTTTGAGGTTTTAAATATTGAGTCATTTCAAATCATTCCTTCAAAATTGAAATAGCTCCAAGAAGGGTGAAAATTTCAAGTTCGGCTTCAAAAATAACAATATTCGATTTGATTTGTTGTCTCTGCTAATTCTAATCGCGTCGATGGAGTAAACAATTTTATTTTATTTAGATGATTTAGAGGAGTTAAGTAGTGTTTGAGATTGCATTAAAAATTGCTTTCGAATATGTCCACCAAATTTTGGAAAGTTTATAAAATAAAAGCTCAAAAGCAATTTTTTTTTTAAATCTAAAAAATTACCTAAATATAAGAATGAAAATATAATATTGCCGCCTTAAAAAATATATAATATTGCTACTTATAATAAGTGAGAACTTAGAGGAGTACTTAACCCGATATTAAAAAAAATCAAAAGTAGGACTTTTGTGAGATAGTTTTACGAATCTAATATATATCTATGAGATGAGTTGATTCAACCTACATTTATCGTGAAAAATAAAATTGGTTATTTTTGTGTGACGGATTTCGTATTCGACCAATGAAAAATATGAGTCAAATTGACTCGTCTAATCACCGGCGAAACCGTCTCACGAAAGACCAGCTCAATATGATATATAATTAAAGACAGCCCTTTGAAGCATATAAAACGTCCGAAGCATGCAATTCATTTCGAAAACAAAAAGCTAGAAAGAATAAAGTATGTAAACCGATGATTTATATAGTACTCCACCCCTTTGTCACATATTTCGATATAAAAAGAAAAGAGAAATAATATATAAAATTAACTCAACGTGTATGTACAAAAAAGATATTAAAATTTGATGACAAACGTTTTTTAGGCAGATAGAAAAAGTGAGCTGGAGTAAGCATAAAAATTTGAATGTCCCCACACACAAAATTAGCCAAATTAAACTATCACTTTCAATTCACCCCCTAACGCAAAAACACCGTCCCACCCACTCACCCACCCCTCTTTCCTCACTCCTTCACCTTTGCTTTTCCTCACAAAATCCGTTTCCCCGCGGACTATATAAATTCTCACATCCTCCAAAAATTCATTAATCCAATCTGCTTCTTAATTTCCTCACAAGGGAACAAATATTATATTGAATTTATTACAAACAGCCAGCCAATTATTATAACTACTAAATTATATACACTACTCGATCGATCCATCGGTTTTTAGTGCGTGATATGATCAAGCTTTCGACTGGGGTGTTTAGCCCATGCAGTAATATTTCTTTGTTACAGGGTTCGAGCAGTAGTGGTCTGTTCAGTTCGAAATCGAAATCGAAATCGAAAGTTGGTGCAGGGAGCCATAGTAATTTGAGTTTGAAGGCCAACAGTAGTAGTTGGAAGTCAGAAGGGATCAATAATATTAATGTTGGCGCGGGTTCGAATGGTGTGGGGATCAAGGATAAGTGGATGGAGTTTCAAGGGATCAAGAACTGGGAGGGTTTGCTGGATCCATTAGACGACGGGTTGAGGGACGAGATTCTCCGGTACGGGGAGTTCGTGGAGGCGGCTTACCGGTGTTTCGACTTCGACACGGCCACGTGCCGGTACCCAAAGGGTTCCATGTTGAGTGATTGCGGATCAGTTGGGGCTGCTGCAGGTGGGTATAAAGTGACCAAGAGTCTGCATGCCACTTGTGGGGTCAACTTGCCTAACTGGACACAGAGGATAGTGTCGCCCCGGTCCAGCTGGATCGGCTACGTGGCGGTGTGCGACGACAAGGCCGAGATCGCTAGGCTAGGTAGACGGGACGTGGTGATCGCGTACCGTGGCACGGCCACGTGCATGGAGTGGGTGGAGAATTTACGTGCCACATTGACTTGCTTGCCTTGCGACATGGCGCCGCACAAGTGCGAGTCCATGGTACAAAGTGGATTCTTGAGCTTGTACACATCCAGCGCCGCAGGGGGTCCACCTAGCTTACAGGACTCCATCAGATGGGAGATCAACAAAATCCTACAAAAATATGCCGACGAACCCCTAAGCATCACCGTAACTGGCCACAGCCTCGGAGCAGCATTGGCCACACTCACCGCACATGACATCAACACCACATTCAAACACGCACCTCTAGTCACCGTCGTTTCCTTCGGCGGCCCCAGAGTGGGGAACAAAAACTTCCGCCGCCAGCTAGAGAAAAACGGCACCAAAGTGCTTAGAATCGTCAACTCGGACGATCCCATCACTAAAGTCCCCGGCTTCGTTCTTGAGGAAAACGCCCCTCAAAGAACCAGCAGCAACGGGCCGGGGGGACTATCCAAATGGCTACACAAACGCATGGAGGACACACAATGGGTGTACGCTGAAATCGGGAAAGAACTTAGACTTAGTAGCAGAGACTGTCCCCATCTAAGCAATGGAAACGTTGCTACATGTCACGATCTAAAGACATATCTTCACTTGGTAGATAATTTTGTTAGTTCAAATTGCCCTCTCAGAGCCACTGCCAAGAGGGTCATAGAGCAAACATCAGGAGATCAAGCCACGGCTTTCGTCTAGTCTAGATAATAAAAAAAAAGTCAGACGATTACCGTCTCCGACTGTGTAGATATATAGATAGATAGAAGATACACACAATATTCCTTCATTCATTTAACAATTTTGAAAGAAATATTTTATTTCTTAAAATCATCCTATTTTGAAAAAGATTTTATTAATTATCTTTTGTCTTTCTTGGACATAAAGTTATTTAATTCCTTGAATAACTTGATTTAGTTAAAGTTATCAGAATATTATGTTATCTAATGTCTATTGATTTAATTCTTTATTGTGTAGATTTGCCTTGATCAAGATCTAGAGTCCTGCGCCTACAAGGAAAATTCTAAAGAAGGACTCTTGCTCTATTTATTGATGACATACGCCTACAAGGAAGGTATCGATCATTGAGAGACCGCGATTTTTAATAAGCAAAAGAATACGTTCGTAGAACGGCTGGAGCTTGACGGTTGAACATAGTGCTTGAAGCCGTGAAGAACAATTCGGAGATTGTTGATCGAAGAAGTGTGCTACTCACGTGTTTTGGCTTCAAGAGTACTTTTTCTTCTTATTCTGTTTTTTTTATTCTATTACATATAGAATGCTTTTTAGGAGAAACTTTATTATTTATTTTCTCACTTGTCTTTGAGAAATTGATTTTTATAATAGTCACTAGTATTAGGGTTTGTAACACTCTTTAATTAGTTTTCTAATGAAGTTTTGCCTTGAGGCGCTGCAAGAGTATTTATACTCTTGCTTAATTCAATTGAGTCTATTTATTTGGTTGCTTATTTATTTTATACACGCTTAACTTATATTCCGCTGCAAATTACTCAAGGTGTTATAGTAGGTGTTGTCAACACCTTGTGACAACACCTTAAACTGTTTATGTGCAACTATTATTTCCTAACAAGTGGTATCAGAGCCATCTTCTTGATACACTAAGAACTGATCTTGGTTGCTTATTTTATTACAGGAAATAAGATGGACTCATCATCTGTTTCGAATTCGTTTTTCAAACCTCCAATTCTTGATGGAGCTAATTACGCACTTTGGAAGCATAGAATGAGATATACTATTAAAGCTATGGATGTTCGTGCTTGGCAAAGTATTCTGACTGGTTGGACTCCTCCAACAATGCAAGATGACGACGGAGACTATATCATCAAGAGAGAAGAAAATTGAACTACCGAGGAAACACTAAGCTCAAGCTACAATGCTAAGGCACTCAATGCAATCCTTGCAACTGTGGATATGAGGACGAATGGAATCATATCTGACTGCACTATTGCTAAGGATGCATGGGATGCTCTTCAAGAACACTGCGAAGGGACTGATAGTGTGAGAAGAACAAGACTGAGATTGTTAAACGCTAAATTTGAGAAAATCAGGATGGATGAGAATGAGACTATTGCTGAGTATGATAAAAAACTTAGGGAGATAGCTATTGAGGCTCACGCTCTCGGAGGACCTATTGCGAGTGAAGCTATGGTGAACAAGGTTCTTCGATCCTTGCCTAAAAGATTCAATGGGGAGATATGGGCACTTGAAGAAGTAAAAGACACTTCAAAGATGAAGATGACTGAATTGATTAGCATTCTTCAAGTCTTTGAGATGAATAATTCAGACCAAGAGAAGGATAAAGGAAAATCAATAGCTTTTCAAGCTTCAAAGCCTTCATATGAGGAATATGTTCAACTTCATCAAGAGGTTCATCAATCTGATTTAGGAGAAGATTCGATCTCTTTCATGACTAAGAAGTTCAATGATTATCTGAAGAGGATGAAAGAGTCAAGAAAGACGGATCAAAAATTCAAGACTCCAATGTTCTCCAACAAGCCCTTGAGGATCACTGGACCAGAACAATCACCAAAGAAACCTACTGATATTTCTAAGCCTCGGATGATGGTTGATGAAAAGAAGAAGTTTGTCTCAAAGAAGCTGGACAAGGTTCAATGTCATGCTTGTCAAGGTTTTGGACACTATGCAAATGAGTGTGCCAACACACTTAGGAAAGGGATGAACACGTCTTTGAGTGATGAAGAGTCTGAAGAAGAATAACATGAAGATGAAGAGAGTCATACTGCCCTATCTGCCTTACTGGAAAGCAAGAAGAATTTTCAAGTCAATCCTTTAGGTGTTGCTGCAGGTGTTGCCACACCTGGCCGTAACACCTCCCAAAGGTCAGTCTGTTTGAATTCCTCCATTACTGATAATATGTGTGATAATGATACAGGTGAAGAGACAATGTCTATAGAAGAAGCTCGGATGATGTTTGAAGAATTACATACTGATTGGATTGAAAGGAACAAAGTGAATACTATCCTTTCAAAGGAAAATTCTGATCTAAAGGCTGATGTGTCAAGACTGGAAATCATACTGAATAAGAAAGACATTGAATTAAGCCAAGTGAAGGAAGAACTCGGACAGGCAAAGGCTACATTGGCTAAGTTTAATTCAAGCACCTCCAAGCTTGATTCTCTACTCATGATGGGAAGAGATGGTACTGCTGGTTTGGGATTTGAAAATAGCATTTTTGAGATTGGTGAAAGTTCGAAAGGCCCTGTGTTTGTCAAGGAAAGTAACAGTTCAGAAAACTCAAGTAAAAAGGCCTCACCAATTGTTCCTCCAAAACCAAATCCGCAATCTGCTGCTCCTTCAATGGCTAGAAGGAAACGTAAGTACATCTGTCACTATTGTCATAGACCTGGTCATATCAAACCATATTGTTTTAAGCTACAGGAAGATTACAGGTACAGATCTGCATCGAAGGTGTTGCCAACACCTCCTCACAACATCCCTAGAAACAGATCTTATGTAAGAAAGATTTGGGTACCAAAAGCTGATATTCAATGTCATATGATTTATACTGCCTTGAGGACTAATGTTTCAGGTGCATGGTACTTTGATAGCGGTAGCTCTCGTCACATGACAGGATCCAAGAAGTTTCTCACTGATTATGTCGAACAGAAAAGTGGAAAAGTAACCTATGGAGGAGGTTCAAAGGGAAACATTGTTGGAAAAGGAACTCTGAATGTTGCTGGACTGCCCAAGCTTCGCAATGTGCTTCATGTTGAAGGATTAACCGCGAATCTAATAAGCATAAGCCAACTTTGTGATGATAATTTGCATGTGCAATTTGATAAAAAGTTATGTAAAGTTTTTGATGAATCAAATCTGTGTGTCATGTCAGGTACAAGGTCGTCCGACAACTGTTATCAACTCGGAGAAGAAATGGCCTGTAGGCACACAAAAGTGAATGAGTTTGATCTATGGCATTAAAAATTGGGTCATGCAAATTTCAAAACATTAAAGAACTTGAGTAAGTTAGATGCTGTAAGAGGTATGCCTAACTTAAAATCTGGTATTCCATTTGTGTGTGAAGCATGCCAGAAAGGGAAGCAGACTAGGGTGTCACACGAGGTGTTGCCAACATCTGTGACAACACGCTGCCTAGAGCTTTTGCATATGGACTTGATGGGTCCAATGGATGTTGAAAGCTTCGGTGGTAAGAAATACTCTATTGTTTGTGTGGATGATTTTTCAAGATACACATGGGTAAACTTTCTGAGAGAAAAATCAGACACATTTGATGCATTCAAGAAATTGCTCACCAAAATTTCGAACCTATACAGTCTGAAGGTAATCAGAATACGTTCTGATCATGGTAAGGAGTTCGAAAACTCTTAGTTTGCTAGCTTGTGTGATAAGAAAGGTATTTCTCATGAATATTCTGCCCCTAAAACTCCACAACAAAATGGGATAGCCGAGAGAAAAAATAGGACTTTGCAAGAAATGGCAAGAGTGATGCTTAGTTCTAAAAATATTTCAAAACTGTTTTGGGCTGAAGCTTTGAATACTGCATGTCATATTTCAAATAGAGTCTATTTGAGGAATGGTACTACTGTGACATTCTATAAACTTCTCATGGGAAAGAGGCCAAACCTTAAATATTTTCACGTTTTTGGATGTGTTTGTCACGTTTTGAATGATAGAGATCATCTTGCTAAATTTGATGCAAAGAGTGATAAGTGTATGTTCTTAGGATATTCATCGAATAGCCGAGCCTATAGAATGTATAACTTGAGAACAAGAACTATTGTTGAATCAATTAATGTTGTTTTTGATGACTTTGCAGATCTAAAGAAGAAAACAGCTGAGGATGATGTTAATGATCTGCTGGACAATTCTGGAAATATAGATGTTGTCAAAAGAGTGTTGCCAACACCTCCGACAACACCTCCTACAGAAAATCCAGATTCAAAAGTTGAAAAGCCTACTGATGAGAATACTGATGAAAGCAGTGAGGTAAATGAAGCTGGAAAAAATATTCCAAGCAAAATTCAAAAGAATCACCCAACCTCACAGGTAATTGGAGATGTATATGGATACTTGCAAACTCGAAGAAAAGAAAAAGTTGATTATCGAAAGATGGCAGGTCTACTGTGCATGAGTTCTACATATTCTCAGGTAAGATTCTCTTGTTTTGTGTCAAACATTGAACCAAAAAGGGTTGAAGAAGCTTTAAAAGATGATTTTTGGGTCAATGCTATGCATGAAGAGTTAGAACAATTTGTGAGGAATGATGTTTGGTACTTGGTACCGTGTCCTGCTCATGTTAATGTCATAGGAACTAAATGGATTTTCAAGAATAAAACTGATGAGTCGGGAAACATCATAAAAAATAAAGCTAGGTTGGTAGCTCAAGGGTATACACAGGTTGAAGGGGTGGATTTTGATGAAACCTTTGCTCCTGTAGCCCGCATTGAGTCTGTCCGACTTTTGCTTGCTATTTCATGTAACATGGTTATGAAACTTTTTCAAATGGATGTAAAAAGTGCCTTTTTGAATGGGATCCTGAATGAAGAAGTCTATGTGAAACAACCTAAAGGGTTTGAGGATCCAAATCATCTTGATTATGTGTATAAGTTGAAAAAGGCATTGTATGGATTGAAGCAAGCACCACGTGCATGGTTTGGGAGACTCACCGAGTACTTGCTGAATATTGGATTCAAAAGAGGTGAAGTGGATAAGACTTTATTTGTGCAAAAGTCTCAAGGTAATATCTTAATTTGCCAAATTTATGTGGATGACATAATTTTTTGTGCTTCAAATGATAAACTTGTTGATGATTTTGTGAAGTGCATGTGCTCTACATTCGAGATGAGCATGGTTGGTGAGTTAACTTAATTTTTGGGATTACAAGTAAAACAAATGCATGATGGTATATTCTTGAGTCAAAGCAAGTATGCTAAAAATCTGGTGAAAAAGTTTCTGAATAATAACACTAAACACATGCGCACACCTATGGGGTCAAATGAAAAGCTGTCAAGAGAGGATGTTGCCGAAGGTGTTGACAACACCCTCTACAGAAGCATGATTGGTAGTCTTTTATATTTAAGTGCTACTAGACCTGATATCATGTATAGTGTTTGTTTATGTGCTAGATACCAGTCTAACCCAAAAATTACTCACCTAAAGGCCGTTAAACGTATATTGAAATATGTGGCAGGAACCATGAATTTGGGTTTGTGGTACACTAAAGAAACCAATTCGAATTTGGTAGGATTTAGTGATGCTGATTGGGCTGGGGATTTAGATGAGAGAAAGAGCACTTCGGGAGGATGTTTTTATTTGGAAAATAATTTAGTGTCATGGTAGAGCAAGAAACAAAATTGTGTCTCTTTGTCTACTGCTGAGTCTGAATACGTTGCTGTAGGTAGCTGTTGCTCTCAACTCCTATGGATGAATCAAATGTTAAATGATTATGGTGTTAAGAGTGATACTCCTATTGTGTACTGTGATAATTCTAGTGCCATTGATATATCCAAAAATCCAGTACAACACTCTCGAACCAAACACATTGACATTAGACATCACTTCATTCGAGATTTGGTCGAGAAAAGCATGATTTTAATTGAGTTTGTTGGAACTAATAACCAATTAGCTGATATTTTCACAAAAGCTTTGGATTTTGAGAGATTTTCCAGCCTAAGAAAATCACTCAGTATGTGTGCATTATAAACAGGATCGAGATGTTGTCAGGAGTGTTGCCAACACCCTGTGACAACACCTTTTCATGCATGTGCATTTTTAGGATCTTAGGCATCTCTGCATTTATGCATTCACTCTGTTTTGTGAAGTGTTTGATACTTTGTAATCATTGAACAGTTTTCACTCAGGATTATTTGCAAATTGTTTTACAGTTTAATGAGGATTAATTGATAAAGAGTTCTGACTAAATCACAAAGTAGTGGAGGGATGTTCGTGTATTCCATGATCCTGTCCCAAGTGAAAAGTGATTTCGCAAATTCAGAAACTCAAAATAACAAAATGGTTAAAAGAAATAGGTCAATCATCAAATTTGATTGATAGTCAGAAGCAAATGGAAAAAGCTACCTAGAGGGGTCCATTTGAAGATCGTTCCTTTAGTGTGCAGGCTACCACTTCTGCATTAATAATGTTATAGGAAATTAAAATTTTCTGAATCCTGAAGTGTTGCTGGGAGATGTTGCCAACATCGTGGATAACACATCATTTGTCAACATATATTTGCGCATCTAAGTGCATTTTAATTTTATGTCACATTCTATTTTAGACATAATTAGGACATTCATATTTTATTTTGTGAATATCGTTGGCTGAAAGGTTACAAATTCCGATCTAACAAAAATTTTGAATTGTGCCCTATCCTCTGAATTTTTGAATTTAAAAGTGATTGGACTTTGTTTCAGTGGTGTTAAAATCTGATGAGGAGTTAAAATTGGAAATATTTGGTGAAATATTTGGCCAAGATTATCGGATGTAATCAATGGGATTTATTGCCTAATTTAAAAGAGATTTGTTACCGTTTCTCACTTTGTTACCGTTAGGGTCATTGTTACCGTTGGGGCCTACTCAGAATCCAAGTTAGAATAGGAAAGGTTTGAGGGTTTATTTATCTGGGATTTTATCTTATTCTGGAAACACTTTTTCTCTTTATTTTCATCTCGCATTCCCTCATCTTCTCTGTGTTATTGTATCCTGCTTCTTTTCTCTATCCTCACGTAATTTCATGGAAGAAAAGGGTTTTGATCCCCAAGATATTCGTTCTGAAATGGGTTACAATAAAGATGCTGCGAAAGGTGTCACAGCACCTACATCACCACACCCCGTGGTTGAACAAGCTATTGTTCCGGTTGCTGAGGAACCAGTGCCTCTGGACTCCATCGCTCCAGGAGAGCCTGGTAATGCCATCGACGTGGAAAATATGCCGGACTTAAGTGTGTTGAACAGAGTGTTTCCATCGAAACCCCTGACCCGACGATCGAAGAGACAAGCTGGGTATAATCCAGATTACACAGCCTCAAAGCGTTTTCGTGGAAAGGGTCAATCATCAAGGCCTTCTATGCTAGATACAGAGTTTTCTTCAGGAGATGCAAGTGATGATGAAGATTACAAACTGGTGCATCGAAAGAGGGGAAAAGCAAGCGCAATGGAACCCTCAGTTCAAACCATCCCCGTCCCATTTGAACCTGAAGAAAAATCTAAAGGAAGTTCATCCTCTGACAGTGAATCCACTGAATCAGAGATTCCATCTGTTCCTGCTGAACACGTAGCTCCTATTCAAGTTTCTGAGGAACCATCTTCTACTGCTCCTCTTGTACCATCTGATGATGAGGAGATTTCCATAGCCCAGTTCATGGCTAAGATGAAGAAGGCCCATGCCAAAAAGCCTATATCCTCTCCTACTGTCCCTGTTCAGGAATCGGTTGATAAACCTGATGAAGAGATGCTTCAGGAGTTTGCTGACAATCGTCCTAAACCTTCTGAGAGTTCCAGCTCTACTTCTAGTGAGGATTCAGATGCTGAGGATGAGTTGGAAGACGAGTCAGATTCTAGTGACTCTGAAAAAGAAGAAATAGAAGGTGCTGAGGAAGGTGTTGCTGACACCCTAGACAACACCTTAGGAGAAGAGTACCGGGTAAACTCCTCCTATTCCTCTGCTTTTTATTCCAAGAAGATTGCTGACTGCTGGGATCAGTACCCTGATCGTGAATTTCTGGAGGAACGAAACATTGATGTCGAGAGCTATGAAGCTCAAAACTTGGTCAGATTCTTTGAGGTGAGAAATCTACTGGCCACTGTCTCTACTGCTGGTCCATATTGCAGGGAAATTGTTCGAGAATTCTACTGCAATCTCACTGAAGCCGTGAAGGATCCGAGATTTGTCAAGTATGGAAAGGTGTATGTGCGAGGACAGATTTTCGCATTTAGTCCTGCCATGATAAATGGTTTTCTTCATACTCTGACTGTTGATAATGCTGCACTTCCTTCTCTGGATGAGATGACCTCGGTCATTACAGGTGGTCAAGTCACTATTTTTCCCTCCCATCCTAAGAAGTTGCAGGCTGCCAAGCTCACATCTTTCTACTCTGTTCTCCACAAGACTGCTGTGAAGACATGGACTCCCTCCGAAAATTCTACAGTTGTGACAAAGCACCAGACTCCTGTCCTTTATGCCATTGGCACAGGCGCAAGTTTCAACTATGGAAGACTTGTTTTTGACACTGTAATGGGATTTGCAGATTGTGCTCAACCTACCTTGAAGCTTCCTTATCCATCTTTGATCTATTCTATGTTGCTGTCTCAAGAAATTGAGAAGGATAATAATGAAGTACTTACTGAGCCTGGGGAATTGATGAAAATTGCACTTGCTCTACTCAAAGGAAACAGAACAATTGATCTTCCTTGGTCTGAGTCAGATGTTGCCGTAGGTGTTGTGGCAGGTGTGGCCAACATCCCTTCTGCCACTACTATTTTTGTGCCCCCTTCTGCTGCTCAAGCGGTTGATTCAACGTTTATTCAAGCTCAATTGGTGCATGCTGACCAGAAGATTGCACAAGCTAAGGCTGACCTTGCATATTACAAAGGGTTAAAGGCTCACTATGAGTCTCTTTTAAGGGGAGCTGGCCCTTCTGAACAAAAAGGGGGAGAAGACAGTGATGAGGCTTCGGAGAGCAATCAATTCTAATTTTTAGTTTTTGGCTTTCCTAATTTATTTGTTTCTCTTAAGTTTAAGTTTTTAATTGCTCTGTTTTTGCTCTGTCCCTAATCAAATCAAAACCTTTTTGTGTATCACTGATGTTTCGTATTAATTTTGAGATGTCATAGCTAGATGTTGCCAACATCTTGTGACAGCACCTCTGCTTATACTTAGAAGGAGAATCTATTCAGAGGGAGTTTTGATTAAGGGGGAGTTTAGTTGTGTTTTGTCCAGAAAGGCAAAAAAGGGGAGATTGAAAGGAATATTTTATTCCTTAAAATCATCCTATTTTGAAAAAGATTTTATTAATTATCTTTTGCCTTTCTTGGACATGAAGTTATTTAATTCCTTGAATAACTTGATTTAGTTAAAGTTATCAGAATATTATGTTATCTAATGTCTATTGATTTAATTCTTTATTGTGTAGATTTGCCTTGATCAAGATCTAGAGTCCTGCGCCTACAAAAAAACATTCTAAAGAAGGACTCTTGCTCTATTTATTGATGACATACGCCTACAAGGAAGGTATCGATTATTGAGAGACCGCGAGTTTTAATAAGCAAAAAATACGTTCGTAGAACGGCTGGAGCTTGACGGTTGAACATAGTGCTTGAAACCGTGAAGAACAATTCGGAGATTGTTGATCGAAGAAGTGTGCTACTCACGTGTTTTGGCTTCAAGAGTTTTTCTCCTTATTCTGTTTTTTTTATTCTATTACATATAGAATGCTTTTTAGGAGAAACTTTATTATTTATTTTCTCACTTGTCTTGAGAAATTTATTTTTACAATAGTCACTAGTATTAGGGTTTGTAACACTCTTTAATTAGTTTTCTAGTGAAGTTTTGCCCTGAGGCGCTGCAAGAGTATTTATACTCTTGCTTAATTCAATTGAGTCTATTTATTTGGTTGCTTATTTATTTTATACACGCTTAACTTATATTTCGCTACAAATTACTCAAAGTGTTATAGTAGGTGTTGTCAACACCTTGTGACAACACCTTAAACTGTTTATGTGCAACTATTATTTCCTAACAAATTTGTCACCTTCCAGATATATTTTTCTGGAAAGGTGCATGGAAACATCGGGCATTGGCCTTTGCTGGTCGAAGCCCACCAATTCGTTAATTTAATGATGATGAGCTAGGCGAAATTCTTTGGCAGTTTTGGTGATATTCGTTTGCTTCTTCGGTAAATATATAGGGTGAAAATTTAATCGTTTTGTCATATAATGTCACGTCGAAAAAAAAAATTGGCTAAAAAAATAGCAACAAGATTAAAATTTGACAGCATAAATTAAAGACCAAATTAAAATAGCAACACAAAACCAAAAATGTAATTTTCTTAAAAAATTTCATTAATATATCATATCGCCACTGATTTCCACATAAAAATATGGGAAATTTCTTGGTTTAATTCATTACGTGGACTCAATCCCCGAATTTCCTTTATTCATACATAATTTAACTCGACTCGGCAAAAACTTATTTATGCAAACACTATGCTATTTACGGGTAGGAAAAAAATATCGAATTTTTGGTATATCGTGGTTATCGTACCGAAAAAATACTGAATTTATCGAATTTTTGGTATACCGAAGATTTTGGTACGGTAACGATACCGAATTTTTCGGTACGATAACGGTATAAAATTTGAAAATTTCAGTATATCGGTGCATATCGAAATATTATATAAAAATTTATAAATATATAATATTTTTAAAATATAAATTTGTAAAATTTTAAAAAGATAAGGTTTTTTTTCGATATAAGACGGTATATACCGATACCGTACTGAAATCTCGATATACCGTAAAATTTTGATATAATTGGTATGCTAGTTATAGATATCGAAATTTTCGGTACGGTATCGATATAAAATTTTCTTATACCGTAATTTTCGGTACGATATGAAATATTTTTGGGTACAATATGATATGGTACAGTATGCCTCCCGATCATCGTTCCACATGCCATCCCGAATGAGAGAGCTAACCATACTATGATTCACATGATCTCCTTACCTTGAATCTCCAATGGATTTTTATCACATTATTATATGGGTAACATTGAAAAATCAAAAGCAAAAAAAAAAAAAACATTGAAAAATCTTTTAAAACAACAAGTTTTAGTTCAAGAAATAAAACACCGTTTAATTAGAGATGTCCGAGTTGATGAAATATGTGAGTGTTCGGCTAGCGGTTAGAAATTCTATTTCCCCCTCAAACAATTTCTTGGACAGCCTGTTTCACATAATGTGCCTAGTATGATTTACCTGATTAATTTGGTTGGCAATCTATCATGTTAATTCAGTGATATTTTGTGCACATCGAAAAATAGCAATTATGGTGTAAACGTCATTAAAAAAAAATCCGTTAATATATATCATGATATCTAATATATAATCTTTCCCTACCAGATTCGTCGGTGATATATATAATATATGAATTCTGCACGTCTCTTCCTCTCTTAAATAATTTATATAGTACGTAAGTGGTATTTCACTAAAATCGAAATACTTCGATTTTCTAACTAATTACGTGTTCCGTACACAAACAATTTATATATATATATACAAAATACATATTTAATACTTTTTAGAAGTATCGATACAATGCACGATCTCTTCTGTATAATGTCTCTTCGTATTATCCTTGGAACCTCAAGTATTTCACACACACTTTTATATAACAGTCTCATGAGTGATTAATTATATATGATAAATCTTCAATTCGAATCAATGCAGTGTAATGCATTATCACTTTTGTTGTCAAAACACAAAAACTCATTTATGACCGTTTCACAGTTCAATTTTGAGATACGAATCTCCGACCCGACTCATAAAAATAAAAAACTTATTAATTCAAACATATTACGGCTTCACTATAAATATATGTCCGTAAAACGAGTTAAACCTACTCATATTACAATAAAGACACTACAAGAAAAATGCACAAACACAACCCCTAAAAGACAACGCTTTTAGTGAAAAGTGTTGTAATTTACAAAGCGTTGTGGAATATACTTTTTTTGGGGTCAAAGACAACGCTTTTAAAAGCGTTGTCTATTAGCGTTTTTTTTTTCATGTATAACAACACTTTTTAAATAGTGTTGTAGAAAATTTATTATTTTTATTTAAAATAAATCATAAAATAAATAATATTACCCAGATCCCCAAATCAAACGCTTCCCGATTCCTTCTCTTCTCGCGTCTGATCCCTAGCCTTTCTCCTTTTCTCTCTTTCAATTGAAAATCCCATGTCAATTTTTGCTCGATTCTTAGACGAATTTTGAAGTGATCTCCGACAAGCCTTCTCCAAGAGCTTCTACCCTTCCTTCCTCGAAACAAATATGCAATCGATTTCCTCGGCTTCTTTTATTTCTTGAGGGAACAACCACCAGTGGAAGAGCTCTAATTTCCTTCCAACTTGGGTTTATATGCGTATACCCTCACGGGACTCACCTCCAAGAGTCGTGAATCCTACGCAAGTGCTGGCGAGAATTTGGTGAGTAGAATGACTTCTATCTGTTTGAGAATTTTACTCTTGTCGCATTTTAATGAGTATGTTTGTTTGTTTATTTGCCATTGTTTCTCTTTGGAGAATTGGTTTCCTCAAAGTATGTGGAAACTTTTATCGTATTTTGTTTCCTTTGATTTTGTATTCTAAAATCTGGCATTTTTCAGTGAGTGTATTGCAGGCTTCGTACAAATATCATTCGTCTTAGGTGTTGATTGTGCAATATGGAGATCCTCGATTTTAGAAGATTTTTTTTAGCTTTCCTTTGAATAAAGGCTAGATATTTAGTTTAGGGTACCTTTAAAAAACGTAAAATTTTAAACTGAAGCACAATCAAATAGATAATACCACAGGTTGTCCACCAACTTGGATTTTTATGTTTGTTGGAGGGATATATTGTGATTTTCATCAGGTATCTGCCTGGTGATGTATTTTAGAGCTGCGAAACTTCTGCTTTGCAGTAGATCAATCCATAGTCTTCTAATTTTCTTTCCAACTTCATCATCAATTCAGTATATTTTTTCTGGATTCTGTCACTTCTTCTAAAGGAAAGTTTTATAGACTCTACTCATGTGATTCTTTTGTTTTATGAACCTTGTTTGGTTGGGCATCACAGGTGTATGTTGCTTATATTTTTAATTTGTTCTCTGTCATTTTAGATACATCTCGAGGAAGGTCCAGGTGATATACTTGTGTTCTTGACAGGCCAAGAAGAGATAGAATCCATTGAGAGGTTAATTAATGAGCGCCTTCCAAAGTTGCCTGAAATCAAGCGCAAGCTTCTTATCTTTCCGATGTAGATGAAAGTTTTCAGTCCCACACCCCTTGGGTTCCGCAAGGTAAATTTTCTCTAGTTTTGATATCCTCTATGAAATTTCTTAGACTGGCTGCTCTAGACTCTAGTCATGTAATATACCCCTGTTTATAGTATAAACAATTTTGTTTCACATTCTGCCATGCATAATTACTGGAAAAGATTATTGTCTCGTCCTCTTTGATTAACCAAATTGAACTCTTATTATGTGGTTGATTAGGGAAAATCTTTTTATTCTGTGGTTGATCAGGGGAAATCTTTAACTATTCTAAAACTTGTAAGCTTTTTATTTGAGTAATTATTTCTTGGATCCTTAAAAGGTTGTCCCTTTTTTTTTGTTGGTTGCACTTGAGTGACTTTTGTATTCTATCGATCATGGTCAAACTTCTTGTTTAGTTTTCTATTCCGGGGTTGTTTCTTTCCTGTCAACTTCTTTATGGAAAATCTTGCATGACCTTGTTTTGATTTGTTCATCTGTAGATTTTGATGGGTAGGCTTACGCTATATATTGGGAAAGACAAGGGGTTTGTAGCCAATCAGTTAGTCTTCTCTGGGATTAAATTCGAATTTTGAGTTATAATGGGTTAACTAGCTCAATCTAAATATAGGACTCTGAGTGTTCTTATGCTGTGATCCTTTGCCAAATCGTGTATTGAATACTTTTGAAGCTTACATTTACTGGTTTACTGATTTGTGGTAGTTGTCAGTGAGTGATTCTGAAAAATTCAGCCTCGTCGATCAGGTAGAGTGGTATTTAGCAAAGTCTCTGTTTTCTTTCGAGGAAAGGATAACTTGGAAGGAAATTCATGCATTTAAAAAGAATGTGACAGTTGCTGGTGTGTGGAGTATAATGGAAAGCAAAAATGCATTTTTATGCTTTGATACCATGAGCAGACTATCTGTACCAGAGGTTACTTAATCATATTGTTAGCTTCGTTTTTGGGCTCCCAATCATGTGTCATAGATCCCATTCGCAATATTAAGCCGTTTTTTGGGGGTTCGCTACCAATTTTTAAATGCTAGAAATTGAATTCTCTAGAGTTTGCAATTGTTTATCATTTACATGTTATCTTTTTATTGCAAAATAAAATGCAGGCGAGTGATTTGACTATATGTTTCTTGCCATTTATCCTTTCGGCTCTCGTTATTCATCTTCTCCTTGTTTTTTCCTTCTACTGCAATAATGTTATCAACATAATTAGTCCCTGCCTTGGAGGGAGGGGGCAGAGGGGAATCTGGATTTTCAGCCTTATTTTAAATTAAAAGTAAAGCATGTGCTGATTCGCTGAGGTTAGAGCGCTTCAAACTATCTTGGCTACTCAAAAGTCTTGCTTGCCTTCTGTTGCTGGTAACCCAAACTTTTTCTTTCTTTTCTCCCCCTCCAAGTTCAATTTTTTTTTTCTGATTTGGATTTCTTAATTAGGTTCTAAGATTTGGTTTAATTTTTACATTATCATCAGCTTGAAAATATACATATTAACATTATATATTTTATTCTCTATAGTGTTACTTACTAAAAGAATGGACAAAGAATGAATGTCAAAGTCTCGGTTATCAAGTGAATATGAGCATGGAGTAGAGTCTTTCTTACAATTTGCAATTGGGTCATTTGCAGTCAATGGGCCTTGATTTTCCTAAAAACATTAGCGTGATAGCTGTGTGCCCCAAGGGAATGGGACCCCCTGTCAGGAGGTTGTATGTGCAAGGGAAGGAAATTAATGGTGCTGGTATAAATTCAAGTTTCGCTGTCCACCAGGTGTGTACATCTCTCTGTTTTTTGGGTGTGGACTGGTGGGTTTTTTGGCATGTTTTGGTTTTCACATTTCTTGTTTTTGTGGATGCTGATGACCTTTGCTTCTCAAGGATGTGGATGGAAGAGCTACAGATGTTGCCCTTGGATGGTCTATTGCCCTTGGTTCGCCTTTTACTTTCGCAACTACGCTGGAGCGGGAGTACAAGAGTGACATTTTTGGGGAGCGAGGTCAGAGGATTTAACCTTTCACCATGCCACTGTATGTGAAACGACCCTAACTCTATAATAAATAAATATGCGGAATTTTTTTTTTTTTATACTACTAAATAAAATATGTACATATATGCCCATACATATATGCACAGAATAAAATATTTAAAATAAATACATGACTAAATAAATAAACAATTAAATACTTAAGTAAAATGCATTCTTTAAAATAAATAAATATCTGAGTCAACCCTATAATTAAAAATATACTGCATAAATAAAATGAATAAAAAGTGTGCATGCACTAAAAATATTTAATAAAATATTCAAAAACCTCAACCCTCGAAAATATTTAAAATGTATCATAAAACATGTATGGTGACTCAGAAGCTGTCACGGTCACGGGGCCACTGCTACATGTCTGCTCATACGTCCTCGCCTCCGGTGGGTACAATGTCATCCTCAACGTACTCACCTGCACAATACCAGTGTAGTGAGCCTAGAGGCCCAACATGCTAACATAGCAAGGGTTTAAAATAATTTAAATCAATTTAATACTAATACATACATATACATGAATGAGCATGCTTAAAAATTACATAACATAACTTACTTAAATAAACATAAATAACATAATACATAACATAATTGAGCAATTCATTTTTCTAACATAGCATGGTTGTATCCGTAGTGTAACCTTAAATCATACATTAAATACTGATCAGCGTGAAAACCTACGTACGTGGCCGGTGACGAATCACCTCTTAAATTGGCAGTAAACTGCCCTTCAATCATATGGGGACAAGTCCCCCTTAAATTGTCACACTACTTCAACTTCCAACATAAAATATTTTTATTGCTCAACTTAAACATTAAATCATGCATAAAATATTATTTCATGAATGCATGTACTTGAATAAAATATGTGTCCTTCATATATATTTAATTTAATTTTCTTACTAAAATATAAATATTAAAATAACTTAAATGCATAAAAATAATTAAATATATAATCAGGACACATGCAATTTTTCTCATGGATGGTCCTGGACTGCTGGCCCTACACTCAAGCCCATTAACTTAAATCTGGCCCATTAACATACTTAAGCCCAATATCTTAAACTTTAAGTCCAATTAATTAATCTAAGCCCAATTAAATTAATTAAGCCCATTAAAATTACAATAAGCCCAATAACACTTAAACTGGCCCAATGGGCCCAAAAACCCAAAGTCTGGCCCAATAACTTTTATGGGCCCAAAAGCCCATAAAATTAATGGACTAGTTTAATTAAAATTTTAAAAGTCTAAATAAAATTATTTGGGAGTCCAAATAATTTTATTTTAATTTAATTGCCTCAAAAACCCATTAATTCGTAAAATATTTTAAAAATAAAAAGACTCGAGCCCGGCCCACCTAACCCGGACCCGAACCCACTTAACCCAACCCACTAACCTACTGACCCGACCCGAGCCCCCACGACCCGACCCGGTACCCTGAAACCCTAAACCCGAACCCCCTTACTTCCCCATGGCCGCGGCCGTGAGCAGCAGCCATTCCATGGCTGCTGCCGGCCGGCTCCGGCCGCCCCTGGCCGGAGCACCGCCGCCCGGACGTGGGCACCTAACCTGTCCGAACCCCAGCCCCCATGCAGCCCAAACCAGGAGCCCGAAGGCCCTTCCTTTCAAACCCTAGACCTGCGCCTCTTGGAGGCCGATCGACTCCAGCTGGTTTCCTGGCTTGTTTGGCTCGAGCCACTCGAGCCATTCGAGCCAGGCCACACCCTCACCCCCTTCCAGACCCTCGGCCACCAGTAGACACCACCATGAGCAGGAAAAACATGCACACCAACAAAAAAACCACACGGCCAATTCGATCTCTACATAGCCAAAGGAAATTTTTCTGAAAAATCTTTAAATTTATGATGCACATCTCATACACACACTATAATGTCTGATCGGTACAAAAGAGTAGAAGAAAATCATGCCTTTCACCGATAAACGTCGAGAAACACGAACGTGGGACGGTTCCGGGACGACGGGGCGACGAAAACGAGCTTGGACCTTCAAAAGGGTGGCTATGGTGTTCTTGGAGAAAGCTATCTGTTGAAGAAGATGGAGAATGGATAGTGGAGGTGGGCGGCTGATGGTGGAACGATCGGCAATAGGGTTTGGGTAGAATAGGTTTAATTTTGTGTTAATTAAAACATAGGTTAAATAAATAAGGATAAAAAGTTTTAAATATTAAATATACAACTTAAACTCCTAATTAAAACTTTAAAAATCTGATAACAAAAATAAAATCTCGAAATATTAATTTAAGGAAATTTTAAAAATACTAAAAAGTCAATATTTTGGCTAATTTTGGATAAAAAGGACTCCTAAAATTATATAAAATTAAATACTTAAAATTTTGAGATAATAAAACTCAAAATAATATTTTGGGGCTCTAAAAAAAAGGCTCATAAAATAATTTGGCTAGAAAGTTGTCATCTCGTCCGTCCACGGTCCCGTCTACGCGATCAAATAATTAAAATACTAAAAATCATAAAAATTACTAATTATGGGTTAAATGGCTTAAAAAAATAAATTAAATCATGCACAAATAAATCACATACTTATTTAACCCATAAATCAAAATTTAAAATAATTAAATATCCTAATTATGCAGGCGGATTTACGTAATTAAAAATACCGGGTGTTACAATTCTCCCCCCCTTAAATTGATTTTGTCCTCGAAATTAAAGTACTTACCCGAACAACTCCGGGTAGCGAGTCCTCATATCTGCCTCGGTCTCCCAAGTAGCTTCCTCCTCCGAGTGATTCAGCCACTGGACTCTGACCATCGGTATGACCCGCATCCTAAGCCTCCGCTCCTCTCTTGCCAAGATGCGCACTGGCCTCTCCTCATACACTAGATCTGGTGGCAACTGTAAGGGCTCGAAATCCAACACATGCGACGGGTTGGAGACATATCTCCGAAGCATGGATACATGGAAAACGTTGTGCACTGCCGCTAGCCCTGGAGGTAGAGCTAAACGATAGGCCAACGTACCAACTCGCTCCAAGATCTCGAATGGCCCTATATACCTCGGATTAAGCTTGCCTCTCCGTCCAAAACGCGCTACTCCCTTCATAGGTGACACCTTCAAGAATACGTGATCACCTACAGCGAACTCCAAATCTCGTCGTCTGGCATCTGCATAACTCTTCTGCCGACTCTGCGCAGTCCTCATCCTATCTCGAATCTGCGTCACGATGTCAGCTGTCTGCTGCACAATCTCCGGACCCAATAAAATCCGCTCACCAACCTCATCCCAATGCACAGGAGATCTGCATCTCCTCCCATAAAGCGCTGCATAAGGAGCCATACCTATAGACGACTGAAAGCTGTTGTTATAGGTAAACTCCACTAACGGCAGTCTAGTCTCCCAAGATCCTCGAAAATCAATGACACAAGCTCTCAGAAGATCCTCGAGAACCTGGATCACTCTCTCAGACTGGCCATCTGTCTGGGGATGAAATGCTGTACTGAACAAAAGTCTAGTCCTCAAAGCTGTGTGCAGACTCTTCCAAAACGCTGAGGTGAATCTCGGATCTCTGTCTGACACAATAGACACTGGTATGCCATGCAGTCTAACAATCTCTCTGATGTAAAGCTCTGCATACTGTGACAAAGTATAAGTAGTCCTTACCGGCAAGAAATGAGCTGACTTGGTGAGTCTATCCACAATCACCCAAATCGTTGTACACCCTCTGGTACTCCTCGGTAAGCCAACCACAAAGTCCATCGTAATATTCTCCCATTTCCATTCCAGAATAGGGAGAGGTCTAAGAAGTCCTGCTGGACGCTGATGCTCTGCTTTGACTTGCTGACAAGTCAAGCACTCTGACACCACTCTCCCGATGTCACTCTTCATACCGGGCCACCAATACAATAGCTGCAAGTCTTTGTACATCTTCGTACTTCCGGGGTGAATGGAGTACGGAGATGGGTGAGCCTCTGTCAAAATCTCAGCTCGCAACTGATCGACGTTCGGTACCCACATCCTCCCACGGTACTGAACGATGCCATCCTCCACTGTATACAAGAGATTACCTCTAGCCTCATCTCTCTGTCTCCATCGCTGTAACTCCTCATCAGTGGACTGTCCCTCTCTAATCCGATCTCGCAGAACTGGCTGCACCGTCAACACTGCCAAGCTCGGTGCATGGCCCCTCGGATAGCACTCCAAGCCAAATCTCTGAATCTCAGTCTGTAGTGGTAACTGCACAGTCAAACATGATACCACTGATGACTTCCGACTCAAAGCATCGGCCACTACATTAGCTTTACCCGGATGGTAGCTAATGTCACAATCATAGTCCTTTACTAACTCCAACCATCTGCGCTGTCTCATGTTCAACTCCTTCTGTGTGAAGAAGTACTTGAGACTCTTGTGGTCTGTGAAAATCTTGCACTTCTCGCCATACAGATAGTGCCTCCAGATTTTCAAAGCGAAAACCACTGCTGCCAACTCCAGGTCATGCGTCGGGTAGTTCTGCTCATGAATCTTCAACTGCCTCGACGCATACGCAATAACCTTACCACACTGCATAAGCACTGCGCCTAAACCAAGTTTAGACGCGTCGGTGTACACCACTAATTCCTCGTGTGGTACTGTCATCGCTAACACTGGTGCTGTAGTGAGTGCTTCCTTCAGCTGATCGAAGCTCCTCTGACAGTCTGAACTCCAGATAAACTTCGCATTCTTCTTGGTCAAGGAAGTCAAGGGTACTGCAATAGAGGAAAAACCCTTGATGAACTTCCTGTAGTATCCGGCCAAACCCAAGAAACTGCGAATCTCTGAAGCATTCTTCGGAATGCCCCAATTCTGCACTGCCTCAACCTTAGACTGATCGACTGCAACTCCATCTCTCGAAATAATGTGGCCAAGAAATGTCACCTGCTCAAGCCAAAACTCGCACTTGCTGAACTTGGCATACAATCGATGTTCCCTCAAAGTCTGCAAGGCGGTCTGAAGATGCTGTCTATGCTCCTCGATGCTCCTAGAATAGATCAAAATATCATCAATAAAGACTATGATGAAATGATCTAGGTATGGCTGAAAGACTCGGTTCATGAGATCCATGAAAACCGCTGGAGCATTGGTCAACCCAAATGGCATCACTAAGAACTCGTAATGCCCATATCGTGTCCTGAAAGCAGTCTTGGACACATCTGCATCTCTAACACGCAACTGATGATAACCAGATCGCAGATCGATCTTGGAGAACACTGATGCTCCCTGCAACTGGTCAAACAAATCCTCTATCCTCGGCAATGGATACTTGTTCTTCACTGTGACCCTGTTAAGCTCTCGGTAATCAATGCACAGTCTCATACTGCCATCCTTCTTCTTCACAAACAACACCGGAGCTCCCCAAGGAGAAAAGCTAGGTCGAACAAAGCCTTTCTCTAACAACTCCTGAATCTGCTCCTTCAACTCTTTCATCTCGGTAGGAGCAAGCCTGTACGGTGCCTTAGAGATAGGCACGGTGTCTGGCACTAAATCGATACTGAACTCCACCTCTCTCACTGGTGGAATTCCAGCAACATCCTCCGGAAAGACATCCGGAAAGTCACGAACCACCTCTATCTCTGATAATGATCTGCTAGATGGCTCTGTAGTCGTGACAATACTCGCTAGAAACCCCTGGCAACCCCGTCTCAACAACTTCCTCGCCTGAATAAGAGATATCACCTGAGGAATATCACTGCTCTGAGATGCATGAAAAGTGAATGGGTCGCCTACTGCAGGTCTCACTGACACTGATCTCCGACGAAAATCAATCGAAGCTCCATTGACTGTCAACCAGTCCATACCCAAAGTGAGATCAAAACCACTCAAAGGTAAAACTACTACATCTGCTCGAATGGAATGTCCCTGCAGCTCTAACTCCAGTCCTCGAATAACCTTCGAGGTAGAAATAATCTGCCCTGACGGCATAGTAACATCATACCCACTGTCGCTACTCTCAGGTGTGATGCCTACCCGCCTGATAAACTCCAGGGAGATAAACGAATGTGTAGCCCCTGAATCTAGCAACGCAAACGTGGAGTTGCCTCCAACTAGAATTCTCCCTGCACGCAGAAAATTCCCAACAGTTTCATACCACTACTTAATCTTCCCCAACGAGTCACTACAAATTCCTAATTCTAATCATAAGTAAAACATGTTTCCTATCCTAACATGCAGTTAAATAACCCAAATAACAAGAATTTCAAATTAAAGACTAAATTTTTAACCAAAGGAAAATTATTAAAATACTAGGGATAGGATGTACCGGTGATCAAGGAGGTGTCTGGATTTACCTCCTCAGCCTGCATCACGAACACCCTACCAGCGGTGTTCTTCTTCCTGGGGCAGTTAGCTATCTGATGCCCCGGCTCTCTACAGTGGAAGAAAACTCCTGCTCCCAATAGGAAAGGTCCCGAATGCATCTTCTGGCACTTTGGGCAAGTAGGATGAGCTGTGGCATTAGGGGCCCCGCCCCTCGGCTGCTGCGGCCTCTGCTGCTGTGGCCTCTGCTGCTGATTCGGGCCCTTAGCCGGCCCTGTATACTGCTTCTTCGCAGGAGGCTGCGAAGATGGACGCTGGTATGCAGCCTGAAACTGCCTCTTCCCCTGCTGCTCCCTCTGGATCTCTCTCCGACCCTCCTCGGAACGCAAGGCTCTACTCACTGCAGACTCGTATGTAAGGACATCTGCCATACGCACATCATGCCTGATCTCAGCCTTCAGGCCCTCCACAAACTGTCGCATCTTCTCCTGCGGACTGTCCTCAATCATGGGCACAAAGTGACAGCCCCTCTCAAACTGGCTCACATACTCCACAACAGACCTGTCCCCCTGACGGAGTGAAACGACCCTAACTCTATAATAAATAAATATGCGGAAAATTTTTTTTTTTTTTACTACTAAATAAAATATGTACATATATGCCCATACATATATGCACAGAATAAAATATTTAAAATAAATACATGACTAAATAAATAAACAATTAAATACTTAAGTAAAATGCATTCTTTAAAATAAATAAATATCTGAGTCAACCCTTTAATTAAAAATATACTGCATAAATAAAATGAATAAAAAGTGTGCATGCACTAAAAATATTTAATAAAATATTCAAAAACCTCAACCCTCGAAAATATTTAAAATGTATCATAAAACAACATGTATGGTGACTCAGAAGCTGTCACGGTCACGGGGCCACTGCTACATGTTTGCTCATACGTCCTCACCTCCGGTGGGTACAATGTCATTCTCAACGTACTCACCTGCACCATACCAGTGTAGTGAGCCTAGAGGCCCAACATGCTAACATAGCAAGGGTTTAAAATAATTTAAATCAATTTAATACTAATACATACATATACATGAATGAGCATGCTTAAAAATTTCATAACATAACTTACTTAAATAAACATAAATAACATAATACATAACATTATTGAGCAATTCATTTTCTAACATAGCATGGTTGTATCCGTAGTGTAACCTTAAATCATACATTAAATACTGATCAGCGTGGAAACCTACGTACGTGGCCGGTGACGAATCACCTCTTAAATTGGCAATAAACTGCCCTTCAATCATATGGGGACAAGTCCCCCTTAAATTGTCACACTACTTCAACTTCCAACATAAAATATTTTTATTGCTCAACTTAAACATTAAATCATGCATAAAATATTATTTCATGAATGCATGTACTTGAATAAAATGTGTGTCCTTCATATATATTTAATTTAATTTTCTTACTAACATATAAATATTAACATAACTTAAATGCATAAAAATAATTAAATATATAATCAGGACACATGCAATTTTTCATGGATGGTCCTGGACTGCTGGCCCTAACACTCAAGCCCATTAACTTAATTCTGGCCCATTAACATACTTAAGCCCATTATTTCAAACTTTAAGCCCAAATAATTATTCTAAGCCCAATTAAATTAATAAAGCCCATTAAAATACACTAATCCCAATAACCACTTAAACTGGCCCAATGGGCCTAAAAATCCAAAGACTGGCCCAATAACTTTTATGGGCTCAAAAAGCCCATAAAATTAATGGACTAACTTAATTAAAATTTTAAAAATCCAAATAACATTATTTGGGAGTCCAAATAATTTTATTTCAATTTAATTGACTCAAAAACCCATTAATTCATAAAATGTTTTAAAAATAAAAAGACTCGAGCCCGGCCCACCAAACCCGGACCCGGACCCACTTACTCTGACCCACTAACCTACTGACCCGACCCGGACCCCTGACCCGACCCGGACCATGCCAAAAACCCTAGCCCGATCACCCCCTTCCCAAGACTGTTCTGCCGCTGTGAGCAGCAACCGAAATTCCCGGCGGCCGCCTTGCTCCGACCACCCACCGGCCGGAGGGCCACCCCTAGGACTTAGCTCACATCCAGGCCTTTCCAACAAGCCAAGAACCAGCCCAAACCGTCGTCCATAGAGGGAGAACGAAGCTTCGCAAGCCAGCCTACCCGCAGCTCGCGCGCAGACAGGAGCAGCGGCAGCGTTTTGCTTCGTTCTCGAGACTCCGACCACCTAAAATCGTGAAACCACTTGAAAAACTCAGCCAACATCCCGTAGGTTCCAACCCAACAAACCTCACCCAAAATAGTGGCCTGAGGAAAAAGATCTCAGCCTTCTTCCCCAGAACCTTAAACCTGCGCGACAGGAGCTTCAGAAGGGAAAGGACTTCGTTTCCTGTCTACCTTAGCCTCAAGCCCAGACTTGACTCGACCCTAGGGACCCTGATACATGTCTCCAACCAAGGATCAGCAGCCATGATCAATCCATGCAAGAAAACGTGAGTATGCAAACCAACACTATGCAAGAACAAGGTGAAACATCCAAAACCGAAACTTTCTGAAAAAAATTTTGGAACATCTGATGTATACACGATACACATATGCATATACTGATATGGAGAAGAAAAGAGAAGGAAAAATCATGCCTTGCACCGTAGGAGTTGATTAGCACGCACGTAGGACGTTTCCGGGACGACGGGGCGACGAAAAACGAGCTTGGATCCTCAAAAGTGTGGCTATGGTGTTCTTGGAGCTTGCTAGGTCGAAGAAGATGAAGTTTTTCTGTGAGGGTGGCGGCTGATGGGGTGGAGAATGGCGTAGGGTTTGGGTAGAAATTTTAGGTGTTTTAAAATAATTAAATTAGGTAGATAGATAATACAATTAATTAGGTTAGTAATATACAAAATAATATAATTTAAACTCCTCTTAAAAGATTTAAATCTGATACTAAAAATAAAATCCCGAAATTATAAATTAAGGGAATTTTAAAAATGCTAAAAAGTCAATATTTTGGCTAATTTTGAATAAAATGGACTCCTAAAATTATATAAAATTAAATACTTAAAATTTTGAGATAATAAAACTCAAAATAATATTTTAAGGCTCTAAAAAGGCTCATAAAATAATTTGGGTGGAAAGTTGTTATCTCGTCCGTCCACAATCCCGTCTACGCGATCAAATAATTAAAATACTAAAAATCATAAAAATCACTAATTATGGGTTAAATGGCTTAAAAATAAATTAAATCATGCGCAAATAATTCACATAATTATTTAACCCATAAATCATAAATTTAAATAATTAAATACCCTAATTATGCATGCGGATTTACGTATTTAAAAAAATACCGGGTGTTACAATTCTCCCCCCCTTAAATTGAATTTCGTCCTCGAAATTAAAGTACTTACCCGAACAACTCCGGGTAGCGAGTCCTCATATCTGCCTCGGTCTCCCAAGTAGCTTCCTCCTCCGAGTGATTCAGCCACTGGACTCTGACCATCGGTATGACTCGCGTCCTAAGCCTCCGCTCCTCTCTTGCCAAGATCCGCACTGGCCTCTCCTCATACACTAGATCTGGTGGCAACTGTAAGGGCTCGAAATCCAACACATGCGACGGGTTGGAGACATATCTCCGAAGCATGGATACATGGAAAACGTTGTGCACTGCCGCTAGCCCTGGAGGTAGAGCTAAACGATAGGCCAACGTGCCAACTCGCTCCAAGATCTCGAATGGCCCTATATACCTCGGATTAAGCTTGCCTCTCCGTCCAAAACGCGCTACTCCCTTCATAGGTGACACCTTCAAGAATACGTGATCACCTACTGCGAACTCCAAATCTCGTCGTCTGGCATCTGCATAACTCTTCTGCCGACTCTGCGCAGTCCTCATCCTATCTCGAATCTGCGTCACGATGTCAGCTGTCTGCTGCACAATCTCCGGACCCAACAAAATCCGCTCACCAACCTCATCCCAATGCACAGGAGATCTGCATCTCCTCCCATAAAGCGCTGCATAAGGAGCCATACCTATAGACGACTGAAAGCTGTTGTTATAGGTAAACTCCACTAACGGCAGTCTAGTCTCCCAAGATCCTCGAAAATCAATGACACAAGCTCTCAGAAGATCCTCGAGAACCTGGATCACTCTCTCAGACTGGCCATCTGTCTGGGGATGAAATGCTGTACTGAACAAAAGTCTAGTCCCCAAAGCTGTGTGCAGACTCTTCCAAAACGCTGAGGTGAATCTCGGATCTCTGTCTGACACAATAGACACTGGTATGCCATGCAGTCTAACAATCTCTCTGATGTAAAGCTCTGCATACTGTGACAAAGTATAAGTAGTCCTTACCGGCAAGAAATGAGCTGACTTGGTGAGTCTATCCACAATCACCCAAATCGCTGTACACCCTCTGGTACTCCTCGGTAAGCCAACCACAAAGTCCATCGTAATATTCTCCCATTTCCATTCCGGAATAGGGAGAGATCTAAGAAGTCCTGCTGGACGCTGATGCTCTGCTTTGACTTGCTGACAAGTCAAGCACTCTGACACCACTCTCCCGATGTCACTCTTCATACCGGGCCACCAATACAATAGCTGCAAGTCTTTGTACATCTTCGTACTTCCGGGGTGAATGGAGTACGGAGATGCGTGAGCCTCTGTCAAAATCTCAGCTCACAACTGATCGACGTTCGGTACCCACATCCTACCACGGTACTGAACGATGCCATCCTCCACTGTATACAAGAGATTACCTCTAGCCTCATCTCTCTGTCTCCATCGCTGTAACTCCTCATCAGTGGACTGTCCCTCCCTAATCCGATCTCGCAGAACTGGCTGCACCATCAACACTGACAAGCTCGGTGCACGACCACTCGGATAACACTCCAAGCCAAATCTCTGAATCTCGCTCTGTAGTGGTAACTGTACGGTCAAACATGATACCACTGACGACTTCCGACTCAAAGCATCGGCCACTACATTAGCTTTACCCGGATGGTAGCTAATGTCACAATCATAGTCCTTCACCAACTCCAACCATCTGCGCTGTCTCATGTTCAACTCCTTCTGTGTGAAGAAGTACTTGAGACTCTTGTGGTCTGTGAAAATCTTGCACTTCTCGCCATACAGATAGTGCCTCCAGATTTTCAAAGCGAAAATCACTGCTGCTAACTCCGAGTCATGCGTCGGGTAATTCTGCTCGTGAATCTTTAGCTGCCTCGACGCATACGCAATAACCTTACCACACTGCATAAGCACTGTGCCTAAACCCAGTTTAGACGCGTCGGTGTACACCACTAACTCCTCGTGTGGTACTGTCATCGCTAACACTGGTGCAGTAGTAAGTGCTTCCTTCAACTGATCGAAGCTCCTCTGACAGTCTGAACTCCAGATAAACTTCGCATTCTTCTTGGTCAAGGAAGTCAAGGGTACTGCAATAGAGGAAAAACCCTTGATGAACTTCCTGTAGTATCCGGCCAAACCCAAGAAACTGCGAATCTCTGAGGCATTCTTTGGAATACCCCAATTCTGCACTGCCTCCACCTTAGACTGATCGACTGCAACTCCATCTCTCGAAATAATGTGGCCAAGAAATGCCACCTGCTCAAGCCAAAACTCGCACTTGCTGAACTTGGCATACAAACGATGCTCCCTCAAAGTCTGCAAGGCGGTCTGAAGATGCTGTCTATGCTCCTCGATGCTCCTAGAATAGATCAAAATATCATCAATAAAGACTATGATGAACTGATCTAGGTATGGCTGAAAGACTCGGTTCATGAGATCCATGAAAACCGCTGGAGCATTGGTCAACCCAAATGGCATCACTAAGAACTCGTAATGCCCATATCGTGTTCGGAAAGCAGTCTTGGACACATCTGCATCTCTAACACGCAACTGATGGTAACCAGATCGCAGATCGATCTTGGAGAACACTGAAGCTCCCTGCAACTGGTCAAATAAATCCTCTATCCTCGGCAGTGGATACTTGTTCTTCACTGTGACCCTGTTAAGCTCTCGGTAATCGATGCACAGTCTCATGCTGCCATCCTTCTTCTTCACAAACAACACCGGAGCTCCCCAAGGAGAAAAGCTAGGTCGAACAAAGCCTTTCTCTAACAACTCCTGAATCTGCTCCTTCAACTCTTTCATCTCGGTAGGAGCAAGCCTGTACGGTGCCTTAGAGATAGGCACGGTGTCTGGCACTAAGTCGATACCGAACTCCACCTCTCTTACTGGTGGAATTCCGGCAACATCCTCCGGAAAGACATCCGGAAAGTCACGAACCACCTCTAACTCTGATAATGATCTGCTAGATGGCTCTGAAGTCGTGACAATACTCGCTAGAAACCCCTGGCAACCCCGTCTCAACATCTTCCTCGCCTGAATATAGGATATCACCTGAGGAATGTCACTGCTCTGAGATGCATGAAAAGTGAACGGGTCGCCCTCTGTAGGTCTCACTGACACTGATCTCCGACGAAAATCAATCGAAGCTCCATTGACTGTCAACCAGTCCATCCCCAAAATAAGATCAAATCCACTCAAAGGCAAGACAACTACATCTGCTCGAATGGAGTGTCCCTGCAGCTCTAACTCCAGTCCTTGAATAATCTTCGAGGTAGAAATAATCTGCCCTGACGGCATAGTAACATCATACCCACTGTCACTACTCTCAGGTGTGATACCTACCCGTCTGATAAACTCCAGGGAGATAAACGAATGCGTAGCCCCTGAATCTAGCAACGCAAACGTGGAGTTGCCTCCAGCTAGAATTCTCCCTGCACGCAGAAAATTCCCAATAGTTTCATACCACTACTTAATCTTCCCCAACGAGTCACTACAAATTCCTAATTCTAATCATAAGTAAAACATGCTTCCTATTCTAACATACAGTTAAATAACCCAAATAACAAGAATTCCAAATTAAAGACTAAATTTTTAACCAAAGGAAAATTATTAAAACACTAGGGATAGGATGTACCGGTGATCAAGGAGGTGTCTGGATCTACCTCCTCGGCCTGCATCACGAACACCCTACCAGCGGTGTTCTTCTTCCTGGGGCAGTTAGCTATCTGATGCCCCGGCTCTCTACAGTGGAAGCAAACTCCTGCTCCCAATAGGCAAGGTCCCGAATGCATCTTATGGCACTTCGGGCAAGTAGGATGAGCTGTGGCATTAGGGGCCCCGCCCCTCGGCTGCTGCGGCCTCTGCTGCTGTGGCCTCTGCTGCTGATTCGGGCCCTTAGCCGGCCCTGTATACTGCTTCTTCGCAGGAGGCTGCGAAGATGGACGCTGGTATGCAGCCTGAAACTGCCTCTTCCCCTGCTGCTCCCTCTGGATCTCTCTCCGACCCTCCTCGGAACGCAAGGCTCTACTCACTGCAGACTCGTATGTAAGGACATCTGCCATACGCACATCATGCCCGATCTCAGCCTTCAGGCCCTCCACAAACTGTCGCATCTTCTCCTGCGGACTGTCCGCAATCATGGGCACAAAGTGACAGCCCCTCTCAAACTGGCTCACATACTCCACAACAGACCTGTCCCCCTGACGGAGACTCATGAACTCACGGATCATGCGGCTGCGCACATCCTCAGTAAAGTACTTGGCGTAGAAGATACGCCTAAACTCCGTCCACGTCAGTGTAGGCAAATGAACTCCCCTAGCTGCACCCTCCCACCAAAGGGCTGCATCCCCTCTCATCATGTATGTCGCACAGTTCACCCTGTCGGTGTCTGTGATCCCCATGTAATCAAAGATGGACTCAAGAGAGCGAATCCATCCCTCAGCCACCAAAGGATCGGTGGTCCCAACAAACTCCTTGGGTCCCTTCTTCTGGAACCTCTCAGCCATGTCCTCCTCATGGGATAGTCTGGGACGTGCAGCCTGCTGCTCCAACAGAGCAGTAATCCCCGCCATCATCGTAGCACTGGCCTGCTCCAATGCTGTCATAGGGTTCTGCGGATGTGGCGGTGGAGGTGGAGGTGGAGGTGGAGGTCCCCCACGTCTGTTAACTGGTCTGGGAGGCATTCTGCACCACCACATATTTCTTTACGTAAATCGCCATGCATAACTAAGTGTTTAAAGTTAAGACTAACTTAAATTCTAGAAATTAAATCATGCTATAAACATTTAAAACTTACAGACCGGTAGCGTGGATTTCTGAGCTCGCATAGCAGTAATGACCCCTCCGAGGACCGTGCTCTGATACCAACTGAAACGACCCTAACTCTATAATAAATAAATATGCGGAAAATTTTTTTTTTTTTTACTACTAAATAAAATATGTACATATATGCCCATACATATATGCACAGAATAAAATATTTAAAATAAATACATGACTAAATAAATAAACAATTAAATACTTAAGTAAAATGCATTCTTTAAAATAAATAAATATCTGAGTCAACCCTATAATTAAAAATATACTGCATAAATAAAATGAATAAAAAGTGTGCATGCACTAAAAATATTTAATAAAATATTCAAAAACCTCAACCCTCGAAAATATTTAAAATGTATCATAAAACAACATGTATGGTGACTCAGAAGCTGTCACGGTCACGGGGCCACTGCTATATGTCTGCTCATACGTCCTCGCCTCCGGTGGGTACAATGTCATCCTCAACGTACTCACCTGCACCATACCAGTGTAGTGAGCCTAGAGGCCCAACATGCTAACATAGCAAGGGTTTAAAATAATTTAAATCAATTTAATACTAATACATACATATACATGAATGAGCATGCTTAAAAATTTCATAACATAACTTACTTAAATAAACATAAATAACATAATACATAACATTATTGAGCAATTCATTTTCTAACATAGCATGGTTGTATCCGTAGTGTAACCTTAAATCATACATTAAATACTGATCAGCGTGGAAACCTACGTACGTGGCCGGTGACGAATCACCTCTTAAATTGGCAATAAACTGCCCTTCAATCATATGGGGACAAGTCCCCCTTAAATTGTCACACTACTTCAACTTCCAACATAAAATATTTTTATTGCTCAACTTAAACATTAAATCATGCATAAAATATTATTTCATGAATGCATGTACTTGAATAAAATGTGTGTCCTTCATATATATTTAATTTAATTTTCTTACTAACATATAAATAGTAACATAACTTAAATGCATAAAAATAATTAAATATATAATCAGGACACATGCAATTTTTCATGGATGGTCCTGGACTGCTGGCCCTAACACTCAAGCCCATTAACTTAATTCTGGCCCATTAACATACTTAAGCCCATTATTTCAAACTTTAAGCCCAAATAATTATTCTAAGCCCAATTAAATTAATAAAGCCCATTAAAATACACTAAGCCCAATAACCACTTAAACTGGCCCAATGGGCCCAAAAATCCAAAGACTGGCCCAATAACTTTTATGGGCTCAAAAAGCCCATAAAATTAATGGACTAACTTAATTAAAATTTTAAAAATCCAAATAACATTATTTGGGAGTCCAAATAATTTTATTTCAATTTAATTGACTCAAAAACCCATTAATTCATAAAATGTTTTAAAAATAAAAAGACTCGAGCCCGGCCCACCAAACCCGGACCCGGACCCACTTACTCTGACCCACTAACCTACTGACCCGACCCGGACCCCTGACCCGACCCGGACCATGCCAAAAACCCTAGCCCGATCACCCCCTTCCCAAGACTGTTCTGCCGCTGTGAGCAGCAACCGAAATTCCCGGCGGCCGCCTTGCTCCGACCACCCACCGGCCGGAGGGCCACCCCTAGGACTTAGCTCACATCCAGGCCTTTCCAACAAGCCAAGAACCAGCCCAAACCGTCGTCCATAGAGGGAGAACGAAGCTTCGCAAGCCAGCCTACCCGCAGCTCGCGCGCAGACAGGAGCAGCGGCAGCGTTTTGCTTTGTTCTCGAGACTCCGACCACCTAAAATCGTGAAACCACTTGCAAAACTCAGCCAACATCCCGTAGGTTCCAACCCAACAAACCTCACCCAAAATAGTGGCCTGAGGAAAAAGATCTCAGCCTTCTTCCCCAGAACCCTAAACCTGCGCGACAGGAGCTTTTGAAGGGAAAGGACTTCGTTTCCTATCTACCTTAGCCTCAAGCCCAGACTTGAATCGACCCTAGGGACCCTGATACATGTCTCCAACCAAGGATCAGCAGCCATGATCAATCCATGCAAGAAAACGTGAGTATGCAAACCAAAACTATGCAAGAACAAGGTGAAACATCCAAAACCGAAACTTTCTGAAAAAAATTTTGGAACATCTGATGTATACACGATACACATATGCATATACTGATATGGAGAAGAAAAGAGAAGGAAAAATCATGCCTTGCACCGTAGGAGTTGATTAGCACGCACGTAGGACGTTTCCGGGACGACGGGGCGACGAAAAACGAGCTTGGATCCTCAAAAGTGTGGCTATGGTGTTCTTGGAGCTTGCTAGGTTGAAGAAGATGAAGTTTTTCTGTGAGGGTGGTGGCTGATGGGGTGGAGAATGGCGTAGGGTTTGGGTAGAAATTTTAGGTGTTTTAAAATAATTAAATTAGGTAGATAGATAATACAATTAATTAGGTTAGTAATATACAAAATAATATAATTTAAACTCCTCTTAAAAGATTTAAATCTGATACTAAAAATAAAATCCCGAAATTATAAATTAAGGGAATTTTAAAAATGCTAAAAAGTCAATATTTTGGCTAATTTTGAATAAAATGGACTCCTAAAATTATATAAAATTAAATACTTAAAATTTTGAGATAATAAAACTCAAAATAATATTTTAAGGCTCTAAAAAGGCTCATAAAATAATTTGGGTGGAAAGTTGTTATCTCGTCCGTCCACGGTCCAGTCTCCGCGATCAAATAATTAAAATACTAAAAATCATAAAAATCACTAATTATGGGTTAAATGGCTTAAAAATAAATTAAATCATGCGCAAATAATTCACATAATTATTTAACCCATAAATCATAAATTTAAATAATTAAAATACCCTAATTATGCATGCGGATTTACGTATTTAAAAAAATACCGGGTGTTACACGGAGACTCATGAACTCACGGATCATGCGGCTGCGCACATCCTCAGTAAAGTACTTGGCGTAGAAGATACGCCTAAACTCCGTCCACGTCAGTGTAGGCAAATGAACTCCCCTAGCTGCACCCTCCCACCAAAGGGCTGCATCCCCTCTCATCATGTATGTCGCACAGTTCACCCTGTCGGTGTCTGTGATCCCCATGTAATCAAAGATGGACTCAAGAGAGCGAATCCATCCCTCAGCCACCAAAGGGTCGGTGGTCCCAGCAAACTCCTTAGGTCCCTTCTTCTGGAACCTCTCAGTCACGTCCTCCTCATGGGATAGTCTGGGACGTGCAGCCTGCTGCTCCAACAGAGCAGTAATCCCCGCCATCATCGTAGCACTGGCCTGCTCCAATGCTGTCATAGGGTTCTACGGAGGTGGCGGTGGAGGTGGAGGTGGAGGTCCCCCACGTCTATTCACTGGTCTGGGAGGCATTCTGCACCACCACATATTTATTTACGTAAATCGCCATGCATAACTAAGTGTTTAAAATTAATGCTAACTTAAATTCTAGAAATTATATCATGCTATAAACATTTAAAACTTACAGACCGGTAGCGTGGATTTCTGAGCTCGCATAGCAGTAATGACCCCTCCGAGGACCGTGCTCTTATACCAACTGAAACGACCCTAACTCTATAATAAATAAATATGCGGAATTTTTTTTTTTTTATACTACTAAATAAAATATGTACATATATGCCCATACATATATGCACAGAATAAAATATTTAAAATAAATACATGACTAAATAAATAAACAATTAAATACTTAAGTAAAATGCATTCTTTAAAATAAATAAATATCTGAGTCAACCCTATAATTAAAAATATACTGCATAAATAAAATGAATAAAAAGTGTGCATGCACTAAAAATATTTAATAAAATATTCAAAAACCTCAACCCTCGAAAATATTTAAAATGTATCATAAAACAACATGTATGGTGACTCAGAAGCTGTCACGGTCACGGGGCCACTGCTACATGTCTGCTCATACGTCCTCGCCTCCGGTGGGTACAATGTCATCCTCAACGTACTCACCTGCACCATACCAGTGTAGTGAGCCTAGAGGCCCAACATGCTAACATAGCAAGGGTTTAAAATAATTTAAATCAATTTAATACTAATACATACATATAGATGAATGAGCATGCTTAAAAATTATATAACATAACTTACTTAAATAAACATAAATAACATAATACATAACATAATTGAGCAATTAGTGTAACCTTAAATCATACATTAAATACTGATCAGCGTGAAAACCTACGTACGTGGCCGGTGACGAATCACCTCTTAAATTGGCAGTAAACTGCCCTTCAATCATATGGGGACAAGTCCCCCTTAAATTGTCACACTACTTCAACTTTCAACATAAAATATTTTTATTGCTCAACTTAAACATTAAATCATGCATAAAATATTATTTCATGAATGCATGTACTTGAATAAAATGTGTGTCCTTCATATATATTTAATTTAATTTTCTTACTAACATATAAATATTAAAATAACTTAAATGCATAAAAATAATTAAATATATAATCAGGACACATGCAATTTTTCTCATGGATGGTCCTGGACTGCTGGCCCTACACTCAAGCCCATTAACTTAAATCTGGCCCATTAACATACTTAAGCCCAATATCTTAAACTTTAAGCCCAATTAATTAATCTAAGCCCAATTAAATTAATTAAGCCCATTAAAATTACACTAAGCCCAATAACACTTAAACTGGCCCAATGGGCCCAAAAACCCAAAGTCTGGCCCAATAACTTTTATGGGCCCAAAAGCCCATAAAATTAATGGACTAGTTTAATTAAAATTTTAAAAGTCCAAATAAAATTATTTGGGAGTCCAAATAATTTTATTTTAATTTAATTGCCTCAAAAACCCATTAATTCGTAAAATATTTTAAAAATAAAAAGACTCGAGCCCGGCCCACCTAACCCGGACCCGGACCCACTTAACCCGACCCACTAACCTACTGACCCGACCCGAGCCCCCACGACCCGACCCGGTACCCTGAAACCCTAAACCCGAACCCCCTTACTTCCCCATGGCCGCGGCCGTGAGCAGCAGCCATTCCATGGCTGCTGCCGGCCGGCTCCGGCCGCCCCTGGCCGGAGCACCGCCGCCCGGACGTGGCCCACGTCCGAGCGGACCTAACCTGTCCGAACCCCAGCCCCTATGCAGCCCAAACCAGGAGCCCGAAGGCCCTTCCTTTCAAACCCTAGACCTGCGCCTCTTGGAGGCCGATCGACTCCAGCTGGTTTCCTGGCTTGTTTGGCTCGAGCCACTCCAGCCATTCGAGCCAGGCCACACCCTCACCCCCTTCCAGACCCTCGGCCACCAGTAGACACCACCATGAGCATGAAAAACATGCACACCAACAAAAAAACCACACGGCCAATTCGATCTCTACATAGCCAAAGGAATTTTTCTGAAAAATCTTTAAATTTATGATGCACATCTCATACACACACTATAATATCTGATCGGTACAAAAGAGTAGAAGAAAATCATGCCTTTCACCGATAAACGTCGAGAAACACGAACGTGGGACGGTTCCGGGACGACGGGGCGACGAAAACGAGCTTGGACCTTCAAAAGGGTGGCTATGGTGTTCTTGGAGAAAGCTATCTGTTGAAGAAGATGGAGAATGGATAGTGGAGGTGGGCGGCTGATGGTGGAACGATCGGCAATAGGGTTTGGGTAGAATAGGTTTAATTTTGTGTTAATTAAAATATAGGTTAAATAAATAAGGATAAAAAGTTTTAAATATTAAATATACAACTTAAACTCCTAATTAAAACTTTAAAAATCTGATAACAAAAAGAAAATCTCGAAATATTAATTTAAGGAAATTTTAAAAATACTAAAAAGTCAATATTTTGGCTAATTTTGGATAAAAAGGACTCCTAAAATTATATAAAATTAAATACTTAAAATTTTGAGATAATAAAACTCAAAATAATATTTTGGGGCTCTAAAAAAAGGCTCATAAAATAATTTGGCTAGAAAGTTGTCATCTCGTCCGTCCACGGTCCCGTCTACGCGATCAAATAATTAAAATACTAAAAATCATAAAAATTACTAATTATGGGTTAAATGGCTTAAAAAAATAAATTAAATCATGCACAAATAATTCACATACTTATTTAACCCATAAATCAAAATTTAAAATAATTAAATATCCTAATTATGCAGGCGGATTTACGTAATTAAAAATACCGGGTGTTACAGTATGATTGTCTTGATTAATTTCTGTGAGACTTAATGATTCCTGATTTAATCATTTGATTGATAGGCATTTTACTTGGTGTTGTGGAAACCTTGTTCAGACGTTACACCGAGAATGGGATGAGTGAGGATCTTGCTTACAAGAATACAGTGGAGTGCATTACTGGAACCGTGTCTAGGACCATATCAACAAAGGTCAGGTTAAGGACATATAGGTTCTTTTGTACTATACACTTCCAATTTTTTCCAGTTTGGTTTTAGGTTTACAGCCTCCATGGACTGTTCCATTTTCTTGAAATTTTTGTTCGTTTTCTGCCATTTGAATTTAGATAATGTGTCTTGTCACTGGGCATGCTAGATGTCTACAATTCATTGAGTGAAGATGACAAAAGAGACTCCGTAAATAACGAGTTTCTTGAATTTAGATAATGTATCCTTTCACCGAAGGTGTCTTTGTATGCTGCTTTCATCTTATTTTTATTTTTTGTGCAAGAACAACATATTTCTTGATTGACTCCGTAAATAACGAGTTTCTTGACTTTGCTTTGTGGTAATTCCAGATCGAGATTCTGAGGAAGAAGGGGCACTCCTACTCAGAGATCATAAACGAGAGTGTGTGATCGAGGCCATGGATTCATTGAAATATTGTACATTAGATTTAATTTTCAAAAATTTTGAATATTGAGTGAGAAAAGACAACGCTTTTTAAACGTTGTCGTAGGTGGAAAAAGCGTTGTCGTTACTAAAAAAGACAACGCTTAAAAAGCATTGTCGTTTTCAAATATCACAACGCTTTTTATGCGTTGTCTTTGCTCAAAACGACAACGCTTTTTTGTGACAAAGACAACGCGGAAAAAGCGTTGTCGTTTTTAGATACGACAACGCTTAAAAAAGTGTTGTCTTTTCCAGAAACGACAACGCTTTTTTCGCGTTGTCTTTGAGGTGGTCTTTTACAACACTGGCTACGACAACGCGTTTTCGGAGACATTAACAACGCGGAAAAAGCGTTGTCTTTGGCCGTTTTTCTTATAGTGAGAGTTATATTTTTTGCATAAGAAATAATACATTATCATGAATGACCCAATTAAGACATGTGTCTCACAAAATTACCCGTGAGATCGTCTCAAAAATTTTTTTGTGAATATATTATATATATGGGGTTGATCCATCCCACATATATATTTTACATCTATGAGATCATCCGCAAGCGATCATGTCAAAAATATTATGTTTCTCATCAGATTTGGACTAATTAAGTCCTTACGTCTCATCGATATATGCCTTTGAGACCGTTACCTAATCTAAATATTTTTGATAGCGTGACAATAATTAGATTGGAACAAATATATTTTTTTAAATTCAACTCCGATGATAACTACTCCCAATAATCATTCATTCCCAATATTTTTGGCAACGTGATAATAATTCGATTGTTGTGGTAAATATAATTCAAAAGTCAAAACATAGACAAATTGCTATTCATGCAAACATTTCATTATAATACGCATGCGGTATGTTTATAGGTACCTTTCTTATTATATATACCCAGATAAAATAGAATCTCTACCATCGAATATTATATTACCAATTAGTATTTTCCCAATTTAGTATTTAGTCCATTGAATGTAGACGGGGGATCAATGATCAGCGTACTGTGTCAGTATCAAGTTGGGGTAAAATAAGTCAGAAGTTCTAGTTGCACGATTTTCTTTTCTTTCTTAATTGAGATATCATGTGTTCTATAAGCGGCCATCTGTCCAATATTTGTTGAGTAGGTTTTGTACCATACAATTACGCACATTTATATTTATATTTATATATTTATATATATATATATATATATATATATTACGAGACGAGTCCATTTTTAATGAGAAATAACATAAAATATAATATTTTTTATAGATTATATCGAATTTTAAGAAATATATTCTTATAAAAATGACCCGTGAAAATGTCTCATATATAAAAAAATTTATATAGTTTTTTTTCGTTTTAAACGAAAGGTATGACGCCCTAGATTTTTTTGTGTACTTTATTTTGGTTTAAACTGACAAGTGTATAACGTTCCAAATATGACGACTGTTTCCATTATATCGAGATGAATTTTTTCAATGTACTTATGTCCTCACTCACAAGCACCATGAAAAATTCTTAAGGGTCACTACTCACTCATCCTAGAATTTCTCCTCTGCAGCACGCTTAATTTTGAAATTCTTATGTGATGAGCTCCCGAAAAAATGATGCATCTTCTTGATATGAGTAATAACTATCGAATCTTTTAACCCTTCAATAGTGTGGTCTCATACTTACACAATCTCTGAATCGATCTCATACCAATCTTTTAACCCTTCAATAGTGTGGTCTCATACTTACACAATCTCAAAATCACTCTCATTCTGGTATGAGATCGATTCATTCATGTTCTCATTCGCTTAGAAGCCTGAAACGAGTCACTCTTTGTCTGTACAACCTCTTGAAACCGACGATCACTCCACATTCTCTTGTCAACCCTGGACGTCACAAAAGGTACGAATAAAAAAATTGTCAGGCAAACCAAAAGATCTTCCACTGAAAGGAGTGATTCCGTATAAAATGAATACAAAACTTTTATGAGATCATCTCACGCTTTCATAGGTTAATTTTTTTATACGGATCTCATACTTGATTAGACTCATGAAAATATATTAAAACTCAAAAGTATATTTTTCATTTAATATATGAATCGAATCAACTCATCTTAATTTTTATAAATAAATACCGTCTTACAATACACAGGAAACATACACATAAAAGAAATTGATAAAATCAATAAATATGAAATAAATTATATATATACGTACGTGTGGCTATAATAAATCAAATGATCACTTGCCAGTTGCCATATATCTCTACAGGCGTCAAATAAATTGTTGACAGGCGCGTGTTGAATCATGCAATCATTTTCACGTGTTCTTTTTTCTTTTCTTTAATTTCTTTTCCTTTTTTTTTTGGTTGTTTCCCCATGATATGCACAAGTGCACGTGGACATCAAAAGAGTGTAATTTGTGTTGCGTACAAGCCGAATTATTCGCGAAATTGACTTATAGTCCAACTTTATCAAGATATTTTTTTAGTTCGAAAAACACAATACTAATCTAAGGTTTGGCATAAGGTAATATTAATTTTTTTTAATAATAGTACTGTTATATTTTTAAGATTTTGTAAGAATTTTATAAATTTTATTGACCCTTAGTAACATTTTGGGTACACTATTTGTAATATTTTTTTGTTGTTTTATATTTTTATTCGTATATGATAAAAACATTATGGAACTTAATAAAAATATTAAAGTTTTAGTTGTTGATATACACATACTTTCATATTTGAGTTTTCCCCCCTTTTTTGTGATGAAGACAATTTTTAATATAAGTATATAATGTTGGTAAGGGAAATTTCATCTACTGATGAACTAAAATCATGATTATTTGGCTTTCTTCAGCTGTCAAAAAAATAGTATTCTAGCAACTATGAGGATCATTGCCATGTATTTCCATGTACTAGGAAATATAATTTTGACACTTTTTTCTTTCAAAAATCAGAATCATTCAAACGAATAAGAAACAATTAGTAATATGGAATTGAGTTTTCTTGAATTTTTTTAGAAATGTTCTTCACAGTTTCGATTGATTTTCGAAATTAACTTGATTATCTTGTTACACCGTTTTTCAAAATATTTCTAGACACAAGAGGGTTTGTGTAAAATGTTGTACAATGTTTTTCTTCTTTTAGATTCTCTTTATTTTTGCTCATCCTAACCTTCTATTCCTCTCTTTAAAGACACAAAAATTGGTCAAAATGCTTGGAATGACCGATAGGAAAAATTCAATAGGTTGAAGTCTCAAAATTTTGACACTTGTTTTGACCAAACTAACCAAGTTGCTATGTTTGACACTTCTATATTGATTTTAATTTATTATTCGAATTATATTTATGTGCTTATTTTATGATTATTGAAAAATATAGTTTAAATTAGAATACATAATGTTTTAGATACTTGTTATTTATATATAGCATCATCATCATCAACATTTAGATACTCACAAAAACGATCGTGAGACATCTTAGTAGTTAATTTTATAAGATAGGTCTTTTACTCGACCCGTTTCATAAAAAAACTATTATTTTTATATTTTAAAAATATAATTTTTCATGTTAAATATAGACCGAATCGACCGTTCCACATAAATCAGAACACCCACCCCAATTTCACAAAAAATTAATGAGAAAGTCTAATGAACGATGAAAGGAATTTTATTCCTTGATATTTTCGGCCCTTAATTAATTGGATTATAAGATTTTGCTTTCTAGACAAGATAAAATATCTGGTAAGTATTTTGTGTCTATCTCGTATATGTTAAAGATATATTTGCCAAAGTTAAATATTGTCTTGATAAGGTGATTATTTGATATAATACAATTCGATATTATCAAGATTTGATTTGCAAGATTTGATAGAGTTTATTTCCTACTAAAAGATAGTTGCTTATTCTTCTAGCACTCTATCTAAGGAAATCTTCAAGATTTGAATGCTAATCTATAAAAGGGATTTCACGCACAAGATGAGAAGGACTTCAGACGATAATACACTGAGCATACTCTGAAGAATTTGAAGAACTCTGAAGCAAGGTTTCCAACCATCGTTGTTGCATGTCCCCGTGTTGTCGTTCGTGTTGAAGACATCAGAGACAACACTGTGGGAACTGTGTTGTTGAAGATTTTTCTGTCTCTTCAATTTAGGCTACGGGAGTTGCATCCAATTTCTTTTATACTCTGTTGTATTTTAGGATGCAAGTTTGATTTCTCAACTTGTTGAGAAATTTAGGATTTAATGACTTTTCATAAAATTACTAGGATTGCTTTGTAAGACCGATCTTACGTTTACTAGTAATATTTAGCCCTAAGGCACCCGCACGAGTTTTTATACTCGTGTAAAATTATTTACTTGTGTTTTATTTACGCTTTAAATTTTCCGCTGCACTGTGTTGTCTGTGGTGTTACAACACAAAGGACAACACTGCCTATTTTACATAAACAACCACGTATACCGTTTCTTTCAAACTAGTTTTGTGAAACATATATATATTATATCCGAACTGAATCATGTAAATTATTATTTTGTATGTCAAAAATATTATTTTTTACTGTATATAAAAATTGAATCAATCTATTTCACGGATATCGATTCGAGAGATCGAGTTACAAAATACCTACTCGACCATTTTTGGTTTGTATCGATCTTAATGATCTTCAATGATTTTTTTTACAAAAATGATGGATATGTTTTCCGTTGTCGTTGCTCTAAATTTCTTCTCGAATGCTCCTTTCTCGGAGTTCGATGTTCTGTTATTTCATAACCCGTGCTACAACTATTCCAAGCTTTTAAGTGAACCAAGCCCAAAATTTGTAATGGGTTTTAGATTTTAAATTATTTTGGGCTTACCATTTAGTTTGTTTGTCAATGCGAGTGCAGCCCGCGGACTGCCTTATCCGACACATGGAGAAGGATGAAATCGGAAGTTTAGGTAGTACTTGCAGCCTTTAAAACATGCTATTATAGATTTTTGTTCACAAATTCGTGAAGAAAAAAAAATTCATAACCATTTTTTTTCAGAGTTTGTAAACACTTTTTTAAAAATAATATGCAAAATCAATTGTTGAAATTTAGGTGACTCGTGGATTGATTGATTTGATTTAAAGAGATATATTTGATTAAGTATGAATTTCAAGCGATATCCATTTTCGATGTATGAAATACACTACATTTACTATTGAAATCATATAATTGAGATGAAGTAAATTTAAAATTTACTTTAATTATGTGCATCCAAGCGAGTCAATCGATCCAAACACAATTGCTCATGGCGACGGAGTCTTCATATTTCTCGATTTGACGACTTTATCAATTTGGGTTATATTCAATTGATTTAATGCTTTTATAAAGGTATAAATTTTGTGAACGAAAAATTCAAAAACAATTTTTTGAAACAATTTTAAACAATATCTAGATCGATTTGATAGTTATTTTACAATTAACATGTGGATTGGAGTTGGTTTTTAAATCAACGAGTCTGATTTTGACAAGGGATAGTGAGTTCTTACGTCTATATTTTACATTCAATAAAAAAAAACCTTTTTTTTCTGACCTTCACGAATCAATTTTTCCCTCGAATCAATGAAAAAAAATTAATTCTTATGTCAAAAATTACTTTTTACTTTAAATATAGATTGAGTTGGTTCATTTTATAGATATAGACTCGCAAAACCGTCTCACAAGAAATTCACTATCACAATTTTAGTCTACTTACACATTTTTTTCCTCCTTTAGACATTTTTAAGAGCATTCTTACATAATATCAAACAATTGTCGGTGTCACTTCACCATTCACCTCCACGTCAACACTCGGATGAAACACAATGGAATAAAATTTTAAATAACCTGATAAAAGAACAAAAAATGTAAATTTTCCATTAAAAAAAATCCACTTGCTTTAGTAAAAATGAATCGTACAAAACAATCAAATTTAAAAACATAACTTCATCTGAAAAACCAAAAAATCTGAAAGATAAATGTTTAATCCATCATGAAAAGCACACCACAACATCAAAAAATTCCACGAAAATATTGTCCTTAATCATTGTTTATAGATGTTAAGTGAACTAAACAACCACTAGAAAGACAGATCAGTGGACCAAATCACAGGTAAGAAAGGAATCATTTGAAAGAAGCCATGTTTGAACGACACCACTTTTTTCTAATTCCAATACTCTTTTATCCCAAAACTTTAGAACCAATGGGTGACCCTTTTCATAAAGCAAATAGGGATCCATCGTCCCACAATACAAAACAAAGCAATTTTCTTTTTGGAATTGTGGGTACGACTTGGTTTTTAGTGTTTTAAAATATGTTCGGTTAATCATTTTCATCACTGAGTTTCAAGATTTCATGGGATTGGAGAAATCATGACTCAAATATAAAAACAACTCCCAAATTGGTATCCCTCCGTTTACTTACAAACTCAAACATTTTTTTTAAGTGAAGTTTTATTACTCCATATAAATAATTATATCACTCTTCAATGTTCAACTATAAAACTAATTGTCTCATACAAAATTCAACTTATGGCAGGATATTAGCCTTTACACACACACACAAACTTGAAACTCATATGACAACAAAATTTGATATTCCGGCCTTTTGTTATACGTGCCTAGATACATTGGTAGATATATATTCACAAAATCTGATGTGATACAAATTTACACGTCAATTTTATGAGACATATATCTTATTTGACACAAGTCACACAACACATAAAAAAATATTACTTTTCAGTTTTCGTTGTAGATACTAAATATAGGTCGAATCGACTCGTTTTACAAGAGATCAACTCATATGTAATTCCGTGCTCATCTACAACTCCCTCAATATATAGTTCTCTAATTTTCAAATCTCGAGTTAGTTACATTTCAAATCTCGCATCATCTCCAACCTACTGTTATTTTATCATAGAGCAAACTTTAAAATAGCACAATTTTTTTTACACAGTACAAAATTCGTTTACAATTTTAGCAGTATCATTACTATTTTATTTACAATAGTTAAATTATTTCGCAAACTAGTTAACTTTTGGTAAAAAAAACATTTAATTAATTTTAAATGTAAATAAAATATGAAATATAATATCTGCACGTATTTCTTTGTCTTCAAATTTTTTTGGATAGTCGCGTATGTATATATAAAATAAAACAAATTTTCCTTGAATTCAAATTTGTAAATTGTACACTTCAATAATTTGATCGAACGACCAGCAATATTATTTTATCAAATATTAAATGATGAAATTTGTATAAAACTTTTTTCATGGAATATTATGAGCAAAAATTCTCCACATCTAAATATTTGTCCCTTTGACGGCCAAATTAACCCCGACCAAATGCAGTGTGGTTTCGTATTAGTAGTCACTAGTCACCCTCTGCATCAGTGTTTCGACATGCTCTCTCACAAGTCTTTTTCTCGTTCCAACATTTCTATCAAATATTGTCTCTTTAAGATTTTCTTCGTTTTCATTAAATTTTATTTTTAATTCAATTTCTTTACTTTTTTTTTATAGCTTTCAAAATTGCTGAAAACACAAAGCATAGCCTTAATTTCGATACAAATATGACAAAAATCACAAAGTTGCAAACATAATGAACGAAAATAATTATAACTTATTCTTCACAAAAATGATATACTAAATGTAAAAAAATACAATATTTCGTTTTTAATCCGTTCCAACTTCCAAATATATATTTCACTTTCCATATTTAGTATTATTTTATTATTAATTTACCAATTTATCCTCGTCATTAATACATTAACTAATTTTAATAATTTTTAATTCGATTAGAACATTCATTAAATATGTATAAAATCGAAAATTTCTCCTTAAATTTATTGTCCAGATATTTTTTTTATTTATATGAAAATATACACAAGTCTAAAAACACGAGAGGTAAATAATAATAATTAATTTTATTTTATCTGTTGATAACTTTTAAATAAGGTTTTGGTCTAATCTTCTCTTCGTCTTGAGTTTTTATATATACTATTTTTTTGATGTTTATAAATTATATATAGGTAGGGTCTCTCAAACCTCGACACATTTTTATTTTTTAAAAAAATAATTATTATTACTTTGAGCGCACACATTTTTTCGCAAGGGTTGATTGATTAATTTAAAATGTGAAAAAAAAACTATGGTGTAGTTTAGCGATTGATGACGTGACAACTAGAGAGGCGCATTGTCCCTTCGAAATGACGTGTTCTATAAAGTAAGAGCATCTGTGGGGCCCACATTTCACTTTCCCGCCCCCTTTTTTTCCACATGCTATATGCTATTGCCACTCCCTTACCCACCTCATTTGACTATTCTGCCCTTCTAGTGTAGCCAAATCTCAATTCTAATTTGAGTTATTAATTAAAATGTTGGACAGGAGTTACCGGACAACTAAAAAAAATGGAAACAGTGAAAAAATTAGCCACCATTTAATATATAAATGATAAGATTATATGTTATTATCATATCTGAAGCGTGACTCGAATTTTTCAATAATTCAAATTTAATATAATTATTTGATCTTACGAATAGAAGTGTTAAAATGAGTTATAGGTTCATTGAGTTGGTCCATCGCATTGCATAAAATATATGAGTTGAGTTGATAATTTTTTTCAAACACCAAATGGCGAGCCGATCTCAAGCCGAAGTGAGAAGATGTGTTAAATTTCGTTATCGAATGGATATCCTCAATCTCAGCTAATAAAACATAAACAATAGACGGGAAGCCACTCTATATTCCTCTTCCGATTATAATTTTATTATCAACAATAAATAATGGTCAGATCTTAAATTCATGTATTACTTGTCCATATATTAGAATAAATTTTAATTTCAAATGCACAAGTATCGAGTGAAGTCGAAATCCATATTTTTTAAAATGAAATATTTCCTATACATGAAAAAAATGAATTTAAAATTTTTGATTTTATTTCTTCAAACAATGAAATATTATTCAATTATGGATTTCAAATTCACCATATACAATAGAAATTAAATTAAAACAATGAGAGGCAAAACGAAGGCAGAAGGGTAAATTGGGAAGTCCAAAGTGCTGAGTTTCAGCCTACATCACAGAGTCTTTGCAGTGAGCTGCACAGTGAACACATGATCAAAAGCGGTCTAAAGAATACAAAAGCAAAAGCGATTGCTGCTCTTCTCAAATTATAGCTTCAATCAATCTTTTCTGCTAGATTTCGCTGTTTTCTACTGCCTTACATTCCTCTGCCACCGTATTAATTCAGCCCATTTGATGATAATACTTCTTTCACTTCTTCTACGTACCGATATTTGACGGAGGACGGTTTTTTTTGCCTTCGCGATTCGGAGAATTTTTTGTTGTTTCGTGTTGTCGGAGGGCCAATCTGCTCTCGTTGATAGTGTAAGATCCTGCTTGGTTGCGAAGTATTCTTGTTTTTTTTTTTTTTTTTCCTTTTTGGCTGTGGTTGTGTGGATGCTAGCAAAAGTTTTTGATATCATTGCTGCTTTTTCTGATGAATTTTCCTCAAATAATAGCTGCAATCAATCTTCTTTCCAGAAATTTTAGACATTGTTGCTGATTTTCAGATGCGTTCTTAGGTTTGTCTAACAGTGAAAATTCTGCCCTTTTGAAAGTTGAGTGATCCTTAAATCCTTTCTGTCCCGTCATCTCAGTTTCTCTACTTCTATGTACAGAGTTTGAGTTGATTATATTCGTTAAAGATGTGAAAGTTTGACTCTTTCTTTCGGAAGGAAAACGATTATGTAATGTCGATAAAATGAAGACATATTAAATGACGTGTGATTTTGTTTTCTTGAATTTTGAGGCTGACGTTTTCTTTAATGAAGTTGTCATGGCAATTCTGGTGATATTATGAGAATATTTGGGATTCAGGAGTTGAGTTTGGTTTCGGTTTTTAAAGTTTGATTAAATATAAATCGAGTTTCTTGCACACTCGATCCATTTCTGAATTCTGTCATCGAGCAGCTTTGGGGAAGGAACATTATAAGATTTAGTGGACTACCCATTATAAGAAATCTGTGTAAATTTTGAAATTTAATTTTGTAAGCTACCCAATTGCCCCAGTTCGCCCCTTCTGGTCCTTTTTTATTTTATTTTATTTTTTTCAGTCTCTTCTTGTCCTCTTGATTTTGTACGTTTCCTCGTGCTATTTATAATCTTCCAGTTTTGGGATGTTACTGGCTTCTGGCTTTCATATTTTCATTCAATTTTGGCATGTTTTGTGGGGACTGTCTATTGAGTTGTGTGTGTTTTACGGTGGGTTATGTGAGTTGTAGACGACTGCCTTGTTTAGCTTCGTTTTCAAAACTTAAATGCAGTTCAAATTTCCCTTTCATTAGCTGATGGGTTCTTGTTTAATTTGGTTTGATTTGATCAAGTTTTTTGTTAATTGTATCAAGATTTACTCAGAAATGGTTGTTTACAGTGTTCCTTGGCAGAAAAGCCTAACAAAGAGGATACTTGTGATGTACAGAGTGACCGAAGATGGAGAGAATCCCTGAATCGCAACCACTTCAATGGAAACTACCTGTTGTGGCTAAGGTGATGAAGTCTCACCCTACTTTGTTGAATGAACAGATCAGCAAGCCAATGAACTTGTGGAAATCGAAAGAGTTGGATTTCCCCGTCCCTGGACAAGCATGGAGAGGAAAGAATTTTTTGGAGGAGGACGAAGAACTCATGCCTGATGTTATATCATTTAAATTCAGTGGCGATTCTTGCGAGGAAAATGGTTCTACTTCCTTTCATGGGGTGAGTCATCCCCCAGAACCGGTTGACACAGACTCAATGAGTCCGGTTTATGTACCAATCACTGAGAACAATGGGGACCGGAACTGTCTTGTTAAAAGCCTTCCTATGAGGGGACCTTTTCTTGAAGATCTATCTATACAAGTACGAAGTATCAAACCGCACCCATCATTACCTTCGCCCTCTGAGAGCCTGGGCGAAGAGCCTAATAATTTAGCTGCTGTTTCATCACCATTCTCGATTCCTCGCCCATCGCAAAACACTGAAGCAAGTCCTCTCCATGATTCCGAGGAAAAAGAATGTATATGGGATGCTTCATTGCCTCCAAGTGGCAATGTTAGTCCACTTAGTAGCATTGATAGTGTTGGTGTTGCTAGGACTATGAGTGTTGTTAATAGCTGTGCTAGCACCTATCGAAGTGATGGAATGATTAGTGATGGAATGTTTAGTGTGGACAGAAACTATGCGAGCACGAAAGGAAGTATTCGTGGGGATTCTCTTGAGAGTACTAAAACTAGCCTTAGCCGAGCTAGCGAGAGCAGCGGCCTCAGCGATGACAGTAACTGGAGCAACATTACAGGAAGTGCGAATAAGCCTCATAAAGGCAATGACCCTAGATGGAAGGCTATACTTGCTATACGAGCACGTGATGGTATTTTAGGCATGAACCATTTCAAGTTACTAAAAAGACTCGGTTGTGGGGATATTGGAAGTGTGTATCTTTCTGAGCTTAGCTCGACGCACTGCTTCTTTGCCATGAAGGTGATGGATAAGGCGTCACTTGCCAGTCGGAAGAAACTTACTCGGGCGCAAACTGAAAGAGAGATCTTGCAGCTTCTGGATCATCCTTTCTTGCCTACACTTTACACACATTTTGAGACAGACAGGTTTTCCTGTTTGGTCATGGAATATTGCCCTGGTGGAGACTTGCACACACTGAGGCAGCGACAACCTGGAAAACATTTTTCCGAATATGCAACAAGGTATACTCTATTTTCCAATATTATATATATTCCTTTTTCCGCTGTAGAAATACCATGGATCGTCTGATCATGCAATCGATATTATTGCTTTTATTACCTTTTCATGTGCTACATTAGTTTGTATTTTGAGTTAAACGTGGGTTCAAGAAAAGCTAAATTGGTTTTGATCTCCTGAATTTCTAGCCAGATTTATTAGAGCATGAGATGTATAATGTTATTATGCGAATCAGCCCTTGTTTATGATCTTGATGCTCATAATTTATGACATTTTACTGATCCATGGATCATTGTTGATGTCTAATAAGCATTTTTTTCAAAAACTTCACGATTAAATCATTCATCGGATGCAGGTTTTATGCAGCAGAAGTTCTTTTGGCGCTCGAGTATCTTCACATGCTTGGAGTCGTATATAGAGACTTGAAACCAGAAAATGTTCTTGTTCGCGATGATGGTCACATCATGCTTTCAGATTTCGACCTTTCCCTGCAGTGTGCGGTTTCACCAACGCTCATAAGAACTTCCGGATTCGATTCTGACCCTTTGAAAAGAGGAGGTTCATTCTGTGTGCAGCCATCTTGCATCGAGCCCGCATCAGTCTGCATCCAACCGGCATGTTTTCTTCCCCGGATATTCCCCCAAAAGATCAAAAGAAAGCCTGGGAAAACCCGAGCAGAGCTTGGATTTCCGTCTGGTACTCTACCTGAGTTAGTTGCAGAACCTACATCAGCTAGGTCCATGTCATTCGTCGGTACCCACGAATACCTAGCCCCAGAAATCATCAAAGGTGAAGGCCATGGCAGTGCAGTGGATTGGTGGACGTTTGGTATATTTTTACACGAATTGCTCTATGGTAAAACTCCTTTCAAGGGGTCTGGCAACCGTGCCACGCTTTTCAATGTAGTCGGGCAGCAGCTCAAGTTTCCTGATACGCCAGCGACTAGTTATGCAAGTCGGGATCTCATCCGTGGACTGCTTGTCAAAGAGCCACAAAACCGACTTGGGGTGAAAAGAGGAGCCACTGAGATCAAGCAGCACGCGTTTTTCGAAGGCGTGAACTGGGCTCTGATAAGATGCAGCACTCCACCAGAGGTGCCAAGACCGGCTGAGGCTGAGCTGCCCGTGAAATTCGGGCAAGTAGCTCATGTTGAGCCGGTCGGGATCGGAGGTGGGGGTAAAAGTGCAATGGGAACAGACGTGAAATCTGGGGGTAAATATCTGGATTTTGAGTTCTTTTAGTAGTTAGGAAGGAGGGGTATGTTGCAACTTTTTCTTTCAGCTTGTGATGCCCTTTAACATAGACTTCCCAGATTTAAGACCAATTTATATTATTTGTCCCAATATTTTTGAGCTCCATTCATTGGGGTTTACTTTGCAATACCATAAAAACAAAACATATTAAGCGAACCATGAATGTGACAGCAAAACATCTGCGTAATACAATATTTTAAGAAATATTTAGTTCCAACACAAAATCAAGGTGATACTTTTATTAGTATTAGACAAATGCACGTGTGTTGCACGTGTGTAAGTATAATGATCCGGAATTTGTGGTTTTAATAATAATAATAATAATAATAATAATAATAATAATAAAATTGTCGTAATAATTTTTGTAATTGCAATAATAGCAATAGTAATAATGTTTAATAGACAAGTAACTAATTATTTGGTTTTAAATTAATAGAACACATTTTCTCTTCTTTTATTTTAAGAAGAGCTCCAGAGATGCTTTTGTATTTTGGATTTTGGATTTTTTTAGCTCTTTTGTTAAAAACAGCAATTGTTTCTTCATCTTTGATCTCTATTTCATTTCTGTCATCATGGATAATCTTGTTTTACTTGACGTTCGATTGAAGTGCTTTTTCTTTCTTTTGTGCATTAGCTTTTTGTATAGATTGCTTGAGAATCTTTTGATTTCTCATTTTCTTGATATTAACGTTTGCAGTTGTTTAATCTTCAGACATATCAACAGCTTCTGCCACAATATTTAATGCACCCTCCCGTTTTTCCACCAAGTTATCCAACTTGAACAAGAATGTGTGGAGCTTAGAGCTTTGTTTATTTAACAACTCTTTATATCTGTTGTTTGGTAAATTCTGCATTGAAAATTTTAATATTAGTTGCTATATTACGATATTTTATTTAGTAAGTTGGAAAAACTCTTGTTTATTTTGTTTTATTTATAACTTGTCTTCAAGTCCAATGAAATCTTCAACAGAGCATCCTACAAAAGTTGCTGCAACTTTCCCAAATAATGTTATTTTTGTTGTCTCGTTCTCGTCTTCAATGATGATTGTTATTCTGTACCTATAAGACAAGAAGTAAAGTTGACAATTCTAGTTTGATTTAAAATTTGACATGACCATGGTTTTTTTTTCCCCATATACCTTGGTACGATCGTATTTGGGTATTTGATGCAATATGGGCAATTTGCGTTGTTATCTTTCTTTTTAGTTACTTGGAGGCAATAGTCACATGCTTCGTACCATGGACTATCTTTGTTCTCAATCTCTTTGATTTTGCTTTGTATCAAGTAATAGTTGTTTTAAACAAGAATAATTTATCATGGTCGTTTAGTCTCAGCTTTGCTGGTAGGTAAAATATAAATATATGCATTGGAGAACTAATTTTGTAGTTTTTTCTGTATCATTTATTTTAGTAACCAATACTATTGATATTAAGAAATAGTAAATGAAATACCTCTGTCAATGTAGCTCGTTTGTTTGCCACATCATCTAGTATCACTTGTTTTGATTTTTTTATTGTCTTTATAATCCAAAGCTGATTCAACTTTTCTTGTTTTTGATCTGCATCCAACCTATAAATTTTTTTGAATAATATTTCTGAAGCAGTTATTTATTTGAATAAATTAAATGATTTGTTTTGGTTTTTGACATTTTTGATATGAAATAAAAGAACGGTTGCATGATTGCAATTTATTTCTAAAGAAATTAATAATTTCTTAGTATTGTTATATTCTAAAATAAAGTTCTCTCATAGAAGGTATATATAAAGAAAAGATATAAACTATGTACCATGTTTGTATTCCATTAGTTGTATCGCATAGTGGGTTAAGAAATATTGCAGTTGTCGGTTTTGTCTGTAACTGTGGTGTATCAGATTCATTGTTCAAACCAATTCCAAACATAAGTAATTTTGGTTAAATAATATTGATGAAAGAAGAAAAGAAGATTTTGTATTCCAACATACTCATGGAAGTTTGGATGTTTAGATTGCAAAATGCCACAATTGGATGTTTTGATTCAAGACGCTATATCAATTGTCCTTTGTGTATTACCAAGTCATCCCACATAGTGATAGAAATATTTTTCATTCTAAACAAAAGTATTTATCTGTTAGATGTTTATAAAAAAATTCTATATGATATTTTATAGTTTAATTTTACATACCTTGTGTTGAGAAGCATAACCTGTCTCTTTTGACCTTTTGGTTTATCCGGTCTGTTGAAATTGCTCAATGGCATGACTTTGTTTAAAACACCGATGACATCTAAACACATTTCGTTGTTTTGTTGCAGTTAATATACATATTACAACTATTTTTAAATGGAAAAAAAATGATTTATGTGTGGTGAGATAACTTATACGCAGATCTTTTTTACCATTTAGAAGATTGGCTGTGATCGCATCAAATTTATTGAATTCAAATGTTAGCTGTGACAACTTTAGAAATTGAGGTAGTTCTGTAACTGTGGTACTCTTTTGCAAATACAACTTGTACTTGAGGTTGACATTTGCATATTTTGGGTTCTATGAATTTGATGACAGTGTTGTATATTATTAAGTATTGTTGGTTTTCAATAAATTGTGAAAATTTTCATTTACATTTTCGAAAATCAATACGTAAATCATTGTACCCTGTTTTTTTCCAAATGAAAAGTGAGAAAGATTAGTTTAATTTTGAACATATCGATGAAAACTCAAAATGAAATAAGATAAAGTAGAAGAAAGATAAATGAGTAAGCTAGCCTTAAATTTCAAATTTAAAAACAATAAATAGAACGTAAATTCAATATGTATATTTGAATAATAATAATAATAATAATTATTATTATTATTTAAAGAAACCAAAAATAAAACCCAAAAGACAGTAACAATATATAAATAAATAATAATATTTATCACGTTGAAAACTTTTTAATCTGTAAAATATAGAATTCAATCTATTAAAATAAATCCTGTAAATTTTTTAAATTAAAAGGTGGATTTTTTGTAATTAATAATCATACATAATAAATCTAATAAATAATTAAAATAAAATAAAATATAAATATAACTGGTTAATCAATAATACGTTAATTTATTTATTTTTTTTTCTATTTCAATGTAGTAAAATAATACATTCAAATTCAAATAAATAAAAAAGATAACATTAATTTAAAATATTAATCACCAATATTTTGATTGGAAAAGATACTAACAGAGATTATGATTGATAATTAATTTTTGTCCATTTATTGTGTTGAATATGAGCTAGTTAATCAAAAGTGTTACATGTTTTCTGTATAATTGTGAAGAAAATTTTAAAAATTAATATATGATTACACAAGAAATAAAAACGACAACGATATCAATAATTTTTCTCAATTTAAATTACAATGATAAATTACGAAAAATAAAGGGGATGTTGTCGTAGTATAACGGCTACGTACATGCTCGTTGATGAAAATAAGCTTTCTTATTGTCTTGTTTGTCGTCTTAGTCGGTGCCTCTTCTCCCTGTCAAAGAACGAATCTTTTGACGGCGAGGCGACGCCTCTTTTTTGTTCGTGCAGATCTCCAATTGAAGTGATTTCCATTTTCCAACACTTAAGTTAATAATTTTAATTACGAATGCGAAGAATGTGGTGAATGGAATATGACGTTTGATGCAATATTTATAGAAGTTGATGATGTCGATTTTTTATCTCGGGTTCGATCTGGTAGAATGGATCCTCCAACTCCTTTATAAAGCAGGTCGGATCAGGTACCAATGAACTCTACACAAGCAATAGCTAGGTCAGGGGGGCGATGAAGGTGTTTTCGGCGTGACCCCTCCGATGCCTAATTCAGTGTCTTGAAGACAGAGAGTATGATGAAAAGTAAGAACAAGAGAATATGTGTGCATGAATGTGTGAACAAGAAGTGACTAGAAGGGATGAATGAATAAACCATGAACCATACCTGTATTTATAGGGGCTTGGAGGTGTAGATTACCTTGTCAAGGTAGAACATGTGTTAGAGTAGGACTCTAATTGATGAGTCTGAAATCATATCAAATCTTGGATTCCTAAGATATTGTCCTTATCTGTTGCAGATCTTCATGTGTTCGAGAGTACTGGAAGGTTCTAGATATTGGGCTCTTCCTGGGCTCGGGTCGGATTAGACTCGTATATTTTTTAGGTGCATCAATAGTACCTCCCCCTACTGGTCTAAAATAAGTATGAAGTTTAGACCATGTGGTCTAGTCGGATCCCGAGCCCATGTAAGAACTCTTGTATAAACCAAGTACAAGTAATATTTCCCAACCGGATGGGCTTTTGATGGAGGCCACGAGTGGCGTGGTAGGTGCCGAGCTGGTTGGGCTTTGAATTTGACCACGAAGTGCGTGTTAGGTGTCGAGCTTGGTCGAGATTTTGAGATAACCACAGTGGCGTGGGTTTACATATTGCCGAGCTAGTCGGGCTTTTGAGATAACCACGAGTGGCATGAGTTTACATATTGTCGAGCTGGTCGGTCTTTTGAGATAACCACGAGTGGCGTGGGTTTACATATTGCCGAGCTGGTCGGGCTTTTGAGATAACCACGAGTGTCTTGGGTTTACATATTGCCGAGCTGGTCGGTCTTTTGAGATAACCACGAGTGGCGTGGGTTTACATATTGCCGAGCTGGTCGGGCTTTTGAGATAACCACGACTGGTATGGGTGTACATATTGCCGAGCTGGTCAGGCTTTTGAGATAACCACGAGTGGCGTGGGTTTACATATTGCCGAGTTGGTCGGGCTTTTGAGATAACCACGAGTGGCGTGGGTTTACATATTGCCAAGCTGGTCGGGCTTTTGAGATAACCACGAGTGGCGTGGGTTTACATATTGCCGAGCTGGTCGGGCTTTTGAGATAACCACGAGTGGCGTGGGTTTACATATTGCCAAGCTGGTCGGGCTTTAATTTTGACCACGTGTGGCGTGGTGAGTGCCGAACTGATCGGGCTTTGATTTTGACCATGTATGGCGTGGTGAGTGCCGAACTGATCGGACTTTTGTAGTTTGCCAAGTTGTGTTGGGCTTATAAACTGTCAAGTCGTAGATTAGGACTTAGTGCTAGATTGCATGCCCGATGTGATATAATTGGGCCTTACTGCAAGATTGCATGCTCGATGTGATATAATTGGGCCTTACTGCAAGATTGCATGTCCAATGACGTAAAATAACCCAAACAAAAATACATGGGAAGAGAAGTCCAACAAATTTGATCACAAGAAAACAAACATGTAATTTTGATAGTAGAAGATGCCTCAGAATATTATTAATAATGATAATAAATAATAATTTAATTCAAACATAAAGATGATTGAAATACTTATCTCGTTCATGCGTTGTCGATGTCATGACTTTGGATGTATAGCAAGATAACATCTTCTATTCTTTGATCAAAGAACCAACTTGATGTAAGGATCAAAAATTGATCTCCACCGTCCAGAATGTGTGTCAAGATGTTTTGAACTCATGATAAAAATTTCAAATAATTTCAACGGTTAGATTTTTTAGAATGATTTTTTCAAGAACACTGCTCAGAAACTATGCAAGCAGATTGTGTTGCAATTTGGCGGTCTGAGCCACCTTTCCACAAGTCCCAAAATCCCGATCATGATCTCACCGTCCACATACTGGATAACATAATTATAAATATTCATACCAAATTTGAACTCGATCCGACAGTTCAATTAATTCCAATGATTTTCGCAAGGTTTTAATGCGCAAGCCATGCGAAAATATACAGAAACTGTGCGAGTGAGCAGCTGCTGTTCGGATGTCAAAATCCCATTGTACAAGACTCCATTCACGATCTCCACTGTTCAGATCATAGAAAACATATTAATAAATATGTCTGCAAAATTTTAACCCGATCCGACGGTTCAATTAATTTAAATGATTTTTCCAAGGTTCTGATGCGCAAGCCATGCGAAAATATACAGAAATTATGCGAGTGAGCAGCTGCTGTTCGGCGGTTCAGATATAATTATACAAGAAACCAATCACAATCTCCACCGTTCAGATCCTAGAAAAAATATTAATGAATATACATACAAAATTTATACCCGATCCGACGGTTCAATTAATTTCAATGATTTTCTCAAGTTTCTGATGTGCAAGCCATGCGAAAATCCGAAATTTGTTTCTTCTCTTGTACTCACCATCTTAACCCTTTGTTTTCAAATTTCCACAGACGGCGCCAATTGATGATATCGATTTTTTACCTCGGGTTCGGTCTGATAGAATGGATCCTCCAACTCCTTTATAAAGCAGGTCGGGTTAGGTACCAATGAACTTGTAACACCCGGTATTTTTAATTACATAAATCCGCCTGCATAATTAGGATAATTTATTATTTAAATTTATGATTTATGGGTTAAATAATTATGTGAATTATTTATGCATGATTTAATTTATTTTTAAGCATTTAACCCATAATTAGTGATTTTTATGATTTTTAGTATTTTTATTATTTAATCGCGTAGACGGGACCGTGGACGGACGAGATGACAACTTTCCACCCAAATTATTTTATGAGCCTTTTTAGAGCCTTAAAATATTATTTTGAGTTTTATTATCTCAAAATTTTTAGTATTTAATTTTATATAATTTTAGGAGTCCGTTTTTATTCAAATTAAGCCAAAATATTGACTTTTTATTATCTTTAAAATTCCCTAAAATTATTATTTCGAGATTTTTTTAATATTTATGTTAGTTATTATTATTTTTAAAGTTGGGATTTATCTTATTTATGTTATTATCTTCCTATTTCTATTATTAAGCCATTATCTACTTAAAATAATCCCCAAACCCTACGCCCTTCTCCATCCATCAGCCGCCTCCCCTCCATTCTCAATCTTCATCATCAGATAATAATCTCCAAGAAGACTCCATAGCCGATTCTCTTCAAAGTTTTAAGGTTTCTCGTCGCCCGTCGTCCCGGAAACGTCCTACGTGCGTGCTAAATCGATTTCTACGGTGAAAGGCATGATTTCTTCTCCATTTTTCGTTCCCTATCAGTGATAAATAGTGTGCGTGTGTATGCATCAAATTTATTCAAGGAATTTTCAGAAAAACGTTTACTATTGGATGGTTGCACCTTGTTCATGTGATATTTGCATCATATTCACGTTTTGTTCCTCTCCATGCTTGGTTCGGCTGATGGCTAGTGTTCCAGGGGTGTGTGTACGTGGTCTGGGCTCGGGTGGCTCGAGTGGTTCGAGCCAAACGAGCCCAGGTTGTCACCATGTTCAGTCGGGTGCCATGGCCGAAGCGGTTTAGGGTTTCGGGATTGGAGGCTTCGGGTTCGACGTGCGGTGTGCATGGGGCTCGAACCAAGGTAGGGTTCGAACCGGCAGGACCCTGGGAAGGTCCTGCCGGCGGCGCTCCGGCCGGTCGTGGCCGGAGCAGGGCGGCAGCAGGCGATGAAGGCCTGCTGCCCTAGCATGCGGCGGCCGAGAGGGGAAGGTAAGGGGGGGGGGGGGTTTCGGGTTAGGGCTCCAGGTGGTTTCCGGGTCGGGTCTTGGGTCCTGGTCGGGTCAGTATGTTAGTGGGTCGGGTTAAGTGAGTCCGGGTCCGGGTTTGGTGGGCCGGGCTCGAGTCTTTTTATTTTTAAAATATTTTATGAAATAATGGGTTTTTGAGTCAATTTAATTGAAATAAAATTATTTGGACTCCCAAATAATTTTATTTGGACTTTTAAAATTTTAATTAAGTTAGTCCATTAATTTTATGGGCTTTTGGGCCCATAAAAGTTAATGGGCCAGTCTTTGGGTTTTTTTGGGCCCAATGGGCCAGTTTAAGTGTTATTGAGCTTAGTGTAATTTTAATGGGCTTAATTAATGTAATTGGGCTTAGATTAATTAATTGGGCTTAAAGTTAAGATATTGGGCTTAAGTATGTTAATGGGCCAGATTTAAGTTAATGGGCTTGAGTGTAAGGCCAGCAGTCCAGAACCATCCATGAGAAAATTGCATGTGTCCTGATTATATATTTAATTATTTTTATGCATTTAAGTTATTTTAATATTTATATGTTAGTAAGAAAATTAAATTAAATATATATGAAGGACACACAATTTATTTAAGTACATGCATTCACGAAATCAATTTTTATGCTATGATTTAATTTCTATGGTTGAGCAAATAAAATATTTTAGGTGGAAATTGAAGTAGTGTGGCCATTTATGGGCAGTTTTCTGCCATTTATGTATGGGCAGTTTCTGCCATTTATGTATGGGTGGTTCGCCACCAGCCTCGTACGATGGTTTCTTAGACTGATCAGTCGCACTATAAGTATGGGTCACACTTACGGATAGGACCATTCGATGTTAAGAAAATAAGTGCTCAACAACTCAAGTATGTATGTTATGTATTATGTATTTATGTTTATTTAAGTAAGTTATGTTATGTAATTTTTTAAGCATGCTCATTCATGTATATGTATGTATTAGTATTAAATTGTTTTAAATTAATTTGAACCCTTGTTAGTATGCATGTTGGGCCTCTAGGCTCACTACACTGATATGGTGCAGGTGAGTACGTAGAGGAGCAGGTTACTCCTACCGGTGGTGAGGACGTATGAGCAGCGCTGCAGTAGCCCCGTGACCGTGACAGCTTCTGAGTCACCGTGCATGATGTCATGTGAAACATTTTATTATATTTTTAGTGGTTGAGTTTTATGGGAATATTTTATTAAATGTTTTAGTGCATGCACATATTTTAATTATTTTATTTATGCAGTATATTTTTAATTCTAGGGTTGACTCAGATGTTTATTTATTTTAAAGAATGCATTTTTCTTAAGTATTTAATTGTTTATTTATTTAGTCATGTATTTATTTTAAATATTTTATCTTGTGCATATATGTATGGGCATATATGTACATATTTTATTTAGTCGTAAAAAAAAAAAAAAAAAAAAAATTTCCGCATATTTATTTATTATGGAGTTAGGGTCGTTTCAGTTGGTATCAGAGCACGGTCCTTGGAGGGGTCACTACTGCTATGCTAGCTCAGAAATCCACGCTACCGGTCTGTAAGTTTTAATGTTTATAGTATGATTTAATTTCTATAATTTAAGTTAGCCTTAAATTTTAAACACTTAGTTATGCAAGGCGATTTACGTAAATAAATATGTGGTGGTGCAGAATGCCTCCCAGACCAGTGAACCGACGTGGGGGACCTCCACCTCCACCTCCACCGCCACCTCAGCAGCACCCCATGACAGCACTGGAGCAGGCCAGTGCCACGATGATGGCGGGTATCACTGCCTTGCTGGAGCAGCAGGCTGCCCGTCCCAGACTGTCCCACGAGGAGGACGTCGCAGAAAGGTTCCAGAAGAAGGGGCCTAAGGAGTTTGTGGGGACCACCGATCCGTTGGTGGCTGAGGGATGGATTCGCTCTCTTGAGTCCATCTTCGATTATATGGGGATCACAGACACCGACAGGGTGAGCTGTGCGACGTACATGATGCGAGGCGATGCAGCCCTTTGGTGGGAGGGTGCAGTTAGAGGGGTCCATCTACCTACACTGACGTGGGCCGAGTTCAGGCGTATCTTCTACGCCAAGTACTTCACTGAGGATGTGCGCAGTCGCATGATCCGTGAGTTCATGAGTCTCCGTCAGGGGGACAGGTCGGTTGTGGAGTATGTGAGCCAGTTTGAGAGGGGCTGTCACTTTGTGCCCATGATTGCTGATAGTCCGCAGGAGAAGCTGCGGCAGTTTGTGGAGGGCCTGAAGGCTGAGATCAGGCATGACGTACGTATTGCAGACGTCTTTACATATGAGTCTGCAGTCAGCAGGGCCTTGCGTTCCGAGGAGGGACGGAGGGAGATACAGAGAGAGCAGCAGGGTAAGAGGCAGTTTGTGCAGACAGGGTATCAGCGACCATCTTCGCAGCCACCTGCGAAGAAACAGTCTACAGGGCCATCTAAGGGCCCGAATCAGCAGAGGCCTCAGGGGAAGCCACAGCAGCAGACTAGGGGCGGGGCCCCTACTCCAGGGAGATATCCAGTGTGTCCGAAGTGCCAGAAGATGCATTCCGGGCAGTGTCTATTGGGAGCAGGAGTCTGCTATCGTTGCAAGGAGCCAGGGCATCAGATTGCCAACTGCCCGAAGAGGCAGAATGTCAGTGGGCGAGTTTATGTGATGCAGGCTGAGGAGGCAGACCCAGATACCTCCTTGATCACCGGTATACCTAACCCCTAGAACTTTTTCAATTCTTTGCTTTTGTTTAATTGCGATTATAACTGAATGCCTGTTACATGAGTTTAATTATCAGCATGCTAGAATAAGAATTTTGTTTCTTTGTGATTAGAATTAAGGATTTTAGTGTTTTAACCTTGGGAGCATAGTGGTATGAATTGTTGGGAATCTTCTTCTGCGTGCAGGGAGAATTCTAGTTGGAGGCAACTCCACGTTTGCGTTGCTAGATTCAGGAGCCACGCATTTGTTTATCTCCCGAGATTTTATCAGACGGATAGGCATTTCACCGGAGGTTGTAGACAGTGGTTACGATGTTACCATGCCATCCGGACAGATTATCACTACCACTAGTGTCATCAGGGATCTGGCATTGGAGTTGCAGGGACACTCCATTCGAGCAGATCTAGTGGTTCTTCCATTGACTGGGTTTGACTTGATTTTGGGTATGGACTGGCTATCAGTTAATGGAGCTTCGATTGATTTCCGACGTAGGACAGTGTCAGTGAAGCCAGCAGGAGGTGAGATGTTTACTTTCTTTGCATCTCAGTCTAGCAGTATTCCTCAGATGATATCACTTGTTCGTGCGAGGAAACTGTTGCGCAATGGATGTCAGGGTTTTCTTGCTAGTGTGGTCACTACCACAGACGTTTCTAGCAGATCTTTATCAGATATAGAGGTGGTACGTGACTATCCAGATGTTTTTCCTGACGATGTTGCAGGAGTTCCACCAGTGAGGGAGGTGGAGTTCAGTATTGAGTTGTTGCCGGATACTGTGCCTATCTCTAAGGCACCGTATCGACTTGCTCCTACAGAGATGAGAGAGTTGAAGGAGCAGATTCAGGAGCTGTTGGAGAAGGGCTTTGTTCGTCCTAGCTTTTCTCCATGGGGAGCTCCAGTGTTGTTTGTGAAGAAGAAGGACGGCAGCATGAGATTGTGCATTGACTACCGAGAGCTCAACAGAGTCACAGTGAAGAATAAGTATCCGCTACCGAGGATAGAGGATTTATTCGATCAGTTGCAGGGAGCTTCGGTATTCTCCAAGATCGATCTGCGATCTGGTTACCATCAGTTGAGAGTCAGAGATTCAGACGTGTCTAAGACTGCCTTTAGGACACGATATGGGCACTATGAGTTCTTGGTGATGCCCTTTGGGTTGACCAATGCTCCAGCAGTTTTTATGGATCTCATGCATCGTGTCTTCCAGCCGTATCTAGATCAGTTTGTCATTGTATTCATTGATGACATATTGATCTACTCGAGGAGCATTGAGGAGCATACACAGCATTTGCATACAGCCTTACAGACTTTGAGAGAGCATCGACTGTTTGCAAAGTTCAGTAAGTGTGAGTTTTGGTTGGAGCAGGTGGCGTTTCTAGGCCACATTATTTCTAGGGATGGGATTGCAGTGGATCAGTCCAAGGTGCAGGCAGTGAGGGATTGGGGGATTCCAAAGAATGCTTCGGAGATTCGTAGCTTCTTGGGTTTAGCAGGATACTATAGGAAGTTCATCAAGGGTTTTTCCTCTATTGCAGTACCCTTGACTTCCTTGACCAAGAAGAACGCGAAGTATAGTTGGAGTCCAGATTGTCAGAGGAGCTTTGATCAGCTGAAGGATGCACTTACTTCAGCACCGGTGTTAGCTATGACAGTGCCACATGAGGAGTTAGTGGTGTACACCGCGTCCAAGCTTGGTTTGGGCGCAGTACTTATGCAGAGTGGCAGAGTTATCGCATATGCGTCGCGACAGTTGAAGATTCATGAGCAGAACTATCCGACGCATGATTTGGAGCTTGCAGCAGTGGTATTTGCGTTGAAAATCTGGAGGCACTATCTTTACGGCGAGAAGTGCAAGATTTTCACCGACCACAAGAGCCTCAAGTACTTCTTCACCCAGAAGGAGTTGAACATGAGGCAGCGCAGATGGCTTGAGCTTGTTAAGGACTATGACTGTGACATTAGCTACCATCCGGGTAAGGCTAATGTAGTGGCAGATGCTTTGAGTCGGAAGTCGTCAGTGATATCATGTTTGACTGTACAGCTACCACTACAGACCGAGATTCAGAGATTTGGTTTGGAGTGCTATCCGAGTGGCCATGCACCGAGCTTGTCAGTGTTGACAGTGCAGCCAGTTCTGCGAGATCGGATTAGAGAGGGACAGTCTACTGATGAGGAGCTACAGCGATGGAGACAGAGAGATGAGGCCAGAGGTAATCTCTTGTATACAGTGGAGGATGGCATCGTTCAGTACCGTGGGAGGATGTGGGTACCGAACGTTGATCAGTTGAGAGCCGAGATTCTAGCAGAGGCTCATGCATCTCCGTACTCCATTCACCCCGGAAGTACGAAGATGTACCGAGATTTGCAGTTATTGTATTGGTGGCCTGGGATGAAGAGTGACATCGGGAGAGTGGTGTCAGAGTGCTTGACTTGTCAGCAAGTCAAAGCAGAGCATCAGCGTCCAGCAGGACTTCTTAGACCTCTCCCTATTCCGGAATGGAAGTGGGAGAATATTACGATGGACTTTGTGGTTGGCTTGCCGAGGAGTGCCAGAGGTTGCACAACGATTTGGGTGATTGTGGATAGACTCACCAAGTCAGCTCATTTCTTGCCGGTGAGGACTAACTATACTTTGACACAGTATGCAGAGCTTTACATTAGAGAGATTGTTAGACTGCATGGCATACCAGTGTCTATTGTGTCAGACAGAGATCCGAGATTCACATCTGCATTTTGGAAGAGTCTGCACACGGCTATGGGGACTAGGCTTCTGTTCAGTACAGCATTTCATCCTCAGACAGATGGTCAGTCTGAGAGAGTGATCCAGGTTCTCGAGGATCTTCTGAGAGCTTGTGTCATTGATTTTCTGGGCTCTTGGGAGACTAGACTGCCATTGGTGGAGTTTACCTATAACAACAGCTTTCAGTCGTCTATAGGTATGGCTCCATATGCAGCACTTTATGGGAGGAGATGCAGATCTCCGGTGCATTGGGATGAGGTTGGTGAGCGGATTTTGTTGGGTCCGGAGATTGTGCAGCAGACAGCTGACATCGTGACGCAGATTCGAGAGAGGATGAGGACTGCGCAGAGTCGGCAGAAGAGTTATGCAGATGCCAGACGACGCGATTTGGAGTTCGCAGTAGGTGATCACGTATTCTTGAAGGTGTCACCTATGAAGGGAGTAGCGCGTTTTGGACGGAGAGGCAAGCTTAATCCGAGATATAGGGCCATTCGAGATCTTGGAGCGAGTTGGCACGTTGGCCTATCGTTTAGCTCTACCTCCAGGGCTAGCGGCAGTGCACAATGTTTTCCATGTATCCATGCTTCGGAGATATGTCTCCAACCCGTCGCATGTGTTGGATTTCGAGCCCTTACAGTTGCCACCAGATCTTGTGTACGAGGAGAGACCAGTGCGGATCTTGGCTAGGGAGGAGCGGAGGCTTAGGACGCGGGTCATACCGATGGTCAGAGTCCAGTGGCTGAATCACTCGGAGGAGGAAGCTACTTGGGAGACCGAGGAGGATATGAGGACTCGCTACCCGGAGTTGTTCGGGTAAGTACTTTAATTTCGAGGACGAAATTCAATTTAAGGGGGGGAGAATTGTAACACCCGGTATTTTTAATTACATAAATCCGCCTGCATAATTAGGATAATTTATTATTTAAATTTATGATTTATGGGTTAAATAATTATGTGAATTATTTATGCATGATTTAATTTATTTTTAAGCATTTAACCCATAATTAGTGATTTTTATGATTTTTAGTATTTTTATTATTTAATCGCGTAGACGGGACCGTGGACGGACGAGATGACAACTTTCCACCCAAATTATTTTATGAGCCTTTTTAGAGCCTTAAAATATTATTTTGAGTTTTATTATCTCAAAATTTTTAGTATTTAATTTTATATAATTTTAGGAGTCCGTTTTTATTCAAATTAAGCCAAAATATTGACTTTTTATTATCTTTAAAATTCCCTAAAATTATTATTTCGAGATTTTTTTAATATTTATGTTAGTTATTATTATTTTTAAAGTTGGGATTTATCTTATTTATGTTATTATCTTCCTATTTCTATTATTAAGCCATTATCTACTTAAAATAATCCCCAAACCCTACGCCCTTCTCCATCCATCAGCCGCCTCCCCTCCATTCTCAATCTTCATCATCAGATAATAATCTCCAAGAAGACTCCATAGCCGATTCTCTTCAAAGTTTTAAGGTTTCTCGTCGCCCGTCGTCCCGGAAACGTCCTACGTGCGTGCTAAATCGATTTCTACGGTGAAAGGCATGATTTCTTCTCCATTTTTCGTTCCCTATCAGTGATAAATAGTGTGCGTGTGTATGCATCAAATTTATTCAAGGAATTTTCAGAAAAACGTTTACTATTGGATGGTTGCACCTTGTTCATGTGATATTTGCATCATATTCACGTTTTGTTCCTCTCCATGCTTGGTTCGGCTGATGGCTAGTGTTCCAGGGGTGTGTGTACGTGGTCTGGGCTCGGGTGGCTCGAGTGGTTCGAGCCAAACGAGCCCAGGTTGTCACCATGTTCAGTCGGGTGCCATGGCCGAAGCGGTTTAGGGTTTCGGGATTGGAGGCTTCGGGTTCGACGTGCGGTGTGCATGGGGCTCGAACCAAGGTAGGGTTCGAACCGGCAGGACCCTGGGAAGGTCCTGCCGGCGGCGCTCCGGCCGGTCGTGGCCGGAGCAGGGCGGCAGCAGGCGATGAAGGCCTGCTGCCCTAGCATGCGGCGGCCGAGAGGGGAAGGTAAGGGGGGGGGGGGTTTCGGGTTAGGGCTCCAGGTGGTTTCCGGGTCGGGTCTTGGGTCCGGGTCGGGTCAGTATGTTAGTGGGTCGGGTTAAGTGAGTCCGGGTCCGGGTTTGGTGGGCCGGGCTCGAGTCTTTTTATTTTTAAAATATTTTATGAAATAATGGGTTTTTGAGTCAATTTAATTGAAATAAAATTATTTGGACTCCCAAATAATTTTATTTGGACTTTTAAAATTTTAATTAAGTTAGTCCATTAATTTTATGGGCTTTTGGGCCCATAAAAGTTAATGGGCCAGTCTTTGGGTTTTTTTGGGCCCAATGGGCCAGTTTAAGTGTTATTGGGCTTAGTGTAATTTTAATGGGCTTAATTAATGTAATTGGGCTTAGATTAATTAATTGGGCTTAAAGTTAAGATATTGGGCTTAAGTATGTTAATGGGCCAGATTTAAGTTAATGGGCTTGAGTGTAAGGCCAGCAGTCCAGAACCATCCATGAGAAAATTGCATGTGTCCTGATTATATATTTAATTATTTTTATGCATTTAAGTTATTTTAATATTTATATGTTAGTAAGAAAATTAAATTAAATATATATGAAGGACACACAATTTATTTAAGTACATGCATTCACGAAATCAATTTTTATGCTATGATTTAATTTCTATGGTTGAGCAAATAAAATATTTTAGGTGGAAATTGAAGTAGTGTGGCCATTTATGGGCAGTTTTCTGCCATTTATGTATGGGCAGTTTCTGCCATTTATGTATGGGTGGTTCGCCACCAGCCTCGTACGATGGTTTCTTAGACTGATCAGTCGCACTATAAGTATGGGTCACACTTACGGATAGGACCATTCGATGTTAAGAAAATAAGTGCTCAACAACTCAAGTATGTATGTTATGTATTATGTATTTATGTTTATTTAAGTAAGTTATGTTATGTAATTTTTTAAGCATGCTCATTCATGTATATGTATGTATTAGTATTAAATTGTTTTAAATTAATTTGAACCCTTGTTAGTATGCATGTTGGGCCTCTAGGCTCACTACACTGATATGGTGCAGGTGAGTACGTAGAGGAGCAGGTTACTCCTACCGGTGGTGAGGACGTATGAGCAGCGCTGCAGTAGCCCCGTGACCGTGACAGCTTCTGAGTCACCGTGCATGATGTCATGTGAAACATTTTATTATATTTTTAGTGGTTGAGTTTTATGGGAATATTTTATTAAATGTTTTAGTGCATGCACATATTTTAATTATTTTATTTATGCAGTATATTTTTAATTCTAGGGTTGACTCAGATGTTTATTTATTTTAAAGAATGCATTTTTCTTAAGTATTTAATTGTTTATTTATTTAGTCATGTATTTATTTTAAATATTTTATCTTGTGCATATATGTATGGGCATATATGTACATATTTTATTTAGTCGTAAAAAAAAAAAAAAAAAAAAATTTCCGCATATTTATTTATTATAGAGTTAGGGTCGTTTCAGAACTCTACACAAGCAATAGCTAGGTCAGGGGGGCGCCGAAGATGTTTTCTGCGTGACTCCTCCGATGCCTAAATCGGTGTCTTGAAGGCAGAGAGTATGATGAAAAGTAAGAACAAGAGAATATGTATGCGTGAGTGTGTGAACAAGAAGTGACTAGAAGAGATGAATGAATAAACCATGAACCATACCTGTATTTATAGGGGCTTGGAGGGGTAGGTTACCTTGTCAAGGTAGAACATGTGTTAGAGTAGGACTCTAATTGATGAGTCTGAAATCATATCAAATCTTGGATTTCTAAGATATTGTCCTTATCTGTTGTAGATCTTCATGTGTCCGAGAGTATTGGAAGGTTCTAAATATTGAGCCCTTCCTGGGCTCGGGTCGGATTAGACTCATATATTTTTTAGGGGCATCAGAAGTATATTTGTATCATTATTTTTATGATTGGTAAACGAAAAGTTGGGCAGAACAGAAAATATTTGAGTCAAAAGCTTTAAAAGGGATCATTAACTAATGTTTTTAACGTGTTTAATATTTGTCAAATGACACTTAATTTACGCATTGAATCTTGTACTATATATATATATATATATATATATATATATATATAGAGTTGATTTTTTATGGTGCACAACACTATATGCCTACTTCATGTCCACCATATACAATACATGAGTTGACTGGTACAATAGATGAGTTGACTTGTACATGGTGGGCATGAAGTGAGGATATAATGTTGGGCACCATAAAAGAACTCTATATATATATATATATATATATATATATATATATATATAATGCATGTTAATATATGCGCCGCATTTTGTATTAAAAAAACTAAAAGTTGGAGCACAATGGATAATTTTTGAATCAATATCTTTAAATGGGATCATTAACTAATGTTTATCTTGCATTTAGTATTTGCTAGAGACTATGCATTTAATTAATAATTTGTAAATTATATACTGACATAATACATATCTATATATTGACTTGTTAATTTATGGGCTTCATTTTTTATTAAAATGAATTAAATTAAATTACATTACATACTTGAAATTAGTGAATACAATATTTTGCTTATGTAATAAATAAACGTAATAATATAATTTAACTATTCGATGTTAGTTTATGCAGTACTTATTATGTGAAAATTTGAGTTATTTTTTTATCCGTTGATTGGTTGTTTTTTTTTTTTTGTCTATAACATTTAATTTATATATATTTAATTAATTTATTTTTTTAAAATATAAATACTATATAAAATTGAAATGTCTTTTAATTGAGTTGTTTTTATTATATGCAGAATTTGGATTGTATGCTTGAAAAAAGAAGAAGAAGAAGAAGTGAAGGTAGAATAGGGGCAATAGAAGAGACATTTGTGGGAGAGAATCGTAGTCAAAGAAATAGTAGTCAATAAAACATAATTAATGATGGTGACATAGTAGTGAACAAAGCATAATTAATGATGGTATGGTTTAATAATGAGTGATGGCGTGGACGATTATTGGAAAATAATTAATGAAGAAAATGAGGTTAATTAGGACAAATCACAATTCAAATCCACATATAGAATAGGGGTTATAGATATATGTGTGTGTCTATATGTATATATATTTGAAAGGAAGTAAATATAGAAGTAAATGTAATGAAGAGAATGAATGAACCCAAAATGCATGATTTTAATAAATAAAGATCATCGTATTGTTCAAGTAGCTTTATTTGGTGGATTTTTATTTCTACATCATTAATTTCATTTGTGTCCCCCCCTCCCACTTACTACGTACGTAACCCCACCTTTTAACTTTATCATATATATCTAAATTAATTTCTCATGCATGGGGATGTTTGTTACGTTGTTATCATGGATCACTTTATTTCTTTATTTTTTTGTTTTTTGTTTTTTGGGTGTGAACTTTTAATTATTACATCTCATTGAAAAGCCATCATTTTGTGATTATATGCTATATATATATATATATATATATATATATATATAGACGAATTTACTATATCGGATGTCATAAGACTCATAACGCACAATTATATATGAAATCATCTTGAATTCCACACACACGCACACACTGAAAGGCTCATTGCCATAAAATTATAATAATTCATAGCTTATATATATGTTCCACGTAGCATAAAACAATAATGTTAGTTAAAGCGATATCAGCCACTCTATCTTGTTGATTGATCCATAGCTCATGAATCAATAAAATTTAAAGTACTTGCGTTTTTTGAGGTGATAAGCCATGAAAGGTGCTCATCAAAATTTCTTTTATCTTTTGAAATATATTCAGATTTAGCATAGGATATATAAAAGTTTTTTTTTTTTTTTCAAATGAAATTAATGATCGACAACCAGGAACGATCAATTATGAGGCTCACCTACATTAAAACACGAATTATGTAGCGTATCAAAACACGTTATATCTATTATTTAATTTTCACTTTAGATATATTACTATGGGTGGTAACCCGAATCCCCGATCGACTCTAAAATATTAAAATTACAATGACATTGTCCATTATAAATAGTATCATATGGAAAAATATATATATGATTCTGTAGAGCTTTCAAATGGGGGGCATCTGGTAACACGAATAAATCCATCTCAGCACAATCAAGGTAGAATTATTTATATACGTTCAATTTTTTTTTAAAAAAGGTATATAATTATTTATTATATGCAAGAACCTTGGCATGTAGCATTTTTCGAGATCCAAGGCCAACGAAAAGTATCCATTTATTGAAGATTTATCGGCGGGTTTCATGGCATACAGCCAACATGCTGTCTGAAGAGTCCATTTCATCTGCCACTAAACTCTTCCTTCTCATCTCTTGTCTTTTATTTTGTTGGGATTCTGCAAAAGACAAACATGGGAATATTTCTTTGACTCTCTCTGTGTGTTTTCTTACTGGAATTGTTACCATGTTTAATTACCTTTTTGAAAAGGGAAAATGTTCTTTATTTTTAATGAAGTTTACTTGGAGAGAACCTCCTAGAAAATCCAATTATAATATATTCTTCTTCTATATATATGGTAAGGGTGTAATATCTGCAAAAAGGGAAATAATTTATTAATCGGCTGATTAAAAAAAAAGAACAGATATGGGAATCTCAGATATTTACATATTGTACAGAACGATATCTATCAAAAATAAGATGAGCCACCAAGGAAAAAAAATTGTCTGTCCCTTTTCTTATTTTTTCCCCCTCATTTTAAACATATCTCAAAACCCAAAAAGAAAACAGAAAATGAAAAGCAATGATGCAACAAATTTTTTGTGTGTTACAGGGGATGGGAGCTTGCTCGCGTAGATCGCTCCCTTAAACGTCGATTCTACTTGATGGAGTAAGAACGGGTGCAAACGGTCTCCAGTGATTCTGTGATCAAGGCAGAAAAACTGGTCATGGCTAGGAAAACTCCAGGCAATCCAGTTTGAATGTTGTTCAATGTCATTGCTCTTGTCACCTCCACAGCCTTAGAATGTTTAACCATCTCATCTTCGACCCGCATCTGGCAAGTTGCGAGCTCGGCTTTTTTGTCAGCCAGTGGGTCCCGGGCGTCCAAAACTTGCCCGTTTTCAGGCCCTGTATCGGGAAGTCCTATGCCAACCATAGAGTAAGAGTGGTAGTATTTCTTCTCAATGCTTCTGAGAGATGAAGCCTTTTTTTCGAGTTCCTTTGATACGGTTTCTGTACGTTTCTTGATTTTCAGCTCCTCCGTCTGCTTCAATAATATGGAATGAACGACGTTTATGAAGCTCTTGATGGCTTCGGACGCAACTGTGTCAGGTAATCGGTCCAGGGCGAGTTTCCATTCGTCGAAGAAAGCAAAAACCTCAGGAAGTTCCCGGTTGTTATTAGCTGGTTCAGTGTTAACAGGGAGGACGGTAAGTTTAAACCAGCCATGGAGAGAGCAAATAAAGTCCCGTTGGAACTTTATGAGACGACAGAAACTCGAATGCCACGCTGATACAGCCGATTCAAGATCGCGTGTCGCTTGTTTGTGCAGATCAGATGTTGCTTCAACTTTGGTCGTGCGGTTAACTAGGCCACGAACTTGCTGCACTATGTGGTTCTGAACTTCGTGATACTGATTCATTGATCTCCACATGTACATGAAGCTGCATTTAGAAAAAGGAGACGATCAGACCGCTAAACTCGATGGTCAATATTATTTCATAATATAATAATGAAAACTTATTTGGCTTCCAGAGGCTTGAGTCCTCAGTTCAAGTCACATAGATTGCATTCACAAAACAAAGAAGCTCAGGCTCAGGCTCCCGAGCTAGCCCACAAGCTAACTTTGAAGGGACAGCTTACGAGCTCATCAAACAACTAAAATTGAGCTCATGCTTGTCAAAAAGCTCGAGTTCAAAACACCTTTAGCTCGATTGAGTTACAGTTCATTCAGCTACACAGACACATCAACCAATTTGACTCACAGGGAACCACCAACCAAAATACTTGGACTTGTGTTAGGTGCACACAATCATTATTGATGTTCAAGGTCTTGACTCTTGAGCGGACATTCGATGAGGTATAGGAGCGAATGAGGTTTAGGTTCGCTCCGTGTGATTATTCACATCGAACATAATCAAAATCTTTTTTCTACAAATCAAACATATTCCTAATCTTGGCTTTCAAACTTATAGGAACAAACTTGCACTTACCCGTGACAGATTTCAACTAGCTGTGGAACAAGGTCGGTGTCTCGTAGAGTGACAATAGCAGACGAGGTAGTTGATACGGCCTGAGACGTCACGGAAATGAGAGATTGAAGCCTCTTAATTGACGCTTTTGTCTTGTCCAACTTGGCTTCCTCTTCACTCCGGTACTCCTGACTTTGGAGTGTTGACAACTTCCTCTCGTGCTCGATCTTTACTCCTTCTCTAGCCTACATTGATGATCAGGGACACGTTGACATGTATCAATAATTAAGTATGACAAATTCTTTGGTACACACTTTGACAGATTAACTAGTCCCTATTATTGTCGTATTAAATTTTACTTTGTCAAAACTATCGAAACAAAACAATGATCCTGTTCTTTAAGTGAAGGAAAGATACAGCTCCAATTCCCGTAGAACTTGCTATATGACACCTTGTTACAACAGCCGGAGCATCAATTACCATTATGTCATTTGAAACACGAACCACGTAAATTAATGATAATTAACACACCAAAGTAAATATAGATGAGTGTCTAAGATGAGGAAATGATTAGTTAAACTGTCCGAATAGTTATTTCTTAGCAAGAACTGATCGAAGTGCTAAAATATTCAACTTTTGGTCTGTGATGACAGGCACACACTAGGTTGGACTAAAGACAAAGGCTATTAGAAGACAGGACCCACCAGCATGTTCCAAGTTGACATCTTAAAATCATTCCAGGTTGTTGGCATCACACAACAGTCATTTCGGTGCAATTTGGTCACTTCCACTAAAAGGGAATCTAAAAACCATGATTACAGAAGAAATATACTACGATATGCATTTACGTTCGGGCGAACATCGAAATTCGGGTGAGGGGGTGACTCAATGAATCAAGGGGCAAGACACGAGTTTTCGAAAACATTACGGATAAAATTTCGAATTTGAAATTCTGAATAAAATTTTTAAGTCTGGACCATAGCTTCCCTTCAACTCTACTCAACATTAGTCAATAAATCTCCGGTGAAACCGTCTCACGAGCTAATTTTGTAAGACGGATTTCCAACTCAGGCCGACACATGAAAACGTATTATTTTTTATGCCAAAAGTATTAATTTTCGCTCAATATGTGGATGGACTATGGAGTCAAGCCGTCTCACGGATAAAGACCGTCTCAAAGGCCTATCCCCACCTCTACTCGATCCGCCCTTGCATTGCACTTATGGATAAGCTGAACTCCTCGAATAAATAATCACCATTATTCACCACCACCCAAGACACATGTTGCAAATCTATGTAATCTCCCCAAGCTTTTACCAGGGACAGATTGTCATTTGGTTAGCAAGATACAATGTGAAAAGGAATAACTTAATGCCATTTTCAACTATGGCATCTATGCAAGCTTTAAAGAAGAATCTAACTTAAATTGAGACAAGAAATACAAAAGTTTGAAAGATGCAAATGAACTGAAATTAGGAAATTTTGAGTTAAAATCACTACCTTCACTTCTTGATACAATTTCTTTTCCCAAGCCAAGAGCCTTTCCAGAGAGGAACAAAGGCTCTTCGGACCACCAGATTGCTCGATCGAATTGGGCTCAAATCGGTACTTAACTGCCAGAGGAGGCTTCGAAGTCCAGCTCGAGCTCAAGTTACTCAACATTCCACTAGAATGATACACTGTCTCTGTAACACCAAATCAAAATCAATTAACACCCAAGCTCCAATGCATCCCACCAACAATTCAGCAACACACACGGAAAAAAGGGCAATCATCTCTCAATCTTTGCAAGTACATTAGCTAATTTGATTCAAAGACTGGATATTTTACATCAGAGAAAAAGAAACAGAGAAACTAATCCAAATTACTAAACAAATTCACAAGAGTTTCCAAAAAAGAATTCTTGATTTGAGAATCCAAAAACAAACTTACTTCTCAATTGCTTGAAGCTCCGATCAAACTGAGCCCTCCCAATTTCGAGCATATCCGAAACTTGCTCTCCAGCAGATGCAGCCTTATCAAAATACTCCCTGATAGCCGACACGATTTCTGCTAAATCTTTGTGCCTCACCACAAGACTCCTATCAGAATTTATCCCTTCATTCCCATTTCCCCAGCTAACCGAAGATTTGCTATCATCACCAGATGAAAGCTTATCCAATTTGCTCGAGAACTTGGGCTTTAAATTCACATTGACATTTCCCATATTGTTAGTATTATTAGCAGCAGCAGACCCTTTTTTCACCGACCCCAAATTTGATCGTGTCCCGTAATCAGATCTTGATTCCGAATCCTCTGAGCTACTCGTGGTGCTATAATGATCGTGATCGTCCCATTCGCTGCATTGTACTTCTTCTCTCTCAGTCTCTTCCTCTTCTTCGTTCTCCCACTGACCTTTCTTGGAGACTGGCATGGGACCCGGACCCCGCCTCGTGGAGTTTTTCGCAGTGCTATTGGTTGAATATCGAGAGTATGATGAGTAATTTGATGCCCTGTCGTCGAATTTCTGGTTTTCATTCACGCCGAAAGGTTTCTGAAAGCGATCACTTGAAAAGCTTGAAGCTTTATCATCGTCTTCGTCGGAGGAATGGTGGTGTTCGACTTGGTTCTTCGCGTTTTGGAGATGGTGGAAGTGTTCGGAGTCCGGCGGAGAAGGGGGAGGGTAGAAATCATCCCAGTTCCATACAGACGAGGTCTGCGATGGGGTGGTTGAAAAAGTTGAATTTGCTCTCGCATTGTAAGTGAAATTACTGTGCTGGGGCGGTGGAGAGGACGAGAAACTTGAGTCGGAGAGGATGTGGGGTACTTTAATGGGCTTTTTCCGACGCGGCGGAGGGGGTGGCTGCTGTTTTTTATTGTGGGAAGAGGCGGTGGACATGGGGGGCGGTGGAGGAGGAGGGTGGAAGGAAGGTGAAGGCGAAGGCGATGGGGAAGGGATCGGATGAGGGGGTATGGAGGAGGGAGGCTTGACGGTGGCGGACGAGGGGGTGGGGAGGAAGACAGCGGGGGTGTGGTGGGCGACGGAGAGGGATTCGCCGGAGGCAAAGGCTACGAGGGCGGCGCCTGTCATGCGTAGGGACCGACAGTAGTCAGAGTGAGCTGCTGCCAGGTGGTGACGAGCATAAACAGACTCCTTCATGAGGCGGCGCCGCTCCTTGCACCGCCGCACAGTATCCTCGTTGTCCAGCTTCGACGCCGTGCAGCCCATTTCGTTAAACCAATCTCAATGTTCTCTATTATTTCTCTATTTCGTCAGAAAAATAGAGTGCTCGAACAAATAGAAATGGCCCCTGGCGGAGAGAGGTGGCGCCGCCGTATATTACAGGCAAAAGGGTGGCGGAGATGGCAGAATTTGAACAGAAGGGAGCAGATTCCTCATCTCTGTAATGTTTTGGACAAACTTCTCTCCACTTCACTGTCCACTCTCCGCGATTTTACTCTACTTAAAGAAAGCACACTATTATTATTATTTTTTTTTAAAAAAAAAACCTATTGCTTTTATTTATTTTTATACACTAAAACGTTAATAGAATATTATTTAAACATGATTTGATTCAATATTTGACTCTATTATATATATATTGAAAAACTTCTGTTATATTTATGCTTCATGAATGTATAGAAGATAAAGAAATATCAGTTGTTTATATAAACTCGTCGTTCTTGTTTTTTTTTTTCTTTTTTTAAAAAATGATTTTAGTCAAAAAAATTAGACTCTTTTGAAAAGAAGATGATAAACAAACTTTTGATCATTTATCGAATACTCTCTAATAGCTCGAATAACTTTTGAGAGTGAGTTTAATGTAATTTTTTGACTTATGGATGATAAGTATTTTGTTTTTTTTTGATGGTATGTGATAAGTATTTTAAATGCTAAACTTTTTGTATGATAAGTTTTTTTAAAAAAAAATTGGGGAAAATTTAGTATAATTGGTCATCTAAATCTATTACCTTAGTGCGGGATGAATAGCGTTATTATAAGTCATTTTAGCTTGAAATGTTCGGATCTAATGACTAATGTTTTTTTTTTACCATACTTGTTAGATCTATTTAACTATGTGAAAACTTTCAAATAGTATCATGGAGTATTAATAAAAATAAGGTAATTTTTTAGGATTGAATCACATTCTTATATGGTAACATATATTTGTTCCACGTTTTATAATATAATATAATATAATATAATATAATATATAGTATGCGGGTCACGAATATATAGTAATGAGGTAACAAAAACGTACGATCTAAGTAAAAATTCTCACAATTAAAGTTAGAAATTTAAAGAACTACGAGCTTGAATTTAAAGGGCTATTAAGCCTAAAGACAATAACAAGTGCAAAAAGGTCAAGTTGGTGAGGAAAAGTTAAACATTAAAGATACATTTTAAATGGTGGGGGCCTTTTCATGAAATTATATTTTTTTCTCAATTCCTTTTTTGACCTTTTATTACTATATCTTATATATATCCTCAATTTTCAATAAAAGGTGGCCATATCCAAAGCACCTTTGGTCAAAAGATGTTCTCAGTTTGTGGGAGAATAAATTCTTAGATCGATAGATAAAGTGAAAGTTTAGTTAATAAATGCCATGCTTAATTTTTTATAAAAAAAATTTATTAGTTACCAATATTATTCAGAAGGAATTTTTTTTAGCTGATTTTAAAGATTTCCACCTATTTTCAGATAATACAAGGAGCCAAAAATAGTTTAAGATAACTTTGATATATATATATATATATATATATATATATATATATATATATATATATATTAAGGATGAGAACTCCACATATAGAGATTTGATCAACATATATTTCAATACATAAAATCTAATGTGAAATCATCTCACAAAATAATTTTGTGAGATTGATATGTAATTAACTCGACACATCAAATTATTGTTTTTATATAAAAAATTATTATTTTTTACTAAAAAATAAATTTTACATATTTCACGATGTAGGATACCTACTCGATGCGAAGAGGATTTCAACCATTTTCTTCTGATTTTTTTTTTTAATATACTTTCAATAATATTTCAAATTTCTCTACAAGACGTGCACATAGAGCCAAAAAAGGTTCCTTGCAAGAACATCCCTATATATGGCTATATGCCCTTTTTGATAATTAAATCGGCTTCTTCAATTACCTTTACAAAACAAAAGACTTCGATCATAAAAATATTTTATGATTCTTTCAAAAAAAAAAATAAATAAATTATGATTTATTTTTTTATTTGTATTTAAAAATGAACTTAGTGATGAAAAATAACTCGAATTGAAACAAGCTGTTCAAGTTCAACATTGACCTACAACAATGTGATTTCTTTCTTTCTTTCTCCTTTGAGTTGGGGTGAAATGGACAATTAGATCTTGAAATCGTTATTCATCAAAGTCTTATTTATTAAATGACCAGAATTAAACGCGGATATATAGCTCGGAGACGTAGAACAAAAATTCGTCTATTTGCATCAAGCTTTCGAGGGAGACATCATCCCAAATTTGAGACCTTAATGCTAGATGATATACAATTTATTGACATTTTAATTTTTTTCCCCCTTGATCAGTTGAAATCATGAAACTATGGCTAACAATATATTAGCACGAGAATAACATTGTTGTGTAAAATCTCAGAGTGGGGCGACCAATTCGACGGGCTTATACATTTTTTAGTTTTATTAAGCTGGCTAGATTTAGTTGGCCCATAATGTATCATTTGACGGAGCGAAGCGAGTCGTCCACCATTTGGATTAGTTGAAAAATCATCTATTCAATCGGTCTATTTTGATTGGGATGAGCGGACAAATCTGACAAATCTCACCGATTTTAACAGCTCTAATGGTATTCGAGCGAACTAGTCTAGACAGGGCCAAAAGCTTCCGCAAGCTACCTTGCCATCCTGGAAGCAAAGGTTATGCTATCGTTGTTTTTTGCTTTTCAATGCTGGAGATATCGACCAAATTCTGAAAATCACATTATCATTCAGTTTTACTGTTATGATTTCATTATTTAAAATAGTATCTATTACAACAGATAGGCTTTAGTTTAAACCAAGTGCATTGATCAACAAGTGAGACCTTGAATCGCGAGTAGATAAATCTCTGACTCATCTTTTCATGCACAAAATCGGCTACTTGAAAATCTCCATAAAATTTAACTTACCTTTTCGGCACAAATAATATAATAATAAAAAAATTCACAGAATTTAAAAACCTATGAGTTATTAATCCAGTCAAAATCGAGAAAAAAAGGACCAAAACTCGTTTTCATTACTTGGCACGTAAACTTAGGTACTGTTTGAAATAACGTATAGGAAGTAATTTTTAGATTTTCTTTAAATTTTGTAAAATTTTGTTTAAAAAAAAAACGAAAAATACTTCTTAAAAACTCTCTCAAATACTATTTTAAAACATGAGAAATTACCTTTTGAAATTACGAGAGTGTTTTAAAATTGTGTAGAGTGTATTGATAATTTGATATGAGGAGACCCATAGAAAATGATTGAACTGTTTTTTATTTTTATTTTTTGTGTAATAATTTTGTTTTCAACTCTTAAATAGGGGAACATTTAAAGGGAAACTTATTGTTGCCCCCACCTCAAATTAATTCTTGTCACCACTGATTTATTCCAACAAAAATTGGTGCACCTACCATTCCCCCCCACCCCCACCCCGTCCCTTCAATGGGAACCATTTCCTCCAACGTTAGATTCATGAATCTTGATTGCAAATTGATTAAAGAACTCGCAGCATGTAAATCAAATATTTTTATAATATAGAACTATTTTTGAAGAGATTTTGGACCACCAAGATTACTTAGCCCATGAATCTTCTCTCTCTGAACCACATGAAATTTGATTATTGACATCTTATAGAAAACTTATATAAGAGAAGCACCTTATGATTTGTATCCGAGATCGCGCGTGTAGCTCCTTCGCACCTTTATATCTATATCTATATCCATAAACAGACAAGGAGCCTTCCACATTCTACTTGCAGTTGATATGAAATCAAGATGTTGGACCCCTACATGGCTACATCAAACCTATTGCAAATTCTCAAGTTTGCAGCAAAACATCCTTGCCTCTGTATAGCCTACAACGTACTTACGTATAAGCATTAAATTAGCCCATCCACCCATTGAACATTTGTGTGATCCGTCTTCATGCAACCACGAATACAACGTGCACATCGTGAGTTGGATCGCGGATGTTGATCCGAACTCAACATGCCCTAACTAATAGTTACATAGCTTAGGTTCAAGTGCGCCCATACACAAAGTCTCTTGTATTAAGACAACCTATTGTATGTTACGTTTAAAACATTTTAGTCTGAAAGAAGTCACAAATGTTTTGCAGGTCAAGTACCGTTCTAATTCAACATTATATGATAATGTTTTATTTTCCTTGTGTAATAAAAGAGTAGTGCCCACCTAGGGCCCAAGGGATGACACATTTTTTTAGCTCTAAGGGGGGTCCCCACCACGTTTTCTATGTCAAACAGCTAGCAAAAAGGAAGGGATCTTCCCATTTACAAACAAACAGGTAGATGCACACATTATCATCCCCACAAACTTATATTGGAGTAAAAAGTTTGTAACGGTTCGGGAGAATCTATATTCTACAACAAACTCCTCTCAAGGGGTTGTTTTTTCGGAGGCATCTGATTTGCTCTCATCTGTGTTAACAGGGAAACCGAAATTCTCAAATAGACCCTGCGGCGTTAAAATGACGGGTTAGTGAAAATTTGAATGATTAAATGAGTGAAGGACTGGGATATGTAAGCACAAGCCTACCAGCGCATCATTGATTGCGTAAGCTACACAGTAATGCTCCTGCAAGAATGTAATATTGGGTTTAGATAAGTGTTTAAGAAATATTAAAGTGACTATACAGGGTCGTATATCATTCATTTACATCAATAAAATGCAAGAAACGAGTTTCCTTTGAAGCACTAGTGGCCAACTACCTACATTTAGTGAGTTTAAAAGTAAAGATTTGAAAGAAGCCATATGTGATACCAAAAAAAAAGAGGTTCATCAATGGTGTTAGGTTTGCTTAGAGCCTGATATAGACACTGGCGGGTGTCATCTCAGGAGATCAACAGATGAGGATTATGAGTTTTGATGACAGCAATAACACGATGAATTTGTATAAGAACACCAACTCAAATTTCAGTTGCGGTTTAATTCATGAAACAGGCTGCGACAAGAAGCTATGTGGACGTGCAACCTTCGAAATCTAAAGTGACTTTATTTTCTGGTTACACAAACACCATTCAAACATTAGTTTTGGTAACAGTAGAATAGTCAAGCACATGTAGTCTTGAAATTATGGGAGTAGACTTCTACTCTACAACTATGGGATAAATTAGTCTCACAGCATTCTCTTCAAAAGACTATTTTTCCCCAATTGGAAAAGGATGATAAAACTGCTTTATTTTGTCACAACAGAAAAGCAATAAACACTTGCCTGCATCATGTACCACTCCTCAAATTCATCGAACAATTCTAGCCGTTCAATCCTGATTAAAAGAGAAATGAAAATAAGTAAAAGGTATATCCATGTGCGTTCAACCTCCTAAAATAAAGATAAAAAGAGAAAATGCACACAGAAAGAATGAACCTTTAAAACTTAGATAAGGACACTTTACAAACTCAAAAACATAAGGGGTTTCTAAGGGAATGTCATGGAACCCTTTGAAAACCTTTTGGATTAAAATACTTCCTTATCGAACAGATCACCAAGAGATACAAGTACCCATAAACGAGTACCAGCCAAATTCTGAAATAAAGCTGGGTCCTTAAATCATGCCTCATTAGTTTGAATCTTTTACATATACATTTAGGAAAAACTGCATTTTTGATCCGGTAATTGTCATTTTGTTCTTATATGTTTTCAAATTTCAGTTTTAGCCTTGCATATTCCGATTTTTGGCAAATTTAGCATTTTTCATCAGGAATGTTGATGTGACACGATATATGTCAGCTCCACATAGCGTTGCATTGGTGCTACATCAACGCTACAACGGAAAAATGATTAAAATTGCCAAAAAAACAAAAATAGCAGACAAAAATTGAAATCTGACAACATAGAAGACCGAAATCACGAAAACACAGACGTACAAGACCGAAAAACCAATTTTCTCCTTAGATTTATAATGCTACCGTACCTCATTGGTTTGAATCTTTTACACATATTTATAACACTCTGGTAGATGTTTTGTCTAGGACAATAATATCAAAGTCATAGAGTCATTCCGCCACCAACAAACATAATTAAGTTCAACAACACAACGAGCACGCCTAAACCTTTGAAGCCTCAAGAATAAAAGAACTTCTTAGAGGTCGTGATAACAACTCAAACTGAATATTCATCATATCAGCGTTCAATTGAAAATCAACAAATCTTTCACACTCCTTTCCCAAATCATGACTTCTGCTATGTCTCTCATCCACGTCAATCAATTTCAGTCATGAGCCTCCATTGCACCAATATGGATAGGTTAAAAGCCCAAAGGATTATTCTGTTATAATCTTTTGTAGGATTCATTGTTATCTTGTCTTTTATTTAAGTTTTAAATAATAGGATAATTTCATATTTAGAGTGATCTTTTATTTATGTTAGGATATTATTTTCTCTAATTGAATCATTGTACTCTATTATAAATAGAGTGTGTTTTATTAATAAAATTCATCAGGAAAATTAATCAAAATATAGTGTTACGAGATCTAAGGTTCTCGCCTAACGAACCTTTAGACTAAGAGATCGTGAGGTTCTCTCCAATGAGCCTCAAAACATCATGAATTATGATCAGCCCTTAAATCACCCCATAATGTTATCAAAACCCTGGGACCATGACAAATTGGTATCAGAGCCAACTGTTATGGGGAATTTTCACACCTTACAGCAACAATTCGAAGCATTTATCCAGATGTACAATGAAGATAGGGCTGCAAACAAGCGTCGGCAGCAAGAACTCCATGCCCAGCTGGAAGCATTATCCTTAGCTATCTCTGCAACCATAACCGAAGCAGTAAGGGGTAAGGACAAGGGCAGAAGTACTAAGGAGCTGAGTGGCGGCGAAGCCACAAATGGCAGCACATTAGCATTGTCAAACAAGGATTATGGTAGCTGTATGGAAGGTATGGATCACCAGCAAATCAGGGAGCTGCCTGGGAGCGGATAAGCATACGGCAACACATGTGTGCCCAATCCCAGCAGAGGGATGTCCGATCTACTAAGGGCTAAACCAATGCCAACAATTCTCTTGTCATCTACGAACAACAGAAAAAGAAAGGGTGGATTGGCTTCTTTTTATCTTGAGAGCAATGTCCAACTTGGTTTTTTAAAGCTGGAACAAGGTTGTCTATGGTTCCAGTGGGAGGAATTTAAAAACCACCGCCACCTATGCCTAATCTTTGAAATACTCCTACAGCAGCCTGCACTTTTCACATGGTTGAGGACAACCATGATCTCCAAGGGGGGAGTAGTGTCATGAGCCTCCATTGCACCAATATGGATAAGTTAAAAGCCCAAAGGATTATTCTGTTATAATCTTTTGTAGGATTCATTGTTATCTTGTCTTTTTTAAGTTTTAAACAATAGAATCATTCCATAGTTAGAGTGATATTTTATTTATGTTAGGATATTATTTTCTCTAATTGTACTCTATTATAAATAGAGCGTGTTTTATTAATAAAATTCATCAGGAAAATTAATCACAATATTGTGTTACGAGATTTAAGGTTCTCTCCTAACGAACCTTTAAACCAAGAGATCGTGAGGTTCTCTCCAACGCATCATGAATTATGATCAGCCCTTAAATCGCCCCATAATGTTATCAAAACCCTGGGACCATGACAATTTCATTCTCGCCAAAATTCTTCAACTGAATATATACAGGTGAACACTAAGTTTACTACAAGTGCATGCATCCATCCAAGGAAACATCGTTTTCACATTATAACAAGGTAAAACGGTGTACAATAAAAACTTCAGAAAATGTGCAACCCCAAAGAAATATACTTCCACATAATTTCTTCAGAGAACAAAACTTAATACAATAGATTGACACCTACAATTTAGGTTCAGCTCAACAGCATAAAGGAATTACTTAATTCTAAATAATGTAAACCATAAAGAATACATACATCACCATTAATTAAATGAAATGAAAGGAAGACACTTTTAACAATTCAAATGTACCACAAAATCTTCATCTTAGATAATACATCTGCTTTTTAAAAAGCACAAATGCTAAAGTAACAATACGACAACACAGGTTACAACATTTGTAAATCATGTGCAAGCTAAAAAATGGCATACCTGCGCCTTTCTTGGACTTCAATAAAAGAGCTGTAAACTCTCAACATGTCCCAGGCCACAGCACTCTACAAATAATTATCAGCGTCAGATATTAGAATTTACAGCTACGAATATTTCTAAAGAAATAATGTAGATCAGATATAACCAACTATTGTACAAAATGAGATAAATAAATATATTTCTAATGTTTTTCCATGTAAGATTTGGGGAAAACATTTTTCAACTCAAGTCAAAACGAAAGTAATGATTGGTATATTTTTTCAGTTATTTGGAAAACTGTGTTTGGAGGGATAATACTGGGAACTATAATGCATGTTCAATTTAATATTCTGACGGTGATATTTTTCCAGCATGTAACATGTTATACAAGAATTTATTGGATTAATGATGTCACATCATATAAATTAGTTGTTTTGATGGTCTACTTAGCATTTTAAGATTTTTAAATATAACACTCCGGATTAAAATATGGTAATAATAGAGTTTTTTTGGGGGAATCCAGTTAAAAGTAATTATTAAGTCGGAAGATATGAAGATGTGACGACCATAAAGTTTCGAGAGATTGAACAGGAAATAGTGTTGTAATTTGGTTTTATTTGGGAAGCAAGGGTCTTAAGTCAGTGTTCACATCACACGATGAGAATACCTGCCATCCATGATCAAGAAAAAGTTTTTCCTTTGCATGCAAAGTTGGAGTATCGTAAAGGCCTAACAACGCACATCCTCGACTCTGAACAATAAACAGCATCAGCAACTCCAAAGCAGAAGTTTTTCAATTGACATGATATAAACAAAAGGCCAAGGTTCTTGTTGAGAATGAAGACAAATCCATTAAATTAGAAAACAGATGCCCAACAAAATGATTGAAAAAGTTTCGGCACTGAAAACAGAGGCAGAAAAAGAATGGTAAATTAAAAACTTACTAAGCCAACATATATGGAACACTCGAAATTACAGCTTTTCATATGATAAATGTAAAAAGCCTTCCATTAGAAGGCAAAACTGCTTCTTAGTCCTATCTTTTATCATTTTGAATGAGAATATCACTTTGAAATTTACTTAACAGAATAAATAGTTGGTCGCTCCTTGCAGTTTGATGAATCAAAAAAGCTAGTACCAACTAAAAACCCTCCAAACAGAGAGATACAGACAGCCAATTAAAATACATTGTGCAGTTCTCTTTGCTCGCATTATAGTCTTTCAAAATATAGCCCAAACTGGCAAACTGTCTCCAGATCTTGGCATCCTGAATTTTTTTTCCAATCACAAGAAATGTATTTCAACCAAATTTGCAAAAAATGGAATTTCAACTTATGCCTCTGTTTTACAAAATGGTTGCATATGAGGTTTACGGGGTAACAAAAGATTTGGTTGGACAACCGGGCAGGTTCTGGATGCAAATCTTTACAGTAAAAACTGATGCAGCTAATAAAAGCACACATCTTCAATGTTCTCTTTCTTTCTAAACATTTAACTAAGCTTCAACATCTCCAAACAAATTAAGGGGAAAATGCAAATGTAAAGGGAAAATAGAATCAGCCATGTAATGGATACCTCCAGATTTCTGATCATCTGTTGCCCAAATGCATCATCAGGATGAATCTATTATTAGCAAAAATGTAGTGTCAGTTCATTGGAGTCTGAAGAGAAACTAGGAAAGCCAATTTAATAGAAGAAAACCAATACCTGCTCGTACAAGAAAAATACTGCTGTAGAAAATTTTCTAGAAGCCCATCTGACTATAGAACGGCTAGACTCTGGATCTATGTATATCAGAACGCATTCTGCAATTATAAATGTTGGCAAACTGATAACAGCATCAGGACAGAACTTAATCATCCACTAAATCTTATAATGGAAAATTAATGTAGTGATAAAAATTAGCACTGGGAGAAAATTATACCAAAACATGGGGAACCAAAAACCATAAGAAAAGAACTCCCAACATGAATTAGGAACTGAACTAGACAAATCCGTATTTGGGTACTTTCATATGCAGTGGGGATTTTCAAGTCACAAGGGGTAAGTGTGTGTGCATAATTAATATCTTCCAGGCATAAATCATCAACAAATGTTAATGATGCAAAAACTACTAAAAAAACCAAAAAAAAGCCCAAAATTGCTGGACACTGGCCATTACAGTTGTCAAATCCAGAGGATGGGTTGGTTGTGGAAATCAAGTGTGGGCTGCTAAGGGAAGAAGTTATTGTTCAACGCCTTAACCTAACTTCACAAGGCGTGCACCTCTTCAATTTCAGGGAGCCTGGTGTCTCCGGGCACATCTTCCTTGAGCATGACGAGCCTTGACCCAGAGGTGCACCTTTAACAACACTGATTGTAACACTAAACAGACAGAGCTAACAAGATCACTACAGCATGAGCATGCAGCAAAGGAGACCACTTGAGAACCCACTTACGAGTCCAACCATACCTTTGACTAATTCAGAGGAGGAGCAGCTAGGTCAAAGATTTGTTCATCGTCATACAGGCCTTGATCCCAAACTATTTGGGATCGAATGAATTAGGCACAATAAACTCTAGGGAAAATTACTATCAGGAAGTCGGGCAAAATAAAAATTAGCACGGAACATGCAGGACTTGACTGGTTAGAGAAAACAAAGAGCTGCAGGTGGTTAAGTGAAAAAATTAATTGAAGTAAATATGCATACCTTGGATCGATATTAGCCAGAGATATTATATCATCCAATTTTTGTATTTCACGCAGGTCAACAGGGAGCAGTTTGTAGTGGTTGCCAAGCACTTCCCCTTTCTCTGAGCAAATCAGGAAGGAGATAAACAAAGAGCATTTACAATCATAGCGACTAAAAAGTAACCAAGTCTTCCAATATGGAGAATCCATTAAGCAAAAATCACCCTAAGATCACAAATCTAGTATAATTGTATCACAAGCCAAACTGTCATCAAAGACTGCCAAAGAACATCTCAAAGACTTTCATGTGACATACACATGAGATTAGTTGTGATAAAAATGCCAAAAAATTTAAGATCAGGACTACAAAAGCATTTTGCTGGAAAAACAATATCAAAACAAAAGCCACATGATTGTGACATTATACTCAGTAAGGAAACTTTGAACTAGACAAAGTATAACAAGGGTAGAAAGTTCTATCCCCCAAAGTTTGGTGTGAAAGATATTTCACTCAAACAGGTTCCTGTAGCCAACATATCATGATTGAGTTCTCTAACATGCCAAGCCTGGCGACATTTTCCAAGGCTCAAAAGAATCACTTTCTGTGGATATTGAGTAAAACTTAGAAGTTAAACAGCATTCTTCAAGATAGCTAGCTACAGATCAAGCACAAAAAACTCAATTTTAGAGGGAAAACTAGTAAAAAAAAACACCACAATCAAAGACACAAAATGACCTATCTAAGTGTGACAAGCTGCATTAAATCTTCCCGGTATTCTTCTTAATGCAGAAGTCTAGTGATATGCGATGCACATGGTACCCCAAAAAGCAAAGAATATCAAATAATATCATATGCATTTTGGCCAATGTTGCAAACAAGTACATAACTAGCTCCTTGCATCAGAGTGTATCGACACCAAAATACACAATCGATTCTGAATAATTTATTAGAAAGAAAGATGACAAGTATTTCCATTTTGTGCCATCACAGCATGGCAGAAAATAGAAAGGGGGAAAGAAAGGCATTTTGAACAGCATCCCTCACATATGATGATCTGAAACGTAACGGAAGTGATTTCCTTGTCTTCGTTTCTTTGGAAAACTTTTGGCAAGGTATAGAAATTTCATTCAAGAGAAAGTTTTTTAACACCAAAAAAGAAATGTTGTAAATTGATCAGCCATGTCTAACAGGAGAACTTAATTTTTTGCAAAACCAAGCCTTGGCATCAGTAAATCATGCCTTACCCTGAGAGATCGTCACAGCTTCACCAACCTTGTTCCTCAACTCAATACAATTTTCGATAAGGGCAGCTTTCTTACTTGTCACCTAGCAAATGGGAGCACATAAAATATACAAGAAGAGCATCACAAGACAGAACAAAAACGTTTTTAAAAAATTCAAATAGTAAGTTCACCAATTTTCTTTAATCATTATGAGTATAGAATTAAACATGAAAGATGGTAGTAACTACTAATTATTAAAAAAAAATTTAAAATTAACTAGATGAACAATTTCATGGATAAACTATTCTCAAGGAACATTAAAAACACACACGCATATATATGTGAGAGGGGCACGTGTGTGTGTGGATAGAGAGGAAAAAGAAGGGGGGGGGGGGGGGGTCAGGGAAAGGAGGGCAAGAAGACAGTTAGTACTTCAATTTAACAATTAAAGATGGAATTCTACCTCTTTGAAATCAAGTTCCACGAATAGGAAAGGTGCTTTTCCTTCATCCTGTTAAAAATAAACAGCACATTTTACAAACCAAATAAAATTTCCAATAAGAGACCAGTCAAAGATTTTTAGAACTGATTTCGACTATTTACCAAGCAAACTTTAGATGTATATAACGACGCATGGAAGCATTCATAATAGCTGTCAGAGGATATATAGGAGTTATTCTCTGACAAATTTTAAGTGCATTTGTGGACTCCTAAGAAACATAAGTTGACAGCTTCAGAAACTCACTGATCTCAGACTCTGTCTTCTGATTGAATAGTAAAATAATCTCTAGCATATGAGATGATTTTCCATGCTCAACAAAATTCTACAGTCTGTGAAGTCAGAAGCTGCCTCCAACCAACAAGTGGTTAGACCTAGGGTAGAATAAACAACCACCGACCGAAAGCAAGCCAGCAGAAAACCAAATCCGCTCATAAGTTTGAAAAAGCAATGGCATTGCGTGACATGGGATGTTAATAGCTTGCATATTTAGAATCAAGCAGCTGGTCTAATGAATTAAAAGCATTCATAGACTGCAAGAAATGTAAGTTAACAAATGATATATTTGAGTTGAAAAGACGGTTACATGAACTGTTCAAGACAATAACTAGTCTATAAACCGGATATTCTCACATGAAAACCCAAGCACCTGCAGCTGAAAAAAGGTCGTGTCAAAGCCAGCTCCAAGCGACAATATTTGCTTCTTGGAATAGCCTTTCTCATCAGCGTCCATTTCGCAATCAAGAAACTGGTAGAGAAGCTTCCTTAGTGCAGCATACCGTGCAAAATACCCTTTACACATAATACGCAAAAGCCAAACGATACTTCAGTGAATTAAACGTTCTACATTACAGAAAAATTATAAGCCAAAGCAGGATTTGAAACAGAAAAACAACGAAAAAATCATACCACGGTTGATTATAGGGGATCTTCTCACTGGTCTTTTAACAAACAAATGGACATAGTCATCCGTCATGTAACCCTTCTTAACGCAAGACCTGGATGCAGCAAAATCGAAGATGATTTTTAACATCCTAACAATCAAAATACTACCACTCATGATTACCAGAGAAAATTCCCACTCGATCATATTACCATGCGGAGTTTCACGGAATATAAGTAAACAACGAAACCGAAGAACTAAGATAAATGGATAACGCGTACAGCTTGCTGGCGGATGCGTCGTCGTTGGTGGCTTGAACTGCCGCTCTGTTGCTCCGCCAATCGGCCGCCGGCTTTGCCATCGAAGTTAACAACGAGCAATTTAGGTTTCGTTTGGATGTACTATTTTACTAAAATTAGTGTTTTGAGTGAGAATTTTTTTGCATATAAGTTCGTTGTAAATGAACTGTGAACATGATGAGAGAGAATGGGTCAGTGATATATTTTTATTGAAGTTGGAGGGTTTATTTGCAATTATACGGGCGGAGGAAACATACGGCGTATGCTAGCACAAACCCCAGAACAGAAGCTGGAGCTATAAATTTATCATGCGGAAAATCTCCAAGCATACGACGCACTAAATCTAAGGGAAGTGGCACTCCAATGCCCTCTCCAAGTTTCTAGTCCCTGATAGAGATCACGAAAACCCTAGATTATCTCTGGTTTCTGATTATTTTCTTAGTTATTTGTAAATTTCTGCTACTGGGCCAGTAGTCAATTGAAATCTGCAAAAAAAAAAAAAAATGGACATTGAACAAAAGCAAGCGGAGCATATAGACCACTTTGTGAAGCAGGCGTCGAATCTGAAGGGCTCGGCACTGGCTAATGTGATTGCTGAGGCCACCTCTCACCCAGCCCTCTTTGCTTTCTCCGAGATTCTTTCTGTGCCTAGCGTCATCGAGGTATTGCGCCGCCTGCGTTCGATTGATTTTGTTTCGTGATGTATGAAATTTAGACGAACTCTTGCGGTATGTGAGCTGGGTTGAGATTATTCGCAACCCTTGTTTCATTATTTTTTATTTCGGGCAAATGGTTCTCGGTGGAGGCCCGGCGGGTATCAGTAGCATTATGTTTCTTGATTTTCTGGGACTGGGCGTCAGCTTAGCCATCTCAAAATCATGAACACGGACTGGAAATTTTACTAGGAGATGAAAATTGAAAAGAATACAGGCATACAGCTATTACACCTAGGCTCTTGGATTCAATGAGAGTAAAATGGAACAGTAATGATATGCACAAATCTTTTGCTTGCTTTTATGTTAATATGTACAACTTGGCAGCTATTTGAACATTTTCCTTGGTATTGAAACTTCTGAAGAATTGCTGTTTCAGCTTGAAGGAACTGAGAATGATACTTTCCTTGGTTTGCTGCGGATGTTTGCATATGGTACATGGAGTGAATACAAAAGTAAGTGACCAATGTGTTCAATCATCAATTTTCCCTGGTTTTCGCTTTTATGTCTCAAATTTGCCTGAATTAATCAGTACAAAATTATTCATGGTTATAAATTATTGTTTGAACTTGTTTGTTCTCTAAGTCTCAAAATGTCTTTACTGTGCATAGAACGGTTAATGTATGATATATTGTTGAATACTGCCTCCATGAGAATTGTAATGTTTCTTTCAATTTGGTGCTTTCTCCAAGGATTAGTTTTACAAATCAGTTGTGCTGCAGGTGATGCCGGCAGGCTTCCACAATTGGTTCCGGAGCAAGTCCTCAAGCTAAAGCAACTGACAGTGCTCACTTTGGCAGAGGCAAACAAGGTTCTACAACTTCTTTTTTCTAGTGGGCTTGCCTATGGTTGTGCCATTGTGTGTTAGTTGAGAATGTTGGAGATTTGATTGGTGCTTATGTACTTGGTTTTCTTTTTATTTGGTATCACTGTGTTAGTTAAGAATGGTCTTTGATTTTCCCGTCTTTTCGTAAATGTTTGTGAGCATATGCACTTTTTTGGTCCTTGGACAGGTATTGCCATATGATACATTGATGCAGGAGATAGATGTTACAAATGTTCGTGAATTGGAGGATTTTCTCATTAACGACTGTATGTATGTGGTAGGTTTCGTTTTGCTATTCATACCTGGCCAACCATTTAATGGACTCTTAAGTTTTGGTTCCTCGGATAAGGGGTTTGCTTTAAACAAGAATGTATTTTTGCATTGCTTGTCTGCTACGTTTTTCGTTTCCTTTGCACAAGTTATCCATCTTGTTCATTATTTTGATTTTAAAATTTATATGCTTGATTTATCATATTTTTATAAAGGAACCGTGATCTTGAAAGTAAAGTAGACAAGACATTTATTTTAATTTTTTGAAGAATTTTGTATACTAAATGCTACTTTTTGTTACTTATATGAACAGGGGATAGTTAGAGGAAAGCTGGACCAGTTGCGACGATGCGTTGAGGTCAATATTATAGTTTTTAACCTCCAGTAGCAAATAGATTATTTGGCGATAAAATAATTGGTTGCTAATCTAACGTTTGTGTGAGCTTGTAGGTGCAATTTGCCGCAGGGAGGGATCTTAGACCTGGGCAATTGGGTGGTATGATCAGAACGCTGGCAAATTGGTAATATTTCTTCCTGAGAGGGTTAAATTTTTATTATTTTGTTTGTACCAATGCTTCTTATACTGCTCGAGTTTCTTAATATGGATCAATATATATAGCATATTCCGTTCTCAAAAAGTTTTTGCTGTGTCAGGGGAAACAATAAAAATATTAAATTCTACTTTAAATATTGCTATATTATGTTCAGTAGCTGCTTCAGATATTGGAGGATGGTTCATATTAGCACTTATTCAGTCTCTCGTTTGGGAGTTGCCTCTATCATTCCACACACTTGCTTGCCTTTAGATTTAAAATCTTTCTTAGGGATCCTAATGTTGGAGTTCTTTGCATGGTGTATGATGAGAGTATGATTGCCTCTGGCATTAGATTCGTTTTAATAGACCACTGACATAGAAGAAGCTTTCTTCAGTTCTTGTGTTATCATATATCTTGTTATAAATATGGAGCGAGAAAATGAATGTGACGTGATTTTTAATTGTTATTTTTTGTAATGCTTTCCTTTCTATGGCTGCTCTTTTTCCATCTAGTATCCAACTTATTTATGTAAATCTTAATTTATTATCTCCTAGGTTGTCCACGTCTGAAAATCTTCTTGTCTCAATACAAGAGAAGATTAAATGGGCAGATTCTATGAGTGAAATAGACAAGAAGCACAGAAAGGAAGTAGAAGAAAGAGTTGACGAAGTGAAGAAAACACTATCTGTGAAGGTCAGTTAAACCCTTTTGTCAGTGAAAAAGACCATATTCTCTGTTTTGAAGTACTGTCATTCGGTTTACTGCATGTGTGAGGTGTGCTGCTAAATATGAAAGCCGCGTGATTCCCACATGAATTTTGATCTAACTGTGTGAGGAGAGGATGCTAGGCAATCTAGAATTGACTTGAGGGCTTAGGTACCTTAACTTTCTGGTCATGTTAATAGAAATTTAATGCTCATCAATTCATGGATATTTTCAAAATTTTAAATCTCATGAAATGATAATTCTGCTTGGTCAATTCCAGTCATTTATAATAAAATTCAATTATTTGCTTGTTTGATGAATAACTAAGACATACATGAAAAATTTTAGTTGATCGGCCACTTTCCTTCTGAATGCATTTGTGAACTCTATTTGGCTGGCACATGGCCTTTCTAAGTTTCACAACTTAATGCTTGTGATATATGTTTTCTTTTCTTTTACAAACCCATGGCATGTACGCATGCAAACTCTATGTGTGTTTTTCGATGTGTCTTACGTTGTGGCAGAAGTTACAAACTGTGAGCAGGCCGACATTGATCACCGAGGGCATGAAGAGATCATTTCTGAACTGGGTGGAGTGATGGACTACGAGGAAGATCGCAGCCGATCTAAGAGGTAGCATTTGATGCCCATACTTTCAATAATTCAGGATAATGCTATGAACTTTACTTTCTACATATGCAAGCTTCAACATTGGTGTGTTTTGCTCTCTTTTAACCTTCGGCCCGGAATAACAACTCTATAATTGTACTGTACTGCAATTCATGCGCTTTGCCAGGGACTCTACAAGTTAAAATTACGTTCAAGTTGAACTCGAGTTTGTGCTCTTTGACATCAACCAGGGAATGTTTGAACTTGACCTCAGGCTCTCGAGTTCAACTTGAACTACCAAAATATTTTTTCATGAACATGTTATTGAACATGAGATCAAGTTCAAAGAATATTGAGCTAAGCAAGCTTGATCGACAGGCTCATGAGCCGATCGACGACTTACCTTACGAGCTTAATTTCTTAAATGTGGCTTAGCTCGTAATGCTGACTTCCATTATAATTTTAAACGGAGGACCGCTTCATTGTTTAGGGAGTTGTTCCTAATAGATCCACGTAAAGATATGTTGTATGACTTGTATACCGTGCAGGAGACGACACCCGATAGGTTGAGGAGATAGAGATAAAGAGGAGAACCTAGGATGAATCTGTCAGACGCTTGGCCATTTTTTGGACTCCATGGTATCAGGAAGACGCTGCGCTCTTCGAGAGGTGACGGCCCTTCAGTATCAAACCTGTCAACCCGCCTCGAAACTGACAGCATTTGCTTGGATTACCTTCAATGTTTTTCGTTTTGAATGACGAGGGACGGGATATAGTACTTGGTCCTTTCCTTCCTTATTTGGACTTTGTTTTAGTGTATGCTTAAACGGAAATACTAAGGATGAAATTCTATTAACGTTATTGTTTTCTAAAGGCTAAAAAAGATAGTTTTGGGTGCCTTGATAAAACCGTTTATGAAATGATATTTCTGAGATGTGTTTAGAAAATTGTGGTTATGTATGTTTGATTTCATTTGGCTCATATAATTTTTAAACATGTTCTTGAAATTAAATTTGGAGAAAGATGATCTACGTGTGACTTTTTTTTTTTTTTTTTTTTTTTTTTTGCATTAAGAAATTGATTTCTCTGTTGGTTTTGTGTAAAACCGAACCGAATTTGGATTGGTTTCGAATTGATTCAACCGGTTACCATGCCTACGTATGAGTACGACATTGTTCATTTTCAAAGGGGTGAAAACATAATTTTGATAAAGAAATAAAAACTGAAACGTGAAGTTTATATTTATTTAGGGGACAAGTGCCAGAATGATAATCAAGTAATAAACCAAATCATAAACCTTGATCAAATTTATTTATGCCTGAAATCACATATAACAATCGATATAACGTGATTTTACTGGACAGAGGTAAGGTAATACACGACTACAATTTTGGTCAAATTCAGTGTGCGAAATTTTACTCGGGTTCGAGAATTTATTATGTTTCTTTATTACTGGAACCCTTGAAGAAGCCAGATGAAGCAACATTTATTTTACAAAATATACAATCACAGAGGAACACGATATATAGAACTCTAATAATCTGACTTCAATCTCCTCTCGGGCCTCTCCGGGCTGTACACTGCGGGCCTCATTTGATCCTGGCAATGCATATTGAATAATGAATTAACCCACAAGAAAACTGACTAAGAAATTAATCATAACAACACAAAAGGAAGATGAACAATTGAACATATATATATATATACTGAGTATTTTTCAGCTGACCAACAATATTTTCCCATCTCGTACCCGAGTACTGGGTTTTAGTTTTTTTTTTTTTCGCATAACTAAAATACGATACCGGGTTTTAGTGGTCAAAGACGACTTGGACATCATTGGTTTGGCAGTTGAAAATTTATATATACATACTTGCTACAGTCAACAGTGCGGGAGACTGGGATATCAAGATGCACGTTGCACTTAACCGGAAGGCTCTGCGCGATGGCATCCTTCATTCCGGGGTAGCGATTCGCGGCGGCCTTGACACAGCTGCAGCCGGCCCTCTTGTCCGCCGTCGTCTGGGCCATCCCTTTCACGGCCTTGACACCGCTGCAGCATGCCTGAGACGGGTTGTTTCCCCCACGCCCGGTGAGGTAATTGATGCATGGAATTAGAGCAGAGTCCACTTTACTGCAACTTATGGCGGCGTGTCCCGGCCGCGCCGCGAACAGAATCAAGGCAAGAATTGCGAGCACTGGTATTGGAGGACTACACTTCATGTTTTGATGAAAATGTTCTTCTTGTGTTGGAATTATCTTTCAAGGGAATCGATTGATATTAGAGTTTTTATGCTTATCGATGTATAGTATGTGTTTCGGGGCTATGAAGACGGGGTATTTATAGGTTTGAATGGGATACAAGATCATTTTTGCACCAACTTAATTCTCTAATAAAAAATATTATGTATTTTTTGTTTTTTTTTTACAAGATGTTCGCGCGGGTCTAAGATGGAATAAATCCATCGTGAGTACGTAAGTTTGTAACTGCTTTTATCGGTTTGTCTTTATTCTTAAATTGGGGAGTCGATTCTTTTTGGAGGCATCTGGCATATGCACGAGACTCATTCATGCTGCTCACGCTTGTGGGCTTATTAATTTTAGTGTAGGACAAGTTTTCTTCCAGACTTAATTTCATAAATTTAAATCCTCGATCGATATATGTCATATAATTAATTGGTTGTATGAATTTGATATCTGTCACACCTATGAAATACATGATGACGTTTATCAATTTAATATTTTAGGATATAAAATGTGTTTTTTAATGATGCTATAGTTATAATTCATTTTTTCAACGAGCTATATATAGCCTATAGCATGCATATTCTTTGGCCCGTAGACGGATTTAAGGTTTATGTCCTATAATTAAACATGTACAATTAATCCAAATTTAGTACTACAACAACTTAAAACTCGTGATCGTATAGTTCAAAAGACAAAAATTCATTACCAAAATTATCATGGGATCGATATGTATATTTCTATGTAATATATAGATGCCGAATTAAGACAATAAATTAACAAACAAATAGATGGACATCCGTCGATAAATAATAATCTTGGGGATCAGTTGACGGGCTCAGCCAAATATAGGGATGTAAACGAGCCGAGCTTTTGAATGTTCAAGCTCGGTTCATTTATAACCGAGCCAAGCTCGAACTTATTTAACGAATATATTCATGGCTCACGAGCTTATTCGAGTTTTATCGATCCTAAACGATCTTAATATATTTAAATTATAAATTTAAATATTTATTAAATTAATTAAAAACTAAATTTTATATTTGAAAAATATATAATATTATTATTAAAATTTGTAATTTTATTCTAATAAATTAATTTTTATAGATTTTTCAATATTTTTAATAAGTAAAGTGTAAATTTATAAATTAAATATCAATACTATTATTTTTTCATCTAAGAGATGACTTACGAGCTTGTTAACGAGCTTGTTCACGAGCTAACGATCCTATTAACGAGCATGTTCACGAGCTAACGAGCCGAATATTGTAAAACTCGAGCTTGGTTCGTTTGTCTGAACGAGCCTTATTAAACGAGCTCGAACGAGCTTTTAACGAGCCAAAACCCGAACAGTTCGCGAACAATTCGGCTCATTTACATCCCTAGCCAAATATATGCCCTGCATGACACAAATTAATAATAAATACAGAAACGTCCGAAAGAAAGGGGGCAATTAAAACAAGCTGAGAATTAGGAGAGTAAACAAAAATGAACCTGAACAAGTCGACACGAAAAACGTCGGATTAAAGGTTTTTGAGTTAGGGCCAAATCACGTTGGATCCGAAAAAATGTTGACATTAATGAGCAACAAGTCTACAATCAAATGATCCAATTTAGTCTGTATCATGTAATTTAATTATTAAGTCGATCAACTATTTTATTTCAAGCCTAATTAGCAAATTCCATGGTTTTTTTTAGTCCGATCGCATCTGTGTATATGTTTCTCTACTCGATCAGCTTGTTATTTCTCATGTGTTTCTATATTGTATTTGAAGTTGATTCTCTTTGATATCGGTCATAGATTGAGGGCATTCATTATGTTCAATGAACATCGTCGTACGTGAAGTCGTCGTCCGGTCGTCCTAAATATGTATAATAAGAGATACAGATATATAGACTATAGTACGTGCATGTGTGTGCGTGTGTATAAGAGTAAACATGGTTATGCAATAGCTGTAAATTGATTTTTTTAGTTCATTGAAATATTATGGAGTTGCGGATTACAAGAAGAATGATATTTCTTCATGTAATATTTCATCATACTCCATGCATTGATACAAGTAGGTTTACAAGATCATAACATTATTGAAAACTAGTTTTAAATTAAGAGGGGTAGCATATATAATTTAATTTATTTCTGAATCAAATCTAGCATTCACGTCTTCATATATTGCACTTCATCAGACTTGATTTTATATCCTGCATGCCAACAGAAAAAAAAATCAAAAACATCACACTATTCAAATATTAATTGAAAAACCATGAGAAAAAAATAAAATATATAAGTACTCATGCATATATGATGATAACAATGCATGCATGTATCAAAACAAGAAGCTAGCTAGCTAGAGTTGCTGACTGACTTGTCACAGTCGACGTTGCGAGAAATGAGGATGTCCAACTCCACGCCGCACTTAGCCGGAAGACTCTGAGCCGCCGCATCCTTCAAGTCCGGGTATCTGCTGGCAGCAAGCTTTACACAGTTGCAGCAGGTCTTTTTGTCCGCGGGCGTCCCGGCCATCCCTTTAACGGATTTCACGCCATTACAGCATGCCGGAGTAGGTTCGGCTTCATGTCCCCTGAGGTAGTCGATGCATGACAGTAGAGCCACGTCGACTTCACCGCAAGTGACCACAGCATGTCCAGGCTGCGCAAAGAATTGGACAACGGCGACAAGGGTGATGATCACGGGTACCACGACGCGGGAGTTCATGATTTTCTTGATGTTTGGATTATGAATGGGAGCTCTAATTTGTTTCTCTCTGTTTTTGCTCTTGTAGTTTGGGTTTTTGGCTTGGTGATTGAATGTGTGATTGGATATATGGGGTTATTTATAGGGTTGGAGATTGTGTTATGAGACAAGCTAGCAATTGTTTGCGGCAGTTTGGGTGTTTTGGATTGTTGTTTGCTTTAAATAGAAAAGATGATGAACTCTTGAAACTGTTCTTAGATCACCACCACATGACTTTTGCTTACTCCTTTATACATTTGCTATATATACTCATTGGGCAGCTAGAGAAATATGTCAAAGTATCAATTAATTAAATTGCAACATAAATAGTTTTTTTAAAAATTGAATCATATTATAATAGGTGAAAACTTACTCTTTTAGTTTGCTACACTAATTAGGCAGCTACAAAAGACATGTCAATTTATCAATTAATATATACGTACAGTTAATGATGAAAATCGAACGATTGAAATTTTAGTCTAACAATATTAATTGTCAAGTGAGATAATTAACGTACGTATATATATCAAATTAGTCAAATTATCAATTAATTAAATTACAACTTAAATAGTAAAAAAAAATTGAATTGAATCATATTATTATAATATGTAATGAAAGTTTACTCCTTTAGTTTGCTATACTAGTTAGAACATGTACAAGGATGTGAGGAAGTTGGTGTGGTGAAGTTGATAACTTGATCGCATGATGATGTCAACGTTGATAACTTCATTGTATGTTCCTATAGTAGTGTGGTGATGTCGTGATGTTGTAGTGGTGATATTAAAATAATATTTTTTTAATCAATTAAATAATGCTTTTAAAACATAATAAAAATACACATAAATATAACAAATTAAAACTAAATGTAATTAAATTTAAAAATTACATTAAAAATGAACATAAATATAAGAAATAAAAAATAATATTTTTTTTAAAACATAAAAAATAATTTTAAAAGCATACATAATATTCCAAAATAAAAAAAACATAAAAAAATACACATGAATTAAAATTGACACAAGTAAATAAAAAGAAAATTTCATTTATTTTGAAAAATATAGTCGTTGACCTTTTTAAATATTTTTATTAATTATTCTTAAAAATTTTTTATTTTTTTTACAATTTATTTCATTTATTTTTAATTAAAATCATTTTTATAAATTAAGATAATAGTTGAGATCCCGTCCATGTTTTAAAAAATATATAAAAAAAAAGGAAAAAAATATTTGTATGTCCCGCGTGAAAAAAAAAATTAAAAAAAAGATAAACAAGATCGGTGGGCTTCACAGCGCGAAAAGGCTCCGCGCGGGGCCAACCAATTTCACCGCACGCGGAAACTTCCGCTTGCGGCGTCCTCGCCCCTCGGAGGGGCGAGTGATGAAGTGGGCCGATCAAGTTGGGCTTGATCGGCCATTGGGATGCTCTTAGGCAGCTACAAAAGACATGTCAATTTATCAATTACTCCCTCCGTTTCAATTATATTGTTCAGATTTCTTTTTTTGTTTGTCCCAAATATATAGTCATACATCATATTTAGTAATATTTTTTTACACTTCTTTACTAATATACCCCTATTAACTACACCTTGAAAATTGTGCAATCATTTTTTAATACATTAAATAGGGATAAAATAGAAAGTTTATATAAAATTTATTTTTCCAATAAATTTTTCTTAATTCGTGTGAAAACTAAAATAATACAAAGTATATGGGACGGAGGGAGTAATATATAATGCTATTTATATTTAGATAAAATAAACCTACGGATGAACACCGTACCGGTGTGGCCATACTCCTCATTCCTACCGGTCTTACGGAGTAAGAAAGTTTGATTTTTATTCCCACAAAGTTAAATTTTTGTATTACAAATGTGAGATGATGACTCGAACTCGAGTTTCTGCCAATTGGCGAACATATGAGACCAATTGAGATTCAAACTCGGTCTCAAAAATTCACTTTTCAATAGTAAGATGTGTTTTGTGAGTGACTCATTGAATATAATAGAGATTTCATTTTTATTTTTAATTTTAAAAAAACAAACAATTGGTGTCATATATCGCTATTTCCACGTACATAGCATGTACATGGATAAACAGGGATCCGTCGATGCTTGTGCCCTGAAGCCAGATCGGACGGCCCGGATCATCACTGCAGGTCAAATCATTTGATCTGCAGTAAGATTCGGACCGTCCATACCCCACCCAGGCACTACCCGGGTGGGGTAGCATCGACAGATTCGATAAACAGGCCAGGAAGTGGATTAATTAATGTCGTGCTAGCTAGTTTTGGGAAAAGAATTTGGGTGATCGATGATACATATACATAGCGTGTTATATATTAAACGTCGAAAAATTACAAAATTATCTTTAATGTATTTTTGAAAGAGTTTTTTTAAAAATTGGGGCGATAATTTTATAATTTCAAGTGCACTGTGTAAACTAATATATAACTCGTCGTGTACATGTGACATTTTCCAAAAAAATTAGGTTAAAAAGGTTAACTTAGTTAAAATTTGCTTTTGGCCTTAATTGGCATAATTTCGGGAAGATTCTATCAACTTTAATTCCCTTTTACATTATGGAAATTTTTACAGTACTTAAAGCATTAGTTTAATGGAGACACTGTGGGAGTTTAATTTTCTGCGGTATTTGAAGCAGTAGTACTTTAATGGAGACTCTGGTTTTTTCATGGGAAAAATTTCTTTTTAATTCCCCCTCTTCTATGGTTTTTTTAATGCAATTTTATTTTGATATGTTGTCAAAATTAAGTCTTAACAAATAATACTATGTTTTTGTTTTTATTTTTAGCGATTTTGGTATTTTATTTTGCAATTTTTGACTTTTGTACGTACGTACGTGGGAGTGTGATTGGTTGGTTATATGACATTGAATATATATATGCGGTGTGGTAAAAAAAAAAAAAAAAGTAACTAAATTATTTAGTCTATATCATGTAATTTGGGTAATTAATTAGGGTGAAATCATGTTGGACCCAAAAATCAGATCCGAAAAAATGGTGACCATGAACTACAAATCAACAATCAAATGATCCAATTAATTTAGTCTATATCATGTAATAATTTATTAAGTCGATCAACAATTTTCATTTCAAGCCTAATTAGCAAATTTCATGCTTTTTTTTTCAGCTCGATCGCATGTGTACATGTTTCTCTACTCGATCAGCTTGTTATTTATCATGTGTTTTCTGTACCGTACGTATTTGTAGTTGATTCTCTTTGGTATCGGTCATAGATATTGAGAGGTCGTCGTAGTAAGAGATACAGATAGTATGTGCGTGTGTGTGTGTATATATATATATAAGAGTAAATATATATGAATATGCCATCTCAAAAAAAAAAAAAAAAAAGAGTAAATTAAATATGAATGTGCAATATCTGTAAATGATTTATTTAGTTCATTAGAATATTATGGAGTTGCGGATTACAAGAAGAATGATATTTCTTCATGTAATATTTCATCATACTCCATTGATACAAGTAGGTTTACAAACCATAACATTATTGAATATAAATTCTGAATCAAATCTCATTCACGTCTTCGTATCGCATGCACTTCATCACACTTGATTTTATATCCTGCATGCCAACAGAAAGAAATAGATCCAAAATATCACACATATTTAAATATTAATTGAAAAACCATGAGAAAAAATAAAATATATATATACGTCATGCATATATATATGATGATAACAATGCATGCATGTATCAAAACAAAGAAGCTAGCTAGCTAGAGTTTGCTGACTGACTTGTCACAGTCGACGTCGGCAGAAATGAGGATGTCCAACTCCACGCCGCACTTAGCCGGAAGACTCTGAGCCGCCGCATCCTTCAAGTCCGGGTATCTGCTGGCAGCAAGCTTTACACAGTTGCAGCAGGTCTTTTTGTCCGCGGGCGTCCCGGCCATCCCTTTAACGGATTTCACGCCATTACAACATGCCGGAGTAGGTTCGGCTTCATGTCCCCTGAGGTAGTCGATGCATGGCAGTAGAGCCACGTCGACTTCACCGCAAGTGACCACGGCGTGTCCAGGCTGCGCAAAGAATTGGACAACGGCGACAATGGCGATGATCACGGGTACAACGAAGCGGGAGTTCATTTTCTTGATGTTTGGATTATGAATGGGAGCTCTAATTTGTTTCTCTCTGTTTTTGCTCTTGTAGTTTGTGTTTTTGGATTGGTGATTGAATGTGTGATTGGATATATGGGGTTATTTATAGGGTTGGAGATTGTGTTATGAAACAAGCAATTGTTTGCGGCAGTTTGGGTGTTTTGGATTGTTGTTTGCTTTAAATAGAAAAGATGATGAACTCTCGAAACTGTTCTTATCACCTCCACATGACTTTTGCTTACTCCTTTAATTTAATTTGCTATATATACTCATTGGGCAGCTAGAAAAAGAAATATGTCAACTTGTCAATTCATTCAATTGCAACTTAATTAAATAGTTAAAAAATTTTGAATTGATTAATAATATATTATTATAATATGTGAAAGCTTACTCCTTTAGATTGCTATATACTAATTAGTCAGCTACAAAAGACATGCCAAATTGTTATCAATTAATATATAGTTCTACGGTTCATGAAAATCAACAAAAATTTTAGTCGAACATTAAATTAATATAATTGGTCAAGTAATAAACATATTTGTGCCCAAAATTATAATTGATGGTTTTTCAAAATATGTGTGTGTATATATATATATATATATATATATATATATATATATATATATATATATAGAGTTTTGCTATGCTGCCCATCTCCCGTGCCCACCTTCATGCCCACCTATGAGGTGACAATCATCCCATGAATGAGATGAATCATATACAAATGGCTCATCCAATGGATAAGTGCCACCTCATAGGTGGGCATGATGGTGGGCACGGGAGGTGGGCAGCATATAGAGTTTTGCTATGCTGCCCACCTCCATGCCCACCTATGAGGTGGCAATCATCCCATGAATGAGATGAATCATATACAAATGGTTCATCCAATGGATAAGTGTCACCTTATAGGTGGGCATGAAGGTGGGTACGGGAAATGGGCAGCATAGCAAAACTCTATTCATCCCATAAATGAGATGAATCATATACAAATGGTTCATCCAATAGATAAGTGTCACCTCATAAGTTTTGCTATGCTGCCCACCTCCCGTGCCCACCTCCATGCCCACCTATGAGGTGACAATCATCCCATGAATGAGATGAATCATATACAAATGGTTCATCCAATGGATAAGTGCCACCTCATAGGTGGACAAGAAGGTGGGCACGGGATAGAGTTTTGCTATGCTGCCCACCTCCCGTGCCCACCTCCATGCCCACCTATGAGGTGGCAATCATCCCATGAATGAGATGAATCATATACAAATGGTTCATCCAATGGATAAGTGTCACCTCATAGGTGGGCATGAAGGTGGGCACGGGAGGTGGGCAGCATAGCAAAACTATATAAATAGAGTTTTGTTATGCTGTCCACCTCCCGTGCCCACCTCCATGCCCACCTATGAGGTGGCAATCATCCCATGAATGAGATGAATCATATATATATATATTAGTTTTCAGCCCAACAAATTTCTGCTCACTTTATCTCTGGCCACTAAAACACGGTGGTGAGTTTTAGTTGTTTTTATTTTTTTTTATTTTTGCACCACTAAAAGCCACCGGAGTCGGGCATGAAGTGGAGAGGATATTGTTGGCCGGCAGCTGAAAACTTATATATAGTATAATATATATATATATATATATATATATATATATATATATAGTTCAAAATCTACGTTTTGGACCGTTTGGTTGGTGTGTGATATCGGGATGTTTTTTTAAAAAATAATATAAAAATTATAAAAAAAACAAATTTGAAAATTTTACAAAAAATATCACAATCCGGGACATGCTGTCCCAGATTCATGATATACTTTTCCATGTTGGCAGAGTCTCTGATGAATTCGGGACAATGGTTTGATTAAAAAATCGATTGGGTCAAGGTTTAGACCGAATTTTTTTTTAAAAAAAAAACGAATATGGTCGAAAACTAATGATTATATTTTGTTCTGAGTTGTTTAAAATTGGCATATCTATCATTTTATAAATATTTTGATTTTTGAAGTAAAATATATAAGATGGAATATCTTAAACCAATTTTTTATTAAATAAATAAATACAAGCAACTTTTTAATATTTACTTTTTCATGATATTATGGATATTTGATATAGTAAAATCTATCATTTATAGTTAAATTTATTTTAAATCAATGACTTTTTCTTATGTTCTTGGTCTTTTTAAACTAATATCATAAATGATAAAGTTTATAATTTAGACATATATTAGGTATATATTTAGATATAGTGTTTATAACTTTTTAGAGATTGCAAACAAACTATTATGGGCAGGTATCAAAAATTACAAAAATATTGAGAGATGATATAGTATAAAATTTATTTTTCATCTTTAAACTAGCGATAAAAAAACCGATTAAATATTTTATAATTAAAAATAATTTAATATTCTATCATCTCTTAATTTTATATTTTTTTATCGCTAAAATAATTTAAATATATATCTAATATATATGTGTAAATCATAAACTTTATCATTCATGGTATTAGTTAAAAAAGACTAAGAACATAAAACAAATCTATTGATTTAAAATAAATTTAACTGTAAATGAAAGATTTTACTATATCAGATATCCATAATATTACAAAAATATATTATATTTAAAAGTTGTGTGTATTTAATGAAAAAATTGGTTTAAGATAGCTCAACTTATATATTTTACTTCAAAAATCAAAATATTTATAAAATGATATATATATATATATATATATATATATATATCATGCATGCAATCTTGTGAAATTTAAAATATTTTCAGAAATATGTCAAAAATCGACTAATGTCGCGTTCATTTCTTCTCAACGTATGAATTTAAAAGTTTGGGTTCGAAACTACTCAAACAAAATGAGAATTTGAAAATAATTAGCCAAATACTTTAATTAATCGACATCAATCAATCATTCTGATTAAAATATTTGAAAACACTATATTGAAATTTGAACAGTTTGGACCAAATAAAACTGCCTTGTTTGATAATTATTTTAGAATATTAATAGTAATACAGTAATACTCATCGATCGAGATCACTTTTAGGAGGCACTATATATGGAAGGATTTGATATGTCTGACAGTGATCTAATATATATTGGGAATGATTCGAACAAAGGATTTGAAATCACATCAATGTTAGTTTTATTTCATAATTTAAGCTTTAATTTTGGGATTTTGAAAAAGCTCTAAATTTTTTTTTTATTTTGGTTTTTGATATCAAACGGGGTCTTAATTAATTTATGAACTAAATTATTATAAAGCATAAAGGGTGTTTTTGAATTAATCCACCCAATATACTAGCTAGCTAGTAATAACTCATGCACATTTTATATATATATATATATATATATATATATATAGATTTGATATAATGAGCACCCATGATGTGCACTTTTGTGTGCACCGCTGACGTGGCATCCTCTAATCCAATAGGTGAACGCCACATCAGCAGGTGCACACATAAGTGCACATGATAGGTGCTCACCATATCAAAACTATATATATATATATATATATATATATATATATATATGCATGTGAATTCATTCGTATATATAATATTTTTTGGTATTAAGTAATTTTTACGAAAAAAATTAAAGTTATATTAAAATTAAACGCTTTAAACATAATTTTATTCAAAAGATGACGCACGTAAAACTGAAGTCAGTTATAACTCATAGTTTATTTAATATATCTTTCAATCTACTCTCACTTTATAACCATCTCGGACTTGATTAATATCCCCAATTAATTCGATATGTAATGAGGAAAATTTATTCACCACAAGACAAACTCAAACGAAACTAAATGCAACCTTTTCTTCCTCTTTGATTTTGTTGATCTAAATATCTAATGTATAATATATAACTAGTGACCGTACACCAGCGTTGTGTGTGTTAACGTACGTAATAAATAAATATCATATATTGTTGCTGAAATTCTCAATGAGATATCAGTCATAGGAAGCTGGTGTGAATTGAAAAAAGACAAACACTCCTATGAGACGATCTCAACGGTCATTTCTTTGAGACGGGTCTCTTGCATGGGTTATTCATTAAAAAGTATTACATTTTATTCCAAAAGTATTACTTATTATTATAAATATGGGTAGGGTTAACCCGTCTCACGAATGAGACTGTCTCACAAGAATGTTACGCTTGAAAAAATTATGTAAACATGTATTTAACACAAATTGAATTGAGCAGGAATAAACTATTGGAATTGTGAAAAGGAGGTTAGTCGGAACATGATTGATTGGTTGAGAATTAGATAGCAAAATAACATTATTAAAATAGCCTTGAATATAGCATATATTTCACCATGTTATGTATACGAGGAATATATTTGGAAGTTCACATCAAATTACCAAATCCAGTTTCTCCGGCACCCTTGTGCATTATTAAATATCAATAGTGATAGATGAGAAAAAATAAATAATACTAATTTAATTTATCAATTTATTATTAATTCATACAAATTTAATGTTTATTTTCTGCTTTTTCGGTGGGGATTCATCCGGCGGCGGCTGCCGCCGTTTAGTCACCTTGATCGGCTTCTTGATTGCATCGCCGGAGCCGCCAATAAGGTGCGGAAAATTAAGCCTGGCTTGTGAGCCCCGCAACTTGTAAGCCGCTTGATCATAAGCCAATGCTGCATCCACCGCCGTCTCGTAAGTCCCCAGCCAGATCCTCCGCCCTTTCTTGGCTGGGTCTCTTATCTCCGCCGCAAACGTCCCCCACGGCCTACGCCTCACTCCCCGGAACCTCTCCCCTTCTTGCGACGATCGCCGTCCACGCGCCGCCCCCTTTTCTGCCGTCAGGCCTTCACATCTAAAGTACCCATAACACGGATTAATATTTGAGTTGTGATCCATGTTTAACATCAAGTCGCCGAAATCTCGTGCCCAAAAAGAGTCGTCTAAGTTTGGTTTAAAGCTTGAAAATTTGGTGGAAAAATCATCTGGAAAATCGGAATCATCCAGGAGATACTGCTGGATTGAATCAAGAATCATGGCATGATCATTTGTTGAAATGATTTCTGCAACCATTTTTTTAAAAAAAATCGAGATAGGGAATAATTATGGGGTTTTTTTTTATATCTTTTCTTGACTCCCCAATCTTCTGATATAACATTCGAAGGGTTTTCACATATTTATAGTGTTTGCATGCATAGACACCATGCACAAAAAATACAAAGTGAAAATAAAGACAACATATATATATATATAAATAATTTGGTATAACATTTGAATATTAATTATGCATTAATTCTAATATATATATATATGAATGAGGGAGAACACTTTTTTTTTTATCCAATGACGAGCTAATTTCATATTTTGTATCCACTCAATATGATATAATACCGTAAAATGTTGGTTTCTTACCATATATTATTGAGATGTTCGATATCAAAATAGCAAATTAAAACTAAAAGTTCATGCACCAAAATTAAACTTGGTTCAGTTAATCATCTAAATCAAAAATTCAACAAGTTTGTTGACAATAATTTATTTTCCACTTATAAGTTTCGAAATTAAATTAAATATCAAAATCTTTACATGATTGGGCGTGTAATAATATATTGTTTGCAACGTGGATGTTCAAATTTGGGTTCTATACTACTAGTTCTGTACCTACCATGAATATAACTTTTTCAAAAAAATTGAAGTATCTGGGTCAGTAAACTTTATATATATAACTTTATAGTTAATTAATAATGATATAAAATCCGTACAGTATGCCGCCAAATCAATTAATTTATGTCATCTTACTGTATATATGTCTACCATATCAATTAAAAGTATTACAACACGTGTCCATTACATATTGAAAATTCTTTAATAAACGTTCGTTCACATTTCGTCAATCTTTTTTTAATTTTTTTGTGCAAATAAAAGATATTAAAATCATCAATTTGACATAAAAAGAATGAACAGCAGAAGTAAATGTAGGAATTATATTTGCTAGGTCGAGGTTAATCGTCCGAGGCAGTTAATTAATATTTATGAGAGATTCTGTTTAAGTTTTGTCAATATCCTCATACTTCATTACACTATTTGCTGGATTGATTCGATGGCTTCGATCGAATTATGTTTTTAAATCATTAAAATTGATAAATAATCTAATATATATGTTGTTTATTAATTAATATTAATCACTTGATACGAAGGACGAGATCCAACATTTTTGCATCATCTCCATCTCCTACTTGACTCAAATTTAATATAGTAATTTTATTTTATTTTTTTTAAAAAAAGCAGCATTATCCATTTATCCTTATATTAAGAATGTGATCACACAGGAAGTTTAAGAGTTAATATCATTTTACTCATCTATTCCCCGCTCGAGAAGATTTTTTGGTTTAAATGACATATATCAAGAATTAGCGAAAAAGGACAGAGTTTCCATTTTTGAGGGGCTGAAGTCATTGAAGCTATCGGTTTTGAAAAAAATTAGCCACCCCTTATTTATTTTCTGGCTCCGCTCCTGCTATAACTTTTGATAAAACGGCAAACGCTCAGTTCTAAAATTGGTATCAGAGTCATGATCGTGTGTTCGATTCACATTGATTGCAAGAAGTCCAATTCTCTTTTTTGAGGTGCAATAATTGTCCCTGATGGTCAGTAGAGCGATCGAACATTAATAGCATTTGGACTACTATGCAATTTAAAAGATTTGAGTTGCATCATCACCGTCAACTATAAATTTTGATAAAACAGCCAGCGGTCGATTCTACATAAACAGTCAAGCAATATAATTCTATGTACCCCTACACTCCATTTAAGTATTTATAATATCCACATCAAATTAGATTAGGCAGTCTTTAATCTTTATATATAAAATAACGTATGTATTATTTATAATACGGTAGTAATATCTTATAATCACCAAAGGATATAAATATATATATATATATATATATATATATATAATCTAAACTATTAGGCTGCGTTTACTTTAAAAGATGAGATTGTGAAAGGATGGATTAAAATGTTATTGTTAATATAATTTGATAGGATATGAAGTGGTTATGGAAAAATAATAATATGTTTAGTTTGATGGGTAAAATTTGGGATTGATTTTTTTTCTCTTTTCACATGTACAAATTTATAATCTCTTCTAAAATTTAGGATTAAGAATAATTCTAAATCTCATTATTAATGGGCTTCAGGATTTATATTAATTTTTAAATTTTCAACTAAACATAGGATTTAATAATGGTATCCCTCATTTATCAAGAAAAGTAAACGCAGCCTTAAGATATTTTTTTATCCCAAACTTCATAACAAAATTTGTAAATCAAAATTTTTACGTCTCAATAATTTATGATTTTGAAAAAATATTTTCCACTATTTTGAATATACATACTAAACCTTGGGATAAAATATAAATAATATTAAATTTTGTTGTTATTTGTATTTTCTATTTACTAGGAAAAGACACGTGTGATGCACGTGAAAACACCTTCTATTGTCGATAAGCGATGTTAAATAAATGAGTTGAGATGAGAAGAGAAGAGATTAACGTGTAGTTAATTAATGATTTTCATTGTATTTTAGTCAATAGTAAAATTCAATGTAATATAATATGTACAACATGTATTATAAAATTAGTGCGAACAATCTTTGTTCAAAAATTTTATGTGTTACAAATCTAATTGAATCTATAGTTGTGGGAAATCATGATTGTAATAAATATTATAGTTTTATATAATTAAATTAGACATTGAGAAAAATATAGAATTTGATGTCATGACATATTTAATAAAATAAAATTTAAGAAAAAAATATAATAATTCATAGTGTCGAAAAATTATTTTACCACTACTGATTATGTGAAAAAAAATAATTTAGATAATGCATTACATTATATTACTTTTATTCTTTTATTAACCATTTTTCTTTGTTTCACGATTTTTTCGTTTGTCATCAGTTTTTTATTCTTTATATAAAAAAAACAATTTTCTCATCATTTTCAATAACAATGCTTGTGATGTTGCTTCATCAATTATTTTTATTTTTATATCTTTATTCTTTGATTCTTTTGCTGGACGATCTCTTTTTTATTTTTTTATGCTGAAAATAGTTTTTTGCAATAGTATAAATATTTTCATTGTCTCCAATCTTCATTCTTGTGTTATTGTCTTCTATTACTTATAAGTCAATATTTAATATCTTTAATGATCAATAATATTATTTAACGTTCTCTTTTATTTTTAATTTTATGTTAAGTTGTTTGAAATCTACTATTGCAATGATTTTGTTGCTAAAATTTTTGCTCGAATTTTGAATTAATTTTGATTAAACATGTTAACATTATGTCTTTTATCACAACACTCTTGTCCATATTGAGAAAAAATATTGTATATTCTTCTTTATTTGGTGTCTCTAAAAGCTTATAGTATATTAAAGTGTTGTTGTTTTATATATAAAGTAGATTTATTAATAATTGGTAATAATATATATTCTTTGAGAAAAAAAACTATTTATATATTTCAGTGATAAAATCAATATAATTTTCAACGTTGCAACTATAAAAATATTTGCAATATTTTCGAACAATGTAACTCTTACGGTTTTTATTAAGATCGTGAGTATGTGTAGAAGGGGGTGATTTATTTCAAATCATTCCTTTATATTCGTCCTCAATTCAAATCATTTATTTCAATTAATTCAAATCATCTAATCCAACTCTTGGCCAGCGGTCAGGAGTTCAATTCTTCCTAACAACATATTTTTGGATCAGTCTCTCACACAGGGCTTGTCTAGTGTGGTTTACCTGGTTAACGTAGTTTGCAGACTATTGCGTTATTTCGGAGGTTTACCCAGTGTGCACCGAAAGGTAACAGATGCGGTTTCTCACATCATAAAAAATAATAATAATAATAATATTAATTACATCATCATCAATAATATCATATTGTTAAACTCGAGACATTTTATTGTTATAATCCATCAATTTATCTTCTTTTGTTTTGGTCATATGCACGCATCATGCCAAAGATACTTCTTGTTATTATTTATTATTAAGGAGGAGGATCTTGAAACAGATTCGCACATTAATAAAAACAATTAGTATTAGAGGTAATCTTCCCACGTTTATGTTGTGTCATTGTGGAATATTGATGGTTCTTTTCTAACTACGTAGCATATAAAATGCACGTAGATTTGTTTTTTTAATTTAAATTATTGTTTATTTTACACCAAGACTTAGATAAATTGGATTTGATAATACTTTCCATAAAAAATATATATTTTTCTAATATGTCAATACCACATTGACGACATGAACTAGCAACACATGAAAAAAAGGCAAATTTATAAGATGAAGAGCTGTCAAAGACTCAAAGTGGGTCAGGCCCGCTAGGTTGGCTCGTCCCGCCCCGCTATATAAACGGGTTGTGTTGACAAATTTTCAACCCGCCTAAATAGTGGGCAGCCCTGCTCCGCCTCGCCAACTGCCAAGTGGTGAGTTGTGGTGGGTTGCGGATCAACCCGCCCCAATCCGCCAAATATAACTAAAAATTGGTTGGTCGGCCCGCCCCGCACTGCCAAATATGAGGGTTGTATTGATAATTTTCCAACTCCCCTAAATGGTGGGCCGACTCACCTCGTCCCGCCAATCGGCAGATTTTTACGGGTTATGGGTTAATGCGTACTGCCGATCCGTTTTGACAACTCTGGCTCATGAAGGTTATAATTTTCTTTTTATTATTACAGAGGCTTCAGTTTCATGAGCTTGATCGCGTGAGTTTGGAATGGTCAACCTCTTCTTTGGATATGCTCATGAGAATTGGCCCAAATGGTTGAGCCCAACATTTGGCCCATGTAATAGCCTATATTTTGTTTTCACTAAATTTATACGGGTGAAGGCAAATATACAATCTCAGTCATATTCTTAAGTCGGATTGTAAATTTATTTTGATATTCGTCTTAACAAATTAAGGTTGGAACGCTGATCGATTTACTAAAAATTATAATTGATTTTAATAATGTAATTCAAATATTTTAAATCATTCAACAGCTCAAACGTCACTTCATGTTTTTCATAATAAGAGTAATTATTGTACCGTTTTGGTTCATGGATTGGATGATGATAGATTAATAATATAAGAATTTTAAATCAATATACTTGTATTAGATAATGGTGCATGACACTAATCCTTGGAAGAACTTAAGTCAAACATTGGACAAAACAATCATTATTAATCAATCAATGCGTTATCCTTCACACTAAACGGTACTCTCAATAAGGTTATTACTTCCAAACATTATGAACTAGTTCAAAATGTCATAACATGCCAATTTCATAAACCTTTAATAATTTTTTTTCTCATTTCTTATTGTTTTATTTTTAATTTTCGTGTTATTTTACTCATTGAATTTTTACTTCGTTTTTCCTAATTGATTCCTTTTCAATTATCTTGATATTTAATTTTTTTATAGGTAAACCTTGTAATTTTATTGAAGATAATTAATGTCCCTCGTTACAAGATCAACCAATCAACTAAGAAAATTATCAGGCACTCAACAAAACGGTATAGGGAAAAGAACAAGAACACACGAACTTAAAGAGTGAACCACTTCATTGGTCGGTCTCCTGGTATGAAAAAGAGACACACTATATACTTCATCTATCAATTATCTTGATATTAAAATTAAATTAAAGAAACTCAAAAATGGATTTATATATTTTACCTCTCTTTTACGATATTATTTGACTTGATAAACGATAGTCTTTTTCAAACGGATGATTTTGTTTAGATTATGATATTCTTTAATTGGATATCTGATTTAATTTTTTTTTCGTCGACCGTTTCTGCTATCATTTTGATATAAAATTTTTTCCGTCGTTTGTGCTATCATTTTCAATTATCATGAATTGGATATTTGATATAATTTTTTTTCCGTCGACCGTTTGTGCTATCATTTTGATATAACTTTTTTTCCCGTCGTTTGTGTTATCATTTTCAATTATCATGCTATATAGATCAGTTGAATTCATAATTATTGATAAAATATTAAATTAGTACATAAAATATTGTAAATAGTTTAATTGGTACATGATCAAATTAAAAAGTCAAGTTTATCCTTAATCTAAATTGTTATTAGGTCCAATTACTATTAATAAAATTTGATTAGGTACATACTTTTATTTCAAGGTTATTTATTGATTGATTTTAAAAATATCATATTTATTTAAAATTATATCATGAAAAATAATTGTCAACTCAAATTATACAACAACAAATATTGTAATATATTGATGAATAAATAAATAAAAATAATTTTTTTTTTGAAACGTACGATCTAACAAATCTATATTTTTGCTATGAGTTTATTTAACACATATTTACAATTTAAAAAATAAGATATTTGACATAAAAATAGTATTATTTTAATGAATCAAGTCGAATGAAGACTGGTCTCACACAAGTTTATGCTTGTGTATATGTGTATATATATATACACACTAATAGATCATGATAAAAACGATGCGTATGCTATGCATAAAAATAAGAGAATGATTTTTGTTTTAGTTTAAAATAAAAGTTATTGGTTTTTGAAATTGAAATGATAGATGAGAAAATTAAACGTAAAAAAATGTGGTATATATGATTGAAGGGTTAGAAGGTGTTTTGGAAATTAAAGAAAACTCCACCTCAAATTTGTTATTAAAGAGTGTTAGGATATTAAATATCTGAGTTTTAGTGTTTAACAAAAAGTATTTCAGACATCAACTTGATATGTGAACAATTGGAAGCTGATTCAGAAGAGCAGAAGCAGAAGCAAAAAGAGCACATCAACAGATGCTCTCCATGAACCAGTTAATGTTATTATAAACTAAAGTTCTCTAGTACACTGAGTAGACTCATATTTGCGCAGCCACAGTTTATCTTTTTACAGTGAACTAAAAGAAAAAAAAGCTGCTAATTACAAACGGATTATCTTGCATTTATAAATAGAGACCACAACCAACAGAGGACCATCCGGCTCCCAAGAACTCAAAATCACTTACAACTTATCAATGAACAACTGAACACTTTCAGTTGTTCATATCCACACAAGAATAGTTCAAACGCTTACATGGAAGATCATAAAGAAGCCGAAGAATACCAGCACACGCATCAAGTATATCAGATCTCTTAGGATCATTTTGTGTCTAGTGTTTAGCAACAAATGTTGTATTTGTAACAGTTGAGGTACTGCAAACCTCTGTAACCTGATTTCAGTTAAGGGCTGAAACCAGTATAATAACTAGGAGTCTCAATAGTAGGCAATTAAGTCATATTGGCTGAGGTGGGCCGTTGTGTCAAAGTTTTCTAGTAGTACCTTCTGAAAATAGAATAATGGGTAACGTAGGAGCAGTTGAGTCTCCGAACATCCAAAAACAAATTGTTGTGTTGATTACTTTCTACTGAACACACACACACAACCAGTAAAGCCAACTGATGCAAGTTCAATCTCCTAGTTGACCTGTTTTCGCACAACCATATATTTGTTGGTTGACTCTCGGAGATCCAAGAGAAAGAAGAGTTTAGTGGTTAACACTGTAGACAATTAAATTTGTCTAGCTTAAATTTATGGAAAATGCCAAAAGAAGTATATATATTAAATATCAATAAAAAAAATAATTGACTATTTATTTATAGAAAATTAAATTCCTACAAAAAAAAATAAATAGTTAATTAAATTGATATTTTAATATATTTTGTGATCAAATCAAGATTGCATCTTACAAAAATGGAATGAAATACTAATATTTTTAGTATTTCAAATCAAATCTTGAATCAAATGAAAGAAAATACTAATATTTTTAGTATTTAAAATCAAATATTGTGATTAATAGAAAATAATCACCAAATGAATCATGAGGAGCCAATCAAATTGCGACACCTCACCAAATGGAAATGGAAACATTCTGCATCCTTCACCTATAAATAGAAGGCAGATGACCAAGAAGAAAAACACACAACACAGAAGACTGAAAAAAAGGAGTAGAATAATTCAATATTTTTCTCTCAAGTCATCTTCAAGAAGTTCAAGGAAATCAACGAAGATCAAGGCGAAATTCAAGGCGTTCTTCATCAAATTCATTAAATTCAAGAAGATCAAGGCGTGATTCAAAGAATTAATTGCGTTATTCTTCAAACACATTTAAATTCATTCAAATCCAAGAATATTTCGTTCTTCATCAAATTCAAGATCAACAAAATTCAAGGCGTGATTCAAGGCATTCATCGCGTTCTTCCCAAATTTTGAAGGTTAATTCGATAACAAGGTGTGAACCCATCGAATTAACGTTATCAAGATATCAAATCATCTTCCAAGAAGATCAAACACTCAAGAAATTCACATTTCACAAGAAATTGTCATTGAAGAGAAAAATCAAGGGATTATCTAGAGATTGTATTCACTAATCTTTATTTAAATCACTTTGTATCAATTTTCTATTTCTTAATTTTAAGAAATAAAAAAATTTGCGCTACAAATTTTGGAACGCCCAGTGGGACCATCTCTACCCTTCATCTTTTCTCTTCGCCAAAAGTTCTAAGTAATCATGTCCACCAATAACAAGATCTCAACTGAAAGTCTTGGAGTCGTCACAAGAAGTATGTCGAAGAAATCTTCTGAGCAAGCTCGTTTCTTAGAAACCCATCAAAACTCGCACATAGCACCAGTAATGGTGACAAATGCCTCAACTTTAGAAGATCAAATAGCAAATCTGACGAAGGCAATTGAGGGACTCTCGAGACATGTTCAAGATCAAAACTCCCAAATCATGAAGTTGATGGAAAAGATAGACCATACTGATGCAAGTCACATGGACAAACAAGGTGAAACTAACGATGAAACTGAATCATCGTTGAAGAAAAAAGGAAAGGAACATACTAAAGATTTAAATTTTTCACCTGATGGGTCAGTTCCTGTAGACCAATTAAAAGACTTCATCATGGGTACTATCAAAGAAAAACTTGACGGAAGCTCCAAGTCATCTCTCACATATGCCAAGCCTTACTCGCAAAAGATCGATGACTTGAGGATGCCCCCTGGTTACCAGCCTCCAAAGTTTCAACAGTTCGATGGCAAGGGAAATCCAAAACAACACGTGGCTCATTTCATCGAGACATGTAACAATGCTGGAACATACGGAGATTATCTGGTCAAACAATTTGTTCTCTCACTAAAAGGAAATGCGTTTGACTGGTATACTGATCTGGAGCCATGCTCGATTAATAGTTGGAATCAGGTAGAACAAGAATTTCTCAATCGCTTCTATAGTACTCGACGAATAGTTAGCATGATCGAGCTGACAAACTCACGACAGTGGAAAGAAGAGCCTGTCATTGACTATATCAATCGTTGGAGAAATTTGAGTCTTAACTGCAAAGATCGATTGTCGGAATCTTCTGCCATTGAGATGTGCATCCAAGGTATGCATTGGGGGCTTCGATACATCCTTCAAGGAATTCAGCCAAAGACATTCGAGGATCTAGCTACTCGAGCTCATGACATGGAATTAAGTATGGCTGCAAGTGGAGCAGAGGGACATCCAGCTCATGAATCTCATAAAGCAAAAGAAAAGGAAGGCTTCAAGAAAGGAGGCAAGCCTTTCACAAAGACCCCGACCAAAGAATCGATGACAGTTAATGCCACACTTGTCAAAGTCAAGGGAAATATAAATGATAAAAGCAATGGAAAGAAAGAGATATATCAGGAAAGAGGGCAAAAAAAGTTGAGTTTAAAGGAAATGCAATCAAAACAGTACCCTTTTCTCGACTCTGATGTATCGGGGATATTTGATGATTTGGTCAAAGCAAATTTGATTGAATTACCAGAACTGAAGCGACCTGAAGAAGCTACACGAGTGGATGACCCAAAATATTGCAAATATCACCGGTTGATCGGGCATCCTATTCATGATTGCTTCATATTCAAGGATAAAATCATGCAGTTGGCTCGCCAAGGAAAAATATCACTTGAAGAGGATAATGTGAATGTCAATCAAATCGAAATACATAACAATGATGGTGCATCATGCTACGTAACAGGTTTACAAGGAAGTCTCTTCAACCAGATCGATCAGTCCGAAAATAAGAAAGATTGTGTAGCGACCTTAGCATTCACTGACGAAGATCTACCATTTGGTTCTGACTTTCACAATCGGCCTTTATTTGTCACGGGATATAGTCGCGAGCGAAAGGTGAATAGGATATTAATTGATGGAGGCTCTGCAGTTAATATTATGCCTTTGCGCACGATGAAGGAGTTGAATATTGCCACAGAAGAACTCGCAAATAGTCGCTTGATGATCCAATGATTCAATCAAGGAGGACAAAGGGCTCTCGGGGCCATAAGATTAGAACTAATAATGGATGACATGACCTCAAGTGCATTCTTCCATGTCATAGACTCCAGGACATCATACAACATGTTGCTTGGTCGACCATGGCTTCACGAAAATGGGGTAGTTCCTTCTACATGGCATCAATGTTTTAAATACTGTCAAGATGGGGTGGTAAGAAAAGTACTTGGAGATGATAAACCATTTACCGAGGTCGAATCACACTTTGCCGATGCCAAGTACTATTTTGAGAATGAGAAGACATCAAGAATCGAAGAATGTTCACCTCATCGGGAACCCGAAGGATAGGATGATGAAAAAAGTAAGATTAAAGAAGCCTTGAAAGTTCATAAAGACCAATCAAAAGGTAAATTGCCTGTCCAAGAAGAAAATCCTTTGAAAAAGATGGTACTTCCTTTAACAAAACTTGATGAAAAACGACCATCTATCGTCGGATTTGTCCGTAGGGGCCGAGGTAGAACATGGGGAGTACTCAGAACTACAGAATGCGAAGGGCTTTGATCCAAAGCTTATAAACTACTCGTTAAAGCCGGATACAACCCAAGTGAAAACCTTACCTTGAGTAAACTCCCCTCAGGAGTTTCTAACAAACAAGCGGCTCTTGAAGAAAATGCGCGTACTGTTCAAAAAACTCGACCAGGCCTTGGGTTCATTCCAAAAAGTCCCATCCGCATTGCCATCAAAAGAGTCAGCCTCAACTATATTGCTGAAGATGAGTACTCGTCAAACACCGTTGTTGACAAACAAAATAAAAAGGATCAACGAGTGTCTGTCTTTGATAGGCTGGGCCAACGTAAAAGGCAAAGGAATCAACAAAAATTGAACTTTTCCAAGCATTTGCGTGAGGCTCATAATCAGCAAACCCCAAAAATATTGCGAAGTTTGATTCCATCCCGCATGAAGCGATGCACCACATTGATTATATCATGCGATAAGATCCTGAAGGCTAAGATGCAAACAGTGATTTACACTCAAACTCAAAAGGATGAGGATGATACAGAAAGTGTTGCTTCTTGTCACATCACTTCAAATGAAGAAGAAAATTCATTAGAGGAAGATGCTGAAATTGCTCCCCTTGAACTTGAAGAAGGGGTAAAAGCCACTGTTGATGAACTAAAAGAGATTAATCTAGGCGACGATGATAAACCGAGACCAATCTACCTCAGCGCCCTATTGTCCATCAATGAAGAGGAAGCATATATCGAGCTACTGCATAAGTTTAGAGATATATTTGCATGGTCCTACAAAGAAATTTCTGGGCTGGATCCGAAAGTGGTTGTTCATCACTTAGCTGTTAAAAAGGGATCTCGACCTATCAAGCAAGCTCAACGAAGGTTCCGCCCTGAGTTAATCCCTCCAATCGAAACTGAGATTAACAAACTCATTGAGGTTGGAATCATCCGTGAAGTCAAGTATCCTACATGGATATCCAGCATAGTTCCTGTAAAGAAAAAGAATGGACAAATTTGGGTTTGTGTTGACTTTCGAGATCTGAATAATGCATGCCCAAAAGATGACTTTCCGTTACCTATCACTGAACTCATGATTGATGCAACTATGGGTCACGAAGCATTGTCTTTCATGGATGGATCTTCTGGATATAATCAAATTCGCATTTCACACTCCAAAGGGTATATATTGCTACAAAGTAATGCCATTTGGATTAAAGAATGCTGGTGCCACTTATCAAAGGGCAATGCAGAACATTTTTGACGACATGTTACACAAAAATGTCGAATGCTATGTTGATGATGTGGTTGTTAAATCCAAACAGAGAAATAACCACTTGGAAGATTTAAGAAGAATTTTTGAGCGCGTAAGAAAGTACCAACTCAAGATGAATCCTTTGAAATGCGCATTCGGTGTCACATCAGGAAAATTCCTTGGATTTATTTTCCGGCATCGAGGGATTGAAATTGAGCAAGCCAAAATTGATGCAATCTTAAAAATGCCCGGACCTCGAAATATCCATGAGCTGAAAAGTTTGCAAGGAAAATTGGCATATATCAGGAGGTTCATCTCAAATTTGGTTGGGCGTTGTCAACCATTTAGCCGCCTCATAAAAAAAGAAGTTCCATTTAAGTGGGACGAATCTTGCGAGAATGCTTTCAAGAGCATTAAGGATTATTTGATGAAGCCTCCCGTGTTGGCAGCCCCGGTGCCTGAACGCCCATGAACCCTCTATATCACTGCTCAAGAGCGTTCCGTCGGAGCTTTATTAGCTCAAGATAATGATGATGGGAAGGAAACTGCACTATACTATTTGAGTAGAATGATGACGCCAAATGAATTGAACTACTCACCAATAGAGAAGTTATGCCTAGCCCTCATATTTGTCATTCAAAAGCTAAAGCACTACTTTCAAGCCCACACTGTCCGGCTTGTCTCAAAAGCAAACCCGCTAAAATATGTGATGTCAAGACCGGTTCTTTCTGATAGACTTGCAAGATGGTATCTCCAATTGCAGCAATTTGAAATTATATATGTTCCTCAGAAGGCTGTCAAAGGGCAAGCATTAGCTGACTTTTTAGCTGACCACCCAATCCCTGCCGATTGGGAGCTATCTAATGAATTTTCGGATGAAGATGTTCTTGTAATTGAAGTTAAACCCCCATGGAAAATGTATTTCGATGGAGCTTCGAATAAGGAAGGAGCCGGTGCTGGAGTTATATTTGTGACATCTGACGGGGAAGTGTTGCCATACTCATTCACATTGACTCAAAATTGCTCCAATAATGTTGCTGAATATCAAGCTCTAATCCTTGGACTAAAAATGGCGGTCGATATAAAGCAATTGCATCTTCAAGTATATGGGGATTCGGCTCTGGTGATTAATCAGTTACTCGGATCATATGAAGTCAGAAAGCCTGAATTACTCCCATATCATAATTATGCTAGGAAGCTTATGGGGTGGCTCGGTGATGTGGAGATTGAGCATGTGCCGAGAAAAGACAATAAACAAGCTGATGCACTGGCCAAGCTTGCTTCTACAATTTCCATGCCAAACAATGAAGCTCGTGTGCCAATATATAAAAATTGGGTAGTACCGCCACTTTTTGAGGATGAGAGTGATGAAGAAAAAGAAGATGATAACTACACTGTCGAAGTATTCGAAATTGAGAAAGAAGATTGGCGTCAAGCATTTGTCGATTACTTGAAGTATGAAAAATTGCCAAATGATCCGCGTCAAAGGGTAGACATTAGAAGACGCGCAGCGCGCTTCATCTACTACAAGGATACCTTATATAGGCGCTCATTTGATGGAGTCTTTTACGGTGTTTAGGAGATGAAGAAACCAGCCGAGCAATGGAAGAAGCTCATTCTGAAATTTGCGGAGCCCATCAATCAGGTCCAAAGCTACATTTTTGAATAAAAAGAATGGGTTATTACTGGCCAACAATGGTGAAAGATTGCATGGATTATGCACAAAGGTGTCAAGCTTGCCAGTACCATTCAAATTTCATTCACCAACCGCCTGAAGTGTTGCACCCTACAGTAGCCTCTTGGCCATTGGACGCATGGGGTTTAGACGTAGTTGGACCGCTGACTAAATCTTAAAGTGGGCATTTGTATATCTTGGCTGCAACAAACTATTTTTCTAAATGGGCTGAAGCAGTACCTCTCAAAGAAGTGAAGAAGGAAAATGTTGCTGATTTTATTAGCACCCACATTATATACCGATATGGAATTCCTCGGTACATGATCACAGATAATGGGAAACCTTTTTGCAACACTTTTATTGATAAGCTCTGCGAAAAAGTTCGGTTTCAAGCAAAGGAAGTCTTCTATGTACTATGCTGCTGCTAATGGTTTGGCCGAAGCTTTCAACAAAATCTTGTGTAATCTCTTGAAAAAAATAATTGCAAAATCAAAGAAAGACTGGCATGAAAGGATTGGAGAGGCTCTATGGGCATATGGAACAACTTACAGAACGCCTACTCAAGCAACTCCTTATGCATTGGTGTATGGTGTGGAAGCCGTCGTGCCACTCGAGCAACAAATTCCATCACTAAGGATAGCCATACAAGAAGGCTTGACAGAAGAAGAAAATGCACATTTGCGCCTCGAGGAGTTAGAAGCTCTCGATGAGAAAAGACTGGAAGCGCAACAAAGACTTGAGTGTTACCAAGCTCGTCTCTCTAGAGCTTTCAACAAAAAAGTGCGGTCACGCTCATTTGAAGTCGGTGATTTAGTACTCGCAGTGAGAAGGCCCATCATCACAACTCATCGAACTGAAAACAAGTTCACATCAAAATGGGATGGCCCATATGTTGTCAAAGAGGTTTATACTAATGGCGCATACAAACTGGTGGCCGAAGATGGCTTAAGGATTGGTCCCATAAACGGGAAATTCTTGAAGCGTTACTATGCATAAAATAAATAAAAAAAAAAAAAGAACTCCTAACCCACACGAGTATAAACTGTGAACGCCCACCAAAGGTATTATATGTGGTTAAACTGTTATGTCCCCACCAATAGTGAATTCATGTGGTTAAACTGTATTTCTCCCACTTATGATATTTTATGTGGTTAAAATATTAAATCCCCACCTAGTCTAGGGTGGTTAAGAAATAGATACTCCTGGCCCACATGAGTATAAACTGTGCACGGTACCCCCCAAACAATCAAATTTTGAACTACGTTATGACTTGATCCCTATATTGGGTACATAGAAAACTTAGATATTTTCTAAGTGCAGTCATGAACTTGCTGTTTTCGTTTCCCATGAAATTATAATTCATTTATATTTCAAGTGGAGTGTAAATATATATATATATATATATATATATATATATATATGAATCAAAGAAGCACATCTATAAACCTCTCAAAGTGATGTTCATTACAAAATATAAAAGGAAATGAAAGTCATAAACAAATTCTAAACAAAGGGACTAAATTTCTTCAAGTCTTCTTTGGCAACTTCAAGATGGATCGTCGACATCTTCAAATTCTCGACGGCCCCATCAACAAAAGGGGAAACATCTCCGATGGCAGTGACTTTTTCCTCAATCTTATGAACCTCCTCTTGAGCACTGGATAACAATCGTTGTTGTCTCTTTAAGGAAGCAGATAAAATCTTCTTTCTCTTCTTCAAATCATCAAGTTCCTTAGTAAGGCGCTCCAACTCCTCATGAGTAGATTGAACTTGACTTGTCTCTTTGCTCTCCCTAGTCTTAGCAGCATCAAGACGATCTTTGGATTCACTCAGTTGTTGTGCAAGAATCTCCTGGGCAGCCTGTTCGGAAGATTTTGACCGGGATTCATCAAATGCAGCAGCTTTGTCAAACAATGATCCCAATAACTTTTCCAAACCAGAGAAATCAAAATCATGGAAAGTATTCATGGTATCAAGCACCAAGAACACGTCGCCTTTGAGAGAAGAGATACAATCAATTGAAATATTCATTATCTTTTCACGAAGGTCGACCCACAGTCTTTGAAGAAATTCTTTCTGGTGATCAAATAAAAATTTCCCTCCATCAAATGCAAGAAGGGCAGCAGGCTTGGGAGTTGCATTAGGAATCGCCAGAATAGAACCTTCTTTTGGTATAGGTTCACCGGCTGAAAGAATTTCAAGTGATGTGTTCGGTCCCATGATCGATTTTTGGCTGCCTTGTGAACCATGAGTATCATCAACATTCAATAACTCTTTCTCCACCTAAAAAAAAAAGTAATGACAAAAGGGTTTGATGGAAAATACAAAAAATAAAAAAAATAAGAGAAAGGAAGTTTCTTAAAAAAAAAATAAAAAAAATTACCTCTCCCACAAAGCTTCCCACAAGTCTCGGGTCTCTGATTACACTATCAATGTCAATAACTCTTGGCTCGGAAGGATTAGAGGTCTTTTTGGCCCTTTTCCAATGATGGTCTGCAGTACTACTCTCACCATCTTGAAAGTCTTTTCTCTTGTTTATCTCTAAAAGTTCGATTGCACGAGCACTATGATCTTTGGGACGAGAGTCTTCACCGAGAAACCCATTTTCATCCTCACAAACTTTACCTTCTCGCAAATTTTCACAAGGCTTCGAGATAGTTAAAATGGTAAAGTTTTCTTCCAAATAATTTCCATGAACTATTGTCCACCACTTCTTATACTCATCGGAGCAGAATCTCTTCGCATTTGGGGGCATGGATGGAAATTGCACTCTAGACATTGAGTTGGAAAGAGTAATCAACCGCCAAAAAAGAAGCCCTTCATCCAAAGAAGCTTTGCGGACGTCTCGAACAAGAACCCCTGGTGGTATTTGATAAAATCCAAACTGACGACTGAAGCGGTGAGGACTATAAGGTTCAACCAAGAAGCGACTTCCTTGGCGCAAAGATAGATAGCAGGAACGGATGGCAATAAAATAATTCTGCTCAAGTTCCTCCGTGTTTCCATTATCAAGATATAAAAATTCTTTACTCCTTGTGATCATGGTGCAAGTCCAAGAAGCAAAATCTCCTTTGTGAATTCTTTTGCGAGCTTCAATTGAATCATAATGTTTTGCGCTCCCTTCGCCGGAAAAAGTCGCCATTTTTGGACCACATGCTCCTTGCCAAACTTGGGTGTGAGTCTTAAAGTAATGCGCGAGCCAACCATAGATGAAGTGTGTAGGAAAAGTCGCACATGCACGAGATGGATTTGAAGAAGCAGCAGTTTTGTTGAGGCCTCGATAAATGCTCGTCAATGTTGGAATAGCAAGACCCACCTTCCGCCCACTAGCTATGATGCTTGCCATCTTGAAAGTACTTGGACGAATAATTTTGGCACCACTTTGAGGAAGGACAAATACACATAACCAACAAGATACATATGTCGCCAAGTATGTCTCATTTTTTGAGTTGTCTCTGATTCCAAGCTTCGAAAATATAGCCTTCTCTGCAAGGGACCATTCTTCGTGTGTCTTGATATCGCCAAGTGGATTATATGTGGATTCAGGAGGCGCTGCCTTTTTATCTCTACGAGGGGGAGGTGAATGATACCGAAAATCCTTCTTGAACCAAAATCTAACCCACTGATCAATAGTCACTTGAGAGCATGGATCATCTTTTGAATTTCCTCGAAGAATGTGAAAAGCATGAAGTAAGTGATTGCATGATCGAGGAAAAAATCTACTACCCGCTTCATTAATGCCGGTGAGCTCCTTGGCACTAGGGACGACTTCATCATATAAATTTTCGGTGATAGACAGGCCCGATAAAGAGTGCAAATCCCACAAAAAAATAGATAATTCGCCATGTGAAGTCAATAATGTATTGTTGAGTGGACACCACGCCTCGCAAAATGCCTTCATAATGTTGGAATCTCGATCATATGTGAATAATGAAGCATAAACTGGGTCATATATTTGTGCCGCTCGAAGCCTATGATCGCATCGATTAAGAATATCTTCAGTCCACTCCCAATAGCCTTTGATGTAATGAAATTCGCCAATAAATTGGAGTGTGTCATCCCACCTTGCCTTGCCTTCAATAATACGTCTTCCCAATGATGGCAATGGAACATGCTCTTGCAGTTGCTGATGGTGAGTAGACCGCAAAGCCCAAACTTTAGAATTCTTGGTGAAAGGAGTCTTGATGGACCACTCGGGAGCATAAAGCAAGTTTGTCAATCGCGGCCATGGTTTTGCATAACGACCGGCCACAGGCTCATCAACAATCAAAATAGTGTCTTTCTCTTCCGGTTGACCTTCGTCATCAAGAATCATCAAACGTTGAGTGTAGGAAGAAGAAGATGTGTCCTTGAAAAAGACCATTGTACTACCTAAAAACAAAACAAAAAAACAAAATTAATAAAAAATATTGTTAATATGTAAACAATAACATAAAAATAATAATAATAAATGAAAACTTAAATACGTATAAGATTGTAAATAATAATATTGTTTTGAAAACGTGTATATAAATAATTATAAACTAGTAATAAAGGTAATCAAATATATATGACTAAATTCATAACAATAATAATAATAAAAAATACGTAGGCATCACAGTAAGAATACTAATTAATATTATAATAAAAAATGTACGTATGATTATATATATGTAATTAAAAGATAGTAATAAAAATACTATAAGGAAAAGTGTTTTAAAAAAAAATAATATGATATATGTATAAAATATTAATATAATAACACGTAACAAATTAAAAAAAAAATAAAGAACAAAATTACGTAAGTGTAGTATATATAACAATAGAATAATAACAAAAAAATAAAATAATATTTGTACATATAAAACTAAATACATACAAGATTAGATATACATAAAAAAAAAACTGAAAATTATGTGTAATGGTTCAAAATAATAATAATAGTTAAATAGATATATAGGTACAACAAGTTTTGTAATATAACGTAAAAGTGATTTGCTTACATGTTTAGATAATAATTTTGAAACTAAAAACAAAAACAAAAAAAAAACAAAAGAAACAAAAGCAAAACGAAAGAAAATTTAAAATATGTATATTAAAACGTATCTTAACATGCATGTATAATAATAATAATAATAATAATAATAATAATAATAATAATAATAAAAAGAAAAAACAAAGAACAAAGAATTAAATAAGATTGTGCTGCACGTGTTTGCCTAGCAAACAAACAAAAAGAGAAGAAAAGAATACAGAAAATAAGTAAAATAAAAGAAACAAGGTGGGGCAAGCACCGGAAAAAAAAAAATTAGAGGAAGCACTGAAAAAAAAAAAAAGCAAGAAAGAAAAGGGAAGAGGCACCCGTATCGGATGACAATTCAAAGTGGAAGGAGTCAAAGTCTTGTATGCTTCCTTAAAGGCCAATCAACCTGCAGACACATGGAGTCAAAATCGAACAAATATTAATAGTTGAAGAGTAAAGGGGCACACCTTTTAGTATGGGCCAAAATACTCTGTCTTCGAGAACCAATGAAATTTGAGAATCCGCAATGTGGCAATTTCGTGTTGTTTAGCCTTCCGTTGAAGAATTGGTCGGTTTGCAAGGATCACTCCTGCACAGAAAATTAGACGACATAAGTTATGGCAGCATCATCTCAAAAAACACGAAAAAAAAGAATTGGGAGACAATTTTCGTACTTACGAAGAATATAATTTTTGCCCTACATGCTCCTCCTTTTTATAGAGGAGGGATATGTATAAAAAGGAAAAAAAAAAATTCCATTCAAAGAAGATGCATATGGAAGAAATAAAAGTTTCCATTTTTTTTTTCTTGCTTGGTAAAGAAGAAAATTTTATTGAAGGAAAATATGCAAGATCCACCCACGTGGGCCGGTGTGAGATTGTTTGTGCTTCATGGATTTCCTCGAGGATAGAATCTATTTTTTTTCTTTCTTTCATATATATAAACGTGTATATATATAATATAAAATAAAGTGATTTTGGAAGTAAATTATCGTTACTTATTCACTAGAAAAAAAAAAACACATTTGTGAATAAGTCTTGAGGGGACATTTGTAGACAATTAAATTTGTCTAGCTTAAATTTATGGAAAATGCCAAAAGAAGTATATATATTAAATATCAAGAAAAAAATAATTGACTATTTATTTATAGGAAATTAAATTTCTACAAAAAAAATAAATAGTTAATTAAATTGATATTTTAATATATTTTGTGATCAAATCAAGATTTTAAATCAAGATTGCATCTTACAAAAATGGAATGAAATACTAATATTTTTAGTATTTCAAATCAAATCTTGAATCAAATGAAAGAAAATACTAATATTTTTAGTATTTAAAATCAAATATTGTGATTAATAGAAAATAATCACCAAATGAATCATGAGGAGCCAATCAAATTGCGACACCTCACCAAATGGAAATGGAAACATTCTGCATCCTTCACCTATAAATAGGAGGCAGATGATCAAGAAGAAAAACACACAACACAGAAGACTGAAGAAAAGGAGTAGAATAATTCAATATTTTTCTCTCAAGTCATCTTCAAGAAGTTCAAGGAAATCAACGAAGATCAAGGCGAAATTCAAGGCGTTCTTCATCAAATTCATTAAATTCAAGAAGATCAAGGCGTGATTTAAATAATTAATTGCGTTATTCTTCAAATACATTTAAATTCATTCAAATCCAAGAATATTTCGTTCTTCACCAAATTCAAGATCAACAAAATTCAAGGCGTGATTCAAGGCATTCATCGCGTTCTTTCCAAATTTTGAAGGTTAATTCGATAACAAGGTGTGAACCCATCGAATTAACGTTATCAAGATATCAAATCATCTTCCAAGAAGATCAAACACTCAAGAAATTCACATTTCACAATAAATTGTCATTGAAGAGAAAAATCAAGGGATTATCTAGAGATTGTATTCACTAATCTTTATTTAAATCACTTTGTATCAATTTTCTATTTCTTAATTTTAAGAAATAAAAAAATTTGCGCTACAAACACTACTGAACTCACTAGTAGCAGTCAACTACTGCTTCATGCAATAGTTCTAGAACAGTAACATCTCACTACTTGTTCTACCTCAGTAGCAGTAGCATTTCGATCCTGACAAAGAGAGTTTGACTTTAATAAATAGTTATAAAATATGAATGAGAATTGAAGTATGTTTAAATTTTTATATTTTATAAGTATAAACAATTATCTTACTAGTTCTTATGTCATATTTATCTCTTTATTATAACATCATAATTAAATCCAGATTTTTGAATGAAATATGTGCAAAATATATTCATGTATTATGTTACATACATAATATATGTTTATGTACAGTTGGTTAAAAAATAAATATTAAAAAAAAAAAGAAGTGTTATTCACACTTCAAAAAATATTAATCACTCTCCATTTTATTTTATTTTACTTTACATATTGACAATACTATACTTTCATATTCTTTTGTAAGTTTTTAAATCATTCTAAAATTTAAAGATATACCTAATATAACATAATTTCCTTGTATAATTAATAAACTAATAAATAAGAATCAATTATTTTTAGAGAAAATCGTAAAACTAATTTCAAAATAGAAAAAAAAATTATATAGTAAACCACCTACAAATATAATTCATCATTGTATTTGATTGAATTAGGAGAAATTTTAATTATTTTTATATCATAGCAATAATATTAAAATTTAAATGAATTTTAAATATTGATATATTAAAAAATTTATACATTTTAAGTACATTAGTTTATTGGACTCGATACTTTGCTTATCAAAGGAATAATATATATTTTTAATAATAATAATATATTATATTCAAAAGGTGGAATATAATTTTTGTTTTTATTTTTATAAATATTTCATGAATTATAATATTAGTTTCAGTATAAATTAAATAATATATATAATATTGTGTAATCACTTGATTTGGAAACCAACGAAATAAAATAATTAAAATGATACTAATTAGAATAAGTTAAGAGTTAATTGTGAATAAATCTCTAAATCCAAACCTAATTTTTTTATAAATCCCTACAATAAAAATTCTTTCTTAAAACTCCCTAGGACCACCAAACTTGGTCAAATCCAATGTTTAATTTTTGTACCCAATTTATGCATTTATGTACTCCATTTATGCAATGTTTGTGCTCAATTATGGTACTTGAATCATTCGCAAAAATGGTATCAGAGCTTTAGGTTAAATATTCAGACTTAATATTATTCGTTAACTCATACTTTTCTTTGTTGAGGAGAAGATTTTTTTACAAAAGATGACTTCAAACGAAGGTTTGAATCAAGAGGATTTTATTTATATGAAATCCTATAAACAAGTTAATTTGTTCACAATAGATTACTTACGACAGAAAGATGATTTCTAACTCTCAATTTTTAGAAATTACCCCAGATTCCTCTAAACTCTCCGGAGATCTTAGAGAAATTCAAAAGACGGTACAATATTACAGCAATCAGCTGTATGAAATACCTCGGCAGATTGAAGGAATCCTTAAGAAACAAGAAGAAATTCTTGTAACCCTAAAGGATCTTCAAACTAAAATCACAAATCTAGAACAAACTTCAGGTTCTAGAAAAGGAAATACAGGAGGAAGGTTACCACTCTCGTTTGGTACCGAACCGTTGTTACATCAGAAAGGTAAAACCAAAATGGTTCAAAAACCTTTAACTGATGATGAAAGGATGATTAATCTTATAAAAGCAGTATCAGAGAAAAACACTATCTGATGACTACTTTAGAGAGATTAAATCTCGAGAATCTACAAGATCTCGCGGATTCTTTTGCGAATCTCAAAGTAGTAGATTTAAAAATGAACTCCCCTGAGGGTGAACAACCCATAGGGAATCCTCCAATATATGTGGTTAAAACAGAAGAACCACATAGTGAGTTTCAGGTTGGAGAAAATTCACATCCATCAGGAACCAGATCAAGAAGGAGTAAAATCCCACTCCATCAAACTCCTTACGGAAAAACTGTTTTAGATCCAATACATCCTTACGGGGTTATGTTAAACCTTGATGTTTTGGACTTCAAAAACAGAGAATATCTTATAGATGATTGGACGTCAGCTATGAGAATTGCAGCAGGGACATTAGATCTCAATAAAGAAGGATTCATTAAACTTTTAAAAATGAGTCTAATGGGATCTGTCAAGATTGCTTGGGAGATGACTATGCTAGATACGAAGGAATCAATCTTAGCAGGAGAATCCCTCAGCAAAATTGGAGAAAGAATGGCCACCCTATTTAAAGCACAATTCATAGGGGTAGACTATTTCAACAATCAAGATATAGAGAAAAAGAGAAGATATACTCAAGCTCTGTATAGCCTCGAGTTACATGATATCTGTTTAGTTGATGAATATATTATGTTATTCACTAAATACAGATCAGGAGTCGAGAAAAATGTAGCTATTCAGCTATTTTTCGCAAAAATGCCAAGTCTCTGGAGAGAAATGTTGATTAAAGAATACGTTCCAGGTCATCTTGATACTTTGGCAAGACGCGCGTCCTTTTTGAAAGGAAAATTGGCAGAATGGTGCCATATGGCAGCATTACAGAAGAACTACAAGAAAATAAGGGGTATAAATAAACGTACACCTTTATGTTGTAAAGATAATGATCTTCCAACAATCATTGGAAACAGATCACAGGGATTTAAAAGGAAGAAATTCAGAAGTAATCCCTACAATAAAAGAATGAGAAGTTCTTGGAAACCAAGAACAATTTAGTCCTAACAAAAGGCCAGATCTTATAGGTCAGGAAAAAGAAGTGGACCTACAAGAACATCCCCAGTAACAAGCTCATCACAAAGCAGGGGAAGAACACCATCAAGAAGAACTTTCAGAAGAACTTATATAAGAGCAAGTGAAAGTTTCAAGGATTGCAACTGCTGGACATGTGGAGCAAGAGGACATATATCTACAAATTGTCCAGAAAACGAGAAAAAAAGAGTTAAACTCTTTGAAGCAACACCAGATATGGATGATGCGGTCTTCTTTCAAGATCTAGTCCAAGTATATCAATTTGAGGATATCCCCTCAGATGAAAGCATATACGAAGAAGAGATATTGTTTAGTCAAGAAGATTCTGAGGATGGATCAGAATCAGAATCAGAATAAAGAAGAAGTGTTTTGGCATGAAACACATGAAAGTTTGGCTGGATTCTTTAGCCAAACCACGATATCTCATAATATGGTCCAAAGGATTATGAGAGAAAATCCAACGTTACAAAAGTACCAGGGATTTTCGGCAGGACAAGTAGAAAGAGTCTTAGGCAACCTAGGGCTTAGACAAAGAAGACATAATTTGATTTACAAAGTATCCAGAAGGGAAATGGCAATCCCCATGGAGTTAACAAGTAATCAAATAGAGATGCAGTTAATTCCTTTTGAAGAAATAAGAGAGGAATTGCAAAAGTTGAAAGGTGAGGTAGCAAGGACGATGTCTTGGATTCATATTGGAGCAATCCAAATAATGATCAAGGCAACTTTTAAAGAAAGAATAGATTCACCCATAGATATCGTAGTATGCGATAAAATAATGGGGAATATTCAAGATGCTGTCCTGGGTACTATCTCAGGAAATCTTTGTGCAGGAAAAATTGTAGGAGTTATCTATCCAAGAATAGCCTACAATTTAGCTGACAGGGACTTTAGTCGAGCCTTGACGTTGTATCAAAACTTCAAGGAAAAGAGACTGATGAAGGAAGGTAATAGACCATATTCTATTACATATCAAATTTCATATGCTCTTTCTAATACTCATCATTCTGAATTATTTATTAGAAATGAGTTCATTGAAATTCCAGAGATTTTTGGGAAAGTTGCTCATGCAATATACCCAAAAAAAATCGAGTTTCCTTTAATTCAGGAAACAGACATTCAAATTCAAGACAGACCGGTTCTATACAGAGACCTTAAAATAGAACCTCGAAGGTTATCTTTTCAAGAAAACCGAATGACAAGTAGGAGATGGGACAAATCTCTTATTCAAGAAATTCCACCAGAAGAAGAAGAGTTTTCTATAATAGGAAAACTTAGATTTCCAGAAGGATGGAAAGAAGTGAAAATAGTATTCAAAATTACAAGTCATCGGAACCAGTTCCCTTGTAACTCGATTTACTATTTGGAACAACATGAAAAAGGAACTTACCAAGGATTGATAAATATTGGAGAATTGGAAGTTCAAATATGTGGAATTCCAGGAAAAGAAGTGGATCAGCTCATTCTTGGCCTAGAGTTTCTGGAGGATCATAAACCATGGAAACGCCTTGAAAAGGGAATAGAGTTCATGGCAAAAGAAAAGACTTGGAGGATTCAATAAGAATTCTACGAAATGGAAAACCAAGAGAATTGGATAAGGGACAATATCTTAATCAGATTCGAAAACTCTGTTTACAAACAGAGGAAGAAGCAACTGTTGAAATTAGTAAGTCATGAACATGATTTACTAGAACGCATTGAAGAGGTAGAAAGGAGTAACCATACTCTACCTTCTGAATCCTTAGGAAGACTAAAGGTGAATAGTCTTAATCGGATTACTGAGTTACAACATAGTCTGTTAAAAATGGCAGGGCCATTTAGTAATCCCTTTAAAAAATGACAACAAGTCCTTTCTCCATATACATTCCGATAGGGATGTTGTATGAACAATATAAGGCTGAATACTTTGCAGCTTATATCGATTCGGGAGCAGGAATTTGTACAGCAAAAAGAGGAGTCTTCCCTGAAGAATGTGAAGAAGATTTGCCAAAAATTGCTGGACGATATTTCTCTCGAAGAATTTTAATTCTTTGCAAAGGAATAAAACAAGCAGAGATCCTTATGGGAGGAGCAGGGCAGACACCTTGGTACAAGGTAAAGACACCACCAATCTATTTCCATGATACAGGAGCTGATATCCTGTTAGGAAATAACTTCTTACAAATGTTTAAAAAGTACACACAAGACAATGAGTCAAGAAGACTTATGTTCACTACAATTTGTGATCATAAAATTATCGTTCAAAGACTCAAAGTTGCTTTTTATCGACAATTGCCGATAATATTTCGCAGCCAGCGTGGTGATAAAGGACAACTTTTTCACCCAAAAATGAAAGATCCAAGGAGGTTTGGAGAAACCATGTTGAAAATAACAACAAAACAAGAACTCCAAATAGAGGATATGGAGTTTCTCAAGGTAACTCTACATCACAGAGATATAGAGTTAGAAAATAAGGTATCCCTTGAAGATGTCAAAAAGAGGCTCAAAGAAAGTTACAACGAGCATCCTTTGGCATGGTGGGATAGAAATCAACTCAAAGCCATTCTTACTCTAAAGGAAGGCAAAGAGTATGAATTCGTCAGATATAAGCCTATCTCGATGAACATAACAGATCAAAGGGATATGGGAATGATTATCAAGGAACTTTTGGACCTTGGTCTAATCAAAAAAGGAGTTTCACCATATAGCAGCCCAGGATTTCTGGTCAGAAATCATGGTGAAATAAAAAGAGAAAAACCCAGGTTAGTTATTAATTACCAAGGTATTAATAAAATCCTGGAGTTTGATGGGTACTTCATACCCAGTAGAGAACATCTAATTAGCTGTGTACGAAATGCTAGAGTGTTCTCAAAATTTGATTGTAAGTCTGGATTCTACCAGATAAGAATGGAAGAAGGCAGTAAGAAATTCACAGCCTTCTCTACTCCACAAGGACACTATATTTGAGAAGTTATGCCTATGGGATTGGCCAATGCACCCCAAATATTTCAAAAAAAGATGGATAATCTTTTTAAAGATTATTTCAACTTTATGTTTGTTTATATTGATAATATTCTTATAGCATCAAAAAACATAGACGAACATGTTAAACACTTAGAGATTTTCTCTAAGATTTGTAAAAAAGAAGGACTGGTTTTATCTAAAAAGAAAGCAGTCATAGCAACAAGGAAAATTGAATTCCTTGGTATTGAGATTGATGAAACTGGAATAATTCTACAACCCCATATTGTGAAAAAGGTAAAGAATTTTCCAGATAAACTCAAAGATGTAAAACAACTCCAGAGTTTTCTAGGAGTAGTTAATTTTGCAGGGATGTTCATAAACAACCTAGAAATGTACAGAAAGGTGTTCAGTCCTTTGTTAAAAAAGGATGCCAGGTTTATATGGACCGATGACCATACTAAAGGGGTAAACCAATTAAAGGAGATATGTAAGAATCTCCCAAAAATGGCTATACCCGTAGATGAAGATGATCTGATATTATTCACAGATGCCAGTGATGATTGGTGGGCAGCTGTCCTTACCAAGATCACTCCAGATGGAGAAATACCATGCAAATACTGTAGCGGTTTTTTTTTTCAGAATCAGAGGCCATCAGATGACATATCAACGAGAAGAAATTTTATGTAGTAAAAGGGTTTTTGAAAAATGGCCATTATTTTTACTTGCTAAAAAATTCACGCTGAAGGTTGATAACACCCAGGTAAAAGCTTTCTTAAGAAATAAGATTGAATCTAAACCTGAGAAAGCTAGGTTATTAAGATGGCAAACATTATGTCAAAATTATATTTTTGATATTGTTATTATTAAATCTCATGAAAATATTCTTGCAGATTTCTTAACAAGAAATGGAAGGCAGTGACGTGGATTCCATCATGAAAATGCAGAGGCATCTCAGGGAACACCTTGGGTTGCTTCAAACCGAGTTCAACCAGTTAGTCATTAATGCTGAAATGGCTGGCAGGTTACAACAAGCTGATCGGATCAAAGTATCTAATCGAATTACTGGATGTATGCAAACTCAAACTCAACTATGGGCTGCTATTCAAGGGCCAATTGTTAAGGCTATAGAGAAACCATTGGTTTCTCATAAACAGAAAAAGTTAAAACCATTGGTTTTACAAGAAGAAAAAACACAACCACTGGTTGTAGAACAAAAGGTTGAAGATTCCAAAACCCAAGAAACAAGTGCTAATCTATCATCAGCTTTTGATGAATTGGATGAAGTAACAATTGATGAGAATAATTCATCAAGTCAACCCTCCGCCTCTGGGGTAAAAGAGGAAGAGATCAATCTTAGGCCCAACACTGACAAGGGTAAATCTAAGATTGATACTAATCCAGCTATTATTTCTCCATTCCAGGTTTATCAACAGAAGTGGGAGAAATTAAAGACAAGGAGTGAAATCAACCCAAACACTTGCAGGGTTGATGTTGCAGGAATATATCCAAGGGTTTGGCTAAAAAACAATGTCAATCCTAAGGATGTAAAACTCTGGTATGAATTTGGGGCTTTGGCCTCAGTTTATACAATGTCCCCAAGCTTCCCGGAGATATCACAGTTACCAAAATGGATCCAGGAAGCAGTCCAAGAAACATGGACAAATAATGATCATTTGTCCAGAAAAGATATGCTAGAACTATATTTCTTCAGTACAGCTCCAGAGCCAACAGGGAAAGGATCACATGAACCTTTTCATTTCATCAAGCTAAGGAGACCTGATATGACGGGCCATAAATTTATCAAGGATCCTAAAGCTGAAGAAATACCTTTGGTGTCCACTTTTGGAGAAAATAAAATCTCAACCAGAAGGGCATGGGATATTTGGGTCTGTCTCACCGAGATGGACAAAGTGAAATTTCCGTTCAAATTCTACCAGAATTCTGTGAATGGATCGTTCCTGTTAAATATAATGACAGGAAAAACTACAGCTTTCGCGGAAGAACTCTTCGAAAAGAAGAGACTTTTTGTGGAACAACAAGCTGCCGGGGAGTAAAGAAACTCGCCAAAAATTTTGTAACATGGCTCACATAGGAAGATGGTCTGAGGTTATCTGCCCAGAATGTCCTGATCAGAAGGAGCCAGAGTTCGGAAAAACATTCAAACCCCGAACGGATCGAAAAGATTTTTCCGAGACTAGCAAAGGTGGACAGGGACCACCAAAGATGCGTTTTTTCAGGGGACCACTGCAAAAGCAGAAGATGCCCCGACAACAATAAAGAAGACATGTGAGGAGCATAAATCCAAAAGAAAAAGGACGACATGTGACTCCTCCACCAACAAACGATGCCATCAATAATGGCATAAAAGGACAAGACAAACAGCTGTAAGATTCCCTGAAGTTTCTCGGTGAAACGAGTGAAACCTCAGCTATAAATACAAGCGTTCAAGGAAGCTGAAGATATCGATCATTCCCTTCATTTTTCTTACAAATAAATTGTTGTAATATTTCTCTTTCTATTGATATAAGTTTTCGTTTATGTATTTCAAGAACAAAGCTACTATGAGTAGCTAAACAAGTTGTCTTCTCCTCTTCAAAGGAGTTGATTTATGTAATAATATTATGTCTGAATAATTTTTCTAAAGTCTCTTGTTCTTTCATGCTCATATTTTATAATTAAATTCATATACCATACGCCTTAAGGTAGAAAATGAATTAAGGCTGTGCTGGGTGTCGTTGAAGGAGCTTGTGCAGAAACCATCTGTTGCGACTGCGTGGTTGGAGTGTGAGGAGCACTTCGTAAAACTCGGCAGGTATGACCCGACGACACTATGGTCAAAGAGGTTTTTGAATTTAATTCATCTTACGGAAGCATGTTGGACCCTAATCCAGAGTATATCGGCTGGAAACCTTGCGTAACCGATAGTTCGGCTTAGCCTGAACTGGTTTGATAGATAAAACAATGCCACGTACAAAGGATTAAATGCTAAACACTTTATTAAAACAAATTTGGGGACCACTAGGGAGTTGAAACAAAAAAATTGGAGTGTAGGGAGTTAAGAGAAAGAAATTTTTTGGTTTGGGGATTTTAAAATAATTTGCCCATAATTTAATTCTAAGTAATGAAATTAAGTAAATATTTTCAATAAATAAATACAATTGAATACTTCTTTTTTAAAAAATAATATCTTCCCGCAACTTCAAGTTATTTTTTGGTCAAATTTTCAAATATTGCGCTTGGATGGAAGTATTTCAAATCCATGGATTTTGATTACAATTTTAGTGTTAATAATAAAACATAAAAAATATTAAATTCATAACTTAATTATTTACACATTAGTTAGATAGATTAAAATGGATTTCAAATCATCACTTTATTGGATAAACTTAAAATCCATCATAATTATCATGAATTACCATATAAACATAAAAGAAGTGGATTTGATGTTTATGGTACTACTTCTCTCAACAACAAAAATGCATTTGAAATCCATGAATTTGAAATACTTCTATCCAAGCACATCATTAATGAATTCAAATAAGATAATTAATATATGTCCTTAAAATTAATAATCGATATAATATGATATAGTCATATAACCAAATAAATTATACACGAATTTAGAAAGTTTAGTTATAATTTGATTTAACCAAAATTTTATAATATTTTGTAAAATTTGAGATAAAACAAAAATGTATATTAATATTTTTGCACTTGAATTTTTAAGCTTTTATTGTTTGATTAAATCTAGAATAAAAATATGAATGATTTAAACATAATAATTTTCATAATAAGTGCAAAAGTATAAGTTTGAAAAGTCAAACAAGATTTTATATGTATTCAGACCATAAATAAGGTAATTTTGTCAACTAATACAATAAAAATATAATTTATAGTGTGATTAATACTATTTGGAAGCAGCAGCCTATTAAAAATGTTGATGCTTATATATAAAATTATTTTTTCTAGGGTTTCTCTTGAAGCCCTTGTGAAAGCAGCAGTCCTACGAGTAGGGATTATTGCTCGCGCAATTCTCCGGTATTGGTCTGAGTGGAGCGGTGCTCGTGTCTGGGCACAATATGGATATGGATGATATAACCAACTTGGTGGAAAAGATAAAATTATCCAAGAGTGGTGACGAGAAATTAATGATCGATCCAGATTCACTGAAGATAGGAGAGGCTCAATTAGATCATTGCTTGGTGGCCAAGGGAATATCTGGGAGAGCAATCAACAGGAAAACTTTTCGATCACAAATTCCTCGTATCATGCAACTGCAGATGAAAGTTATTATAGAGTTGGTCGGGGAGAATACATTTGTTTTGGATTTTACGTCGCCACTGGATCGGAAAAGAGTTTTGAATGATGGTCCGTGGAGTTTCTTTTAGGATATGATCGTCATAAGAGAACTCAAAGGTTTAGATGATCCGCATTCTTTAATTAGGCATATATGTGGGTACACTTTCACAATGTTCCATAGCTTTTCTACAAAGGAGCATTTTGATGCAGTTGGGTTCTAGGGTTGGGGAAGTATAGGAGATTGATGAGGGTGATAGTGGCTCCTTCTTGGGCCGATTTATTCGGATCAGGGTGTGGATGGACATCTCAAAGTCACTTAAATGTTTCTTACGTGCGGGTGTTCAAGCCAAATAGGATATCATTATCATTCTGACTTACGAACGATTGCCTGACTTTTTCTATCGATGCAGCATTATTGGGCACCCGTTTCGTAACTGTACAGTGGAAGTGGATGATAAATCAGAGTTGGAGTATGGTAGTTGGTTTCGTGCGCAACCTGCTGGAAATAAAAGGAAGACAAAGCAGGCATCACCGAAAAAACACAGTCCAGAGAAGCAGTATCGCCCAGCTGACGCAGATACCAAGCTACTGGTTCACAAAAAATCGGGCCAATAACTTACTATGGTGAGTGAGGAAGAAGTACAGTTGAAGCATGCTCATAAGCTACAAGATTCTGAAGAGTCGAACTCTATGATGGAAGAGATGCAAATATTAAGAGTTTGTGTATGTTATGGAAGGACCCTTTGGAGGTATGCATTAAATCATACTCACAAGGTCACATTGATTGCATTGTTAAGCATGATATTAAGAGTTGGAGGTTTATTGGAGTGTATGTGTAACGTCCCAAAAATTTATTACCGAATTAATTGACAATTAAAATAATTATTGAGTTAGAAAAAAATAATTATTACTGCCAAATGAGTTATAGAGTGTATTTACAAAATACACGTGACAATTAGTCAATGAGTTTGACTATTTTTGAATATCTGATAATATTGGCATTTTGAGATAATTATTGAGATAATGGAATTAAAAATAATTATTTATGCCAGATAATTTAATTTAGAAGAATATTTGACCGAGTTGAATGGTAAAAGTCTTTATTGACTGGTCATGGTCTAAGTGAGACTCAATAATTAATTTGAAAAATTATAAGTCTAATTGACGGGTCAAAGTCAACAATTTCAAAAAATAATGTTAATAGTTATGGGGTGTGTGTACCAGAAAAATATCGTAATAGAGACTAATTTTACCAGTTGGATATCAAATAAATTAGTCCGGATCAGAAAATTATTGATTTGCTATAAATCGCAAAACACACACCGAAACACACTCAAGAAAACACAGATCAAAGATTTTCTCCCGATTTTTTTTCCACAATATTTCGAGTTTACTGTAGCAGTCCTCACGTTTGCCGTCTCCGGCCGTTCGTCGGAGCTCCGATCAAAAATCCGACCTGTCACTTTGTATCCAAGATCGAGAAGAGTCTATTAGTATAAAGAAATCGAAAATCCAACGGTTGGATCGCCGGGAAATTGACAATGAACAGACGAGTTTGGCGAAGGTACTATTCATCGTCTTCTTCGTCTGAAAATGCGCTACTCGAGCTCGTTTTTGTTGTTTTTAAAGCTGTTAAATGATTCTATGAGATGGGTATAACATTTTCCTAGCTTTTGGTAGCTTATTTCAACGTAAATTGTGCAAATCGGAGCAAAAACCAAGTCGCCGGAATCGGACTGTAAATCGCCGATCTACGACGCGTCGGACCACCATTCCGGTCGTGGCTTATATGGTTGTAATAGTCTCTTCGAGAGCTACAAGCCTGCCAAATTTCATAATTTTTGGAGCACGTTTGAATCGCCGCCGCCGGACCGCCGCGTCGCCGCCGCCTTCTTCGATTTTTCGGCGACCTCCGGTGAGTTAACCATTTTTTATCGTCTCGATGTGATAGATCCGAATATCCAAGTTTCGAGTTGTGATTCAAAATATTTAAGTGGTGAGAGCGCAATTAAGTTTGATAATTTTTGGTCAAAGTTTGACCAGAGTTGACCAGGGTTGACTTTTGACCATCATATGATTTTTCGCAGATCGGAAGCCCGTTGAGGATAATTAGAGGCAGAAATCAGCAGTTTAGGAATTTGAGCTTCCAAAATTGGACAATTATGAGATTTCCGAGTCCCGATACGCGCAACCGCAACTGTATAGGTTTTTCGTGCGTTTTAAACGCAAAGGCATGTTATACCCTTCCTTGCTCACACCGTTTAGATCAGTATATTCACTGTTTGGTTACTAAATTGTGTTGTTGCATTTGTATGTGGATATAATAGCACAAATTTTAACTCATGCATTATTCACGTTTCTATGTATTGTGAATGATTTTTCTGCCATGACTAGGTCTTAGTTGTTGTTCAATGGTTGATGGTTGGATTAGGTCCCTTTGGGTGTTGGTTTAAGATATCTTGAACTAGTGTCGGCTAGGTGAACAGTTGGATGGTTGTAAGGGTGGTCTATCTAGCGGGCAACTCAGGCAGGGCTCGGACGAGTGGGTTGTCCGGGTCGGGTAAAGTGTATTAGGGTATATGTTATGGTTTAGTTCCGGATTATTTTCTTTTGGGCCGGGTAATTTATTTAGGAGTCCAAGTGTTTGGTTTATTCATGGGTCAATTTTTGTTATTGGGTCTAAGATGTTTATTGGACTTAATTTAGTTATTAGGTCTAACATGTTTATTGGGCTTGAGTTGTTTATTTGAGCTAAAATGTTATTTGGGCTTGCATGAATTGATTTAGTTATTGAGTCAAGCTTATTGGGCTTAAGATAGTTATTGGGGGCTTAATTTATTAATTGGGCTAAATTCGTTTATGAGCCTAAGTTGTTTAATTTATTTGGTTGAGCTAAATTCTAAGTCAGGCTCGGTACTATTGGGCCAATCTAAGTTTGATCTGGGTCATTTTAAGTGTGATGGAGCTATTCTAAGTATTTTTGGGCCAATATAAATGTTAATGAGTCGGTCTAAGTTTATGGGCTTTAGTTAAGGGGCAGCAACTCGAACTAGCCAGTGACAAACAAAATAGTCCGTAAATATATATTTAATTGATGTATATGTATATTTTCATATAAGTATGATTTTTATGGAAAATGAATTAAATATTAATTTACGGGCAAAATTTTAAGAAAATGATATTTCTAAGTTCATGATTCATGCATGTATTTTATGAGGAGATAACGGGCATATAAAGAAAAATATTTTTGGGAAGTTGAAGTGATTTGTGACAAACACGGGACTGGAGGTGGGGATACCGGGCCCGATGACCTTTCCACTTACGATTATGAGCCTATGGATCCCCAAAGATTGGGTGAAGTGACATAGAGCGTTAGGGGTACACCCCACAGGCCGCCACCACTACGATGGATTTAAATTGATCAATCGAATTAGGTTACACTTCACTGATATGACCCACATAAAATGATTTTTATGTTTATGACATGTCAATGCTTATGTAATGTATTATGTTACGTATTATGTTATGATTTAGATTACGACGCAATTTATGCATACGATTTTACGATCATGCATGCATTAGAACCCTCAAGTTAATTTTATATACGTTATGTTCTTGCATGTGGTTTTATTTAGTAGTACTCGTTATTAAAAGTAGAGCATGCTGGGCCTTTAGGCTCACTAGATCTAAATGGTGTGCAGGTGAGTTTTATGTTATTCAGGAGGTTGTGGTCCCGACTGGTGGTGAAGACCTCTGTGCATCCGTGGCGAGCTAGCACACCCGTGACCTTCGCGAGCTCATGTTTCAGTTGATTTAGTTTATGATGAGATAATTTATGTATTGAGCTATTTTCCGCACATGTTTAGTATTTTTCATTAGTTTGCATACTTTTGAGATTATAGTCGTTTGCATGGATTTTAACATGTTCGAGTTTTTTTAAACTTTTAAGATGCAATCGATTTTTATTATGCATTAAATTTTATGAAAATCTATTTTAAGTATAGATGCATATATGTAATATTTTAAAAAAAAATTCTTCGAGTTTGGGTCATTTCAGTATGGGAACCCGGATACAAGACTTCGTCACTTTACTTGGGATCTGATGCACCGACTAGCTAATAGGCATGAATTTAAGGATCTTCCTTGGCTCTTAGGGGGTGACTTCAATGAGATATGTTATGATATCGAAAAGCTAGGTGTAATAGGCGACCAGGATCGCAATTACAAGCTTTTAGAAACTGTCTTGATGGTTGTATTGTTCAAAGTTTATCTTGTGATGGTTATCCGTTTACATGGGTTAATAGGAGACACGAGGAAGGTCTGATATTTGAGAGGTTGGACAAATTTGTGAGTTCTTTCGGATGGAGGATGTTGTATCTGATTGTAAAATGCTCTTCTCTCGATTTTTATCATTCGGATCATAGACCGATTCTCATGGTACTTGAGGCAGATTATTCCTCGACTCAACTTCATGCTACAAATCGATCGAGGAGCTACAAATTCGAGGTAGTATGGTTGAGAGATCCTTCTTGTGAATCAGTGGTTTTGGAGGGATGGAGTTCGGCTACTGTTTCTGCATATGGCTTGGTGGAGAAGATCAAATCATGTGGCCGGAATCTCCATCAGTGGGCCAAAGCTAGTTTTCAATTTATTCCAAAATAGATTATGCTGAAACGTGAAGAGATAGTAAGATCACGTAACCATGTGCTCTGTTCGAGTGAGAATGATCGAATCAAGGATCTGGAAAGAGAGGTGGAGGAAATGAGTTCTCAAGAGGAGTTTTATTGGAGGCAACGTAGTAGAATGAATTGGCTTGCCTCGGGTGACAAGAATACTCAATATTTCCACAGAGCTGCTTATGTGAGGCGAGCAAAGAATACTATTAGTGTCCTGATGTTCCAACATGGAGATTTTGTTCAAGAACCCCAAAAGCTATAGAGATTGATTGCATCAGAGTGAAAGAATGTCTTAAGGCTTATGTAACAGCTTCGGGCCAAATGGTGAATTTTGAAAATCAGCTCTCTCCTTCACGCCAAATACAGATTTGGTTGTGATTGATAGAATAAAATTTCTGCTTACAATCCAAGTTGTTCAGGGTCATGATATGTATCTTGGTTTGCCGATGTAGTGACCCTGCATGAAATCACCTACTAACTGGCAACTAATAGCATTCATTAAACTTAATACAGCAAAATACTTAACAGAGTAAAACGTGCGGAAACATAATCCATAAATTACATATCAGCTTAGTAAAATATATCCAGGCTTAATACTGTAGTGATACAACCATATCGAAAAAAACTAAAAGTAAACATTATATAGCTATATCGAATCCTGCTGTATAATTAACTCTTCAAGGCTCCTGCTCCCTAGTCCTGCCTTGAACTACTAGCTCCGTCCATCCTGCGACCTGCCCCGTGGAATAGGGTGTCCAAGATAACAACTAGGACGTGAGCGCTAACGCCCAGTACATAAACATGAGTAAACATATGTATATAATGCATGCAACATGATGACTGGTAAATGGTCATCTGAAAAGTCATGCTCAGTACCGACGCCACATGAGTGCTGCCACCGCGCGGATCAACCTCAGGGTACAACCACACTCGTCTAGTACACCAGAGTAGTCAGACATACATGTCCCCGCCATCGCGGTACTCTCAGTGACAGACTATCGAGTATAGAGCTGAGCGGCTCTATAATCAGGTATATCAAGGTATAGGCTCAACGTGTATATGCACATGACATATGAATATGGAAAATGATAAATCATATATCATGCCATATAATAATGCCAAATAAATGCAACATATAAACATGTATACTCGCTGGCAATCTCAGTCAATGTGTACGTACCTCTAGGCTAGTTCAATTAAAGTAGGATCCTAGGTTTCAAGCCTATATTAAAAAGTTCACCGTATCACTACACAAGTTCTATAAGCCTTAACTAAGCTAATAAGTACTCTCAAAACTTAAATAGATTCTCGGACAATACCTTCGTTTGTAGTAAGCCCTTTGATGTCGCTGACTCTGGATGAATATAACAACTTCTTTGTTATTCCAGAATCTCACAATTACCGATAGGGCCCTCAAGTGTAAAACTCGCACTATAAAACTGAAGAAGGAAACTCGGGAATTTTTAATTCAAAATGAACTCCCGGAGACCCCTATTTATAGGCCAAGACCCGGCCTAGGTTCGGATCCTCCGAACTCGGGTTCGGAGCGTCCGTTCCAGCTCAATGCATGCATGCAAGCCACGTCGGGTTCGGACCGTCCGAACTGCTCTACGTCCGACACTTGTCAAAACTCAAGGCTTAGTCATCGTGCATTGCTGGATGAAGGAGTTCGGACCGTTCGATCTAGGGTTCGGATCGTTCGAAGCTACCTTAACCCCGAAGTCAACAAGACCATGATCGGAGCTCCCGAAATGCTGAGTTCGGACCGTCCGAAGTCCTCTTCGGATCATCCAAACTGACTAAAATATTGAAAGTTCAATTCTTGATTCTGAAGTTCGATTGAACCCTAGAATTGGTTAATTACTAACCCTTAATCATATTTAACATATTATTATCTTAAAATAAAATCTGGATTACTACATTCTCTCCACCTTTAGATATTTCGTTCGCAAAATAGAATCTAAAGACAAATCAAGATAACAATATGAAACATCAAACCATGTTTTATTACAACAATTGTAATTACATCTTTACATGGTAATCAAAAGTACAAAGCAAACAACTCAGGATATTCCTCTCGCATACTACTCTCGGTTTCCCAAGTTACTTCTTCAACGCCTCAACGTTGCCACTGTACCATCACAAGTGGTATAGTCTTGTTCCGAAGAACTTTCTCCTTCCTGTCTAGGATACGGAGTGGTCGTTCAACAAAAGACAGATCTGGCTCTAGCTGAACATCAGTAGACTGAATAACATGAGATTCATCAGCTATATACTGTCGAAGTAACGACACATGAAAAAAATCATGTATATTCGAAAGATATAACGGTAACGCCAAACGATATGCAACATCTCCGATCTTCTCCAGTATCTGGAAAGGTCCAATGTAACGAGGTGACAACTTGCCTTTCACACCAAATCTCACGACCTTCCTGAAAGGTGATACTCGTAGGAATACATACTCACCAGGCTTAAACTGCAATGGCATGCGATGAATACTAGCATAACTGGCTTGCCTATCTTGAGCAGCTTTGATCCTCCGCTTCTACCTTGTATACAATCTGCTGCACCAACTCAGGACCCTCGACTTGTCGTTCTCCGACTTAATCCCAGAATAACGGAGTACGACACCGTCGATCATATAATGCCTCTAAAGGTGTCATATCAATACTACGATGATAACTGTTATTGTAGGCAAATTCGATCAAAGGTAACTGATCCTGCCAAGATAAGCCAAAATCCATGACAGAAGAACGTAGCATATCCTTCAACGTACGAATCGTCCGCTCTGACTGCCCGTCATTCTCTGGATGATATGCAGTGCTCAAACTTAGAGTGGTACCCAACGCCTGCTGAAAACTACCCCAAAAACGTGAGGTAAATCGCGGGTCTCTATCACTAACTATGCTCACTGGACCCTATGTAATCGCACTATCGCCTGAACATGTAAGAGTGCCATGCGATCATAAGAATACTCCCGATTGTAAGGAATGAAATGTGTTGATTTCATCAAACGGTCAACGACAACCCAGATAGTATCACACTGACGTGAAGTCATAGGAAAGTGAGTGACAAAATCCATAGTCACGTGCTCCCACTTCCATTCGGGAATCTCAAGATTTTGCAGTAATCCACCTGGTCGTCGGTGTTCAGCCTTGACCTGTTGACAAACCAAACATCTTGAAACAAATTGATATACACTCCGATTCATCCCTTTCCACCAGAATCTGGTTCGCAAGTCCTTATACATTTTCATGCTTCCAGGATGAATAGACAATCGACTCCTGTGAGCTTGAGATAGAATATCATTCCTGAGCTCCGCAACATCAGGTACAACCACTCGATTCGATAAGCACAATAAATCATCTGCCTGATAATGGAATCCAGATGTATTAACCCCATTGGCTAGACGTGCCAAACGCTGAGTCTTAACATCAGATATCTGAGCTTCCCTGATCCGGGAATACAATGCTGGCTCAGATAATATTGTATACAAACGAATTACATTTCTTCTTTTCTTGTGCTTGAGTGTAAAACTCAATGAACAGCACTCCTGAACCAAATGAGATATTTCACTAGTCTGAAGTGCAGAAAGTCTCACCTGCCGACTCAAGACATCAGCAGTAAGATTAGCAGAACCTGGATGATATTTGATTTCACAATCATAATCCTTCAAGAGATCCATCCAGCTTCTATGTCGCATATTCAACTGTGCCTGAGTGAATAAATATTTCAGACTCTTGTGATCCGTGAATATCTCAAATTTCTCGCCATAAAGATAATGCCTCCAAATCTTGAGCGCAAATACAATGGCGGCTAACTCGAGATCATGCACTGGATAATTATTCTCATGCGTCTTCAACTGTCGAGAAGCATAGGAAATAACATGTTCATGCTGTGTCAGAACACAACCTAACCCCTGACCAGAGGCATCAGTATAAACAACATAACCTCCTGATCCGGAAGATAGAGCTAGCACAGGTGCAGTAGTAAGACGTCTACGCAGCTCGTGAAATGACTCCTCACAATCCGAGGACCAAATGAAGGTAACATCTTTCCGTGTAAGTTGTGTCAAAGGTCTGGCCAACTGTGAAAAATTCTCGATGAACCGACAGTAATAACCCGCTAGACCCAAGAAACTACGATTCTCAGCAACCGTCGTCGGACGAGACCAGTTCAGCACTGCCTCTATCTTACTAGGATCAACAGATATTCCTTTACTAAAAATCACATGACCGAGAAACATTACCCGATCAAGCCAGAATTCACACTTACTCAATTTCGCATGCAGCTGCTTCTCTTGTAACGTTTGCAAAACATTCCTTAAATGTTGTGCATGCTCATTCTTGTCATGAGAATAGACAAGAATATCATCAATGAAGACGATGACAAATCTATCCAGATATTCTCGAAATACCTGATTCATCAGATTCATAAAGACTGCCGGTGCATTCGTCAAACCAAATGACATAACCAAAAATTCATAATGCCCGTATCTGGTCCTAAAAGCAGTCGTAGAAATATCTGATTCTCGTACCCGCATCTGGTGATATCTAGATCTAAGATCTATCTTGGAGTAGACAGAAGTACCCTGTAGTTGATCGAACAGATCATCAATTCATGGCAAAGGATACTTATTCTTGATGGTGACACGATTCAGCTGCCTGTAATCAATACATACTCGCATCGATCCATCCTTTTTCTTGACGAACAAAACAGGTGCTCCCCACAGAGAAACACTCGGACAAATATATCCCTTATCAATCAGATCCTGCAACTGCTGTTTTAATTCCCTCATCTCTGACGGTGCCAGATGATAAGGTGCTCGGGATATAGGCGTCATTCCTAGTACTAGATCAATACCAAATTCAACCTCTTGAACCGGAGAAAAACCAGGAATCTCATCAGGGAATACATCAGAAAACTCGCTGACAACCGGTAATTGATCGATACCCGGACTGCTTGTGGACATATCAACTGCATAAATGAGGTAGCCCTCCCCACCTGACTCCAAGACATGACATGCCTTCAGAGCCGATACAAGTGGCATCGAAGGTCGTGCACCCTCACCATAAAAGTATCAGCTATCACCCTCATCCGGATGAAACTGTACCAGATGCTGATAACAATCCACAGTAGCGTGATATAAAGTCAGCATATCTATTTCCAAAATACAATCAAAATCTGCCATCGCTAGAATCATCAGATTAGCAGACAACACGTGACCCTCAAACTCTAGAAGGCAACTCATCACTAGACGCTTAGTTACTACCTCCTGCTCCAGCGGAGTAGATACAAATAAATTCATATCTAATGATACATAAGGTAATCTATGTCTCTTAACAAAACAGCTAGAAATAAAGGAATGCGATGCTCCAGTATCAATTAAAACAAGTGCAGAAATACCACACATCAAAAAGGTACCTGCCAACATGCGATCGCTTCCCTCAGTAGCCTGCTCCTGAGACAGAGCAAACACCTGCCCTTGAGTCTGTGGATGGTAACCAGAAGAACTCTGTGGTGCTGGCTGCTGACGTGGAAAAATAGAAGCCTGAGATTTAACCTATGATCCCGATCCACTAGCAGAACCCATACGCTGAGGACAATCTCTTCGCAGATGTTCCTGCTCACCACAAATATAACAAGCACCAGTAGTCTTCCGACACGAAGCTGCGGTATGCTTCCCACCACAAAGACTGCAAAACTCCTCCTTCTTCTTCTTCTTCTTCCCAAAACGGAATGTACCTCATGAACCACGAGAACCAGATGAAGTAGTAGTAGTAGAAGAAGACATAGGTCCAGATTGCACAACAGATTGAGCCCTAGGCCCAAGAGATCCACTAGGCTGTCCTGGCATCATCAACTGTGCCCGCATATTGCTGTTCTTCACTTGACGGCAACGGTTCACCAAAGTCTCATAAGATGTCGGATTATCACATACGATAACTTGTGAGTAGATATCTTGATTTAGGCCTTGCAGAAAGATATCATACTTGTATGCATCACTGTCATTGATTTGAGGACTGAAAGGTAGCAGATCAAGAAATCGTTGCTGATATTGATCAATAGTCATTGATCCTTGCCTCAGAGTCAGCAACTCCATTGATCGTGCCTGTCGAACTGCTGGAGGAAAATACAGTTTTTGAAACTGCAGACAGAAATCTCCCCAAGTCACCTGTCCTCTCTCCGTACGTGCCTGAGTAGCTTTGGCATCCTACCATAAGCGTGCTCGATCCTCTAGAACAAATTCTAGAACTTCCAGTTTCTGCTCTTCAGTACACTCGAAAGCTCGAAATGCACTCTCGAGTTTATACATCCAACCTCTTGCATGTTCAGGATTCTCGCCTCCCACCAAGGGTTTAGGTCCTACTTGCATGAAATTATTGATATAGTAGCGGTGTCTACCCTCATGAGGACGATATCGATCATCATGATGGCGATGGTGACGATGATGATGACCACCTCCCTGGCCAACACTACCGTGACTCTTGTCAGCCATATCCTAAAAAGAATTGCATATTAAAATCTCAAATGCGCAAGAATTACTCAAGACTAAACTAAATCTCAAGTACTAATTCTCAAAATATATGCATGCTCTGATACCAAAAATGTAGTGACCCTGCATGGAATCACCTACTAACTCGCAACTAATAACATGCATTAAAATTAACACAGCAAAATACTTAACAGAGTAAAACGTGCGAAAACATAATCCATAAATTACATATCAGGTTAGTAAAATATATCTAGGCTTAATACTGTAGTGATACAACCATATCGAAAAAAACTAAAAGTAAACATTATACAGCTATATCGAATCCTGCTATATAATTAACTCTTCAAGGCTCCTGCTTCCTAGTCCTGCCTTGAACTACCAGCTCCGTCCATCCCGTGACCTGCCCCGTGGAATAGGGTGTTCAAGATAACAACTAGGACGTGAGCGCTAATGCCCAGTACATAAACATGAGTAAACATATATATATAATGCATGCAACATGATGACTGGTAAATGGTAATCTGAAAAGTCATTCTTGGTACCGGCGCCACATGAGTGCTGCCACCATGCGGATCAACCTCTGGGTGCAACCACACTCGTCTAGTACACCAGAGTAGTCAGATATGCATGTCCCCGCCGTCGCGGTACTCTCAGTGACAGACTATTGAGTATAGAGCTGAGCGGCTCTATAATCAGGTATATCAAGGTATAGGCTCAACGTGTATATGCACATGACATATGAATATGAAAAACGATAAATCATATATCATGCCATATAATAATGCTAAATAAATGCAACATATAAACATGTATACTCGCTGGCAATCTCAGTCAATGTGTACGTACCTCTAGGCTAGTTCAAGTAAATTAGGATCCTAGGTTCCAAACCTATATTAAAAAGTTCACCGTATCACTACACAAGTTCTATAAGTCTTAACTAAGCTAATAAGTACTCCCAAAACTTAAATAGATTTCCGGACCATACCTTCGTATGCAGTAAGCCCTTTAATATCGCTGACTCTGGATGACTATAACAACTTCTTTGTTATTTCAAAATCTCACAATTATCGATAGGGCCCTCAAGTGTAAAACTCGCACTATAAAACTGAAGAAGGAAACTCGGGAATTCGTAATTCAAAATGAACTCCGGAGACCCCTACTTATAGGCCAAGACCCGGCCTAGGTTCGGAACCTCCAAACTCGGGTTTGGAGCGTCCGTTCTAGCTCAATGCATGCATGCAAGCCACGTCGGGTTCGGAGCCTCCGAACTCAGGTTCGGACCGTCCAAACTGCTCTACGTCCGACACTTGTCAAAACTCAAGGCTTAGTCATCGTGCATTGCTGGCTGAAGGAGTTCGGACCGTCCGATCTAGGGTTTGGATCGTCCGAAGCTACCTTAACCCCGAAGTCAACAAGACCATGATCAGAGCTCCCGGACTGCTGAGTTCGGACCGTTCGAAGTCCTCTTCGGATCGTTCGAACTGACTAAAATATTGAAAGTTAAATTCTTGATTCTGAAGTCCGATTGAACCCTGGAATTGGTTAATTACTAACTGTAGCGACCCTACCCGGATCCACTACCTAATCAGATTTAAGAGCATAATTAAGCTTGCATTAAATAAATCGCTGCGGAAGACTTAAATAAAAGCAGACCGGCAGAATACAACCGGTTAAACAAATTCGATTATACAACCCAATCGAATAAATAAGCCTAAAGGGCAAAACCTACAGCTAATCATGTTGTCTTCACTGATCACTGGCTACTCCAAGCTCCTGGTGCTCAATCCTGCACCTACACCTGCCCCGTCGAATGAGGTGTCCAGATACACAGAAAAGACTGAACGTGAGCTCTAAGCTCAATACGAAATCACGGGTAAAACATACAAATATGATGCATGCAAATGACAGGGTATCCATATCTGGGATAATTGTATACAACTGCTCAGTAATGGCGCCTAGGACATGAGTGGTACACTCCGGGGAGCAAACCCTGCGTACACTGCTCATTCCTACAGGACGTGGACCGTGTCACCCAGATGCTAGTAACCCATAACCCGTCGGTCACTGGGCACTATACATCAACCGTCCAAACAGGACTGAGCGGCCCTACATGGCTCATCTCAAAATATAGACATGCACAATATGATATGCACATGCTGCATAATAATATGACACACAAATGCAACATATAAGCATGCAAAACCCGCTGGCTATCTCAGTCAGTACTTACGTACCTTTCTACAGGCAGTTCCTAGCAGTCCCACTCTAAGTTCCAAGCCTATCATCAACTCTACAATGCAATTACCCATGCATCATTAATTAAGCTTTAAAAGCCTTAACTAAGCTATTGCATACTCCTAAATAATTTAAGGAGACCATAGCTATACCTGCGTCCGTCATCAGCCCGATGATGACAATTGCCTTGAAACTAGGCCACAGCTCCGCTACGACATCTGGATCGCTATACCACTTCCGGATTCCCCATAGGATGCCTAGATCTCCCTAGATCTGAGTTAGAAGGCTAAGGAATCGAGAGAGAAGAGAGGAAAGAGGTGCAAGAAATGAATTCTCGGACCCTCTATTTATAGACACGGAACGGAACGTCCGTTTCTCAACGTTGCGTCCGTTCTGCCTGACGAACGTTGTTTCCGATCCCCATCGTTACTTCCGATGTCCCATTGACCGGATAAATCGGTGTGATATAAATCTACTGGCAAGCGTACCAGGTCAAGTAATAGTAAAGTGGACTGAGAGTCCAAGTATCGATCCCACAGGGACTGTTGTCAATTCTCAAGAATTAATTATTTTACTTAATCTAGACAAAATAATAAAGAGCAATTTGATTTAAATAAAATAAGAAAATAAAATAAAAACTGCTTAAGAAATAAGAATAAAAATAACTGAAAGATAAAAATAATTAAAACAAAGACAACTAAGACACACGTAGGTACCGAACAAATCATGTAACATGTAGTCGATTCAGGACTCAGATTTAATCTTAATTCACTGGAATTCTCCTAATTTGTTCAAAGGACTATTTCTAGAACAATCAAACCTATTCAAATATTGATGAACTAATATTTCGTAATTCTAATAAAATTTGAATGCATTAAATATTTATGAAAATTCAGTTTGCACCCAAACCGCACACTGAAACCGAATTCTATTTCTAGTCGGTTTTACAATATGTTGATTATCAAAGTGATCAAAATCGAAACCTCTTCTATCGACTTGGAATCGATTCACATGCAAGCAAACAGTTGATCAGACTATTCACAAGACAAATATAAATCTGACAATCAATAAAACAAAATCAACTCTGAAAAATCCCAAACAAACATCCAATTTTTCTACATGAATTTGTTCGGCCCAATCACGCTGTCTTGGTTGAAAAATAACTACTCAATAATTGAAACTAGAAATAAACAAAAATAAAATAAAAAGAAAGAACAGAAGAAAGAAATAGCGAAGAAATCTTCTCTGCTCCCAGCCGCCGCCTTGCGTCTGCGTTATGCGTGTTGGAACCCCCCTTCTCACGTCTGAATAAGTCCCTTAAATATGAGTTTAAAAAGCCCATGAAAAATAACCCGTAAAATAAGACTTTTTAATTTTTGAAATTCTGATTCTTTCTGATTCCCGACATCTCGCTCGAGCGAGCACAACCTCTTGCTCGAGCGAGAGACTCTCTGTTCCGAGGAATAAAATTCACGTATCGCTCGCTCGAGCGAGCACAAGCTCTCGCTCGAGCGAGCAAGTTTCTGCCCGAAAAATAACAAACACAGACATCATGCGCGGTTCCCTTCATTCCTTGCGCGTTATCGCTACTCCTTGCGCCAAACTCCTTCTTCTAAGCGCATTAGCGCTTCTCCCTAGCGCCAAACACAAGGGCAAACGCGCTACAACTCTCACCATCAGCGCAACATTCAACCAGCTCCGAGCGACGATTTTGAAAAATTCATATCTTGAGTTCTAGCCATCGGATTGACCTGAATTTGGACAACACCTTCAAATCATCCTGAACTTCATTATGAATGGTGGAGATCGGATTTGGATCTCTCTAAAATTAAATATGATTTTTCGATCAAGGCTGCTCCATAATTAACTCTTCAAAAATCCATTTTGCTACAAATTAACCGGGGAGAGTGAAATACACACACATGAACTTAAAACACATAAAACACATAAAAACAATATTGATGCACACAAAAATATATATAAAAATATCACAAACTAATGCATACAAAATGCACTTATCAACACCCTCATACTTAACTCTTGATCGCCCTCGAGCAAGACATGCAAAAACAAAATGCAAACAAAAACATAAGTAAGGACAAGTCATGAATGTGCACAGCCTCTGAGAAGTTCAATCACCAACAAAAAAATCACAGACATGCTCTCAACTTTTCAAAATACACCTTCGATTTAACGTGAACGTGTGTGTGTGAAATGTCATTCCAGTTTCATGCAACTTAGACCGAATTCGTCTCAAAACTGCTTAGCAACCTATGACAAATCAGTGCAAGTTTCACTTTTCAAGTGTCCATTCCTTCCAATGACCCCTAGACATACCCACCTCCCTTGAGATAATGAATTACACACCTCCGAATTTTGCACTCGGTATTGCTTTAGCCTCAATAATTACCCGCTGACTTAGCTATAACTGGCTAGGATACAAAAAATCATTCTATTTTTTCTTTCTAATCGCCTCGTCTATAGCCCGGATGGAGCATCAATCCCATTTAATCCGCATACTTAGCCTTAAATTTAATTTTTTATAGGATTTTAATCCTTTCAAGGCCCGGATGGAATTGAATAAATTTTTTTTTCTAGGTGCGCCCAAGATCATAAGTGTAAACTAGAGCCTCATCAAAATTCATAAAAAAACAATCAAGATTCACAAAACACCTATTGCCGTGCAATGGTCAAACAGACATAAACTTCATCAAATCTTTCGCTACAATTCACTGGTCTAACATTAATGCTTAAAAATATTCACGGTTCAACCTACAGTTTCTCATGTCCAGTCAAGAGCAAAATTTTTCAAAAAACCATTTTTTTTTTCAAATAAACTTCATCATCATTGGCTATTATGACTCATCCAACTCATGCAAGAAAACACAAACGAACAAAAACAAACAATATGAAAACAAACACGAAACATGACAGATGCAACACAAAAACATAGATAATAATGCAATAACTAATCTACCTCCCATACTTATCCAAAGCATTGCCCTTAATGCTCCAGAACAATAAACAGAATGCAAGACAAACAAAAACACAATGAAAACAAAAATAACACTCCCCTGGTTTTTTATTCATCCTCTTCCTTCTTGACAGTATCCGCTGGGATGGTATCAGCAGTCTAGATTTATCGGCAGGCACAACAAACTGGCATGAGAAAGAAACAAAAATCAAATAAAAACAAAAACAAAAACAAAAAACCAAAAATAAAATAAAAAGCAAAAATAAATAACACTGCGTTGCCTCCCAGTTAGCGCTAAGTTTATAGTCTACAGCCCGACTATGCAGAAGCAACCATCAAAGAGCGGCTGCCGCCCATAGTAAGAATCATACGACTCTACATATGGGTTTTGATTTCCTTTGCCCTCAAGCTTGGCGTGATATATACTTTGTAAGCTCGTCGATCCAACAACACTTGGTCTGCAATTTTTCTTTTGGAAAGAGACTCCGAATCTAGGCTGAAGGTCATAGAGGATGGAATATGCTGGAGGTGGCGTCAATGGCAAGAAAGAATCTTCTAACGGTGTACATGGAACAACAATTGACGAGGTAAAATATGTAGCCTTGGATGTATCCTCCTCCACTGTCATGTGTGGCTCTTCTTCACACGAAGATTCCTCAATAATTATTTCTTCTTGCTCTGACTCCGTTACTTCACTCTCTTAGCAGATCTCAAAATGGTTCTCTAAGAAGCGCAATCTGTTCATCCAAAAAACTCCAAGACTTGATACGGCTTTCTAAGAATTGATTTGTCTCTGTCTGTTGCCGCAAAAGATTCTCCAACTGAGCCACATAATCTTCAGAACACCCTACACACTCTTTTTGACTCTCCGATGGTTGGTTTGCAAAATTTTTAGAGTTGATATCTGAAGGATATTTGTGACTCCAACCTTGCAATGAAGGATCACAATGCCAATGGTAGTCGAAATCTGCCATATCATTTAACAAGTGCATCGCACTGTCTTCATCTCTTCTAAACAATTGACTGCCAGTGGCCAAAGCTCCAGAATCTACCCAACTTCTTGTAATCTCGTCCAAACCACCATAAAAAAATTTAGTGAGGGTGTAAGTCGAAAACTGATGGCATTGAAATTTGTTCGCCAAATTATTGAATCTCCCCCAAGCAGCATAGAAGGGCTCCGAGTATTGTTGGCCAAACCTTGTGAACACCTGTCGATGATCCATCTCCAAGTACCTCACAAGTAAGAAAAAAAATAATTAAAAATTAAAAATTAAAAAAAAATGCAAGAAAAAACTGAACTGAACTGAACAGTCCCCGGCAGCGGCGCCAAAAACTTGATCGGCTAAATCGGTGTGATATAAATCTACTGGCAAGCGTACCAGGTCAAGTAATAGTAAAGTGGACTGAGAGTCCAAGTATCGATCCCACATGGACTGTTGTCAATTCTCAAGAATTAATTATTTTACTTAATCTAGACAAAATAATAAAGAGCAATTTGATTTAAATAAAATAATAAAATAAAATAAAAACTGCTTAAGAAATAAGAATAAAAATAACTGAAGATAAAAATAATTAAAACAAAGACAACCAAGACACACGTAGGTACCGAACAAATCATGTAACATGTAGTCGATTCAGGACTCAGATTTAATCTTAATTCACGGGAATTCTCCTAATTTGTTCAAAGGACTATTTCTAGAACAATCAAACCTATTTAAATATTGATGAACTAATATTTCGTAATTCTAATCCTTCTTATAAGCACATTAGCGCTTCTCCCTAGCGCCAAACACAAGGGCAAACGCGCTACAACTCTCACCATCAGCGCAACATTCAACCTGCTCTGAGCGACGATTTTGAAAAATTAATATCTTGAGTTCTAGCCATCGGATTAATCTGAAATTTGGACAAACCTTCAAAACATCCTGAACTTCATTTTGAACGGTGGAGATCGGATTTGGATCTCTCTAAAATTAAATATGATTTTTCGATCAAGGCTACTCCGTAATTAACTCTTCAAAAATCCATTTTCCTATAAAATTAACCGGGGAGAGTGAAATACACACACATGAACTTAAAACACATAAAAATACATAAAAACAATATTGATGCACACAAAAATATATATAAAAATATTACAAACTAATACATACAAAATGCACTTATCACCCATCAAGTGCGTAAGCAATGACGTAATATTTTTGACGTCACGGATGACATCACTGCCAGAACGTTGCTTTCGTTCTTGGTCACCCTTCGGGCCATTTCCGATCATTCTGAATTAATTTCTGAAGTCCGTTAATCCAACAGAAACTTTCTTAATCATGTACTAATAAATCAAAACATGATCACATGATTAATTACTCATTAATCATTAATACGGGTCACTACATTCTCCCCCCTTAAAATATTTCGTCATCGAAATCTAGGGTAAAACCTCGAGAACGTACTAGAAACCCTTGCTCGAGTGTCTGATCGAAATAGCTCCCGACACACTCAGACTCTTGTCGAATTCCCTGCAAGCTCCATCAATGTTGAACCGCATTAACATCCTCCCAACTGAAGATTACTGCGCTGCTGGTTGACATTCAAAACTTCCTTGGCACTAATGTATCACAACACCAATACGTCTTCCATACTGACCACGATATCTCTGACCACAAAGGATACAAACACCCGCTTGATCGAGATCATCATCCCAAGGGATATCTTAGACTGACGAAGACCAAGTCATAACCTGACTGGTTTACGACATTCGTCGAATCACCAAACTAGATCTAAACATCTAATGGTTCCAAAAGTCCTCGGTGCTCAACACCTCTAGTCAGGAAACACCAATCCCAACACTGTGCCGACACAACAAAGTCCGAATTTCTTCTCAAGAGAATTTAGTTGACACAAAGCTATGCACCAACATAACTGCTTAACACGATTCCCTAGACTGGTCATTCTCCCCATGCTCCTATGAAGAAAAACAAGCTTCCCAAAGGCAATTACTGGGAACTCAGACCATCCAGTCTTGTACTAATCACAGTTCATGTTTCTTAGTATAACTCCGCACTGTGCCCTGATGAAAACTATCATCGCTCACCGATAATGACGCTAAGTCATCTTCTAGCCATTGGCCTGCGAAGCCACGCATACATTGCAATAGAAGTTATTACATCTCTGATGATCTGCATCATCTCAACCATAGGTTATTCACCTCATGAATTCAATCGATAGACATCCTCCTGCTAGTTATACATACTCGCAATCACTGTCCACACATCAAGAATAAGGCAAGCTCCCACCAATATGCTCGACTGGGACATTCCACAGTACACATACATATGGAAACGCTTCCTGTTCCGTCTCGACACTCGACAGTTACATGCACCTGATATAACTCAACTCGGAGTCTCTGGTGATACCATCACCGCTCGTCCCAACCTACCACGGTTGAACATAAAGATTCTGGAAACTAAATCCCAACGGATTCTCAACAGTCAAATCGCTTCTTTGCTGAAAGCATCAGCCTTAGCGCTGAAAGGATTAATTCATCTATTCCCTAGTCACTCCGGGGAAACACTTATGCTCGATGTAACTTGTCACACAAAATGCCTCTGATTGTCGTTCATTGCTAAAACTCAATATCTTTGACAAACAGTCTGCATGGATGTGACTCACTGACTCAAAAGAACAAATTCTATCCGTCACGATCTTGCGAAATCTTCTACCCCAAAGGCAAACCTCGTTGGCTACTAAGTCGATCCTTGACTATCTCAGTCAATCAGAGATATCGCACATCACTCGCTGAAAGGTTAGTGACACAACCTGCTGGATCTCGAGAACTAGATCCCAGCTAATGTCACACCTCACGATCAGACAACTGATGCCCATACGAGTACACAATTCTCGTTGGATCTCAAACCCATCGGTATACGAAGACATAATCACAAGAACACTATCCGAAAAGTTATAAATTCCTTCGCTTGCTTCTCCTATCAAGTTAACACCTAACTTGACCATACAAGTCAATTGAAATCTTTCGATAGATTCGTCTCTGGAAAACCTAGAGACTCTAAATCATCCAAAGTGCCGAATGCTCTGAGATTGTACCAAGTACTCATCTCCTAAGCACTAATAGAAAAATACTACCCCAAGTATTTCTTAATTGTTACACATCGATCATCACTGATTGGCTCAACCAATCGAACTCGTCGATCTACTTTGGCTCGCACTCATCAGTTCAGACCACCACTGATCATCCAACCTACATGGCTCGGTCAAAATCCATGAGTCAGCTACCACAAAAAACTATTTCCAAACACTTGGAATACCCAAATCGCTCTAGTTTCAACACACCCATACTTGATAATCCAGACAATAGCTATTAGTAGCCTATCGATACAATCTCGTGTCTTACTACTGACAGCTACCTCATATACTGAACTTAATCAACCTAGCTCTGAAAGAGTTAGCCAATAGCCACTAGTAGTCACTAGCACAGATCCCGTGCCACCTTAGCACTACTAATCGTTGTCTTGTTCACTCAAGAAAAACATCAAGACGAAATAAGCCCAAGATTTTCTCGCGATCTATCAACTTAGAACATTCCCATCCATTGGAAAATCCTACGCTCAACCTCAGAAAATATCAGACAGTGCTTAGCGCAAACACTGGACTTACTAACCTTGCCTCGTTCATTCAGGATGAACACCACGGCTCGTCAAGTCCTAAAATATTACACTAAAAGAATCCCAAAGATTTCCACAATCTTCGGACACGCTCCTGATTATATCCCTTGCTAAGATTGTGCAACAATTCAAGACTAAGGTAGCTTACCACGATAACCCACCTGGATAATCACCAAGGTTTCACGGTTATAGGCCACCCTTCCCTCACATCTCAAATAGTCCTGTACAATCCTCAACATCTGATATAATCCAATACTGATGAAGTCAATCATCAAGGAGTAGTCCTCGTATTCGAGTTGAAGTCTTAAAACAACATCCCATCCAAGTTCTTGGATGACTCCTATCGCAGGAAAACCCTAAACACAACTCTGATGACAACCCTTAGTCATCGCTGGTAGAAATCCGTCCACCTACTAGATCCACACGTCTAGCAGTAACTTAAAGGTTAAAACTTATATGCTCAAAATACACACTCGTCAAGGAAATCCCTCCAAGACTTGTTCCCATAGCAGAATACTCAACCTATATCTCTGACAAAATCAGACGATATCTAGAAAATGATATCAAACCTGATATCCAATCCAAGGTCGTATCCTGTCGTGACTGTTACCAAATCCCTAGACTGAATAGCCTTTCCACCGCCAATCCTGAAGCACGAAGCCTCCCAGGTAACCTCTGAAGTACAAAGACTCCCAGAGTAACACTGGCATAGGGTCGCGCCCCATCACGTCTAGTCATGGTCATAGTCCACAACTCTCGGCATATACTGGATCTAGAATCCTGATGAAAACCCATCATCACAAGTCTCAACCTAACGAAGGTCAGACAGCCTACTGTTCTAAGGGAACAAACTAGAACAAATTCCAATGTTCTAAACCGAACAATACAAATAATGCCTCTAGACGAGTCCACTCATCGCTGGCACTATCTTAGTCTTCTGACTAACTAGGTCAATCCTAGAAAAACACCTAGACTAATCACAAGTCAAACAGTCACAACCGACCCACTCAAATCCCATGAACTACAATAGTTGATCACTAATCAACTAAAACCAAGCCAACCTTTCGCACAATCATGCAATCATCCACGAATTGCTGGATAAATAAAACATGTATCATTGCTTCAAGTTATGTACAATTCTCTTTATTACAATTTCATGTAATACAATTACAGTATTCGAAATACAATGAAATGTACAACCGAACTTGAAATGATACAATCAATGTATGATGATTTACAACTAAAATACTGTTTACAAATTACATCAATACAGTATCTAAATCACCGTACTAGTCTTGTTCCTTGATCATGAAGCTCCTAATCGACACACATGCATCAATGCGAGCGTACTCCCGTCCAAGTCTCTCTACATGTCCTCCTACGAAGAACTCCGGATAAATGGCACGTGATAGCTAACCAACCATGTTCTGTGTGAGTGCATGTCAATCGACCTCTTCTGCTCACGATCTACCGTCAGCTTTCTTCTTGTATTCAAATCATGCTTTTGAACATGAAGTTTCCCGTGTGCCTACCGAATGCATCGATACAAGCATACCGACAAAATTATGTTCCACATGAATTTAATGACCTTACGCTCGAAACCTGTCATGCCTTAGACACTCGAGGCATTCCCTGATAAAGGTCTATCTGACAATCTCTCCAACTACGACTGGAAAATCTTCAGAGTAGTGTCATCATGGTACGGACTGTACAGATGCAAACATCAAGTGCATCCCAACCAATCCTCTGCCACTGCCTCTAGCATCTGGTACTCGATCCAAAGCTAGGACCCATATGAGTAGAAATCTCGAAAACTCGGACACGATTCCTCGCTCCTTTCTGCACTTGCTGGAATCCCATAAGTCAAATCTTCAGAATTCCTGCCGATGATGATAGTCTTCGGGCAACCTAATCGCCGCATCATCACCTCTTCCAAGGTCTCATCAATCCTATAAGGATAACCCAAAGTCTTAATACTATATCTCAAGTCTCTTGCCTGCATGCGCTCTGATACCAATAAATGTAGCGACCCTACCGAAATCCACTTCCTAATCAGAGTTAAGAGCATAATTAAGTCTGCATTAAATAAATCACTGCGGAAGACTTAAATAAAAGCAGACCGGCAGAATGCAACCAGTTAAACAAATTCGATTATACAACCCAATCGAATAAATAATCCTAAAGGGCAAAACCTACAGCTAATCATGTTGTCTTCACTGATCACTGGCTACTCCAAGCTCCTGGTGCTCAATCCTGCACCTACACCTGCCCCGTCGAATGAGGTGTCCAGATACACAGAAAAGACTGAACGTGAGCTCTAAGCTCAATACGAAATCACGGGTAAAACATACAAATATGATGCATGCAAATGACAGGGTATCCATATCTGGGATAATTGTATACAACTGCTCAGTAATGGCGCCTAGGACATGAGTGGTACACCCCAGGGAGCAAACCCTGCGTACACTGCTCATTCCTACAGGACGTGGACCGTGTCACCCAGATGCTAGTAACCCATAACCCGTCGGTCACTGGGCACTATATATCAACCGTCCAAACAGAGCTGAGCGGCCCTACATGGCTCATCTCAAAAGATGGACATGCACAATATGATATGTACATGCTGCATAATAATATGACACACAAATGCAACATATAAACATGCAAAACCCGCTGGCTATCTCGGTCAGTACTTACGTACCTTTTTACAGGCAGTTCCTAGCAGTCCCACTCTAGGTTCCAAGCCTATCATCAACTCTACAATGCAATTACCCATGCATCATTAATTAAGCTCTAAAATCCTTAACTAAGCTATTGCATACTTCTAAATAATTTAAGGAGACCATATCTATACCTGCGTCCGTCGTCAGCCCGCTGATGACAATTGCCTCGAAACTAGGCCACAGCTCCGCTACGACGCCTGGATCTTTATGCCACTTTCGAATTCCCCATAGGATGCCTAGGTCTCCCTAGATCTGAGTTAGAAGGCTAAGGAATCGAGAGAGAAGAGAAGAAAGAGGTGCAAGAAATGAATTCTCGGACCCTCTATTTATAGACATGGAACGAAACGTCCGTTCCTCAACGTTGTGTCCGTTCTGCCTGACGAACGTTGTTTCCGATCCCCATCGTTGCTTCCGATGTCCCATCAAGTGCGTAAGCAATGACGTAATATTTTTGACGTCACGGATGACATCACTGCCAGAACGTTGCTTCCGTTCATGAACATTGCTTTCGTTCTTGGTCACCCTTCGGGCCATTTTCGATTATTCTGAATCAATTTCTGAAGTCCGTTAATCCAACAGAAACTTTCTTAATCATGTACTAATAAATAAAAACATGATCACATGATTATTTACTCATTAATCATTAATTCTGGATACGGGTCACTACACTAACCCTTAATCATGTTTAACATATTATTATCTTAAAATGAAATCTGGGTTACTACAGCCGACGTTCTCACTTCGTAATAGAAAGATACAATGAAATCTGGGTTACTACAGCCGACGTTCTCACTTCGTAATAGAAAGATACAGTTTGGCCACCTAGTGGAAAGAGTCTCCAGTGGAATAAAGGGTTGGGAGAGTAAATTTATTTCTGCAAGAGGAAAAGAGTTTTTTATCAAAGCTGTACTGCAATCTATTCCCACTTATGTCATGTCATGCTTCCGTATACCAAAGACAACTTGTGAATCTATTGAACGGGAATGTGCTGATTTCTGGTGGGGCATGGATAATGATCGTAAAAAGATACACTATGAGAGTTGGGATTTTCTTTGCAAGCCCAAAGTGATTGGAGGATTGGTGATGGGTCCTCGGTAAATATTTTCAAGGATAGATGGATACCGATGATGCAATCCAGGGTTAAGTACCCAGAGGTGAATCTACCGAAAGAGTATTGTGTTAATTTTATTATAACAGATAATCACTGGGATATCAACAAGATTATTGAGTCCTGTTTCTCGTTCATATGTCAGAAAATCTCTTCTATACATTTATCAAACAAAAGTGTGAGAGATTTACGATTTTGGAAGTTTGAGTCAAAGGGGCAACACACAGTGCAGAGTGGATATAAAGTTGGGATGGGAGCATTAAACTCGCATGAAAATCAATAGAAGTTCAGAAAAATAGTGGAGATTTTTATGGTCGCTGTCCATTCTGCCAAAGGGGCGTGTTTTTTGGTGGCGCTTGAGTCATGATATTCTTCCCACCAATTCGAACTTAAGAATTCATCATGTGCCGGTACCGGGTTGGTGTTCGTTTTGTCGATATTATAATGACTCTACTTTCTATGTTGTGTTCCTATGCCCCAAAGTGAAGAAATTGTGGATTAATAATGATGTTTGGAGACGGATCAAGGGATTTATGCATAATGATTCGAGATCGGTGTGTGAGGTTTTGATGCAGAACCTTAACCGATCTGAAATGGAAGATTTTGCGTGCAATGCATGGTTTGTTTGGAAAGAAATATGCAGAGGAAAGCACTCTAGCGAGGGGAGTGAATTGAGCAGCAAATCGGTGGATGCCCCACGTTTTTTGGCAAGTTTTCAGAAGGCGGCTAAATTATGTGTATTATTTAATCATTCTTCATTATCAAAATCTCCAGATTCTTGGCAAGCACCTCCGTGCGATCGTTTGCGAATGATGCTTGTTTTAACGTCACTGATAATATGTGTGGTGTTGGAGGAGTTATTCGTACTAATGAGGGACGTGTGGTAGCAGCGTTTGGTAGGCAAAAGGCGAATACGGGATCTATAGTTCTTCTCAAGTTATTGTCTATATGGGAAGGTCTTAAGGTGATTAAAGACAAAGGATTTCAGAATGTTATTATTACTTCAAACTCGCTCTTGGCGGTGCAAGCAGTCACTGAGTCTTCGAGTGATTTCAGTTATGCTGGATTGTATGCTTCAGAGATTAAATTTTTGCTATCTGAATTAGCAAATGTTGATTTTTTTTTTCCATGTTAGGAGCTGATTCCCTTGCGAAATTTGTTATTTCTTCCTCTGTATCTTTTGATTGGGTACCTGAGAATTTGTCATCCTGACTGATTAGTCTTGTAATTAACTAATGACTATTTATCTATGAAATAAATTTACAAGTTCTTGTAAAAAAAACAAATACTATTTGGAGTGTAAATAACACTTTCCTAAAAAAAATCTTTAAAAAAACAAATAATATTAATCCACATTATTTAATGGGAACTGGAAGCAGAGATTAGAGACAAAGCTTCATTTATACTTAGTATTTATAAAATGTGTTTATAAAAGTATTTTTTTCTATTAAAAAAATACAAAAATGAGTTTAGACAACAATTAAAAAATTGTTTTAAGAATAAACATGAGTTTAGACAACTATTATACAAAAATGTTTAGTAAAGTGTTTTGATAATTGTTCTTTGAAATTTTTTTAATTTTATTTTCGTTCTCTTTTTTTGTTCTTTTTTTATGGTTTATTACCTGGTTGACCAGCGTTTTATTTAATAAAAAAATATAAAAATATATTTCAATTATTCTTAAAAAATGCATCTGGAGAACATATATATTTTTTTATAAAAAAATATATAAACCATGTACAAAATTTCATTCAAACATTCAGACAGATATTTAAAAAAATTTAAACTGAAAACTAAAAACGTTTTAAAAATATTTGAAATTTTTTAAACTGAAAACTAAAAACGTTTTAAAAATATTTGTTCGAACACACCCGAGGGGTAAAAGTCATAAAAGGTAAAACATCATGGTTTCGTTTGGACATATATTTTAAAAACGTTTTTGGTATTTTATAAGTGAAAAAAACTTAAAATATGTGTTTGGATGAATTTGAAAACTAATTTTTAGAAAGTGTTCTCAAAGTATAGTTTTTAAAAAATACTTGAAAGGTGTTTTTAGATGTTTTTAGCATGGAACCATGAAAGACAAAGATGAACAACATGACTTTTGAAATGTTAAAATGTTTTTATAAAATAGTTGTCCTAACAGATATTTATATTTAAAACAATTTTAAAAATATTTCATAAAAAAATTTTAAAAAACATTTTTATAAAAACATTTTATAAATACGTTTTCAAACGGAACCTAGTTGCCTAACTGCATTTTTTAACATTGACTGTTAGTTGAGCCCGTTGTTCCATTGAAATACATTATCCTATTCCTCATTTCTTAGTTTCCCACGTATCCAAGTGTCCTTCATCATTCTCATTTGGATTATTATTAAATTATTATTCACTGTCCATTCATTCAACTCTCCAACCATAATTTTCCATGAAAACCCAAAAGTTTCCGGAACTCAGAGATTGATAATTGGCTCCTGAGTGGTGGATTCGGACCAGCGTTTGCAAGAACAAATGGCCCTCAAAATCTTCTTGAAAATATTCTTACTTCTATGTATAGTTTCGGTTCTTTTGAGCTCAAGAACTGTTCATGCCATCCCCTTTGTTGTATTTCATGGTAACTCTGAGATTCTGCTGTGGATTTTGTATGTTATATGGTGATAATACGATTCATGCTGCCTATATGTGATTCTTCTGTTGAGTTCTTGGACTAGATATTGGGCTGTTTTGTGAACTTTCTTCTGTTTCGAACAGTTACTAATCAGCGGTTGCATCCATTTTTTAAAATTTGGGTTCTGTAATAGTTAGTTTCAGAGTTTGATGATTTCGTAGATGGCTAAAAAAATTAAGGGTTTATGTTTTTTTTTGGCGGATTTGGTGCTTTTCAGTCGCAGGTATTCACTTTTCTTGGAAATATTAAGTCTTTGATCTGATGGGAACTATGTTAATATGATGAATTCAGAGGATACATTGAATTCTCAGTTTCAAGATTCTAACTATGAGGCCTTACAGTAATCATCGATTAGATGTTGAATATGGTTCTCATTTTGACCTGTAATATTTCAGGAGTATCGGACAGTTGCAATCATAAAGGAGTCTCACATTTCACCAAGGTTTTGAGTAATTGGTCTGGTTCACCTGGGTATTGCATGTATGTTTTTAATTCGATTCGTGTGAACATGGATATAAATTTGATCTACATAGAGTACATTTACTTCAGATTTCGCTTTCTTTTAGTATCGAAAAATGGATATAAAATGTGGATGGCACACCTTGTGTATGCGGTTCATTTTGTCCTGTTTTTGTGTTTTAGAGAAATTGGAAATGGTGAATGGGATTCTTGGACCGTGCCCTTTCGGAAACAGGTCCGTTGTTTCTGAATTAATCGATTTGTGTTATACAGAAGAACATTATTATTACAATTTAATGAGATTTTCTTTTTCCTTTTTTGTTGTATGGTGTAGACTGCCATTGCTTGCAAAAAGGTATTGCCGTTCTGTCCGAAGAGTTATCTTAATTCACCAGAATATCTTGCTTAGAACAAATGCCTTTTTAACAAATAGGTGAAGAAAATGACTGAGCTAAGTGATGGCTACAACATCATCGGGCTTTCGCAGGTGGGAATCTTTTGCTATTGGCATCAATATCTCAAAATTGAACCATATTTTAAATGCATTTTATGGGCTAATTTGTTATATCATTTCTTATATCTGATATTTTTTCCTTAAAAAAACTCGTGACGGGAGGAATTTTATTGAAATCGAGTTTGGTTTAGTGGCTAACTTATTTCTATTATTATTATGGAAGAAATATGTGAACATTCTGTAATTGTTTCTGATGTTCTTATGTTTGATATATGAAAAAATGGTGTTATCATTTTCAATTTTTATGGTTTCATTTGCTGATGAACACCTCTCTCCAATCTCTTAATTTCCAGGGTAATATGGTTGGCAGAGGAGTCATTGAGTTCTGTGACGGACCTCCAGTAAGTACTGATCGAGCACTTTGATAAAAAATTTGGGTAAAACTCCATTCTACAAATTCATCCAGCCGTCAATACTTTCCAAGCCCCAGACTATGCTATTCTACTCTTTTCAACTTGATGATTTCCTTAGCATATTGTAGGATGGAATATTTATAGATGTTCCAAAAGCTATAGGTTTGACAATGGTGCAAATTAAATTATTTGAACTGTACAACATCTCAAACATCTCATTTTGGTTGTTGCACCGCATAGGGAGTCACACAGGACAGTTGGAGCAATTGGTTCTGTAATGCTACCCAAGAATCGCTTAGTCGTTACTCTGTTGTCATACATGCAACTAACTGCCCTCAAAGTGCCTAATCCAACTCAATTTCGTGAAGCACGAACCCCCCATCTTGAAACACTGTTGTTCCTTCGAATGGTTTTTAGATTTGATAAACTGTTTGTTCAAGTTGTATGTTGTTCTTTCGAACTACCATTTATTACTTACAGTTCTAACTCTTTAAGAATTTGGAGCCTCTATATACCAATATTAATATATGCTCACAATACCGATTATTATGTCTTCTTTTTTTTAATATTGACACAGGTGAGGAATCTTATTTCTTTGGCAGGTCCACATGCCGGGATAGCCTCTGTTCCCTTCTGCGGAGTAAGATATTTTCTAGCTGCATTTAAATCTTTTGAATTAAGGATCCATAAAATATCCAAAGTTCAATTCTTTCCCGATTACTTGGCTGATGAAAGTAGGGAAACACTCTAGATTTGTTTCTTAAAGACGAGGACTTTTATATCTGTTTGCTTAATCCATTGTTGCAATGCTTTATAAAAAGATACTAAGGCTACGTAGTATTTGACCTGTTTCTTCTAATTTTTTCTTCATAATTAAGCTACTCTTGCCCTTTCGTTTGATAAGTGGAGGTACTTCAAAAGGTGGCCATCTGGTTAATTTATTCTTGGTCTTGCAGTCTGCTTTGGTTTGCATTCTTGTGGACTTTTTGATCGAGTTGGCAGTTTATACCGACTTCGTTCAGGTTTTGAAATCATTCAACATGGCATTGCATTTTAAAAATTTCAAATTCCATATTTTCAATTCCTGAACTTGTTAAATTTCTCTTCTTGATTTCATTTTTACATCATGGGAATCTACATCGTTTTGAATAATCTCAGCTTTGTGTTGTCGCAGGAACATTTGGCACCTTCGAACTACATTAAAATTCCAACTGTGAGTAAAATTCTTTTGCAAGAGTTGAATTTATGCGTACGAGTATGAAACATTAGCGACGACCTTGTTTTTTATTGCTCTTGCATTTAACTTTTTATGTTTCTAATCTATGCAAGTTGGAGACATTTACCTTTCAAATGTCTCTTTCTAATCAAGTTTTTGTCAATCGGTTTTTTTCAAAATAGTGGTGAAAAAATATCTGATCCTTTCAAAAGATAACAAAGTGGAGTGACGCATGAATTGGAGTTTAGACCAAGTTCGTCTTCTTGAAGCAAGCACACGATTGAATTGCGAGTTATTTTGGCTTAGATTGATATAATCTAAAGTCTTAACATATCCCCATGTGTTTAAGGTGTGATCCCTCCATTTGAACCTAAGATTCTGTCGACCACTTTATCAGGATTTAAGTGACTACAAGGATGGATGCAAGTTCCTCCCTAAGCTAAATAATGAATTTCACAATAATTCCAAGTACAAGGAGCGGTTTTCTAGCTTGCAGAATTTGGTACTTATAATGGTAAGTTTGATGTAAAGGTTCCGATTACTTGTTCACTACAAGAAATGTCAACATTTTCCTCCAGTTTCATGATTGTTTTAACATAAAACATATGGCTCAAGCTAATGTTTCTTGCCCAGTTCGAGAAAGATAGCGTTCTAGTGCCGAAAGAGACCTCTTGGTTTGGTTACTTTCCAGACAATTCCTGGGACACCATTCTGTCCGCACAACAGGTATCTGTTTCTTATCATAAGTGGATGATTGGTACTATATATATAAGGCTCACCAATGGACGTGAATCAAGAATAGGGTCTGAACGGATTAAGATGCGTGAACTAAATATAGATATCGTGCTAGTATGATCATTAACAACAAATCCAAAAAATGTCAGTTCAATCTTGTGATCATGCCTGCTGAAGCAAGCTGCATTGTTGAATCTTTACAGACAACCCTCTATACCGAGGATTGGATCGGCCTGAAAACGCTGGATGAAGCTGGGAAAGTGAAGTTTGTAAAAGCAGGCGGAAGCCATCTTGAAATTTCTTATGATGAAATGGAAGAACACATACTTCCATACTTGTTGGAGAATTCGACTGCGCGACACAGATCATCGAAACTCTCTCCTTTGAGGCTCGTGTCTGGACATGATGGCGAGAATACAATCAAGCTATATTGAGATACTAACATTCTTACCACGAATTTTACCATGAAAATGTGGCCATTATGAATGACATCGTCTATGTTTAGATGTCATATTATTGATTACTGAATAAATTATCATTTTTGTTTTTTTGGTCAATAAGGTACCGTTTGCAGACTTGTGCTACAGGTTTAAATTAGAGTAAATTATGAGGGAATTTTTATTTTTTTAACCTCTGTCAAATTTTTTTTTTTTTGAAAAATAACTTCAATGTATTTCAAATACACTTGGAGATGTTATTTTTTTAAAAAAAAAATTTAATCAACCGAAGTTATTTTCCAATTCCCAGAAATTATGGCCTTATGTATTGAAATATATAGGAGATGTCCAATTTTTTTAAAAGAAAAACACAGTTTGTTCTTTTAAATTATCTCTTACGTGTTAAATAAAATAATTAAATAAAATAATTGATAATGATGCTACATAATCAATTCGATAAATTATTACATCAAATTGCATCTAGAGAAGAAAAATTGTTTTAACTAAACGGGCATAATAGTTGCTCCTACACACATAATAAGTCAAAGCAAGGTAGCAAAATTATCTCGGTTAAACAAAATAATTTTTTTTAAAAAAAATAACCCACCAATGTGTATTTGAAATTACTCAAATACACAATGGGAGAGTAACTTTTCAAAAAAAGTATTTCGGAAGATTTTTATTCTTTCCGATATATCTATTTCTTTAGAATAATGTCAGAAGTACAACATATATCGTGTACAACGATATTTACAACAAATATATCGTGAGATTTTGCTATTATATCGCGATATTTTACATTCAATTTATCATGAGATTTTGATAAATGAAATTTTTGTATTGAATTTGTTGTGTTGTACAAATTAATGTACAAATTTGATTGTATATATAACATTGCTCATTTCTTTATTATTTTTGTCTTGTCAACTTTTAGTTTTAATCTATTATTTTTTAAAAAAATAATTGTAATTATGACTGTGATATAATATCAATACAACACTGACATATTCAAATGAAAAATAATTAAAATTACCAACACAGATTAAATTTGAAATTCGAGAACATAAAAATAAATCATGACTCTATAAACATACAAAATCAAAAATACAATTTTATCTGAAAATATTATATTTATTTTCCCTCTACTGCAAAAATAAATTTTAATTTAATCGATAAACTTATATCATTTGAAAAATATTTCGCCACTGTAGCGTTTGGGATTTCTCTGGATAATCATGGAGCTCAGGAAATTTCTTTTCCCGCGTTGAAACCCGAGATATTGGAAAAATTACAGGTGAAGTATAAATTGCCTTCGATTTTACTGGGTCCGACCGTAGCGAATTATGGTATGAAGGATCGAGTTACATTGCTGCTTCCCTCGATACCAAAAGAGTCCGGTTTTGGTCATGAAGTTGGTATGTATTACTTTCTTGATTTTTGGGTCACTTCTGATTCAGAAAACAAAGTATTAATCTTTGTTGGGAACTCATTGCATTCACTATATGGCCTATGGATGGATTCTATGCAGACAATTTGTTGAAAGCGCAACCTAAAAGAACACGCATCCATGTAATTGGGCCATTCCGTTATTCTCTTGATCGTGGGATTGAATACTTGAATCCCTTAAATGGCTATATGGGTTTGTTTCTGCAATTCCTCGATGCATCCCCCATGCTAGCTATGTTATAGACTTTTAACATTTTGTTTTAGTTGCATTGAGTTTATGAAATGATTTTTTTTCCCTAGTTTATTTTGTGTTTTCTTGTAAATTATAGCAGTAAGATTCATTTATAAAAAGTGATGAATGCATTTTAGCTTACATTGTAATCAGCACTTGGCCTTGTCCAAATAAAATCTATGATGAATATCATTTTTGAGGCCCGCAGTTTTACCTCTATGAAGATAGATGTATGCATGAGTATACACATTATTTTTGGTGTTTCGAATGACATTGCATTGCTCATGCTCATACTCATGTATTATTTGTTTATATGTGGTCCTTGTACTCTTGGGACTAATTTTTTTTACAGGACTAGTTTGTAGTGATTCTTTATTTATGCAGTGGAATCTTTGCTTATCTTTTAACGACTGTAGTTTTGATAAAGCCTTCACTTCTACTAGTTTTGGATTCATTATGGTGGCTCTAGAAAGACGTATCGAAACTGAATGCATGATGATATCTTCCTTGAGTGAAAATCATTATAAACAGCGAATGATAGTTAGCATGTAGAGATTAATTATTTTGTAAAAATAATTGACAACGATCGGGTTCTGCAACTGGTTTCTGATTATTAAATTTTCAGTTGTTTAAAGTGACCTTTTGTTTTCTCATGGTTTACGATTTTTTGTGATTATTATATAAATATCAAGGAAAGTCTGTGCTACTGCATCTGTCCCTCACTATAGCTGTCAACAACATCAATATTTCATGCATTTGTAATTTCTCAGGAATATTTTATAAAATTAATGCATTTGTCTCTAGCCCATATAAATGTGAGTTGTTTGTGATATGCTATACAATTGCTTTGTCTCATTGTACTGTCTTAGCATCACTTTCGAACTTCAAATAGATGCAACGGATATGCATTTATCTTGGTGTCTTCTTGATATTTTGTCTTCATTTGCACCAGTCAAATGACTTGGTGAAACAAGAAGAAACATTGAATTAATATCATACATTTGTTGCAAGCATATGTGTCAAATGCAACAAAAGAACTAATCTCTAGACAATGATGAGATCAAGTTGTAAATCTTCAAACTTGTGTGATTCCTATTTCTTGGAATGTTTTATTTTTATGGGATTCCATAAGAGTAGAAAAATTAAATTGTATCATATTTCTGTATCTAATGTTTTATGTTTATGATATTAAATTGAATTAATATCATACATTTGTTGCAAGCATATTTCCTTTTTTTCTTTTTCTTTTTTCAGGAACTGCATTTATTGTGGCTGCAGAGTGGGAATCTATGGAAGTTGAGGGATATTGATCTGGATTATGGTCGAAGTCCCAAATTTGAAGCACATGGTATATAACGGTTCTTGGTTTATCTTGATTTATATGTATGTTATGGGAAAAATGGAACTGCACATTAAAGATTTTAACGTTTTCGATACAGGCAATAATGTTGATCATTTTGTTTGTTATCACGTCCATCATTGGATATTGATACCTTTGGTTCTTCTCTATTTAAGGCATTGTGTTGATGTATTTAGAGTTTGGAAAGGTAGGCAGAGCGGTTACATTTACTGATTTGAATCTTTTTCTCACTGACGTGTATCTCTAATTTGTTCAATATGTTACCCGAATATATTAATCGAATTAAATGATCTAAAATTATAACCAACTTAAGTAAATCTTGATATAGTCCTAGACAACTGTCATCAGTATTACAGTAAGGAAAGTGTTATCTACATACTCAAAACAAATGGATTATTAGTCTGAGTTCCAACCTATCATAGATGTAACTATCCTTGCTAAGTTTTCTTCTTTCCGTCACTTTTTTTTTAGATCAACCTTTTGGCGGAATGTGTGAAACTTGCTTGACCTATTCTGATTTGTCTTTCAACATTGTTGGAAAGAATAACATGTTTCTTGGGTTAGACTATTTGTTCTCGTATTAACATAAATCGGTGGCGGTTTTGTTTCGAAAAGAAAAACAATTCTTGATAAAAATGTAAAATGGAAGTATATACATCCTTCCGATCAATCTTCTGAAAAAACAAGTTAACAACTGAAATTGGAATTGATTTAGATTGATATATGTTTAATCAGTTGCAACTGCATCAAATCATTTTGTCCCTTCTCTTTATCTCGGTGACACGTGCAAAGGTAGTTATGTTGGTGATCATAATATTCACTCTCGTTCATTCTCTAATGCGTTGCTTATCTCTTTTTTCCCTGTGTCCCTTGTCCCATTTAGGCTTTCTGTTTTTCATATGGCTTTGTATCAGGATACCGTTAATGCTCTCCACGATAATTTTCCCATCCCCAACTGGTAATGCTTTCCACGATAATGCTCTCCACCGTTAATGTGTCAGGATACGGTTAATGCTCTCCACGATAATTTTCACATCTCCACGATAATTTTCACATCTCCTTTCTCTTCCTCTATCCTATCATCATACAAGACAACACATGAAGTTGTCACAAACCCATTTATTTACGGTCATCTAACTTTTTCTTGTTTAGCTGAAGTTTGAAGATGATTTTCTATCTATGACTAAACCTATTAAAATGGTAGTTTGTTGTATAACTCATCTAGTTTAAGGCTCGATGGCGGTGTAGACCATACTCTTTAATCAGGAAAAACTCAATTATCTTCCCCTCTCTAGGAAGAAATCTGTTTGATATATATCTGGATTTTGGGTTATCCTTTAGAAACTACCGTTTTTTTAATGTTGATCCAAAGGTAAGTTTTCGAGGTTCCCACGAGTCAATCCTACTCCACCTATACCAAATTTATTCCAGTACAATTCAATAGCTTTAAATTTCGCTATTGAGTTTTTCCTCGTAATACAACGGAGTCTTTACTATGGACGTGTTTGATGCAAATGTGTCCCATGTATTTGATGCTAATCTTTTTACGATGTAGAAAACTAATATATGTCGGAGTTTACTTGTCATTTCAATATTTATTCTTTTCACCGCATATCCTCTAAATTAATTTTGTTCAGATTTCTGCAACATCTTATAGCCATTTAGGTGTTACTATTCCTTTTCTTTTTGCATGCTTATATTTTAGCTATCTGATGGCAGAATGAGTGTCAACTATCTGGAGGCGAAGTTATCTTGCATATTCGAGACACTCTAACTTTGAAGCAATTTCGGCAAGTTATGGCATTATATGGTAAACCTTTAGTCGATGTAGGAGACAAACAATAAAGAACTACACAAATCAAGTACTTAACAACTATTCTATAATGTATTTAAGAAGTCGTCCCCCTACTTTCTAGCTCATATTGTTATGGGAAGAGTAAATTATTTACCTTTTGCTTAAGTTGGATTATGCTGAACTATCTCGCGTCACTCAGAATCCATGAAATGAGTAAGTAGAATTGAATGGAACACCAATGTTGTAAGGATATGAGCACGTCTACTATAAAAGTTTGAGGTTTTTTTGAAAGTGGCTAAAGAAATTTTTCTGTACTTGTAACTGTACCATTATGTACACAAAATTTATATCAGGGAATACAAAAACTAAATAAATTCAACTAAAAAGGGTCTGGTTTTTAAGAACCCTTGAAAATTTCAGATTTCAATAGCACACTTGATGTTTTTGGACAATTATTAATGATATAATGCGGTGGTGAAAAAGCTGTCAAATTATCATAAACATGCTGGTAATCTTTTGACACATAATTGCTGACAAATTAAATAAATCCAGCATCTTGATTTTTTTCCATAAGAGCACAAATTTCATTTATTATTCCATGACATCAGTCCACCTCCTCTTTCTCTGCATCTCTGTAAACTGCATTTTCTGTCCTCTCTTCTTACCCTTACACCAGTGCCTTCTCTTACAATTTATTCAACTCTCTGTGAGGATCTTTCACTCTGCGGCTTCAAAAGATTCCTGGGAATTTTTTTTCAAGTTTTTTTTTTTATTAAAGAAACGTGTAACTGTTTCTCTTATCTCTGATGTCTCTCGCTACTATGCTAATGCCTTCTGCCTTTCCAAAAATCATACTTAGGGGTTTCAGTTTTTGAGGTTCGACTAATTTCTAATACATACATTTGAAAATCTGAGAAACTTCTGAACCAAAACCAGAGAATTAGGGAGAAAACTCAATACTTTGTTTTTTTGCCTTTCGAAAATCTGAAATTTCCAACCCTTACATTTTAAAGATAGGAGAAATTTCTGATATACACATCTTAGAAATGTAAAAAAAAAATTGAAACCTTGTTTCCTATTTTAAATTTCTGCTTATAAGAGACCTAATTTGTTTTGGTGATTGCAAGTGCAAAAACACTTGTATGGATATACGTGCATTTTCCTATTGTAGATTTTGAATGAAATCGTGTAGATGCTTCTCTTTTTATAACTTAATTATTCTATGGTTTGTTTCAGGGCTTTCTTAATTGAGGCTTTCTGAAGTGGAAGAGAATTCAATCCTCCCATTCACGTTAGTACATCAGAATCTCATTCAAAAAGTTTTCAGTGCATGCAATCTGTGTAGTTTATATCTCTAACTATATGCTGTATGTGTAATTTCATCTACATCTACACACATGCAAGCCCTTGCGTGGATAATGCACATTTGATGGGTGCATCTTGATTTTTCTCGCATGAGTTGCTATGGTTCTGCATAAATTTTGGTTATATTTTATTGCTCTGATGGCTATTATTTTCTTTTAATTCTCTTTCCAAAGCTTTTGATTCAATCAACAAGAAGAGCAAAATGCCATTATCAGGATCCTCTAGATCAAGCCCACTCGTGATAAATGACAATGAGGAGATTCAATCCCCCAAGAAAGATGATAATCCTGTTAAAATTGTGGAAGTACCTGAAGGTAAGAGGGAGAAAGAACCAATTTCAATATAGGCACTAAATTTGGGTTGTCCACCTGTATTTAAATAAAATTTGCCAAATTGTTGTCATATACATTATTTATGATTATATGGTTAATAGTTACCAACATATTTTTGTTTCTTGTAAAAGAAGGTATGGGATTTCAGAGACAGAAAGATGTCACAGAGAATAGCAAGCAACGAAAGTTGCATGGGAAAATAGGTAAAGAAAAAAAAAGGAAAGAAGAGGAGTTTCCCGAACTCCCTAACTTCTCTCTTGAGTTAAGGCAAGAAGAAATCTCTGAAGACATCTACGGAATGACCGGTAAAACACCTTCGAGGACACTAAGAAAGCGGGAAAAGAATGTCCAGAAACAGATTGAGGTAGCAAACAGTTTATTGATCTAACCATTTTGATTTTTTTTGTGATTAATTTTTTTCTTTTTTGTTCTTTTAGTTAATTTTTCCTGGTGGAAGTTTAAAAGCAATAACAGTTGGCAAATATAAAGTCTAGGAAGGTACAATTTCATCCTCTTCGTTTTTTTTTACATTTAATGAGCATTTTATTACACACATCATGAGTAGAAAAAAGAAATATTGCAGTAGATGTTACCGGTTATGAATTTCAAGAAACTTTGCTTCTTAGGGGGAATATAACTTTTTTGCTTAGAGTTTCCTTCAAATTTGTATCCTGAGAAGAATTTTTTTTAAATCCAAAAACTTCTTGTATATATTCACGCAACTCGTGTAAATAGGTCAAATCAAAACAGGAATTATTGTTTAGACAGGCTAGATCCCTTTCTTTTTCTGTCAAAAAAGTAAAGATTTCATTGAACACTAAAACTTGTGACTAAAAGAGTATTAGACATAATAGCGAAGATCAATTTAATAATTGTGCTCTGACGGAATGAAAATATTTTTTGGGCATCCTACTTTTTAAACGAACTAAAGTACATCATTTATCGTTCTTTCTGTTTATGTAATACGGCTTCTGTATATGAGTAGTTCTATATTTTCGTGGGTGGCAAGTGCGCGTATGTACAAAGTGTAGTATAACAAAGTACTTGTATGTATTAAGCATTGTCAATTCTTTTTTTGGATTACACACATGAATTAGATGTCTCCGTAAATTGATGCGCATCAAATATTCCTTTCTTCCCTTCCTTGACAAGCTATATTTTGAGGGAGGTTTTTTAAGCTTAATTACGAGCCTTAGAAACATGAAGATTGATCTGTATATGATATTTTGTTTTGCAATTCTTGTAGAATATGGAAGATCCAGACATGAGATTGGAGCTTACTGAAAGGTGTTGAATAGTTGTGAAGGTTTTAGAGGATTTGGATTTGTTTTAATATAGCGATGCACAAGACTTATCAACCAGTACAAGTGGCGTTTAAAGAATGAAATGTCCACTTCGTGGTACAAACCATGTTAGTTTAGCTTCTTAGTTCTTAGGTCTTTTAGCAACTCTGCTAAGGTCTTGAAGCTTATTTTATATACTAGTTCGATGTATTTCATGAATCTTAACTTACCAGGTTTTGAGTACCTGTGGACCATAACTATTAGTTCAACTTGTATTGGAGACATAATTCTCATTGGCTGCAGTTGCTATAACTTGCTGTATGACAACCTAGGTGGAAGATGAATTAATTGCGAAGTTTTTGAGTTCCATCATTCATTGTTTTTGAGACTACAACATGCATATGTTTCTACACATATTATGCACATGCGCACACACTTGTTTTGCTTACATACGCGACTTTTCAACTTCCTGGACGTACTTTCCAAATCATATCTAAGTTTGGGTTTAGTGCCGAAGATCATCTTCATCAGTTGTAAGCCATGGCACTTGGTCTGAAATGTGGGGCTCCTGCAGGATGCTGGAGTTTTGAAGAAAACAATTGAATGGTGGATGCACTAAGATATTATGATTATATGTTTTTAACCATTTTAAACTTTATTTTTTTCGGGCGTGAATGTCGTTTGTGTCTATACATGCATGGGAAATGGCTAGTGAAATGCTTTTCATTCGTTTTTGCGTTCTTTTGTCCCTTATAAATAAATCATCGTGTTCTTTGAAGTGAGTGCGTGTGAATTATTTATTCATTTTTATATAGAATTAACTTTTCATATTTTGTCTGAGTTTGACACATCTATCAAATATAAATGGAAAAAAAGAAAATGAAAACTATCAAATAAAAATAAATGAAAAAAAAAAAAAGAAAAAGAAAGGGCACTTCTACTTTTCATCAAATGTGTCTGAATAATTTACTCGAAAAAAATGTTTTGAATAATTTCTTAAAAAATGTGTTTATATAATAAAATATAATACGATTGAAAATTAGAGTTGTACACATACAAAATGGTATAGAACATAAAAAAATATTCATGTGAGACAGTTTCATAGGTCAATTTTGTGAGACATGTATCTTATTTATGTTACTTATGAAAAAAAATTATTTTCATGCTCATAGTATTACTTTTTATTGTAAATATAGATAAGATTGATTGTCTCACGGATAAAAATCCACGAAATCGTCGCACGAGATATCTGCTGATGAAAAATATATGGGAGATAATATAGGCCATCACGACTTCCATTATATATATAAGTGTGTGTGTGTGTGTTAAGATTAAGGAATAAAAACCCTAATTCTAGCATGAAATTATTGACATAAAATCCTTAATGTCTTTCTTATGTGTTGGAATTATATTGAATCACCTTTATTCTTTTACCTATTATCACAATGAATTACATACGAATTAACATGCATAAACACATAATCAATCATAAGCTCAAAAAACGGTTGTTATGAGACGATCTCACGAATTTATATTTATGAGTTGAGATGAGTTGATTTGGTTTATATTTATATTAAAAAAATAGAGTAACACTCCTGTGAGACGATCTCATCCGTGTTGACTACCCATATTTATAATAATAAGTAATACTTTTGACATAAAATGTAATAATTTTTAATGGATAACCCATATAAGAGACTCGTCTCAAAAAAATGATCCTTGAGACCGTCTCATATGAGTTTTTGTCTAAAAAATAATACTTTTTATAAACCGTCTTAGATCGAATATCCATCTAATAAAATTGATCTGTGAGACAATCTCAGATAAATTTTTGTGTTATATTAAACGATCTTCTCACAAAACTCAGTTGCATTTAGCACTATTGTTGTCAAATAATAAATTGAACATAAATTGAAAAATGAAAGAATCGCGCTTTTTTCATACGGTTACAATATATGATAAAATATAAATAAAAACAGATTAAATATAACGAATGTTTTTTTGTATTATTATACCGACAACCGCACTTTTTTGATAGATTTTTAAAATCATCGATCAAATAACTATATCGCAATTAATTTTTTAACGCTTGCGTATTTATTTAAGATTATTGTGAAAGCTAAATGTTGTGTGTTTATCTATGGTATATATTACCATACCACATAGATCACAAATGTATAATTATTTATCGATGAAGTTGGTTCTTAAGATTAATCCCGATATTGTAATATTGTATATGCATGTTATTTATTAATTTCTCCACAAATGAAGAAAAATAAAAAAGATAATAAAAAAATAACATCGAGAATATCACATGACATCAGCCTAAAAGGGCAAAATAGTGATTTAACACCAGACTCAGTCGTAGTTATTTCAGCAGCTTGTGCAGAATTACAACATAACATCTTCTGCAAAAAGCCATTTTCTCTCTATGCAAACACACTTCCTTCTTCCTCATGCTTTGTTTCTTCCAAGCCCCAACTTCCCCAAATCTACCCTAATTATGCGCCAACATATACATACACATTTGGATCTTGTGGATTTTCTCTTGGGCTGAATCGCTCGCTGATCAAGCATCAGTTAGCGTGTGTGTGTGGGTGTTTTTTTCTTCATTTTGTGTTTGGATTGCAACCAGTTCGTGCCGAGAACGAACCGCGTTGTTTTGAATACCTACATCGGTGATATGGCGTCTACTGCTCCGTCGAAGTCCCAGCCGCTGCATGATTTCAATCTGCCGTCCTTTAAATGCAGTAAAGAAGGAAACTCCAGCGGCCACCCACAGCGCCGTCGTTCTGTTAACTCGCCGCTGCCGAGGCGTGATCCGTCTTCTATCTCGCCGCTCCGTCAGTCGCCGTTGCGGGAATTCGTTTCTGCACCGACCCAGCATCTGAAGTCTCCGTTGAGAGATTCCGTGTCTCCGTCACTCCTCGAGTCTCAGGATGATGTGGGCAAACAGTCTCCGGTACGCTCAAGCGTACCATGTAAAGAGTCTCCTGAACGCGAGATGGTGAAGAACTCGCCGATGGGTAGTGACGCGGTCAAAAAATCTCCAGTTCACGGTGACTCCGTGAAGCAATTTCCGAAGCGTGATTCCGCTTCGGACTCCCAGACTTTAGAGAGGAATAAACGTGGTTTTATTGAGTATAAAAGGAATCGTTCGAGGAATTCTGCCTGTGAAAGTGTGAAGGATGGGGTTTTCTCTTCGAGTTCTGAGCCAACTGTTCAGAAATCAGAGAAAAGGCAGAAGGTGACAGAAGTTGATGCGGCTGGAATTAAAAATTCAAAATTCTTGATAAAAATTCCTCGCAAGAACAAATCTGAAGAGGGCATGATACCGGAAGTCCCCAAGAAGATCGACAATGATGATAAAGGTGGTGAGACTGATGGGCTGAAAGGAGAGAAGAAAACGGATAAAAATATAAACGAAGAAATCAAGATAAGAAATTTGAGACCGCGCAAGCCTGTCAGCAAGTGCCTCAATGCGAATGCAGCTGGAGCAAAAATGAGTACTCCGCTCATGTCTGATAAAAATAAACGTCAGTCACCTTTGGGGAGTGGGGCCAATAGATCCGTGAAAATTGAGGGGAATAGTAATGGCGGTGCTGCTGGTGGGGAGAAGAAAGTGAAAAAAAAGCTGAGCATTTCGGTTGCATTGTCCAAGGCGGAGATAGAGGAGGACATTTTCTCTATGACTGGATCAAAGCCCAGGAGAAAGCCTAAGAAGAGGGCCAAGAACGCACAGAAACAAGTGGATGTGAGTAAAGATTTGATCTTTGATATTGTTTTGAATATTATATTTGATTTATGCAAGTTTAAAATGTTAGGTTTCCATGGTAAGCTCTTTTCTTTTGTAATGTTTGTCATTGCAGTTTGTGTTTCCTGGAATGTGGCTGGTATCCATAACTCCAGATTCATACAAGGTTTCGGAGAACTATCTCAAGGTGTACCATTGATCTACTTAATTTGGTTCTATTACAGTGTCGTTGTGGTAGTTTGATCTGTTGTTTTATTTCAAATGGTTATTCCTGATACAGGGTTAGATGCAACAGACGGACATATAATTGAGCCTCCAAATGCATATGTGGAAGTTTATAAGGTGCTTGGGATCCCATCCTTGATTGCATTTGAGGTGTAATCGTGGATTTTATGATAGTTTTCCTCCTAAACTATGAATTTATAATATTACAGACTTTCAGTTTATTGATAATTTTATCTCGCTGGTTTTCGCGGGTTAGTTTGTTCAGTGTACTGACTTTTGTTTGGGAACTTTATTGTGAATCGGAATAGTTGGGAGGTGCCTTACATCTGGCTTTTAATCCTTATTCTCCTGCATGTGCTATCATTATAATTCTTTTGGTGCGAATAACTCATGCAAAGCTTATTGACGATCACCCCGACCCATACAAAATCAATTGCTACAAAGAAACTCTATTTTGTGATAAATCTGCATAGCGTTTTGAATTCCGACTTTTTTTGGGAACTTTATCGTGAATCCGAATAGTTGGGAGGTGCCTTGCGTCTGGCTTTTAATCCTTGTTCTCCTGCATGTGCTATCGTTGGAATTTTTTTGGTGCGAATAACTCATGCAATTCTTATTGATGACAACCCCCCACCCATAAATTGATTTGAAGAAACTCGTTTTTCTTAATAAATCTGGGTAGCGTTTTGGATTCCGAGGCACAACCAACATTGTGTGATGTGATTTGAGTATGGCGGTGTGAAAAGAATAGTGCCTCTCAATCCACATTTAAAAGTTGGAAATGCTAGGCAAAAAAAACGTTACCCAGAGAAGATCTTCCTGCGAAACCCTAGGGCAGATATTCGGAACCCTTCTCTCCTAGAAATCAGTATCTCAAATATATTGATGGAGGGATGTAGAAGAGAAACGCCAATATCTTTCCTTTTTTTTTCCTGAAAATAAATCTTCGGTAGTTATGAAGCCCTGGTCGTGGTAAATTCTTTTCACGTTCACGTTTAACGGACGGTATCTTTTAGATACTTCAATTTTGAAACTACTATTGTATGGTGCAATATTCAATTTTTTCCACTTCTATGTCATCATTTATGGGGGTTGTCACTACAATGTAAATATCTGGCATGAATGAGACAAATCCAGGTTAAATTACACAAATTTCTGTAATTAGCAACTGTCCTACAACAAATTTAAGAAGTTGGGCTAATTGCATGCATTATCCCTGAAATCACGAGATTGCTGAATACCTCTTGTAACTGTTTGACTCCACGTGTTTCAAATTTTGAGCACAAACACTTTGGAAACAAGTACGAACAAGCGGTCAAATGCTCAAAATTTGAGAACATGGGGATGCATGTGCTCAAAATTTGAAAACACGGGGGTTAATAGATCATTTTTTTTAATAGGAGATTTTTAGTAATCTCATGATTTCACAAGAGTGGTGTATGCAGTTAACTCTATGAATTTTCTTGCGTATGGTATTATAAGGAGGTTAAATCACGTAGCCTTTTCTAAACAAACTTGATATGCCTTCTTCTTAAACTATTTATGGAAGGTGAGTAAGGATGATGGAAGAAACATTAAATGTTTATCATTGGTGGCAATTATAGGGTTTTTATATTTGATGTAATTGATTATGGTGAACCATGTTTACACCACAATAAAAAACAAAATACACAACACAGAAAAAGACGATGGCTTTACATAAAACCGTTGTCTTTCATCATTTAACAATGGTTTTAGTGAAAACCGATTTCTTTTGACACAAAAAAGTGTTAATAGATAACGGTTTTGGCAAACCGTTGTGGTAATAAACAACGGTTTTCAAAAACCGTTGTGTTAATAGACAACGGTTTTTGCAAACCATTGCTTGTTTTTTTAGAGTGATAGACACTGTTGCCTATTTATATACACATGCATACATGTAAATACCATAGAAGAAAGAAAACTCAATCCCTGACCCCCAACCCGTCACTTTCCTTTTCCCCTCTCCAAGTCACCGCCACCGGGAATGAGTCTGCCGACCCTCCTCCACCAAGCCCATAACCTGTAGCTTCGATCTAAGCCTTGAATCTCGAGTTAGGAGCCTGACTCTGCGCGACTCGAAGCATTGTTCATGACATTTCTTTTCTGCTGCGTCGTGTTTTTTTTTTTTCCAATGTAAAGAATTCTCTGCTAATTAAATGTTTTGAGTAACTTCTTGTTACTGTTTGCTGAACCTGCAAGAGACCATTTACCCAGTTCTGTACAATTATTACTCAATTGCTTCACATATACCCAGGGTCTGCCCTTCTCTTGCGCTACTTTAATATCAATTTTTTGGTGGATCTGTTGCATTATGATTTATATGCTGTGCCTAATTTCCAATTACAGGGTTCAATCTTTGTTCAGTCTCATGTTCGTGCTCATGTAAAACTGATGTGGTTATTGAGTTCTGCAACCCCAATAGGTTGGCTCAACTGGATGATACAATTTAAAGAGAAATCACGAAAGACAGTGAGTTTTATGGTTGCAGCTCATCAGTATATCTAATGTTTAATTGTTTCATATATGTAACCTTAGAGTTCTCTCAAGTATTACTTCTTTTTTTGGAAAATCTGGACCGAATACTAGATAGGTTGTTTGTGCATTTAATACTACTTAAATCTTCTTATTTGTCTTTTTTTTTAGTATTTTCATTTTTCTGATAATTTTAACAGCTAATATTCTCATCAGATACCTTAAGCCAATAAATTTGGTGTAAACCAATTATTTTTTGCCCTTAATAGAAACTATATGATTGAATAAGAGTATACAAATTCCTTAATCAGATCTTTTGCCACAATTTTCCAATTCTTATATTGAACATTATGCAATCGCATACCTTCAATTGATGTTTATAATAGGAAATTTTACATTGATGGCAATCTTTTGTGTTGCAATCTAGTGATGTATATCGATCCTTTTTCAACTAGAGGACTCACATCAATGCTTTATCGTTTCATATTTTTGCATGTAGGGGGATTAAAATGTTGGAGTTGCACTTCTAACCTATCTGTTCCGATGGCCTCTGATATTCTTTTCTATCAGGTAATTTTGTTGTGGCGCTTTTGCTCTTCCAGTTATGAAACTAGTCACTAACAAAAGCGGACCTGTAGTAGCACTTAGCAATCTTTGTTTCAACTTTCATGTCCAAAAAGTTGACTTTCTTCCCAATTTTGTTTTCCTTTTATTCTATTTGTTTTCACTTCGTCGTTAGGAAATCTAAATGATTTGTTTAATCCACTTTTTGACCAAAGGCGACGTGGTGCTATTTTTAAGGTGGGTATCGTTCATCACTTCCTCAATGTTATTCAATTGGACACCTGACAACATTGAGTTTGGATAACATTTACTTTGACGGTGTTGTGGATATAGGTTCCTGAACCCCTTATTCCACCCACAGGAGCTCGTGTGATGTCCCTCATCGTGGTCTATCCAAGGTTCTGAATTTTATAGTTCTGTTCTTAAATAAGATATGGGCTCCACTGCCTCGCCTTCTTGTCCCCTGTCCCGAAGGAGACAGTGGACTTCAGGTGAGTCTGATTAGTAGAAGATATGTTACATTTTTATGATGGTTTGTTGTTTTTTTTTTTGTTTTTTTGGTGATAACGTGTTTTTCTCAAAGTTCGTCTAACTTCAATTGGTTGGATTGTATAGTATATTTTTTATTATCTATGATTTGGGAGTACCTGCTCTTACAGGCCTGATTCTCCTGTGTATTATTTTTTCAGTTCTTTAAGACAATGTGCACATCCTTTGATTTTATGCATGAGATATGATGATTTTCTGAGCTCTAATTGTTTATGATGCTGAGAAAGTGAGAATCCATTAGCATATGCTAGTTTCATGTTGCAAAATGTGATGTTGTCGTGATAAATGATCACCTGCAGAGTAAGGTTGATTTAAAAAGTATTTTACATTGCCAAATATATTGTCCTTTTTTCCTGTTGGTTAATAAGCAACACATATGACTTAAGTTTCCAGTTTGATTTCTGAAAAATGCTTTGGTTTATTTCTCATTTATTTGACAATTCCACAAAATAGAGTTGTTTTCTTAATCTTCAGCGTTGTTGATGACTTTAAATAATTGGCAATTGCAGATTGTAGGTAATTTTGGAAAGAGGGTGGGTTTAGTTCTTTATAATATATATATATATATATAGAAATTTTCAGCTGCCCAACCAATGCTGCCCAACTCGTCCCTGACAACTAAAACCCGGTACCGTGTTTTAGTGATATGAAAAATTAAAAAAAAAACAACTAAAACCCGGTATACCGGGTTTTAGTGATCTGGGACGAAGTTGGTAGGAATGGTTGGGCAGCTGAGAATTACTATATATATATATATATATATATATATATATATATTAACCATGGAAATCATTATTCTCTTGAATCTTAAGACAGAGGCCAGAACCACGAGTTTCTATGTTATGTGTGGATTATATTTCTTAAAAAACAGCATCACCTTTTCAACTATCAAGATTAAAATGATGATGTAGGACAGCTTGAGAATGGGTTGATTTAAAGGAATGCTGGCCCAGTGGCCGAGGCTTATTATATGTTCACAGCTAGCATCTGTATACCTTTGATTACTTGGCAGCAACATCAAACATCCGTAAGTTATCTTCTTCCTCCTAGGTATGTCAACATCTGGACATAATACTTACTTTGAGTTATTCTCTTATTCTTGCAGGCTCCAGAGGCAGGATTGCTGGCCCCAGATCTGGTATACCTTGACATATCACCAGAGGTATATCTTGTTTTAGACTGTCAGTGTAGAAGTATGATAAGCTTGTTCAGTAGGGCGTGATGAGCTTAGATTCACAGCTATTTTCAGATGCAATAGGATTGATACACATTCGAGATGCACTTAACTATGTCCCTGTGACTTAGATAGGATTAATGTCAGATCCCTTCTTTAGTGATATTGTTTTAGACTGTCAGTTGTAGAAGTAGTATGTTAGGCTTGTTCAATATGGTGCTAGGACATATATTGGATATGATTGTGATAAAGCTACAAAAATTACATTTACAATTATTGAGATCTTAAATTGTGGGGATTGAAATTATGTTTAAACGAGGAAAATAGACTGCACACATGTGTACATTCAAGCGGTTGTCCGTATAACGCAACTTTTTTAAAAAAATTTGTGTAGATCTTAAATCGTGGGGATTGAAGTGTCCTAGTAGTCAAGAACCCCAAGAACTGCAAAGCGAAATAACTATGACAAATTGAGTGTTGGTGGGAGAAAGTCATATTTTTTCTACATTAAATAAATCGAAATCTGATTTCTTTTCCATTAAGGCCAAATTTCATTTAATTGTGATGACATCAGTCCACCTTCTTTCCCAGCATCTATATAACTTACAATATATTTTCCTTCTCTTCTCACTCTTGCACCAATACCTTCCCCTTGTCCACAAATTATTTCTGCCACTGTAAGCATTTTTCATTCTGCAGTTTCAAATCATATTTGGACTTCTTTATTTTGGATAGTTTTTGTCATCTTAAGAGTTGCTGCAACTCTTGTCTTCTGTAGTTCCTCTAGTTACTATGACAATGTCCTCTTCTTTCCCCATAACAATATTTTAATGTAAACAGTTTTTGAAGTTCAGAAATTTTAGCGCACACATTTGAAAATTCAGAAAATTGTTCGAGCCATAACACTGATAAAAATAAAACTTGAGATTCGGATTTTTTTTTTTTTACCGACATTCGATAATTTCTTATTTACATTTGAAAGATCAGAGAATTTTCTGATCAATGGATCCGAGAATCTTATAAAACTTGAAACTTTGTTTTTTTATCTCCTTTGAAATTTCTATATAGATATGATATTTTACACATGCATGTAACTGCACATATACAATAATACAAACTCTCAAGTTGAAATACGTTAACTTCATTCATTCTCCTTTCTTGTTACAGGGTCTTCTGTAGAGAAAGGGAATTCATTTCTCCCATACATGTGAGTAGACAGGATCTCCTCAATTTTGATTTTATTTTATTTTTTATTTTCGGTATTTTGTCTATGTGCAACACATATGTCTATTTTTGGCATTTTAGTCAGAGATCGGAGTGTTTATTTTGTTGATATTTAGTGGGTACTAAAGAGTTCTCTCTACGGATATCACATCCGGTTTTTTGTAATTATCACATGATTCTTTATATATATGTACATATATCATACGATCTCGTTTCTTATCCAAAAAAAAAATGTCTGTCTGCATGTATATGCGCACAAATGTACATTGGATCCGAGAATTTGTTTTAGACACAAGTACAGTAAAACATATATAAAGTATAAAGTAATAAGGTCTAGTTACGTGAAAAGTTTCATTCATGGTCACAATTTTTTGTTATAGTATCAGAATACAACACTAGAGTTTTTGGATGCGATACGAAAAAAGTGCTTTTGGATGCAATGTGAAAAGTTAGAGATGAAATTTAATTAGAACCATATTTCAATTAGATTTGAATTTCAAAAAAAAAAAAAACAAATAACAATATAATCGTATTTTACTAACTTGTCGTAGTTATATGTTTTGATTTTAAAAGATTATTAAATTATGATATTGACGGTACCATAAGGGTCTTTCGAAAATTTACTATCTTATTAATTTATCAAAATTATTGATTTAATAAACCGACTTAAGTCAGGACTGGAAAATAAATTAAATATTATTTTAAAAAGTTTGTTAATTTATCAAGCATTAATTTTTTCCAAAAACAAAAAAAAATTTATTACAAGTAGTTATTTTCATATATAACACTAGTGTGCATTTTAGACATATGCGCAGCATATTAGGAAATAGATATGTTGATATATTAGTGTATGCATGTGTTCATGTATCTGAATCTGTTGTGTGTGCATGTTCATTTAGACACTTGTATTCAGCAACCTGAATGTAGATACAAATATAAGTAGTTGTCTATGTTTAATTGTTCGTATAATTGTATATCAACATAGATAATTGGGCGTTAAAATGTACACTACATATGCATGATAACTAGTAAACCTATGTCCTCTGTGCAGCTATTGTGCATTAATCTTCTTCACCTGAATGTACACACAATATAGCTGGTTTGTAAGTTTGTTCGTACGCATATATGTAATTTATGTAGCCAAAAGTATATGCCCCAATTATTATACATATATGAAAGCTATACAAGTGTATACGTGCGTGTGTGTACACATTTGAAAGTGCGCATATTTTGCACAGACGCCCACATCATGCGAAAAATTTTGTGTCATATCCCATTATAACACATTATGATATACATGATGAGTTTTCATTGTCATATGAATTGTCGTCTAATTACATTTGTGTTGATCATTTAATGTCATGTGCATTACTTTCTCAAATGTAGGAGATGAATGCATTGTTCGTTATTCAATAAGATTACATATAGTTATATCATTCATTGCCCAATGTCTACATTTAATGAGGTCATTCAATGTCATGTGCACTACTTTGTCAAATTTAAGAGATGAACATTGTTCATTATTCAATGAGATCATAGGTGGTGATATCATTCATTGCTCAATGTCTACAATTGCATAATTAAATGTAATTCTAAACTTCAAAAAGTGTTGAACTTGATATTTTGGCATCGATTACCTCAATTTGTAATACGACACATGTATTTGAACTCCACTATTAAAAAGATATGTGTGATCATGGGGTATGAGTACAATACATAAGCTAGAAGAGTACAAATGCGTCTCAATTGAGCACATAACGTTATATTTTTCAGGATAAAATTTTGAACCACTATGATCGACCTTCACAAGTAATAGTAAGTTAGTTTCGAATTGTCTTCGATTTGAGATAATTTCAAATATATTTGAAACAATATCGGATATTTGTGGGATAAGCAGATAGACAATTTGGAATGAGAGACCCAATCTTTGCACATGTACAAAGATTATATGATTTGTTGCATAACACACATTATGATTTTTATGATAAATTTTCATTGTCATATGAATTATCGTCCAATTATATTTGTATTGGTCATCCAACATCACGTGCACTATTTTTGTCAAATATATGAGACGCATGCATTGTGCTTGATTTGGGATAATTCCAAATATATTTGGAACAATCCCATATATTTACGGAATAAATAGATAGATGATTGAGAATGAAATACTCATTTTTTAGGGAAATATGACAAAAACTTTGACGACTCGTTCTTTTGAGGCAGTATGAAAGTGAAACTCACTGTTTTGGGACTATATGATTCAAGTTGCCATGTTAAAATGTCGAGTACATTGAAATTGTAATACATCAATTTGTATTTATGTTCCAATGTGTCAAGTTCTAGGATATAAGGACAGAGACAGTCGCATAAGTGTTAATATGTGGTACATGGTACGTACATTTAATACAAAAAGTCTATCTGATTTACGATCATAAAATTATATTTACCCTCACAATACAAACAAAAAATGACATCATTATGACATACTCTGCATCACTACATATAAAATGTGCCTTAATCATAAATCAAACGTTGATTGTGCCTCAATCATAAATCAAACATTGAACTTTAAATAAAAACTAACTTAAACAAAGAACACATTTCATAAATTAATCAATGAAATTACACATCATTCAAGTGTCTATCCTCATTCATAAACATAAAATAAAGTTTCAACCAAACAACTTCTACATAAACTACAACTTACGAACCAATTTCATACGAAACGACAACATAAGAGGATACAATATATAATAGTACACTACAAACAGAAGTAAAATTAACATAAAACAACAGTGTGTTCCACAAAATCATCTAAACAAGCGTAAATCAACAATGCTTTCACTGGAACATGTATATCTCTTCAAAGGTAAAGTCGTGCCCGAGCCAACTTCCAAAAACCGCTTTTCTTGTGCAAGTGTAAATATGGAGCATACGTCGCTTTCTAGATTATAGAAGCCTAATATTTTTTTATTAGGCGGTAACTTCTCAACACCTAAAATGAAAGCAAAATAATTTACATTGATCTTAAAAATATATAGTATATACAAATTTTAATAAAATTGGAGAATAATAAATAATTTAGTATTATTAGCTTCACAAAATTATCTACTAATTGTTACAAACAATAAGCTGATGACTCCCCATAAATAGTCGTTCAACTTCCTTGATCATCTCAGGATGTCTGTTTGAGAAAAAGTGAACTCGTCGAATAGAATGCATTGATACGAAAGAAAAAATACTTCTCAGATGATAGTGAAGATATGTATCAAAGAATAATGGTTTCTAGTGAAATTTCAGCACATTGTTTCTCAGGCTCACAAAAATATCCATCAAACTACTATCAGTAAATATTGAAATCACAAAAAGTTTCTTCTTGTACTTGTAGCAACCAAAAAACAAAATTGTAGTAACCCGGTTTTTGTTTTAAGCAATTAAGTACCTAAGCAAGCTAGAATGGTTAAAACATGGTCAAGGAATTAAATTTGGGTTTATTAAGTAGAAAATTGGATTCAGGACGTTCAAAAATGGTCCGAAAGGTTCCAAGGACCAAAGTGGTTCGGAAGGTTCGAACTTGAGAGCTAGGGAAATCGGTGGTTCTGAAGTGTTCGAAAAAAAGCGATGTAGTTCGGAAGCTTCGAACCTACGATCGAAAGTTCCGAAGTCCTGCGGTCAGACAGGGTATGGGTTTTTGATTGAAAGGGCGATCGGAAGCTCTGAAGAGCATTCGGAACGTCCGAACTGGCGATCGAAAGGTCCGATCTTCGTCTATAAATAGAAGTGATATTTCTCATAGTCAGTGTGTGTTTTAGGTGTGGGTTTCGAGCCAGTATCTGATTCTTAGTGTTTTTAGTCGCCTTTTCGAGGGTCGGGCATTGGCGAGGTGCTACTGGGCTTGTAGCTGAGCCGAGCTTGGGTCAGGGTCTTCGATATCAGCGAGCTGACGACGAACGCAGGTAAAATTCTGGACTCTTAGTAGCTATTGGGAGTAGCTATTAATCTAGTTAAGACTTTTAGATAAGTATTGGTGATGTGGTGTTATCTTGACTTGTAGACTCAGATTGTAGACAATTATTCTTGTAGGTCAGTGAGTTGAGGTACGTAAGTACTGACTGAGATATCCAATGGGTATGTGTTGTATTATTATGTATTGCATTACTATCTGCATGAAATGCATGATATTACTGTTCATGGCATATAATGAGCATTATCATATCACGTCGAGCCTGTATATTCTTTCAAAAGATAGCCTGTTGTTTCTAAGGCTGAGCTATCATATCACGTCGAGCCTGTATATTCTTTCAAAAGATAGCCTGTTGTTTCTAAGGCTGCTCAGCCCTAGGGTTTCTTTGTACGATCGGGTACCGTGTGACACCCACTGTATCGACAGAGCAACGTGTGCGGTTTTACCCAGGATGGTGATATTCCAAGATCAGGTTTTAGTATGTGTGGCACCCACTGTATCTTCGGAGCAGCGTGCACATACTAGTAGCGCCTGTGTTCTGAGAATGATGTTCCAAAACTTGTTCTCAGTGTACCAGAGGATTCATTATTCCATGTTGCATGCATTATATTGACTTGTGTACTCATACTTTACGTTCTGGGCATTAGCGATCACGTTCATGTTTTTATCTCGGACATCCCATTCGATGAGACATGTTTGCAGGTGGATCAGGATCGAGTTCAATGGTTGACTAGTGATTAAGGCTTGGCAGTAAGGGATCACCAGAGGTTTTTAGTTTTAGACTTTATTTCTGTATTTATTTATTCGATTTGGGTTGTATTGATTAGGTTTCAGTGATTTACCGGTTGTATTTCTGCCGGCTGTTGGATGGTTTAAGTTTTCCGAAGTTTCTTTGATTATCGTTGTTTAAGTTTTAATGGCATGCGTAAGATTTGTTTAGTAGGCGAATTCGGAATGGGTCACTACATAATATTACAAGAACCACTTCTAGATTTCATTATCAAACTATTTGAAAAAATTATTTAATACAATAAGATAAAAATTGAAAATCATACATTCATTCATATAATACATATTACACAAAAAAATAGTACACAATAACAAATTCAAGCAGTCGATTTTTATTTTAATGATAAAATTATCAATATATAAGTCATAATGCAACACTAAAACCAATATTTAGTAGGAATTAAATCGTTATAATCGAGAACAACAAGGAATTTCAACTACTCTTACCCAAAATTGTGGTAAATGAGCTTCATTCCCACTCACAGACGGAACAACCAGAGATTGACCAATAAATCTGTATAATTCACACGATGACATGAAAATTTAATAGAACCACTAATACCATAATCAGTTTCAAAGAATCGTTCAATTGAAAATGATACAAACAATTACAATACATCAAACATTGCGATGCAATTTTTTGGCTGTAAATTTTTAAAAATCTAAAATAGTACTTTAAATATTTGAAATAATGTTTTTTTTTTCAAAAAGATTTTCACGTTCCAAAAATAATTCACAACGATTAGCAATATTTTCTTCAATCCAATTCGAAGCAGATCTACAATATTGTGGCGGGTGGATTAATCATTTATGGTTGAAAAATAAACTTGGAGATACGACTCAAATAAGGAAATAAAACAAATGTCGAGCTTTGTCAGACAATGAAATAAATTTGATGACACGGGTAATGAACGCAAATAAAAATTTACTAATAGAGATTTGTGGACCATTTTCCCTAATAATAAGAATAAGAATAATAATAAAAAGAATAAATTTTTTTTGAAGCAATAATAATAAAAATAACAAAAATATATAAAAAGAAAAATTAATAAAAATGCATGCAACACTCATCAAGTTGATGAGTTAGGCCTTCTTCTCTACGCCACTCTCTCTCTCTCTCTCTCTCTCTCTCTCTGTGAACTCTTCATCTCTCTGCGCAGCCACAAATCCTTCTTCCTCAAGCTTTTAATTTAACAAAAACCCTAATCAATCCCTGCGCACATTCTTTCACTCTACGATACATCATATGCGTAGGCGTTTTGGGTTTGCGCGATTCAGTCTTGCAATGAAATTTCTCCGCCGATCACGCTTCACATAGGTGTCTTTCTACGTGTTTGGAGTTTTGATCGTTGATATGGCCTCTACGGTTCCAGCCAAGTCCCAGCCGCTGCATAATTTCAATCTGCCTCATCTCAAGTGGAACAAGGACGGCCACTCCAATGCCCACCACCAGCGCCGCCGCTCCGTCAAATCGCCGTTAAGGAGGCCTAATCCGTCTCCCGTGTCCCCACTCCGTCATTCTCCCTTGCGAGATTCCGTTTCGGCGTCACCCTTGGGCGATTCTGCGTCGCCGTTAGCGTTTGAGTCTACGGATAAGTTGCTGAAACGGTCTAAGGTCGGTGGCGGAGAATCTTCTAACCAGTCTTCTGAAGGCGTATGGACGAAACAGTCGCTGATGGGTGGCGACTCGGTCAAGAAGTTACCGATCCGTGGTGACTCTGTGAGGCAATCTTCAAAGCGTGAGTTTGCTGCTGAATCGGAGGCTTTGGGGGAGAATAAAGGTTGTTTGATTGAGTACAGGAGGAACCATTCGAAGAATCCTTCGCGTGTAAGCATAAAGAATGGTGCTTATGCATCAAATTCTGAACGAGCGGAGGAGAAACCGGGAAAGAAGCAGAAAGTGATAGATGGCGGATCAAACACAGTTAATAAATCAAAAATCTTGATCAAAATTCCTCCCAAGAACAAATCTGAAGAAGACGGTAGTATATTGGAGGGACTGAGGGAGCTCGACATTAATGATGACGGGGATGAGACTCGCGTGGTGGAAGAAGAGGGAAAGACGGGTAATAATATCGATGAAGAAACAAAGATTTGGAATTTGAGGCCGCGAAAGCCTATCAACAAGTGCGTCAATATGAACGGAGATGGGGCAAGAATTATTGCATCGGCTATGTCTGATAAGAATAAAGCTCATTCACCCTCGAGGAATCAGACCAATAGATCAGGGGAAATTGAAGGGAATTGCGGTGGAGGTGGAGGGGGGGAAAAGAAAGTGAAGAAAAAACTCAGTGTTTTGATTGCCTTGACCAAGGAGGAGATCGAAGAGGATATTTTCTCTATGACTGGATCAAAGCCAGCGAGGAGGCCCAGGAAGAGGGCCAAGAACGTACAGAAACAAGTGGATGTAAGAAAAGCTTTGTTCACTCGTGATTTAATTTTGTTAGATTGATTTGGATGGAATTGTTTGTTTTCAGTATGGTGTTTTTATATCAGTTTTCTATTTTAAGCATAATTATTTTGACATAATGCTTGTGATTGCAGTTTGTATTTCCTGGAATGTGGTTGGTATCTATAACTCCGGATTCGTACAAAGTGTCCGAGAATTGTCTTAAGGTTAATAATTTCAAGCTATTCAAAATTTTCTTTTCGTGATTGGATCATTGTGTTAGTTTCTCACTGTTTTCTTACAGAAATTCTTGTCTTTGTTACAGGGTTAGATACCATTATTGGACATATGATCTTGCACTGATGCTATACTGGAAGTATAGGTGCTTGGCGTCCCATTTTTTGTGTCTGTTTTTTTAATGTAAATATGGATTTTAAGACACTTTCTCTTGAATTATGGGTTCAGAACAATGCATAGATGGTGCTAGCAACTCGTGTTCGACATGAGTTAGTTTTTGAGCTTCTACCAATTATTCTTCTTTGGGATTTTTTTGGCAGTGATATATCTGTATTCCATTTGCCACCGCACTGATTGTCGATGTTGTGTAATCGTATTTGGCTCAAGACTGAGAAGTGTGAGAAACTGTTACAATGGTGGAGTAAGAGCATGTCATCTCTTATTCCTACTAATTTCTCTGTTGAAATTATATAATTTTATATCATACATATACAGAAAAAATATGGTGTTTGATCCCCTGACTTTTTCAAGTTTTATTTTCTCCCTCTTCGCTGCTCTTGCCCTCCGCGTCCGCTGTTTCTTAATCCAAATTTGAAGATTAATTTCAGGGAAAACATCATGACCTAGAAACTGGCATCAGGCATGGGTTTGAAGCAATATTTTCTCTGATAACCAGCAGCCCACATGTATAGAGAAAGAGTGACTAAAGAGATAAAACACCTGATACATGTCTTTCGGTTGTTTGTTTGTTTCATATGTAATGGTTTCTATTATATGTTTGAGATTTCATGTATTTACTAAGAGCATATCAATATTTGTTTGAACTACTTTTGAGATAATGAGCAATAATCAACAAAATCTCCTGGAATGTTATCTTCTGCATCCTTCCTGTGTGTAGCAAAAATGAATGAACTTGTGCACAAATGTTTCTTTTGTCCGAATTTGCTTTTGTGCCTGAGTAGACATGTAGAAGATCGGAAGAGTGGTTATACAAATCAGTGGATGTAAATGCTGATATTTGAAAGCTGTCTTTAGAGATGGGAAGCCTCACACCAGCAGATTAGAACAATGCCTTGGTGAATATAGAACCAGAGCTGTTGCACTAAAGTTGGTGCCGGTGGTGACACTTTCAACTCTTGACTTTTTAAGTGCGAGAAACCAAATTGTTGGCGGATTCTACTTCTAGAGACGTTAAATCCGAAGCATTTGCTTCAGTTTTAGGCACTGATTTTTTGTTTTAACTTCTTCTCCGGGTTGAACTGAGAAGTTGAATCTTTCTAGTTTTTTGGTCAAAAATTTCCATTAGACGTATTGAAATTTGTATGCTTTCTTTTCAAGATTGGTTACCAGAGATCATTATTATTGGCAGATGGCCCATTTCCTTTGTAAACTCAATTGGGTTTCCCATTGTTTATGATATTCGAGTGTCTCTTTCTGTTTGGTATGATTTATAATTTGAAAATCGGAAAAGGGTAAAAACACGCAATAAAACCATTTGTATCTGTTTAGTATGATAACAACTAGAAAATTAGAAAAGGGTACATACACTCGCAATAACAGCATCTGTATCTCCTATCGGTCAATTTTACACAAACTCTGGTTTGATCGTTTTTTGATGAATTAGTTTGTAAAAAAGATTTTCATTTGATCCGATTGATAAAAAATATTATATTTTTATGCAAAAAAATATTATTTGTTTACTCTACAAATGATTCGAATCGACCTGTCTCACAATTGATTTACTCCAATTTTTTTTTTTTTAATCTAAAATATGTGCATTTGTAAAACATAAGTCGGTCATCTGTGCAGATTGATGCAGCGTGTGCATGCATTATTTACTCCCTCCGTCATAATTATATAGACATCTCTTTTTTTTATTTGTATCAAATAAAGACATATATCATGTTTAATAATATTTTTTTATACCCCTTTACTAGTATATCTTTATAACCTACACTTTGAAAATTGTACAATCATTTTTTGAATACATTAAATAGGAATAAAATAGGTAGTTTGTATAAAATTTATTTTCTCAATTATTTTTATTAATCTATGTGAAAAAAAATAAAACTATATAATCGCGACAAAATAAATACTATCTAGAGACAGTCCATTTTTTTCGCGCATCTATCCTTTTTGAAGGTATTACTTATTAGTCTTCGAGCAAATTAAGGGATAAAGTGCTCATTAGCATCTCTTTGGGTCTGTTTGAATAGTTTTTTTATTAGATTTTTTACGATATGAATTATGATATCGTTCGTTTTCAAATGCCTCCCTCAATTTTTACCAAAAAACATCAATTTTCTATATATCTAATTATGGATTAATATTATCATAAAATAACGTTCCTGTCCAAAATAAATAAATACTTCAAAATTTTGATACGGAATCCTAACTGGACTAAAATCAGAGACAATTAGGCCCAATGATATGAGAACACAATTTGGGCCAGGGCCCGTTTCATAGAAGAACTCTGCATTTTATTTTGATGGTAAACGCTGAACGGAAGTGAAATGGAAGAGCAAGGACAAGGCGGAGCGGGAGCCGTCGTGAGTGGGGTGGAGCAGTACTGGTGGTGGGCCGCCGCCAGCGCAGCTCAATTAGGGTGGGGGATCTCCTCATTCAGAAAAGGACACGCCGGAGACTCGCGTCTGATGCCCTTTAAGGCTTTCTCAGTCGCCTCCCTCTTCGTCGGCGCCTCCGCCTGCGCCGCCATTGCTTCTCTCCGAGCTTCCGGCATCCATTCTGTATGTGTTCTTTAATATCCATCTTTCTTTTCTGTTTAGATGCAACTGAATATTGCAGTAAGCAGAAAAAGATCAAAATTTTCCATCCATTTCCACCAGCATTTGAGTGAATTTTTACTTTAAAAATTTAATACGAATTTCCCTTTCTTTTCCTTCCATTAAAATCTCCCAAATCATCAAAGTTTATTAAATTTCTTTAATCTTTTCTTTTGCATTCTCCTTAATTAAACTTGTCACTGTTGTTTTTTTGTTTGGTTTGATGATACGTTGTAGGTAGAAGACATGAAGGTGGTGGGTGCAAATATAAGGACAGGATTAGGAGTACGTCCTAGAGAAGGCAACGGCAGAGGGCCATGATACAAATACATTTTTGTTTTTTAAGTTCTCTATATAACGTTACCAAGTTCTGTTTTTTACTTTTTATTCGGGTGGTTTTGTTATTATTGGATCTCGAACTCGAGAACGATGTAAATTTTGGAATATATTGATGTCGAATGATTTGCTACACCAAGGATTGATTCATCAGTAATTGTGATCCATAAAAAGGGAAAAGAAAAGAGCACAAAAAAGAAAGAAAACGCTGAGAAGAAAAATTGAAAGAAAGAAAAACCAAGAAACCATCGATAAATTTTAAACATACTGCACTCCTCTCCCAGTAAAAGTCACAAGTACAGCACTCAAAGAAACCCCTCACAGCAACTACATCGAACAGAACTTCAAAACAACATTTCTGAACAACTAGTGCTATGGTCAAATGTACACAGCGCAGACTCAATCGAACACGTCCTGCATTGCTTTGATACCAAAATTTAAACAAAAAACCCAAAATTTCATTATGTGATGGGTTCTTGCAAGTAAATGAGATCAACATCCATGGAATGTTTTCAACTTCAGGGTTGTACGTTGTCTCACGCTGGAACATAAGACTCGAGCATTAGTTGAGCTGGTGAAGGCGATGTGACTTCAACAATTAGGTACATGAACTTCCACTGCTTGTCCGCCTTGTCTTTAAACATCTCTGCATAAACTTTGCCAGCCCCGTTTGGACCACGGATTTGGAAATTAACCTTCAAGAAAAATATGTCAGCCTTGAAATGTTTCAAATCTAGTTTCAGCTATAATGAATTAGCACATAAAATACGAATAGCAATTTTGAATCCGCTAAAATTGTCACTCAGGGGTCATGATCATGGATGGATCCCAATCCCCAGATTTTTTAGAGAGAGCATGGGGCAATTTACTACGCGCGCGGGGACAAAACTTTGATTTTAAAAAACAAATAAGTATAAAATGCATCTGTTCTTCCCCAACTGACTGCCCTGTCTCCTTGTCACCTTGCGTGCAAAATGACTCTTCACCGGATCAGAGAAATCTGCTCTGTAGCCTAAGAAATGTCATCAAATTCTTCTCCCCTACAAATATGGGGATGAGGATTATAGAAAATTTTAGTTACCACTTACCACAACATGTTCAACGTCATCTTCGTCAGTCCATTTAGTATTGGGTATATGTTGTCGGGCAGCACGATTCCTACTTTCTGATCCATAACCTGTAACTGGGGTTCCAATTCTAACCCTGACCTGTTGAATTGGAGGGAATAGGAATCATTTTCAGCAGCCAAGATACAAACACACACACATTGAAACCTTTTTTTTCCCCAAATTTTAATATATCTTGTTGGATTAATTGCATAAACAACATTTCAGCCCCAACAATTCATTGCACAAACGTAACTAGTCTTTAACACAAAAAAGCACCTCAGTGTTATCTTGATGAAGTGTGTTTGGCTTTCCCTAAATGGCCCCTCTTTTCATTCAACTTCTTTATTTAATTTGTGTATATCAAGACTTCTCATTTTAACAATTTCCCCCCCCTCAAATTTAAAATTCTAGACACTCAAAATGTCTTACACGTAGCTGTGTCTATTAACCACTATTTTGCATACGACAACTTAGTTTCTAAATTTGAAGAAGCAAATATATCTCATTCATCCACTGATGCTCAACAACAGAAAGAATGATATCATGATATAATCTTGGTGGATACTTACTTGACTGTCATTCTGAATCCGTTCAAGAGCCTTCCCGAATATTTTGTACCTAAAATGATCAAAGAGTGTCAACTAAATAATGGGAATCACCAAACAACAAAAAAATGGCAACCTTAGAAATATCCATGTTCAGGCAGATAAATAATTAAATTGGAAAAGAAATAGAAACGAATGAAATGCAGCTCACTCTTTTGGTTCAAATATCAGTTCCTTGAAAACCCCATACGCTGCAGCCCCAGCAATGCCAAGCCCTGCAAGAATGATAAGACTGTATGAAGCTCCTTCTGTAAATGTCACCGGCTTCTCTGGGATATTATATGTCGGAGCATCAAAGGGATCCTCGATGGTGGATATATTTTTTTGAGTCTGTCAAAATGGGAATGGATTCTAAATTATGAGTATTTTTTTCATACAATGAGCCACAAGTACACCTAATTATTTAATCATTCTATTGAGTTTTGAAAAGTAGAAATATAATTGAAGAGTTAACACATCACAACACATGATTTACATAATTCGACATGACCTACATCTAGACACAATACCTAGATTGTCGAAATCTCTCTCAATTTAGAATACAAATATCACCGTCAATTTCCTACCTAAATAACAATTATACCATATCAAAGATATGTTATACAGATATGATTGTAACACATTTTTTAAACATAAATATGAATGCAACTTGATAAGGAACTTCATAAGGCCATTACTTTTGGCATGTAGCTGAGAATCATAATTCATATCGCTGATGATCCAACGTTAATTAGCCTAGCCTACATGACAAGATCAACCACTAATCGCAATTGTTTTTTCTACATTAATTAAAATATCTGGGCAACAAATAATACATGGGAACTGAAAATTTCATGAGATGCGTTAAAACTTACCTGCGGAATCTCCGCCATTTACTTTACAATAATAATATTAAAAAAAAAAGGTAGCCGTGAAGAAAATTGTAAAGTCTGTCTATTTTTTCTGGCAGAAAAATTTGACTCTAGTATCTTTAAACCAATAAGAAATCATAGAACAATTTCTAGAACATGGTGAAGCCATTGTATAAACATCAACGTAGAAATTCTTTAACCGAGGGTAGAACCTCAGATTCTTTTTTCCTAGTAGACTCGGTAGTTCCGGATGAAAGGCATCTAACAAGACAAGCAGTTCTCATATTTTCTCTGCCACTCATGGCAAGTTGAAATGGGGACTGATAGATAATAGCATTTCGCCTGGCCCTGTGATCTCTGCGTTGGATACATTGATCTGTCAATGAATATCAATATAATTCATAGTTAATAGAAAGCCTATTTAAGCTATAAATTTGGAAAAAAATCCCCCAAATCTAAAAAATTAAGTAAAAAGGGAAAAACAAAGAACAAAGTCTACTGTCTGCTGATTTAAACATGGATCACCGTACATGTGCTCCCATATTAGCAAACAATCAATGAATGATCTTGCAGTCTACAAAAAATATGTAATTGACCAATGTCATTAAGCAGGTGAATTTGATGGCAAGTATCTACCGATGAAAGTAACTGAATGATGAAGTTTTGTATCTATCGTAAAATTCCAACCGGGGATGGTAAGTAAGCTACACAAAAGTGTTTGAGCTATATTTATATTAGCTCAAATCAATAACTCCTAATCTTCTAATGTCAAGGCAAGGTATCCAAATTGTGTTGTCAATACCGTTTTCAGAGATCGGTCGGTACTCGGTAGGATGTCTTATCCTTTACATGTAATTTTTATATTTACGAATGAGTCAGATATATGATCAAGAAAATATGTGCTGAGCTACATTGCCCGGGAGGAACAAATGAGAGGAATACGTTAAAAAATGAACAATCTGTAGGTTCAACTTTCAGCAATTATAGACAATCCCAGGCACATTGCAGGCGTATAACAGAAAATAAATTTTGCCACAGTAAATACATACTAACCACCAATTCGATATGTAACCTGCAAAAAAAAAAAAGAAAAGAAAAGAAAAGGAATAATAGTATTAGTCATAGTTAATGAGTGAAGAATTAACTCATCAAAAGAATTCATAAGCAAGATTTCAACATGAGCGTAACATAAATATCTGACGATGTGTGGTCATACAATTTATATGCAGCAGACCAAAGAAGCCTTTCTAGCAATAACGTCCATTAATTTGTTTCCTTTAGCAGTGAAGACTACATTTTACTGAGAATCCGCTAGATCATCGATACATGAGAATGTCATAAGGAATAAATGTTGTGTCTTTTTGGAAGTAAAATGATTCGAAGCAGGCATCTATTTTTATCTCCCAAGGCTAAATGTTAACTATTGAATTTAAAGACCCAGTTTTGTGTTATTTTATCATGAAAGATGATTCGTCGCAATGTCTTAATTAATAACAATAGAATCAACAAGCACCGTCCAGTAGCAGCCTTTCTATTAATGCATAGCAACCAAAACCTTGTGCCAAGGACAGAAGAAAAAATTCTTAAAGATAGTGTAGTAGCACTGATTCCATAGTTATCTGCAACTTGAATTGACGGACCGTACCCAACTATCATTCTAAGCAATGAGAAGGAACACTGAACGGACTAAAACAGACTCACACGTGGCAGGCAGTAAAATTGCGTTTATGCCCTCCCTATCAACCACTTGCGATGCCGTTAATTATATTTCTTTAAGTAAGAATATGGAGAATTGTTTCCAAGTTAAAATAGCAAAAATAGAATTATATCCTCAATTCCATATCCAACAATTTGGTTGTTCCACAGTTTTTTTGGTTCTATATCTTTCTTTGCCTGTTTTGAATTTTTGACTGATACAATCTATTCATACTTCAACCTTGACAAGGATGGAACTATCGAACAGAATTAGCCCTTCTCGTTCAGTTAAATCCATTCCCATGCATTCCAATTTGTTTACCACTAATGCGACCATTCCGAAAGGCGAACTCAACAGAGAAAACACTGAATGCCACATGTTTCAACTCTGGAGTAGTGATGATCAATTATAATACCACAAGATAGGCACAATACAATAGAGCAGCATATTTCTTCTTCACATATAAGAGCAATAACAAAAGCTGAAAACACAGTATGAAAAAATCCAATCTTGGACATACCCTTTTGGAAAAATCACCGATTTCAGATCTTTCTGCGGCCAAAAATGAAACTTCAGCAAAGCCCACATCAGGTACGGACTTTGAAGGCGTGTGCTCCAATCCACTGAATAGTGATCCAGCAGTATTTAACCATTTATTCTTCTTCATTGCAAACCCATTTCTTTTAAAGAGATTCATCATGATGTATATGATCCGTAACACCCTTCCGCTTACCCTTTTTTCGCTGGTTTTTTTAATGTCTCAAGACTCAAGCAGTTCGGCTCTTTGATTTCAAAAGAACGAGGAAATTATAATCAGATAAAGATTCAACCCAATGATAACTCGGATGATTATACGAAATCTTTCTGCATTATTTTTACTGAATTAAATATCAGAAAGAATAATTCAGAAATCATAGGTGTTGGAGGTGAGGGGAGAAGGAAGTGAAGACTGAAGACCGAACCCGGGCCTGAGGTTTTCGGTTGCAGGTCACGTGCAATGCACGTATTTCTAAATTTGTTATTTTTACTTTATATATTAAAATTTTAATTTTTTAATTTTATGTTTTTTTTTCGACATATATAAGATTATTTATTGATTTAATGATAATAAATTTTACGTCTTAAATTTTTTTGGAGTTCTTGGTTGTTTTTGACATAGGAGGAGGTTCTGGGCTCGGAGCTTTGCGGATACGATTGACTTTGAGGATTGATGCTAGACTAATTCATCGGAACCCTGGTAAACTTTTTTTTGGTAAATTGTTCGCCTTTGGACATTTTCAGCATTTCTGAATCTTGATTTCATTATAAATCTCTCCTTTACCTACGAGTTGATCTGATTTGCATGGTTCTTTTATGCTAATTGTCTGTTTAATAATTATTTGTAATGGGTTCTGAAATATCAAACAGCTCTCTTTATTCATCGAAAATATTTTTGGCAAAAGGGTTAACGGGAAAAAATCTACTTTATTTACGCACTAAAAGTTGGGGGTAAAAAAATCCATTGCAGCGAACGATGTGTGTATTTGGGTTATTTTTTTCATAGGCTATTCTTGTAATTAGGCCTTGAAGAAACAAAAATGGCAGTTGCTGGCAATCACATCAGAGTGCAATCATTAGCGCGAGATGGTGAAATGGTAGTGCCACGGCAATATATCCAGCCGCCCGACACGAGGCCGAATCAAAATCATGAAAAAAGAACTGATGAGCATCTTCCAACTGCGCCCCTGATAGATTTTAGCGACGTTAGTTCTTTCCATGAAGAGCTGGGAAAAGCCTGCAGGGAATGGGGTGCCTTTCAAGTGATCAATCATGGGGTTCCACTTGAACTGCTGGATGGAATGATAAGGGTGGGCCGTTCTTTTTTCGAGGATTGTACTGTGGATCAAAAGCTCAGTTACGCATGTGACCCTAATTCCCCTGCTTCTGAGGGCTACGGCAGCCGAATGCTAGTTTCATCAAATGATACAGTTTTGGATTGGAGGGATTATTTTGATCACCATACTTTACCCCTATCCCGCCGCAATCCATCTAATTGGCCACATTTTTCATCTGATTACAGGTGAACTTCTCTCTCTATGAGTTCATAACCCCAACATCTTTATTGTTATGCGAAATGACCAAGTGTAAGAACTCATGTACAGAAAAACAGTATCTGATTACAGTGAGCAGATACACTTTCTCGCTCAAAAACTACTCGGTTTGATCGCTGAAAGCCTAGGCTTGCCATCTTCATCAATGAAAGATGGTATTGGTGAATTCTATCAAAACATCACTGTTAGCTACTACCCTCCTTGCCCTCAGCCCGAACTTACTCTTGGATTACAATCACATTCTGATATCGGTGCAATCACACTTATCATCCAAGATGATGTTGGTGGCCTTGAGGTCTTGAAAAATGGGGAATGGATACCCATTAATCCATTACCTCATGCCATTGTAGTTATTTTGGCTGACCAAACTGAGGTACTCTTCATTGTTTTTATCTCAAGAGTCTTTGAGCATCTGCATTCTGCTATCAGTGAATTCTTATATTTTTTTTTATTACTTGCAGTTCTTTTAAATCTCGAATGTTGAACATACAATTAATCTGATTGTGTTACGGGCCCAAATAAGTTGGGCCTAGATAGCCATTGTCATCTTATTGTGATAGACTATTTTAGAAATGGTAACTTGAAGAAGGGGAGCGGCTGGGAAGCGGGGAAAAAATGATAGATATGAGATTAGAGTTGGCTAGAGGGCATTCAGTCATTGTTTTCTGTTTTTGGCTAATCTCCCCCTCTCATTGTTTTCTGTTTTTGGCTAGTTTTGGGCTATGGCAATGAGAGGGCTCCATCTTCTTCTTGTAAAATGGATTACCCCTTGGCTGAGTTTCTCAACTCAGATTACTGTTTATAAAAATCAAGTTTTCATCTTTAATTTCTTATTAAACGTTGTAATTCTTTTTTTATGGTTTCAATGGAAGCTAGTATCAGATTGTATGTATGTGGTGTGTGAGTGAAGTTTAATTGCTCACATGAGATCAGAATGGTATCATGTCACCAAGTGATATAATAGAGCATATAATTTTGGATTGTTCTAACATGGATGTTCGATGGGTGGACCGCTGTGACACCTGTTACATTTGTACTTTACTCATTTACCATGACCACGTCAGATCACCTTTCCACGCATCCAAGAATAAAACCGGCGAACATGAATGTATGTACAGTATACTCTGTGCCTACATGTATTTATATATGCATATCCTGATATCCATATTCACTGATTGTGCTCATTGTGAAGACATTTTAGACCAGGTAGATCTAGGAGATATATTCAACTGATCTTTGGGTTTTGCTGATCTTCTACTATGCAAATTTTGGAGCGATTTTTAAAGTTATTTCAAGTTATACATTCTCTGTGGAATCATTAGTACCTTGTATTTGATATCCACTTTCGTGTGTCTTTGGCTATCATATCTGCTACATTAACAAATAAAGAATGTGTGAGCGCATAAACAATTATATTCAAAGAAGTTTTAATTTCAATTCATGTTCTTTGATTTAGAACTGTCTTCTGCTTTCAGATCATAACGAATGGGGAGTATAATAGCGCTGTCCACCGGGCTATAACTAATTCTAAAAAAGCACGATTATCTGTTTCCTCCTTTCACGACCCTGCAAAAACGAAGATCATACGCCCAGCCTTTGGGCCGCCAAAGTACCACCAAGTGGTTTATGGAGACTATTATTCATCATGGTACACAAAAGGACCGGAAGGAAAGCGAAATATTGACACACTTAAGCTATGATTTGGATTTTCACTCAGCGGATACGGTATATGCACATTTCTTTATTTTTTTCAAACTTTAGTAATAGATGAATTCTGCAATTCTATCTTCTTTATCACATGTTCCACCGTTTGTAACAACTCACAATTGCAACCCCACAGAATAAACGTGGAATCGATTGGAAAAAAAAAATTATGTTTTGCGAGTACCACTGTCTTTTTCTACTGTCCCTGTCCATTTTTCCTACGTTTAAGTAGGGGTGTGAATTCGGGTGGGTCGGGTTGACGAAAAAAATATTTAAAATTTCTCAACCCGAACCCGAACTCGTCTAACCCGATCAACCCGAACCAACCCAATTTTTTTTTGTTATTTTTTTAAAAATAATTAAATAAAAATTCAAAACGCACAATAATAATAGTAATATTTAATTTAATCACGGAGCAGTTTATGCTGGCAGTCGGGCACAGCATCAACGACCCGAATCACCCGGGAGATCACATGCCCGATCTGCCAGCATAGACTGGACCTTTAATCACATGATAACAAAATCTAAGTTTATATATAATTTAAATTTGAAAGTCTAGTTGTAAAAAATTCAGTGTTCGAAAACTCGGGCTAGCGCCTAGGTGGCCGCACCGAAAACATGCTAATCGGTCCGCCTAGGCGGCCCTAGGCGGTCCTAGGCGGGGCTAGGCGGAAATAGGGTAGGATTTTCAGATTTTTTTTTTAAATTTGGGCTTTTAAATTCAAAACCCAAATTACAAAAAAAAAAACTGAAATGTAATTTTTTTGTTGGGCTTAAGTTTTATAAGCCCTAAACTGATGTACGACAAGAAAATTGATTCGTTGGCTTGCCCTAGATCAAAATTTATCTTTCATTGTCTGCATGATTGAGTAACCAGAGCATCTCGCAAATTATAAGGCTGAAGAATCAAAGCGAATGAAGAAGCCACATTTTGAGTGCCATATTTGAAGAAAAAATTGGTGTTTGCTCTTTCTTCAAATGCTGAACTCATTTTAAATTTAATATTACTGTCTTGGAGTTATAATATTTCATTTATTAAGTTGAAACCGTGGAATCCGCCTAGTGCCGCCTAATCCTCGCCTAGGCGCTAGGCGCTGGTCTGGCGCCCGACTAGCGCCTAGCGAATTTTAGAACCATGAGAAAATTTAAAGTATATTTACTACAAAAAAAATATAAAATATTTAAATAATCAAAATTGTACAAAATAAACATTAAATCACGAAAATATATTATATCAATATACAATAAATGTTTTTCAAATATACCATACGAAAATGTAGCAATTTTTTTTTAATTTTATATATAAAAAAAGAAATAATAAAAATTTTCGGGTCATCTCGGGTTGACCCGAACCCGATTAATTTTTTCGGGTTAGCTTTCGGGTCAACCCGATTCAACCCGAACCCAAAATCCCCAACCCAAACTTGATATTTTTCAGATTGACTCGCGTCGGGTTAACGGCTTGGGTTGGTTTTTGACACCCCTACGTTCGATGTTGCGTCCTTTGCTATATCAAATGTCTTATAGCCGAACCCACTCAGTATACAAGAGAATCAGAGAATGTATGAAGTAGAAAATGTGGTAATGGCACGCTTCAAATCTTCTGTTCTCCTGGTGAAAAAACATTTTGACAGTCTGTCTTCTGAAACCAACACCTTTGATGTTATACATATGATATTATTGTGACTGGAAATCCGCCTTATGCGTCGTGAACTGACCATACGTTCAATATGTGTATCTCATAATAGAACATTTGATAAATATAGAATTAATGTGGTTTGGATTTGACACAAAGGACTAGCAAAAGTGAAAGATTGGCTGTCACAAAAGACCATGTCCTATAAGATTCAAGATCTTTATGGACGAACCCTTGCACAAGTTATACCTTTCTTCACTGCTTCACATGCCAAGAAATACCTATCTTTCATTTCAAGAAAACCAGTATCATCTTTACTAAATTCCCTTGAATTATACTCAACCTTTGCTCTTCTCTATATATAACAATGCCGAACACCTCCACAAAAATAATCCCATACGTAGATTATATCGACTGAAGTCCCAACATGGCTCAAGAATCACAAAGTTTCGAGCAAGGGATCCGTGAGATGATGTCTTCTCTCACGAATCATCTGTCCAAGATACAACATACCGATAAAAAAGGCGGAGATTCAAGTACGGAGAAGAAAGAAGAAATCGAAAATGGAGTTGGGATCATCACATTGACTGGAAGCAATGTCGGAGCCACCATGCGTCGTGGGAGCGGTACTGGGGCGGAGGAAAACCCGGTGCCTCGAGATGGAGAAGGGGAAGAGCTCGCTGCATTTGTGAATGGTAACTTTCAGGCCATTAACAACTCCATCATGTTGGATGGAAGTTACTCAACAAATGATCCAGGTGTTCATTTGAAAATCATCGATTCTTTGAAACATGATGACTCGGGAAAAAACAGAAAGAAGAAGGAAAAGGGTAGCTCATCAAGTGAACAAACAGCATAATATCCCATGATGATATGTAACGTGAGCTATCGACTTGATTACCGTTGGATTATGAAAAATAAATTGGATTTACATAAATTATATTGGTAATCTCTAATGGCTTTTAAGTCTTATAAGTTTCACAATGTATTTTAATATTTTTTTAGTATATTAAGGTGGTGTTTGCAACCTCTAAAAATAAGTGATTATGGAGATTTTCTTAACAAATTCTCTAAAAATAAGTGATTATGGAGATTCTCTTAACAAATTTGTTAATAGAATCTTCATAATCACTTATTTTTAGAGGTTACAAACAATATCTAAATTTCTCTGGGAAGTTTCTAGCGGGATTGTCGGGTTCATATCAATTTATAAGATCCACATATATATTCCGACATAGACCTCACAACTCTGTCGTTGGATCTAACATAAAACCAAGGTCATTTTACACATGCTTAGGTTGAAATTTTCCTACAACTAGTGATGTAGTTTGTCTGATCGATTAAACCTCGAAAGTGTGGTTTCTGTAATCATTAAACACCACCCATTTGGGACGGAGCCAAACGGGGGCGAAAATGATTTTTTATCGGACGAGCAGAGCGACCGTGTTTAATTTATTTATGAAAAGGTTGTTGTTGCAAAATAAAGGATGACATTTTATAAATGGAACAAAATTGAAAAGAGTAGCTGCAACGAGCGGCCTCTTGGCTCCGTCTCTGCCCATTCACTCTATCTATGTATAAATCAGCCCAATCTAAAAGAATGAGTCCAACAACTCTACATTCTAACCTTTCTTTATTTTTATTTTTTGAGTTGACATTTTCTACGTATTGATTTAGGTATCTACATAGTACTAAGGCTTTGATGATGTAAACCATGATATGTAACAATATCGATAGTTAAATTAGTTCGAATTAATATAAATTAACGGAACTCCGAATATTGATAGTGCACCACGTGGTATTGTGTAGGACATTTACATTAGATTAGGATATCATATGAGTCAATCTCACCTAGATTTGAAATTAAAATCAATACTTTTAACATAGAAGTAAATTTTTTTTTTCATTTTCAAAAAAGAAAAAGTAATATTTTTTTCACGGGATCAGGTCAAATAGGATACTCAAAATTTTCACTTGTGAAACTGTTTTATACGAGTTTTTTTATATATAATCTTATTTTTGATGATTTTTTTACAATGACATTTTTTTAAAAAAAATTGCGTGTTAATTGACTAACATACTGGTCTGATACTGCGAATAGTTTGAATTTTCTGTTATCTTAATTATCAATGACTTTTTAAAACAAATTTATTTAGAATTAAAATCCTTTTTTAAACCTCGTGTTTTAAAAGGGAAAATTAGAGATAAATTCAAACGCTTTCTGTCCCATCATAATACAAGATTTTAGAATGTACGCGATACGGAGAATCAGATGCAAATAATTCGGATTTTGATTTTTATCTTTTTTTAAGCATAGATTTTTCTTTAAAGGGACAAATATAATTTTTTTAATGAATTTTTTTTTATGGAATTAAAATCTATCAATGCGTCTTACCTCGATAAATAAAAAATATATATAAAGGGATGACCTTTCAACAAGTTTGGACCCACTTGCACGTGAGCCATGTGTCTCATATTTATATAGTTCAATAGCATTCAGGTGGTTTAATTTTCAGATTCAATGGCTCCAAATTTCCGAAATATAATATGGTTGATGGGGATATTATATTAATGTTATTATTTATTGCCATGAATTAATAATGATCACAGTAAAATTTTTATTTTCCATATAATTTCACTTTAAACATAATGATGTCTTTGACATTTTGCATTATCCGCTACGTTTTAAATGAATTTTGCAAACTCAAGTTTGTTTTTTTAGATCCTTGATACGCCAATTTAATATTATTCTTTTGCCATGTTTTTTTTAACAAATACAATTAAGAGAAAATAAATGAAGGTTGTAACGCTCTAAATTCGATGATTGTTTTCACTGTATCAACATAAATGTGCTTATGAGTTATGTCTTTTACTCACAAGTAACCTGAAAAATTTCTCCACGGGTCTCTTATTTTAAAATTGTTCGCTCTAAATCAAACAAGCTTAACTAATTTGAAGTTTTCAAGTTATGAGTGTCCGAAAAAAATTTGCATCTTGCATCTTATTAATATATGTATTTGACTATTAAAGTTTTTAAGTTTTTTCAAGTACTATACAGTCTCATACATTTACACTATTAAAATCTCTCTAATTCCAATGTGAGATTGATGCATTTGTATTCTTTTTCGCTTAGAACTTGTGAGTAATCGTTCTTTATCCATGCAACATCTTAACATCGACTATCAATCTCCACCTTCGTTCGGCCCGAGCATCACAGAGATATATCTACACCAAAAGGCTATAATTTTATGAATGAAATAGTATTTCTTGTTTGAATAATTTTTTGAGCCAGAAGAATTTTATCAAATGTCGATTCTAATTAAGATCCAAGCTAGCTCCATATCTCTTCTCTTATATCAAATTCATTCTTCTGCACCTAATCTGATTAGGTTGATTATGAATGTGAACCCTAAAATTTTATTTTTCATGGATTAAAATCTTGAAATATAAAGTGTTTTTAATTTCTTTCTTTCTTTTTTTTTCCCCCACACCATCCTTCCCGTTTGAAAACAGTGATCAAGAAAAAACTAAGGTCTAATTGACACTCAAAGTGAGCTATATGAAGGGTGTAAACTCTAAATACGCTCAATTATCAATATATAATTGTCATGTGTTGGAAGTATTAATTATGTCTTCGCATCATTCCGAACAAAATCCAGGTAATAAGTATTTGGCAACACCAAAAACAAATAATAATAGAGAAAATTATAGGTATATTTTAAGATGATTATATACCATCATTTTTACCCCAAAATATTGCAGATAACACTTAATTAGTTATTTAGTTTCCCTCGATTTACAATATTCATTTGATTCATTTTATGTGGTGCACGTGTAACAATTTTTAGGAGTAAACGAAATCGCAAATTAAACCAGTGAAGTAAAATGTTTAGGATTAATAATTAATGTATCAAATCAAATTTATGAAATGCATGAATTCTCGAGATTTTGCAGCCTCTATCCACGGCCATGACCGGGAAACATGAAAAAAATTGTTCCTCAATTAGTGCGGCGACTCAATTCTAGCAAACGATTTTCTTGTTTGGTCCTAATTTTCATTAAATTAGTCAAGATATATAGAAGGATGGGCCCATTATTTTTGTGGTATTTATGATTGTTTATTTATTGTTTATTTATTTATTTGTATATGCATATAATTATTATTATATATATTTTGATATTTTCTAGTCTCCCCATGTTCACTAACTGAAATCTTGGGAAATGACAATCTCTTCGACGTCGCATTTGACAAAAAAAAATAACATTAAACAGTTACGAGGTGTATACATTCTCATAGATTGTTTAATTACTTGAGATGGATTCAAAATATTTAATAAAAGTTGAGTGATCACCGAAGTATTGTATATCTATATAAGGTGATCATATATGTTCCATGCATGTATTAGATCGAAAAGTAATTAGCTAGATATTTTTATCGTTTAGTTAGATATAAATCTTGAAATTTTCTCGACCGGAATTATATTAGGACCCCAGGTAGCCCACAATTTAGACCGAAAGTATTCATTATTTCGCACATCACTTAAAATATTAGCGTCTGAATTATGAAAGTGTAAACGAATATTTTGTGATTATTAAGGAATTTTTTTAAAAAAATATACAATCATCGATAAATTTTAATTATATCTTTCCAATCATATACGTGTATATATGGGCTCGTCATGATATTTGATGATTCCACATGTTTATATCCCTACAATTACTACAAACGGAGGGGCCCCTACCCATTTTGCATGTGAAAATTCATGGAATATTGAATGTGCACAAAAAAAGATGGCCCCTTTTACCCGAACAACGTATGTGACTTTGTTGGTCCATGGTCCATACATTTTGCAATGCCTTATTGTAATTTAATATTAGTCGGCACAACAACTTGCATGCATAATACGACATCACTATATAATTAGCTAGAGCTTTGTAGCTTTGTGTTGATGCGTTTCTTCTTCCCTTTTTGTTCTTTTCACAAATTAAATAAGGTATTATATACTACTTATTCTTTAATAAAATTAAGAATTAATAATCAAATAGGTTTAATGTGACTATGAGCGAGTGGTGGAGTAAATGATGGTTTGTTCAATCGTTACGAGTTTGATTTTCTCTGTCGACATTTTCTCGGGCAAATCTGTCAAACTTAGTGTGATTTACCTATCTAACATGGTTGATTGACTATTGTGTTAGTCCAAAAATTTAATCAATGCGCATTGAAGGATAGGGATTATGAGTTTTATCCGCATAAAAAAAAAAAAAAATTTAACGTGTTTCACTCGCTAGATAGCAGAGACATATATATGGTTCACTAATTATGCATGTATTATGATTTGCATATTTGATATTTTCGATTGGAACAGCATAATGATAAAATTATGAAACACAAAAATACGTGTTTTGCCCTTTTCGGTTTAAAAATAGATCGAATTTCAGAAAGACGTTTTGTTTTGATGATTTTTGGATTGGGTTGATTTTATTATTATAGATTTATCATCCGTTTATCTGTAATTATAGCTATAATAATATGATACAAATAAAAATAAATAAAAAGTATATTCAACATTGTGAATTTTTAAGGGAATCTTTGGCATGTTGTATAGATTGTTACCCATCAAATAATAATGCCAACGGCGCCATCTAGGTATATGTCTTGCATCATTTGTGCAATTTTGCAGGAATAAATAACTATGATTATAGGATATTTAGAGAAAAGTTTTTAGATGTCCAACCATATTCTTGTCTAACTCGTTCTCGATATCGGGTTTTAGTTTTTTTTTTCCGCATCATTAAAACATGGTATCGGGTTTTAGTGGTCGAGGACGAGTTGAACATCATAGGTTGAACAGCTGAAAATTTCTATATATATATATATATATATATATATATATATGTATGTTTGTGTCTGTGTGTGACTTATAAATTAAAGGTACATTTTTATATATAATTAATATAATATATATATTATATATTTTTTTATATTTATATAAATGTAATGGACCTTATGGGAGGATCCTATTTTCATGTCCCCTTGTTCACATTCTGTGTTATAAGCTACTAGCTAGCTTTATCATGGAACAAACATTGTCGATGAATGTAGCTCAAGACAAAGTTTCTACTTCCGCCACCACGGCGGCGGCTGCGTCCTCCACCACCACCACCTCCTCCTCCTCCTCCGCATCTTCGATTTCCCCTTCCACCTCTTCCAAGTACTCTTCGTTAACCAACGGACCACAAAGCACAACGAGCACCAAAAAGTGTTCCAAATCTCAAAACCTCACAAAGAAAAAAGGCAAACACCACCAAGATGGCAAGCGGAAAACCGGCGGCGGCAGCATCAAACATCCGACGTACCGCGGTGTACGGAAGCGCAACTGGGGCAAATGGGTGTGCGAGATCCGGGAGCCCCGGAAGAAATCAAGAATATGGCTCGGGACTTACCAGACCGCCGAAATGGCGGCTCGGGCACACGACGTGGCGGCCTTAGCCATAAAGGGCAAGTCGGCTTGCCTCAACTTCCCGCACTTGGCTCATGACTTCCCCCGCCCCGCCTCCACCGCTCCCAAGGACATACAAGCCGCCGCAGCTAAAGCCGCCGCCGCCACGTTCCCCGACGAAGTCGAACGAGCCATGCTGCTGATTCCCAGCTCTCACTCCTCCACGCATTTAGCATTGGATCATGACAGGCAAGAATCATCAAGAAACTCGGATTCGACGGCGGCGCAGCATGACGACGATACTTTCTTCGACTTGCCGGATTTATCCCTGGATAGTAACATAGATCATAGTGATAAATACTGTTATTATGCTTCTTCGTGGCAGCTGGCTGGATCCGACATTAACATAGGATTCCAGGTCGAAGATCCATTATTTTCATGGGAGTGTTAGAAAAATTTTACTCATTATTTAATTAGTACTTCCCAAGTTTAATTTCACCACACACTTTGATAATAATTAATTACCCTTTTTTTTATTACAAGATTGCATCTTTAATTTGCAATAAGAACATCATATGTATTATATATAAAAAAAATATTTTATATATTTTGGTTTTGTAAGAGCAATTATAGATTATGATCAGGAACAACTTCATAAAAATAATATTTGCCCTTTTTCTCGAATGGGTTCATTGAATTATGAAATAAACGACGTTTATTGCTTTTGTTTTAATTTTTTATGGACATTAATTGATAATATTCAACCTATACTATTCTAGCTACCATGGGCACGACTTATATTGTTGGTATTTATTATCAATATTCCAATTTATATTAATTAATCTTGTCCTTTAATTAATCTAATTGATTTATATTAATTACCTATTTAAATTAAGTAGAGAGTAGTCATGTATATTTTAATTACCACGAAAATATATATATATATATATATATATATATATATATAATTCAACTATTTAGGACACGGTCCAATTATTATACATGCTGCGGAATCCATATGATGCAAGCAAGAAAGATAAACGTATAAGTTGACAAATGCATACATAATCGTTAGAGAGATTATATTATTATATGTTATTATTGTTGTTTTCAATTTGCTGTGTGTAATATTAATTAGTGATTGGTGACCTCATCATCACCATCTCCTCTTTAATTCATGGTCTATTTCTTAATGATTCATTCACAAACTTTTTAATATCTAGTTGGGCATATATATATATATTATTAATTTATAAATTAAATTGGTAGACACAGTTGATCTCTTTGGCCCCAAAAGATCTTGCACACATATGAAAATGTTAAAGGCTTAATTTACATGAGTCGATTTCATTTGATATTGTCTTTCGCGAATTTATATTTGTGATATTGATCAATCTGGTTTCATATTTACATCGAAAAATAATACGTTTGGCAAAAAAACAATACTTTTCATGGAAGTGATCAAATAAAATATATGTTTCAAATAATTGAAATGTGAGTCTGTCTCATACAAATTTTTATGTAGAGAGATATGGCATGGTTGGTTGAATTAATAATGTACATGGAAAATAAAGATAAAAAAAGACTTGTAAGAGCTTAAAATGGTCCGATTCTTCGAGATTTGGGAGTGTGGTTTACTTAAAATAGAGTTGACATTTGACAAAAATTAAATTACTTCTTACAGCGATATTAGTTAAGTTAATTATCAATACCATAATTGTCATTAATTTGTTTGACTAATTAACATGGAAATTATTTGCCCGAGGAATGTCTTGGTGACATGATTGGACGGTGGAAAGTCTAACATGTTTTTGTGAGTTTAGTGGCCAAATTTTTGTGGTTGTAGAAGATACAGATCTTAATTATTACTAGTTGTTTACGGAAAACAAATTTTATTAGTATTTGTTTATCTATTATATTTTATTAATTCGCGAAAAATCAACAAGAATCTTTTGTCTTCTAGCATTCCTTTAAAAACAATAAAATAAAAAAATAAACTTCTAACATTATTCTTACACCGATGCGTTGCATTGAGTTAACGGTGACTAACTAGGATTTTATAAGAATTATGTGGGTAAAAATTAATTAAAATAGCATCCTTTTTATTGAATCCTTATTTTAAATTTTTTCACTATAATATTATATATATATATATATATATTCAGCTGCTCAACTCGTCTCCGATAACTAAACCCCGGTACCGTGTTTTAGTAATACGAAAAATTTAAAAAAAAACAACTAAAACTCGTGATCGGGGACGAGGTGGATTCCTTTGGGCAGCTGAAAATTACTCATATATTGTTTTTAAGATTTTCGGTCGATCGCGTGTAGAAATTTTTCTTAGAGTGATTTTTATTTTTATTTTTCAAAATTCAACGTAATTTTGTGACTTTCACAGTTTTTCACTAATATCTCTTATTTAATAATAAGCATTTCACTTAATGAATTACGTATTGGAATGGTAATTTCCAATTGAGATTTAGAATTTTTTTGTATTTCTAATTCGTGTATTAGAATTTAGTTTTTAAAAGTATGCGCACAAAATACCGAGATGGCTTTAAGTAATCATTTAATTAAGAAATGCAATTATTGGTAATCCAACATTCATCACGAGCCAAATAATTAACAAAAGATTTGTTTATAAATGCATCACACGTTGATTGATAGGTACCTCACATAATAGCATAATCAAGCCAAGGAGATGGGTGAATTGGTGCAATCATTCCATAATTAAAAATTTTACAACTTTCTATTGTTTATAAAAATAATTTATTATGGAATAAATACGAAATTACGGATTCACGATTATCAAAGGAAGTCCATTTTTCCACATTGTGCACTGCGTCAGAATTTCTTTTCCTTTTTTCTACGGGGAGAAAACATGCATTTATTTTTAAAAAAATGTGGGAGAAAACATGCATGATTTAACATGTTGTTTGTATGAGTTTTTTTGCTTAATTTGGTTTTAAACTCGATATATTCATTCGAATTTAGAATTTTAATGTCAAATAAACTATAATCATAGTCGTTCTTTGTGAGATTTTACTGGATCTTGACATATAATATATTCTTTACCCAGTTTTGTATTATCATGAAATTAAAGTCTTGCTTTTATTCTATATAAAAACTATTTACTTTGATGACTTTCATCGTCTATTTTTATTTCACATCCACACCATAAAATATTTGCAAAATTAATTCAGAAGTGAATCTCATGTATGCAAAAATTATTATTTTAAATACAATATGCGTAAATTGTTTAGGAAAAAATAGCAAATATGGTCCTCTAAGTTGTCATTTTTGTTTTTTTGTCTTTTAATTTGTCAAAGTTAATTGTGTACTTATGTTCTAGATGTAATTTCTCGTTTTATTGGTTTTTATGGTTTTTAGTTCTATTTCGTAGATTGCTGATTTGATACTGAAAAGCTATCATAAAATTTAAAAATATTGATTGGACCTTATAAAATTGATAATGAGCCTGAGATTACGTTAAAACTCAAACCCAAAAAAATAATAAAGTTATACGACTGAAACACAACTTTAATAAATTAAAAAATTAAAGAAAAAAATGACTGACTTTTAAACTCAAATATGAGTATGACAAGAAAACTAATTATTTATTTTCCCAATCATATATTTGAATAGTTACGTAGCACCACTTTTTATAACTGCGCTAAATATGATGCCGATCATTTTGATATTCGTGCTCAGAATCTAGTAAAGTCTAAAGTTTACCGACAATATCTCGCATTTAAAAAGATTTTTCTTTTTTTTTTTTTTTGAAAATGAAAATTGATATTTTTTTATTTTTTTTTAGAAAGAATTGATTGATATTTCCATTACAAAGCTTTTTGTAATAACATATTAATTGGGCCCATTAAATATTGTTTTGGTCTTTTTTATATAAGGTTAAAGTTAAACTTGTGTTGATTAAAGGACATTTGTCTTTTTATACATATGATAAATCACAATCAAATTTAAAACGTCACATGTATCTACCTCGTGAAATTATAATTTGATTGTTTTTTTTGAAAAAAAAAACTCAAATGTTTTGATACCATTTCTAGGAAAAAAAATGATAATTTGTTTTTCAAGATGCTTTATCTAATAGTTGATATTTAAACAAATGTTAATACAATTTGTTTAATTATTAGAATTAGGTGATGCATTAATGGTGGGAGAATTGTAATTTGTAATATGTCATTGAGACGAGCTAGAGCCGGTAAAACTAAGATTTCTTCTCGGTTAATTGATTTTCTGTGTTAAATAATTTTTACACGGACATCGGAGAAGCAAATGTACACATACACAAATTTTTATTTTATACCAATTTAATTAATTCAAAATATATTTGCATGTTTTCGAATACTTAGTTAATATAGATATATTAATAAAACCAAGAAAAATACAATTAAATTCACAAACCAAATTATATATTTAAAACAACCGACGAGGGAAAAGAAATTTATATAAATAAGATGGAAGATAAAAAAAAAAAAAAAAAACGATCAGTTAAAAAACATAAAATATAGCTTACCATAGCGAAAACGCAAGCCAACGACTTTGCCAGTGGTTAGTCAATTGAGTTGTAATTTATTTATTAATTTTCTGGAAAATAAAATTAAAAAAATTTAGGAACAATATATTGATCCGCCTAAGTTAATAATTGAACTAAAACTGGCATACCGTACCAAAATATCGATTTATTAAGATACTGTACCAAAATTTTTTCGATACCAAAATTTCGAAATTTCGGTATCGGTACCGATATGAATTTTTTTCATACCGATATTTTTGGTATGGTATACCAAAAACCCATCCCTAAATCTAGCACACTTATTTTCATACCGATATTTTTTGTACGGTATACCGAAAACATCCTAAATAAAACACACTCATTAATAATAATTATGAATGATCAGGTTGACTCACGTGGTCCTCAAAATTCCATCAGTACAATAGAGACATAAACATGAAAGCTTAATGTCTGGTAGATGAAACGTCACGCCTTTAAAATATATAAATAAATAAAAAAAAAGGTGTAGATTTTTTCATTGATAATAGAATATTCGTTTTATAAAATTGATCTGTAAGATTGTCTTATAAAATTAATTCGTAAGATCGTTTTACAAGAGTTTTTTATAAATAAAATTAAATAATGATCCAAACAAAATCAAGGAAATTGTCGTTAAATCTCAATTAACAAACTCAAATTATTCTTCAGTCCTGTTTCAAAGTTTAAATCACATTTCTTTTTTCTTACTATCGAGGAAAATATTTCAAATTCATGAATTAAATTTTAAGATTATCTCTTATTTACTTGCACAATAATAGCATAACATTGAGTGGATTTCAAATAACTCGGTGAATTTTAAATATATCATAATTAACATGAAATACTATATAAACATAAAATTACATCGTAATCATGAAATATTATATTAACATGGAATAGGTAAATTCGAAGTTTACATTTGAAAATCTATAAATTTGAAATTTTTTTGTCCAAGCACGATCTTAAGAATATAATCAAGTAAACTTATATTAAAGTGCAACTCCTCTTTTTCTTTTTCTTTTTTCTTTTTTTTTTTTCAATTTTAAGGTTTTCTTACTTTGTATGATTAGAGTGGGCTTTTCTTTTCTTTTTTTTTTTTGGGTATTGGTATACCAAAAATTAATTGTTTCATAATTAGTTAATTACGAAGGCAAAATTATGGAAGACGCCATAATGAAGAGCAAGGAAAAGAATTTTCCAAACATTACTTTCTTTTACAGAAACTACAAAAATGAAGAGCGTAGAAACACAATCTGTACAATGAATGCATCAAGAAACGTAGAAACAAACTCGAACAAAGCTCCTCTAATTCTTGCTAAAACTACTGTACCTTCGGCAAGCTGCCTATGATGTATCAAACATGAACACCCAAAACCTACGACATACTGCATTTATTATAAAAATGCAGAACCTTTTTTCAGAAAAAATCGGCAAATCTGGGTCGATTTGCAACTTTGAGACAGGATTATCTGTTCTTGGACAGAAGCAAATGGGGCAGATATTCAGTTATGTGAACATGGTACTCGGAATCAACAATGATTCAAGAATTTCTGATCAGATGTACACAGGTTTGACGTCGTTCGCCCCAAAACTTGCAGCACACACCGGACACTTGCGTTGACGAGTCTCAACAACTCTTTGCACACAAGGATTACAGAACAGATGATAGCATTTTGTTATAACCACCTGCTCATACGGAAGAAATTAAGCAATATGTGTCAATAATCGAGGACAAAAAGTATCATCAAAGCAAAAAGGGATGATTTCTAGATATAAAGAATTACATTCAACCATATTGACCACCACCAATTTCTCACTCATCCTCGATAAATTTCCCAGTCCCCGAAAACCACATTATTTTCCCTAAAAAAAACCACAATATTCTCATGATGTTAAAATTTAAAACTAAAGTAAATTTTACTTCTAAGCTTTGCATGTGAAATATGGCGGCAGCAGGTTACACTGAGATTACATCCTTTTGCTCATAAGCCGAGGAGAAAATGGTAATGGTGCAAGGTGAGGTGAGTCGAGCTACTTGAGATTGAGTTATTTGTTTAAAATATTTCATGTACTTTCATCATTTCATATTTTTTCATATTTAAATTTTATCCTAATAAATAAATTTAGATCTAGTTAAAACTTCGAGTAATAAATAAAGTATAATAATGAAATCTTTTAAAATAATATAAAAATAGTATTAACATATAAAGATTGGTTGGATCTCAAACACAGCCTAAAAATTTTAGAAAGCTCGACTTGTTTGCAGACCCAAACAGGGAAAAGAAAACTGTACATAATACTGGAAAACACTGCAAACATCAGTTGCACTTGCTTGGATGTTTACATCATCCACAACTACATGAAAACATGTTGGAAGATTATAAAAAAAAAAAAAAAAGCCATACCTCTTTTCTCCGATCAAGGCAAATGCCGCACTTCAGTATATCCACGTATTCCCTGAGTTCCTGCTGAAGCTTTTCGGATATAGAGGAGCCTGGTTGCAACTTTAGATGTTTAACCTTAATCCTCAGAGTTTCTATGTCTTCTTCAACTCTTTTCCTCTCAAACCTGATCAACAAAACAGTTCATGAAGCTGGAAATGCAACAGCATAAAATGGATATGCTAATTTTTTTTTTGAAGAAGAAAAAATGGATATGATAATTAAAGAACACGGAAACCTTTCTTTCTCTAGTTCTATCTGCAGCTCAGCGAGACATTTTCGACTCCCATCAACTCTAGATTGTGTTCCTTCAAGCATGTCCATCAGCTGCTGAGATGATTTTCTCGTGTCTAACAGTCTTTTTTGGATATTTTCTAAGTTGGTAGCATTTCGGACTCTATCTTCAGTTAGTCTCTGGATCTGATCTGAGTGGGCTTTCAACTGCAATGAAAAATCTTTTGAGTTTTGTTGTCTGAACAAAGTAAATAGCGTTCAGTACTACATAAGCAACTTATATAACCTGATCTTCAATTCTACCAGCTTTTAAGTTATAAAAATCTATAGTTGTCTTGGTCTGTTGTACAGCTTGCTCCAATGTTTGCTTCTCCACGAGCAGAGCAGACTCCGTTTGTCTTGCCTGAACACCCTCCAAAACAAGCTGATACAGAAGCAAAAAAGGCCCGATGAAACTTCCAATAAGTATTACGTTAAAGAAACAGCTCATAAATGTGTTGTGGCTATCAATACAAGGTAGAAACTCCAAGCTGCAATGCTATCAAACCACAAGAAAAAACTGATTGTCAAACTGTTCCACTAGAATAGCATAATATCACAGGTGTGACAGGCGCAAAACGAGGCGTGCGCTAAGTATCAAAGCAAGGCACGCGATAATTTTTAAAAATATATATCAATCTACTATATCATTATATGACAAAAAATGATATTATTAAAATAATTGAGTTGTGCAAAGCAAAATTTCTTCAATTAAAACGATTCTTTGTTTCTTTGATGAGTTGCTGCCCTGCTTCTCACTTCTTAGGGTTTAATGTTTGAGCTTTGTTTTTTAATCAGCTCTGGGATCTGTGCTTTGCAACCTTTTTTTGTTTTTTTTTTAAAGCAAAAATTATAAAAAGAGTGGCCTTCACTCAGGCGCTTAAGCACGAATGAGGAAAGCTTCCCAGGCGAGCCCAGGCACGCATGAGTAACCCACTGTGCCTAGGCGTGCAACCCAGGCATAGCAGGCTCGCCTGGTTGCACCTCTTGCCTGCGCACCTTTGACAACCATCAACTATGCACAACATATTGCATATGCTACAAGAATCTCGGATGTTGGATAATACTCAAAACTCAAACATTTGAATGTGTATGACGCGTCGCAAAAACAGCAAACACAAAACACCTCGTTAGGAGAATCTAGTTAATAATAACCGTAATGGAATAATATGTTTTCGATTTTCCAACAAATTGTATCTCCTGTTATTGAATTAACAATTATGGTAAACATGTACAAATTCGTCTCTAGAAATCGAGCTAAATTAGGAAAACCAGGTATGCGATTACCTTCACATTATAGTCATCTCTCTCGGTGATTTGCTGCAAAAGCTGTTGGTTTTGACTCTGCATGTCATCATATGCTTGCCCAATTGTCTGTAACAAATAAAATTATATATAATTAGAGATCGTTTGCGTTGTGTGCGTCCAAGTGCATAAATATTTGCAGAAACTTCTAGAACAGAACCTCTATCTCAGAAAGATAGGTCTCAGTTTCTTCATGTTTGGATTTTGCGATATCAGAAAGTCTTGATTTTTCCCTGAAACCTCGGAGGAGAAAAACTATCAGATTAGTTGGTAAACAAAACTTTTCAATAAAGAATATATTCTGATTCCCAAGAGTCAAAAAGGTATGTTTATTCCACCACCTAAATTCAGTAATCATACACTGAAAAACGAAATGATGTGTGCTTTGCAACCGCCCTGTTAGCAATAGATAGGCATTTGGGACCTATCAAAATATAATTCTCTCTTGCTGCCTGCCACTATCCCTTGCAACCAAAGTCACTGGCCCCAATTTATTAGAAATTGTGTTTTCTATTGCCACAAATTCTCTAATTTCCATAGTTGTTATGACCTTGGTTTCCAACCTACATTTGACTTGTTATCCCAGAGTCATGTGGTTGGATTGGAATTTAGTAATTCAAGGGTTAGAAAATTAAACGATGTCAGGAAATTGTCCAAAGAGGAAAGGCAAATATCTAAGGTCAATTTGAATACACCGAGTCCATGTCCTTTAGACATTTCCAACTCATACATTCATGTTGTGTCAAAACCAGAAAGAATCAATCAAACAAATACGTCGACCTGAAGTAGTAGAAATACAACAAAATTATAACAAGAAGGTGCAATATGACAAGAAAATCATCATGTCTTGAACTTATGTTTGTCAATTCCAAAAATTAGATCAATAAGAAATGGTCTGCTTTCGTCCTGGGGTCAAAGGTAAACACTAAACACAAAGCAAATAGTGTTACTTCCCAACATGAAAATTCTAATTATAAAAAAATGATGAAACTGTGAACTTCTTATGAAACCACACCAAGTTATAGCAGATTAAAATATGCAAGCACTAGGAGATGGGGCATCTGAGTAGATTCATAAGCAGACATTGTAAAGACAAGGAGCAAACCTTTTAGAGGCATCTAACTTCTGTCTTAGATCCGCAATCTCAGTTTCTGAGGCAGCTAATCTTTGCTGTGCTTTGGCCTCAGCCTCAATTGCGACTTTAACTCGCAACTCTAAATTGTGTTCATCGAGAGAAGATTTCAGACTATGAACTTGAGCCCACGCCTTGATCTCAGAGTTCCTAGCTTCAGTAACTTCCCTGAATACAAGCCATGGTTAAAAGCACAAATATTGAGTACGATTTGTAATTCAATTAAAACCAACACAAACAGCTCTAGAAACGTGATCTTCAACATTCTTCTCTATGGTTTGATTACTTGCCAGTAAAATAAACGTTTCAATAAAGTGGTGCCTTCGACAACATTGTTTTAATTATTCTCAAATAACTTAATAAATTTCTAGGAGAAACAAGATATAAAAGTTGTTTAAATCATAAATTCGTGGACACCGAATCCAAGTTTCTGAATCCCCCAACTAATCTCTTAGAAAAGAAACCATGCAAGCAAGAAGGCAGAAAATAGTAGATACCAAGGGCAAGGGCGGTAAATGATAAAAATGCATAAACAGCATATCTCGAGATCCTTTACTACCAAATTGGTTACCCTACGTGCATCATTGTATGTTAGTCACATGGGATTAGCCAAACCCAAAACGCAACAGATTAAGTCATCGGGCACTGACCGTCCTCCCAGATTTTTCACAAGGTTTGCATGATTAACAACATTCAAATGAACATGCTTCTTTAGCTTTGAAACAATCATTCCTTAGAATGTAGATAGCATCAGTGTTTGCATCTCCAAAAAAAGGGGGGGAGTTGGGGGGTATTTCACACTTTACAGGAACTCAAACTGCAGCCTGAAATAGATGTATAGTTGGGCATGCTGCATTTGGAAATTTAAAAGTAATAATAATACTAATTAATAAATAGTGACAAAGATCTATTTCATAAGTCAGCAGACACTGCCCAAGTATTTAGAATAACAACAGTCCTCCCAGCTGCAGATTAAGAAGACCTGATCATAGTCCAATAGAAGTCGCTTAAAAACAACACTAAGGAATGCTAACCTTGAATCAGTTGGCTCGTTTCCATACATTTCCACAAAAAGCTTCAAGTCCAACTCACTTAACTCTAAATCATGGACCTGAACCAAGAAAGAATAAACTTAAAATACCAAAAACGAATAAATCTAAAAATCCTTAATCCATCTCTTCAATTTTTACAAAACAAATCCGAGGATATAATTAGTCCTCATGGAAGAGGTCAGACGGAGACATACCGAGCTTGCACCATTTCAAGATAGATGCCGCGTTGTATACAAGGCGTAAAAGTTATTTGAGCTCTAACATGCATTCTTATCTCAAGCATGGTAGTATAAAAATTATTCACTGGAAAACAAAATACATGTCTAGGATGATACATAAATTCATTTTCAACTTCATTCTTAGTGCAAGTATCATTAGTCAAATTGATCTAATGCAACAATAGTTATATCTCCTTATGCTAATTCAACAAAAAGTCACAACTCATACCACAGCTTTCAACTTCTGTATTTCAGCATTTTGTTGAGCTGATCTAGCAGCATAACTTTCCAAATCCTTAACCTGCATACATTTATGGAAAAGTAATACTTGAAATAATTGGGGCAGAAAAGGCCAGCACAAAAGGTGACTTCAAGTGTATCAAATTTAACCTTGCGATCAAGAATATTTGTAAGGGATTGAACATCAGCTCGCAAACAATGAACATCTGAAGCAGCCTCCTTATGTTTAATTAACTGATTCTGCATGTTCTCCATTTTCTCGGGAAACGAAGAAACCAATGCTTTAAATGCTGCAATGACTTCTTTCCTACCTAAAAATTGAAAAAATAATAATAATAAATTGGCACATAACTTACAGGGAAAAAGTGAAAGGATGCACTGAAGGATAAAAGTCAACTTCAAATACCAGGTTCTTTTAATGCATCTTCCAGCTTGATCTCAATATCAGTTTTCTCTTTGATGCATCTCTGTATCTCTGTTTCCAAGTCACTTATTCTGGAATCAGCAATGGTTGATGATTGCTGAAGAACATCAATTAATTCACTTTTCATGTGATTTTCCCTTTCACGCCAGAAAAGTGTATCTTTCTCGACCTTGGTTTGAAAGGATCAAAGGAAGAATCAGTACATCTACTAAAACTCTTGACTGACTAGAAAGGAAGCTCAAATGAAACCATCAACCAGTTACAACCTGAAGTTTCTCATAGAGAGCCTGATAATGCACTACATCAGACTTGGTCTTCACCAGTTGATCTTTCAGCAAGAGATATGCTTGGGATGAGCAAACAAACTTCAAATTTTTTAGATTGCTCTGTCAAATGTTTCATTAAAATGAAGATTAATACAAGTGAGAAGAAACACCAGAGAGAGAGAGAGAGAGAGACTATAATAATGACCTGCAAAATTGACAACTGCCTCAATATATCCAGCCGATCTTCATGGAGACGCTTGAGATCGTGCAGTCGAGACGAGGATTGATCCTGGTAAAAAAAATTGAACTTAATCAGTCAATGTACCTCAGAAATGCAACTATCACAAATAACAGATATCAAATGCAAGTAACTACCAACAGTTCCTTCAATGTGGATTCCATGTCATGCAAATCTCTTTGTTTATCCCTCACTTTCTCGCTAGTGGGCTGCTTATTTCCTCGATTCAGGACTGGGAAAAATGTTTCTTTCGCCACATCTCTTTCTGCTTTTAGGATTGCCAATTTACGGTTATTTTCTTCCAAGTCAGCAATCGTACTTTCTAGTTCTCCTTAAGACAGAAAAATAAAATTTTAAAAATAACATTAGCTACAAAAGAAAAGATTCATACTATCCATGACATAGATCTGGACTATAAAAGGCATCTAAAGCTCATGCAAGAGCCAAAGACATTGAAGAGCATCCTGAAGTGAGGCAGACATCGATATAAAAGTATAAACATTTCCTTGATAACAGTCATACAGAAATAAATATAAATAAATTTTAAAAACGAAGAGAACATAATGAAATACCTCTCAAACGCTTAAGATCAGATTTATTCATTGCCTCATTGTCTCGGTGCCTCTGCAATTCACCAGCTAGCGATTTGTGTTTCACATGAAGATTGAGAACTTCAATTCTCACATTCTTAACTTCTGCATGAGAAATACTAGGCACCGCCCTCTGGCCAAGTCCTAACATGCATGAGAAGAGAAAAAGGATGCATGAGAGAGAGAGAGAGAGGGAGAGAGAGAGAGATGAGGCAAGAAATACCAACAAACGGACAGGAAATCATTATTTATAGGGAAAACAGATTTAAGGCTGGTAAGAAACTTGGTAATTGACTTTAAACAACTTAACAGACATATGCATTGTTCCTATATAATCTCACCACAAGATGAAATTGCCTCCAAGGATGCAGCATACAACCAAGTCTTCAAACCACTTAGATCATCCAATGTAGCTACTAAATTGCGAAGTATGCTCCTGGCCTTTTCACCATCTGTTTGTCTGTCTACTTCCATTGATTCCGTATCTGTGGTGGTTGAGCAACTCTCAGTTGCACCTGTTTCCAGGAGCCGGCTTAGGAATGCATCTTCTGGTGGTGAATCATCATCTAACAAAACAATTAATTAATATAATTTTATTTGTAAATGAAATTGCATGCAGCAACTGTTGAAATGAATATTCAAGCAACCATGATCCATGTATCAATAAAGCATGATTCAGGCTGTCGAATATAAAAAACTGGGATACACAACTTGGTATAAAGTCAATAAAGCAATGAAGAAAGTTAAACAGCAAATAAAACAACCCAATGGCTAACATTTTCACAATCAACTGAGCTCTGAAAAGAATATAACAGATAAGACTGCTACAAACAATAACGTGAACAAAATACAGATCAAACAACAAATATTTGAATGCAAATTGCTCCTGTGGACTTTTCCCCCTTTGCACTCTCATTAGAGAACCATAATGAAAACTATTCAGTAGTTTTAGTTATTAAATTTCTCTCTAACAGAATGTGCAAAAATGGGGTTACAGGGTGCGATGGAAGGAAGAACAAAGAAAGAGTTTCTTGACAACATGAGGCTTCACTCACCCCCATTAGTATTTTTGACTTCAAAACCTTGTCTGTGTCTCATTATGACCTTTGTACCTTTAGAGCGTGACTCCATATCACCAAGCAGCTGGCAAAGAAGCGAAAAAATTTTAGAATCAATACATAGAAAATTTTGAGGATATGCCAAATAGTGTACAAATATTTTTGCGCTGTAAATATTGGTTACATCAACCACTTACTCATGATAATTTTACAAATGCCAATTTTACAAAGATTATGTGTGTTTCATAGACATCAGACTTTAAGATAGTTTGTTACTTCGTTCCTTGGTAAACAAGTAGAGATGAATGAAAGACCTCTTCTACCACTATTGTCTGCTTCATTATCATCGTGAACCGTAAATCCCCTATATCCATCTTCTATTTTACTTAGTGACCGACCATACACCCAGTGATAAAGGTGTCATGGGTCTTGTTCTTCCCACCACTGATGTCAACAGCATATCAAATCCACTCTCATTATATAAAAGAAGCCTAAGAACCCATGACAAGTAGATCCAAGATTTCAAAGAAAAGAAAAATCATATACCACCAAAATCCCATGATCAACTTTAAATTTTGAAATAAGTTAAATGACAGGAAATTTACAACACTGAAACACAGCAAGCAGTGCACAAGTTCCACAATGGTGATCTGAGAACATAAGAGAGAAGAGGAGTTTAAGTAGATGAAGTTCCATTCACACACCCTGCCACAATTATACATCTGATGATTGAGTTCAGGCCAACAGCAGCATGAAAGCGAGTATTGTAATTATGGCTCTGGACTTGAATGACTTTATTTGGTTTTTTTTTCTTCTCTTAAGTAATTTCTCAATCCATAGTTGGTAGGCAAGTCAATGTTTGAGATACAACCTGTTTCTCCTATATATGACAGGATGCTAAACAAACATCTCTTCATGTTGGAACGAACAGCAACCAAAGATAGTGAAAAGAATTAAGAAAGAAGAGAAGCCAACTTAGATTTCCTTCCCCCCAAGCCCACTTCCTGATTTTTGGTTAAACGGTGCATTAGACAGTTTGAGTAAGTGTAACAAAAAGAACAACAGTTGTGGATCTTTAGTAGTCAATCTATGTAAGAAAAAGGAAATTTCTTACGGAAAACCAGCATCAAAAAGATATACCTCTTCCCATGAATTATTGACAACGTCTAACGTCTTCTCGTAAGACTTTTGTTTGTCTTTTAACAGACCCAATCTGTCTGCAAGACCAGTAATCTCAGCCTTCTGAGTTTCCAACTTCTGGATGAGTTTCTGATTTTGAAATTTAAGCACTGCCACATCGAGCTACAGCATTGGAAAATAAAAATTGAAAGCCCCTTCAGCAGTAAAGAAATAAAATATCAAAATAAAAGTCCAAATGGGACTTGACTATGCTATAAAATACGGCCAACAGAAAGATCATAATCAAGTCGTAAATGACCACCATGCTGTACATATGTTCCTGTTAAGTTTCTCCTTCCATTAAGCATAACTGTTAGCTGAGAAAGTTAATCATGCTCCATAAGTCAAGAAAATCTAGCTACAATGACTTGATGAGCATGTATCCATCAAGAATGGGTAAAAATTCAGTTACAACACATAACAAGATAAGTTGGTACTAAGTTGGTCCAGTACAACAGACAAGTCCACAACATGTCAAACCATAAATCGCACTCATGAAATCAGAAGTCATACACGTAAGCTCACAAAACTGATCAAATTTCACCATCGCTGGAAGTTGCAAACTATTGACACACAAGAACCCATACTCACCCCAAAAGAAAGTATATGCACGCAAAGGAAACATGGTCAAATGCCCAAAACTAACAAAACGAAAACAAAAGATAACAGCCAATCAAAAATCACAAGGCCAATCAGACAACCACCAAATAGCACTCAGGTCAGTAACTTAGCACTCAGAATCAAACAACAACAGTCTGCACACCCCAATTCAAAAGATCGTAGTTTTGAATAATGAAGAAAAGATGAAGGCAATTTCGCACCTTTTTTTCCTCGGATAAGGGCACAAATGTGTGTTTCTTCGCGGAAGCCGCATTGGGTGATAAGGAGCTAAAGTGACGTCGTTTCCTGTCAGCTTCACCCGTGCTCCCCATTCGAAACCCGCCCCTCAAAACCCTAGAATCGTCAATTTCCCATTTCCACACATGAAATAAAAACTCAATTCGTCCAAGAAAAGCACGGAAATGTAACAGAACGCACGCTAGAAACAACTGCCAATACAAAAAGACTAATCCTTTTCACCCCCCGTAAATTAAATACTCCGATTCCGGAGACAACTGCATGAAGGAAAAAAACAATCACTTTTCTTCGATTGAAACACGAAATTCGAGAGAAGATAGTGACTGATTTGGGTCAGCAAATAACAGAAGGTTTGCTCTGTAAATTGAACTCAAGGGGAAGAAGAAATCACACACTATACCCCAAATTTTAAACTCCCCGCACTCGCACTGAAAGCTCTGAAAACAAAAATACTGTGGGAGAAGAGAGGGGGGATTTTTTTTGGTTCCTTTTTTTCCAGGAGAATTGGGGAAATAATAAAAATGTTGGAGGGCAATTGAGTCATTGTACCTTTTTTTCTAGGAGCATTGGGGAAATAATAAATTTGTTGGAGGGCAGTTGAGTCATTCGATTTTAAATTGCGTGCAAGCAACTGAGTTTCTTTTTTTTTTTTGAGAGGTAAGCAACTGAGTTTATATGTTTGCTACTTGGCTTCCCTATTTCAGATCTACAATATTAACACATGGGAAATTTATTTTAAACTGACACTATATATTGATGGGTAGTAAAAACCAAAAATAAATATAAATAAAAATATATAATTTCATGTTTTGTTGGAGTGATACTATTTAAGTGTTCGTTCTCAAAAAAATAATGTTCAAGTCTTCTACTCAAATCACGAGTGAACTACTTTTTTCTTATTATATAAATTGATTTATATGTATTTCAAATTTTCACATAAATTAAAAAAATAATTTAATTTGAAAAACTAAAAAAATACCCCGATCTCAAAATCCTCACTAGCTTTCTATGACAAATAGGTAAGTGTTTGACCAATGATCAATAGTTCAACTTATCATACAAACTCTTTATTGTGCAAGTCTATCGCATGTGGTTTCTATAGAGCGGTTTTACTTAGGTGTCGTGGCATGCAAGCTACAATATTAGCTCGAATATTTCTCCAATGTGCACCAAAAAATAATACTTAGGCGTTACAGTACTGTCGTAAAAATAAAATAACCTCCGAGATTTGAAGATCTAAACCAATGACGACATGTTCGATTTTTTTTTCTCAGCTGCTTGAATGATTAAATCCTCAAATTTGATTTGCCTCCACCAATGTTTTGTGATTAAAACCGGGTTTCTTCTATGCTAATGTTACACTGGGAGTTCTACTCTCGGTGCAAAATTTGTACAAAATGTTCGCACACACATTTCATATAAAAATAATAAAGTGTGGGTCTATCGGTTTTTTTTATCTAATTAATTCATATGTTTGTTGTGAAAAATCAAGAGTAAAACTCCCGATATAACATAGAAGGATCTCTAAAACAGTAAGCTTGTGGTACAGTTTCTAGTTTTTTATCATATCGATGTGTTATTATTAATATCTAGCATGACACTGAAATCAAATGAGTTCCAACTTCCACGTAAATCCAGGTAGGTTCTCATGTTACATATTCTCTATATATGCTATTTGAGCCATCTTAAGATAAAATTTTGAAATTAAATTTGTAAGATATTTAGATTTCAAGCGTGAGCTGGACGTTATTATATATGGTCTAATTAAAGGAACGAGAATCCAGTCGGATTGCAAAACTTTGTGGAGTAAAGAAAATTTCTATTACAACATCGATCATATATAATTCGAAGAACACATAAAACTTAAACTCAACTCTTTCATTAATTATATAAAAATATAGGATGATCAATATCATATTTTTATTATTTATGGCCACAATATTATATTTCTTAATTTCTCAAGCGATCGAGTTACTTTTTGCTAAACCAACCTTCCATGCACGATCGATCACAAGCTTCGAAGAAGAACCCCTTCAAAGGTGATTCCAGGTCCAAAAGCCAAAGCCAGCCCCCATTCTTCTCCATCACCATCCTTCAATTCCTCCATCATGTATTCCATTACATAAAACACTGTATTGCTGCTAACATTTCCGAAATCCATTAAAGCCCTTCTGCTACACTCCAACTTGTCTCTTTTCAACCCCAGCCTACTCTCCAGCCGGTTAAGGATCGCCGGCCCACCTGGGTGAACCGCCCAGAACAGCTCGTTATAATCCTTCAAACCCGTTTTCGCCATCACTTTCTTGCAGAATTCCTCGATGTTTTCGTCGATTTTCTGAGGGAGATCCCGCCCCAGTTTGAAGTTTATCCCTTCTTCCGAAACGTATCCGTCGATCACGTTCTGCGTCCCCGGCAAGAACTGCTGCACCGCGTGGTTCAGTTCGAAGGACGGCCACTCGGATCCGGGCAACGGGTCGGTACCTATGATCGCCGCCGCCGCGCCGTCTCCGAACAGCGCCGCCCCGACCAGGTCGTAAGGCCGGGTCTTGTTCGGCGGCCGGAAGCCGAGGATGGTTGTTTCCGAGGTCGTGAGTAAAACTCGGCTGCCGGGATTGTTCTCCGCTATGTCTTTGGCCACCCTCAGGCCTGTCACCCCACCGTAGCAGCCTAGAAAGTAGAGCATCACTCGGTTCACGTCGTTTTTCAGGCCTAATTCGGCGGCGAGGTGGAGGTCGCCGCCCGGGAGGCGTATCTCGCTCGACGAAACGTAAACCAGGTGTGTGATGTGCGATACGGGTCGGTTCCATTGCTTTATGCAGGCTAGGCTTGCTTCTGCCGCCATTTCGACCACGGCTGGGTTCGCTATGTCGAGGCGTTGCTTGATCGTCGGAGAGCCTTCGGTCGCGAGTTCCGGGTATTTGTCGAGGATCTCTTTCGACATGACAGTGTATCTAGTCTTCACAGTAGTAGTTTTGCCTGAAATATAACGAGGAACATAACATGTAGCATAAAATATACTAGCAATTGAGGCCCATCCGGTTAACCCGCAGGGTAGTGCCCTATGGATGACATGTCAAATTTTGATTGGTTAAAATCAATGGGCCCCACTAATTTTGGGGTTACACGTCGCCCGTAGGATACTCATGAACAAAACCGGCACATCCCATGTGTGTGCGACGTAATACATGGATATTATTTATGTATATATAGATAGGTTGATTCGACCCTACCCCATGGGGTAGGTGGCAATATTTAATTGGTGCATATCATGTGGGACTCACTCAATCATATGGGACCCACATGATATGCACCAATTAAATCATGTCACCTACCATGGGGGTAATACCCATAGGATAGGGTCTAATTTTTCATATAGATATGAGAGCAGTTTTGTCCATATAATTGAGAAAAGAAGGAAAAGAATTGAATAGGGAAAAAAATAAAAAAAATGTAAATTAAAAATAATAGAAAGAACATGAGTGGGTGGGGGGTATTTTTGAATTAAGAAAATTCAGAACAAGACACCAAAACAGTTTTTCTAAGGCTCTATGCATGTTTAATGTTTTTCATGAATATATATATATATATATATATATATATATATATATAATGTAACATATATTGATTGTTGTTTCATTTGTTTATAAAAGCCAGCTTATAATCAACTATCCTTATATGTAACCACAACTTGTTGCTATATATATTGACAAGCTTTAATTGTGATCATGACTTACACAAACGCTCTAGTTTCTCCTTGATGGCTAAATCATGGCAGTTGGTGTCACGAATGTATCCCTCGACCAAGCAATCTTGAGGAACAACTTGACTCGGGAACGCCTTCCCGATAGCAAGAACGGTCGCCTTCCCCGGCGTCGGTGTGCGAGTCGACCGCAAATTAGCGCATTTCTTGGATTCACCATTGCCGTTGATATGTGACATGGCTGAATGGCAAAGGTATTCCAAAGTTTTGGTGTGAAATTTGTGTGTAAAGTTGCGTGGGATTTGGGAGAATTTAAATGGGATTTTAGTGTGGTATTGGAGAGAAGTTGGTGCTAAAGGAACACTAGCATGAGTAATTAAGAAATGTTTGATCTCTAATAAGAAAGTTTTTCTTCGAGTCACGGGGTTGGGATCGGAGTACTGTACATTAAAGTTATATTGTTTAGGAAAATAATCTTTGTGCTTGTGTTCACTTTGTGATAAATTACTCGGTCCAAATTTCATGTTCCAAATTATATTCAAAGCACTTGTTTTATATTATTGATAAGGTTTTAGATTAATTATATTGTGTCAATTTAGTGCATAATCTCAGTAATTTTTGTGTACTTTTTTCAGATGAAATAAAACACGCGTTTGTTGTGAGATTTGCACTCGATCTACAAGCAAATTCTTTGAACAAATCCATGCATGAACAGTACTTTGTTAAGTGGTGGTTAATTATTTTTGCAGTCATCAGAATATCGCTAGAGTATTTCAATCACGCGCGCACACTTTGAACCATTGGGTTAACCGACTATTCTCCAAGACTGCCAACTGGGATAATTTTTGGTCATGTATATTGTGAATTATGTGATGTATCTTGTGTGGTGTGTGTGTGTGTATAAGTGTATTGTATGTCTCGATTATAGGCTAACTATATTTAGAATACCTATTTGAGTATTATCCGGTGATATGACGAGAATATATATATATATATATATATATATATTTATATATGTAGATGAGATTCTAGCACATGGGTAATACTCAAATCATGCATTCAATGATTCTTATTTTTACACATAGACGTAATTAATTATATATTGCTAACGTGGCAAATCATGTGAAATCAGATCTATCATTGGGTTAATACTCATATGCTAGGTTGAAATCTACCATATATATATATATATATATATATATTTATAAGTTATGATATGACATGATTAACAAAAAAATTATAACGGTGATTAATAGAATCCTATAATTAATTTGTGAAAATTTGTTATGAGAATCAATTTAGGATAATAGTACTTCTCTGGAAAAACCCCGCAATCTAATTCTCTACAAACGCATTCAATGTCCAAATAACACACACCATGTAAGAACAAAAGTTCGAAAAGGATAACCTTCTCCTCTTGAGAAGAAGAATAATAATAATAATAATAATAATAATAACTATTATTATTATAAACTTACAAGAGCATAGACGAGTTGGTAAAGCCTGAAGTGACGTGGGAATAAATTTTTTAGCGTTGCGAGTTTGATCTTCGTGTGGAGCATATTCTCTGCTGAAATATTATGGGGTATGCTCTGGGGTTGGTCATGTTGCTTCATCCCTTAGGTCTTAGTCGCTCGTTCACATCCCTCGATTTCACCCGCGCATGAGCCAATGGATCTCTGACTCATATGGAATGTGGTCCCCTTCGGGATCAACCATTTTAAAAGTTTCGTTTCGGCTCGAGTTCGGTTGATAAATTTTTTAATAGCATTTTTGCATCAATTCGGCCCGAAAAAGATCTGAATTAACTCTTATAGGTTTATCCAAATAACTGAAAACCTCCACAAATCGAAATAAATTAAAATAAATATATGACTATGCTAACTAGAATTTAAGTTAAAAATAAAATTTATATTTAAAAAATATAATAAAAAAATAAATTTAATGAAAATATATTATTTAGGTTAGCTAATGTTTTATAAATATATCCGATAAAAATAAATTTATTTAATCAATCTAATTTTTTTAATTTAAAATTTTTGTTTTGTTTTTTTTTAAAAAATTTAACGTGATCAACAAATTCGAAAATTAAAATTAAAATTTATATTTTTGAGAAAAAATTATCATATTAATATTAAGTAAAAAATAATTTTATAAAATATTATTAATTAAATAATTAATTTAAAAAACCAAAAAAAAAAAATAATAAATTCACATGGGGACGCTTTGAGCAGCGGACGTTGCCCATGTGACAGCGGCCGCTGCTCATTGGAGCGGACGCTGGAATTTAAAATTCCTTTGTAGGGGCGTTTTGTAGTATATTTGCAAACACCCACAATTCAACTTATTTTTAAATTATTTTTTAAAAAAATTAAATATAAAAAAACCCTAATTTATCTAGTGCAAATCTTTTGGTTCGTCAACCCAAAAAAAAAATACTTATATATTCTTAAAAAAATATTTTTCTTAGAAAATATCGCGGCTGGTTAAAAAAATATTTATAAAAAATAACTTATTTAAATACTTATTTAGAAGCTACAAATTTTGGAATTTTTTGGCCTATGTTTCTATTATATTCAAAAATAAAAAATAAAAACTTTTCAAACATTTATCCAAATAACGAAATCGATTTTTTTTTCTTTAAAAATAAAACATTATGAAAAACATGATTTATTTAAATATTTTTTAAGATACAACTTCTGTATCTAAACTCACGTTGTTGGACAAGGCAATCAACTTCTGTGTAGTAACCCGTATCCGAAATTTAAAAATAAAAAAAAATACAGTGTATTGTTTGGGTGTAAAAACAGTTTAAGAAATAAATTATGACTTTTCAACTTCTGTGTAGTAACCCGTATCCGAAATTAATGATTAATGAATATATTAATCAGGTGATCGTGTTTAGATTAATTAAAACATGATTAAGAAAATTCCTAATGGATTAGCGGAGTCCGAAAATGGACCCATAATGATCATAAATGGCACGGAGGGTCAGGTAGAACGGACGCAACGTTCTGGTCAGCTGACGTCATCCGTGACGTCAGCAATTTGACGTCATTGCTTACGAACGTGATGAGACATCGGATGCAATGTTCGTCGGACGGACGCAACGATGAAGGAACGAACGTTCCGTTCTCTGTCTATAAATAGAGGAGTCGAGACCTCATTTCAACTAATCACTCTCCTCTCTTCTCTCGTTTCTTTAGCCTTCTATAGTAGATCTAGGGCGTTCTAGGCTTTCTTTGGGAATCCGAAAGTGGCATAGCGGTTCAGGCGTCGTAGCGGAGCTGTGGCCTTATTTTGAGGTAAACGACAACAACGGGCTGACGACGGACGCAAGTATATCTTTTGCTTCCTAAAAATAGGAGTATGCAATAGCTTAGTTAAGGTTTTTGGAGTAATATAATGATATTAGTATCATTTCGCTGTGTAGCGCGGACTATAGGCGTGGACCTAGAGCTGGTAGAGCTTGCCTAGTAGTGAGGTACGAAAGTACTGTTCGAGATATCTTGACTGAGTATGCATGTATTATGTGCTTGCATGATTTTATGTGCATATTTTATGACATGATTATATGCTGCATGCATGTTACACTTCGAGTTATATCATTGGGATATTATAGGGTTTTACCCTATTTTGTTAGTGGATGGACTTCCATCGATTTGAGTTTGGAGTATCCACTGGTATTGATATGAGAGCCACCTTCTGAAACGACGGCACAACGTGCTACATATCAGGGCCCGGTTTGTCTTTGTTATCTTATTCTTGGCCTCTAGTTTCAGTAGGCGGTACACTTACATTAATGCATCTATATAATACGGTATACTCATGCTATCGTGCTGAGCGTTTTATGCTCACGTCTCATATTTTGTGTATCTGGACACTCTATCCATAGGGCAGGTTTGCGATTGGATGATGCGGATGGATCCAGGAGGGACTAGGCAGTGGATGGTCAGCTGGGTTTTCGCCTAGGGTTTTATTTTGATGTATTTGAAATAATACATTATTCGATTTGGTTATATTAATATTGAGTATTTACAGATTTTTTTTCTTGAGATTGTATAATGTTTTTGCTTCCGCAGTTTATTCTGAATTACTGTTTAATTAAGTTAATTGCATACTTAAATTTCGTGATCTTTCGGTTTCTATTTTTAAAAATTTTAAAATGTATTTCAAAATCTATCCAATTTTGAAATCTTATTTTTACCTAACATTGAAATGATTACCAAGTAAAGAATAATAAAATTTTATTTTTGAAAAACTAAAAATAAAAATTTCACTGCTTTTCGCGCGCACAAAATGAAGTTCTTCCCCAAATGAGCGCTTCCTCGGTGACTATGAAAGGTGCGCCGTACAGTTTTCCGCCATTTTTGAATTGATGATTGATGATTATAAAAAGTACTTCGATATGTTTCTTCGATTTTTCTTCTTCCTAAAGTTTGTCTGATCGGTCTCCTCGTTTCCTTGTGCTTCTGCTGTGTTCCTCTTCTACTGTAAGCTCTCGACCTAAGTTGTATGCTTCTGCTGATGATTAAACTTTGGTTACTGATTGATTTTTGCACAAGACACTTCCCTGCTTTTAATTGATTGTTTTTGCCTTTTGGGGCGAATAATTTTAGGGTTAATATTTTTAATTTTAATGTGGGTTTCTGATTTTTAGAGTCAAAATTATTATCTGATTTTGGTGAAAATGGAAGCAATAATTCTTGAATCGGCGACAAGTTTATATCTTTCGCTCAAAGTGGTAGATCCTCCATTGATTGTCCGTTGCTTCAAAGCTAACTCCATGGGTTTTTCATTTTGCTCAAAATGAAAGATCCTCCATTGATTGTCCCTTGTTCCAATCTAAGCTAACTCCATGGGTTTTTCATGGTTTTTGCATTTTAATATGAACGTGGTTTGATTTATTTTGGTTTTTTCGTTAAGAACTTGTGGTTTGGTGGATTTTGTCCAGGTCGTGTAGCAAAAGATGTTTTTTTTAGATCCGTCGATTAATACATTTTATCGTTTGCTCTGCAAAAATAACGAACTCCCGTTTCTTTTCGAATTGATACTTGAAGGTGGACTAAAATGGTGTCATAATAGAAATATTTTGGACTATTTTGGCTGATCAAAACCAAGAAGGATGAACCCCTAACAAATAGGTACCAAATTGGACATTAACCCAAATTCTCCACGCAAGTTTTTCATTTCGTCCCTCTCCCTATTATTTGTTCTTGTCCCTCTCAATTCCCTCTTTCGTTCACCATTTTCTTTATTTCACCAGCTGAATTGTATTACTTCCCTCTCAATATTTTTTCCTTATATTTCTAAATTCGTCCTGTGATCTGTTTCGAAAAACCCTAGAGTATGTCATCAAGTCATTGAAATCTCTAATTAAAAAAAAAAAGTCAGAAATCTCTGATGAAAAAAGAGTGAAAACCCATTTTGTTTAACAATGTTTCTTTCCATATCTTGAGTGCCCAGTCAAGTTCGACTCTACGCTGAAAGGTAGAACTTCCCCTCATTGATTAATTTTTTCAAGAACTCTATGAGGTGTCAATGACTCATTTGATTTTTTACTTGTTTTGTTAATCAAAAAGTTTACTTGCAGTTACAGATGAAAATAGTTTATGTTTCTTTTTCCTCCTTTTGGATCACTTGATGATCTTGGATTTTATGTTAGACTGTTAGAGCCTGGTTGGTTAAACCATAGTTTTTAGAAGGAAGGCATTCACCAAGGCACATCGTTTTAGTGAAATGCAAGTCTGACAGTGCCTTAAATTTTAGAATTGCGGATTTGAAGTGAAATGCAAGTTTTAGTCCTTTATATTTGCTTGTACACTAATTAATAGTATTTGGCTGGTATTGTTTGATCGGTTGCAAGGTTATTTTGGATGCTGGAAGTTTGCTAGAAGCGGGTAAAGCAAGATTTCCTTAGTTTCAAACAGTAAACAATGTCTTCTGAAATCTTCTCTGATTTCGACATTTCAGAGCATGTGAGTTTTTTTTCTCATACAAATAGTAGTGAATAATTCTTATTTCAATATGTATGCATTATTGTATTTGTTTACATCTACGTTATAGGAAAAGGATAAATTGGTGGGGGAAGTCATCCGTTATATTCTATTCAAATCTGAGCAAAATTCAGGTTGTCCTATAAAAAGGGATGAATTGACCCAGCTGATTACTGGTAAAAACTACAGGCAAAGAAATTTGCCTGCTTTCGTGATCAATGAGGCAAAGGCTAAACTCTCCTCAATATTCGGGTACGAAATGCGAGAGCTTCAGCGGTCACGACCTTCAGTTTCAGCTAATCCAGTTCGTGCTTCACAATCACAACAGGGTAAGTTTTTTTATGACATGTAAAATACTGTCTATAAGTATTATAATATATTTTTGTATTCATATTTGTGTGAATAATGGTGGGGAGTGGCCGAGTGGGGTACTGTAGATTTAAAATACATTGAATTGTGTTAGAATATAATATAATAACATAATATTTTTGGGAAATGATGAAAGGTGAATCAAAGTTATGATTATCTTAGAGGTTTAAAAATGGGTGAAAATATAATGTTTGGTCTTGTTTGTCTTGACTCAAAGTACGTCTGGGAAATTAAAAGCGAGCAAAATGTAGGTTTCTTTAGACTCCAATGTTAACCATTGTGATGCCATTTCTTAGTCTTCTCCTGGCCAAAGAGCGAGCAGAATTATTTTGTTAATTTTTTTCGAAAAATATTAGCTATTATGTTGACCGACCAAAATAACAAAAGTCTGCAGTTCAGTTTTCAGAAAAATCTGTCATTTTGGATTGTTGAAAAAAATTGGTTGAATTGGTTTTGCATAATTTGGTTCATGCGAAAGCAGAATCAACCAATTGCACCATCCTAATTTTCAGTTCTTCGAAGTTCGAACACTTGCAAATGCTATGTTTTAATAGTTTCTCCATTGCAGCAATATCTGATGCGAAATCATACATAATCATGAGTCAAATCCCCCCTGATGTCTACAGAAAGTTTGTGGAGGATGCAAACTCAACACATTTGTCAGGTTTCACTTTTGTGGTCCTTGGTATCATTCATTTAGCAGGTGGCAGAGTGGCAGAAGGTTCGCTTGTTTTCTGGATTCTCAGCTTTAGGTTCCACAATAATTTGCAGCATGCTTTATTTGTTAATATACTGCCTTGTTGTCAATTTCGGAAAAACAATGCACGTCAAACTTAAGTTAATTCTTGTTTGTGCATACGGATAAAATTTTGTGAACTCACATTATTAAAATGATGAGATTGAGACTGAATGACTGAGGGGGTCCTGATTTTGAACTTTAGATATTATAAATTCTTTTTTAATTTGTCAATCTAAGAATGCCTTGATGTAAAACTGTTGTGTCGTCTCTAATTCTCCAAGAAAATCTCTGGCATCATCTGAAACGAATGGGTTTGCAAGAAAATCAGGAAAACCATCCGAACTTTGGAAATACCAAACAGGCACTAGAAGCGCTAGTCCAACAAAGGTGTGTTTTCTTACGGTATCTATTTGGGTCTTTGATTGGCCTAACATTATAACATCTGATCTTAGTGTACTTTATGTATCAGATATCTGCAGAAAGAAAAAGTGAAAGGCCCTGAAGGCAACACAGTGTATTATGAACTTGCGGAGAGAGCTCTTGACACATCAACTAATGACAAAATCAAAGAATACATATCTCAGGTTGTGTTTGATGTTATTCTTTTTTGTGACATGGTTCTATCATATCGTTATCTCCTCCTTTAAAAATTTACAATCCGTATTTGCTATACACCATAGTTTTGAATCAAAGCATGTCGCTTTTGCTTGGTGATCGTTCATTGCTAATACGCTCCAGCGTTCGTCTATGCTATCCTAACCCCTTACTGGATCCAAGAGAACAAACTAACTAATCTGTTTCCTCTCCGAATCTTTGTTAACTGTTGTTACATATTTACATTGATTCTTTCTTGGCAGTTGAAAATTTTCCCTATTGCACTTTTCATGTTAATGTTCTAAAAAAACAATGGCTTTTTCATGGCAGATTGTTCAAAAAGACGGCAACCCAATGGAGGCTGATTGATTTTCTTTATTTGCTTCGTCGAGTTATGAAGTTTTTGGCTGACGATGGCAAACTATGAAACTGATGAGTTGCATGCTGATGGGTTTTGATGCGTCTGTCATTTTAGGAGAAGATTATATTCTAAACATTGCTATTTCGAGTTAAGATATATTGGTATGATGTTTGGTTGTTGGACAACTATTTAATAAAAATTGTATTATTTGTGTTTATTTTTCTTATGCTTCGTTCATTTGACATTTATGTCATTTATCAAATTTAACTTATCAAAAAATGTGAGCATCAATTACATAAACAATTAAACTTATTTTAAAAAAATAAATTGGACCGAATTTTCTTGAATGAATGAGTATTTCGATTTAATATAATTTGTACAGGTAATTGATCCTAACTTTGTTAATTTTATTTTACTATTTCAATTGTTGTTGTTAAATTTTTTAATCTCATTATTTTAATATTTCTAATAATAAAACTTTTAATTTGTTTCAAATTATTTAGTTTAATCATAATATAATTGTTTTATTTGTTATGTCATGTGGATTAGTTAAGCATTTTTTAAAATTAAATTTCATATATTTTATTAATAATTAAACAGATATAAATTAGAAATTGGAGAGAACAAATTTGTTTCGAAAATAACTGGCGGAGTTGATCTGCAACTTCGAAGCCCTAGCCAATTTTTCGAGTCGCTGAAAATTGAAATCTTAAAAATAAAGAAAGAGCAGATTTTTGGCGATTTGATTAGGTTTTAAGATTTTCGTCAACTTTTTGTCGTGTATAGGCTACGGAGCGGTGAATAATTCGGAGCGTTACTGTTATTCACGACGCATAATGGATGAAACAATGAAGCAGTTCCAACTGGGACTCGAAGAAGTTGAAATTGAAGCTGAAAATCTTCTATTGGCGCGTCATGAGGTACTTGAAAATTGCGTAAAGCGTGTATTTTTTTTCCAGGAAAAGAATTGATTTACTGATAATTGTGGTTGCAGTTGGTTGAGATTGATAGAGTAAGAAATGGTAATAGGGAAGCCTTAACGGCGCTAAGAAGGAGGGCTAGAACGACAAAGACCAGTGTCCCTTTGCCTTTCGAGCCTATAATGAGGGATATTGAATCAAGGCCACTGATTAAAGAGGTCTGCGCAACCTGCGGCGATCACAATTCGAGGGAAAAGACATGGTTTATGTTCCCCGGAACTGACGTATTTGCCACCATGCCATTTCACGCCGCTCATACCATTTTAGAGAAAGGTATTTTTTGGCAATGAATTCTTTGTGATAAAAGTTTAGTGTTTTTAAGAGTGAAGTATTTCGTCTTTTAAGATATCAAGTCATTTCACACAGTTCCACAATATGGATTTGTCAAACTAAGGAATGTGAGTTGCCAAGGTTTGGGAGATTATGGCTATAACTTATTTCACAAAATAGCACTTCTCTAGCTCTCCTTGCTTAAAACATTAAAACAGAAGTAAAAGACAATTGAACCGTTACAAAAATTGACCTACTACATACTGAACTGAATGGCATGCTGAGTTGCTGACTGAATGGAACACAGCTGAGTGGAATGCAAGTGGCATGCAACTGAATGGCATGATCGACTGAAGGACTCTTACCTTGTTTTCTGGCGACCCTTGGAGATTTGTTCTAGTGTATGGTACATCAGTAGGTGGCGGTACAAGAAATTAAGAATCAAGAAATTACTAGCTTGAGCTCATTTATCTAGCTATACCCAGTAATTCTCTCATGAAATTTGAGTGCAGAACACATTTTACATCAAAATCTGACCTGAAAATTATGATATAACATTTGCCGATGCAACGTTTACTTCAAATAAAATTGGAGTAACCAGAAAGACATGATTGCTTAAAATGGATCAGCAACATTGGCCTCAAAATCGGTGAAAATGGAAAAAGCTTCAAATAGATTGCTAGGAACAATATTATGTGGAAAAGGTGAACAATCGTAACTGGGACAAATATGATCCACGAAACAAAGCCTGTTGGATTGCATACTGATCCATACCATCTATATTACTAAATTTCGAACTTTTTCTTACCACTTGGCCGCATGCAATGTTTTTTTCTTACTCTTGGAGATAAAGGAAGGGAAGATAACTTCTGATAGTAGTTCGTGTCACAGTTTGTTGGAAAAAGCTTATTATATGCTGCAGTAATTATAAGAATGGTTAAGGAGATAAAGCAGCCATGACAAATGTTTTTTTTGAACTTAGTACTTCCTGTGCTTGACCATTTATTTTATCACCAAGTCTTGGAGGAAAAGTATGTTCATGCTAGATGTGTTGTTTCTAAATTTGCCTATCAGCGTGTTAGTAGTTGATTCTCATCTTTATTGGCTGTGATTTCCAACATTACTTCAGTGCTAAGTGAGAATCATGTTCTTCTTTCTCATCTGATGGTTTCAATATTTTGTAGATCAAGCTCGCCTTGATTATGAATGTAAGAAACTTCAGAGCTATGTGAAAGAGAAATCCTTCTTAATTTCAGAAAAAGGTGTTCTTTCAGACAAAATCAGTCCAGGTGTGCTGAGATCTCTGGTGACCTTGTCTGACAAACCGAAGGAAGTTCTACTCAGAACAATCTTTTAGCATCTTATCAGATGTTATGGCCTCAATGTCAATAAATCATGGTTCCTCTTTTGGTTTTGATCCAGGATCGTGGAGAAATGATTGATCCACTGAAGTTCCTCTAGGGACTTGAATTTTTCTGATAGGGTATTTCGATCCAATCTAAACGTTTATCTGTCCCTTCTTCTGTTGCTTACTCCCGAGCCAAGGAAATTGAGTAAGCTCAAATCTGGCACCTGAGGACTTTATAGAGAGGATACTGTTATTACTGTAACATTCGAATGTATATAATGTTATCTCATCTCGTATGTAGACCATCATCACACTCATATGTGACCTCTTATCAGAGCATAACTAAGTGTCATTCGGATCCAGTTTTTTTTTTTTATTATTCAACAATCTGCTATTGCATCCTTATGTTGTGTGGCAAGATCTATTTTACTTCTCAGCTGTGTGGCTTAGGCTTCGTCGCAGTCCTTCTACTCTTTTTAACAAATGACCAAATATGGTCTGTAAATTCATCACATAAGCTTTCCAAATGTTTTCAAACAGATTCGGTTGTTTTTAGTAAGGCATGGACGATTTTTAAAAATAACTAGGTAATTTGTATTAGCGTTATTTTTTTTAAAAAGGTGTAATAAGATAATAATTTATTTGTTTTCAAACAACTTAAGATTTTTTTAAAATCCAAAACCTGCTAATATCTCTTAATTATGAGCTACTAAATGTCTCATAGATGTTTTAAATAGTTTATAAATTGAGTCATACACGTTCTAAATTTGGTTCACCATAATTTATATGATAAGGGGTACGCATCATTTTAAATGATAAGACTAAGACATGATAGTTATAGCTATTCAAATATTTATGATCTTTTTATTAAATAAAAATAGAAAACTTGTGTAGCCATAACGACACCAAAATTTGCTAATGCTTCTAGGAAACACTTTAGAGTTTTTTGTGAAATTTTATGAAGAAAAATTTACAAAGTGCTTCCCAAAAGCATTCCAAAACACTAACTTAATCTCTCAACTTTAATAAATAATATAAATTTAATCTGCCAACATATCCAAAAATTAACTTAAAAAAATCTCATGCAGCCAGCCCGGCTGGTGGAATTTTGTTTGATTTATTTCATTGAAATTAATTATCTTGGAACATACTTATTATTTTTTTTTTAACAATCATGTATTATTTATTTTGAGAAAAAAAAAAAGAAAAGAAAGAAAAAGACTGCAAATCTTTGTAAATCTGAAATACTGGCCATGATGTTTTTGTACCCCAAACAACATCACCATCACCATGTCTCCCTTAAAGAACACCACAACATAAAAATTAATAATGCTCTTCTAATTTGACAATTAGGACTAGGGCTAACAACCACGTGTCATTCAATCAGGCATGCCACGTATGTGTTGGCTGTGAGTCAACATCCACCATTTTCATCCACAAAACCCTTGATTAAGGACCTCAACCAACAAATGGAAAACGAGGGAGAAGATGAATCTTTTATATTTATTTTTTTAAAAATAAATATAATCAATTAAATGAATTTTTTTTCCCTCTTTTTTTTGTGTGTGTGGCTAACAATGATCTCTCTTTTACTCGAACAAGTTGGTTCGATCCTAACATTTGAATCAATATGTACCAAAACATTTGATTTTATGGTTGTAAGAGATCGAAATATATATATATTTTTTACGTAATGCAATACGCAATCTTTGAGCATTGTCCTAAGAATAAAGTCGAGTAAAAGTCCATGTCAAACCATGACTCCAATAATTTAACCCCAACTAGAAGGAAATAGAAACCAAATAATGGCGGCTATTATACAAGTCGTGGCTAGCTTGATTGACGATTCAAATTCTAAGCTTGGTTAAATCATAAATAAATGGACAAAATAGATAAATGGACAAGATCTCGCTCGCGCCGTTTTTTCAATCTCACTGAGTTAATTTTGTGTGATGGATTCGACCGATCCAAAAAAATATTACATTTTAGATCAAAAATATTAATTTTCACTGTAAATATAAACCCTGTTGATCCATGTCACATACATAAATACAATCGTTTTTTCTTATTTTATTTTATTTTAAAATAAGGATAAATTTAACGTGGCAAAAAAAAATAGTTAATTTTACCCTGTTGTGTTGCGGTGAGATATTTCATCTCAATAAGTTGCCATAAAGGTGAGGGACGACAAATATCTTGGAAGTTACATCTCATGAAATATATTTATTAAATGGTCATTGAATCCATATGCAATTTTGCATTCTTTACCTCGAAACATCCCCTCTGTTTTTTTTATAAAAAAAAAAATTGGATGAAGACATAAATTAATATTTTGACATATATTACATTATAGGAAGTACTAATTGTAATAAAAGTGGAACGATGAGAAATCTACATGCAATCTTTTTCGAAAGCTAAAAAACTATACTTGGGATCGATTCATAAATACTTTCAATGAATCTGGTAAAGTTATCAGCTTTAGGTACTATGAATATTTCACATTCTTTTGGAGAAAAAGTCAAGAGCATTTACTTCTCCTTAATATAATACACTCGACCAAACAAAGCCAAGCCATTAATTCTAATATGGGACACATGCATACACTAAAAACCCTTGTAAAATCATTATTTTAAATGTATATAAATGTGAAAACGCCAGTTATATTTTTAGTAATTTTTTTTAAATGAATTTTTTTTTTGTGAAAAAAAATTAAGCTTTCACCCAACCGATCGAGAAATTTTTTAGCTTCATCCCTCCCAACGAACATATGATATCAATTGGACTACATATCCGATATCTTGCTCACCTTCTTCTAAACACTCAAATATACAAATGTACAATACATTTACAATTTTTCATAAGTGACGAGAGGACTCGAAACTTGAATCTCCGTTGATATCGAACATCTGATACCAATTGAACTACAAATCCGATCTCTTGCTCACCTTCTTCTAAACACTCAAAGATACAAATGTACAATACATTTACTATTTTTCATAAGTGAGATATCTTTAGCATGCATGCATTTGAATCTTCCACGTACGTCCATATTATATTAGTCCCGTCGTCTGATGTTAAAATTTTCGAAATCTAAATTAATACACATCATTATAAAAACTCCCAACAAACTATATTCAGTTTAATACATGATATCGTCATACAATATAATATTGATATAGTACTGAAACACCAAAATTAGGATATCCCCTAGCTAGTACGATACTTAAAAACTTCTATTCTCATGCAATTAATATTACAATTTATCAGGGTGGTACACGGGCCAGTAAAACTCATTTAACTCAAAAAAAAAAAAAACACTTTCAAACTTCCGTACTAATTAATATCTCATATATATATAATATATACACATAATTAAGCATGCTTAATCTAATAATCTTAATCTGAACTAATATATTAAACTCGCGTTACGTGCTTTAATTAATTCCTTGATTGAATCAGCACATGACATCCTTGAGAAGCTTATACCTACGGGTGGCGGGCCGAGGCGACGGGATCTTCCCGGCGGCCTTATCGCCGCCGGCGCCGTCGTGGCGCACGTGTTGCTTGATTTTGTCGCCGGAGTAGGGCGTACGCACTTCATGGGCAGATCTATTAATATTTCTTGAAGATGAAGAGTTTGCATTATTATTTGTTGGTGATGAATATTTATTCTTTTGCTCGTATTGGCACCAATCGCAAACTTCGATAGGGCCCGCAAACTCACTGTAGAAGTTACTGCAGTACCTATCACATTCACATATCCATCCAAATAAATATTAATAACTCCATTATAATATATATGCATTAGCTAGGCGACATATATAATCACACGGGTTTTCCTTTAATTAATCACTTATATGTTTATATATATATGTGTGTGTGATAAAGAATGACGATGAATATTGAAAAGCCAGCAATGATACATAAAATAGTCTCTAATCTCCCTATCAGATAAACCATGATCATATAAACGCTTGTAAATGGATTATTGTAAGAAAATATATATTGGCACCCAAATGGGAAAAAAAAAAACAATTAAAAAAGCTCAAATTAACAACAGATTAAAAAGAACCCAAAAAGAAAAAGAAGAGGAAGAAACAGATGAATAATTAAAGACAGTAAATTTTTCTTGTTTCGAATCAAAGTATAGATAGAGAGAGAGAGAGAGAGAGAGAGAGAGAGAGAGAGAGAAAGAGGGTGTGGAGGAGGCGAACGTACGAGTGTTGGAAGCGGTGGCGACAGGCGGAGCAGCGGAAGAGCTTGTCCTGGAAACCAACATCGCCGCACATACAGCACACAGTCTGGAGATCCACCATTTCTTATCCTTTTTTTTTTGTTTTTTGCTATGGATGAAGAAATTTGTTAATCTCACACGCAGTATATGATTATATATAGAGAGAGAGAGAAGAGAGAGAGGATGAAGAAGAAGAAGAAGAAGAAGAAATGAATATATAATGTGTAATATACGTGGTGTTTTAGTTTTAGTCGGTGTGGAGTCTCTCTGATATTTATAGTCCCACTAAATTCCCACATAAAATAATAATAAAATCTATGGAATCATATTGCCTGTTTTGTTTATGTGGAAAGATTATTTATCGTGCCGACCTAAGTAACAAAATTAATTATATAATATATTTTTTTACGACACGAGAATCTCACGAAATTATCATCGTTTGCATTTATACCTTTGTAAAAAGTTTAAAAGACATAAAATCCTTTAAAAAATATTAATAGGTTAATGCATTCCTCAGTTTTTTAAAATGTAGCACATTTCATCCTTATGTTATACAAACTCGGGCACATTTATACCCTCTCATAGGGGTTTTTATGCTAATTTTTTTAAAATATAAGGTCTAACATGCTATTAATTTTACACAAGGAGTTTTATGCCTTTTAGACTTTTCACAGAAGGCGTGAATGCAATTAACCGGTGATTCTTATGATAGTTTAAAAATGAAAGAATGTAAAGAAGGGGGGGTGTTTTGTGTTTTGATGGGGATAGATATAGATAGACCACAGGTTGCTTGAAGTCGTTTTCAGTTGGAGACAAAGGTGGTGTGAGGCTTTTCTAGGGGGGGAAAAGACAAATTTGTCCCTTGCTTTGCTTTTATTTATTATTTCCTTTTGTGAGACAGAAAGTTTGTAGCTTCAAAAGAGCGTGAGGCACAAGTTGTTTGTTTTATTGTCAAATACGTATATGGCTTTCAATTATTTTTTTTTTGTGTGACCACACCACTTGTACTCGATGATACTCATTTATTTCAGGTTTTTTTTAAAAAAATTTAATTAAATTGTATGTGTTTTCCATTGCGTGTTTTTTTTTTTTTTTTTTTTTTTACGAAAGGTGTTGATATGATGTCGAAAAATAATATAAATTATATTGAATCGAAAATACATTTAACATATATGGAAATGAGTTGTTAAAAGTTGGGAAAATTGGGGTCAACTTGCGATCATTAGTTGTCATGATAATGATAATAATTATACAGTTGGGATACAATTGTCGCTTAATCATATTTAGTGGGAACAAATGAAGGATATCAGTGAGAATTTCAAGGGCAGTGCAGTTTCACTCGAAGCCCTTTAATAAAAGTCAACAAATCATCATCACCATCATGCTAATTGATAAGGATTGGGGTTTCAAAAATTAAATATAAAGCCGTGCATCACGAATATTAATATTATCCCACCATTAATTACTCCTTATTAATTAAGGAATTATACCTTAAATCAGTGGGTTTTATTTTTTATTTTTTATTTTTATTTTTACTTTCGGTGGAAAAAACTGCGGAAAAAAAAAAATTACTTTGTGATGGTATGATATGAAGTTGTACGTAAAAGTATTGCGAACACTAGATTAAAATACTTCAGGCTCGATATATATTTTATTGTGGTCAAACTTAATGTTTCTTGGAGGGGCTAGATTTTTAGGAATTATTTAAATTAAGATTTAAAAAATGCTGGCATTATGATAAGGAGATTAATTAACATATGGAATGTTATGTTTAAATAAAAAAAGATAAATGACTCCATTCATGGGATTTACGATGTAGACCCTTGCAATTTGCTTTTATTTATTTGTTTGTTAATATAATATATATTTTTTTTACAAAAAGGGGCTTAGTTTGAATCGAGTTGTACATGATCAAATCTTCACTGTAATACAACACACTAAAGATTGCGCAAACGCGATAAGAACAAAATGGGACCCAATAACTTTCATGTACTTTAGTTTTCCCTAATCGACCATTCATTATTTAATACTAATATAAATAAAAATACATGCATTTTCTTCAAACAATAAATTTATTTCCTAAAAAGGGATTTATTTAATTTTTTATATCTTCTTTCAAGTTTTATTAAGAGAGTGTAGAATGCATGGTTTAATGGGAATCAGTCTCTGAATCACATGCTATTAAAATTTATTTTTACATCAAGACACAGCTTTGTTATGATTAAGTTTCGAACATAAACAGTCGTTTCAAATTTAAGACATTGTCTGAGTCATAAATTCATAATATATAGATTTCGATTCAACGATTATGAAATGTTTCATGTTGTCAACTCACTTATTTGTTCATATTTTTCAAGCCATGGTTGGGAGAATCGCCAAAGTCCAATTCACGTCAACCAATTAATCTATTATTCACATAATTTTAGGGAGTACTTGTAATTTTTAAAAACGAGTGATTATAAATTTTTTTTCTTAACAAATTTATTAGAAAAAATTCATAATCGTTTATATTTAAATATTGCAAACACTACTTTGTATTCTACTCAAGACTTGTTTAAAATCCAAATGATCCGTTCACACTTCACATATTTGGGTCATGACAGATGCTTGCTCTCCACGTATTTTCAATGCATAAAACATTAGAAATGAGAGAAACCTAATTGTTTTCTAAATCTTTTAAATTTTAAATGTGTTACATTACATGTGATTTTTTTTTTTTTTTAAAAAAAATGAACATGTGATGAATATTTAGATATTTTGTTATTGTGTACAGTACCGTTTTGATATGCATCCATTTTCTAATTATAATATAATTTTTCGCAAGTAATAATCGAAATACTAAAAATTCTAAAGGCAAGTTGGCTTTAAATCCTCAAATTGAATACTAATTATCAAAACTTATCATCCATATTCCATAATAACATTGAATACTCAAGGAAGAAAATTGATTTTATTTTATAAAACACACGCATCTTGTGTGTCACTGTCCAATAATTTTAATAATACAGTGAATACCAATATATGGTCAGTTGTTCATACGATTTACTCCGATCGAGTTCCCTTTTGCATCGAGTCACTTTAAAATCTGTAATCAACTGCCCCGAAACAATTACATCCACGAATAATGGAGGTTTTAAAGTTATATGCATAATTGAGAATGTAAGTCAAGGGATCTTTATGGGTATGTTTAGGTTTGTTTCCTTAAAGAAAAGCATACCCACATTCTTCTTTATCTCTTACATATACCCTCTTTTTTTATCGCCCATGAACAACCCACTATCTAGTTCGAGTATGATTCAAGTGACCATAGCAAAGACAAATATCTCACGTCAAATAAAAAGTTTAAACATGGATGATCTGTTGATTTAGTGACAAGAGTGAGACTCTAAAACTCATGAGATCGATGGATAATCAAGATGTGTAAGGATCTGTTAGCACGATAACAAGAATGAGACTCCAAGACTCATGAGGTCGATAAATATATAATCGAAGATGCATATCGGAAAACATGTGGTGGTCCATCATATTTTGAAAATGAAAAAAAATATCAACAATGACGCACTCGAGGGAAAGCTAGCTTGAGGCGAGCACCACCACATTTTGGGAAACGGTGGTCCCCATTGGTTCACTTGCAAAAGCTTAAGAAGATTTTGGGCCATAGGGCCGAATTTGACACCATAAATTTCATAATCAAATGGGCCCGTCGCGACAAAGCTCATGAAACAAGGCGTCTGCTATGGGCTGAGGGGACTCACAAGACCTGGATGTGACGCAAGCATGTGTGTGTATATAAATAAAGAAAATATTGTATATATTGTATGGGAATTGAGAGCTAAGAATATTTTAATTTAAATTGAAATTCATATATTATCACCGAATTAACTCATATAACACTAAATTTTCAATTTTTAGACGGGATTTTAGATTTGAAACTCAATTATAACAAGTTCATCTAATAAGACGAGTTCAATATATATGGTAATTAAGCTCCTCTCTATGCCCAAGTAGAGGGTAGTATCTTTTTATGGTCGGTAGAAGGGGTCGATAGACCATTGGACTTGGTTAGCGTCTGAAGCTACGAGTACTGATTTGGGTGCTTTTGCTATGATCTCATGGAGCATTTGACCGGCAAGGAATCATTGTGCATTTGACGGTAAACACACCAATGCACTTCGGGTACTAGATCGTGTGAATTCTGTGGGGTGATTTTTCGCAAAGTGCGTGTATTTGTTGTGCTTTCTTCTCCAATTCAAGTATTTGTTGTGTCTTCTTTTTCATTCGTTAATATCTTCACGCTCCAAATGTTAATTCGTGAACGTGTGGAAATGTGTTAAGATATGTCTCACATTGGTTGGATAGAATTCCTTATAGTTCTTTATATAGACATGCACAATTCTTTCCTTTGAACTAGTTTTTGATATTAATGTTAGATCCAAGTCTATTTTTAATAAAAAAATTTACTTTTATGTGTTTGTATGACGAAAACATAAACAGTTGAAGTTAAGATTCTTATTACAAAATCAAGTCGATAAAATTAACTATTTAACATGCACATTCTGTTTGAACGTCTTTCTTATCGTCATATATTATAGAATATGATATATTCTTTACCTTTTATAAATAGACAAAAAAAAATTGATGTAAATTTGTATTATCAAAAAAAATAAATAATATAGAATGTTTGTCATTTATATCATTTCATGACTTTACGTATATAAATGTGTACAGAGAATATTAGTTAATATCTATATATAGACAGACATATACATACACACACATGTATTAATATTAAAATCATAATGGGTCAGGTTAGGGGAATGGGTCATGTCCCATAAAACCTGTTACCCGATCTAAGGTTGGTTCAGTACGGTATACCGACATTTTTAAAGAATATCGCATATCGTACCGAAAATTTCGATACCGAAAAAATCGATACTGATATTGTACCGACATTTTGATATACCAAAATTTCGGTATAAAATAAATTTCATACCGTTCTTACCGAAAAATTTTGGTATACCAAAATTCGGTACGATATCGGTATAATACCGTATATACAAACATTATGTAAAAAAAAACTTTTGTTTTTCACCATAAATTTATACCGTCTATACCGAATTAATTAATATTTAATTATATGTATATTAATTAATTTTTTAAATAATATGAATGTTGTTCGTACTGAAATACCGAAATTTTAAAAAACGTATATCGATACCGATATCGAAAATTTCGGTACGATATCTACGGTTTTTTTTCGATATGATATATTCGATATTTCGACATTTCAGTATTATTTCCCACCCCTAACCCAACCCAGCCCCGTGAAAACAAAAATTTAATTCATGTACCCGACCTAATACCCATACCGGTCCATTTCAGGTCCGAGTCAGACACCCATTAAACCCAGACCCCTAGCATTTCAAAAAAAAAAAAAAAAAACTCTCACGTTACACCATTTTACGAATTAATTTACGAATTAATTTTGTGAGACAGATCTCTCGTTTAAAATTATTACTTTTTATTTTATATAAAAATATACTACTTTACAATTTTCATTGTAAATATGTATCTGATAACATATATCACAAATACAGTCTCACAAGAAACATGTACTCTCCTTTATGCGTGCACATTAATCGAAACGAAGACAAGCAAGCAATACACCTTCAAATGATGAGACGATATTGCTTGCAAAGAATGACCGAGAAACTACTCAACAATGGGACTTCAACTCATGATCCAAGTCGATGAGTGGACGATCTAATAATGATTACTGTAAAGGTTTCGCTGATAGGCCACGAATTAGTCACGACAATATTTTTGTATTAAAATCTCGTTCGATAATATGAAGTCTTTTACTCGATTTGTCACGATATAGAATTCAGTACTAAGTCAAAACATGATGAAAGCATTTGAAACTATTGATTATTTTGTGTTAGAATAAAGGTACACAATTCATTGGGGAAAAAAAAGGTAAAATAGGCAAATCCATTCGACTATTACTCCATGCAACTAAGTTCAGACTATTTCTGATAAATTTAGGTACATCTGCCGGAATTTTGGTGCGTGAATTTTGTTTATGTTGCTGAGAACATCTGCGATTTCAGTCAGAAATTTGATTTTAACACAGGAATTAGTTCTTTATCCCAACGTCGAGTGGTTTATAAGCAGCAGGAGATCAAACTTTTGAAAGACATGGCAAAAGCATAAATTCGGCTGTTCTTTTACATAAAAAGGTTCAAAACTAAAATCAAACGTTTTATCATAACAATACTTGTGAAAATAAACTTCCCCCAAAACGTGTTCCAACCAAAAGTCAGCACCCGGACAACAGCTAATCTTTGCGAACAAAGTACAACTTACCCATAACATGAAGTATGGCAACAAAAGCTATGAAACCAATGCTCATTATAAGCACAACATTCGGAGAAATCTTGAGTCCCGGGGCGTCATCTGTGTAGAACTGGAGCATTGACCCACTGGCACCACCAGGGGCTCCACTCCCTGTTCTCCTCCTACGAAGGTTGGCTGCGGCTGCTGCTGCAGTGCCTCTCTGGGGATTAGGTCCACCTGTGGCCATTTCTGCACCAAAAATTTCAATTCTCAGAAAAAGAAAGGCACATTGCATCCCAAGTTGAGCATGAAGCAAGGCTAAGCAAGTGCATACCAACACAATAGCAGTTAACTAAAGGGGGAGTGAAGAAATAAGAGCAGTTATTTAAGGAAAGGAAAGCATGGGTATGTTTAGACCACCAGACATGTATGTTCTTCACGTAATGGAAAACTCCGAGTAGGCATACACAGACACACTAATGAACTAACACTCTGAAACAAAAGGCAAACACAATCCTGGCGAACAAACTTGTTCAAGGGGTGAAATGAATGGCTTCCAATGACAAAACCATTGGTTCAAGTTGCATCGAGTGCGTGATGTAAAAAATAGAATGCTCATGACTATCAGGAGTCTCACCTTCATTCAAAAGAATCCACGACACTCTACAACTGTTAAGAGACATTTAAAGAGCAAAAAGCAGACGTAACATGACACATATGTAAGGCCAAATACAATACAATACTCCCACATCACAATTGCCAAGGGTCGGAATGAAGGGGAAGAAAAAGCAAAAGTTAGGGGCTTTCGTTCAATTAAAAACTTGGGTTCGCAATGCGTCAATCAGGTTTTTAATTAGCTTCCCCCATGCGGCCATGGCACTCAAACAATGGTAGACACAATTCTACTGCAAACTGAATTCTTTCTCAAGATTTATAGTTTGAACCCCATTACCCAAATAATGGATTTACCAAGAAGGCCTCATAGTTTGAACCTCACGCAGATATGTACTTCAGTATATTTAGAAACCTTTTCAAACATCATTAAAAAAAAAAAAACCTTTCCAAACTTAACAGCAGAAAATCTATCAGACAAAACTGTAACAATCATCGCTCAAGTAGTTTTAACCACAAACATAATTCACCAAAAAGTAGTTGACCAAAAAATCATGTTCTGTAAATACAGAGGAGGAAAAAAACCACAGCAAGCAATTTCATTGTCTCTAAACTCCGAATAGATCTTAATTCCCAGATCTAATGCTTACAATCGAATTAAAAAGACAAAACTTTCTAGATCGGAATATGCAGAGTTCATCCATATACAAAAATAAAAATAAAATCCATTGCCCATAAGAATGAAAAAATTAAACACTCAAAAATTAATCGAATTACAATCAAGCATGGAATGGAAGAACAAATATCGGAGAATATGTAAACCAACCTTTGTCGATCAATAAAAATTGAGGAATTAATAAAATTTAAGCCCCTCTAGGGTTTTCTCAAATCAGGTGGATCGATCAGAATTCCTTTCTCTTGCCTCGTGTCCGCGCGTCTTTATACCTCCGTCTGTAAATCAATATTCTTTCTAAATGACAAATATTTTAGTGCACGAAATATTATTTTAATTTTATAGATCAATTTTGTGTTTGAATTCCACTTGAATTGTTTAATTAGGTTGTTTAGATTTAGATAAGAAATCCTAGTATAATTATATATAGATACAAAAAAATTTATTTATAGGTAAATTGATATGCCATACGTAGGATAGGATTGGAATTTTTTTTTATAAAAAAAAAAATTGAGGGGATTTTTGTAAAATTAATTAAAGTTTCACGAAATTGATATTAAATTTTTTTATAAAAAAATTGAGGGGATTTTTGTAAAATTAATTAAAGTTTCACGAAATTGATTTTAAATTTTTTTATAAAAAAAATTGAGGGGATTTTTGTAAAATTAATTAAAGTTTCACGAAATTGATTTTAAATTAGTTAATAATGAGATTGAATTTTTAATTAAATACTAGTATTTCGCTGCATGCGTTGAGTGCTCGTACATTTCGTTTTTTTTAACGAAAAAATTAGATAATAAATTGTAAAATTTAAAAATAATAAAAATTATAACATTTTCCTAAACAAATATTCACAAAAAATATATATATCTTATAAGGTGAGTGTCATTTTTTAAATAAAATAATATCAAAGGACACAAAGTGAGTTTTTAATGGCTAGAAAAGAGGAAACCATATAAAATGACTATTTTGCCCATTAATTTTGATTTTATTGAAAATTAAGTTAGAAGATAATGGTAATTTCAAATCAAGCTTCACCAATTAATTAAAAGTTTGTTAATTAGAGGGTCTCTACTTTAATAAGATAGTAAGATATATGGTATTCCGATGCACTCGTTACGTGATCGTAAAATTTGTTTTTTTAAATAAAAATATATTGTAAATTTTAAAAAAACGTAAAAAGAATAGTGTTTTCTTAAATAAATAGTCACAAAAACACAATAGATACTAGTGTATCGGTGCACGCGTTTCTTGTATAATATAAATTTTAATTAATTTGATTTATATTTAAATACTAGTAATATCATAATTATAAAAATTACCGACGGACTAAAATGCAATTTGAGCTGCTTAAATTTTAAAAAAACAAAACAAAAGAAAAAACAAAAGTGTAATATACATATCATATAAGGGAATTTTGGCAAAAAAAGAAAGAAAGAAGATAGTGTCATATTTTGTCTAATAGACAAATTCTTTAAATATAGTGTAGATATCAATTTTACAAAGTGATTATCATTTTCGTAAATAAAAAATATCAAGGGCACAAAGTGAATGTCATTTTAGTAATAATAAAACCTCTAATTACTAAAAAAGAGAAAGCCATATAAAATGACTACTTTGCCTAAAAAATTTGTTTTATTGAATAACGAAGTTTAATATTCATTTTGATACACACATTATTGATAAAATGTCAAATTTGTATATGAACTTTTGTAAATAATTTAATTGATATATATTATCAAATTAAGTCAAGTTTACCCTTAATTTAAATTGTTATTAAGTCCAATTACTACAATTAAAATTTGATTGGTAAATAAGTTTATTTTCAAGGTTAATTTATTGTTTAATTTTAAAATAACATATTTATTTAAAATTATATCATAATAAATAATTGTCAACTCAAATTATACAACAAAAAATATTATAGTATATATTGATGAAAATATAACAAAATAAAATATATGTCAATGGACACGTTGATCTTATTTTTAAAATGCTGAAGCAAACATAATCATTATTTTAGTTTTTCGAAATTTGATAGTCTTATGTTGGGAATTCAAAAAAATATTTAACATTAAAATCTAAATGGCTAGAACCTAGCTACCTAAAAAATTAGTTGGAGAAAATTAATGATATGTATTTGTAAAAAATGACTAATTAAACCCTAATTATTGGGAGCTTAATCATTTTTTTATCAAATGACATGTGTCATTTTTTTTATTATTTATTGTTCTTTGTTTTCCTTTCCAACTCTTCGGGACTCTATATTTTTTTATGTACCCATAATTTTCGGTTTTTTAGAGAACAAAAAACTCTTGTTCTACTTCTTGTTTATTTATTTCATTTTGTTTCCTTATTTTCTCTTATTTCTTTCTTTTTTTTGTTTCCTTATATATTATTTATTATTCACTTTTTTTATACATGCTTATTCTCACAAATTATAGAACTAACAAATATATTATTTATTAATTTATTATAAAATAATATAATAAAAAAATTGATTAAATATTAAAAATAAAAAACACAATTATTTGGCAGCTTACCATTATAAATTATATATATTAAAAATTATTATAATAAATTTTCAATTGTATATATTAAAATTTTTATAAGATTAGATGTCCAATATATTGAACGTTTTTTATGTCTATAAAATTAATTTTCAATTAATATTAGGATTAACTATTAGAAAAGTAATGAAAAGATAACCATTAGAAAAGTACGTGATAAAAAAATAACACTCAAATTAGTATAATACAAAATTGAAGGAAATTAAAAGGAAAAACATAATAGTCACTTTAAAAAGATATAAATATAAAAAAATTAAAGTAAATCACACTTTAATTATCCGACAATAATTTAAAAATCCTATAAATTTTAACAAATTTATATAATCCAATATAAATTTTAGTGCTAAAATAATAAAAGTATTATAGCTAATAAACTCTGAACAACTTAAATACTTTTTTAAACCTTGTTTACTGGACGAGATTGAGTCATATTGGTTTAATAATCCAACATTAATCAAATCCAATCAAATATTTACTTACTATTATTTATTCATATAATAGATTTTATTAAAATAATATAGTAAATATTTATTTATTAATAGTTATTAATTATAATTAATAAAAAAGTAACATCGGTATTTATAACTTTATCTCTAATTTAATTCATCAAAATAAACATAATATTATTTATCAATCATTATTCCATATACATCCTAAATAGTTTAATAAACAATATTTTTGTTTTTTTCTTTTACCCTTTTTTAAATCAATCTAATCCAATTTTTCTCAACCAACAAGTAATACAATTTCTTTCTAACTCATTTAGTTAACTCATAAATAATAATTTCAATAAATCGATTCGTCAACGTTTACCAGCAATTGGTGTTAGTAAATTATATTTGAAATATTGACAAAAACAAAACAGAACAAAAGACAACACCATATTAAATATTGATTTGTGTTAACGAGTATCAACAACCGATGTCAACGCACATCATAATTTATCTGTACTAGTAATATTATAAGTATATAAGTTGTATAAATTATCTCGAATTAATGTATACATCGTGATTAATTGAATAATTGATATTAGTGATCTATTTAATATAACCTAACATTATATAAGTGTGAATTATTTTCAAAAATAAATTGATAAAACATGATTAATTGAGTCACATGTAATAGAAAAATGGATGAATAAAATTATATGCTTTAATAACAACAAATAGTGAAAAAAATCAATGACTTCATTTTTTTGCTTTAGAAAGAAAGATTTTATCTTTTTTAAAATAAAATAAATATAGTGTTTTGTTTTTTTGTTATAATTTATTATGATATTTTAATACTTGCACAAATGTTTAGATTTGATGAAAGAAGATTTTTTTAAACAAAAATTTATATTTAGAAATAGAAATATTGATATCCATAATTAAATATTTCTTATAATAATTTATTTTTTATAATATTTTCTCAAGTTGAAGTCGAAATAGTTTAGCTAAAAAATTTACTATCTTAAATTTTAATCAATATTCATTTAATTTTTAAGTAAAATATATGAATATTTGTGCGTACAAATATATTTTAAATATAAATATTTTTATAGTGCTATATTTTTTAAATAAAATAAATTTATTTAAATCAATAATTTTTATTATATGTCAATATTTCATAAATATTAGATACTCTTGGATTATAATAAAAACAAGAAGTGAAAGAGATATTAATGGTTATTTTGAGTAATAGATAATATGAAATATTTATTTATTAAATTTAAATATGTAGGACAAAGTGTAGGAGATGATTGAATGCCTTTTCAATTGCTTTCTTGGAAATACAATCAATTAATGTGGTGAGAGATCAATTTTAAATTTAAATATAATAATAAGTGAAAATGTTATAATTGTCACATAAAATATGATATTATATGGACACCCTTAATAATGAGCCTAATTACCAAAAACTTTATTCTGACCGGTCAAATTTTAGCCATTTAGCAATGTCCATTATGATAATACAAAACAAAATCTCATAAAAAAAATATCACTAATTATCTCGATTTATGTGATTCTAATGACCGAAAATTTCTTCACTTAATTTAAAAATTTGTAAGATTATATTTTTTTACTCGTGTTTAAATTTAAATATAAATAAATATTTAATTTATTATATTTTTATCGATATTAAATATATTTTAGTCGTGTGTATGATTTATTTATTGAGTGTCGTTTTATTAATATATAATTTTTATATTATTTTTAAAAAAAAGGATAATTATTTCATTTAGATAGAAAAGTACCCTTTTTATATATTTATTAATATTTAAAAAATATATTATATTTGAATAAATAATTTATTAATGAGTAAAATATAAATATATTATATAAATAGTAAGATACTTATTTCTTATATTTTTAAAAATTAATATAAATTTTTTTTTACACTTTAATAAATAAAATTACTTCGAAAAATAAATGTACAGCTAGTTGATTTTTTAAAAATAATTGTACTTAAAAGCATTTTTACTAAAGGATAAAATCGATTTTTTAGTTGGATCATGCACCAATTATAGTATTTTGACCAATTTGATATTTTATCAATAGTTCGTGTATCGAAATGAATTTTATTATTTTATTAAAAATTAAGTTAGGATATAATGATAATTTCAAATCAAGTTTCACCAATTAATTGAATGTTAGTTAAGGGTATCTACTATAATAATATTGTATAATAACATATGTAATAATATATATTTTAATCGTGTGTATGATTTATGTTGGGGTGCAATAATTGTCTCTGTTGGGTAGAATAATCAAACCATGACGCTTGAGCTGCTGTATGGTTTAAAAGATTTGAGTTGCATCATTACCATCAGCTATACCTTTTGGTAAAGCGGCAAGCGCTCGGTCCTACAATTGGTTTCAGAACCAAAGTCATGATTCGATTTCTACTGATTGCAAGAAGTGCAATTATTGAGATATAGCTTTTGGTAAAGCGACAAACACTTGATCCTATCATTTATTTATTGAGTTAAATTTTAATAATTTATTTATTTTTCTGACAGCAGAACTTGTAATTTTATTCAAAGTTAAGAATTATCATTTTATTCAAAGTCTTTTCATTTAATTATGTTCTGACAAATGTAAATAAATCAATCGTTTTAATTAATCCACCTTTTGAAGGATAACCAATCTTAATTCTTTAAACAATATTATTTCACATGGATGAATCATTCAAACCATATGTAAATTTTTGTTGTGTCTATATAGATGATATATTAATTTACTCAAAATAAAATGTATGTATATTATCATCCACTTAATTATATTTTGCAACTTGAGCAATCACGATCTTTTCTGGTGTGCACTGGGCAACCCTCGGACTTAATACATTAGTTTGAACCCACGTCAATTAGACCGTACTAGAAAAACATTGGAACTCGCCCGAGATCATTTGATCATACGATCACATACTCCACCGACTCGAACACTTTTGAGACATTTTATGTTTCTTGATTTGAGTTGTGTACACACGTACAGTTCAATAGCAAGAAGAAATTTTTTTCTCTCTTTTCAAAAAAAATAAAAATATAGGAGTTAAAAAGTGGCAAAAATAAACCCTTCAAAAAAATCTGCATTCATTAATTGAAAATCAGCGTTTCATACTGAACCAATTAAATCTATCAATGCACAACAATTAATTACTAATCTTTTGAATCTTGAATTAAGATACATGCACACAAAAAATAAAGTACTTGTAGAAAACGTTCACATTAAATCGAGAAACGGGGCTGAAAACTTGTCGACATGGGGAAGTTTTAAGTCAAATCAGAGGACTATATATGAAATATGAAATATAGTTAAAATAGTCTCGTAAGTTTGTCTATTTTGTGTTTTGGTACTGTAAGAATTTAATTTTGGGTTTTGGGTCCTGTAAGTTAAATTATAATTGATTTTTAGTCATTTCTTCATAGAGTGTTGACGTGTCATCAGAAAATGTTGTCTTGACAACTAAAAATGCTTAAATGACATTGAAAAATGATGATGTATCTGTTGTGACATCAACAATTAAATGCTATGTTTTCAAAATCGGATTGTACTGACCAGTTCGACCCGGAACGGGTCATTGATTTGATCTGAAACACTCTTAAAAACCGTTTTAACAATTTAATTGGTATAACTAATCAAGAACGGGAAAATTGGTTTTTCGATTTTTTGAAAAATTAATTTTTTATTTTAAAATTTTAATTTAAAATTTTATTATATATATACATGATTATTTGAAATTTTTATCTTTATTAAAAATATTATTTATTAATATTAGAGTTTATAATTTTTTTGAATATATTTATATAGTTATTTAGTTTCAAACTACGATAAATATATATATATATATATATATATTTATATATATATATTTATTTATATAATTTTTTAGGTTTTTATAATTTAAAATATATTATTAATTAATTATATTATATAAACGGTTTTTCGATTCGACCGTTTGGTTAAAACAGTCCAATCAGCTGGACCGTTTTTTTAAGTTAGATCGGTTTGATTATAAAAACATTGCTTAAATAAAAAGGAACTAAAAACCAAAATATAACTAAACTTACAGGACCAAAACCCAAAATTAAATGCTTACAAAATTAAATCACGAAACAAACAAACTTATAGGATTATTTTGTCTATTATCCCGACTATATAATATCACACTTTCAGAATAATTTGATTACAAATTTCTGTTGTATAAAATCAATGAATAAGTAAAAGGAAAACAAGTGCATTGCCTTTGGAATTATCAATTGCCCTTTTATTTCCTTTTTTACACATAAATTTTCAAAAAATATATAAAGGGTTGTGTGGTTAAATTAAACGAAACGGTTTCGAAATGCAAATATAAAGAGTTGGCTTACTTCCTAGCTACCCGTTTCCCACCTCCACTCCAAACATTTCAACCAAAAATAACCAAAATTAATGCAAACTTTTTATTAAAAGTTCAGCTCCAATTAATTATGCATTTATTATGTCCCCAATTAAACAATAATTTATTAAATGCAAATTGGCATTATAGTCAAAGCCGGCATCCCCTAACTCCATGCACTAAATATTGCTGGTCCTTTATAAAATAAATAATAGTAACTGAATTTGAAGATTTAATTTTGTATATATCGGATTATTAAGTGTTTAATATGTTGCTTTAATTGAGGTTAATCACATTTAATTTCAGTAATGGCTCTAGTTCTTGGGATTTGTTGATAAATGGAGCTTTTTCATTCTTATTTGAAAAATAATAATACTAGAACTGGTTTTTTAGCTATTTTTAGGTTTAATTAATTTGTACAACCCATAAACTTAAGTATCAGATGGGTTTTAATTTCGTTTGCATAAAATTGAAATATAAATTAGTTCGATTTTAGTATAAGGATAAACAATTGGTTTAATTTGGATAAACACAAATTAATCCCCTATCACAGTTTCCAGAAATTTTTACACTAAAAATTAAATCTCTGAATTAAGTTTTTCGACTTTCCAATGAAAAATTATAAACCACGAGAGTCAAAGGATTTTTAGGAACTTTAAAGCTTGCATGATACACATGTATATCATCTATGCCTAGCAAGCTAGTATCTCTTTTAATAAAGTTTGTTCTTATAAATTAAACTCAATTTGCGGAGACACACACATGAGATTAGTCGACTCAATTCATAGAAAAACAATGTTTTTGACATGAAATTAATATTTTTTAATGAGTCGGGTCGATAATAAGATCTATTTTACAAAATTAACCTTTGAGACAGTTTCAATTCGCCGTTGACTCACATTGTCACACACATATATCTTATCATTATTTAATCAATTAAAATCCACCTCTTTTATGAACTAATTTGCGATAATTTATTAATTAACTTATTTAATCCTATTTTTTTATACAAAAAATATTCAATATCATTCATGTTTTAAAAATTATAGCTAAATGAAAAAATCTTTAATTTGAAAATTAAAGAAAATTTCTTGTTTAGATAAATATTGCAACTGTATAAGTGCATAACATGTGTATAAGTGCATGACACATTACACATGCAATATGACACTGGTGTGTGTGTGTGTAGAGAATTGTTTGTGTACGAGATGTCTACCAACTAAATGCAATATAAAATTTAATTTCATGTATAGAGAATTTTCGTATAAAAGATAATTATATTGGAAATTGGCGTATTTGTTGCGTTTTAGTGATTATTTATTTATGAGAACACTATACATTTTGTATTTTTTTAATTTTACAATTTATTTTGTTTTTTGTTTAAAAAAAACACTTACTTTACAAGGGTTTTTTTTTTATAAAAAAATTATCGATTACTTTAAAATCTCGCTTTATGATGATACTTAGCTAGAGAGTTGAGATGTAAAGAGTCTAATTAAGAATGTTATTTAAGGAAAATATTATCATGTATACAAGTATTATTTACACAAACGTAAACAACACTAATTTCATTTCACATATATGAGGAATGCTTGTCACCTACTCCTAATTCTACTTTTAAGTGAACACTTCAAATCTCTAACAATTCTCCACCATTTTCAACACACTCGGTGCGTCTGAAAAAAAAGATTCAATTTTTTTGTTTTAGTTTTTCTTGATGATGGAGAAATACAGATGCAAACTCTGCTCCAAAAACTTCATCAATGGAAGAGCTTTAGGCGGTCACATGAAATCTCACATGATGAATCTTTATGCAGCAAGAAAAGATCCTTTTGATTCGAAGATGAAAGGGGCTGATATTGATTCTTTCAATACAAATTCATCGTATTATTCCACCTCGGATGAAGAGGATTCGTCGTTTGATGCTGTGGGTTCTGTTGTTCTTGATCAAGATAGAGAAAGTGAGACGGATTCATGGAAGAAGAAGAAGTACTCCGGTGGCAGAAGATCCAAGAGGGTTGTAAAGTCGAGAACTTGTGGTTTTGAAAGGATTGAAATGGAGGGTTTTTTGCAAGTCAAGAAATCCAAGAGTTTTGGAGAAGAAAAGGGGTCGAGTATGAGTTCGATTTTAGTCGGGACACCGGAAGAAGATGTTGCTTATTGTTTGATCATGCTGTCCAAGGACAAGTGGGAGAGGGATGATCATAAGTTCGAATATCGAGCTCGAATTCGAATAAAACAAGAAGAAGAAGAAGAAGAAGAAGAAAAAAAAAAGAGAAGTCATGAAGACGGTTGTTCGAACAAAGTTAGAGGGAAGTATAAATGTGAGGCGTGTAATAAATTGTTTAGGTCTTATCAAGCACTTGGTGGGCACAGAGCGAGCCACAAGAAGATCATCGTGGCCGAGACAGGGAGGAGTCATGGTGGTTCAAAGGCGGCGGCGGTGCTGGAGGAGAAAGTGCACGAGTGCCCTTTTTGCCCGAGAGTCTTTAAATCAGGGCAGGCACTTGGAGGCCATAAAAGAACACATTTTCTTGGAATTTCAAGAAATGTTATAGAGACTAGTACAATTGTGAAGCCATTTCCAAGAATCCGCGAAAATTTGAGTATAGATCTTAATCTCCCTGCCCCCGAAGACGACACGATCTCACCGCGCTTGATTGTTTGATTGATCTGATGTAGAACTACTAGCTAGGGAGTTTTGGTTTTTTAGTGGTCAAAGTTAATGTGAGTATAAACTATAATTTGTTTGTTTACCAGGGATTATGTTATGTCTTGTTATTGACATTTAGTATTCATAACTGCGACTCAAATATCAACCAAAATCCAATTGCTTTGTTGATTTCACAGTAACAACTATAATTTGTTTGTTTACCAGGGATTATGTTATGTCTTGTTAGTTGTTACTGTGAAATCAACAAAGCAATTGGATTTGGTTGATATTTGAGTCGCAGTTATGAATACTAAATGTCAATAGCAGGTATCTGACTAATTAAAAGGACAGTTTGATTTGAAATATGAGAATTAATTCATTTGCCTCACTTAGAAAAAATGGCAGGTGGAAGGTTCAAAAGATGTCTGGATTTATACCAAAGAATTGTTGCTCGGTTCATGCAGGACTGGTGACACATTAAATTAATTTTTATATATCCACATATATATATATATATATATATATAATATTTTATTTGATATTTTTTATTTCAATTTCACAAGAAGATCTACTCGAAAATAATATAAGTTGATGATAAAAAGCTGAATTGTAACTGTACCAGCTTTTTGTTTCCCATTATGTTTGTTCAAGATATAATTAAAATATATTATCCTCAGTCACTCCCCCATAGTTTATTTCCATGCATCGTTTCGAGTTGGTTAGACATCTTAACTTCAGTTACATAAATTAGAAATTAGATAGATAATTTTTTTTGATTAAAATATATAATCAACATCATATTTAATACTACCTATGTACTTACAAATCGACACACACACATGGAAGGTGATTACACCTAGCTAGGTTACAATAAGATATAGATGGTTTTCTCTTTAGTTAATGAGGATTGATTTGAATTTGGATGTGATTTGGTGCCTTGATGTCGATTAATTTTTTTTATTTAAAATTTTTAATTACTAAAAAATATTAGCGACGGTTTTAGTTTTAACCGAGGATTAATTTTGTCCTTTCAAAATCTTAACTTAGTGTAAATAGAACTCTCTATTCGATGTAATTATGGCTGAAGAAGACAAGTACCCGGATTCTTAGAAATTTTTTTATACAACTTTTATAAAGCTTTCTCAACTTTTTTTTTTAACAAAATTTGAAATTTTATTATGAAAAAGGTCTAGAAGTTCTTCCTAAAATCTCGGCCAAACACTATTTTAAGGTTCCGTTTGGTATCATTATTAATAATCTATGTATAAAATTATCATATCTAATCACACGTTCTTCTCATCATATTATTTATCTATCTATTAATTATAATTTTACGTCAATCAAATCATTAATTATTTATCTTACATCAATCAAATCATTGAATTAAAATTACTATCTTACCCCATATAAATAATATTATTTATATTTCTTTTTATTATTAAAAGGATAATATGGTAATTTATCATTTTTATATAAAATTTAATCAAAAAAACTAATAAACTATAATATATCAATCAAATCAAATCAAAAATCAACTATCTTTTCTCATTTATTTTTTATTACATTACATTACTTATCTATATATTATTTATCCCATCACGGGTACCAAACTGAGCATTAATAGTTAGCATTCCAATTTTTTCCGCTTTCTTTAATCGACGACAGATTTATTATAATTGATCGAACATGAGATATTCTTTATGATATTAGATTAAACTTTTTTCTTAAAAAAACCATAATATTCCTTAAAACAAAAAATCTGAATAATCTGAAACGAAAAAGCTTTTTTTTTTTTGGTCAAATGGGAAACAACACCAAAAAAAAAACAAATATTATGTATTAAATACGTTTGAAAAAGACTTTTTACAGACATGGTGTTGTTTCCCATTTGACCGAAGCCTGAAATTCGGAAGTCCGATGAATTCCAGCCGGAATCTTGTTGATTACCTAACTGCTCATGTTTCTCTTTACCATTCACGAATACCGAAGCCAATCCCGAACCCGAACTCGAATCAACGGTCAGCTGTCCTCCGATGGTTCTCTTCCCTCTCGGTGCACCAGCGCCGCTCGTTCCTGACGATCGTCGACCCCAATTTCATCAAAATACTCCTCCAAATGCGACGGAAGATCCTATCCAATGACTGCGGCCGTTTCATCATCCTCCCCGACCTCCCGCAAAACGACAATTCTGCTCTCCCCACTCTCTGTTACCGGAAATCTGACGGTTTGTTGAGGAGATTCTCCGAGTTCAATCACGGTGAACGCGCGATTCGTGATTCTGTCGAGCTGTTCAGCTCGGGAGAAGGGGCGGGGAGCGAGAAAACAAGTGGGTTTCTTCCTATTGATGCGATGACAGTGAGTGAGGAATTGGTGGCGGACGTCAGTAAGTTTCTTCAGATTGTTGATGAAGTTGCGGGAGGGGGGTTCTTGAGTGGTGGGGAGGAGGGGGAAATCGCGGAGGAGTGGGTGGAGCTGGGGTGGTTAAAGGGGAAGGGATATTATAGTTTGGAGGAGTTTGTTGTGAATAAAATGGAGGTTGCTCTAAGGTTGGGCTGGATGAGTTGTAATAGTGGGAAGAAAAGAGGGTTGAGGTTGAAGGAAAGGTTGAATGCTGCTGGCATAGCAGCGAATTTGTTTTGGAGGAAGAAAAGGTGTGTTGATTGGTGGGAGAAGCTGGATTGTTCACTGAAAAAGAAAGTGCTTTGTGCTTACTTTGGAAAAGCCGCAAAATCACTGGTATGTGTCACGAATTTATTTTGAATCGTGTATTTTTTTGTTGTTAGGACGATTAATGTGGTGAAACAGTGGAGCGTAGGCCTGCATCGGGTAATAATTGGGCCTCCATTTAATAGCTGTGTTGTGGAGTTTATTGGAAGTAGTACTTTGATGGTTGCTTGCTAATTGTATGTTATTTTGTTCTTCATGTATTACATATCGTTGATAGTGTAGGACAGCTGTTGGTTAATCAATTTTGACATGAACTAAGTCTGGTTATATGGAAATGGTGTTCCTGATGCTTGCTTGTCATGCATTTCATTGTCTTGTAACTTTTGGGTTTTGGCGTGGGCTGAAATCTATTGTTTTAAATCTCAGGTTGCGGATGTGATAAAGGACAAGGATTGTATGTGGGATGATGAAGTGTGGTTCTGTGATTATCTTGGTAAGCAGCCAATAAGATGCAATTCTGCTAGGTTGGGTAGGAGAGACTTCTCAACCTTCCAAGGCACAGATTTGGAAGTTAAACGGAATGCCAACCATGCACATGGTTCTAGAAATCCATCTCTTTTAGATTGTAAATTAAAGAGTTTGTATATTCTTCAGGTTATTTCCACCTTGTTATTAGAATCTAAGCATGGTGAATATGGCAAAGAGGAACTTTTTTTCAGCTCTTTGGAAAATGTAAATAGTGTTTCAGATAGTATACTAAGAAAGTTACGAGAGTTACTCATGGTTATTTCATTTGATTCTACAAAAATTGAGTTACTGGGGGAGGAACTCACAAACTCCCCTAGGGAGAAACTTAACAAGAAACATGTCATTGGAAACCACAAGAAAAAAGGAAAGAACCGTAACAAAAAGGTTAATGGTGTTCCAAGACCTTGTCAAGATGGCTCAGAACCAACTGAGCCTATTGAGGTTTGTCTTTATTCCATATTCTTTTGAACATAATTTTTTGAGTTTGCATAATCCTATCTGATTTGGTTCAAATTACAGGTCAAAGAATGTGGATTATCTTATAGCAGTAAAGATGGTAGACAGTCCAGTAAGTTTGATTTTGAAGATCGGGCAATGGATCTTACTCGAGGGAATATCTTATCTGATGATATTATGGTTGTCCTTTGTCTTTTCTTTCACGTAGTTAATGACCGGCAATAAGTGATATAAATGGATACTAACTGATTGACTGTCTCCAGGAACCTGTTAAAGGAGTAACTAATGAAAAAATAAGAAGTGCTTCTAGGAAGAATAGGAAAGAGAGAAAAAAGCTTAAAAGCACTAGGTCCAATGGTGCAGATATTGGGAATAGTCAATCAAGAATCACTGGAGTTTCCTCGACCTCTGCTAGTTCACATTATGGGTCCTCAACGTCTAGTTGTACATCTAGAGGATCAAAATTTGAGTCTTTGTCAGACAGTACTATGGTTGGGAATGGTAGGCTCGATGCAAATTCAAATGTATGTAATTCTGCAAGTGCAACTATCGTGTCACAAGTCAACAGTGACTATTCTGTTGGCTCGAGTGGCAAAATCGGCTCAAAGAGCCATCGAGGGTCATCCAATCCAGTCCAAAGTGGTGCCAAAACTTTTTCAGATAGTTCTTTGAAATGTGACTTGACCTACCACACAACACCTGGTAAGCCTGTATTAGAGTTTAATGACTTTAGGTGCATTGGTGTTGTTCATCATCTTGGAAGTGATACAGATTCTAATAAATATTTCTTGAAGACAGGTAATATAGGAAAACAAATGAAAGGTGGTGAATCAGAAGGCAAACCAACTCTTTTTCGTGAGCAAGGAACTTTAAGTGTCCTTCGAGTTGGGGCCATAAGTTCACCAGCATACATTTCTTACGAGTGGCCGAATGTAGCCCCCATTCATCATTCTGCCAATACTCATCTTCCTGCTGCCACTGACAGACTGCATCTTGATGTTGGTCACAATTGGCAAAGTCATTTTCACCGATCTTTTATTCCAACTTTACAAGTAAGAAATCCTCCCATCGACAATGCCTATAGTGGGATTATGTCTAGACCTTTGCCAATGAGTTCAGATTGGCCCCCTTCGGTGCATGGTGTTAATAGACTAGTTTCATCCGTTACCTGCAATTATGATTCTGAATTCATTTTACGGAGGCAGTCTACTTTTCAGCGAGGCTTCACTGCTCAAACTGTACAGTGCAGTACAACTACTTCTGAGGATGAAAGGACGCTTTCTGGTGACCTGAAAGACTTTGTTGATGTTACAAATTCACAAGAAATGGTGGAGGAGCACGATAAACACTGGATGTCTGAGGATGAATTAGAGGCACATGCCATCTCTGGGATGGATTATAATCAGTATTTTGGTGGAGGCGTGATGTATTGGAACCCCTCGGATCATCCAGCAACCAGTTTCTCTCGTCCTCCCTCTCTTTGTTCAGATGATAGCTCTTGGGCTTGGCGGGAAGCAGATATGAACAGGGATGTTGATGATATAGTGGCTTTCTCCTCCTCTTATAGTACAAATGGTTTAACCTCTCCATCTGCTGCTTCGTTTTGCTCCCCCTTTGATTCTTTGGGTTCAGGGGCTCTAGGTTTTGTTATACCTGGAAGTGAAATTAGTGGCAAGATGCTACATTCTTCCTCAACAATGACAGATGCTGCAGAGGAGAGTGTCTCAGGAACTATGTCCAATATTTCGGGTGATGGAGAACTGAAGACCGTGGATTCACTTCCTTACCCAATTTTGAGGCCAATAATCATACCAAATATGTCACGAGACAGATCAAGGGCAGATTTTAAACGTACTTTTGATCATAAAAGCCCTTGTGTTCCTCCAAATACACGGGAACAACCTTGGGTTAAAAGGCCTCCTTCTCCTGTAGTCCTCTGTGCTCCACGCGCTCCTCGCCCACCTCCACCATCTCCTGTTGGTGATTCTGGAAAACACAGGGGTTTTCCTACTGTTCGATCTGGTAGCTCAAGCCCGAGACACTGGGGTGTCAAAGGCTGGTTCCATGATGGAGTCAATTTTGAGGAAGCCAGCGTACCCATGCATGGGAATGAAGTTGTTTGGCCCCCTTGGAGAAACAAAAACCTTTCAGCTCGTCAGTTGACTCAGCCTTTGGCAGGAACACTGCTTCAGGACCGCCTTATTGCAATTTCACAGCTAGCTCGTGATCAGGAACATGTGAGCATTATTCTGGTGTCATATTTTCTTCCAGTGAATTCGTGAGCATATATTCTCCCCATATCTTGACTCTTTTAATTGTCCTTGACTCCTTGATTACTCAGCCAGATGTTGCGTTTCCTTTGCAACCACCTGAATCACGAAACTGTTCCACTCACGAGGCATCTCTGTCACTGATTCATGACATTCTCCATAATGAGATCAACTCTTTCTGTAAGCAGGTGTAAAATGATAGATGGGCAGCTTCTACTCATTTGAATTTTAAGTTTATAATGATTCAGTCTAATTCATATCTCTATGATTCGAATTGATCTATTACTGACACAATTTTTTTATGTTGCAATTTGCAAGGTTGCTACGGAGAATTTAATAAGGAAGCCTTACATTAGTTGGGCTGTTAAGCGTGTTGCACGGTCTCTTCAGGTCTTATGGCCTCGCTCTAGGACTAATATTTTTGGTTCTAATGCAACTGGTTTGTCTCTGCCATCTAGTGATGTGGATCTTGTGGTTTGTCTTCCCCCTGTGAGGAATTTGGTGAGAATTTGTTGATTTGGATGGTTTCTTTACGTTTCGTAAAGAAAACCAAAGAAATACGAACTAAAATGTGGTCACTTTTCAGGAACCTATTAAAGAGGCTGGGATCTTAGAAGGACGAAATGGCATTAAAGAAACCTGCCTTCAGGTAGTCAGGATTCCATATGTAGGGATCTCGTGCAATTTTTCTTCACACCAAATGGATAGTTGAATTGTTTAGGCAAGTAGTGTAAGACTACTGAATCCAGTCTACATAGATGGTGTACACACACTAAATCAAACTCTAAGTCCAATTTTAGTTGACTGTTCCATTTATTGTTGGTGATTTCAAACAAATTATGTCATGAAATGGGAGTGAAAAAGGGTTCCCATGGGTTGAGCATGATTTGTTTACACTTAAGATAGTTTGTCTCTGTAGCGACCGCTCCCAAACTCGTGCTGTTTGGCACAACATTTCTTGTTTCGTGAACTTAAGATGCAAGTGTTTTTGAGTTGAAGAAATTATTATTATTTTAACCAAAAAAGTGAAGAAAATGAGAATTATAAAGGGGCTGCATTAGCCAGAAAATTCCATTTAGAAAGGAAGGGATAAAAAATGGAATATTCATAAGTTTCTAAGTCGATTTAACTCTTTCTTTGTTATGCAAATTATTTAATTTTCTTTGTTTGGTACTTTTGTTAATAAGTTAAAGGAGGAGAAAGTTCATCATGATCTGCTTTTGCTTTTCTTATGATTTTCTAAAGTTGCAATCCCTGTTTTTTGGTGTGCGAGGGTTGCGTGTCAATACCTTTTTTTCCCCACAATCGGAGCAATTTGTTCCTCAGTTATTCTGCCAGATATGAGATACCTCATGGTTTTAGCTTTATGTATTGCACCATTTTTTTTAACAAATTGGTTTTTCCTCCTAATTCACCTCTTGTGTAAAAGCAATCATAAATTTGAATCTGTTTATATGCTAGTGGCAGTCCAGCATTTCCAACTTTATATTAATTTACCTTGTCGAGTAAGTTAACAGTGGTTTTACCCTGCAGCATGCGGCTAGATATCTCGCAAACCAGGAATGGGTCAAAAGTGATTCTCTCAAGATTGTTGAAAATACTGCTGTAATTACTACTACTTCTATTGTTGGTCACATTTTTTTTTTGTTGTTATTTTCCAATGTTTTATGGTAACAACTTTTATCATTTCAGATACCTATCATCATGCTTGTGGTAGAAGTTCCTCGTGATCTGACTTCCTCTGCTTTGTCAAATGTTCAAACTCCACGAGAAGCCCATGGTGGTGCAGATTCTGAAGAAGGCAAACCTTTTCCGACGGATACAGCTGGCTCTGAGATCTCTCTTTCACTGAAGTGGTGTAACACTAGATATGATATTGTTTATGGTGCCAAATCTGTTCGTCTTGACATTAGTTTTAAGTCTCCCACACACACAGGACTTCAGACTACTGGACTGGTAGTTAGTCAAATCTTTCCCTTTGAATAGCGTTTCAACATGTTCACACAAGCCTCATGTATGACAATTGATAATCTCTTCTGATGTTGTGAGTTCTCTATCTAGGTTAAAGATCTGGCGGATCGATTTCCTGCGGTAACACCTCTTACTTTGGTGCTGAAACAGTTCTTGGCTGATCGTAGCCTGGACCAATCTTATTCCGGCGGTTTAAGTTCATATTGCCTGGTTAGTTCTCCTTCAACAGGATGTTGCCATCACTATTGCTTTATTATTTGTAATATTTTGTGTATTACACACTTGGTTATGGAGTGGAATTAACCTGGATGCTGTTTTACTTACCCACGTGTATTGGGGACTTTCTGTTTGACAGGTGTTGCTAATCACACGTTTTCTGCAGCATGAGCATCATCAAGGCCGGCCCATTAATCAAGTATGCATACTTGCCAATTATGATGACTCATCTTTCTTGCATATTATTTCTCAAGTGTATCATCCTGTGCTTTTTCTCGTTTGTGCTGTATGGCTTGATACTACCACATAAAAGTTTAGCATAGTACCATAGTTCTGCCAGAGCATGGAGAATGATGTCATCTCCATAATTAATTAAATAATCCAACTATTAAATAGTAAGAAAATTGTGATAATTGTGGGGTGTTGTACTTGTATCCTCTGAACTTGAAAGTAAAAGTGAAAAAGGTTATTCCTGTGCTGGCAGGATCTTTGATGATGTATTTGTGGAAATGTGAGATTTAATGGCACATTGCTTATAGAAAATAATAGAGTTGATTATACAATTCTCGGTTTCTTGGAAACATATCCAATTTCTTTATTCCGAGTGTATAAGCTAATAGAAAAAGAGAAATGAGAAATAGAAAGAGGTGCTTTGTTCTTAAGTTAAAGCAATGGAAGCATCTCATATCTCTAAATTTCACTTTCGTAATTGTTCTATTATGATTTTGGATTTGAATGTGTGAGGTTTTTGGTGGCCATGCTATTTTCCATGTATTTAGGCATTTCTTGGGGATGTTGGGCTCAGTGTTATGATTTTGGATTTGAATGTGTGAGGTTTTTTGGTGGCCATGCTATTTTCCATGTATTTAGGCATTTCTTGGGGATGTTGGGCTCAGTGTTACTCTGTTATTGGATTGTCATATGATGATTCATACTTCTGTTGGTTATTTTGAAGTTTACTGTCACATTGCCAAGATATGTATTCTTTTCTACCCCATGCTTTGGCAATGCTACATTATGGTCTAACAAAAGTATGTGCATATAGTTGTATCGTGTTATGTGAAATTATCAGCTTCTTTGTACTATGATATCATTCACGTATCTTGTCTTGCTAGCTCTCTCATCAATCTCTAGGGTTAGTAGAAACTATGGTTCAAATTTGCGCTATTTGAAAATTTTACCTTACAGGTTATTGGATGTATTTGGTTCCTACTTTGTTTCATGTTCTTTTGATATGTTTGTAGAATTATGGAAGCCTTCTGATGGATTTTCTCTACTTCTTTGGGTAAGTAAAACCTTCTTGTCCGAAAGTAACATAAGTTTGCATTATATCATCTTCCTACAAACCAACCAGTTCACATGCTTTTATATTCCGTCATTTTTTCATATTTTTCATTATCCCTTATCCTATAATGGAAATGCCTTACCTTGATTATGATGTCACCTGTTTGCTTCAGGAATGTATTTGACCCACGTCAAATGTGTATCTCAGTACAGGGAAGTGGGATATATTTAAACAGGGAACGTGGGTGCAGGTGAATCCAAAGTCTTGTTGATTTTATGTAATGAAATTCACGGTTTCTATTTTATTTTTATCGTCTACTATGTAATTTTGTAGCATTGATCCACTTTACATTGACGATCCTCTTCTTCTGACCGATAATGTCGGGCGGAATTGCTTCCGCATACATCAGTGCATCAAGGTCAAATGCAGCCTTTATTCTTAATTTATGTATTCCCACTGGTTTGATATTATTTTACATTTGAATAAATATATCATTGAGTTTTCCTTTCGGACTTCATTATTGGGTGTCAAATTTAAAATTAGAGAACTTGTAGCACCAATTCAATAAAACCTCTCGTCATTTGCCGGCTTTATTGATATTTAATTTAATTATCAATTATTTGGGGCAGTTTAAAATTTGGGTCAAGTGTCTGTTTTTAAAAATGTAGGCTCCTCTTTGTATTCAATACAACAAGGAGGCCTACATTTCAAAAACACACACACACACTAGACCCAAATACCAAAATCATCCCTTTTATTTTCGGTTATTGTGAAGTAATCTCTGAACATTTAGCTATTGGTTATGCAATGTCTATTTATTCAATGCATCCTAGGAGTGTCTAGAATTTAATATTGCTTCTATATCTTTTTTGCTCTGCCAATAGTGTCTGATGAATATCGAAACGGATTAGGCACGGGTTTTTATTTTTTCTTACACAATGTTTGTGCTTAAGCGGACCGTCAATAAATTAAATGAAAATGAACCTGAGAGCAAGATGGTAGGTTTGGGTTAAAATCTCTTGAAAATATTGCAAGTAACACTAAAACGAATTCAGGTACTAAGATATGGGAAAGTGCTCCCCATCTAGTTTCAGAAGAGCGAGAATACCCACTTGAGGAACTTCTTTTACAAAAAACATCTGCTTTCTTATCCCGATGTTCTCAATTAGCTAAGGTGTCAGCAACATTAGCTTGTCCTTTTAAGTTTTAACATTTGAGTACCTATATCCAAATATAATTGCTTGATGCAGGCATTTGCGGATGCTTATACAATGCTTGAGAATGAGCTCCCATGTCTACCTAGAAATAATGACTCAAATGCCAAACCTTTCAGCAAACTACTTCCAAAGATTATTCCGAGCATCGGAAATTTGGTTGGTTCCTAAGAGTCTTGGAACAATTGCGCATGTAAAATATTTTCAGAAGCCTTCGAATTCCTGTCCATCTCCAACCATTCTTCTCTGACAACCTTCGCCATTGATCACCAACCATTTTAATCACCAGAACCGCGAGATGGTATTCTCAAATTCTGAGATCGGAATATTGATGCCCGAAATCTCATATTCAGAACGATCATCTCTAGAAGACAGGACAACTTCTCGACTCACAGTACCCCATGAACGGATGCTTCCGGTACGAGCTGGTGAAAGAGAGTTTCCGTCCATTAAGAGGTTTGAGCTGGCATGTTTCTTTATTCCTTTTTTTTATTTCTTTTTCGAATCGCAATTAAAGGATAATATCTAGTTGGTGATTCTATGACAAGCAATTCATTGTAAGAAATATTTTAATTGGCATTTGTCTTCAGTTAATTCATAGAGGAAACACGTTCACAATAACGCTGACTAAAAGTAAGCGATTGCCTTTAGCATAAGTTAGTAACATAAACTTTGCCATTCTGCCTGCCTTTTTCTATTCATCTTCTTTTAGCTTATATAACTTAGTCCGACCTTTGATTAATTAAGTTGAATGTCCGGACAGCTTGTTATAAACGTTCATTTTGGGGGGAGATAACTAAGGGAGATATACGTTTATTTCGGGGGAAAATAAGTAAGGAAGTGTTTGCAACCTTTAAAAACAAGTGATTATGAATGTTTTCTTTAGAAATTTGTTAAGAACAACTTTATAATCACTTATTTTTAGAGTTTTCAAACACTACCTAAATACGATCAGTGATATGTTAGTTATCTGAATTTATTGCAATCATTTGCTGTATCAACGTAAAAGTCCATCCTCATATATGCAGCATCTTTTTATGTTTCTGTTTCAGATTTCTTGATCCACTGGAAAAAGGTTGTCCATGTTTGCTCCTGCACTTTTGTGGTTGCGCAACGGTGACATTGACTTTGGTCGACGGGGATGATTCATTCGATTTGAGGATCGGAGACAAGCCCCCGTTGTCGGGAATAGCTAGCTAGCTTTAGGAGCAGCAAAACAGGGAAGGCGAAGACAATCGCTGCCCTCAAGTGAACATTGTTTTTTCGGTTTTTTATTGTAACAGAAGTTTCATCCTGGTATTTTTCCAGCTGTGTGTGTATTTAATGATTTTTTTAAAACCAAAGCCTTGTAGGTTGAGTCGAGCAATATATGGCAATCTCAGAGTCAATTGCATTCCTTCCTCGGATCGAAGACTTATAATGATAAAGCATCACCTATTAGTTCTTTCTTTCTTTCCTTCCTTTTTTCCCCCCTTTTTAGTTTTTTTTCACCCATTTTTTTGTTTGTCTATTATTTGTCCCATTCATTACCATATTGCCAATACCAATATTTTTAATACACACACACACCCATTTTGTATGTACATAATTGTACCAATCATTTTACATATTTCGGCAATTTTGTAGATTATCATAGTACTTTGTATGATAAATTTTAGATTTGAATTGATTGAAATATTAAATTGCAAAACAGAAAAATTATAAACACCCAACGCTTATGCAAAATACTAACAAATAATTTTTTTTTAATTACAATTTGAGAATAAGAGGGTGGGAAGTCTAATTTGTTTAACGTGGATTAAAACCCACGTGACTGACGACAAGAGAGATTTTTTACAAGCGATTGACAAAATACTAATAAATAAATATTTTTTAAAATTAAATAATTAAACATTATACCAAAATTTAATTCAGCTATTGAAGGTGTAAGGGACCGGCCCGGGCTATGCTACACTGTCCGGATGCCCAATCAAGGGCAGATGCTGCATTGGGTGATCTTCATCCGGTGTAACATAGCATCTGCCTAGGGGACCCCGAGGGCCGAACGAGTCCTATGTTAGAAATCTTTATCCACCCTCTACAACCGACACCTGTACATTGGATTTCTTTTGCATTCTTTTTCGTCTTCCCAATGTTTTTTTTAGTAATGCTACATGTACAACAATTTTTACACCACAAAAAATTCAATACAAAATTTTAATTTATCAAATCTCACGATACATTGAATGCAAAATCTCACGATATCATATCAAAATCTCATGAAGTAATAGCAAAATATCACGATATAATTGTTGTAAATATCGTTTTACGATATATTGGTTGTACCTCTAGCATTATTCTTTTTTTTTTGCAACTGTTTTTTGAAAAAAAAAATCGGGTTAATACACATTTTGGTCCATCTTGTTTGTCGTTTTTTTCAAAATAATTCATTTTCTTTTCGAGCTTTCAAAATGATCCCTAATGTTTCATAATTATTCTCAACTTGGTCATTGTCGTCATCATTCTGTTAAAAAGATAACAGAGATACGACCCGTCTCTCCCTTGAAGTTTTCGAAATGGGTTAATACACATTTTGGTCCCTTTTATATGTCATTATTCCTAAAATAGCCATTTATAAAACGGTATTTGAAAACAATTTTCCTCAAATTGAGAACCTCCGAACGGATGCACCAAATCACGAGAATAAAAAATTCGAAAGTAATGGAAAACATATCAACAATTCATCTAAGGTAAGTCAATGTTATTGACATTAATTTGTTCTTTTTATAATCGAAACACTACACCACTCATATAGCATAGTAACCCGATTCTTCTATTTGTGTGTTAATATTAAATTATACAATATTTCTCTCCGAATAATATTTTTGAAATCCTTTGCATGCAAGCCAGTTATTTCTTAAACTCAAGAGTTATTTAATTCAAAAATTAATATATATTTTGTTATAGTAAATAAGTTTTCGAAAAGAAATGTTAAAATTTATGATTTTAACAATGAAAATACATGACAAATTTGTTTGCATATAACATATTAGCGAATAAGAAGCTGGAATTATTGCTTGCATTTGATTAATGTTTTATCATTGTCCGTGATATCCCCCGAGTGATCTCATCACATGCTTAGACCCAATTCGAGTCCATAGAGACCAAAATAGGTAGGGGTGACAAAATTTACATAAATCCCGATCTGTCCCGATTCTCGATCCGTTTTCGTCCTGAATTTTTCTCGTCCCGAACTTTTTCCGATCCGATCAATTTCGGGATCGGGATTGGGATAGACAACTCTTTCCGACGGGATTCCCGACCCGACCCGAATATAAAAATAATATTTTTTAATTTAAAAAATATTTTTTTTTAATTTTATGTTTTAATATTACTGTTTTATAATTACATATCATATAATTTTTTTATATTTATCTTTTTTAATATTAACATTGAGTTATAAATTTTTATTTTATTTTTTTATTATTATGAATAATTTTTTTTATTAATCAAGTAGTTGTTTTAGTTTATTTGTAATGTATTAAAAAAATATTTTAGTTTTTTAATGGTTATATATTAAAAAAATTTAATTTATTTGTAATGTATTAAGAAATTGTTTGATTTTTTGTCATAATTTTTTTAAAAAACATATTTACATACAGGGGCGGAGCTGGTTCAGGCCCAGTGTGGGCACTTGCCTACACTGGGCCCAAAAAAAAAAGGATATATAGGCCTAATTATTAGTTAAATATAAACCCATTAATTTTTTTATCATTGTTGATCCCACTACACATTAGATATGGCCCAAATTCCATTTTTCTTAATTCCTTGCGCAGTTGCGCTATTCTTCTTCTGCTCGCCCCTGGAGTTGGGAACTTTTCTGCTTGCAGTTGCTCTCATCCTTCAAACTTCAAAGATCGTCATCCGGCCAGTGATGCCCATCACTTTTATGCTTTTTTTTTCTACATTGGTCTCCTTATTTAGGTATGTAAAAATGTAAATAGGCTAATAATTTTGTCTGTGATGAGATATTAGGTATTTAGGTTTAATCAAATTGAACTTCTTATTTATTGTTTAATTGGAATTTTAATTATATGTAAATTATATATTAAACTTACAAAAATATGTGAATAAAGAAATAAAAATGAATGAAGATTACGTGAGGGTCATTGACAATTTAGCATTCTTGTGTTTTTTTTTTCTGGATACAATAGGTTTTTTTTTTTATTTTGAATTTTGATGTGTAATTATTGGGTTTGTTTGTTGAAAAATTATTGGTTTTTAGTAGATCAAATGTAAATTGTTTTGTGATGATTTTATTCTTAATTATTTTTTTGCATTGACCTAGAATTTGTATAATTTTATTGTATGGGTTCTTAGCATATCGAACTACTATAGTATGTCATCGCCTACACTGAAAAAAATTCCTAGCTCTGCCACTGTTTACATAGATTTTTTTTTAAAAAAATATTATTCGGGATTACCTTCTCATGACGCGATGGGATCCCGAATGTTCGGGTCCCGAAACATTCGGGATCCGACACTTCTCGGGTGCGGGATCGGGAGAAAAAAAATATCTCAATTTTTATCGGGATAAAAATCGGGTAAGGAGGTTACGGGACGGGTCCCGACCCGATTCCACCCCTAATAATAGGTGTTATCACTAAAAATTTTGAGTTGATTTTCACCGGTATCATCTCATCTATAGCTATAGATGAAATGTATACTTCGTCAAATATAATAATTTAACATAAATTTTAGGTTTTTTCTTCCACAACTTGACACTGATATAAAAAAAAAAAGACTGGTTATTTTAATTTAAAAAAAATAAGAAATATATATTTGCATGTGCAACATCAACTGATTAATTAATATATTTAATCCAATTCTATCTATTTTCTTACGAATTAATTAATTAATATTTTAAATCCAATGCATGTCGCTTACACGTGTGAATTGTAGCCAAATACTGACCACCTCAGTTCCAGTCCAGCAGGAGAATCCCAGCAGATACCTAGGAATCATCCCACTCAAATATCCTCGTTCTCCATTTCTAGAATTATATTATATTTATATATATATATTCTATTAAAGGTCATTCTCACCCATTTCCATTTACAATTTTAAAATATCTCCATTTTGAGTCTTTGACCCTTATTCTCGATATATAAACAAAATACTTGTGCGTTCACACAAATTTTAAAAATTATTAAAATATTTGAAACTTGAAATAAACCAAATACTATATAGTTAGGACGGAGACAAGAGTATATAATATCTCCACATTGATTTGCTTAATTTGAAATATTAAGATGTCAAATTTTATTATATATATATATATATTTTTAATCTTGTGAGAACTCATAACTATGATAAATCTCAAACTAAAGCAGTAACAGCACGTAACCATTACAATAGATAAGATATGTGCAATAAGTTTGCTCGAGAAAATGGTGGATAAGTCATAGGAGCAATCGAACTCCTGATCAATTATCAAGAGTTTATCTATTCCATTAACTCGTAGACTTTTGAAAACTGAATTTGATTGTAATGTAATGAATTGATTTATTAAGGTTGCACCTTTTAATACTAAGATAAAATAATATAATGGGAAAGAAGTCAAGTGATTTTAAGGAATTGGGGTGGGGGGTAGATGAGGTCGCAATTGAAGAAGCGAATATGCTGAGGAATTCACTGTTCCTCTTCTCGCCACTCTCATCACGCCAAGCATATGCTCTCCAAATATTCTATCTTCTCCCAATAATAAAACCCACCCATTTCCCAGTTTCCGATTTCCCCCATTCTCGAATTAATCACTCGGTGCCATGAAATTTGGCAAGAGATTGAAGCAGCAAATCGAGCAGTCTCTTCCGGGATGGCGGGACTATTTCCTGTCCTACAAGGAGTTGAAGAAGCTCCTGAGGTTGATCTCCTCCGCGGAGAGCGGCAAGGCGGAGGCCGAGTTCGTCTACTTTTTGAACGACGAGATTGACAAGTTCAATTCCTTCTTCATGGAGCAAGAGGAGGATTTCATCATTCACCACAAGGTTAATTGCTTTACTTTCCATTTTGCGGTTCCATTTTCTCTTCGTATGTTTCTCAATTAGCGATGAAAATGGGATTAATTAGTTTTTTTCAATGTATATATATTAATTCCAGTTTCGAATTCATTAGATCCACTGTGTTCTGCTTCTGTTCAAATTTCATTTTCACTTACTGTGGCATTTAACTGTTTGCATCTGTTTTTTCTACTTCACTTTTTTTTTTTTTTTGCCCCCGAGCTTGCATGAGAATAAAATGGGCTCCATCGATCACAAATGTTTGTAAGACTCGTATTGTGTGTTGGATATTCAAATCATCAACAGTATATTCCCCAATATCGCTTCTGTTGAACCAGCTACATTATTGGCTACAATAGCCTGAGTGGAGCACTACCGCTTTTTACATACGATGATGATAAAAGTGTGTTATTCCCATCAAATTGTTATTGAGAATCATGTGGGAATTTTTATTTTTTTTATTTTGGAACAATGCATTAGTTCAAGCTCTGTTTAATAGCAGGGTTTTGACTATGCTACATGGAGAAATTCCAACCTAGCATAAATGGACCCCATAGCGGCATAGCCCCGAATAAATTCGGGGTCGTTGAATCGGAGGTCCGGGTGAATTTATGTGGGGTAGACTGCCGAATATGGTTCGACTAATTTCGAGTAGCTTGCTTGCTGATATGATATATCCAGTCTTGTTATGTTGATTGAAGGTGTTAAATAAGTTTGATTGGTGGTGAAGGAGGATGTTTCGTTATTGATTGAGGAATTAAAGATTAGTTACTGTGAAATGATGCAGGAATTGCGGCAGAGAATAGAGAAAGTGATGGAAAATGGGAGTGATCAGAAGGATTACAAGGAGGAGTTGGCAAAGATCAGAAAAGACATCGTTAATTTCCATGGTGAAATGGTTCTCTTGATGAATTACAGCAACATTAATTACACAGGTACGAGCTAAAATTCATTGTTTTTACATTTATGTTCATATATCTGTGTTTGAATCAAATTGTTTTTATGAGAAACAATAATACTGAAATCAGATATAAAACTTAGGATTGGCTAAGATACTCAAGAAATATGACAAGAGAACAGGTGGAGTACTACGTTTGCCCTTCATCCAAAAAGTATTGGAACAGCCCTTTTTCACCACCGATCTAATCTCAAAGCTGATCAAAGAGTGTGAAAACACCTTAGACTCCGTGTTCCCGCCATCGGAATCGGCCGTGGGAACACTCCGGGGAGAGAAGGAAGCTTTAGCGTTGGCCGGTGAAGGGATATACCGGAACACCGTGGCGGCGCTTCTCACCATGCAGGAGATGAGAAGGGGGAGCTCTACTCTCAGCCATTTCTCATTACCGCCGCTGAAATTTCCGGATTCCGACATAATCCACACCTTGCAGATTCTTCCGCCTATACAAATCCCCTGATGATATTTTTGGTGATTTCTAGGACAAATTACTCTCTTTTTTATAAATATGATATGATCTATATATATTAGGGGTAACGTTTTTTCGTTTCATATTTTGCAGTGTCAAGTGTGATATGTTACGATGGGAATATTAATATTATGTGCATGTGGATTGTTTTCTTCCACGGCTGAAAATATTAATAATTTTATCACGTTTCACATTTTCCAACGTAAAATGTGTCTGAATTTATTTGTTTTTACATAAATTATTATTATTATTGTGTCTTGAAATTAAAGGTGGATATGGATAACAACCAAATTCTCAGACACAGCTTGATTCATAGATAAAATGATAAATGGAATATAATATAAAGATAATAAATCAATATATTTGAATAAAATTAATAATCATATATAACATTAATAATTTTGTGGAATTTAAGTCAAGTATTCAATACTTACGAAACAAAACTCAAAAAACTTAAAGATATCTTCTAGCACATACTTTGACCCGTTAAACGAGATAGGAATTAGAACAACATGAAAACGCACAGAACGTAATGACAATAAGTTGACGAACAATGCGAGAAACAAATTGAAAACCTTGATAAGTAGTATAAATCTTTGCTAGAAAAAAGAAAACAAATCTCACCATTTACATGAATAATCAATACGTTCAAAACCTCACGACAATATTAGGGTATATATAATTTATTATTTATTTAAAAAACTAGTAAATAATATTTTGGTACATGAACTATTGATAAAATGTCAAATTGATACATGAACTATTGAAAATGGTTTAATTGGTATATGACCAAACTCAACGGTCAATTTTGCCCTTTACTTAAATTGTTTTAAGTTGAATATTGTTATTAAATTGATTAATTGAACTACATACATATTTTTGTCTTTTAAATTATTATATTAATTACAATTATAAATATAAATTCATTTTTACTAATTACTATACTATAAAAAAATAAGATTATATATCATGTATACGAAAAAGTATTCAACATAAAATTTGTAGATCATAAATGAAAAGACACACACATATATATCATTTTTAATTTGATTAATATAAATAATAATATTATAACATAGATAAATAGAATAATATTTTTTATTATTTATTTAATACTATTTAATTTTGAATATATAATTTATCAATTGTTATATATGTGTGTATGTGTATGTTTGTATTAATTAATATTTACAATGTTCTGTACAATAAGTACGATCTTTTTTTTATAATATAAACTTTAAATAAATATAAATTTATACTTATAATTGTATTAATAAAATAATATTGAAATATAAAATGTGTATCTATTTTAATTTAACAAAAATATTAAACTATAAAATAATGTAGATAGGGTAAAATTGACTTTATAATTTGATTATGTATCAAATTAAACCATTTTCAATAGTTCATGTGTCAATCTGACATTTTACCAATAATTCGTGTATCAAAATGAATTTTATTCTTTAAAAAACCTCCACTATTTTTTCAGTATTTTTATTTATTTATTTTGTTTAAATAATGAAAAGTAATAAAAATGTAATCCAAAATATGAAAAATAACAAAAAAATCCGGGGAACTTTGAACCCCGATCATCCTCTTCCGTTGCTCAGTTTCGCTCAAACGCAAGAAAAAAAAAATCGATTTTGATCCTTTGGAATTCTTCCTTGACGGTGTTCTTACGATACGAGGTGTGCATCTCTTCTCGTAACGATCTGAATTTCGTAGTTTTCCGTTCGGTAGCGCCGGGATTCTTTTTTTTTTTCCGACTGGTATTGGTAAACCTTGGTTAATTCACCGATTCAATCTTCAAAATCTATCAGTTAATACTCAGGTTTCGAATTAGTGGGTAATTTTAATTTCTGTATCTCCTCTCCCCTACTGGAAAAATTTCTAGTTAATAACTTGTGTTTCAGTTACCCAGCTCGATTTCTTCTTCTTCTTTTTTATTCTTCCCTTTTTTTAATGCGCTGTAAGATTCTTTTTTTACTGCTGCTGAACTATGTATGACTTTGATAACTTTCGCGGGAAGTGTAAATAAGTTTTGGCAGAGAATGCTAATGTGAATATGCAGCTGAAATAGCTTGGATCAAATGGGATGATTTTTTTTAACTGTGCTAAGAAGGTGCAATAACCTAAGATTTCGTAGCGGGTACTCGGTGATTTGGCCTTTATTCAAGAAAAGAACTGGGAGTGTAACTCCAAAAGTATAGCCATGGAAGATTTTGTTCATTGTTGTTACTTGGTGGGGAATTTGCTCTTTGAGTTATTTGTTGGCTATTGGTATCATAAGCGTATAAATACGTGGTCTATGCTAGATAGATTTGTAATGTAGCAATCGAGTCAGATTTTTTTTTAAAAAAATTGATACTAAAGCTTGAGTTTGGCTTGAACTGGAATGCCCAAAAATTTTATGATGGCGCTTGCTTTTGACTTTGAAGAATAGGGCCTATCTATTTTCAGAAAGTTTTTGGATTCTGCTGTGCTGTAACCGTATTCGCTCGCCTCTACAGTTTAGTAAAAATGATGGGTGGTGTTTGTATTGAGACCTCTGTCCGTTTTTCAGGTAATCTGAACGCTTAGTTGGATTTTTTCCCCATTAATCTTCAGTTCACGAACCACAGCATGGCATCATCACCCCAGCTTCTGTCTGGTGTTCCAGTACTTACTGTCTCTCATTTGAATTTTAAGAATCCCAAGTCATGGAAATTTCAAAATCTGCAATACCAGAGAAATTTTCCTTGTATTAGTAGGAAACATTGTGCTGTTGTTCATGCAAATATGTCTCCATGGGAACCTGCTCCTACAACATATGCCCCTGAAAATGAAGTAAAATTACTGAAGTTTGAAACCGTGAATTCTTCTGGTGATCCAGCAGAAGCTTCAATAACTAATGATGAACACCTTGTGGATACGAACAAGAATCCCAACATGCAGCTCCAGTACCTTAGATGGCCTTTATGGTTTCTTGGCCCAACTGTTCTTCTAGTCACAGGCGTGGTTCCCACCTTGTGGCTACCGGTTTCATCAATTTTCATTGGTCCCAACATAGCTAGCCTTCTTTCATTAACAGGACTAGACTGCATTTTCAATCTTGGTGCCTCCCTCTTTCTTCTCATGGCCGATACTATTTCCCGGTCCAAGGATAATACTCAAAGTTGCTTCAGCAAACCGCCCTCGAGTTATCAGTTCTGGAACATGGTTGCAAATGTTACTGGTTATGGCATCCCCTTGGCAATAGCTTTCGGTTCTCAAAAGGGATTTCTTCAGCCTCAACTGCCCTTCATTTCATTTGCGATTCTATTAGGTCCTTACTTTCTGCTTTTATCTGTGCAAATGCTTACCGAGATGTTAACATGGCACTGGCGATCACCCATATGGTTAGTGACACCTGTTGTTTACGAGTCATATCGTTTGTTGCAACTGATGAGAGCGCTGAAGCTTGGAGCTGAACTCGGTGCACCATCTTGGATGGTGCATACCATTCGGGGATTAGTATGTTGTTGGGTGCTGGTTCTTGGCATGCAGCTGATGAGGATCGCTTGGTACGCTGGTTTTACAGTTGGAACTTATCAGCAACATTCTGCTGATGCTGTGTGATCAAACGGTGAAGTCCATTTCAAGTGCAAAAATTTGTGAGAGCAAAAACTACAGATTTATATTTTGCAAAGAATGTAACATAAAGGCGGATGCATTTGTCGGATAGAGTTGTATCACAAAACTTCCTGCCAAGATTGGCTTATCATCACAACTGGTCTTTGAAGTAGTTAGACACACAACATATATGTATATAAATGTACAACGCTTCTGCGGTGGTGTTAATACGATGATATAAATGTTTATTATGCTTACCTTTTTTTTTTTCCCTCCAGCGTTGTTGTCAAGCGAAGCTTCATATATTTCAATCGTCTCTCTGGGATGGTAGGCCTCAAGTATCTAGTCATTGGAATGGAGTTATCATGTTTGATGGGTGTGAATTAGTAGCCAATTGCATATAGTCAACCTGCTTAATTTAAAATGGATAAGGTGTTTGCACAGCAGAGAATCCAGGTTGCACTTAACTATTTCCAGTAACCAGGCATATCAATGTTCTAAAAACAGAATTAACTAGGATTAAACGTGAAACGTGATGAAAATGTTAAGATTTGGGTAAAAACAAGAAAAAACGGATTAATCTCGTCGAGATTAAAAGTGATTTTTTTAAAAAAATAAATTTATTTATTTTAAACAAAATTATATCAATTAAAAAATATCAAAATAAAAACATTTTTTTTCAAAATAAAAAAAATACATCCGATCATATATCTCTCAAAATTGTGGTATAGACAATATTTACAATGTTTGATGTGGTCTAGCCATTTTTTTTTTTTTTTTTGAATGATATCACAGCTTGCGAGAAGATGTCTCGATGAAATTTTGAAAGGAAAAGTAATTTTCGGTTGTTTTTATTCCATTGAATTGTACATCATATATACAAGATAAGTTTCCAAAAAATAGATGATATTCTATATAAAAAAAAAAGTGCTATAATCTTATTAATGTAATCAGCCTTTGTGATGTAGCAAAAAATTGATATTATCCGATTGGAGACAATCTGGGTAATTTGTGAAGATCTGGATAGCCGGATCAATACTCGAACTGTTCCAAAGTTCGAACTTCGTGGGTTGTCACCTGCATCACAAAACAAAGTGAGTGACGCCGGGGATTGCCCGGCGAAGACACTTCGACGATCAAGTCAGTATTTGCCCAATAAAAGTTCTAGAGAACTAGAACATGTGACTATAGAGTGCGTACCTTAATAATGAGAAAACTTGAGCTATTTATAGATAGTCAGAGAGTTTCATGAGTTTGAGCCTCTTATGGGCTTTAAGGTATTTATGGGTCTTGATACAGTGTCCAAATAACTATCGGAGTAATATGAAACCCATATGGATTGAGTCATTGGACTTTGGGCCGAGAGAAAGTTAAATTAGGTAATAACCCATCACTTTGATACCACAAAATCTTCCATGATTGCAGAAGATAAATTAATAACAAAACTTTTGCCTCGGATCATGAAGTTTCCTTAACATGAATTGGATCCTTTGAGATATGTAAAAAGTAACATCTTCATTTATTGACTCTTTATTAATTTCATGGTCCAAGTTACACTTGTAAGAATTATGTAGCAACGAGACTACATCAGCCACTAAAATCCCAATTTTAAAGTCAAATTAGCCCTCCTTAGCCACGTACACACATCATTCGACGTTTCAAATAGATTTATTCCACATATGTATATGACTCGGACAATTAATTTAGGTTTTAAAAAAAATCTAAGGCTCCACGAATTAATTAAGAATTAAGAACAATATCTTAAAATTATTGCCATCGTTATTATTACGGTAAATTGCTGAAAAATCTCCAATGCAAACATGTTTTACTCTGCACTTCCTAACTACTTTTTTGTATCACAATTTTTGTTAATTTATACCACATCTTATATGGTTTTGTACCACATGATGTATGATATTGTACCACATTTTATGACTAGAGAGCCCAAAGCAAAACATGTTTGCATTTAGGGATTTTTGGGCAAATTGCCCTTATTATTAATACTAACACCGTTATTATCTAGTTCCATTACATTTTCGAAAAGAATGACAATATAGTATAGTTGTCTTGTTACATTTAAATGTGGAAAATCGACAAGTAAAAAAATAACTATCTTAAAAATTTTAAATTTATTCTTTTCCTTCTAATTTTTTTTAAAAAATCTTTTGTAACAGAAAAGGGTGTCATTCTGCTTACGTAGATAAGTAAAACGCCATTAGCAAGCGAAACGTGCATACTTTAAAACTAGTATGCAATCTCATGTCGCAATTAAAATATATAATCATGCGAATGAAAATAAAATAAACCTAATTTGATAACTTTGAATGAAAATAGGTGATAACTATAAAAAAATAAGTTGTTTTACACTGTTATATATATGACTTATTTTGATACTCGTCACGTGAGATTGCATGTACTTTGATGGATATATGAATTTGCAATGATATATTTCATATTAATTTAATAATTTCTTGACTTGTTTGAATGGATGAAATTGTGTAGAATTTTGAACATACTCTATATCAAGTTAGTTAAATGATTTCAGAAGTAAGTATGATAAATTTTATAGAATCGACTTTAAAATCCATATTCCGAGTGGGTGTTTGCCCGTAAATGCATGCATGTTCTCCAATTATGAATGAGTTTCTAGCTCCTTCAATATGTATAATGTATTTCATGTGCGCACACGAATAAATATAAATTAGCATCATAATTAATTTGTACTTCACTAGTTATTATCATTCAATAATTAGGTGAATGAGTACAAATCCAACTCTAATTCAGTTGGTTGATACCGAACTGATGGAAAAATATTTCAAGGACGTTTCACTTTCAAAAAGGCTTATTCATGAACGGAATTTTAGTTGAAATATAAATTAAAATAAATAGGATATGAAAGTTAAAAAAAAATATTTTAAGAAAGAAAAGGTGTCATTTTAAGGCGGGGAAATGAAAAATGTTTTTACCGATAAACTACAAAGATTCTCGTTTATTATAAATAATTAGTACACAGATGTACACATTGCGTGCTTTCTATTGTCTATTTTTTAATTAAAAATAATAAAAATAATAATAATAATAATAATAATAAATAGTGATTAGAAAATGACAATTTTTGTAAATAAATATTAATGAAATGACAAAAAAATATAATGAAAACGACATATTCGTAATTACATAACCATTGAAGGGCAAAAATCAAGAGGGTGTCATATGTCTATACCAAGAGACCAATTGCTCTTACATAATATATATTAATAGTCAATAGATAAACATTGAAGGGCAAAAATCAAGAAGGTGTCATGTGTCCATAGGGGATAATTCATTAAAATGTCCTTAATGTTTCAACGTTGTCCCAATTATGTCCCTAAAGAATTATTGGTACTGAAATTGTTCCTCACCTTTTAATATGTGTCTCAAAAATATCCTCCCGTTAATTTTCTCGGTTAAAACTAACGGAATCAACATGTGCTTGTCATGTGATATTGCACCCCCCACACATTAAACCTAATTCCCCAATCATTTTCTCTCCATTCCTCGTTTCTATTTTATGATATTATTAAATTCTAATGACAAAAAATTAATAATAAAAAAATTAATAAAAATAAACATAAAAATATTAAATAAATCTCCCATTTTTAAAAAAAAATTTTTATGTTTTATTTTTAAATTCAAATTGAAAAAAAATATTTTAAACTAAAATTAAAAATAAAGTTTAAAGATTAATTTTTGTAAACTATGTATTTTTTTAATTCTTTGTAATTTATTATTAATGTTTAATATTTACTAACATAATTATATATACTATAAATTATATTTCACATATTAAGAATATTAAAATTTTATTTAGTTCATATCTTACTATTAAATAAAACTAAATAATTTATTAAATTTGATATCAAATCCAGTTATTTAGTATCAAAGATATTGAATAAATTTTATTTAAAAGAAATTATTATAAAACACATTATTAAGTACTTGCTTATGAAAATATGTATAGGATATTTTAATTTTGAAAACATATTAGATAATCTTTTATGCAAAAACTATATGTACTAAAGTAGATATGTTTTGTTAAACAAAAAAACCGTAATAAATTTTATTTACATATAATAATATCATATAAAATAATAAGTAGTTTATGTGGTAGACATGTGATTATTTATGGTCTTTATTTTTTCATGATTTTTTAAATTTATTTTAAGTCCCTTTTTAAAAAAAAAGTTAAAATATAACATTTTTAGTACTTATAATTTCATATCAAAAATTTTTGATCCCTAAACATTTTTTAAAAAAATTTTTTTGTTCTTAAACTTTGAAAATTACAACACAAATGGTTAAATATATTTTTAGGACTAATTTATGATATTTATTAAATTATATGGACTTAAAATAAATTTAAAAAATCATGAAAAAATAAAAACTATAAATAATCGCATATTTACCACATAAACGTACTTATTATTTTATATAATATTATTATATGTAAATAAAATTTTTTACGGTTTTTTGGTTTAACAAAACATATATACTTTAGTACATATAGTTTTTGCATAAAAGATTATCTAATATGTTTTCAAAATTAAAATATCCTATAAATATTTTCATAAGCACGTACTTAATAATATGTTTTATAATAATTTTTTTAAATAAAATTTATTCAATATCTTTGATACTAAATAACTGGATTTGATATCAAATTTAATAAATCATTTAGTTTTATTTAATAGTAAGATATGAACTAAATAAAATTTTAATATTGCTAAGATGTGAAATATAATTTATAGTATATATAATTATGTTTGTAAATATTAAACATTAATAATAAATTACAAAGAATTAAAAAAATACATAGTTTACAAAAAATAATCTTTAAACTTTATTTTTAATTTTAGTTTAAAATATTTTTTTTTTCAATTTGAATTTAAAAATAAAACATAAAAATAATTTTTTAAAATGGGAAATTTATTTAATATTTTTATGTTTATTTTTTCTTAATTTTTTTATTATTAATTTTTTGTCATTAGAATTTAATAATATCATAAAATAGGAACGAGGAATGGAGAGAAAATGATTTGGGAATTAGGTTTAATGTGTGGGGGGTGCAATATCACGTGACAAACACATGTTGATTCCGTTAGTTTTAACCGAGAGAATTAACGGGAGGATATTTTTGAGCCACATATTAAAAGGTGAGGGACAATTTCAATACCAAGAATTCTTTAGGGACATAATTGGAACACCACTGAAACATTAGAGACATTTTAATAAATTATCTCGTGTCCATAGCATGAAACTATTTGCTATTACATAATATTTAGTAATAGATATATAGTAATAGATAATGATAGATGTACGTAAATTTGATTTATCAGGGATAATACTCGTTTAGTCCCTATAGTTAAGGGATTCTTCCAATTCAGTCACTCACTTTTATCTATCTCCTATCGGGTTCAGTTTACCTTATGAGCATTACCCTAATTATCATAGTTCAATGATTCGCCACGTCAGTTCTCAACATCAATTATGCTTATGTGTTAAAATATAGATAATTAGATACATGCTTTTAGTCCCTTGTGCAATACCCTAAAGATAGAATCTAATTAACCATCGTATCAAATCAATATGATTTTATTGTTTTTTTAACCTGATTTAGTACATGCATTTATTGATTCATTAATAACTCATTTTTTAATCATGATAAAAGCCCGCATTAGATTTTTATCCTCGATTTAGCGTATTGGTTACCAATTTTATTTCATTTTATTCTCCTCCTAATATTTTGTCCTTGTCTTAGTCTAATTCTTCATGTCTCTTTATCTCTTTAACATGTTACTTTTTCTTTAGTACTCTTGTATTTGATTGAAAGTATGTTATAAATACACTAAATGGAAGATAAATAAACAACGCATGTCTGTCATAATGACAAAAAATCGTGAGTTACTACTAACAGATCAATAACGACAGAGACTCAATCGAGGAAAAAAATCATAACACGAAAGACCAAGTTGATAAACAAAAAAGACTAAATGGGGCAAACTCCTAAACTAGAGGTACTAAAATGGATATTAATCCCTGTTTAGTGTTTACCATGTGCAAATTTTAAAGTCCTATATGTATAAACGCGTCTTATCTCCTCTGCAGGTTAACCGCACAACAGAAATGCGACTTTATTTAGAAAAAAACTGCCAATTTTTAAGTGATTGCACTTTCCACGTTTCACATTTATATATATATATATATATATATATATATATATATATATTTTATCTGCCTCTGCCTTTTTCCTCTCTTGATTGCCGTGTCACCGTGCTTAACTTCCATCGCCGCTGCCGGAAAAGCTTTCTCCGCCCCCTGGAATCTCCGAACGATCAATTCTAGGCGTGTAGATCGGCGATCCGCTTGAAAATGAGCAACGGAGACCTTCTCCTAATCGATCCTCTTGAGCTTCAGTTTCCATGTAATTTGTTCTATATTTTTGTAGCTTGTATGTGTTATCTTTGTTGAGAATTTTCAGCCTTATGAGCGGGTTTCAAATGCTTTTGTCTTATGATAACCTTTGGAAGAATAATTGCCTTAATTGCTGTTGGTTTAGATCTGAGCGTTGAGTTTTCTTTTTGAGTTATTTGTTTTTGATTCATTATGTTTCCTTGTTTTTTTTGGCAAAATAAGTCGAATTGAAGAAGCAGATCTCTTGTTCCATGCAATTAACCAACAAATCAGATGATTATGTCGCATTCAAGGTATAAGTTTTGTTTGTCTTCAGTTGGATAGGAAATAACAGAAGAATCATTGGAACTCTTGGTGTGTCGGAATGTTTGATTATTATATTCTTTTCTATTTAATTTGTGACATTCAGGTGAAAACTACAAATCCGAAGAAGTACTGTGTGAGGCCGAATACTGGAGTAGTTGTTCCTCACTCGGCTTGTGATGTTATAGGTATCTCTCCGTTTCTCTCTCCCTCTACTGTGTGTATAACCTGCAGGCTGTTGGGGGATCTCCGCTCGAAAGATAAAAGATTCCAAATTTTGTGTGTTTATGAAGCGTTAGGATAAATGGGCACGTCACACCCCTTGCTTAAATCCTGTTCTGCCCTCGTGTCCGCATGCCTATGCTGTCCCAATCAATTAAATATTTTATATTTTCATGTTTATCTCCTTTTATTTATCACTCGCATAAAAAATTTACATGTTACTGGAGGCTGAAAGACTTTGAAATATTGATGTGCTTTTTTTTAAGAATTGAGTGATTGCTGATTTTTAAGTTGTTCTGTCATTCAGTTACGATGCAAGCCCAAAAAGAGGCACCACCAGACATGCAATGCAGGGATAAGTTTCTCCTTCAGAGCGTAGTGGTGAGACCTGGTATTACACCAAAGGATATTACTCCGGAAATGGTAATATATTATATTACTCTCACGTGCTTTCATCACATAAGCTATGTTTGTTATTAAAATTTTTTAAAAAGTTTTCATGTGTGAGTTGTATGTTAGTTCAACAAAGAATCGGGAAATCAAGTTGATGAATGCAAGTTGAAGGTTACCTATGTTCCCCCGCAACCACCTTCTCCGGTCAGAGAAGGGTCGGAGGAAGGCTCTTCACCTCGGGCTTCCGTATCGGACAACGGGACGGTGAATCAGACTCCTGAATTCAACTTTGTGAGTTTTGGGTTCATGATTTGAATCTCTGTTTTCACCATACATAATGTATGTCAAGTACATGAATGTAGCAGTCAACTTTATTTTTGATGATTTTGCAGATGTCAAAGGCATTTAGCGAGTCTCACGAGAGCGCATCAGAGGTTATATCCATCATTTTTCTGTAATTTATTGCTTGTTATTATTATATTTCTATTACGCGTGTGCAAAGACATACTCACTGCATGTACTAGCACTAACCATTACATCCTACAAAGATACTCACACAATTGCTTTTCTGTTTTTCTTTTTTTGAGTAATCCCTCTGCATATGTTGGCTTTTACTGTTATGGACGTATTTGACTCTGCTTTAGATCTTGTTTGTTGGCACGTTTTGGGTCGTTTGAAGATATTTTACTTTCTGTTTATGTGAAATGTTTTTGTTCCTTTAGATATTGCTCATATTTTTCATGATCTGTTTTGATATAATTCAGATGCCGTTTCTGTTAATTGAATCCTGACTGAATTCTTATAATATTTCATTGAAACACCATGGGATTAGAGTGTCGAAATGAACATTCATATCGTGTCTGGCAGATCGCAGCTGTCAGCTACTGTGTTGACTCATAATTTGTTGTTGACGAATGCTCAAGCCTGGCATGTACTTAAACTACTCTATCTGTAGCCAGTTAGTAGTGAGTCGCTTAATGTAGAGTCACGTGCTTTCTGATCCATCAATTACTCATCTATTTTTGGAGCACATTGTGTGTAATCTTTGTGCTTTGGTAGAACTGATGGAATCTTCTGATGATTTTTCTCTCAAGAAGGATTTATTTTTGCCTCAACTGTAGGTTAAGGCCATGATTTCTAAGTTGACTCAGGAGAAACAAAATGCTATTCAGCAAAATAAGAAGCTTCATCAAGAACTGGTAACACTTCGTTGTTTGCTTTCTGTTACTTCATGATTCGACTTCTTAGACAAGCAAAATGATTTTTGATGAGCTTGTAACTGTCTCCTCTTTCTAACCCTCCCCCAAAACGGAAATAAATGAAAAAAATAATCTTTTGGTTGACGAACTTTTGACTTATGGGAAGAATCATGGACGAGGAAACAGCGTGATTTGAAATCTATAGCAAATTTCTTCATCCATAGAATTTGCATTCAGATTTGAGTCCAAATTTATGTTGACAATGTGGTATTACTCGCGAAAATCCCAGATGAGTTTTTGAGAATGAGATTGGTTGGACCATCATGGAGAATTCTTCATTGTATGATACTGATGTTTTTTTCACAGCATATGCAGCTCGTGCATGATGCTACTATTGTGTCCGTTGTTCCTGGCAATAATTCTTCACTTTTACCACTGATACACAGGAGTTATTGAAACGTCAAGGCAATAGAAGCCATGGTGGTATACCGTTCAAGTATGTCATCATCATTGGCTTGATTGGGATTCTGTTAGGGTATCTGTTTAAAAGAACGTGAAGCATGAAACTGGATATGATCGGAGCTTGTTTGGATACCTAAGCTTGTGCCTGTCTGTTTAAAGATCTAGGTCATTGAAGAAAATGTGCTGCTTGTAAGTTGCTTTATTATTGAGTTTAGAAGTTTGTTTGACAGTAGAAAACATGCCTACATTGGGTTTCATGTTTTTTGTTATTTGTTGGAAATGAGTGACTAACAGATTCAGCATGGTTATTTCCGTAACTTAAGCAGGTAAATTTTCTTATGCTTTTGAAACATGGATAGGTCTCCTTTTCTCATCTTGCAGTGGCGTTCATTTCATAATTTGGAAGACGTCTAAGGAGCTTGTAGATGTTTATGCAAACTAAAAGAAGGGAGTTTTGATTTATAATCAACTATTAGTTTATATTCGCAAAAAAGTGAATTATGGTTTAAGTTGCCTCCTTTAATTTTAGATGCATTTGTGACATTTTTATGAATACATTTAAACTTGCAAGCAACTTATGATTTATCGGATAAAATACCAATTTGGGTTTCCAATTAATTAAATTTGAAAATTGGAGTTCGATTTCAAGTAGGAATTGAATGACAATTGAGTTCGCCTCGCCCTAAAAGTTGGTTGAATCGGTTTGAATCGTTTTGATTTCAGACATTAAAGACGTTGTAGATTGTAACATACATCACGAAAGGTCTCCATAAAAAAATGCAGTTTGATAAAAATTTCCAAGTTAACACATGGACTTCAGTTGACTGTACGCAAAATGGTGGCTCTCAATGAGTTTTTACCCTACAAAAGAATAAGACTAATCAAATTTTAGTATACAATAAAGGTTAATGGAGACCAAATTATATAGTGACACATCAACAAATTACACGCTTTGATTTTGTGACATGAATACCATGAAACAGTACTTCCCGCCTCACTTAAATCAAAACTACAATTCTACCCCTACCCATGTATAATTCAGGTGCTAAATCATGCAGGCAGATAATGTTGTTGCAAGGGGCACAGTAGACATTTCAACCAATACAGTAAAGCCAACAACATTGTGTTCCAAAATGACATTTCACTTCATGTTAAAACATTGTCAACAACCATTTTCAAAATGCCATCCAAATCATGAAACTACGAGTTGCAAATTTCAAACTATATTATCTTTCCAAGTTATCAAACACCACACGCAAAAAACTAGTGTGGTATCAAGTTGCAACATTTTAGTGCAAGGACATCTTACCGTTGGTGCCCTGATCGGATCCTTTTAGCATTTTGCATCGACATACGATCTTGCGGAAGTCATCAAGAGTAATCTAAAAAGATGTTTGCACGCAAAACAAGTCAAAGAGCATATAAGTTGAGCCATATAGAGAATGCATGATAATATCGATTTCTTAGCTTTGTGTAAAGGCTTAGGCCTAATGGTTTTCAATTTACATGCATGTCCCGTTATAAAATCATGCTGCTGGCAAATCTGGAAAACTATACACAACCCGTAATATGAAAAATATGAAAAGTTGAGAAAATAATTACCTTTCCATCTCCATCACTGTCTAAGAGATGTATCATATCTGCCATATCCTTTTCTGACCATGTAAAATCATGAGCTGCGGCTAGCCTGCGTAGATCTCTTAGAAAGAATCCCCCATTCCCAGTTTCTGTCCATGACAAGCAGATAAATTGAACCATTTTGTAATTGTTTCATGTTCTCATGATATATGTGCAAAATCTAAACAGACTTGTTTGCTTCTTTTGAAACAGTTGCAAAAATTATTTTGAAGCATATATGTAGGCAGTAAATAGTTTGAAAATGCTGCTTCATTATTGAATAATACTAAAGATTGACAAGAATAAGGGACTACATGGAATGAAAAATCACAATATCCCTATTAACAAGTAGCCTTGGCATGAGCAGAATTTCAGCTTGAAGAGCAAAAACGGCTCTCAAAATCTTCAAAACAAAATGGCAATCCTGTAACATGTACTTTGCAGCTACATTAAATAACTCTCCATGATGAACACGGAATGAAAACTCATCTTCCAGGTCATAACAATTTTCAATTCAATTGAAGACAGTCTTCGAACCAAGATGAGAATCCAGGGATTTTCAATATCATGTAATTTCTATTCGAAGAAACCTGATATCCAACAAAAATAAACTCATTACCATCAAACTGAAAGAAGTGTATAAGCACTTCATCTTCAGACATTTGCACACGTCTTGTAATCTGCAACCGTTAAATATGTAAGCAAATAATACAATTATCATATTGATTAGTGCAAAAGCAATTAACACCTACTGGTTTTTTTCTCTTCCTCTTTTGTGAATCATTCTGGACGGAGAGATTTTCGTTTCTTTTATCACTTGATGAATCTGTGAAAATCACGCCAGAGGCTGTCGAAGGTGAATTATTCCTAGGATTTGCACCAGAACTTTTGGGAAAACAATTGCTTTTTACATCTAAAAACCCTGCAGAATCTTGAAGTGACAAAGCAATTGCCTGCATAAATAAGATGTTTATTTAAATTTAACATTAAATACAAAAGGCTAATATTCAAAAGTCTGTTAGGTTGCATTTGGATTGAATTATTTGAGTGGATTTGATCAAATCCATTTTATCCATTTGACTCAACATTAGAACGGAAGATTTGAAATCCCTTCCATTGCTCAAGTATTTTTTTCTTCAATTTCAAATAACTCCCCAACCTAGTCATTGAAATCCATACATTTCAAAGCCTTTGATTTAAAATCCTCTCGCAAATCAAAATTCATTCATCCAAATACAACTTAGCTCCTTCAACATCAAAACAACACTATTAGAAAAGAAGAATCTGGATAATTGGTCATGGCATGTAAAAAGTAATGGTTATATAACCTGCATCAAATCGTTATCATCCACAAAATCAGAGGTGAATGTAAGCTTTTTAGCAGAGCCATACTTCTTGGGAGTTGAAGTGCTCCTCTTCCCCTGCAAAAATTTGAACAAATTAAAAAATAAAAAGAAAGAGAAAAAGAAAAAGAAATCATCTATGTTATACCAGTAAACAAGCATCTCATTTCGTATCACCAACAAACCAGCACAACCAAACTAGACCAGCTAGAAATGCTCCAGTCATGAAGAATTTCATATCTGCAGCTTAAAAATGAAATGGCCGCGCACATACATTGATTAAGGATGGAAGCATTCCCTATCAAACTTGTAAAACTTCACTTAACACAACCTACTTATGAATTTCGCTGCTCTCACCGACATTTAGTTTCCGCACTTTACAACAAAATTCCCAAAAAAATGCGTTGCAACGATTGCCATTTTCATAAACAACTAGTAAGATTATCTCCTAACTTTGCAGATAGCAAGTAGATAAACAGCATAATAACCACTAAAAATGCCACCGGTGTAGACAATCATGTCACCACCGTAAAAGCCAAAGAAATAACAAAAAAAGAAAAAAATAATCGACACGATTAATCATTTGTTCCCTCGATAAATATTATCAAATTTGTTTAAAATTGTATGCTCGAGCCCACCTACATGCGGGAGAACCATGAAAAAAGGAGAAAAGGAGAAACCTTTTTCTTCCCAGACCCGGAAAATTCCTCTTCTTCTTCGTCCGAAGAGCTCCTTTCCTCTTCGGTTGGGTTGTACTCTTCATCTTCATCAACCATTTTTTTCTTACCCTTTTTCTCGTTATGCTTCTTATGCGCTTTTTGAACAGAACCCATAAAAGAATTTGCCATTTTGTGCAATCCCAAAGCCTCCATTCTCCGTTTGTTCTCTTCAATTCTCTTCAATCTCTCCCTCTCATATTGTATCAGATTTCCCTCACCGTTCTTTTCACTTGCTGTTTGATTTTCAAATTCTTCTTCTGATGAGATAGCTTCCGATGATTCGGCATCTGATAATTCTGTTTTGGGCATTTTCTCGACTGGGTTTTGGATATCTTTATCAACAAGGTGAGGTTTGAAGCAGGAAGACCCCCCTTGCTTGATTCTTCTGGTAGGGCTTGATAGGATGAAGGCGGGAATTTTGCTAAGGTTAGAGTGGCAATTCGGTGAAAAAATAGAGTATGACATTATTGGTTACAGTCTATTGAACCAACTTAAATTAAATATTGAAAGTACACAAATTTCAAAACAGACTCTTTAGTCATTAACCGTTTGTAACACATGCATGTTTAATCCTCGCTACGATAAGTTATTGAATATGTGTTGAGAAGCAACCATTTTTTTTTTACAATATTATGTTTATAGTGCAAAATATTATAGCTATAGTACGTATTTACTTCTATTATTGTAGTGTTTTTCATATCTATTCAAATACATAATATGTATTTGTGAAGAAAAATTGTGTATTCTAATATGGGTGATGAATTTAAATAGATATGAAAATTATTACAATAATAGAATATCATTTTCATATCATAATCCTAATATGATAAAAAAAAAATTTGTTATTTTGGCGTAAAATTACGCGTGTTTAACAAACTCGTTGTGACAAGGGTTAAACAGTTTGAATAAACTAATATGGTGTCGTGATTACTTTTTTACAAAGTATCGACCATTCCAAATGATTATTGATGTCGTAAATAAGAGATTTATTGGTCCACAAGTAAATCAGAATCCTTGTAGGTGTTTTAGCTTAAGCATATTAAGTAGGTAATCTCATGCACTCTAATTGCTTTGAATAAGCTAATATAGTGTTGTGATCACTTTTTTAAAAAGTATCGACCATTCCAAATGTGTTCTAGCATATACGACGATAACATATCTAAGACGGATTGAGAAAATATCGTCGTTTGGACATGTTTTCGAATTTTGAAATAATTGTGAGAAATCTAAAAATTATAAGATGTTATGTACGTGTATGTGTGGTGGAAATGGTGATGATTAGTGGTTTATATGGTTGACTTATGGATGTTTGCGCTTTCGAAATTATCGATTTCGAACCGTTACGCCGCCGGTTTGCAATTTAATCCGATATCAGCTATAGATTGAACTTAACACTCAATATCAGATTTGAGAATAATATTAAGCATATGGTACACTTCATTTCAGTTGAAAATTGAAGTTATCGAAGTCGAATCGACGAGTTCGAGCCGTTTGAACAATTAAAGTTGAATCAAGAATTGGATCACCTATCAACGTCGATGAACAAGCGTGGAATAAATAGAAGTTAAGACATGCCATCTGATTTGAAGCTAGCAAGCTTGAATATGTCAACACTACTATTGAAAGGTATGATTCGACATTATCCTCGCCAGGTAGAACAACTCGAGAACGTGGTGGTTTTCGAGTTTTTCTAAAATCACATACTTATTTGTCTAAGTGTGTTTATGTGATGTATTTCTTATTATTGCCTTGCATGATGTTTGAATGGTGTGTTCAAGATGTGTTAGCTTATTTAATGCATACAGATTATGTTGCATTCATCTTGAACCCTACCTTGAATAGCACAGAGGGCAGAATGGCCTAAAGTGCATATGACGTTTGGAGGGCTGTAGTTGAGTAGCACAGAATGTAGATTTACTTCCAAAGCTAAAAGACTCACTATAGTTGCACCAAAGTCAGAGGAATTGAGATATTTAACGCCACCTCGATTGGGTAAGTTGGTGGTCGGTTAAAGATTTTATTTTTCCGGGATCCCAAGAACTAAGATTTATTGGTATCAGATTTGATAGTCTATTCCTTGAAACATGCATTGCATTTATGTATTAACCTAGATATTTTTATGGTTTAGAATATGCAGTTATAAATGCTAGAATGTTGTGATATGCATTCTAGATATGAATGCATTGATATGCTTGAAATGATATTGCTTTAGATGAATAGCTATGCTTTAAGGATTTAAGAATGAAGTATATTTCTAGGATTACATGTTGTTACATGTTTTGATGATTTAGAATTCTTATAGTATATAGATTCAATATGCTTATATGGTGTATATGCATGTCTTTCATACTGAGATTTATTCTCACCGGAGTTATCCGGCTGTTGCTTTGTTTGTATTTGTGTATTGCACCAGGTTTGGGGCATGAGCGAATCAAAAGTAGCTTGGATAGCTCGAGATTGAGAAAGATTAACATGTGGTGACTTCGGGCTAAAAATAGATTGCTGTCAAATGCATGTTAGAAGGTGTTGGTTTAGTTTGAGCTTTGAAAACTTAGAATTGAGTTTATTGTATTGCACCTTAGAAACATATATGCGATTATTGTTATGTCTAGATATTCATGTGTTTATGTTTGGGACATGTTGAGATTATGTATGCAATTTTTCAGATTTGAAATAGCCCTAGCAACTTTGATCTTTGTTGTAGCCTTTGGTAATTTTTTGTAAATTTCTGCACCGACCCTTCTTGGTAGAATGAGTATAACTTTTTATTGAAAATTCCGATTAGGCTGAGGTTGGCGGCATTGGAAAGCTAAGACAAAGATCTACAATTGTTATGTTTATCATTTTTCCATATTTTGTTTGCGACGTGATTTTGCGTCGCCAAATGTATAATTTTGCGTCGCCAAATGTTTTGGTTAATTTTATTCAGATTAAATTATTATTGCCTAATTAATGATGCTTATTCATTAATTATCTCTTAAAATGAGATTAGCACCCGAGGTCCCCACAATAAACTTTCCCGTGTTAATCATACAAATGTAATATTATTAATTTTTTTTCGTAAAAACGCTTATGAGATCGTATCAGGAATTAATTTTATTAAATATATATATCATGTTTAACTTGATCATGAAAAATTATTATTTTCCACTACATTGGACTAAGCTGACCCGTTTTATAGATATAGATCAGGGAATCATGATACCGTCTTACAAGATATCTAACCTGCTTTTTATGTCAAAAATAATAAGTTTTACTACAAATATAAAAATGACTAAATGAGTCAACCGTCTCAGGAAACAATTTTACAACAAACGTCCTCTAAAACTTTTTAGATCAATCTTATATCATATGTAGGAAAAAATATTGTATAAAAAGCTCAAAAAAATTACACACACATACTAAGAAACTTTGCAAATCTAACCTAGAAAAAACACGCACGTGTATATACCATACCAATTTTCAACTTTTCATGCAATCAATTAATGGATCATAATTTAATAGTATTTTATTAAATTATCTTCGATTCACTTGATAAACATTATTGAATTAACAATGTCGGTAACCCTCCAAGACGAAAGATTTTATCTCTGTTTTCTGAATAAATGGTCTCGAATTATATTTTTCTGTTTGTTTTTAATACGTGGATAAAATTAAATTGTCTAAATCCACAAAGTTTTTTTTTTTAAAAAAAAATAAATTGTTTGGGCTTCTGTTGTTTATTGGGTCACAGACATTTTATAGCTTGAGCGACAAAACCAAATCCAATCACCCATCAAGCCCACTAATTAAAATGTTAACGGGTAAGCAAATTGGACTTCGAGTCATAATTCTTATATTCTGCTTAATAATTTTTTAAAATTAAATCTGAATTCAAAGAATTTAATCAACTTTAAATTAAATTTAAGCTCGAAGTCTATATATTTTTTCGATTCGAACTTTGACCCGGAGCATAAAATATTATTCAATGTTTACAAGACTAGTATATAACCAAAATAAGCATATTGGGAATTTGGGACCCAAATGCAAGTCATTAACCACAAAAAACACAACACGAAATAATTTCACCATATTAACTCAACTAAAAGTAGCATCCGGTGCAAATGATGCAATTCGTCAATTCGATCCCATCGCTCAACATAAAGACAGGGCCGTCTCAAGAAAATTGGAGGCCCTAGGCTAATTTAAGTTCTATATAAAATTTTTATTAAATTTAAAAATATTACATACGAACTGATAATAAATGAACGTAATTATCACCAATTTATAATTTAATAAATATAGTTATTGCAATTCTTTATTTTTCTATTTGAATTTCTAGATTCAAATTTTCTTTTTTTTTCTCGTCATAATTCACAATAAAAATCTAACAGAACAAATACAAAAAATAATTTAAATAATAACAAAGATTGATTGTTGATATAAGATTTAATATAAACACAATATAAACGTTTTTTTAGATTGTAATAAAATATTAAACATTGATTTTATTTACTGTCAAATTTATCAAAAAAGAATCAATACAATAATTTCATATAATAATCAAAATTTCAAATTTTTGCTACTAAAAATAATGACATAATTAAAATCAAAATACTAAATTAAATACTAAATCATATGTGATACTTTTGTGGGGTACAATAATAATTTTATTATAATTTAAATACTAAAATATGAAAGAAATAAAAATCCCGAAGACCAAGGTCCAAAAATCAAATAATTCAAATTCAATAAAATACCAACCGCGACATACAAACATACAAGAAAAATCAAATTCAATAAAAAACGACATGATAATTGACCCACTTTGAGTAATATCAATCACTTGAAAGAAGAAATTTAACGAAAAAATAACTTTGTATTCAAAAAAATAGAGGTTTTCTTTGTTAGCAAATAAAAAAAATGACTAAAATCACAAAAAATTAACAAATTTAAATATTTTTGACAAAACATTTAAAGGCACATGACCTATAAAAATTTTAAATAGAAAAAATAAATTATACACATACAGTTTTTTTTTAAATTTGAGGCCCCACCCTAGGGAAGGCCCTAGGCAGCTGCCAAGGTGGTCTCCCCCTAGGGCCGGGCCCTGCATAAAGAATAGGTTTATCGTGAGACTGTTTCACGAAACTTTATTGATGAGACATGTTAATAATAATTGAATTAGATGTATGGAAAAAAATGAAACTCGGTCATGAACGGATACCAAAATACCAAATTATGACAAATTAGAGGATTAAAAGTCTACCTAGATCGAGTCATAAGATAACTTCGCAATATTCTAATAGAATATACAAAAATAGCATTATGTAAATACTTTTATGGAAGCTCTGTGTATCTCAAAATGGAAATGTGAGTAACCTCATGTTATGTGTGGACCATTATTTTGCCATCATACCAAAATATGTCTATGAGGATTATTATTATTATTATTATTATTATTATTGTTATAAAAAAGAAATAGGTCAAGTTGTTGATGTATACATCCATCAAAATCTGTCATTTTTAGAAAAGGCGACCACACACCCTCCGGCCAATTGGTAGACCACTCATTTACATGGAGTCAAACCAACCCTAACACAATTTCAGATGGGTCATCAGTTTTGAACTTTTGATCGTATTTGTATTTTCTCGATATTTTATCACGTTAGCATTATCAACATTAATAAATATGAATTTTCGGATACATGATTGAATTACAAGCCCGGAGGTAACAATTTATTAACCTAGCTAGATTTGTGGTCTCGACTTTAAGTAACCTTTTAGAATTGAGAACTAATTATGATCTTTCCACGTATTTCCTTTTCATAAATTAACTATAGTTCAATCTCATTCTTGTCGGACCATATATGTGATCCATTCATTTCGTCCACCAATAGAGTTATAATAAATTGACAAATCAAATCATTTCCAATTACAAAACAGTCCAATTCTATATGTATAATATATATAGGGGACCAATATTGGCCGACCCAAGGTTTATTTGGAGCGTCAAAATCAAACGATCATATGCAAAATGCCAACATTAATATGTTATCCTCCCTCGCCCTTGCATGTTACGCTCGTACGTAAATAACATATATGTGACAAATATTTCTTAAAAAATTAATATTTTATACATTTTTATATTATTTGTGACATGAAATTTTCAAAATTGATCCTTATATACACATAAAATAAGTTTTTTTTTTAAAAAAAAATGAAGCTCTCCACATAATTTTTATATATTAGAAAAATAAATAAATATTATTTCGAGTGGTCACAAATCATCAATCGATCGTCTTGGATTCCAACTCAACTCCGCGTACCGTACATTGGGAAATATTATGATTATGGATAAAATCGAATTATTTTAATTTAACAAAACATTACAACAGAATTGCATTAATTTGAGTCAATAAGATGAGTGAATTTCAAATTTTAAGTAAGTTATGAATACAATCGAATTACTTTAATTTTTCGTCTAAATGTATCGACTAATTTTGTTTGTCCGTCCTTAACATTAATGTTACATGTTTGCTTTAAAATTTAATGCACATCACGTATTTGTTAGGTTGGTCGCATTGAAAGAAATTAAGAGCCACAATTATAATGCTCATATATAGATTCAATAATTCATGCTTAGTACATTATTAATATTTATTAGACAAAGAGATTATAATGCTAACAATGCATGGAGACATTCCTAGCTGGCCGTGATGGAGCCTGATGGTCTGGACAGGGACAATCTTTATTTATTTATTTATTTATTTATTATTATTATTATTATTATTATTATTATTATTATAATAATTTTTTTAATAAATTTATGTATATATTGTTTACAATATACATAAACTAATCCATTTTCTAATTAACATCCATCTGTTAATTTCTAAACTCAATCACGACATTATTTTAATCTTCTAAAACATTGCACATTAAATTGATGATTAAAATTTAAAGTTGCCTTGGATTGAAGAATTTCAAATTCATGTATTTCGATTTTATTTAATTATTAACAATAAAATAATAGGTCAAATCCTAAATTTATACACTACTTATTTACACATTAGTTATATAAAGTAGAATGCATTTCAAATGACTCCATTATTGGATGGACTTGAAATCTATTCTAACCAACATACAATATCATATAAACATGAAAAATAGTAGATTTGAAATTATGTTCCCGAGTCATAGGAGGGAATAGAGTATGTTTGCTACTTCTATATACAACAAAAATATATTTGAATATATTTGAAATCCATGAATTTAAAATCCTTCTATCCAAGTACAACCTAGCTAAAAGAATTCAAAAGGAATGAAAACATTTGACCACTGTAACTCATTTGACACGTTGATTTTAAGATCGCGACAAAATCTCAAATTCAAAACTCAATAAGTCACTGAATAAAAAAATGAATAATGAAAGGTATTGCTAAAACTAATAATACGAGGGTCCAATAGTACGAGTCCCATGTGATTCGATTGGGACAGACGTTATTAAGAAACTAATTAGCGTTAAAGTTCAATTTATTATTATAATACAAAAGCTGACATTCAATTTCGTACGATTATTAAGTTGTATAATTTTATAGAGATTAATTAATGATGGAGACAGAGTATACACCCTATTGCAGATGCATGTACTAAATAGAATTTTGGATATCGTCCATTATACTTTAAGCCTACCATACATTATTAAAACCCCGAAATTTGTGGTGATGACAGTTTAATTTATATTATATCATTTCTTAAATATGACTATATATATATATATATATATATATATCATCAATGGTCGAGAGGGTAGTAACGAGGTTTTGATTAATCTAATGATTAGGCTTCGTAGACGTCATTTGCCAAGTGATGTGGGTGGTAGATGAGACGCGAGACTATTGATACATGATATGAGACGATGTGTGAACATTAAGATAATGTTTGAAAAAGTTTTTAGGAAACAATTTTAATTTTTTTAACAAAATTTCAAAAAAAAATAAGAAATACTTTATAAAAACTCTAAAAAAAAACTAGCTAACGTGTAATATGAAATATAAAAAGTTGGAAAAAAAATAGATAACTTCTATAATTTGATTAATCTTGTGACGTTTTTTTTTTGACAAGAATCTTGTGACGTTTAATATGTAAGTTGAATATAAATCTCTAAAATTTCGATTATTGCTCGGCATTTTGACTAAGAGGACACTATCTTATAAATGCAAAAGAAATAATTTTAATATTTTATTCGAATCAAATAAGAAATTCGTTAGACACAAAAAAATTAAGGCATTTTAATCATTACTAGCCACGAAGCAATCGCGTTGCGTGTATATAAAATTATATTTTTTTAAATTAAAATATATATTATTTTTAAAATCTTAATATGATGAAATTTTTTAGACAATCATGCACTCTATTTTAAAGAGCAAATACTATGAACTATAAAAAAAAATTGGAAGTTAGTTAGTGGGTATGCACGTGGGGTGTGAATTTAGAAGTTGCCATGTGGAATTTTAGGACTAATTTAGGTATGTGTATTTAGGGTGCGTTTACTTTATGGAATTTGATTACATGTGGATAAATCGTAATAGGAATATTAAAATGATTTTGAAGGATGTTGAATAATGATGGATACACAATAACATGTTTACTTCGAGTTATTAATTTTGGGATTGAAATAATGATTGATGGACGAATTACAGTTTTACCCTCCACCTATGATAAATAATATTATGTTTAATTTTGTATTCATATAATTTGGATTGAATTATTGTTGAATATTGTAAATTATTATTGATTCAAATATGAGTCATTTTCACTTATTGAAGTTATTGAGTATAAAATTATGTATTTTTTAAAAATAGATAAAATTGATAAAATGAGCTATAAAAAATATGAGAAATTGGGAGGAAAACAAAAAAAATTAAAGAAGGGTATATTATGATTTCTATAGAATTTTTTTCATAAATATTGTGAAGGATACCTCATGTAATTAAGGATGAGAAATCTCATGAAATCAATGTATAATTACGGGTCTTGAAATTTGAAGAAAAATGATTATTTTGTAAGTATACAATGGATTAGATTGAATTAATAAACTCATCTTATTATTATCAAGCCAATTAAACACACCCTTAATGTTTTTACTTTTATTTTAGTTAGCAATGCATGTAATTATAATTTTGAAAGAAGGGTAATTTTGTCAAATACTTAAAAATAAAAAAATAATTAGTATAACATGCCGTTGCTTAATTAATAGTAATTGATAAGTGGTGAAATTTCCATGAGCTTAATTCGATTAGAGACAACAAGAAATCTTGGCTTGATACAAAGACAAGACAGCATCGTTATGAAAGTTGAAACACGTGTTGATGCAAAACAGAGGATTTCTCGAACTATAGTTTCAGCAAAATCAAATCAACAAGATCTCAAGAAAATGGGACACAAAAATGAAGAACGAAATTGGAACTGGCAAACATCCAAATTGGTGAAGTATCAGAAAAAGACTATATTCAATACTAACAAAAGTTAAGATACACCAGCAGCGGCCAAGAATCAAGATTAATATCAGAACATTAAGTACTAAAAATCTGCCTAAGCCAAACATAGAATTAGCAGAAGATAAAATCAGACATGAAATTCGTAGAGTTGAAGGGATTAAATTCAACTAATAACTATTAGCATCTCCAAGCTGAAGCAGATATCAACTCCATCTTTTGCCAACAAAGAACCAGGGAAGATTGGTCCTTTTCTAAGTGGAATCCTCGGACCGGAGTCCTCTTTACGACCCATTCAGCTTGTGATTCGGTGATATTGCTAAATGTTGCCGGGGTAAATCCGGACGACACAAACGCATTCCTCCAGTGCTGCGGTTTTTCAGCACGAAAATGACCCATGATGGACTTTTGGATTCCAGGTTGGATCCAGAAACGCTCAATCTTCTGCAAGGTATCGGTGTTCATGCTAACGGCATCAAGAGATTCGAGCAGGCTCGAATTTGATCGAACGGAGTGGATCACCCGGCCAGGAAACGAAAGGTCGGTTCTATCACATCCTTCGTTGACAGACGCCACTATCCTTGGTGACAATTGCTTGACTCGGTGAAGAACTAAAGGAATTGATAGTTGGTGATTCATAAAGGAACCAAATGGTAGATTCACTGCAACAGCTTCATTTCCGGATGTAAGAAATGACGGAGACCATGAACTAGAATTCAAAGAATCAACACTCATAACCTCAAACTCAAATTCAAGATTGATTTCACCAGCAAATTGAATAAGATTATCTCGAGCAAGGCCTAGTTCTATCTGATCATGTGTCGAGGGGGAGACAACCGCGGTTATTTTCAAAAGTGTTAAGCCCGTGCCTTTAAATGCTAACTCATGCATAAGAGAGGCCCATTGTCCACCATAGCCAATATCAAAATCTACTATATGAATTCTATCAAATCCATCCAAGGCTTCAAGAATGGCTTGATTAGAAGTGAAGTTAGTAAATTGTACTAGGGGTGAAATCTCAGAGAAAGCCTTGTAAGCACCAATCTTGAAAACGAGACTATATGGCGAAGAATTAAAGGTAGACATGTTGATGTTGTTATTCGTGTGAAGGAGCATTTGCAATGCCTCCTTACAGTAAAAAGCAGCCCTTTGGAAAGGCTTACCAATGGGAGAGAACTGGTGATTGAGCCGCGCCAATATCCCTTGCGCGAGTACATGATTCCCCGTCTGGACTAGCTCTGCTACCTTGTATAGCTGGTCGATCGCCTGCTGTTCCACACTACCGATTTTCGAGTTCGAACCTGGCTCAATTGGGCTTTGATGCAGATTCTGTGGAGGCAAAAAAGAAGACCCTTTAGAGATATGGCCACCGGGAAGCTCGAGGAATCCGCCAATGGAGCCAGAATTGAGCCTTTTGGCCTGAGGTGATGCGAAAAAGTCTGGTTCTTGATGCTGCGGATATGTTAGAGGTAAGAAAAACAATGAATTCGGGGTTTGGTTTTGGTTTAACAGAAGCTGTGGATTGCAAATGGGAGACTTCATTTCTGCAGGAGAATCGTAAGTAGGTTGCTGATGAAGAGCAAAAGATCCTAGATTGTTAGATATAGAAGGGTACACAAGATTAGCATGAAGATTTGAAGATAATTGGCTCGTAGGAATCGCACCAAATTGGTCTCCACCAAAGCTTTGATCCATAAGCCCGAAACCACCACCAGACTCGAACTCCGCCGCGGTTGAACTGCCGCCGCCGATCTGAAGAACCTTATTCAGACTTCCCAACGCAGGGCCTTCGACATCTCCCATGATCCACCTGAAAATGGATTGTTCTTGGCTGGGTGACGGGGCCACAGACCCTGAAAACACACTCTCCCAGCCCTCCATACCACATTTCTCCGCACCTCCTCCCTCACAGTGGGTTTCGATCTCGATAGACGGAGGAACAGGGAGGAGTTGGGTATCAGCTCCTCCAGCATTGGAGCTGGTGGCAGTAGTAGAGTCTTTCAGCCATCTGGGAGATGGGTTTGTGTCGGAAACAGCCACTACCCCCGCCGTGTCTGTAGAAGCACCACCACCACCTCCGCCGCCGCCGAAAGAAGAACTCAGGGTTGAGGAAGATGAAGGGCGACTAGGAACCCGCGCAGAATCCAGGACAGAAGTAGGCTCACCACAATCACCGTTGAAGAAGTAACTTTTGTTGCAATAATCAGAGAAGAAACCTCTGTTTCTCAAAATCAGCTCCAAATCTAACACCCCCGTCCCCTCAGAATCAAAGGGTAAGGGCATCCCTTCATCTAAGAACCAAACACCTCCTTCAATTCCTCTAGATTCAACCCACCAAAACAAGACTTGCCCAGAATATATACTTCAGAAGATAATTCAAATCTTGGATATGAACCCACAAGATAAAATCTTTCCAAATGCAGGAGACTGGGGAATACACACAAGAACCTATGTGCATGTATGCACATACAATACACACCCACTGTATTAAAATCTGCAGCTGCAGCTATCCTTTCAGTTTCATCATATTGTGACAAAAGATGAAAATGGAGGCTAGATAAAATCTCTCCACTAATGTACGAAGAAGTAGAAATGTCCCTGGCTTGTGTATTCTGCCATGGAAGCGTGGAACATAAAAAAGAAGTAAAATGCCCACCTTCCTTGCTTCTCTCTTGCAATGGTTTCCACTTTTTTCGTTGTTTTCACCCTTTTTAGTTAATTTATGTGGTTTGTCTGTAGACGTAGTTATCTTTCTTGGTTGGGTTTTCTATCGTTCTACCCGCAACCACGTCAATCACTCGCGCGTGTCATCCACGCCTACCCACGGTTTTTATTATTATTATTTTTCTACTACAAACAACAATTATTTTTAAATAAAACGTTACGTTTTTCGTGAGTTGATCAAATAATAATTTGTTTCATAAAATTGATAAATAATGTAAAATAATGATCTAAATATCAATCTTCAATCATATTACATCGGTTTCATTAATGTTAATCATTTTTAAGATCCATACAAATGAGTGGATATCACTCGTTGTTTCAACAAATATTGATAAAAAAAAATACGTCATACAAGAATTTTATAAAGCATAAAAACGATTCAAATTATATGCGGTTTCATGACACATACGTACCGAATTCTTGGTGAAAATCGTGTTAGACGAGCCGCGTGTGGCTTCTCTTAATTATGATATATCTACTCATTTGTTTGATATATTTAACGACTGATGTTATACGCTAGACTCAAAATTTAGCATCGCGACACTTTTGGAATTTTATAAATGAACTTTCAAGAAAAAATAGTCTCTTAATAATTTATTTGAGAGCAAACGAAAGTTATCAACTCACCGAACACAAATATCACATAATAGTATTTATTAGTGAAACAAATTAAGTATGTAATATAAGAGTTTTGATCCCATGCACCCTAGGGTGCGTGGTATTCCACGTGCATCCGTGCCCAAAATAATTTCGATTGTTTTGAAATTTTCAAGGTAGGATCGTCTTAAAAATGTGAATCCAACGATATATCATATGATACAAATTTCAATCTCGGTAGTCGAAAATGAGAAAAAGACTGAAAATTAGTTGAAATATGCAATTTTCGGCCATCTTCCTATTTTCGAACACTGAGGTTGAAATTTTATCATATGATATATAGATGGATTCGCATTTTCGAGACGATTTTATCGTAAAAATTTCAAGACAATCGGAGTTGTTTTGGACATGGGTGCACGTGGAATCCTACACACCCTAGGGGGTGCGTAGGATCAAAACTCTGTAATATAATTGGTAAAAAAAAAAATTATAGAGAGAGATAAAATAGCAATAGCATACAGAATTGGTATAGAAATAAGACAAGTAAATTGTACTTATTTTAGGTGCATGCTGGTCTTCATACATTCTTGCTTATTTCGAAAGCGATGTGTGTTTAATTTAGTTGCATTTATATGATATAATATAATATAATATAATTTTATTAGAAATTAAAGAGTCACGTTATAAAAAAGAATTAACCTCAACCACGTGATTTTAAATATGTTAACATGTCATCAATAAGTTTTTTTTTTCTTTTGTATCGTTACCAATCTTATTATCACAACCCGAGAACCAACAAAATTTACATATTTTGAGGACTTTTTGTGCATCAAAATTCAGTTGAATTGTAAAGTATATGTCATATTATTATTCAGCAGAATTATTACACGCGCACGTAAGAGCGTGGGTGAATGAAAAATAATGCTCATCTCCAGTACTTTTCTACAGGGGGCAACAATAAAATAGAATTTGAGGGATGAACCGGAAGCGACGGTGCCTTTTTTCCACCCCAAAATTACCCTTGACCCTGACCCGATAATCACACCTCGATGCCGGGGCATATCCGTACTTTCACATAAACTGAAATCTGACGGCACGAGATAATGAATGGAGCTTATCTCGAGGAAGATTAACGTACGGGATGTTGTCAGAAGGGTGCCATCTACGGTCGGGATTTCATCCCCTTTGAACCAATGGTTTTTCATGAATTGACCATCGCTTTCTATTAGCAAACGGGGAAATTGAAAAGCGAAGTGATTCACAAGAAAAAGAAAAAAAAGAAGCAAAAAAAAAAAAAAAAAGAGCTGTTAAAATGTGCAAATTTGTTATTTGCATCTCATGTAATGTAATGTCTCGTCCATACATATATATCATATCATACACCACGATTAACTATTTGTGGGTTTGTGGGTTTGTGGGTATGTCTTCAACGGCACGTTGATTTATACTTGTTTTCGATGGGTTGAATGTAAATGATTATTTGTCGTTTTTTTAAAAAAAATAGAGTGTAAAACTCAATTATTTCTTCAGTAGATTGAGATGACATGCACATCGATTATAATAATTAATTTGATTGATCAATATTCTTTGATACAAAATTATATTCAGTTTGCTGTTGAGCTATATGATTGAAGATATATTGAAACAAAGTAACACTTATACATTATATGTTCCGCTTATACTTCGAAAATTTCAAAGTTGATTTTTAAATAGAGGTAGATGATTAATAATATACTAGTGCTCTCGTGCATGCACCGCGTGCTTATAAAGTCCGTGTTTTTTTTTAAAAAAAACAAAAATTATAAATAAATTATAAATTTATTTTAAAAAATATAAATGTTTTCATAATTAAATAAATAGTAACTTAAATGCAACAAACACATCAAGTTTACAACTATGTGATATTTTCGTAAATAAAAAATACTAACGGTTACAAAGTTAACGTCATTTTGATAAATAAGAAAACATCTAATTACTAAAAAAAGATAAAATCGTATAAAATGATCACTAATTTATCTAATAATTTTAGTTTTGTTGTGAATTAAGTTATGAATTAAGTTAGGATATAATCGTACTTTTATCTTATAAACTTCACCAATTTATTGATAGTTAGTTAATTCAAAAATTTATATTTTAATAATATAATAAAATATTTGTAAGATTTAATGACATGATTAAATTACTTAGGCACCGTTTGGTTTGAGATATGATATAAGTAATATATAGATAAGTAGTATAATGTATTAAAAAATGAATAAAAAATGATAGTTAAAATTGTATTGGATTTGATTGATAGATTATGATTTATTTGATTTGATTGATTAAATTTTATATAAAAATGTTAAATGACTATTTTGTCCTTTTAACAATAAATAAAATAAAATTTTATTATTTATAAGAGGTAATATAGTAATTTGAATTCAATGATTTGATTGATGTAAAATAAATAGTTAATATATATATAAATAATATGATGAGAAGAATGCGAGATGAGATGAGATTAGTTATACATATATTAGTAATACCGTGAACAGAACGGTGCATTAGTAGATGGAATTGTTGGAGTGTGAATCGATCCAAGTTAGGAGAAGGCATGCAATCAACCGATTTCTTTTTAAAAAATTTCATTCTAGCTTCTTATGATTTTCTACATATGGAATATGATGAAAACACAATCATATTTAAAGTCACTGAAAGCATAAAGGGACAATGGATTTTGTTGTCCAAAGACAGAATAAAAGTTGTAGAATTTTTAATTTGGTGTGTGTTCAATAAGAGAGGACATGCTTAGGTTTCAAAGAGTAGTTTAGGCGAGATGGATTTGGGTGCAACGAATCTTTGTTTATTTTGGTAAACCATGTGAGTGATAGGGCTACAAATTTCCTGCTTCCTTGACGAAGTGGTATGTGTATCCAGCTCATTTCCTCTGTATTTCCCCCCCTCAAGCCTTTTATAATATAATATAATAAATTTAGATGTATATTAATTAATCACATTCACATTTGAAAGGTGGAGTAATTCTGATGCTAATTACAAATTTACAACTTAACTTCTTCTTCTTCATTTTTTATATTTATTTATTTTTATAATATTAAAACTTAACTTCTAAGTGTAAAACTTTCATAAAAATATATGTATGTATATATATATATATATTTATGTGATTAATTACTATACATCTAATCTAAAATTTAAAACAGTCCAACCGGTCGGACCGAAAAATCATTTATATAATATAATAAAATGAATAATACATTTGAAATTTTCATGAAAACCTAAAAAATTGTATATAAATAGAGAAAAAATATATATACCATAGTTTGAAAACCTAATAATTATATAAATTTATTCAAAATATCAAATATAGTTATATATATTTTTAAAAATAAAATAATTAATAAAAAAGACCCTAGTATTACTAAAATAATATTCTTAACAAAGTACAAATTTCAAATAATCGTGTCTATATATAATAAAATATTAAATTTAAAGTTTTAAAATTAAAAAATCCAAATTTCAAAATAAAAACATAAAAATTAAAAAAACCGTTTCAATCGGTTGGACTGATTTTTCGGTTCTTAACCGGTCCCATCGGTTATATGATCCGCTTGATCATTAAAATGATTTTTGAGAGTGCTTCGAGCTGGACCTATGATCGATTCTCGGTCGAATTGGTCGGCCAATTTTGTTTTGAAAATATTGATTCAATCATAATTCCTATTCTTTCTATTACGGGTGCAATAATTGCACGGTTGAATAAAAAAATCGAAACATTGTATTTTGATTATATATGATTTAAAATATTTGAGTTACTTCGTTACTATTAATTACACGTTTTGATAAAATTACAAACGCTAAAACTACACCGTCTTACTCTATATTCTCACAAATTGCTGAAAAGTTATGAATGCATGTTCTTTTCTCTCGTCTCAAGGTACCACCCAAATCTTCATGGCCTAATAAATATTAGTTTAAGAAACCCTCTCATCACTCAAACCAACCTTTAATTGTGATATATATATATATATATATATATATATATATATATATATATATATATATATATATATATTCCCAAAAAAATATTTTACCAACAACTAAATATCTTAATTTTTTTTGAAATACTAAAATACCAAGTATCTTATTTTTAGAAATAATCCAAACATGGCAGAGCGTTTTGGGTTTGCCCCAATTCGATGTGTTGACTAAACAAATGCCATACATTTCTTATTTCAGTCAAGTTTCACTGAGGAGGACAATCAGTCAAATTTGTTTCAAATATCATCTATTTTAGTATTTGGTAAAAATTGATCTCCAAGATTAATGAGATGTTAGTATTAAGATATAACTATAAACTATAAAGTTGTATCAAATGTTTATTATAATGTGGGATCCATAACATTGTGGAATATACACTTTGAGCAATACCCTAATGTTGTAACTTGTAATTGCGTGAAATAATTTTATCTGGAGAGATATTTGACTCAAGAATGTATTTGAATATACATGAATTTTTAAATGATAGCTACTTTTTGCGGATTTCAAATATATTGGCAATTATCGTTACATTTATGAATGTTAAGGGAGGAATGAATTTGAAATCCTACTTACTACATCCAAGCGTAACTTAAGACTATGCTTTGATAGATGAATTTGAGATTATATATATTCTATATCCATTTAATTACTTGGTTAGTTGGATGAAACAAAATTTAGATGAATTTCGGATTTACTTGATATAAAGTTCAAAAATTTCAATAACAATTGTGTTTGGTTTCAAAGACATTTAATATGAATGCATTTGTATTTTGTAATACATCTTTCAAATATCTCATTTCAAATCAAATTCATCCATCCAATCACGTGATCTAATCTTATATTATAAAAATATCTTATAAGATGTATTATGTTGCTGTATTATTTTTAAATTTAAAATAATTATAAAAAAAATAAAAAAATATTTTCAATATAAAATATAAATTACTAAATACCTTAACTTATAAGAGGTATTTAACAAAGAACATAAATTATGAGCTGGTGTAAAATGCGCTCCCTACAAATGTAGCGTATTGCAATAATTGGGCTGGAATTCAGATTCACTCACCACAAGAATCGGGCCAGGCCCAGGCCCTTAACGTCATATATGCTCGTTCCTTTACCCATATATGATTCGGGCTACTCAACTAAACTTTATTAGATTAATATTACTTCCGACAAAAAAAATAATTGAATGAAAATATTAAATTAATTTCTAAAAAACGATTTTTTTTTTGGCAAAATAATTTAATATATTTAATTCTTTGATTCGATATAATTTTGTATTAAAAATTTTAAATCGACCTATTCGTAGGATTGACATATTTTATTCCCAACCTTCTCCTCTTAACTTAAACATGAATTCGAAAACATTACGTTATAACAAATACTTTGTAATTTGAATCTAGGAAAAAACTGTATTTTTTTGTGTTATAATTTGTCATTTTTTTATTTTGGTCATCTATATTGTCAAAATTTAGTTTTAGTTTTATTTTTTTTTGTCAATTTTAGTAATTTTTTTATTCAGAGCTCTGATGTAGCACTACTGACTACACATCAGCGACACATGAACACTGCATTATTTACATGTCAGTGCCAAATCAAGAAAAGAACTAAAAATTTCAAAAAAAAAAAAACGAACTTAATAGTCTAAAACTAAAATTTGATAACATAAAAAAATCAAAATCATAAAAAACATATAATACTAAAAAACAATTTTTACTTTGAATCAATACACGAAATTGATTGCAAGTATATCTTATTTTAAATCAATTTTCTTATTGAGTTTCTTCGGCTAATACTCTGGTCTCTGGTCTTTATAGCTATATCTGGATGAGATTCTCATCTCAATGTGTACCTACCAGTGGCTACGTAATAACTTATATTAATCACGTCAGTTCACGCTAAAATTCCGTTTGTGGTAAAGACAATAACTTCATATTTTTGTAATCTTGATCAAAATTTCACCTACATAAAAATTTAGAATCTTCTTATATATAAAAGGAATCATAATATGCAAACGATAATTATTTTTAAAAAAACACGTGTTTGTAAGCTTACATCAATCTCCAAATGCTCTCCCATTTTGCACGGGAGGCTATGTATACATTCATTTCGTTTATCTAAGACCGTTATTATAAATTTGCAAATTAGGAGGTTTTATTTCGTTTGAACATTGGTTAATCAAGTGGTTCATTCTTTGATCTATGTTAAGATATCAAACATTGGTTGAATAGAGTTTTTGAGAGTTATACATATGAACTTAAACAATCATTTTCAATTGAGCTAATTTTTGGGATTGAGTTAGGCTCAATTCCATAAACTTAACATAGTATCAGAGATAAGTTCTGTCGTTATATGTTGGATTCTCCATAGTTGAGTTACTCGTTAATATATCCATGCTACATATGTTCATTCATGTGCTATGATAAAGTTCTTTGGAGTTGCATATATGGAGTCCGACAATCTTTTTCTATTGAGCTAGCTTTGAGGTTGACTTAGGTCAAAGTTCATAATCTCAACATGGTATCAGAGTCTAAGCCCAACCTTATGTGTTTGACTGCCCATAGTTGGGCCACTCGCAACCTTATGTGTAACGTTCGAAATATTCCTACGTGATTTCGCATGCATAATTAGAAAAAATAATTAATTTAAAGACTTAATTTATAGAAAAATAGTTGTTTGATAAGTACATATTACTGAAAATCTATTTTTCACTTACTAAGTCCATTTTAAGAACTTTTAGTACACTTTTAAAATTTAAGTACCTTTTTGGACTAATATTAAACATATTAATTTTAAAGAGGCCATTTAAAAATAACTAAACAAATGCTATGATTGAACCCAATAATTCACAACCCATGCACGTGAAGGATAGAAGACAACTATCTACCATGCATTCAATATGTTTAATTTGGATCATCTCATTTTCTTTTATATCACACCACGTGAATCATTCCATCCACCATCTCTTTTTTTCTTCCTTCCTTTCCATTTAGTTGCCGACACTTTCTTCTTCACAGCATAACGCATACCATACACGATCTTTTGGAAGGTTCAAGCAAGGTTTTAAGTTCCGTTCGTCCCGGAGAACTAATTCGCATCGGTATCGTATTTTGATTGAAATATTCACAAAGGCAAGTTTGAATTCTCATCTTTTCTCACCGTTTAAGTTTTATTATTCTGCTTTCATCATGAAATATTTAACCATGTATGTTGGATATGACTTAGATAAGAAATTTGCATGTTTATGTTGAGCAGAATAGTTTTCTATTCTAGTTTTTCCTCACGTTTTTCTTGCTTGGAACGTTCAATGTCTGTTGGATCATGTCTAAGGGGCAAGGGCGGACCCAAGTGTAGTTGTACCCGCGCTTTAGCCCGTGTGGCCCGAAAAAAATTTAAAATTTTATATATATTAATTTTGGAAATTTTTGAATTAATTTGATAGTAGCCCGAGTGGTTTGATTCAAAAGGTTAAATAATTCTAGAGGCTAAAATTTTAGCCCGGGTAGTTTATAAATTCTGGGTCCGCCATTGCTAAGGGGTGTCTAAGGGTCCCTAGGATCGAGTTGGATGAGTTCATGAACCTGAAATAGGCTGGAAACGAAACAGGAACAGAAACAGAAACAGAAACATGCACCAGGTGCGCGGGTTGAGCAGTTCTGGGAGAATGGATCGTGTAGGTTGTAGGGTGCGAGTTTGAGGCTGGTTCCAGTTGTTTTAGAACCCAAAGACTTTGGGGAAGGTCCTCTAGGTGCCTTTATGGCCGGTGATGGCCGGAGCTTGACGGCCAAACAGGCTGAAGTTGGGATTAGTGTTCTGCGCGCGAGAAGAAAAATAGGTTGTGTTGTAATGGTTCGTTCTCCTTCTACAGTACTTGGTTTGAGGTCAAATTTGTTGGGTTCGAACCGCCTAGATGTTGGCTAAGTATTGGCATTGGTTTCATGGCCAAAGGTTCCCGGAGCAATGAGAACAAAAGGAATTAGTACAGCTGCTCAGAGCTGGTCGTGAGCAGAAATCTGCTGGGTTGAGTTCTGAATTTTTGGGTATATTTCGGGCTGGGCTTGGGCTGGGTGGTCCGGGTCGGTTCCGAGGGGTCACGGGTCATGTTTTTTTGGGTCCGGGTCGTGTTAGTCGGGCTCGGGTATTTTTATTTTAGGATTTATTATTAGTTTAAGTGTTAAATTAAGCCTAATTTGAATTAATGAATTTAAATGAGCTAATTGGGATAATATTTTGGGCTTAAATAATTATTTAAGTTAATCCATTAAATTTTTATGGGCTTAGGGCCAATGAAAGTTATTGGGCCAATTTACGATATTTTGGGCCCATTGGGCAAGTTTAGATTATTAGTGGGATTAGGATTTATAATTGGGCCATATATGTCTTATTGTGCTTGAATAATTTATTTGGACTTAAACGTAAGTTAATGGGCTTAAGATAAGTTATTGGATCAGTCTAAAAGTTAATGGGCCTAAGTTTAAGGAGTCAGCAGTCTGAACCAATCCATGAAAAATATGCATGGTCCGTAAATATATATTAAATTATTGCATTAATATTTTAATTATATATAAAAAAGATTATTTTATAGTTATATTATTAATTAATTTAATATATATTTACGGGCAATATTTTATGAAAAATAAGATCATGAATGAATTTTTTTGTGATGTGCATGATAATGTATGTATATGTATGATGTTGGGCATAAAAAAAAGATATTTTAAGGAAGTTGAAATGAATGTGTGACAAATACGGGATTAAGGACGAGATACCTAGGCCCGGAGCCCTTTCCATAGACTACGGGACTGAGAGTCGGGATAATGGGGCCCGATTGCCTTTTCATATGTTATGATGATTCGCCTACGGATTCAGGGTCAACCTGGTGAAGGGGCTAAGAGGTGGAGATCTCACCGCCACGTACGTTGGTACTTTATTGATCAATCTCTTATACGGTCACACAACATGAATATAATCTTCAGAGTTTTAAATGATGATATGCCCTTATTATGATGCATGATGATTATGATAAGAATATGTATGTTATGTTATGAGATGATCATGAGTTATGTATTTTATGACATGCATGTATATATATTATTTATTATGTATCGTGTATGTGTTAGGTGATGCATTATTTTAATCATGTTGTTATTATGAGATAGAACGTGCTGAGCCTCTAGGCTCACTAGACTTAAATGGTGCAGGTGAGCAGGGAGACACTAATGTGGAGTATATTGCCCCGACTGGCGGTAAGGACGTATGAGATCCCGACAGTTGACTAGCTCGTGACCTATGCTCAGTTTATGTTTTCAGTGGTCTTGAAGAATACTATATTTTTCCGCACAAGTATTATAATTTATTTATGGATTTATGAATTTTATGTTAAAGATTTTACGAGACTTCGAGTGGTGATATTTTTATGCATGGAATTATGTTTATTTTTAAATATAATTATTTTCATGCAAAATTATGAAATTTATTGTAAAATAATTTGTGTAAGTTTATTTTCTTAGTTTCAATATTTATGTATTATTATAAGTTTCATTACTATTACACTCTTTATATATATTTATATATATATATATATATATATTAAATATTTATTAAAAAAATTGTAGTAGTAGGATCGAGTCGTTTCATTATGTGTTTGACTGCGATAGTTTGGCCACCAGTTAATGTATCAACGCCCCAGATATTCAATTCATGGTGAGTGTGGTGTACGTGTTGAGATATCTCACATCGGCTAAATAAAGTTCATGGAATTCTATATACGAACTTGGACTATCCTCCCCCATAGCGCTTGCTTTTGGTGTTCGAGTCAGACTTAAGTACAAAATCTTATCGTGGTATCAAAGCCAATATGGTATCAGAGCTCAGACCTACTGTTATGTGTTGGATTGCTCGTGGTTGGGTCACTCATTAATATCTCCACATTCCAAGTGCTTTTACCCACTGTTATTTGGATTGATCATAGTTGGGTCACTTATTAATATCTTCACACTCTAAGTGTTCATTCATGGGCGTGAGGAGTGTATTAAGATGTCACAAATCAGCTCAATAGAGTTATTTGGAGTTCTATATATGGATTTGAACAATCCTCTCCTCATTATTCTGGAGTTAATTAAGTTATGTCCAAGTTCATCATCTTAACAATCTCTTATGGTTATTGTTATCGTGCTTTCCAAGTGTCTAGGAATTTTCTGTCCTTTTGAATATCAATACTCTTTTTTATTTTGCTGGATCAACTCTTCTAAACCATAACTTGAAAACTATTATTTGTTGATAAATAGTCCTAAACAGCTAAGGGTGGTACATACGGAATTTGATAGGTTGTTGGTTACTAATTGAAAAAATCACACCTGCGCAATGTCAAGATTATGGATTTGAGTCTAATTTAACTCCAAAAGCTTGATCAAAGTGAATGATTGTCCAAGTCGATAAATGCAATTCGATCCTAAAAATTTTATCCAATTTATGTGAGACAACTAACATTGTAACGCCCTATCATCCACTATTGTAAAATTATCAGTTTACCCATATGACAATTTTAGCAACATGAACCATTTAATACTTTAAGATGTCGTTTGGTTTTATGGATAGAATGAATAAATTATGTGTACAAGTGTGATAAAATATGAATAAAATATGAACGAGTAATATATAAAGATTAATAAGTGAAAGAACATGTTGTGCACATGTATTTTAAATTATTTTTTTATTGCATTTAATTTTTATATTTATAGTTTTGCCTTTCTTAGAACATGTTTTAAAATTGGTAATATCAGATATATCTTGATTCGAAATATTTTATTCTGATAATATATTGTTTCCATGCTTTGTAGGTTCTTATTTATGGAAATATATTGAAGATCTATTTATAGGAGTGCTTGAAACGAGAGAGAACAACAAGATAGACAATCAAGAGAGAAAAGAGTGAAACGTAGGAAGCAAAATACATAGAGAAATTACTGCAGAAATTCTAGAGTGTTGAAGATCAATCATTGAAGATTTTTTGAAGAAATACTACTGCTACGTTGTGTTGCCGAGTAGTGTTGAAAACACTGCAGAACACACGAGTGAAGTGTTGTTCAGAAAGTGTTTCTTTAGTTTTTGTTTTTCGGTTTAGAACTTTCTATTTATGTTTTATTCTAGTTTTTACTAGTTTTTAGGAAGTCGTTTATTTTCTCAATCTGTTGAGAAAAGTAGTTTTTCATAAAACAATCGCTAGTTGGTTTTTGTAAACTGATTTGATTTTCTAGTGATTATTTTGCCATGAAGCATTGTACAAGTACTTAGTACTTGTGCATAATTATTTTGTGTTATTTACTTTTACTGTTAGTTAATTATTCTGCTGCATAGTGTTATCGTGAAGTGTTGACAACACTGAAAGATAACACAGACTCGAATATTTATTTATGGTATTTCTGTGTTTCATACTGTCCAAACCTTACAATTGGCGTCAGAGACATTCACTTGACGATACTAAGTGTGATTCTGTTTTTGTGTTTGACAGGACATCACAATGGAGATACCTTATTCAGGAACTGCTCAACGTCCTCTAATCTTGGATGGATCCAACTATTCTATCTGAAAAGTTAGGATGCGTGTCTACATCAAATCGATTGAAAGGCATGGCAGCGTGTGCTACAAGGATGGAATCCACCAAGGAGAACTGATGAAGAAGGAGATTTTCTCCTCAAACTAAAAACGAAATTGAATGACGATGAAATTGCTGCTTCGAATATGAACAATAAAGCCCATAATGCTATATTTACTTCTCTTGATTCCAATATGTTTTCACTAGTCACTAACTGTGTATGTGCTAAACAGGCTTGGAAAAAACTTCAAATGCACTGTGAAGGATCCGATAGTGTGCGTCGAACCAAAAGAAGGATTCTCACTACTCAGTTTGAAAATCTGAGAATGGAAGAAAGTGAGACAATTGATGATTATGAACGACGTTTGAGAAAGATCGAGAATGAGACAATTGATCTTGGTGATGCTATTTCAAATGAACGCTTGGTGAGCAAAGTGTTGAGATCACTGCCGGAAAGATTTCAAATGAAGATTTGTGCCATTGATGAATCAAAAGACACATCAATTCTGGGATTGGATGAATTGATGAGTTCACTTCGAACATATGAGTTAGAGATGAATTTTGGAAAAAAGAACAAAGGTAAGTCTATTGCACTTCAAGTTTCTAATGACTCATACAATGATTTTGTTGATCTGACACAAGGAGTCAACGAGTCTGACTTAGGAGATGATTCCATCGCCTTTCTTACCAAACAATTTGGTAACTACTTGAAGAGAATGAGAGATTATAAGAAACCTGGTCAGAAACCCAAAGTTTTGAATGCTCCTGCTGTTGGAAAACCATTGAGGATATGCGGACCAGAACAAAATACCATCCCTTCAAAGAGTCAAAATCACTTTCAGAAAGAAGGAAAAACACTGAATATCTCAAAGAAGTTTGAATCTGTGAAATGTCATGAGTGCACAGGCTTCGGTCACAATGCTAATGAGTGCCCAACCAGACTTTGCAAAGGAATGTGTGCTTCCCTAAGTGATGATGAATATGAGGAAGGAACAGAACAAGGAGAAGAAGAGACTCACAATGCCCTTTCAGTTTTGGTGCTGCAGAAGAAACACAGTGTTATCACATGTGTCACAACACTTGGTCACAACACTAACCAAAAGGTACTGTGTCTGAATGCTTCTGTTTCTGGAGACTTAAATCAGGAAGCTGGTGAAGTAGAACTGTCTTGGGATAATGCTCAGAAGATGTATGAAGAATTGTATAATGACTGGATATTAAGGAACAAGACAAATTCTGCTTTAACAAAGGAGAACAGTGAACTGAAAGCTTCAGTGACTAGACTTTAAGTTGTTCTGAGCAAGAAGAATTTAGAACTAGGCAAGGTCAAAGAAGAGCTTGGAAGAGCCAATGCAACTTTCGCAAAGTATAATTCAAGCAAGACCAAGTTGGATTCAATTCTGATGATGGGAAAAGATGATAGAGCTGGTCTAGGGTTTCATAATAGCAAGTTTGAAGTTGGGGAGTCGTCACAAACTGTTTTTGTCAAAGAGAACAGTAACTCTGCTAGTGTTCCTATTGCAATTCCAAAGGAAAAACCAATTTCATTGAAGGCACAAGCTTCTGTTCAGAAGAAAAAGCAAAGGAAGCGTAGATTTGTTTGTCATTACTGTCACAAGCAAGGTCACATCAAGCCTTACTGTTATAAGCTCAGGTATGACTATATGTACTGGAATTCCAGGCAAGAGTTGTCATCAGTGTTGCCAACACTGAACCAAAACACTACCAGGAAGAAAAATTCTGAGAAAAATGTTTGGGTACCAAAAGCTAAATCTAGTTGTAATGTCGTTTATACTTCCTTGAAAACTAATGTTGCAGGTCATTGGTACTTCGACAGTGGCAGTTCACGCCACATGACAGGATTGAAGAAGTATCTTTCTGACTATGTTGAACAGGATAAAGGAAAAGTGACATATGGAGGAGGAGCCAATGGAAAGATTGTTGGAAAAGGAACTTTGAATGTAGAAGGACTGCCTAAGCTTCACAATCTTCTACATGGTGAAGGATTAAATGCAAATCTTATTAGCATTAGTCAACTTTTTGATGATAATCTTTATGTTAAATTTGATAAGAATTTATGTCAAGTTTTTGATAAAAGTATTCGTGTGTTTTGACAGGGTCTAGATCATCGAACAACTGTTATCAACTTGGAGAGGAACTTGCTTGCAAATTCAGCAAGGTTGATGATTTGAATTTATGGCATCAAAAGTTGGGACATGCCAACTTCAAAGCATTGAAGAAACTGAGCCAGTATGATGTTGTACGGGGAATTCCAAATTTAACTTCTGGAGTTCCATATGTGTGTGGAGACTGTCAAAAGATCTGAAGGGGAAAATAATTGAGGACAATATTGATGATCTGTTGGATACTGTTGCACCCCAGACTGATTCCAGTGTTGTCAATAGTGTTGTCCCTCCTGAAAAATCACCCAGCACAACACTGAGTCCAACACTGAATATGAATGAACAGAGTACAGAAGAACATGATGATTTTGAAGATGAAATACGAGATGCTGGACATGATGTACCTAGCAAGATTCAGAAAAACCATCCTACTTCACAAATCATAGGAGATGCACAAGGAAGGATGCAGACCCGAAGAAAGGAAAAAGTTGATTATCGAAAGATGAGTGGGTTAGTGTGCATGACTTCCGCATACTCTCAGGTAAGACATTCTTGCTTTGTGTCTAGTATTAAACCAAAAAATGTTGGTGAGGCTTTAAAAGACGAGTTTTGGGTCAATGCTATGCATGATGAACTTGAACAATTTGTTAGGAATGATGTGTGGATCTTAGTTCCTCCACCTGATCATAGTAATATCATTGGAACAAAGTGGATTTTTAAGAACAAAACTGATGAATCAGGAAATATTGTGAGGAATAAGGCGAGGTTGGTAGCTCAAGGGTATACACAAGTTGCGGGGGTGGACTTTGATGAAATTTTCGCACCTGTAGCCCGAATAGAATCTGTTATATTATTGTTGGCTATTGCATGTCACATGAAAATGAAACTTTTTCAAATGGATGTAAAAAGCGCATTTTTGAATGGAATTTTGAGTGAAGAAGTTTATGTAAGACAGCCTAAGGGATTCGAAGATCCACATCATCTTGATCATGTTTATAAATTGAAGAAGGTCTTATATGGATTGAAACAAGCACCTCGTGCTTGGTATGGAAGGCTCACAGAGTATTTGCTTGACATTGAATTCAAAAGAGGTGAGGTAGATAAAACACTTTTTGTTCAAAAAGTACAAGGTAACATTCTTATTTGTCAAATCTATATTGATGACATAATTTTCTGTGCTTCATCTAAAAAACTTGTAAATGATTTTGTTGAAAGCATGACTGTTACCTTTGAAATGAGCATGGTAGGTGAGTTGAATTACTTTTTAGGATTACAAGTAAAACAAATGAGTGATGGAATCTTTTTGTGTCAAAGCAAATATGCTAAGAATTTGGTGAAAATGTTTTGTACTGATCATGTTAGACATATGAAAACACCAATGGGAACTAATGAAAAACTGTGCAAAGACAGTGTTGCTGACAGTATTGACAACACTTTGTACAGAAGCATAATTGGAAGTCTGCTGTATCTAAGTGCAATTCGACCTGATATTATGTTCAGTGTGTGTTTGTGTGTCCGATATCAATCTGATTCTAAAGCCACACATATGAAAGCTGTAAAACGAATTTTGAAGTATGTTGCAGGCACTTTAGACTTAGGGTTATGGTACACTAAAAAAACCAATACAAATTTGGTAGGCTATAGTGATGCTGATTGGGCAGGGGATATTGATGAGAGAAAGAGCACCACGGGTGGTTGTTTTCATTTGGATAACAACTTGGTTTCATGGTATAGTAGGAATAAGAACTGTGTGTCACTTTCCACTGCTGAATCCGAATATGTGACAGCGGGAAGTTGTTGTTCTCAATTAATTTGGATGAATCAAATGCTACAAGACTATGGTCTTAAAAGTGAAACACCACTTGTGTACTGTGATAACTCAAGTGTTATAGATATATCAAAAAACCCAGTTCAACACTCTTGAACTAAACACATTGACATAAAACATCACTTCATTCGAGATTTAGTTGAGAAGGACATGATCCATATGGAGTTTGTCGGGACCAATAACCAACTGGCCGATATTTTTACAAAAGTATTAAACTTCGAGAGATTCTCCAGTCTTAGGAAATCTTTCAATATGTGTTCCTTATAAGCACTCACGGTTGTTGTCCTTAAGTGTTGCCAACACTGACGGACAACACCAAACATGCATGTGCATTTTTAGGACTTTAGGCATACTGCATATTCATATTGTTCTATGTTTTGCACTGGTTGATAATACTGACTGATACTTTGTAGTTCTTCTGTAAAAGGTATTTTTAGAACACACTTGCCATGAAAATATGCTTTAAACCACGAAGTAGTTGAGAGATGTTCGTGTATTCCATGATCTTGTCCCATGTGAAAAGTGGTTTTAAAAATTAAAAAGCATGGTTTGATAAAATTTCAGTGACCAATGTCTTGAAAATCAAACTAAAATCGAAAAAAATTTGGAAAAAGCTACCTAAGAGAGTCCAATGAAGACCGTTTTTTTAGTGTGCAGACTACCACTTCTGAATCAAAATAAAAAGAAGAATCACATGGATCTGGAAGTGTGACAAAATTCAAAATTATTTTGAAGACTACATTGTTGTTGGGAAGTGTTGCCAATACTGGTGCTTAACACATTCTGCACACACTTTGCATGCATCATTTTTGATCTAATATCATTACATTCTGTTTTAGACATAAATTATGTAACACCCGGTATTTTAAATACGTAAATTCGCATGCATAATTAGGGTATTTAATTATTTAAATTTTAGATTTATGGGTTAAATAATTATGTGAATTATTTGTGCATGATTTAATTTATTTTTAAGCATTTAACCCATAATTAGTGATTTTTATGATTTTTAGTATTTTAATTATTTTATCGCGTAGACGGGACCGTGGACGGACGAGATGACAAATTTCTAGCCAATTAATTTCATGAGCCTTTTTAGAGCCCTAAAATATTATTTTGAGTTTTATTATCTCAAAATTTTTAGTATTTAATTTTATATAATTTTAGGAGTCCATTTTTATTCAAAATAAGCCAAAATATTGACTTTTTAGTATTTTTAAAATTCCCTAAATTTATAATTTCGGGATTTTCATATGTTTAACTTAAATTATCAGATTTTAACTTTTATTTAGAGTTTTAAAATTTTATGTTTGTTTTATTTAAAACTTTTAATATCCTAAAAACCTATTTTATTAAAAACTCTAACCTAATCTACCCAAACCCATCGACCAAAAGCCATCAGCCGCCTCCCTCCCCTCCATTCATCATCTTCATCGGCTTCCCACAAGAAAAATCCCATAGCCTTGGTTGTTCAAGCTCCAAGTTGGTCGTTCGTCGTCCCGGAAACGTTCTACGTACGTGCTCAATCGATTTCTACGGTGAAAGGCATGTTTTCTTTCCCTTATTTTCATGCCATATCAGTGAAATATATGTGTGTGTTGTGTATGCATCAAGACCTTCAGAAATTTTTCAGAAAAGGCTAGGGATGGTTGAGCATCTCACGTTTTTCTCACTTTGTTTGACATACACTCATTTTTTTCTTAGCCATGGATCGTTCAACTGCTGGTCAAGGTCCCTAGGATGTTTAAGGGGTGTCTAGGCTCAAGTGGCTCGGTTGGTTTGAGCCAAACGAGCCCAGGAAGCAAGCTAGGATCGATCGGCCTCCATGAGGCGCAGGAATAGGGTTTCAGGGAAGGGGGCTCGGCCTTGGCGGTTCAGGCTGCATGGGGCTGGGGGCTGGCGCAGGTTGGGACCGCCCAGACATGGGCCACGTCTGGGCGGCGGAGCTCCGGCCAGGGGCGGCCGGAGCATGGCGGCAGCAGCCCTTGAAAGGCTGCTGCCCGTGGCCGAGAGAAATTGAGAGGGTGAGTTTCGGGTTTAGGGTTAGGGCTGGGTCCGGGTCGGGTTCTTGGGTCCGGGTCAAGTCAGTGGGTCGTGGGTCGGGTTAAGTGAGTCCGGGTCTGGGTTTGGTGGGCCGGGCTCGAGTCTTTTTATTTTTAAAATATTTTATGAATTAATGGGTTTTTGGGCCAATTAATTAGAAATAAAATTATTTGGACTCCCAAATAATTTTATTTGGGATTTTAAAATTTTAATTAAGTTAGTCCATTAATTTTATGGGCTTTTGAGCCCATAAAAGTTATTGGGCCAGTCATTGGGCTTTTGGGCCCATTGGGCCAGTTTAAGTTGTTATTGGGCCTAGAATGTTTTATGGGCTTTAAATTATTTTAATTGGGCTTAGAACAATTTTATTGGGCTTAAGTATGTTAATGAGCCAGATTTAAGTAAATGGGCTTGAGTGTTAGGGCCAGCAATCCAGTACAATCCATGAGAAATTTGCATGTGTCCTGAATATATATTTAATTATTTGTATGCATTGAAGTTATTTTAATATTTATATGTTAGTAAGAAATTAAATTAAATATATATGAAGGACACACATTTTTATTTAAGTACATGCATTCATGAAATAATTTTATGCATAATTAAATGTTTAAGGTTGAGCAATAATAAAATATTTTATGTTGAAAGTTGAAGTAGTGTGACAATTTAAGGGGGATTCGTCCCCATATGTGAACTATTGAAGGGCAGTTTACTGCCAATTTAAGAGGTGATTCGTCACCGCCACGTACGTTGGTTTCCACGCTGATCAGTATTTAATGTATGATTTAAGGTTACACTACGGATACAACCATGCGATGTTGGAAAATTAATTGTTCAACAATGTTTATGTATTATGTTATTTAAGTTAAGTTAAGTTATGTTATGTTATGAAATTTTCAAGCATGCTCATTCATGTATATGTATGTATTAGTATTTAATTGTTTTAAATTATTTTAAACTCTTGTTATGTTAGCATGTTGAGCCTCTAGGCTCACTACACTGGTATGATGCATAAGTTCTAAACCGAAAAACGAAAACCAAATAAACACTTTCTGAACAACACTTCACTCGTGTGTTCTGCAGTGTTTCCAACACTACTCGGAAACACAACGTAGCAGTAGTATTTCTTCAGAAATTCTTCAATGATTGATCTTCAACACTCTAGAATTTCTGCAGTAATTTTTCTATGTATTTTGCTCTCTACGTTTCACTCTCTTCTCTCTTGATTGTCTATCTTGTTGTTCTCTCTCGTTCCAAGCACTCCTATAAATAGATCTTCAATATATCTCCATAAATAAGAACCTACAAAGCATGGAAACAATATATCATCAGAATAAAATATTTCGAATCAAGATATATATGATATTACCAATTTTAAAACATGTTCTAAGAAAGGCAAAACTATAAATATAGAAATTGAATGCAATAAGAAAATAATTTAAAAGACATGTGCACAATATATTCTTTCAAACTCCCTCTTTTTGCCTTTCTGGACAAAACACACATAAGTTCAAATAACTGTAACGCCCAGAAATTCGGCACGTAAATCCGCATGCATAACTAGGGGATTTAATAATTTTAAAATAATGTGAAAATGTGTTAAATTAATTTTATATGTTATTATGTGAATTATGTGATTTATTGGCATGTTTTAAATATTGGTTTGGCATTTAAATCGGTATGATGTGATTTATGAATTTATTTGAGAAAGTTTATTTTATGATCGCGTAGGCGGGGCCGTGGACGGACGAGATGTTATTTTCACCCAAATTCTTTTATGAATTTTTAGGAGCTTTAAAATATTATTTTAAGGTATTTTGTCAAGAAAATTTTAGTATTTAATAATATATTTATTTAAGGATTTATTTTTAGCCAAAATAAGTCATTTTAATGACTTTTATTGATCTTTAAAAATCCTTTAATTCTATATTTCGTGATTTACTATTATATATCAGATTAGTAGATATTTTTTTAAAAGTTAAAAATCTTATATTTATGTTATATTATCTACTTAGTTTAATTAGTGTAATTTAATTTATTCTAACCTAAAAACCCACCTTCCCTCACGTCTTTACTCTCCTAGCCGCCATCAAATAATTATGCTTTTCCCTCATTAGGACACACACATCTCAGAAGGTTTTCCGAAGATTTAAACAAGCTTTTGAAGGTCGTTCATCCACGTGATCCTCCTACGCATCGACATCGGGTTTTTGGGATTTAAAACTTCACAAGGCATGTTTGATTTCCATTCTTGAACACCATTTAGATTATATTAAACTATTTTTTTTTAAAAGATGAATGATGAGATTATGCGCATGTGTTTCAGATTAATTTGAATGACATTCTTCATGGCTCATGCTTGTTTTCACGTTTTATGCATGTCCCGATTTCTGCATGCTTTTGTCCATGATATGTTCGGGTCTGCTGCACCTGGGTTCGGGGTCCTAACTAGAGTCCCTAGGGTTGGTATAGTGGGGTGGTTTGTTCATGGAGAAGGCTGAAACCAGGGTTGGGCGTGAGAACTCTTCTTCGGTTCGGCGAATTTCCCGCAGCGGCTTGATTTTGAGTTGGGGGGCTTCGGTGGGTTCAGGCAGGGTCTTGGCTTGAGCCAAGCCTGGTCCTAAAGTTGCGCCTGGACCCTGGGGTGGTCCAGGTGTCGGAGCTCCGGCCGGTGCTGGCCGGAGCCGGTCAAAAAAAAGGGAAGGGTTGTGACCTGCGCATCGAAGCAAGGAATGAGAGGATCGGGCAGTTCATGCTGAGTTTTGGCTTGAGTCTGGCCTAGTCCTAAGGTCGTGTCTGGGTTCTGGGGAGGTTCAGGGGTTGGAGCTCCGGCCAAGGGTGGCCGGAGCTGGCCGGCCGAAGGCATGCAGCAAGAACTGCTCACGGCCGAGGGTTAATGAAGATGGGTGATGGTTTGTGCATGTCGTACGTACTGTTGGGAATTATAAGTGGGCCGTGGGTTTGGGTTGTTCTTGGGCCGGGCTTGGGTCCTTGGATCCGGGTCCGGTTCGGGTCTAAAATGATGGGTCAAATAATTTTAGTCCGGGTCTAGATTTTTATTATTTAGGCTCGGGTGTTTTTTTTTTTTTAATTAAATAAGAGATTAATTAACAATTAATGGGTTTGGGCTTGATTAATTAATTAATTGGACTAATTTAATGGGATTAAATAATTAATGAAGTGAGCCCACTAATTTGTCATGGGCCGTGTGATCCATGAGAATTATTGGGCCAGGTTGTGTCGGGTTTAGTAATTTTATCGTTTAATTTATAAGTTAATGGTTAGTTAATAATTTTATTAATTTAATTTTAAGTTAATTAGTTAAGGGGCCTAAATTATGTTGTTAGTGAGCCCATTAGTTTCTCATGGGCCTGGGGCCCATGAAGCTTAATGGGCCAGGTCAGGTTGGGCTTTTGGGTTTTTGAGCCAGTCTAGGAAATTTTGAGTTAAGTCTAGTGGTCAGCAGCTCGAACAAGTCCTTGGAAAAATAAATGTCCGTAAATATATATTTAATTCATGCATGCATTTTTATTAGATATATAAGTATTATTTTTAAGAAAATAAATTAAATATATATTTACGGGCGAATTTTCATGAAAATAAAGAAATATATGAGAATTTTTATGTTCATGCATCATTAAGAATTTTTATGATAAGTTTAATTGCATGTTAAGAAAAATATATTTTTATGGAAGTTGAAGTGAAGGTGGAAAGTGATGTGGTTGGAGGCCGGGATACCTGGGCCCGGTGACCTTCCTAATGATGTATAAATATGATGAGCTTATGGATCCAGCTGAGAGGGCTGGTGAAGTAGCAGCACAGAGGTGGAAATCCCACCGCCGCGTACGTTGGTTTATAGATTGATCAATCGCTTAGTATGATGCCACCGACATGGATACGACCTGTTGAGAACTAAGAAATGATGAAAAGTATTTAATGAGATTTATTAAATATGATGTTTATGTTTAGCATGATGATGAAGCATTATAATTATTTATTCATGTCTATATACATATATTTTTAAGATCATGCACATATAATTATATTCACGTATTTTATATGATGTGTGCTTGTGTGTGGTTTCATTTTGTTATATAAGGATAGAACGTGCTGAGCCTCTAGGCTCACGAGATTTAAATGGTGCAGGTGAGCAGATTATTAATGAAGTTAATGTGTTCCCGACTGGCGGCGAGGGCGTATGAGTATCCAGGCGGCTAGTACCCGTGACCATCGCTCAATTATGAATTTTATGTTGAGACTAGAACATTTATTTCCGCATAAGTTTTATTATTATATATATTTAGTATATGCATGGATTTTTGATTTAAGTATTTATTTTATAAGTTTTCATGAATTTTTGTGAAAGAAATATTATTTAGTATTTAATGTTAGGTATTTATTTTCATGCATGTACTTTTGTTATTATTTATGTTTAATGTGTAGATATATATTAAATTAAGAAAAGTTATTTTTAAGTATTTAATTGCATGCGAGTACTTTTATTGTATTTATTGTGTATATGTATTTTATATTAAGTAAAGTATATTTTTTTTTAGTACGATATATATATGTATGTGCATATATATATATATTTATTATTTTATAGTTAGAGAGTTATTTTAAAAATAAAAAAAAATTCACTAGAAGTTTTAGGATGTTTCACGATAAGATCAATTTCTACAGTGCTTAGAAATATATAGGAATATGGGGTTCAAACTGTAAAAAAAATCAAAAGCCCCTATCTCTCATATCAGACTAAGAATCTCCCCCTAACGGTAACAATTCTCCAACGGGTAAAAAAAATCTCTCTAATTAAAGAAATTAAATTTGATTAATTAAGGATACCCTGAAAACTCTCACTTAAGAATATATCAGTATTCCTCAAAAATAAATAACTCTACATCGAGTTTTAACGCCACTGAAACATATTCAATCTCAATCAATTCAATTTTCAACAAGTTGGGCAATTTTTCCAATTTTTGTTCGTCATTGAACTTTTAACCCTGAGCACAATATGATCACAATAAATGCAAAATGCATGACCTAATTTGAAACGACCCTAACTCTAAAATTATTAAATAAATATGCGGAATTTTTTTTTTTTTATACTTACTAAATAAAATATGTATATATATGTCCATACATATATGCACAGAATAAAAAGATTTAAAAATAAATAAATAAATAAATAAATACTTAAATAAAAAATGCATTCTTTAAATAAAATAAATATCTGAGTCAAACATTTAATTAAAAATACTGCATAAATAAAATGATTAAAATTTGCATGCACTGGCAATATTCAATAAAATATTCAAAACTCACAACCACTGAAAAAAATAATATAAAATATGTAACGTGCTGACATAATCAAAAACATGCAATGTGACTCAGACATCTATCACGGTCACGGGGTCACTGCATGTCCGCTCATATGTCCTCGCCGCCGGTAGGAGCTACATCCTCCTCTACGAACTCACCAACTAGTTTTTAGGAAGTCGTTTATTTTCTCAATCTGTTGAGAAAAGTAGTTTTTCATAAAACAATCGCTAGTTGGTTTTTGTAAACTGATTTGATTTTTTAGTGATTATTTCGCCATGAGGCATTATACAAGTACTTAGTACTTGTGCATAATTATTTTTGTGTTATTTACTTTTACTGTTAGTTAATTATTCTGCTGCATAGTGTTATCGTGAAGTGTTGACAACACTGAAAGATAACACATACTCGAATATTTATTTCTGGTATTTCTGTGATTTCATACTGTCCAAACCTTACAATAAGTGTTTTTTATATTTTTCATTTTGTAGGATTATTATGTTTACGATTATATAATGTCATAAATATACTTGTTAATTACAATTTTTTTTTTGGAGAAATGGTTATATTCGTAAAATTTCACTCATATCAAGTCAATAATACACTTATCAACTATCACATGTGTTGACAGTGATGTTTCATCTAAACTATATGTAATGAGATCACGAGCCATGATATGAAATTTAGTTAATTAAAAATGAGACAAATATAAAATGAATAAAAAATTATATCTCATCTCATTTTCATCTATTTTACCAAACGATACTTAAATGATAATTATTTTATCCATGATCATTCATGTTATCTCTTTATCAATTTGAACACTCACTCCATTTGAAAATTTTAATAATTACAATATCGCTCAAGTGTGCCATTTTTTATACCCAAATTCAATTTATTTCAAGGACAAATTTGCAAAAAAAGACTATATTGCGTGCTCGGGGCATTAACATGTAACATAAATACATACATATACATGCCACATAAAAAATAATAATTATAAATACATAAAAGTATACATCAATGCTTATACAAGTGTAGTGTGGGGACAAGGGTGGGATGTAGGTCCCAAGAATGCAATTGTCTTTGAAGACACAAAGCCGAGTTTCAAGGAGGAGTTTAATTAATGTAACGACGCCGTCTCTAATCCCACCGCCGCCTCGGTAACTGTTGCTGTGCCGCCGCCACTCCAGTCTCCACCGTCAACCGCCCAGCCGCTTTAAAAATATGGGAAATGCTACATGTACACGTTGACTTACACATTGGGTTACACGCTACACATAAATTATAAAATTATCCCTCAACTTGATTTGGAAAAAATCTTTCCAAAATATATTAAGGATATTTATATAATTTTAAATGTAAAATGTAACCCAACGTATAACCATATATGTACATGTAGCATCACCCAAAAAATATAGCTCAATATATAGACAAAGGTTAACAGTTACCTCTTGGAATAATGGATGGTAACTTAATTAATGAACAAAGCCTTTTTAGCCTCGAGGGAAAAACAAAAAAACAAAATTAAATACTTTTATTACCCAAATAATAAATTTACATTAATTTATAGCTCTACTACTATAACTAAACTAATACAAAAAGAAAGAAAATACTAACCACACCGAAGAGGACATTTTCGCATATTATCTAGCCGATGTTTGAGTTTCACGAACCCCTTTCCAAAAATCAAAAATTACATAACATTGTATCGCGTAAGGGAGAGATCATAAAGTAGTTAATTTTGATGTAGATGGTCATTTTTTTAACACCTAATGCCTTCATATTTTTGTACTTCCTCTATTATTTAAAGGATTAAAAATCAATGATTATTTTAAAATAATCCATATATATCATACATATTTTTTTAGAATTTAACTTAAATTGTGAAAAATAATATATAAATTAAAACATATGAATTTATGATATCTACTATTTTATAATTTATATACATAATGTGTATGCAAATATTAATTACTAATTAATAGCGTTAGTATTACAATTTACAAGTATATATAAAATGAATTCATATAAACTCTTATATATAAACATCTTACATGCGTTGTCCCATGCATATTAATGTTCCACCAAGAGAAATTTCAAGTAATCCTTATTGTACCATTATTACCAAATATCTAAGGTTGCATATTTAATAATAGACGTGGATCCACTGAAAAGTCAACTGCACTTTACATGTATTGATAGCTTAATATTTATTCTTTTAACTCTTGGAATAGTCCCACAAGGGTAACACCTCATCACCCGTTCAATAAATTAAAATTGATTATATTAGGGTTGGATTAATTTGTGGGATGGATCGAATCATTTAAACTTACGAAAGATTTGAGAGAATCGACCGTTTATGAACACGAGAAGTTAACATGGTATAAATGTGGCTCAGTATGAATTGCATAAATCAATTATTATAAAATTAATGTGGTCTTTACTAGAACATGTTTTACATTTTGTCTCAATCCATTGGATAGAATATTGTCATACTAACGTCTAGATGGTTTAGTTTAATCTACCTTAACGATATTATTCTAACAGGGGATTTAACAATTTATGATTTGTCATATCAATCTTATAATATTAATTATGCATATGTGTTGAAATGTGGACTCTTGAATAAATGATTTGAGTATTACCCATATGATAGGATTTCATTAACCCGTTGAGATTATCTCGAATTAATTTATGACATGATCAACAAAGTTTCTTGCCGCCGTTTTAGATAATCAAATTATCTGAACATCTAGAGAATTGTCACGTGGGCTCGATCCATGTATCTCTTAAAAAATGAGAGATGTTTATGTCACGACATCAACTATATATTTGGTGATGGGTGACTACTAACTAGCATGTTAAATGACTCGGTTTCGTATTGATGTCATATATATGTACATTAAATAGGAAACCATATTTATTTTCAGTTCGTCTCAAATGAAGCTAAAGATAATATTAATCAACAAATTATTCTTGTGGTGGAAGAATATGGTTAGATCGTTTCTTGCAAGGTATTGATTAAATTGAGGTATGAAACGTTTCTGAGGATCATGAGAACTCTCCATTTATTAACAAGAGAAGCTAGCATGGTGCATTACTCGATTTGGAGTAAAGGAGAAGAAATTATAAATAGGCCAAACTATAAAATTTTCTATTCTTTGTGTATGTACATTGAATATTCGTTTGGATTTTACTATCTTGGTTAAGTTAAAGATTATAATAACCGAATTTTCTAGTTGTAGAAGTATAGTTGGATAAGTAATTCAGATGAAGTAAATGAAAATAAACCATTTACAAATATTTAACAAGGTTGAATGAGAAAAAATACCGAATTTCGGGAATAGATGTTATCGTATCAAAAAATATTGAATTTATCGAACTTTTGGTATACCAAAGATTTTGGTGTATATCGTAAAATTTCGGTATAATGAATATGATAGTTATATGTGCTGAAAATCGCTATACCAAAATTTACGTTACGATATCGATATAAAAACCGTAATTTTTGGTGTGATATAAAGTTTTCGGTACGATATATCACTCCTATTTAACAATAAAGGTTGCACAGTAAGGGATCCTGTTTGGATTAGATGCATACATTATCATTAATAGGAGTGTTCACTGATCAGTTAACCGTCCGAACCAAAATATGAAAATCGAACCATTAATTTGGTTAGGTTTTTGGTTTTCGATTTTTCGGTTCGATTCGATTTTTATCTCGGTTAACCGAACCAAACGAAAGCCCTTTTTTTATTTTTTAAATTCATTTTTGAATTTTTAAAATAATTTTTTTTATTTTTGTATGAATAAAATAAATGATAAAAAATATTAAAAATAAAAATTATAATAGAAAAGATGAATTTCGGTTAAGCCAGAAACAAATCAAAAAAATTTCGGGTATTAACCGAACCGAACTGTTGAATTCGATTTGGTTTTGGACAAACCGAAATGTTGAAGTGAAATTATTGTCCCTGCTTGGTAGATCGATCGAAACATGACGCTTGAGCTGTTGTACATTTTAAAAAATTTAAGTTGCATAATTACCAACTATAACTTTTGGTAAAACGACAAGTGTTCGTTCCTACAATTGATATTAGAGCCAAGATCATGAGTTCGTTTTCATTGATTGCAAGGAGTGCAATTATTGAGAGAGAAATTGTTGACGTGAAATAATTATCTCTGTTTGGTAGAGCGATTAAACCACGACGCTTGAGCTATTGTGCGATTTAAAACAAATGATTATTTAATTTTTACTTTAAAAAATATTTCGTGTTTGTTTTTTCTTTATTTAATCAAAATATCAAATTTGGTATTGTGGGGATTTTGATTTTTGAAAAGTGATTATGATGTGTTGGTGAATAAATCCAAATTTTTTTTGGATACTCTTACCTCTAGTTAATTTGAAGAAAGAGAGAGTTGTGATATCCAATAAGGTTATTTTTTGCAATTTTATTTTTAATATAATCACTTTTACAATTTTATGAAGAGTTTAATTAAAATTATTTAAGAATAAATATGTGTTCGGACAACTATTTTGTAAAAATATTTTTACAGTTAAAAATAATTAATTTTTTTTACTACTTAAAACATTTTAATTGTAATTTTTATCATTATTTTTTGTTTGCTATTTATTATCTATTTAATCGGCTTTTTTTGTTTAAAAAACATAGAAAAATTATATTTCAATCATTCTTTAAAATTATACTTAGAGAACATTTTTTTTAAAAAAAAAAATCATAAACTTTTTTACAAACCTCTTCTCAAACACATATTGTAAATATTTTCACCAATAAAACATTAAAAATATTTTTAAATTATTTGTCCAAGTAGAGTCAGACTAATTAATCAAGGGCTAGCTAGCTTATATATCTCTACTTAGCTAATTCATTGATCCTTTCTTTTAAATTATTTAGCTAATTACAGAAATAATTATACAAAACAGGGATTTCATATTATATATCATTCTCAAATTACCGCTATATATATCACGCTATTAAGCTCGCCAATTATAAAGCATCTAGAACCTAAAACAGAACTGCACTTCCCTTTCAAAACGAATGAAAATTAAAAAATGAAGTTATTACAAAAACCATTGAAAAAAAAAAACTATGAGATGTATGTTTTTTTATCCGTTTTCTCTCATGAGTAGGTCTCTTGTAAAACAGAAATAGGTCGACGCATTTATATTTCAAGTGAAAAGTACTTAATATTTTGACATAAAAAACCTCACAATTAAACTATTCTTAGTTTCGTTCTTCAGAAACGTAAAATTGTTCTATAGACATTTAGTTTGGGGCAAATTGTTTGGAAATCAATTTTTTTTTATATTTCAATTTATAATAAGGTTTCTCAAACTCATAACCTATAACGACAGCATTTTGAATATAAGCGAATAAGTTTATCCTTGAAAGAATTCAAAAGGTCAATACATCAAAAGCTTAAAATCTACACTCGATCATTCCCCCGAAAACCAATTGCATGTATAGAATTATTTAATAATTAAAGAACTCTTGTACAATCTTATATAAAGGCTTCTCACTTTTTAACATTGAAGATTAAAATAATATTGCTTTTATGTTTTCCATGTAAACATGGTCGGGAAAAAGTTGTAACAAAAAATGAGAAAACCCAAAACCGTAACACATACACAACACAACCAAAAGGGTTAATTAGTTCCTCGGAGGAAACAAATCGGACAAGCTCTTGCTTATTTATCGGTTTTCTTGTTCTTTCTCGCACAGAATTATACTCTACGTACTTTATTTCATGGCCTAATTAAATCCCTTTAAATCATGAATAATAAAAAAAATCGATATGCTATTTTGTTAATTAAAGGGAGATTTAATGACCATTAAGTAACTATATATTATATATATCAAATATAAACACGTTTCCAAAAACTAGTAACGTTTGGTTTTAGAAGATACAAGGGGATTAATTAAAAAAAATGCTGAATTTGCAATTTACTCTTATTTTACGTCTTTTTTTTTAATCAATACTCGTGTATATAAGTGATTGGTTTTTGTTATATTATTACACATCCGTGTAGTTAAGAATAAGCCCATATATATATATGTATGCTTCTTCTTGTTTGGCGGGGGATCTTGTAAAGTCTCGGGTTCCCAATTCCAATCGGGCACGCAAGAAGTTGTTGGCCGGCCACCCATATATATGTGTCTAAAATTTTCACAATCTCATACACCTGCATGTTACCAAGAAATTCAGAAAACCAATTAATTGATCCCTCCAAAACCAGCTTCGTTTGATCTTCAATGTGTTTTGGCACAGAAACCACTTGTATGGATTGTTTTCGATACGGATTTGAGGCGAACTATTTCATCTAATTATCTTGTGGAGAAGCTTTAGAGTATTTTAGAGATATTTTTTTTCCTTCAAATGTCGCACATATCTTGTCTTGTATTAGTTCTTTTGTGTTCATTCCATGCATGTAATGCTAGAAGTCTTGGAGTGGTGAATAAGGAGCCTACACAGGATCACTTTCACTCAAAAAGACAGGTAATTATAAGTTCAAGTGCTTTATATTTGTTTCATTTCTACACTTTAATTATATTCCTATTTGGTAATGAAGAAGTAACAGTGTGTCACAAGTATATGGTTTTTAAATTCGACAATATTTTAACATCATAATCAACTCGAGGCTCCGGTGTGGGTGGATGATTTTGAAAGTATATATTAAGTGGATTTAGGGTTATATGCAGGAAAATAATGCTGGGAAGTTGAATGACACGGGGGTTTTGAGTCAACATGACAAGCAGTACTCTTCACTACCTAAAGTATCCGAGGGGGCGAAAAAGGAGTACAAATCCAAGGATGTGATTATGGTTAACAGTGCTAATTCCAAAGACGGAGGAAATAAGGATGATCCAAAGGCGAAAGGCGATCAGATACATGTACCGGATTCCGGAAAAAACGAGTCTTTAGCTAGTGTATCTTGGAAGGTGCCTAACAAGAAAAGAGAAGATCCTGAACCAGGGTTTAACTTAGATTATTTGCCGCCGAAAACTCATCCTCCGATTCACAACTGATGTTGATCAATGATATATATCACATACATATACCTCTTGATCAGAACTTGAGTGTACGTTGAGGTATTATTAATTATCTTGATATATAATTGATAAAAGCAATGAGTAGCTAGTCAATATTTGTAGTGTGTATTTATATATTTCACTACCTTTTTTAACAGTAGGGATGGGATTGTATCTGGGAAATATTAATTAAGAGGACTAAAATTGATCTTGGTTAGTGATAAGGCGGGTGGGTCTCTAGGTATTTTTACATGATATATATAATTTATTGTATAATGCTTTCAAGTTCTTAGACATGATGTCCTTATTATAATCATGCATGCCTCACTTTTATATATTTTGAGATCAGTTTTGATTTTTTAAGTATTCATAAGAATGTCTTGAGTTTTTATTGACTCCAATTCTTCATCCAATTTGTACTTTTACTCGATATTGATATTATTCCGATAGCCAACGACTTTATTTCCTTATCGGAGATTCATCTTCTCATCAGTTAGGTTTTGCATGCATCTTCCTTCTAATTAAATGGTTGTTGCATGAAAACAAGAATTATGGTTTTGGATTTGGTATTCTGCACAACACCATCGTTGGATCATATGGGGTTTCTGCAACCATTTTTGTGCATTGTAGAGATTCTTCCTTGAGAATTATCCAGTTATATATATAGGCGTTAGGGATCAAACTTATGGCAAATATTTTTACTAGAAATTCTTCAATCTTCGTACAAAAAAATTCCAAGTAGTGTTTTGTTGGCATAATTTTTTGTCAGCAATTATTAATTAATCAAATGTTTCAAATAAATTTAAACAGGCCGAGTTTTAATTTTCACAAGATTCAAATTAAATTGATTTGTTTTATATATAGACATTTTACGTTGGTTCCCATATTTTGATTATAAAATTGTGATGGTCAACTTCAGCACTCGTATAAAAACAAAAACGAGACACAAGATTGAGCAATTCAAAGCTGTTTCCATCTTTGATTTGGAAAATACCGATGCAGCCCTTTTGATGTAAAATAATGAAATCAACTTATTAATTAAGTACACCTTTCTGATCCAAAAATTAAGGAGATATCGAGCAAAATATATAATATTGGAAATGAGTGTGACATTTTCTCTACCCGAACAAAAGGCTCAAAAAGATTATCAACATATACACCTTTTGAACATTTTCTCCTTGTAACATGTGAGATCATAAGTTAGGTTAATTGCAACGATATTATATCCGTTAGTAATTAATTGTACGCCTTCTAATAATATTATTATATATATGATACGATTGTGAAAATTTGAATTGAGTGGAGACAACACATGCACGATCTTATAACTAAAATATATAACATATTCAAGAAAGTGGAGGCAATGCTATATATATCAAATTGTGATGGTCTTTTGTCAAAATTCACATGGAGACAATATAAAAAAGAGTTGAATTAACAAGTACTTAACAAATTGAAAAGCACTAGTTTTAGCACTTCTTTAATGTCAAGGAAACAAATTAAATCCGAAACCACATGTAAATACTGCGTTGGCCGTTTACAAAAACCAGGATGAAATACTTCTGTTATATAAAGGAATGCCATTTTGGGTACGAATTAAAACTGGTGGCCTCAAATATCAATTGTTGGTGTTAAGTTTCAAGAACTTAAATAGTGTTTGAAATTGCTTCCTAAAAGTGCTTTTGATCAGTTCAAAACAAATTTTAGGAAACAATTCCAAACACTACCTTACACGCATTAGTATTTGCGATCGAAACAAATTGAAAGATAGCTAGACAAAAGCTTGAAATTAACCATGAATATATAATTGATTCGATAGCATAACTAAAAATTTAGTCCTGAGAAGTGGAAACATCAAAAAAGCCATCCAACACAGGAAAGTGTAAACAAAAGATATCGATGAAAAGTATGGTAAACCAATTAAAGAATACGATATTGTTTAATGTGGTTGATAAGATAAGTGTTGATATTCGACATATCACATATCATGTATACTATATTATATGTAAACTCTTTATATATGTTTTTTTTTTATCACTCATATTATACACAACTATATATATTTTTTATTATCTTTTGAATCCCGTCAACCAAACTGTGATACAAGTAGTAAGAATGTAAGATGTATGTAGGATTCCTCAAATTCAAATGGACGAGAAAAGTTTTGGGGAATAATTATTGAACCAATAAGCAATTAGAACTTATGTTCATTGGCGATTTATATTCGATTAAATATTTCGCACGTGAGTGTGGCCAATAAAATCTTGCAAAATTTGTTCGGAAAATTTCTTTTTGGTCCTGTATGTTTGTCACTTCCTTTATGTTTTCATATTTTATTTGTAGTTTGTTATCTTTATATTTTTGGTAATTTTAGTCCTTTATCCGATGTGGAGCTGACGTGTATGGTTCCACGTAAGCATTTTCGAAGAAAAAATATTGAAATTGCCAAAAATCAAAACATACAAAACTAAAACTAAAATATGAAAACATAAAAGATCAAAATCGCAAAGTGGCAAACATACATAACCAAATTTACAGTTTTTCCTTTGGAAATTTGATGTAAACAAGTACATAATTTTATTGCTAAAAAACATGTTGGTAAGAGTCATATATATATGTAAAAAAAAAAATCTCTACAACATTTCTTGCAATATTATTATAACATCATCGTGTGAATAGTTTTAACTTGTACAGCGAAGAACGTGTGAACAAAATATATTTTTATAAATTTAAATTTATTTATAAATTAGGATAATGGGTAATGAGATAGTGATAATTATAAATTAGGATGATTGGATAGTGAGGAGAGGAAGTGGGAAGTTTTTGAATGATAAATTATTTTTTTTGTCTTTGAAATCTATTAAAATGACCAAAATTAGTTTTTCTAATGGGTTTAGCTATAATACTATAGTAAGTATTTGTGTGATAGACTTATAATTATGATGCAAAAAACAGTTGATTTCTTGATACATCTAACAACTAATTATTAACATAAAATAGAATGTTGCAAAAAAAAAAAAAAAAAAAAGTCTTAGGTCTCTTAAATCTTTATTTGTATGTCAACCATAGGTTACAACTTACAACGGGTTTCTGGGCCCATCATAATTAGTCTAATGCAACGTAACATTATTTGAGAATGAATATGCGATAATGAGAAGCCTATTGCGAATGAAACGATTTAATGAATTTTGAGATAAATACAATTTATCTATTCTAAAATTATTATTTTATCGATTCTAAAATTATTATTTCTCGAGTCTTGGAGAAGGGGAAACAAACACGCGCCCTTGTATATAATTTCATTATTATTATCCCAAAAAATAATAACCCAATATTGATATTAATATATATGAATAAATAATAATAATAATAATAATTTAGGTTTCTTGGTCAAGAAGACACCAAGAACCCATAAATCCAAAGTTACAGAATCATCGCCCTACACTCTGAAATCAATCAAAATCAAAGGCAGAATTCGATCAAAAATGGGATTTCTCAAAGGAAGCATGAAGTTGATGCTGGGCCTCATCGGCGGCGCATACATCGCCCAAAACTACGACGTTCCGAATGTCAAAGATGAGTTCCTAAAGGCGTACGAAAGAGTCGGAGGAACCTACACCAAGACCGAGCCCACCAGCAAGACTACTCAGGAGACATCTTCCACTAACCCAGAACCTAAAATGGCAGATTCATCGTAATTTCCTCCTTTTTTTAATTATAGTTTCTGCAATGGAATCGTTCTTCTGTGCGATCTCATTTTAAGATATTGATGGTTGATTTTTCTTTTTTGGTGGATGAAACGATGATGATATCGGAATATATTAAATTCTTATTTTTCCCTTCGGAAACCACAATAGTAAAAGTATTATTTGTGTGCTATTATTTATTTTTGGTCAGCATTATTGTTATTTATAATTATGTCATTAATTCAATAAAATAGTACCATAGTTTAGATTGAAGCCTGATATGTCGTGTCGATGCCGAAAAGATGTTAGATCCAATTCCAGACATTATAATTTAGTATATATAATCAGTACACCTATTTAAGTTATCAGTCACATTCTAATAAATTTTGATAACTGATTTTTCAATAAGAACACTTTTCAATTCCAACCAACTTAGAAATTCATCGAAATCCATGGCTTTTCAATGCATCTCCTCAAGTGTAATTTTAATTAACACGCTGAAAAGTATGGGTACAAATCAGTGAAATTACACCCTAACGAGTAATTGCAAAGTTTAATTGAATTGATGTGGCGCGTACGATGTAAATTGGTAGATCAAACAAGTAGCGAAAACAAATCATTGATAAAAGGACATTATAATTGCAAATAAGAACAAAGTATCTTAAAAACACGCGTACCGGCGCCCAACTCCAACTTGGACATCAACCAACCCCTTGATTGTTTCGAAAATAATTAATTAACGCTATAGGCTACATATAGGTATTGAAGAATAAATTTAGTAGGATAAAAAAAAAAATTGTTACAAGTAGTTAATGTATTTGAAAAGCAGAGGATTTATGGAAGGCATTGACTCTTGGTCTTCCAAGCCATAAAATAAACAAAAGTATCTTGGATATTCAAATTGTATCGTTTCTCGGCAATTATAAATTTTTTTCCCCAATTCAATGAATCCGTGCATGGTAAGAGCTAACTGTTGATCTCAAGTTGGGAGCCTGCTATAATTGTTGTACGTTGATTCTACATGGGAAAATGTCGTGAGACTGGTTTCGCATGCCCCATGAGCTTTATAGCACCGAAGTTGTGAAACAAAGATTTAAATCAATCTACTAATTACTACATAGTTGGGTGGTTATTTAAATTTTAAATTTTAAATCAATCCACTAATCACTACACATTGAGCGGTTTTACATTTTTAGACACAAAATAAGTAACCAAATTTAAGTGAAATTACTACGAAACCCTCAAACTTAATTTTTCATAACACAAGGTTTAGGGTGAAATTGGGAAAACATATTTTGGTGTGATTTGACACACCAAAATTAGTTTTTATCATGACTCAACTTTTATAAAATAGTAAAGATATATTGCCAACTCAACTTTTTAATTGACAAAAACTACAAGAAGAGGTCAAATTGGTGATTCAAAATTCGAAGGGTCTTCCTAAATAGGGATAATAGTCAAAATAGTCCTGTAAGTTTGCTTGTTTTGTGATTTAGTCTTGTAATTATTAAATTTTGGATTTTGGTCCTATAAGTTTAGTTATATTTTGGTTTTTAGTCTTTTTTCATTTAAGCAATGTTTTTAATTTATAACCGGACCGGTGATCAAACGAATCTAACTTAAAAAAGCGGTCCAACTAGTTAAATGTTTTAACCGGACGGTCGAATCGAAAAACTGTTTATATTATATAATATAATATAATTCATAATATATTTTAAATTATAAAAACCTGAAAATTTTATATAAATAAATAAATATATATATATATATTTATCATAGTTTGAAAACTAAATAACTATATAAATATATTTAAAAAATTATAAACTCTAATATTAATAAATAATATTTTTAACGAGGATATAATTTCAAATAATCATGTATATACATAGGTTTTAAAATAAAAAAAACTAATTTTTTGAAAAAAAAACGAAAACTAATTTTTCGGTTCTTGACCAGTTCTGCAAGTTCAATCGTTAAAACGGTTTTTGAAAATGTTTCGGATCAAATCAGTGACCGGTTCCGGATCGAACCGGTGGGTACGATCCGATTTTGAAAACGTAACATTTAATTGTTGATGCCACAATAGACACATCATGATTTCTCAATGCCACTTAAACATTTTTAGTTGTCACGTCGGTATTTTCTGATGTCACATCAACACTTTATTAAAAATGACTAAAAATCAATTATAAGGACTAAAAACCAATTATAACTTAACTTATAGGACCAAAACCCAAAATTAAATACTTACAGGACCAAAACACAAAATGAGCAAACTTACATGACCATTTTGACTATATTCCCTCCTAAATAGCACAAAAGGTCTCAAAGGATAGGGGTGTTCAAATTTCGGATAAAATCGAAAAAACTGTAAACTCAAACCGAAAAACCTAACACCGAACCGAATCGAAAACCGAAATTTAAAATTCGGATATAAATGTTAAAATCGAAATTTATTTGGTTTGATTTCGAATTATATATCTCAAAACCAAACCAACCTAAAAAACCAAATTTTTATTAAATTAATAATTTTATTTATATAATTGTTTATATTATATATTTTTGAAAATGATATCTAATGAATAAAAAGTCATCTTTATAATTTATAATTGATTATTATTTATTTAATTTTTTTAAATTTTGAATTAAAAGATTTTACAAAAAAATCATTTAAAAATAACATATTATATTTTAAATTATATTTATAATATTAATTAAAATAATTATATCAAAACCGAAATAATCAAATCGATTTAGTAGACGACCAAATCGAAGAAAAACAATTCGGATATCAGATTATATATTTCTTTAACCGTATATCGAAAAAATTAAAATAAAAAGTCGAACCGATCGATTAGGAGGGGGTGAACGAAAAGAATGATAATATGCCATATTTGGATATACGATACGAATTACCAAATCTGCCCCCAACCCTTTGTTTTCATCCCATACACAATATATTTCCCTATACAAATTAGTAAAATGGAGACCGATGTGGGGTACTCTTTCTCCGGCTCAGTATCACTTCGGATACTTCTGAAACCGGTTCACAAGCCAGACTGTAATTAGACCGGAATCCAGTGAGATTACTTCTTTTCTTCCTCACGATCTCCGTGGTAGCGGTGCAGGTGATGGCGGGGCCACCTGGTAAACTAGTTGGGCCGACGCAGTCGGAACCGGAGTCTGAACTTCCCGGACCGGTGGCTTCTAGCACTGAATCGGGTGTCCTTTGGCCGTCGTCTAAACCCGGTTCAGGCATTGCAAGAAACTCACACTTGCGGAGATAGTTCGAAACTTCGCAGCCACTTCTCAGTACGTGCTGAAGCTGTGCAATCAAAGAAACTAAATTTTGATAAAGACAGGTAAAATTACACTTGAGAGTGCATAACTTTTAATGGTTTATTTTTTCAAATATTTTTTTTAAAAAAGTTATAAGTGGTTCCAAAATCCAAACTTTCAAACACAAAATTTACTCTGGCGTCTCTTTCATTTAAGCTATATTTAATACTTTTTTCGATCAATTTATCTATGTTAAATGAATATCATAAACTACTTATACATTATTTTATTTTATTAAAATTTTCATTAAATAAAAATAAAATGAGAGATTGTTTAAAAAAAATTATTTTTCTAAACATTTACTTAATATGAAAAAAGAGAATATTCGAAATACTTTCACTCAATGGATTTTGAGTGTTTTAAGACCAAACACATACAACTGAATTCCACGCATTCATTCCCATTACTTTTCTTGTTTTCTAAAAAAAAAGTTAAGAACTTTAATTTTTCACAATTTCCAAAACGATACAACATCAACATGTCATATCATAACACGATATAACCAATTTGTAAAATCTCTCTCACCAATCGATTCAAAGAAATAAATAACCAAATTACACCGTTAGCAATGTACATCAAATTTATGAATCCTTTTTCTTTTTCCTTTTTTTTTTTAAACAAATGAATCCATTTTCTCGAAGACACATTTTCTAAAAGTAACATCAGGAAACGCCATAAAACGCAACCTGACAAAGCATTTGCCTCGAGATTGATACACTTTTCACAGTCAGCATTTTCTCATATCAAAACACAAATTCAACCAAAATATCAAACAAGAATCTTTTATTTTTTCCTTCAATTTTATATCAGGAGGTAATTTTCCATTTTCCTTGCTTCGAGAGTGTTGCATCATTTACCCACTATTTCAACTAATTCTCACATTCTTTTCCCACTTGATCAATAAAACCCAACTTTTAACAATAATTAAGAAAAACCAACAGATAAAATATATAAAATGGGTCGGTACTTAATAGTACTTGAAATCAAAATTCCAAAAATCACCAAGATTTGAGACAATTAATTAATCAATTAAATTTCAAGATGAACCAATTAAAAAATAATAATACCTTGCAAGAAAGAGAGCAAAAGAGAAAGGATTCTTGCAGATTCCTGTCGCAACTGAAGCACAAGCTGCCGCCGCCTCTGCCTGCCCTCGACTGTGCTCTCTCTTTCAAAAACACTACTTTCGAATTATTCGTCGTATATGACTGCAAAAAAAAAAACATTAACTAAAAAGAATCGCAAACTTGCATTTACACAACACGAAATCAGATTCAAGAATGGAGAATTCAATCATAAAATTACTTGCACTCGAGCACAGTCCATTAAACTATCAGCATCCCCCAGCCTTATAACATCGTTATACACATACCTCCGTATCTGTGAAATCCAACCAAATCAATCAAATCGTACATTATAAATTATGGTAATCGGATCACGTAAATTAGACACACACACCTGCAAGAGTCGATGGGAAGGGTGATGAACGAAGCAGTGGGGGCAAATTCCCTCACAGCAATCCAAGCAAAAAACATTCTTCTCATTCTTCTTGGCATCCTCGTGAATCAAACAAGCGTTGAAGAATTTCTCCCGCAGAAGGGCCATAAGCCACCTGGGAATCTCCGAAGTATCCAACTGCAAACGAGAGAACCAAAGTTCCATCAACACACTTGATTAATTTACTGGAATGGAATGAATCAGTGATCGGAAAAAGAGAGGAAAAAAGGAGGAAAGGAGAGGAGCCCACCATGACTTGATATTCAATGGTTTGAAATATGGGCAAATCTATCTATACTACAATTATAGATGTAGGGAACCCATGATCAGAATATCAGGAGAAAAAAAAAAAGGAAAGAGAGAGAGAGAGAGAGAGAGAGAGAGAGAGAGAGAGAGATTTCGCTGTAAAACAACAATATAATATATAATGGCTGCACACATACATCATTCATAAAGGCTAGTTTTTCTTTTTGTGTGTGTGTTGTGTATATATATAAATTGAGGGGAATGGGATGGGAAATGTAGAGCGGCGCGCGCCTGCAAAAACTGAGACTTTGTGGTGTTTACTGTTACCAATGAAGGAACAGGAAAAGGAACAGAAACAGGAATTGGAATGGAGGGGGTTGGCCTCATTAATTTTAAAGTTTTTGTTGTTTTATTTTGTATCTGTAATTTTTCTTGGTACTATACTACTACTACTACCACTACCCATTATTTGTACCAAACCAATATCTTCTGCTCTTTGTCTCGTACACAGTGATAACCGATAATATGGGTTTTCTCATCTGATTTTATATAATATATAGTATGAACAACATTTCGTTATTTTTCCCTTTATTCCCACGTGACCTTTTGCTCATGTACTCTGTTTTAGAACAAGAGTACATCATGATTTAATCGAATAAATCATGTTGATAAATCGTATTAGACAAACCACGTACAACAAGTTCACATATATCGACTTAGAAATGAAAAGTGTATAGCAGGTTTTATCTTGTACAATGTGATATTCTAGTAGTAATTGGACTTACCATTAATATATTGGAAAAAAGGAGTTCAAGAGAATTCCCGTGCAATGATTCGTTTAATAAAGAATTTTTTTCGGGAAAGCATGCGCTTAAATTCAATGAAGTAATATAAAATTAGTGAAGATATTAAACTTGAATTTTATTTATCATTCGAGATAAAAATCTTGCACTTGATAACTCCATGCACTGATCTCATTATTGAAAAGTTCTGTTCTGAAACAATAATGGAATTTTGTTTCCTTTATAATACAATTTTATTTTATTTTTACATAAGTGTGATTTTGTATATAGTAAAGTTTCGTGTTAATTAATTAATAAACATGTGGTAAATAAAACCCTTTGCTAAATAATATAATATAAGGTACGTACGTGTAGTTGGATGAATTGCAGGCAAAGCCAGTAAATATCCCTTTCCCTCTATGACGAGCTGCTAAAAGACAACACACAAGAAAGCGACATTTCTGCCTTCTCGGGTTAATTTTCAAGTGTAATTGTGTGTTGTATTCTAAATAATTTTATCGTCAACTCTATTATTTATTTTTGCCTGATTTTTATTTTGTCTTATTTTTTTAATCAATTACAGCATTCTTCTATAATATCATATATAACCGGTCAGTGTTTCCAAACATCCTCTAAATGGATTGTCCGCTACTGCCGAAGATCAACGAATCAAATTACGCACTCTTTAATTACTCATAGATTTTTCAGGACCCACAAAAATTTAAGGATTTTTGTCCTTATTTTTTATTTCAGTTGTAAACTATGATTTGTGTATTTCTAGCGGTTTAATGAATAGCATCTTAATTTTTTAAAATTTTTTTATAAAAATTCATATGAGATGATTTTAATGATTAATTTGTTTGATGAGTCTCTTATTACCTATGCATAAAAAAAATTAGTTTTTATCTGAAAAATGTTATGTTTCATTGTAAATATGAGCGGTTCTAGTCATACTTATATCGTGGATATAAATATATGATACTACATCCCATACTTAAAAATTAATTATATGACGTGTATTTAAGCAGAACTGAAATATCCATATCAAAATGGTTAATTTTTTTTATTAATCCAAAAAAAAAAATCCTGATCTTACTTTGCTGTTGATATAATTATAAAGTGATGCTTTTGTTGCACAGTAACGAGATCCAAAACACTGTTCCATGGAACATAAAGTTTTGAAATAGTTCAGGAAAATCTTGAGGATGATTGGATTGGATTTGGATAGCTGCAAGGATTGTATTGAAGGAAATTTAATTCCAATAAATGTGGGCCGTTGATGGAAATAAAACACGATTGGTCAAGATACAGCCTTTGGAGCAATCAAGTAAAAGCTTATCCGACGGCCAACAAGCCCTTAGCTTAATGGTTAAGGGTGAGATCTTAACACCAATTGGTTTTAGGTTCGATTTTTGTTGATTGTGAATAGTTGATTGTGAATAATTTTTTTAATTTATTTAAGTAGATTTAAGTAGTTTTTTTGTTCGAGATAAATAAGTCTCGGGTCAATGCTTAAGTCTCGTCGATTGTGCAGACATTTTCATTAATTGTTGTAATTGATTATTTGTACTTGTACTGTAAAAAAAAAAATTTTATCTGAGCGAGGCTACTAGTTCGTGGAACAGACGAAACATTTGTTAAGTGAATTACGAGTTCAGTTCCTTCTATCAATATTTTCATGGTCAAATCTATCGTGCACGTATTATCTAGTATGATTTATTTGACTAACGTGATTTGTAAACTATTGTGTTAACTTAAAAGTTTTCACGTTTCACATGAAAAATACAAACCATAAATTCTCATGTCGAAAGAAAATAAGTAAAAGCTTTGTGTTGAAAAATATATTATTATTATTATGTTGAATATTGAATATTGATTGTTGAATGTTGAATATTGAGTTGTAAAATGTGGAAAATGAGTTTGTGATGATGTAGATGATGATATATTAATTTTTGGACTAATCTCAAATGTGGATCTATAAATAGGTCTTCATTTGTGATGAAAAATACAATTGAGTTGAGAGAAAAATATTATAAAGTGTAGAGTTTGATATATTTTGAGTTTTGGAGTATTTACTTTTTACTGTAAATTTTTACTTTTTCACAACACGTTATCAGCACGATCGCTCGAAGGTTCTCTATAATATCCGACGCTCCAAAATACAAGAAGAAGTCAAAAATATTCAACAAGTAAGAATTTTTATTTTACTGTTTATATGTTTTTATTGTGTATATATTAATATATAATATCATGTTATGAAAAAAAATAAGTTTTTTTAAAAACTTGTTATAAATCCTGGGAGGATGTTAAGACGACATCCCACACTCCCAGTAAGGGATACGACAAGTAAAAAAGCCTCTAAGGTTCTTAAACAATATAATCATATTTGTATAATTTCATATTATTATATAAAAGGTTGTCTATGACACCGATCTTATAATAATGTGATATGATATATTATACCTGACTTTATATTAACTATATTGGTATAATTTCACAATATTATATAAAAAGCTGTCTACGACACTGACCTTATAATAATGTGATATGATATACATAATTATTTAATTATGATTATCATTATATGCATTGCATCATTATCACGAATTTTTATTCAACATATACTCGATTTTTTCTTTACCCTCAACGGTCACAAACGGCTAGTTTTTGGCCTATAAATATGTTCACTCAAACTTATTTTCAATCACACCAAAATTCACTCTTTCTCTCAAAATATTTTTACTTGATTTTTCGAAGATGGAGATGATGGCATTTATAAGGCTATTTTTCATAACGATTATGATCATCATGCTCACGAATCTTGTACTCACTAGCGATTTTCCACCACATACTTTTTATCTATTTATATACGCACTTGTAATTTTCATTTTTTCATTATTTTGTATTGTCATATTAATGAAAATTAACTAATAAAATGCATTAGTACCACCATGTAAAACTTGGCAAAGCTTGAATTCGTTGCACTCGATATCACTGAAAAAAATTATATGTCATGGACTCTTGATGTTGAGATGCATCTTGAGTCATTGGGTCTAAGTGATACCATCAAAGAAATTAATATATCAACCTCACAAGATAAATCAAAGGCAATGATTTTCTTACGCCGACATCTTGATGAAGGGTTGAAATGTGAGTATCTCACAGAAAAAGACCCAATGATTTTATGAAAAGAGTTGAAAGAAATATTTGAGCATATAAGGGAAGTGATACTCCCGACCGCCCGTGATGAATGGAATATGTTAAGATTCCAAGACTTTAAAAAAAGTCAGTGATTATAATTCTGCGATGTATCGAATAGTCTCGCAATTAAAATTCTGTGGACTTGAAGTCACAGAGATGAAAATGCTTGAGAAAATATTTTCAAATTTCACGCATCAAATATAACTCTACAGCAACAGTATAGAGTGCGTGGTTTTACGAGATATTCTGAACTCATTGCATGTCTTCTTGTGGCGGAAAAGAACAACGAATTGTTAATAAGAAATCATCAATCCTGACCCACTGGATCACCGACATTTCCTGAAGCAAATGTCGTAATAAAAAATGAAAATCAAAATCAAAGGCATAGACCATATTTTGGTCGTGGACGAGGTCGAGGACGTGGACGTGGACGTAAAAATGATCGCGGTCGTGGTCGCGGCCGTGGATATGAAAATAATCGAGATAGTTACTTCAATAACTCATCTCAAAAGAACGTCACGAACCACCCACCAAAAAGGCAGCATGAAAATACGAGTGAAAATGAAAATCACTCAAAAAAGAACTGAGAGTGTTTTTTATAGATATGGCAATCCAGGACATTGGTCACATATTTGTCGAACCCCTGAGCACCTATGTAAGCTCTATAAAGAATTAACAAAGGGGAAAGGAAAAGAGACCAATTTTGTTGAAAATAGTGATCATTTAATTGGTTCAACTAGTTTCAATGCTGCAGATTTTTTGAATGATTTCGAAGACATTGATTAAAGATTGGTGGAACTAGATTGTAACAAATTTGTATTTTTCATGCATTCTTGTATTATAAAGCATGTTATATTTTGCATTTGTATTGAACTTAATTTTTCTTTATTGCATTTTTGTGAAGTTTGATATGGAAAATGCTATGAGCAAACATGGAAATAATATCATGGAAATTTGCATACCGGATAGTGGTACAACGCACACTATTCTGCGAGATTAAAGATATTTCTTGGAAATAAAACCAACAAAAACAATGGTGAATACAATATCAGGTCCTGTAGACTTGATTGAAGGTTATGGTAAAACACAATTTTTGTTACCAAATGGTACAAAATTTCTGATAAATGATGCTTTATATTCACCACAATCGAAAAGAAATTTGTTGAGTTTTAATGACATATATTCTCATGGATATGATACTGAGACGATAATTGATGGAAATCAGAAATATATGTGTCTTACCACATATAAATCAGGAAAGAAATATGTGGTTGAAAAATTATCAATGCTCCCTACTGGATTGCATTATACACATATAAGGCCAATCGAATCAAATATGGTGGTTAATAGTTCTTCAATATTAATCAATTGGCATGATTGATTGGGACATCCTGGTTCAATAATGATGCGAAGAATTATTGAAATACGCATGGTTATCCATTGAAACACCCGAAGATCTTTCAGAATAATAAGTTTTAATGTAAATCATTTTCTCTTGGAAAACTTATTATAAGACCATCGCCAGCTAAAATCCAAACAGAATCACCCATATTTCTTGAACATATTTAGGGTTATATTTGTGGGCCAATTCATCCACCATGTGGACCATTTTGATATTTTATGGTATTGATCGATGCCTCCAGCATATGGTCACATGTATGCTTATTGTCAACTCGGAATGTGGCATTTGCAAAACTAATGGCTCAAATAATAAAATTGCGGAATCAATTTTCCGATTATACAATCAAGAAAATAAGACTTGATAATGCTGGAGAATTTACTTCCCAAACTTTCAATGACTATTGTATGTCAATGGGAATTACTATTAAACATCTTGTTGCTCATGTTCATACACAGAATGGATTAGCTGAATCATTGATTAAACGTCTACAACTGATTGCTAGACCAATGATTATGAGAACAAAACTCCCTATTTCTATATGGGGACATGCAATTTTACATGCTGCGGCATTAATTCGCATCAGACCAAATGCATATCATAAATTCTTCCCATTGCAGCTTGCATTTGGTAAAGAACCAAATATTTCTCATCTGAGAATTTTTGGATGTATGGTGTATGTGCCTATTGCACCACCTCAATGATAAAAAATGGGTCCTCAAAGAAAAATCGGTATTTATATCGGTTATGATAGTCCATCAATCATTCGATATCTTGAGCCTCAGATAGGCGATGTGTTTACAACACGTTTTGTTGATTGTCATTTTAATGAAGAAATCTTCCCAATGTTAGGGGGAGAAAAGAAACACATCGAAAAAAAATCACCTGGTATGTACCATCATTGTTACATTTGGATCCAAGGACCAAACAATGTGAGAAAGATGTACAGCAAATTGTGCACTTGCAAAAAATTGCAAATCAAATTCCAGATGCATTTGCAGATACAAAAGGGATAACAAAATCATATTTACATGTTGTAAATGCCCCTGCTCGAATTGAAATTCCAAAGAAACAAATTGAAGACACTTATGATGTCATAAAACGCTTGAAGCGTGGAAGACCAGTCGGTTCCAAGGATAAAAATCCTTGGAAAAAAAAGGCATAGATAAACACGATGATCATAAAATAGAAAATGGTATTCCAGAAGAAACACCTGATGATGAAAATGTTCTGTCAGAACCACAAACTGACGAGAATCGTGAAATCTCTATCAATTATATTAATACTGGAAAAATATGGAACCGAAAAGATATAGATGATATTGATGAGATATTTTCTTATAATGTGGCATGTGACATCATAAATGAAAACGAGGATCATGAACCAAAAACCTTTGGTGAATGTAAAACTCGTCATGATTGGGCAAAATGGAAAGATGTCATCCAGGTTGAATTGGATTCGCTGAATAAACGTAATATTTTTGGACCTATAGTCCTCACACCTGAAGGTGCAAAACCTGTTGGATACAAATGGATTTTTATTCGAAACCGAAATGAGAAAAATGAAATAGTCAGATATAAAGCTAGACTTGTTGCACAAGGTTTTTCTCAGAGGCCTGGAATTGATTATAAAAAAACGTATTATCTTGTTATGGATGCAATTATGTTTCGATATTTAATTAGTTTGGCATTGTCTGAATTTGAAAATGTGTCTTATGGATGTTGTTACAACTTACTTATACGGATCACTTGATAGTGATATATACATGAAAATCTCTGAAGGATTTAAGATGCCTGAAGCAAAAAGTTCAAAACCCAGAGAATTTTATTCTGTAAAATTGCAAAGATCATTATATGGGTTAAAGCAATCCGGCCGAATATGGTATAATCGGCTAAGTGAGCACTTGATGAAAAAAGGATATGTAAATGATCCAATATGCCCTTGTGTTTTCATCAAGAAAACAACATCCGGATGTGTAATTATTGCTGTATATGTTGATGATTTAAACATTATTGGAACGAATAAAGAAATTCAAGAAGTTATGATGTACTTGAAGGAAGAATTCGAAATGAAGGATCTTGGAAAAACTAAGTATTGTCTGGGTTTGCAAATCGAACAAAAAAAATGTGGAATTTTTGTTCACCAGGCAAATTATACAGAAAAGATCCTTAAACATTTTAATATGGATAAATCAAATCCATTAAGTACTCTAATGGTTTTAAGATCATTAAACATAGAAAAGGATCCATTCCGTCCATGTGAAGATGATGAAGTTATTCTTGGTCCAGAAGTACCATATCTAAGTGTCATTGGTGCCCTTATGTATCTTGAAAATTGCACTAGACCTGATATATCTTTTGCTGTAAATTTATTGGCAAGATTTAGTTCATATCCAACAAAGAGGCACTGGAACGGAATTAAACATATATTCCGTTATCTACGAGGAACAACAGATTTGAGACTTTTGTACTCAAAAGACACCAATCAAAGTATCATTGGTTATGCTGATGCTGGATATTTATCTGATCCACATAAGACACGTTCCCAAATCGGATATGTATTTATTCGTGGAGGTATCGTAATTTCTTGGCGTTCACAGAAACAAACACTCGTAACAACTTCATCAAATCACACCGAGACTATTGCATTACATGAAGCAAGTCGTGAATGTGTATGGTTAAAGTCAATGACCAAACATATTCAAATATCATGTGGATTGACAGTAGACAAGAAGCCTGTGACACTATATGAAGATAATGCTGCATGTATTGCTTAAATGAAAGAAGGATACATCAAAAGTGACAGAACCAAACATATCTCCCCAAAATTCTTTTCCTACACTCAAGAGCTTGAGAAGAATAAAGATATTGATATCTGTTACATTCAATCAAGTGAGAACTCATCAGATCTCTTCACAAAGGCACTTCCCACGACGATATTCAGAAAGCATATATACAACATTGAGATGCACAATCTACGAAATATGTGAAGAATCACTCATGTTAACATGAGGGAGAGTTTACGTGGCTGCACTCTTTTTTTCTTACTATAGTTTTTATCCCACTGGGTTTTTCCTAGTAATGAAACGACCCTAACTCTATAATTAATAAATAAATATGCGGAATTTTTTTTTTTATACTTACTAAATAAAATATGTACATATATGCCCATACATATATGCACAGAATAAAAAGATTTAAAAATAAATAAATAAATAATTAAATACTTAAATAAAAATGCATTCTTTAAAATAAAATAAATATCTGAGTCAAACATTTAATTAAAAATACTGCATAAATAAAATGATTAAAATTTGCATGCACTGACAATATTCAATAAAATATTCAAAACTCACAACCACTGAAAAATAATATAAAATGTGTAACGTGCTGACATAATCAAAAACATGCATGTGACTCAGATATCTATCACGGTCACGGGGGTCACTGCATGCCCGCTCATACATCCTCGCCTCCGGTGGGTACAACCTCATCCTCAACGTACTCACCTGCACCATACCAGTGTAGTGAGCCTAGAGGCCCAACATGCTAACATAACAAGGGTTTAAAATAATTTAAAATAATTAAATACTAACACATAGATATACATGAATGAGCATGCTTGAAAATATCATAACATAACATAACTTAACTTAACTTAAATAACATAATACATAAACATTGTTGAGCAATTAATTTTCTAACATCGCATGGTTGTATCCGTAGTGTAACCTTAAATCATACATTAAATACTGATCAGCGTGAAAACCAACTTACGTGGCGGTGACGAATCACCTCTTAAATTGGCAGTAAACTGCCCTTCAATAGTTCACATATGGGGACGAATCCCCCTTAAATTGTCACACTACTTCAACTTCTAACATAAAATATTTTATTATTGCTCAACCTTAAACATTTAATTATGCATAAAATTATTTCATGAATGCATGTACTTAAATAAAAATGTGTGTCCTTCATATATATTTAATTTAATTTCTTACTATCATATAAATATTAAAATAATTTCAATGCATAAAAATAATTAAATATATATTCAGGACACATGCAAATTTCTCATGGATTGTACTGGACTGCTGGCCCTAACACTCAAGCCCATTTACTTAAATCTGGCCCAATAACATACTTAAGCCCAATAAAAATTATTCTAAGCCCAATTAAATTAATTAAAGCACATTTAAAATATTCTAAGCCCAATAACAACTTAAACTGGCCCAATGGGCCCAAAAGCCCAAAGACTGACCCAATAACTTTTATGGGCTCAAAAGCCCATAAAATTAATGGACTAACTTAATTAAAATTTTAAAAGTCCAAATAAAATTATTTGGGAGTCCAAAAATTTTATTTCTAATTAATTGACCCAAAAATCCATTATTTCATAAAATATTTTAAAAATAAAAGACTCGAGCCCGGCCCACCAAACCCGGACCCGAACCCACTTAACCCGACCCACTACCTTACTGACCCGACCCAGACACCCAGACCCGACCCAGGCCCAGAACCCAGCCCAACCCGATCCCCCCTTCTCTCAATTCCTCTCGGCTGCGTGCAGCAGCCCTTCAAGGGCTGCTGCCACACCAGTCCGGCCAACACTGGCCGGACCGCCGCCGACGGGACCTTCCCAAGGTCCTGCCGGTCCTAACCTGGCCATGGGTCGGCTGGTTCCCGGCCCTGCATGCCCCAGCCGACCCCTCTTCCCTCCAACCCTAAACTGCACCTCTAGGGAGCCCGATCCGAACAGCAGGCCTCCTGGACTCGTTTGGCTCGAACCACTCGAGCCATTCGAGTCCAGTTCACACACACACACTGGACCCTCGACCAGCAGCTAGTCTACCATGGGAGAAGAAAAACGTGAGCATGCTTTACTAATCCAACCAAAACCACACGCCTTCATCAAACTCAAACATTTTCTGAAAAAAAACTAAAAGTTTTCGATGCACAACACTACACACACTATCATAACTGACATGGCAAGAAAAATCGAAAGGAAACATGCCTTGCACCGTAAAAACGAGGAGAAAACGGGCATGAGACGATTCCGGGACGACGGGACGATGATCAACCACATTGGAAGCTTGAAAAATCAATCTCCTATGGAGTTTTCTTGCTAGAACGATGAAGAAGATGATGGAGAAGTGGGATGGAGGCGGCTACTAGGGTGAAGAATCGGTTAAGGGTTTGGGGTAGATTAGGTTAGAGTTTATTTTAATTAAAATAGGTTTTAGGATAATTAAAATATTAATAATGATTTTAATACTAAAATATATAACTTAAAAACTCCAACTAATACTTAAAAATCTGATACTAAAAATAAAATCCCGAAATATTAAATTAAGGGAATTTTAAAAATACTAAAAAGTCAATATTTTTGCTAATTTTGAATAAAATGGACTCCTAAAATTATATAAAATTAAATACTTAAAATTTTGAGATAATAAAACTCAAAATAATATTTTAGGGCTCTAAAAAGGCTCATAAAATAATTTGGATGGAAAGTTGTCATCTCGTCCGTCCACGGTTCCGTCAACGTGATAAAATAATTAAAATACTAAAAATCATAAAAATCACTAATTATGGGTTAAATGCTTAAAAAATAAATTAAATCATGCACAAATAATTCACATAATTATTTAACCCATAAATCTAAAATTTAAATAATTAAATATCCTAATTATGCATGCGAATTTACGTATTTAAAAATACCGGGTGTTACAATTCTCCCCCCCTTAAATTGAATTTCGTCCTCGAAATTTAAAGTACTTACCCGAACAACTCCGGGTAGCGAGTCCTCATGTCTGCCTCGGTCTCCCAAGTAGCTTCCTCCTCTGAGTGATTCAGCCACTGGACTCTGACCATCGGTATGACCCGCGTCCTAAGCCTCCGCTCCTCCCTAGCCAAGATCCGCACTGGCCTCTCCTCATACACTAGATCTGGTGGCAACTGTAAGGGCTCGAAATCCAACACATGCGACGGGTTGGAGACATATCTCCGAAGCATAGATACATGGAAAACGTTGTGCACTGCCGCTAGCCCTGGAGGTAGAGCTAAACGGTAGGCCAACGTGCCAACTCTCTCCAAGATCTCGAATGGCCCTATATACCTCGGATTAAGCTTGCCTCTCCGTCCAAAACGCACTACTCCCTTCATAGGTGACACCTTCAGGAATATGTGATCACCTACAGCGAACTCCAAATCTCGTCGTCTGACATCTGCATAACTCTTCTGACGACTCTGAGCTGTCCTCATCCGATCTCGAATCTGAGTCACTATGTCAGCTGTCTGCTGCACAATCTCAGGACCCAGTAAAATCCGCTCACCAACCTCATCTCAATGCACAGGAGATCTGCATCTCCTCCCATACAATGCTGCATAAGGAGCCATACCTATAGACGACTGAAAACTGTTGTTATAGGTAAACTCCACTAATGGCAGTCTAGTCTCCCAAGAGCCCCGAAAATCAATGACACAAGCTCTCAGAAGATCCTCGAGAACCTGGATCACTCTCTCAGACTGACCATCTGTCTGGGGGTGAAATGTTGTACTGAACAAAAGCCTAGTCCCCAAAGCCGTGTGCAGACTCTTCCAAAACGCAGATGTGAATCTCGGATCTCTGTCTGACACAATAGACACTGGTATGCCATGCAGTCTAACAATCTCTCTGATGTAAAGCTCTGCATACTGTGTCAAAGTATAAGTAGTCCTCACCGGCAAGAAATGAGCTGACTTGGTGAGTCTATCCACAATCACCCAAATCGCTGTGCAACCTCTGGCACTCCTCGGTAAGCCAACCACAAAGTCCATCGTAATATTCTTCCATTTTCATTCCGGAATAGGAAGAGGTCTAAGAAGTCCTGTTGGATGCGGATGCTCTGCCTTGACTTGCTGACAAGTCAAGCACTCTGACACCACTCTCCCGATGTCACTCTTCATCCCGGGCCACCAATACAATAGCTGCAAATCTTTGTACATCTTCGTACTTCCGAGGTGAATGGAGTACGGAGATATGCGAGCCTCTGCTAAAATCTCAGCTCTCAACTGATCGACGTTCGGTACCCACATCCTACCACGGTACTGAACGATACCATCCTCCACTGTATACAAGAGATTACCTCTAGCCTCATCTCTCTGTCTCCATCGCTGTAACTCCTCACCAGTAGACTGTCCCTCTCTAATCCGATCTCGCAGAACTGGCTGCACCGTCAACACTGACAAGCTCGGTGCATGGCCACTCGGATAACACTCCAAGCCAAACATTTGAATCTCGCTCTGTAGTGGTAACTGTACGGTCAAGCATGATACCACTGACGACTTCCGACTCAAAGCATCGGCCACTACATTAGCTTTACCCGGATGGTAGCTAATGTCACAATCATAGTCCTTCACCAACTCCAACCATCTGCGCTGTCTCATGTTCAACTCCTTCTGTGTGAAAAAGTACTTGAGACTCTTGTGGTCTGTGAAAATCTTGCACTTCTCGCCATACAGATAGTGCCTCCAGATTTTCAAAGCGAAAACCACTGCTGCCAACTCCAAGTCATGCGTCGGATAATTCTGCTCATGAATCTTCAGCTGCCTCGACGCATACGCAATAACCTTACCACACTGCATAAGCACTGCGCCTAAACCTAGTTTAGACGCGTCGGTGTACACCGCTAACTCCTCGTGTGATACTGTCATCGCTAACACTGGTGCAGTAGTGAGTGCTTCCTTCAGCTGATCGAAGCTCCTCTGACAGTCTGAACTCCAGATAAACTTCGCATTCTTCTTGGTCAAGGAAGTCAAGGGTACTGCAATAGAGGAAAAACCCTTGATGAACTTCCTATAATACCCTGCCAAACCCAAGAAACTGCGAATCTCTGAAGCATTCTTCGGAATACCCCAATTCTGCACTGCCTCAACCTTAGACTGATCAACTGCAATCTCATCTCTCGAAATAATGTGGCCAAAAAATGCCACCTGCTCAAGCCAAAACTCGCACTTTCTGAACTTGGCATACAACCGATGCTCCCTCAAAGTCTGCAAGGCTGTCCGAAGATGCTGTCTATGATCCTCAATGCTCCTAGAATAGATCAAAATATCATCAATAAAGACTATGATGAACTGATCTAAATACGGCTGAAAGACTCGGTTCATGAGATCCATGAAAACCGCTGGAGCATTGGTCATCCCAAAAGGCATCACTAAGAACTCGTAATGCCCATATCGTGTCCTGAAAGCAGTCTTGGACACATCTGCATCTCTAACACGCAACTGATGATAACCAGATCGCAGGTCGATCTTGGAGAACACTGAAGCTCCCTGCAACTGGTCAAATAAAGCTTCTATCCTCGGCAGTGGATACTTGTTCTTCACTGTGACCCTGTTGAGCTCTCGGTAATCGATGCACAGTCTCATACTGCCATCCTTCTTCTTCACAAATAACACCGGAGCCCCCCACGGAGAAAAGCTAGGACGAACAAAGTCTTTCTCTAACAACTCCTGAATCTGCTCCTTCAACTCTTTCATCTCGGTAGGAGCAAGTCTGTACGGTGCCTTAGAGATAGGCACGGTGTCTGGCACTAAGTCGATGCCAAACTCCACATCTCTCACTGGTGGAATTCCTGCAACATCCTCCGGAAAGGCATCGGGAAAGTCACGAACCACCTCTATCTCCGATAATGGTCTGCTAGATGGCTCTGAAGTCGTGACGATACTCGCTAGAAACCCCTGGCAACCCCGTCTCAACAACTTCCTCGCCTGAATATGAGATATCACCTGAAGCATATCACTGCTCTGAGATGCATGAAAAGTGAACGGGTCGCCTACTGTAGGTCTCACTGACACTGATCTCCGACGAAAATCAATCGAAGCTCCATTGACTGTCAACCAGTCCATGCCCAAAATCAAATCGAATCCACTCAAAGGCAAAACCACCACATCTGCTCGAATGGAGTGTCCCTGCAGCTCTAACTCCAGTCCTCGAATAACCTTCGAGGTAGAAATAATCTGCCCTGACGGCGTAGTAACATCATACCCACTGTCACTACTCTCAGGTGCGATGCCTACCTGCCTGATAAACTCCAGGGAGATAAACGAATGCGTAGCCCCTGAATCTAGCAACGCAAACGTGGAGTTGCCTCCAACTAAAATTCTCCCTGCACGCAGAAAATTCCCAACAGTTTCATACCACTACTAAATTTTCCCCAACGAGTCACTACAAATTCTTAATTCTAATCACACGTAAAACATGCTTCCTATTCTAACATGCAGTTAAATAACCCAAATAACAATAATTCCAAATTAAAGACGAAATTTTAACCAAAGAAAAATTATTAAAAGTTAGGGGTAAGATATACCGGTGATCAAGGAGGTTTCTGGATCTACCTCCTCGGCCTGCATCACAAACACCCTACCAGCGGTGTTCTTCTTCCTCGGGCAGTTAGCTATCTGATGCCCTGGCTCCCTACAGTGGTAGCAAACTCCTGCTCCCAATAGACAAGGTCCCGAATGCATCTTCTGGCACTTCGGGCAAGTAGGATAAGCTATGGCATTAGGGGCCCCGCCCCTCTGCTGCTGCGGCCTCTGCTGCTTTGGCCTCTGCTGTGGATTCGGGCCCTTAGCCGGCCCTGTAAACTGCTTTTTCGCAGGAGGCTGCGAAGATGGTCGCTGATACCCAGCCTGAAACTGCCTCTTCCCCTGCTGCTCCCTCTGAATCTCTCTCCGTCCCTCCTCGGAACGCAGGGCTCTACTGACTGCAGACTTATAAGTAAGGACGTCTGCCATGCGAACATCATGCTTGATATCCGCCTTCAAACCCTCCACAAACTGCCTCAACTTCTCTGGTGGACTATCTGAAATCAGAGGCACAAAGTGACAGCCCCTCTCGAACTGTCTCACATACTCAACCACTGTCTTGTTCCCCTGACGGAGACTCATAAACTCACGGATCATGCGACTGCGCACATTCTCAGTGAAGTACTTGGCGTAGAAGATACGCCTAAACTCTGCCCATGTCAGTGTAGGAAGGTGAACTCCCCTGGCTGCACCCTCCCACCAGAGCGCTGCATCACCCCTCAGCATGTACGTCGCACAGTTCACCCTGTCGGTGTCTCGGATCCCCATATAAGCAAAGATGGACTCCAGAGAGCGAATCCATCCCTCCGCCATCAAAGGATCGGTGGTCCCCACAAACTCCTTGGGTCCCTTCTTCTGGAACCTCTCAGCAACGTCCTCCTCATGGGACAACCTGGGACGAGTAGCCTGCTTCTCTAACAGAGCAGTAATCCCCGCCATCATATTCGCATTGGCCTGCTCCAATGCTGCAATAGGGTTCTGCGGAGGTGGAGGTGGAGGTCCCCCACGTCTGTTAACTGGTCTCGGAGGCATTCTGCACCACCACATATTTCTTTACGTAAATCGCCATGCATAACTAAGTGGTTAAAAAAATTAATGCTAACTTAAATTCTTAAAAGTAAATCATGCTGTAAACACTTAAAACTTACAGACCGGTAGCGTGGACTTCTGAGCTCGCATAGCAGTAATGACCCCTCCGAGGACCGTGCTCTGATACCAACTGAAACGACCCTAACTCTATAATTAATAAATAAATATGCGAATTTTTTTTTTATACTTACTAAATAAAATATGTACATATATGCCCATACATATATGCACAGAATAAAAAGATTTAAAAATAAATAAATAAATAATTAAATACTTAAATAAAAATGCATTCTTTAAAATAAAATAAATATTTGAGTCAAATATTTAATTAAAAATACTGCATAAATAAAATGATTAAAATTTGCATGCACTGACAATATTCAATAAAATATTCAAAACTCACAACCACTGAAAAATAATATAAAATGTGTAACGTGCTGACATAATAAAAAACATGCATGTGACTCAGACATCTATCACGGTCACGGGGTCACTGCATGCCCGCTCATACATCCTCGCCTCCGGTGGGTACAACCTCATCCTTAACGTACTCACCTGCACCATACCAGTGTAGTGAGCCTAGAGGCCCAACATGCTAACATAACAAGGGTTTAAAATAATTTAAAACAATTAAATACTAACACATACATATACATGAATGAGCATGCTTGAAAATATCATAACATAACATAACTTAACTTAACTTAAATAACATAATACATAAACATTGTTGAGCAATTAATTTTCTAACATCACATGGTTGTATCCGTAGTGTAACCTTAAATCATACATTAAATACTGATCAGCGTGGAAACCAACGTACGTGGCGGTGACAAATCACCTCTTAAATTGGCAGTAAACTGCCCTTCAATAGTTCACATATGGGGACGAATCCCCCTTAAATTGTCACACTACTTCAACTTCCAACATAAAATATTTTATTATTGCTCAACCTTAAACATTTAATTATGCATAAAATTATTTCATGAATGCATGTACTTAAATAAAAATGTGTGTCCTTCATATATATTTAATTTAATTTCTTACTATCATATAAATATTAAAATAATTTCAATGCATAAAAATAATTAAATATATATTCAGGACACATGCAAATTTCTCATGGATTGTAATGGACTGCTGGCCCTAACACTCAAGCCCATTTACTTAAATCTGGCCCAATAACATACTTAAGCCCAATAAAAATTATTCTAAGTCCAATTAAATTAATTAAAGCCCATTTAAAACATTCTAAGCCCAATAACAACTTAAACTGGCCCAATGGGCCCAAAAGCCCAAAGATTGGCCCAATAACTTTTATGGGCTCAAAAGCCCATGAAATTAATGGACTAACTTAATTAAAATTTTAAAAGTCCAAATAAAATTAACATTATCTTATTTAATATATAGTGTATATATTATGTATAAATTATAAATTTTAATTTATAATTTTAAGTGCTATTATTTTGCATGTTTAGTTATTCATATTAAATCCAAAAAAATGATTATTTTCTCTTTTTTTATAATTTTTTTGATTCAAATCTTAGATTAAATTTTTTACCTCATCTACACAATTTGTAAAATGTATTTTTCTCACGAGTCACAAGTATCATGTGTTTTGAATTTTGATTAACAAACATTACAATTCATATTTACTTGTTTAATTTTATATTTCAAATTATTAACAAAACCCACAATTTCAACAAATTTCAGGGTTTAGGGTCAATTTTTTTCCTTCAATGTTGGTCAATTATTAAATTATTTTTAGATTTTGTGCTCTTTTTGTAATTAAGAGTAAATATAATTTGCTTATTTTTTTAATGTAAAGTGTACATTTTCTACACATTTGCTTTTGATTTCGGATTATGAACGCAATGTTTTTCGTCATTTTTTTGACGTTTTTCCATAAAGTAAATGTGCTTTCGATCGTGTGTAGTTTGTGTTCGAACTAAGACACGTACATTATTTATGGTTTTCGATTAATTTTTTTTTTTTTTTTGCATTATAATTATTATGCCTACACTCAATCAAATTCCTAGCCCTGCCCCTGAAAACTATATATATATACACACACTATGTTATCATTTTCTTCCATCAAAATTATAGCAAAAATATTTCTGGCAAAAGAAATGAATACTCTCACAATTAAAATACTAGTTTGAAGAATATTTAACAAGAATATTAATTTTCTGTGTAGGATGAATTATTTTGTACGAATGTTGAGATAGGGTGATTGACTACTTCTTTAATTGAGTGTGCTATTTAAATATTATTATAATTTTAGGTCAAATTCTATGAAAAATAGTTTAGGCAGAACGGTTTAATACGCTTGTAACAAAAAAAAAAAAGAAATAAAAGTGACAGCATGTATACAGTATGGTTTATGTATTATGATTATCATATTGAATCGCAATTTTTACAAAAAACAAAGTGAAAAACTGAAAATGAGACGGTAGAATTGGATCTGGACGGTTGATAAAAGACTTTGATCACTTCTGTTCACCACCCAATGACCCAAAAATAAGATTGGGCAATGATAAATTTTGTCCCATAAAATTCTAGCCCAGGTCCAAATCCTTGTCGTAAATGTACTCGATGACCTGTATTTCCCGAAGTTAGCCCAAGCCCTAAAGTTTCCCAAAGTTGTTAGCCCAAGCCCTAAAGTTTGTAGGGAAACATTTTAGAAATATTTTTCCCATTACTTTAGTTATTTTTCACTCCTGAATCAAACCCGATACCATTTGGTAATATGAATAAGAAATAAAAAATAAGTATATGATAATATTTTATTATTTGATATGTTTGAATTTGCAATATTATTATGTTCACAATTTTATAATATATTAAATGTTATTGCAAAATCTAAATTAATTATGATTAATCATCAAATGAAATTATTTAAAAATTTTATTATGATCATATTTATCATGTTCTCATACTACTGTCATGGAGAGATATCTGCTATAATCCACATATAGTGTCATCATGATTCTCATAATGAAATTTAATTATAAAAAAATGAGACAAATTATGAGATGAATAAAAAATATTTCTTATTCCACTTTTATCAAATGCATCAAACGAGTGGCCACATACGACATATATACAATTACTTTATAAAAATATATATATGTAAATTACAAAGGATTTTCATTTAGTTTACAATTCAAGATTAAAGAATGCAAGAATCCGCTTATTATATTATATATATATATATATATATATATATATATATATATATATATATATATATATAAATTATCGATCGTACAAAATCACAATTTCACAAATGCTGCCACGTGAATTTTTAAGAAGTAAAGAGAATTTGTAAAGATGTATTTGGATAATGATGTTAGATAAAAATGAAGATACATTTGTCAAAAGAAAAATAAGGATACATTAGTCGTTTGAGATATAAATTAAAAAAGATATGTGTTAAATTTAGGGGTAATATGAGAAAAAAATTTGGTGTGATTTTGACACACAAAAAACAATAAATATAAGGCTCTCATATATATCTATTATAATATATATAATATAGATTATCATAAGACCACAATTTATTTATATTTTACAAAAAATGGGCCACTTATACCAAAGGTAGCAAATAGTACAGACAGCTAATAATCTATCAAGGCCCAGTAGTCCGCATGCTGATGATATAGTTATTATTAATATGTATAATAATATTATATATAAAATTAGTAAAAGACGACACTATTATGATTTTATTCTCCACGCGACAAAGATAACGAATCTCCATTATTTAAATTTTTTTTAAAAGAAGATTAATCATACTTAGGGGTGGGATTGGGTCGGGACTCGTTCCGTAATTCTCTTACTTGATTCTCGTCTCGATAAGAATTGGGATATTTTTTTCTCCCGATCCCGCACTCGAGAAGTGTCGGGACCTGAATGTCCATTGGGTCGGGAGAGAGTAATCCCGAACAATAGTTTTTTTTAAAATTTTTTTTATGAAAAAACTCAAATAAATTAAAATTTCTTTGTATATAATCATTAAAAACTAAAAGATATTCTTAGTACATTACAACTAAACTAAAACAGCTACTTGATTAATACAATAAAAACATATAATTATTCATAATAAAAAAAACAAAATAAAATTTTATAACTCAATGTTAATATTAAAAAAATAATTATAAATATAAAAAAATAATTATATGGTAGATAATTATAAAACATTAATATTAAAACAAAAATTATTAAATTTTTTTTTATTTTTTAATTAAAAAATATTATTAATATATTCGAGTCGGATCGGGAATTCCGTCGGGTAGATTTGCCTATCCCGATCTCGATCCCGAAATTGATCGGGTCGGGAAAAATCCCGATCACTCGGGTCAGAAACAGTTCAGGATGGAAACGGGTTGGAAATCGAAAAGGGTCTGGAATTTTTTGAATTTGAACAGCCCTAATCATACTTGCTGCCAATCATTTGTAATTAACATATTATTATATACATAGATATATGTTTTTATAAAATCAATTTAACAACGTTCTGCAAGTCCGCCATGAAATCTTATGGAAATAGTGTTTTTTCCCCCTTGTATTGTTCCAATTTTATCGGCGGCATAAAACTATAATAAGACCATTTCCTGTTTTAATTTTGTGAGACATATATTTGCTTGATTCGATTCATATATAGATCAAATCGATCATCTAAAGAATAAATTTTCGTGATATTGATGTATATATCTTTTTGATGTTGATTTAGGTAGTGTTTAATTCTGAGAGCTTATATGAAGCATTTTTCGGCTTTTTTCTTGACAAAATTTTGTAACTTTGTTAAGGAGAAGTGAGAAGTGTTTCCTATAAGTTCTAACAAACACTACTTTAACATCATGTTTTATATTAATTAAGCAATAATCACAAAATTAGTTATTTTTAATGAATGCATTAATTTAATCAATATAACCAGTGGCAAACCGCCACTGGTCAGTGGCTTTAAATTTATCGCATGCAAGTATATATAATATGATTTCGGAGCAGACAGAGAACATAGAAATGAGGTAAAAAAAAAAAAACACATTTTAGGACTTTAATTTCTTTGGGTCGGAGTATCACAAATTTTATATTAAGTCAAACGTAGTAGGAAATAGGAATATGCTCGATTGATCCCTATTATATTTATACAAAATTTCTATTAAACTATGTTACCGGTTGAAGTAAACAACGAATCTATAATCAAGTTAGTCAGATGAGAGATGGTGTCAACATTTCAAAATTTACCAGATAAAAGTCAATAATCTAGAGTAAAAAATGTTGCTGATTATTGTCTTTTTTTGCCATTATCAATTCGTTTTTTTTTAAAGGAAATTGGAATGTATTTGCGATCGATAATTATTTTTTAATTATTGTGATACGACAAACACAATACGTTTTATATTATGCTGTATATTTGTCCCGCTAGAGGTCCTGTTTTTAACTTTCATTCCTCAATATGTAGTTGAATCTAGTATTAAATTTGAAATAAATTTGTATAGGTAAATAAATAATATTTAAGAATAATATTTTAATATAAAAATAATATTTTTTTATGAATCTAATTGAATAAAAAATTTATTTTATAAAATGATATGTGAAAAAATGTTATATGAATTATTGTGTCGAATCTTTCTTAACAATATGATTGATAATCTCTCTAACCGAGCAAATTAAATATTATAAAATAAAAAAAGGATTAACGAACAATTTCTTATTTTTCACTAATTTTGAAAATGTTTATATCATTTACATTTTACCGAAACCAAATTTTACGTAGCCTATTTATCGCTTTCACTTGGTTCAAAAAAGTAATATTATATTATATAGCTATACCATTAATAAAGAGAGATGAGCTAAAGGTAATTGCTTTTTGTGAAACTTTTTTAATATTTCAAAATTTTCCTTTAATTTGATTTTTTTTTTGGGTCGAATGAACGAGTTAATTTCAATGTGCAATGATCAATAAATAATTCAACTTTATAGCATCATTTTCTTTGTTTAAAAAAATCGTCAATCGTCTACATTTTGTCATTTTGTATATACGCATCACGCATGCCATGACGAGCAGTATAATTTATGAATTATGAGTATGGATATCATGTGCAACTATGTCACTTATCTACATCTATGAGATGGAATCCGAATACCTACAATAAAAAAATAATGCTTTTAACATAATTACAATATTTTATTTAAACTCAAACAAACATATATCATACAATATAAAGTACTACTTTTTCACTAAAACAAACATATATTGTACAATATTTCTTTATATAATAATCAACAAAAAAATGATAATTTTAAAATGAAAAATTATACTTAAGATATACGAGTCGACGGACGTAGAGTAAGTGAGAAATATAGTAATACTTAATCCAAAAACATTAGTCAGCCGTATTCTGAAGGGCAGATACTTTAAACATGTGACGGTTATGAAAGCATGCCTGGGCAGTAATCCATCCTACATATGGAGATCATTATTATGGAGTAGATAGATTCTTGAGGAGGGGCTGATTTGGAGAATTGGGAATGAAAAATCTATTGACATATGCTCAGAGAGGTGGATTGCAAACATGAAATCGACTACTAGACGAACCCTGCCAGAAACATGGATTCATGAGAAAACGGTCAATGCATTGATAAAAAATGGTGAGCGGGATGCAGACTTAATTATGGAATCTTTTAACGTGTTTGTAGCTTCAAAAATCCTTAATTTACCTCTACACTCATCAAACTCGGAGGATACACAACATTGGAGATTTGATTCAAAGGGTAGGTATTCAGTGAGAGATGGATGTCGCCTTCAGAGAGGTCTTTTTAATCCACCTGAAAATCAGTCGGAACAATTGAATGAGCAATGGTGGGCATTTTTGTGGAGTTGTCTCTACCACCCAAAGTTCGTTTGTTTTGGTGGAGTTTATCTCATGACAATATTCCTACTAAGCTGAATTTAGCTAAACATCATGTCCCAGTCAATCCTACATGTGAATTATGTGGTTTTTTTTAGGATTCTACAACCCATGCTCTGTTCTTTTGCAAGGCAATAAAGAAATGATGGAGGATAACAGAGTTTTTTGGCCTACTTAAAGCTGTGAAAAATGCAAACACCTTGGATGTATGTTTGTGGATGAAAAATCATTTATCTAAAAGGGAGTTTGAGAAATTTTCTATGCAAACTTGGGCTTGCTGGAAAGAAAAACAGAAATACATTCATGGAGATAGAACAAAATATATTATAGATAATATCTCATGGGGACAGGCCATGCTCCAACAATTTCGGAAAGCCAAAAATATGGGAAAATTCAATGCGATCGAGACAAGAAACAAATCAGAGGCAGTTTGGATAGCACCAGATTTTGATAAACTCAAACTTAATGTCGATGCTTCGGTTAATCAAAATCTGAACAAAGAAACCGTGGGTGGAGTGTTACGAGATTATCAAGGAAGATTGTTGATAACTTTTGGTAAACAAATAAATCAACCAATATCAGTGGTTCATGGTGAGTTACTGGCAATTCGTGAATGAGTAAAATTGCTATATGATCAAAATTTTAAAAATGTAGTGGTGACAACAGATTCAATCTTGGCAGTGCAAGCAGTTACGGCTGAGAAGGAAAGCTTGGGTTACGAAGGTTTATGGGCAAAAGATATTAAGAATATTTTGAAGAAACCAGTAGTATATAACATCATCCATGTATCTAGGTCTTCTAATGTCGTTGCCCACAACATTGCTTGTTTTGTTTCTTTATCCCATACTTCGTTTATTTGGATGAATGATGATTTTCTTTTTTGGTTTGTAAACCTTGTAATAAACGGTATTAATTAATAAAATTACAGGTTTTCCACTAAAAAAAAAAATAAATACCAGCAGCTGGAAAAGGATGCTTGGTTTGTTTTGACAGAAAAAAGAGGCGTCCATATTGTAATGTATTTCCAGTTTGCACATTTCACAAACACATGCCTTGCTTCCAAGCCATCCAAAGTACCCCATAGCTAAGCTCTGAGATTTCACCCACAATTGGTGATTTGAGCATACAAATTCCGAGAAATGGCGGAATTCGAAGGAGGCCCATCACCTAATCCGCCGCTTCAATTGTCCGACATGTTCCAGAAATTCGCCCTCGCTTTCAAGTCCAAAACATACGAACTCTTCGCCGAAGAGTCGTCCTCCTCCGCCGCCGCCGCAGACGCCGATCTTTTTACTCTCCTTGATTCTGCAGAGGAATTCATCCCCGATCAAAAAGTAGTCGTTATCAAGCCCGACACGAGTTCGGGCCCGAATTCTTCGCGGACCCTTTTGCTCCGAAGTTTGATTCCTTCCCTATTCGCCACCCTTTCTTCCTTTGAAGCTTCGTATTTGCAGTTTCAAACTGCCCACGTTCCAGAGGTGGACGAGAAGGCTCTCGAGGTTGCTGATAGATCACTTGTTGCAATCCTCCAGAAATTGTCGGAGATGAGGGGTTTTTACATAAGAAGTATTCGTGGGCTGAGTTGTGATTTTGAGTTTCCGGCAGGTTCGTTTTTGGAATTTCAGGTGCAGGAGAATCAGAGCAAGCTCAGGGCACTGGAGACTATGGTGAACTCTTTGCAATCCCAAATCGATGTTAAGGATGATGAAGTAAAGGTTTTGAAAAAGAAATTGGAAAAATTGAGGGTGCTCAATGCCGATTTGTCTCGAAAATTAGGGCTGAAAGAGGGGAAAATGAGCTCAGGGATTGAGGTTTTGTTGACAATTCGAGTTTTTGAAGCCATGTTGAGTGATTCTTTGAAGTTGGTTCGTTTCTTTGCTAAGCTGTTGATAGATTTGATGAAGAGAGCTGGGTGGGACTTGGAGATGGCGGCCAATTCGGTTTACTCGGGTTTGGATTACTCGAAAACAGAGCATTTCCGGTACGTGTTTCTGTCCTATATTTGTTTGGGAATGTTTCAGAATTTTGATAAGAGTGATTTCGGATTATGTGGTAGTGATCCTATTCCTATGTGTAACGAGAATGACATTAAACATAGCGGCAACGGCGTAAGCGATAGTGAAAATAGTTTTTATTTGAAGCAGTTGATCGAGCATGTTTCAAGTAATCCTAGGGACATCTTGGTTAAGAATCCGAAATGCGAGTTCTCGCAGTTTTGTGAGATGAAGTATGAGGAACTTATTCATCCAAAAATGGAGTGCTCCATTTTTAGTAAATTGGATGGGAAAGAGAAGGTGTTGGATTCTTGGAAATCACTGACCATATTTTATGAGTCCTTCGTTAGGATGGCAAGCTCGATATGGCTACTTCAGAAGTTGGCATATTCATTTAGTCCCACGGTTGAAATATTTCAGGTCGAGAGAGGGGCCGAGTTTTCAATGGTTTATATGGAAGATATTTTGGGCAAATCTAGTTTTACTTGGAAGACCATGCAGAGAGTCGGGTTCACTGTCGTTCCTGGGTTCAAAGTTGGTAAGACGGTCATTCAGTCTCAGGTTTATTTGATGAGCCAAAAGTGCGACGACTTGTGAAATCTCATGTTCTTTATCAAGATTGATAGTTGATAGGAAAGACAAAGAAAACGATGGATATATGAAAAGTGGTTTGCTCGTCTTGCGCTATTCGAAGGTGAGGAAGTAGAATTGCTGTGCACCTTTCTAAATTTGATCTCTAATCTTACACTGTCAATACTTAGGCATTAGGTTTGTGGGGTTTGCTGAATTTGGAAAATAGATTTGTTTCTTTATCCATTTCTTTAGGATTTCTCGAATCTTGTATAAAGCAGAATGCCAAGAAATGTTATATGAAGTTATTGGCAATTCCTCTTTCGAGGCATTGGTTTGAAGACTCACATATAGATCGAACATGTATGTAACTCTGCTGTTATCGAAATTAGAATGCGATTATGTGAACTTCACTTGGGTATCGAATTTGATTAGTTGAGCATGTGCTACTCTTGTGTCTCGTTCTAATTTCCGTTCTTCGTTGGGAGAGGTTTATGTCACAGCACCTTGACACCCCTGTGAAAAAAAACCTCTTCATCAAACAATAATATCTTACACGGCTCTTTTATTTCCAGATTTCATAAAATATATCCTGAAAACATAAATTGATAATCAAACGAAAGTTTTGTAGAAATTGAAAAATTATAGAAGCATATGAAATAATTTTTTTTAAAAAGAAGACTTTTTATTATTCCCAAAAGTATATTATCATCTCATTGTCTTTTTTACTTTACTCTAAAACATTCAACATTGCATTGTTTCCCCAAAAATGTCTTATTAATATTTTATACCAATACAAAACATTTTGAAATACACTATTTCGCAGATAAAATGTTATATTATGATCCCCATATTGAAAATTATAATATATAAAAAAAATCGATTACAATATTATCTTTTACCAATTCCTCACACAACATTCTTTCTCCGTATGATCTTTGCCGCTTGATGCGGCTTTTGTTGGGCCCGACATTTGGGTGGGCCAATTCATTTTCTTGGACCTGCTGAAGCCTGCTTCTACTCAAGAATATGTTTCACTTTACAAGGCCCACCTCTGGGATGCAAAATCCTCTCCATTACTTGTTAAATCTTCGGATAGTTGAGGCAGATAATTAATCACCATTCCAATGAAGCATTGTCCAAAGTGAAAATGTTGCTACAAAATTCAACAATGCTAAGCCTTCACTACAAGCTTGTTTGATTTAAAATGGGCTTAAAGGATAATGTATCAATTGTTTTCAAATCCTACACGCGCGCGCACATACACAAAAAAACGATTAGCGATGACACAACCATCGCTAATAGCGTCGCTATTTTAGCTCTAGCGACGGTTTTGATCAAGTCGCGAAAATCATCATCGTGAAGCTTTGGCATGGTTTTATAAAGCCGTTGCTAATATTTGCGGCAGTAATCAATAAGTGTCACTGGCATTGGACATAACAATACTGTCCCAAATTTATGATGCTTTGATTATACAGTAGCAAATACTAGCGATGATATTCCAAAAACTGTCGTCGTGTGTAGCTAATTCAATGTCAACTTTATTAAAACTATCACTAATAGCCATGATTTAATATATATTTTAAAAATAATTTCAGATCTCCAAGAAACAATCCACAAATAAAATGCTTAAATATATCAAAATTTGCAAAAGAATCAACAAATAAAATGCAAAAATAAATCAAAATTTCTAAAACAATCTACAAATAAATTGCACAATGATATCAAATATCCAAAAATAAAATTAACGAGTTAAAAATCTTACTAAAGTGCACATTAACCCAAAATCTAATCCTTGAAAATCTGCACCATAAATTCCCAATCCGAGAAAATCTGTGTAAAAAAAGCATGATATGTATATATATAATAAAATATTACATTAAGATTTTAAAATTTTTTAAAAATAATTTTTCAAAAAAAATATAAAAATTAGAAAAACCGATGGAACCAGTCAAGGATCGGTTTGATCGATTTTTGACTGGTTCTGAGCGGTTCAATTGTTAAAACGGTTTTTGAGAGTATTTCGAACCGAACCAATGATCGTTTCCTGATCGAACAGACCGGACCGATCCGATTTTGAAAACATGGTGTTAATCTATGCAATAAAGGTTCCAAAAAAGGAAAAAAGAGCAAAAATTCAAGATATCTAGAAGAGAGAATGCATTGATGAAAATAAGGGGTTTGATGCTAATTAAATCTTATTGAGCGGCTGTTTACTGAAAACTGCCATTGTATAGCGATGATGTTTAAAAAGTCTTCAAAAAAAAAAAACCGGTCTTTCCGAATCTTAATCATCAAAAAATCATATATTTTAAGACCATTGTTATGTGTTCTTCATAGTCATGATCAATACAAACTGTCGATATGCACATTTATTTCCAATTTGCTACGTACGTTTTTAAAAATCGATAAATATAACGATGGTTTAAAAAAAACCATAGCGACATGACCCCGGTTTTCACGATCCGTGGCAAACAGCGACCGTTCCATAATAACATCGTTGTCATTGCAATGATTTGAAACCATTCCTAACATTGTCGACGGTTTGAATACTCGGTGACACAAAAACGAAGCAACATGGCCACAACAATTCAAGAACGTTGGTGTATAAGTTTGTGTCCCACATCGATTGGCTAAATAACCTGGGAGTCCTTTATATAGACAAAGACAATTCTCACCTCTTGAGCTAGCTTTTGAGGTGAGTTAGGTCCAAGTCAATTTATAACATGGTATCAGAGACCGGGTTCCATCGTTATGTGCTGTACGACCCATAGTTGGCCACCCGTTATGTAACGACCCACGTCCTTCCACCGCATCCCTCCCCAGCCTATAGCATGGGCTCGGACCGCATGGTTCCACGGGCATCGCACTCATGACCTCCCTACTCCTGGCAGTGGGTTTTTGCCCTTCCCAGGAATCGAACCATGAGCTAGCTCAATGGTACCAGAAATCATAAAACTTTGTACTTAAGCCTAGAGGTACAAGGTTCCATTCCCGGGGAGGGCAAAAAATCACTGCCAGGAGTGGGGAGGTCATGAGTGCGATGTCCGTCGAACCATGCGGTCCGAGCTCATGCTATAGGCTGGGAAGGGATGCGGTGGAAGGACGTGGGTCGTTACAAAAAAAGGGCGCCCTTTTTTGTAATAACCCACGTCCTTCCACCGCATCCCTCCTCAGCCTATAGCATGGGCTCGGACCGCATGGTTCGACGGGCATCGCACTCATGACCTCCCCACTCCTGGCAGTGTGTTTTTGCCCTCCCCAGGAATCGAACCTTGTACCTCCAGGCTTAAATACAAAGTTTTATTATTCCTGGTAGTAGCTCAATTGGTACCAACACTTTAAGAATCTTTGTACTTATTCTGGAGGTGCAAGGTACAAGTGTAGAGGAGGGCAAAAAACCCACTGCCAGGAGTGGGGAGGTCATGAGTGCGATGCCCGTCGAACCATGTGGTCCGAGCCCATGCTATAGGCTGGGGAGGGATGTGGTGGAAGGACATGGGTCGTTACATAAAAAGGCGTCCTTTTTTGTAATGGACTGGGCTGGCCCAGCCATTATTGCACTCATGGTCTTCTCCCCCCTGGTGGGGAGTTTTTGCCCTCCGCAGGAATCGAACCTTGTACCCCATGCTTAAATACAAAGATTTTATGATTCCTGGTACCATTGAGTGATTCCTGGGGAGGGCAAAAACTCCCCACCAGGGGGGAGAAGACCATGAGTGCAATAATGGCTGGGCAGCCCAGTCCATTACACGTTAATATCGCCACGCTCCAGTCGTTTCATTCCTGGGCGTGAGAGGGGTGTGTTGGTGTCTTAGTTTGTGTCCCACATCGGTTGGCTAAATAACTTGGGAGCCCTTTTTATAGACAAGGACAATCTTCATCTCTTGAGCTAGCTTTTGAGGTGAGTTAGGTCCAAGTCAATTTCTAACAGATACAGTGAAGATAGTCGTCGAACCAGGGTCAGTTTAAGAAAAACCGTTTCAAAAAATAACGACGATGTTTTAAACCGACGATCACTTTTCAGACTATTTTCAACCCTGGGAGTCATATGTACACCAGATTCTGCTTGACTCGTACTCAAATTCTGCTTGACTCGTCCTCAAAACACACCGTACTATGAGGTATCGTCTCTAATACCAATCACTAAAGCAATTGTCATTAGTTTTTTAATATACATCCATTGTGAATTAGGCCTAAAAAGCTTGCAAACGAAAAAAAATTCCATTGCTAGAACCATTTTTTAGATTCGTTTGAAAATGACGTCAAAGAGAAATGCATTAAATCAAAAGGCAGTGGTAAATAGGACAAGAGCAGTCGACCATCAAATTGATGTTTTCCTTGAGCAATAATGACCAAAAATTATTTACGCATTACAATCCATCAATATCAGTGGCATACAAGGGAAAATTACACACGTGAAAGTTAGAGGCAAAAGCCATGTTTTGAGCTTTTGAAAAAAAGACCAATGCCAGTTCCAACTGATATTGATATAAGAACGTGAAACTAAAATGTTTATCACCACAACAATGCAGAAACGTAAACTCTAGGCATTGCACAATTCCCAAGAGGCCCCAAATGTTCATATAACAAACTTCAATGAAATTTCTGAGAGATGCAAGAAAAACATTTGATTACACACGAAATTGGCCATTTGACAAACCAAAAAGAAAATTATATTTATGGGGACTTCGTAACATGCAATAAGAAAGTTGTAACACCCGGTATTTTTAAATACGTGAATCCGCATGCATAATTAGGAAATTATTTATTTAAATTTTTAGATTTATGGGTTAAATATTATGTGTATTATTGGTGCATGATTTAAGTTATTTTTAAGCATTTAACCCATAATTAGTGATTTTTGTGATTTTAGAATTATTGCATTATTTAATCGCGTAGACGGGACAATGGACGGACGAGATGACGAATTCTTACCCAAATTATTTTATGAGTATTTTTAGAGCCCAAAAATATTATTTTGAGATATTATTCCCCAAAATTTTTAGTATTTAATTTGAGTTATTTTAGGGGTCCGTTTTTACCCGATTTAAGCCAAAATAATGACTTTTTAATATTTTTAAAATTCCCTTGATTTGTAATTTTGGGATTTAGCTATTTATTATGTTAGGAAATATCTTTATAAGTTAGGAAATCTTTTATTTATAATTATATTTATTTAAAAGTTCATTTTTAGCCAAAATGAGTCATTTTAATGACTTTTATTAATTTATAAAAATTCCCTAAATTCATATTTCGGGATTTATGATTTAAGTTCAGATTTGTAAATTTATTAGGGAGCTTTTAAAATATATTTTTCCTAATTATCTATTTTATTAAAAACAAATCAAATCCTAGTCTACCCAAGAATCCCCTATCACACGTTTATTTCCCATTCTCTCAACCTAGCCGCCTCCCTCCCCTCTCCATTCTCCTCCTTCAACGCAAACACCAGGGAAGCCATAGCCGTGGGTTGTTCAAGCTTCAAGTGTGATCGTTCTTCGTCTCGTCGTCCCGGATTCGCCGCTAACGCATTCGTCTTTTCTTAATCACGTTTAAGGCATGTTTTCTTCCACTTTTAAGACCATATCAGTGGGTATATGTGTGAGTGTGTATGCATCAGATTATGTACTGTCCTGTTCGATTTTTGTAAGAAACTTTGGATTTTGAATGAACTATTCACGTTTTTCTGCATGTGTTGGCTTGTTCATGATGCATACTCATGTTTTTAAGGAAGGGACCGATCCAGGGCTGCTGGCCACGTCTAGGGTGATGTCTTAGGGTCCCTAGGATTGAATGGCTTGCCTGGTTCGAGCCATGCATGGCCAGGAGAGGAGCTGGTTCAGAACAGGTCCTAGGGTGCGCAGGTTGAGCGATGTTGGGAGATTGGGTCGTTCTCGGTCCATAAGGCGTGTTTTAGACTGTTTCCAGTTGGGTTAGAACCACAAGACATAGGGGAAGGTAATCCAAGTTGTTCTCCGGCCAGGGGTGGCCGGAGCTGGGCAGCCGAACGGTCGGAAGTCCGGCGTCGCGCGCAGGACGCGAGCAGATTAAGGGATAGATGGTTTTGCTTCGTTCTCCTTCGTTAGGGATCGGTTTGGGCTGGTTTTTAGTTTTTTTGGAAACGTCTTGGAGAGCTCTAGGTGTAGGTGGTGGTGAGCTGGCCGTTGGGTGGCCGGAGCACGGCGGCAACAGCCGTGGAAGACTGCTGCTCGCGGCAGGTACGGGGGAATAAGGGGCTCACGGGTTTAGGGTTTAAGTGACGGGTCCGGGTCGGGTTTAAAATGTCACGGGTCACGTCAGTTAGTCCGGGTCTGGGTTTGGTGGTCCGGGCTCGGGTATTTTTATTTTTAAGTTAATTATGGGTTTAATTGATTTTGGGCCAAATTAATTAATTAGAAAATTATTTGGGCTTCCAAATAATTTTATTTGGGCTTAAATAATTTAATTAAGTTAGCCCAGTGAATTTTTATGGGCTTGGAAGTCCATAGGAATTTTTGGGCCAGTCTCAGTGTAATGGGCCAGATTTAAGTAATGTGCTTGAATGTGTCTAGGGCCAGCAGTTGGATCAAACCATGAGAAATTTGCATGTGTCCTGACTTTATATTTAATTATTTTATGCATGAAAGTTATTTGAATATTTATATGACTATATGATATTAGAAAAATAAATTAAATATAAATGAAGGACACACAGTTTATTCAAGTACATGCATTCATGAAATTATTTTATGCAAGATTGAAGGTTTAAGGTTGAGCAATAAAATATTTTATGTTGGAAGTTGAAGTAGTGTGACAATTTAAGGGGGATTCGTCCCCATATGATTGAAGGGCAGTTTACTGCCAATTTAAGAGGTGATTCGTCACCGGCCACGTACGTTGGTTTCCACGCTGATCAGTATTTAATGTATGATTTAAGGTTACACTACGGATACAACCATGCTATGTTAGAAAAATTAATTTGCTCAACATTGTTATGTATTATATTATTTAAGTTTATTTAAGTTAAGTTATGTTATGTAATTTTTTTAAGCATGATCATTCATGGATATGTATGTATTAGTATTTAATTGTTTTAAATTATTTTCAAACCCTTGATATGTTAGCATGTTGGGCCTCTAGGCTCACTACACTGGTATGGTGCAGGTGAGGACGTTGAGGATGATGTTGTACCCACCGAAGGCGAGGATGAATGAGCAGACATGCAGTGACCCCGTGACCGTGATAGATGTCTGAGTCACGTGCATGTTTATTTTTGTCAGCATGCTACATTTCATATTATTTTTCAGTGGTTGGGAATTTTGAATATTTTATGGAATATTGTTAGTGCATGCAAATTTTAAACATTTTATTTATGCAACACTTTTAATTAAATATTTGACTCAGATATTTATTTTATTTGAAAGAATGCATTTTTATTTAAGTATTTAGTTATTTATTTATTTATTTATTTATTTTAAAAAATTTTATTCTGTGCATATATGTATGGGCATATATGTACATATTTTATTTAGTAAGTATAAAAAAAAAAAAAATTTCCGCATATTTATTTATTAATTATAGAGTTAGGGTCGTTTCAGTTGGTATCAGAGCACGGTCCTTGGAGGGGTCATTACTGCTATGCGAGCTCAGAAATCCACGCTACCGGTCTGTAAGTTTTAAGTGTTTATAGCATGATTTAATTTATAGAATTTAAGTTAGCATTAAATTTTAAACAACTTAGTTATGCATGGCGATTTACGTAAATAAATATGTGGTGGTGCAGAATGCCTCCGAGACCAGTTAACAGACGTGGGGGACCTCCACCTCCACCTCCGCAGAACCCTATTGCAGCATTGGAGCAGGCCAATGCAAATATGATGGCAGGGATTACTGCTCTGTTAGAGCAGCAGGCTACTCGTCCCAGGTTGTCCCACGAGGAGGACGTTGCTGAGAGGTTTCAGAAGAAGGGACCCAAGGAGTTTGTGGGGACCACCGATCCTTTGGTGGCGGAGGGATGGATTCGCTCTCTGGAGTTCATCTTTGCTTATATGGGGATCACAGACACCGACAGGGTGAACTGTGCAACGTACATGCTGCGGGGTGATGCAGCGCTCTGGTGGGAGGGTGCAGCCAGGGGAGTTCACCTTCCTACACTGACCTGGGCAGAGTTTAGGCGTATCTTCTACGCCAAGTACTTTACTGAGGATGTGCGCAGTCGCATGATCCGTGAGTTTATGAGTCTCCGTCAGGGGGACAAGGCCGTGGTTGAGTATGTGAGGCTGTTCGAGAGGGGCTGTCACTTTGTGCCCTTGATTGCTGATAGTCCGCAGGAGAAGATGAGATAGTTTGTGGAGGGCCTGAAGGCTGATATCAGGCATGATGTTCGTATGGCAGACGTCCTTACTTATGAGTCTGCAGTCAGTAGAGTCTTGCGTTCCGAGGAGGGTCGGAGAGAGATCCAGAGAGAGCAGCAGGGGAAGAGGCAGTTTCAGGCTGGGTACCAGCGACCATCTTCGCAGCCTCCTGCGAAGAAGCAGTATACAGGGCCGGCTAAGGGCCCGAATCAGCAGCAGAGGCCACAGCAGCAGAGGCCGCAGCAGCAGAGGGGCGGGGCCCCTAATGCCATAGCTTATCCTACCTGCCCGAAGTGCCAGAAGCTGCATTCGGGACCTTGTCTATTGGGAGCAGGAGTTTGCTACCACTGTAGGGAGCCAGAGCATCAGATAGCTAACTGCCCCAGGAAGAAGAACACCGCTGGTAGGGTGTTTATGATGCAGGCTGAGGAGGTAGATCCATACACCTCCTTGATCATCGGTATATCTTATCCCTAGCATTTTAATAATTTTCCTTTGGTTAAAAATTTAGTCTTTAATTTGGAATTCTTGTTATTTGGGTTATTTAACTGCATGTTAGAATAAGAAGCATGTTTTACTTGTGATTAGAATTAAGAATTTGTAGTGACTCGTTGGGGAAAATTTAGTATGGTATGAAACTGTTGGGAATTTTCTGCGTGCAGGGAGAATTCTAGTTGGAGGCAACTCCACGTTTGCGTTGCTAGATTCAGGGGCTACGCATTCGTTTATCTCCCTGGAGTTTATCAGGCGGGTAGGCGTCACACCTGAGAGTAGTGACAGTGGGTATGATGTTACTATGCCGTCAGGGCAGATTATTTCTACCTCGAAGGTTATTCGAGGACTGGAGTTAGAGCTGCAGGGACACTCCATTCGAGCAGATGTAGTAGTTTTGCCTTTGAGTGGTTTTGATCTAATTTTGGGTATGGACTGGTTGACAGTCAATGGAGCTTCGATTGATTTTCGTCGGAGATCAGTGTCAGTGAGACCTGCAGTGGGCGACCCGTTCACTTTTCATGCATCTCAGAGCAGTGATATTCCTCAGGTGATATCTCATATTCAGGCGAGGAAGTTGTTGAGACGGGGTTGCCAGGGGTTTCTAGCGAGTATTGTCACGACTTCAGAGCCATCTAGCAGATCATTATCAGAGATAAAGGTGGTTCGTGACTTTCCGGAGGATGTTGCCGAAATTCCACCAGTGAGAGAGGTGGAGTTCAGCATCGACTTAGTGCCAGACACCGTGCCTATCTCTAAGACACCTTACAGACTTGCTCCTACCGAGATGAAAGAGTTGAAGGAGCAGATTCAGGAGTTGTTAGAGAAAGGCTTTGTTCGTCCTAGCTTTTCTCCGTGGGGAGCACCGGTGTTATTTGTGAAGAAGAAGGATGGCAGTATGAGACTGTGCATCGATTATCGAGAGCTCAACAGGGTCACAGTGAAGAACAAGTATCCACTGCCGAGGATAGAGGATTTATTTGACCAGTTGCAGGGAGCTTCGGTGTTCTCCAAGATCGACCTGCGATCTGGTTATCATCAGTTGCGTGTTAGAGATGCAGATGTGTCCAAGACTGCTTTCAGGACGCGATATGGGCATTACGAGTTCTTAGTGATGCCATTTGGGATGACCAATGCTCCGGCGGTTTTCATGGATCTCATGAACCGAGTCTTTCAGCCGTATTTAGATCAGTTCATCATAGTCTTTATTGATGATATTTTGATATATTCTAGGAGCATCGAGGAGCATAGACAGCATCTTCAGACGGCCTTGCAGACTTTGAGGGAGCATCGGTTGTATGCCAAGTTTAGCAAGTGCGAGTTTTGGCTTGAGCAGGTGGCATTTCTTGGCCACATTATTTCGAAGGATGGGATTGCAGTTGATCAGTCTAAGTTTGAGGCAGTGCAGAATTGGGGTATTCCGAAGAATGCTTCAGAGATTCGCAGTTTCTTGGGTTTGGCAGGATATTATAGGAAGTTTATCAAGGGTTTTTCCTCTATTGCAGTACCCTTGACTTCCTTGACCAAGAAGAATGCAAAGTTTATCTGGAGTTCAGCTTGTCAGAGGAGCTTCGATCAGCTGAAGGAAGCACTCACTACAGCACCAGTGTTAGCGATGACAATACCACACGAGGAGTTAGTGGTGTACACCGACGCGTCTAAACTAGGTTTAGGCGCAGTACTTATGCAGTGTGGTAAGGTTATTGCATATGCGCCGAGACAGCTGAAGATTCATGAGCAGAATTATCCGACGCACGACTTGGAGTTAGCAGCAGTGGTTTTCGCTTTGAAAATCTGGAGGCACTATCTGTATGGCGAGAAGTGCAAGATTTTCACAGACCACAAGAGTCTCAAGTACTTCTTCACACAGAAGGAGTTGAACATGAGACAACGCAGATGGTTGGAGTTGGTGAAGGACTATGACTGTGACATTAGCTACCATCCGGGTAAAGCTAATGTAGTGGCCGATGCTTTGAGTCGGAAGTCGTCAGTGGTATCATGTTTGACCGTACAGTTACCACTACAGAGCGAGATTCAGAGATTTGGCTTGGAGTGTTATCCGAGCGGTAGTGCACCGAGCTTGTCAGTGTTGACGGTGCAGCCAGTTCTGCGAGATCGGATTAGGGAGGGACAGTCCACTGATGAGGAGTTGCAGCGATGGAGACAGAGAGATGAGGCTAGAGGTAATCTCTTGTATACAGTGGAGGATGGTATCGTTCAGTACCGTGGGAGGATGTGGGTACCGAACGTCGATCAGTTGAGAGCTGAGATTTTAGCAGAGGCTCACACATCTCCGTACTCCATTCACCCCGGAAGTACGAAGATGTACAAAGACTTGCAGCTATTGTATTGGTGGCCCGGGATGAAGAGTGACATCGGGAGAGTGGTGTCAGAGTGCTTGACTTGTCAGCAAGTCAAGGCAGAGCATCAGCGTCCAGCAGGACTTCTTAGACCTCTTCCTATTCCGGAATGGAAATGGGAGAATATTACGATGAACTTTGTGGTTGGCTTACCGAGGAGTGCCAGAGGTTGCACAGCGATTTGGGTGATTGTGGATAGACTCACCAAGTCAGCTCATTTCTTGCCGGTGAGGACTACTTATACTTTGACACAGTATGCAGAGCTTTACATCAGAGAGATTGTTAGACTGCATGGCATACCAGTGTCTATTGTGTCAGACAGAGATCCGAGATTCACATCTGCGTTTTGGAAGAGTCTGCACACAGCTTTGGGGACGAGGCTTTTGTTCAGTACAGCATTTCATCCCCAGACAGATGGTCAGTCTGAGAGGGTGATCCAGGTTCTCGAGGATCTTCTGAGAGCTTGTGTCATTGATTTTCGGGGCTCTTGGGAGACTAGACTGCCATTAGTGGAGTTTACCTATAACAACATCTTTCAGTCGTCTATAGGTATGGCTCCTTATGCAGCATTGTATGGGAGGAGATGCAGATCTCCTGTGCATTGGGATGAGGTTGGTGAGCGGATTTTACTGGGTCCTGAGATTGTGCAGCAGACAGCTGACATTGTGACTCAGATTCGAGATAGGATGCGGACTGCTCAGAGTCGGCAGAAGAGTTATGCAGATGCCAGACGACGAGATTTGGAGTTCGCTGTAGGTGATCACGTATTCCTGAAGGTGTCACCGATGAAGGGAGTAGTGCGTTTTGGACGGAGAGGCAAGCTTAATCCGAGATATATAGGGCCATTCGAGATCTTGGAGAGAGTTGGCACGTTGGCCTACCGTTTAGCTCTACCACCGGGGCTAGCGGCAGTGCACAACGTTTTCCATGTATCCATGCTTCGAAGATATGTCTCCAACCCGTCGCATGTGTTGGATTTCGAGCCCTTGCAGTTGCCACCAGATCTAGTGTATGAGGAGAGGCCATTGCGGATCTTGGCTAGGGAGTAGCGGAGGCTTAGGACGCGGGTCATACCGATGGTCAGAGTCCAGTGGCTGAATCACTCAGAGGAGGAAGCTACATGGGAGACCGAGGCAGACATGAGGACTCGCTACCCGGAGTTGTTCGGGTAAGTACTTTAATTTCGAGGACGAAATTCAATTTAAGGGTGGGAGAATTGTAACACCCGGTATTTTTAAATACGTGAATCCGCATGCATAATTAGGAAATTATTTATTTAAATTTTTAGATTTATGGGTTAAATATTATGTGTATTATTGGTGCATGATTTAAGTTATTTTTAAGCATTTAACCCATAATTAGTGATTTTTGTGATTTTAGAATTATTGCATTATTTAATCGCGTAGACGGGACAATGGACGGACGAGATGACGACTTCTTACCCAAATTATTTTATGAGTATTTTTAGAGCCCAAAAATATTATTTTGAGATATTATTCCCCAAAATTTTTAGTATTTAATTTGAGTTATTTTAGGGGTCCGTTTTTACCCGATTTAAGCCAAAATAATGACTTTTTAATATTTTTAAAATTCCCTTGATTTGTAATTTCGGGATTTAGCTATTTATTATGTTAGGAAATATCTTTATAAGTTAGGAAATCTTTTTTTTATAATTATATTTATATAAAAGTTCATTTTTAGCCAAAATGAGTCATTTTAATGACTTTTATTAATTTATAAAAATTCCCTAAATTCATATTTCGGGATTTATGATTTAAGTTCAGATTTGTAAATTTATTAGGGAGCTTTTAAAATATATTTTTCCTAATTATCTATTTTATTAAAAACAAATCAAATCCTAGTCTACCCAAGAATCCCCTATCACACGTTTATTTCCCATTCTCTCAACCTAGCCGCCTCCCTCCCCTCTCCATTCTCCTCCTTCAACGCAAACACCAGGGAAGCCATAGCCGTGGGTTGTTCAAGCTTCAAGTGTGATCGTTCTTCGTCTCGTCGTCCCGGATTCGCCGCTAACACATTCGTCTTTTCTTAATCACGTTTAAGGCATGTTTTCTTCCACTTTTAAGACCATATCAGTGGGTATATGTGTGAGTGTGTATGCATCAGATTATGTACTGTCCTGTTCGATTTTTGTAAGAAACTTTGGATTTTGAATGAACTATTCACGTTTTTCTGCATGTGTTGGCTTGTTCATGATGCATACTCATGTTTTTAAGGAAGGGACCGATCCAGGGCTGCTGGCCACGTCTAGGGTGATGTCTTAGGGTCCCTAGGATTGAATGGCTTGCCTGGTTCGAGCCATGCATGGCCAGGAGAGGAGCTGGTTCAGAACAGGTCCTAGGGTGCGCAGGTTGAGCGATGTTGGGAGATTGGGTCGTTCTCGGTCCATAAGGCGTGTTTTAGACTGTTTCCAGTTGGGTTAGAACCACAAGACATAGGGGAAGGTAATCCAAGTTGTGCTCCGGCCAGGGGTGGCCGGAGCTGGGCGGCCGAATGGTCGGAAGTCCGGCGTCGCGCGCAGGACGCGAGCAGATTAAGGGATAGATGGTTTTGCTTCGTTCTCCTTCGTTAGGGATCGGTTTGGGCTGGTTTTTAGTTTTTTTGGAAACGTCTTGGAGAGCTCTAGGTGTAGGTGGTGGTGAGCTGGCCGTTGGGTGGCCGGAGCACGGCGGCAACAGCCGTGGAAGACTGCTGCTCGCGGCGGGTACGGGGGAATAAGGGGCTCACGGGTTTAGGGTTTAAGTGACGGGTCCGGGTCGGGTCTTGGGTCCGGGTCGGGTTTAAAATGTCACGGGTCACGTCAGTTAGTCCGGGTCTGGGTTTGGTGGTCCGGGCTCGGGTATTTTTATTTTTAAGTTAATTATGGGTTTAATTGATTTTGGACCAAATTAATTAATTAGAAAATTATTTGGGCTTCCAAATAATTTTATTTGGGCTTAAATAATTTAATTAAGTTAGCCCAGTGAATTTTTATGGGCTTGGGAGTCCATGGGAATTTTTGGGCCAGTCTCAGTGTAATGGGCCAGATTTAAGTAATGGGCTTGAATGTGTCTAGGGCCAGCAGTTGGATCAAACCATGAGAAATTTGCATGTGTCCTGACTTTATATTTAATTATTTTATGCATGAAAGTTATTTGAATATTTATATGACTATATGATATTAGAAAAATAAATTAAATATAAATGAAGGACACAGAGTTTATTCAAGTACATGCATTCATGAAATTATTTTATGCAAGATTGAAGGTTTAAGGTTGAGCAAGAAAATATTTTATGTTGGAAGTTGAAGTAGTGTGACAATTTAAGGGGGATTCGTCCCCATATGATTGAAGGGAAGTTTACTGCCAATTTAAGAGGTGATTCGTCACTGGCCACGTACGTTGGTTTCCACGCTGATCAGTATTTAATGTATGATTTAAGGTTACACTACGGATACAACCATGCTATGTTAGAAAAATTAATTTGCTCAACATTGTTATGTATTATATTATTTAAGTTTATTTAAGTTAAGTTATGTTATGTAATTTTTTTAAGCATGCTCATTCATGGATATGTATGTATTAGTATTTAATTGTTTTAAATTATTTTCAAACCCTTGTTATGTTAGCATGTTGGGCATCTAGGCTCACTACACTGGTATGGTGCAGGTGAGGACGTTGAGGATGATGTTGTACCCACCGGAGGCGAGGATGAATGAGCAGACATGCAGTGACCCCGTGACCGTGATAGATGTCTGAGTCACGTGCATGTTTATTTTTGTCAGCATGCTACATTTTATATTATTTTTCAGTGGTTGGGAATTTTGAATATTTTATGGAATATTGTTAGTGCATGCAAATTTTAAACATTTTATTTATGCAGCACTTTTAATTAAATATTTGACTCAGATATTTAATTTATTTGAAAGAATGCATTTTTATTTAAGTATTTAGTTGTTTATTTATTTATTTATTTATTTTAAAACTTTTTATTCTGTGCATATATGTATGGGCATATATGTACATATTTTATTTAGTAAGTATAAAAAAAAAAAAAAAATTTCCGCATATTTATTTATTAATTATAGAGTTAGGGTCGTTTCAAAAGTCCTCTCTCTCCCTATTCTGACATGTAAAGATAAACAAAACATAGGATCAAGGGAAAAATGCACCAGTTTCCAATACAAGAACAACATGGATTTATTAAACCAGATGCATGACCAATAAGATATCTAAAGAGAATATTCACTCAAATCAACTATCAGAAAGTCATTTAGTTCTTGGAGGAGCGCTCATCTTGTTAAACCGAAATCACACTGGAAAGCATCACAATTGGCATGAGCCAATGCAAAAGATATAACAAGTATGAATTGAAATATTGTTTGTTTAAATGCGATAAACTACTTTTACGTGTCATTTTTGAACTTCAACAAGGGTATTCCAGTGTGTCTGTGAAAAATAAAAATCAAGTATCAAATAAGAACCATCAAGTTGACACATCATTTGTCATCTACAACAACAATCTACCCCCCAACAACTAATTTTGGATCAAGTTGATTCAAACTGTGATCAAGTCAACTATTTTATTACCAACATATTAAAGAAACCAAAGGAGAACTATACTTATATTTCACAAATTAAATTTAGCTGTAGATATGAAATTTAATTGGAAGAAATTATTTAAGGTGAAATTGAAGTACTATGTTCCATGCATGCCTACATGTAAGAATCACCTAATGATAGAAAATGAATGTGGAGAGATTACACTAGTGCATGATAGCCAGATGTTTGAAGAATTCTAGTTGAAATAAATATGAGCAGCCAGGTCAGAGCCTGATTTGAAATATTAAAGTCTATCTTGGTTTTGTAGTCTTCAAACAGAAGAGCATTGATTGATTTGATATTTCCTTGAATTTATTGAAAGATATGCTTTCTCATGCAAATATTCCAAGCTCTTGTGCAACATCAACAACAATTCTTACTCATTACATCCAGTCAAGTATAGGACCAGGTTGTGCCCTCTGTGCTACTCTCCTTCCAGGTAAGATGTAATGAAGAGACCCTATAGCAGAGAACTCATGATCTAAGACATGGGGATTGCAGTCGACACAATAACAACCAAATCAAAAATATTTTCATTCTTTAATCTTGACACCATTGTAACTAAGTCAAGAAATCATTATTTGAATCGAGCTCAGATGGCACATCAAGATTCTTGACATCAACCTCCTTTCCATTATTTAAATGTGCAAAGTTCACTATTCCATAAGATCCTTTACCAATTAAGACGTTTGATCCAAAATTGTTAGTTTCATCTCTTAGTTCCTCCGTTGACATATCAAGAACCTCAAGAAGACGTGCATGAGATCCTAATTGAGCGTGAATATATTGTTTTTGAAACCCTCACAACTACTTTGATGAATTACAACAAACATTCACCACGAGTCAGAGAAATGAAGCGATGCGAGATCACGAATACAAGCGCGGATATGTTAGAGAGAAAAGTGTCATTGTTTCTATTGTGATTCACCAGAAAAGGCGAAGCAGCACAACGAAGGACATAGATGATACGATTCACCAGATAAACCTACAAAAGAGGAAGAGAAGCAAGATGCGAAAGAAGAACAAAGCCCCACAAATTTTGTTGCTGTGCTGATCGACTGTCAATCATGTGGTAGAATACCTGGCGACAGAAATCCTAGCATGGAAAAACGGAAAATCTCTCGATAGCTGCAACATTGGTTTGATGTTGCGTGCGATTTTAAGTCAAACAAGGACTACGCCAATACAACAAACCAGAAAAACAAACATTTTCTACTCTTCTCACCAATACCTATACCATCACTCCCTCTAGATGACTTTCACCATCATGCTGCAAACTTGATTCGCTAAAGCAAAACAGTTCGTGCATGCATATTATTATAAAATCATGGTAATATTAAAATAATGTAAATGTGTGTCATGTATGAGAGTACGAAAAATAATATTGGTTAGGTACGTCTGTCACTGCTCAAAGGTGGGGGGCCACAAGAAGATGTGGGGCATGATCCGTTGGCCGATGTTCGTCTATATTACGCCACCCGATGGCTAAACACGAGAGTATCGTGGCTGCATTGCGCCAATCTTTAATGGACTCAGGATGCATTCTCTTGTACAACGATACAAAAATCAGGAAAAAACGACATTTTGAGCGGTCTTGCCGGATATCAACTATTGTAGGGCTCGGGAGGGTCACACCACCCCCCACCCCAGCAGAAAATATTTGAAAAATTTATTAGTATATCGTATAATGTTTTTTTGTTTTAGGTATATATATTATTTGGCTCCATTAAGTTTTGTGTATTCATTTGGTCTAGTGGTTGAGCCTTCTTCAGCTTTTGTTAAATTCAAGGTTCGAATCTTCTCACCTACATCTTTAATTTTAAAACCTTCTTTTAATTTTTTCAATACACTTTTAACCCATTTTATTTAAAATTCTTTTACCACTTTTTAAGTTTTTTTATTTGAAAATTAATTAACACCTTTATTTAAAACCCTCTTACAACCTTTTATTTTTTTATTATTTAAAAAAATTAGCGCCTTTTATTTAAAAAAATAAAATGCGAGAATTTTTTTTAATTTTCTTATTTTACTAGGCTTCCATGCATAATACCTTGGTATATTTTTAATATATTTGAAGTGATTTTAAGATGTGAGATTTTTCAGCTTTTGGTAGTCAATAATTTCATTGTTTTTCAAACGTCCAAGATTAATAATTTTTTGAAATTTCTAATTAACATCAATTAATTTTTTAAATTTTGGTGACACAAGTGGATATGTTTTTATTTTGGTCCAAGTCGATGAATAAATTTTGTTGGACCGAACGTTTGTCACTTTACCAAAATATATAGTTGATGATAATGATGCAACTCAAATATTTTAAACTGCATAACAGTCCAAGTGTCATGGTTCGACCGCTCTATCCAATAAGGACAATTATTGCACTCAACAAATTTTCATTCAAAAAAAAAAAAAAAAGCATTGCAACTAGCTTGCAAGCAATTAATTAAACAAGATCCAAATTTATAAAATGCAATAAAACTTAATTTATAGAATGATGGTTTACATAGTACTTCTTTAATTCTTTTGATTATACATAAAAATAAAACATATTTGAGAATTAAGTTTGTGTCACTGGCTTAACATGTCTTTATTGGCTATAGACATAAAAAAAATAGTTCTGAAATATAAAAAGAAATAAGATCTAATAGGTACAACGATGGGATTTGATACTTAATCAAGTATATTTTTAATAAAAAAATTGAATTTTATCTTTTGGTAATATATTAATATTAACTTTAGATATTATATTTATTTTTTGTCATTGTATTTTTGTTATTGGAAGTTAAATATAAACATATATATATATATATATATATATATAATAATAATAATAATAAATATTTTCGTCATTTTGTATAAGGACTACCCCTCCTAACATAGAATCTTGGATCCGTCCACACACACACACACACACATATACATACATACATATATATATAGTTTTGACACATGGACAATCACCATTGACAACTACGTGAACAACAGCTAACGTGGAAACTTGTACATCCAATGAGTGATTGGCTGATTGCCACGTCAGTTGTTGCTCACGTAGTTGCCCATACATGATGGTTGCCCATGTGATCGAAACTCTTTATATATATATATATATATATACATACACAAACATGTTGAAAAAGTGCAAAAGAACCAAGAGAGCCCCTCAACTAACTAATTAATTAATGTCTCATCATGTAAATTCTTTTTTCCCTTTTTCCTCTTTGTTTGACAACAATAAAATGTGTGTGTTTGTCTACATTGTCTTCTGGCCAAAGACATATATGTCACCTATTACTTTTGTTTTGAAATGGATTTAGTAAAGTGTAATCATAATTGTCGAAATTCCATTGTCGACTATCCATTTTTTTTAGTGATTTGACCAAACAAGGTAGATCTTGACAACAAATTGTTGCTACAAATTTTGTACGACAAACATTAATAATAATATGATTCAAATTTTAAATTGAAGGACTTTAATCCACATTTCCCTTTAGTAGTGAGTTGAAATATATATTTAACCAATTAAATGACACAAATCCTAATTTAATTCGGTGCATGTGGTCGTTCTCTCTCAAGTTGCAGGGTAATAATTAACGGCTAACTCGATTTTGATGAAAATCTTCATCAAAATTTACGTATCCTATTTTCTACATATGGCGGGGACTGGGGAAAAAAACATACTATATTTAATTAATGGAATATTAATAAGGCTCTGTATATGTGATTTTAAATGAAGACTTCCATGCAGTGCTTCTGTCCTGTTTCATTGATTAATTTCCAGACAATAAATTACTTTCGAAGACAAGAATGTGATCACTTGTATTACATTCAAATATTATATATATTTCGGCCATTTTTGTACAATTCATTATCTTTATTTAACTGATAATAGATAATTAATATTTTCTCATCATATGATGTAACTAACATGAAATTAATCATGAATGTGCATGTTTGGAAGAGGGTTAAAATAATAATTTAAAATTTAATATGCAATATATATATATATATATTAAATATTTTGATGAATACAGCTTAATATATATTAATTCTAGGATTAATGCATAGTAAAACTAGATTTTAATTTATCTACGTTTGAGTTGGAGAATTTTTGATTTTATGGAGTACTATTTTTAATTTAAAAAGATCTGAAATGATTCCACATTGACATAGATTTGAAATACATCACAATGATGCAGAAAATAACTAGTTGATCAGATTGGAGACGATATCCATTGTATAGTGGATGTATTCACTAATAATAACATTATATGAAATATATATATAATCTTGATACATCATGACAACAATATTATCATATCGCAGTTATTAATAGATTGTAGAGATATGATCCCTTCTATATATATAAGTTGATGGATTAAGAAAAAGATGTTACAAAAGCAAAATCTACGAACGATGTATTTGAGACGATGGATTAAATTACGATAAAATAAGTAGTATATATGGCTGCGCATCTAACAACTAATTTGGCGATCTCAACTTTAGATGAAAACAAAGGTGAATCATGAGACAAAGCAAGTTGCTGACATATAAAAACATAGATTATAAACAGTAAACGAGCTTTGGGTTAATTAATTTTTAAGATGGGTTTGAAGAGAGATTAGTAGTTAACATTCATACCGCATGCAAAATCATCTCCCATGCACCGCAACCATTAAGTCTTTTTCGTTGAAATACAGGCCAAATTTAATTAATTAAGAACCCTAATCGCATAACATAGGAACATAATTAAAATTAAGCAGCAGCTGCAACTTTCTTAATAGGGAGAAACACCCACATTTGCTGGAGCAAGAAAGCCATCTTTCATCAGGACAACATCGTCTCCTTCCTACGAGATTAACGACTAATTAAATTAATCATCAATTATGCAACAAAGATCATGAGTTCAAGATCATCAAAATATTATAAAATATGCCTTAAACAATTGATTGGTGATTTCTTTTCTTTTTTAAAAAAAAAAAATGCTTTCCAAAATTTGTATATATATAAAGTCAATGAAGATGTCGGGTTTTGAGATATATAAGTATACCTGTTGGCACACAGACGGTTTCTTCACAGGTTGATCAGGCATAAGTCCAAAGTGAATGTGAGGAAAATGTGCCCACTAACAACAAGAAAAACAAACTCATCAAAATCATTGTAACTATAATGATCGAGTACGCGTAACCCGTAACCGTACTCGAATATATTTCTATTGAATTTTTCAGAAAATTTTTGGCTGATAATAACATTTTGGTGTTAATTTTTTCTTTCTTGGATCTTACATTCTTTGCTGCAGCACTAAAGGCTTCCCTGTGACTAATATCAGGGTTTCCAGCTTTGATACGTTGGATTTCATCCCTGCAAAATTATGTGATAAAAAAAGTGACATTAATTGCGTGCCTTTGTTAAATTCTAGCTAGCTAGCTAGTACCATATAACATTCATAGAGTACATATAATAATCTTAGGAGTCAGAATTAGCTTTAAAAGAATTCATATGCTTACTAAAGAGAAGCTGTTAAAGCACTATTAAATTAATAAATAAAGCTGCAAGAACTTTCATGTATACAAATTAAACATGGGTCAGCTAGACATAGAGATAGGGCCATATAGGGGATCTATATGACTATATCTATGTATTTGTGTATATGTATATGTATTTGACTCGTAAAATCGTTTCATAAGAGTTTTATGTTTTTTATCCACGATGCGTATATATGATTCCCATATGCGGACCCCAAAAAAGAAAAAAAAAAGTGTGTATAAATTATTTATATATTTTACAACCACTTACTTGATGAAGCGATTGTAAGCAGATGGCACTCTCTGTCTTTTTTCTGGGGCTGAAAATAAACATAAATAACAAACAAACAATAAAACAAAAAGTGACACATTAATTAATAAATAGCTTTGCTGACTTTATTATATATTTCTGCATTCAATATCTTTTACTGTCATATATGTGTCCTCTCCTTTTCTCCTCATCACTGCTTCATCATTATCTAATGATTTTGCTTTTCAGTATATTTTTTTTCCTTCTGAGATTTTTCTGTTTCCACACACTTTCTTGGTTTCCGGGGGACATAAATTAATAAATTTCTTGCTTGCTTGCTTTGATTTTATTTTTATTTTTTTAAAAAAAGAACTGTAAAAAGACTAAAAACATGCATGTTCATCTTAATTATGGTGAAAAACATTAGGAAAATAAAGTTAGGGTTTGAAATGAATTGGAAATTAAGCAACCTTAAACATACAAGCTGATCTCATCAAGATTTTGGTCAGAAAACTCACAATTTGGAATAATATTTGTGATACTTAATTAGTCTAAAATGATGTGACTTAAACCATAAAATTAGCAACTAATGTTAGACCCGAAAAATTCGGTCTGATTCATAATGAAAATAGATTAGGTTTAAAAGTATAAGATATATATGGAAGCATTTATTGAAGGAGAGGAAAAGGAAAATCATTTGATTACCAATGTTTGTGTAAAGAAAGTATAATCACTGTTTAAGAGTAAACTTTCAAAAAGCATTTTCCTTCCTTTTCTTTTCTGTATTCGATTTTTAAAAAAAAAAATTATATACGTTTTTTTTAAGTCACACATTATAGTGAAGTTTTAGGATCTTATTTAGCTAGAAAATACTGTACAACATAAAGTTTAGAGTTGACAGTGATTGAAAACATTCTACACACAAAGAATCAAATTAAGGTTGAAATTAAAGCAAGAACTTATTTTTTTTAAAAAAAAATCAAAGAGGATTAAATTTTCAAATATTTGTGTAGTACTCTTTATAAATTTAATTAAAAATCTGATAATAATCTTATAGTAGATAAAAATAATACGACAGAATGAAACTGTGAAGGATCTTACGTCGATTAGCAGCTGGTGGCTTAGGAAGCTCGTCGATTCCTCGAACGGGTACGATAAACGATTCGTTTGGATTTGGCTGATTGTTCAACATATTCGATGGCGAGTTACGAATCTCCTCCTGCATATGAAAAATAAAGCTATAATCAGCCAAGAGTACTTTCTGGAAAAAAAAAATGTTACCAAATATCAAATATAACACTAGGAACCAATCTGATCAAGATTAAAATTTTTTATGTTTATTCCTGTAATTTCAAGAACCCAAAACTGACCAGAACACAAGAATTAAGTAATGTTCCTTTCTACATATAAATTGATTTTTCAATAAAATACAGCACAAAATCATTTTTTTTTACCAAATACACAAATCCATAGCATGAACTCCAGATTTTAATGCTGCTATATATCATACCAGATGGATTTTGGGGGAGAAAAAGAATGAATAAAGTAAATAGTTTTTTTTAAAAAAAAAAATCTTTAAATGAAGAGGAAACCCTAATCGATCATCTGACTTTGTGTGTCTGTATACCAGGAGATTCTGAGGGGAGAAAAATGAATGGCCAAGATGAATCTGATTGGGCGCAGGGAGAAGCAATCCGCGCATGTTTACAGACAAAAGATTGGTGCAATGGCCGCATCTAACAGTCACAGTCTTGAACAAACTGGTGCAAGGAACACTCACCTAAAACAATTCAAGAATTTGTATATAATCAATACCTTCAAAGGATGAAATGAGAAGAAAAGATTAAGGGTTTTTGATCAGTCAAAATTTATGTACCAAAAGTTCTTACAAAAAGGAAACCATCTCCAAGAAAAAGTAAGGTAAAGATTGAAAGGACTGTCATACAAATCAGACATATGTACTTGAAGCTTTTCACATAAACCAAGCATTTTTTTTTAAAAGAGCAATTAGGTAAAGATTAAAGGGTTTTGTTTTCTCGAATCATAAATATTGAATCTTTTTCATAAAAAGAAAGAATTTTTCTGCAAAAATGAGGAGAAGGGTTAAAGGGTTTTTAGTTAAAACTATGAATGCTCAAAATCAAAAACCTTTTTACAAAAAGGAAGCATTTTTTTTTTTCAAGATTATCTAGCAAAACATGAAAGGGTTTTCACTCAAAACAACATACACTAAAGCCCTCAAAAAAATCAATCAACCGAAGTTGCAAGAATATCAAGGGAAAGAGTAAATGATTTTCACCCAAACAACAAGAACAAAAACATCCTCCCAAAAAAGGAATCATTTTTACCAGAAAACTTAAGAAGATCAAGAAATTGAAAGGGTTCCTTCCCTCACCAATAAGACTTAAAAAAAATCAATACAAAACAGAAGAAATGAACTGGGAAAAGATCAAAACAAAACCAGAAAAAAACACACTACACATATATCTATATATATGTATATGAAAAAAAAGGAATGTGATGAACTCTATTTCACATGAGTGTATAGTCTTGTTCCATGAACAAGTGATGATAATACCGCTAGGACAGTATCACAATAGTTGCAATGGACGTAACAGAGCTGCTCCGAAGGAGAGAGGTGGTGGTGGTCCGGTGCAAAAGCAGATGAAGAGGACATTTTCTTATTATTTTTTTGGGGTTTTTTAAAATTTTTCTGAGGATGTTTTTTTTTTTTTTTTTTTTTTGCTATTTTTTTTTTGGATTGATGATTCTCTCAGATTGATTTGATTGATTGATAGGTTGACTGATCGAGGTATGTATATATGGGGGTTTGGGATTGACAGATTAACCACCTTGGATCTGATCTTCTGAATTGTTTTTCCTTTTTTCTTTTTTGTTTTTTTTATTTAACTTTTTTGTTGGGGATGAGTTATGGTAGACAAGAAGCTGAGAGAATCAAGAATGAGGTGTGTTTGAAAAGGGGGGGTGCCCACTAATATAGTAGATGATTTGAAACATCTACAAAAGTTGTGTTTTTTTTTTTTTAATATTCATTCATCGCATTATACATATAACATATATATAATCATGTGTTTCAAAGTATATATGCTCATTATATAATACACATGGTATGTAGGTATTCAACAAATTAATTTTGACCTCTGGAAGGAGAAAAAATCGAAATTTGAAGTTGAGAATATATATATAAGAAAAAATTGAAGGGTTTTTTTTTTCGTTTAAAAGGGGTCGTTAATACATTAATTGTTGTTTTGTCTTAATCATCCCATGCACCTTAATTGTCACCATTTTATATTGAAAGATCAAGGATTCAACTGTCTCAAAATTCATTTACTGGATGCTGAAGTTCAATTATTCTAAAGGAAAATAATGAGTTGAAATGGCACAAATCCTTCCCATATACTCAGATTGCCATGCTCTTTTCTTACCAGCCAAACTTTTCTACTATGAGACATTCTTATAAAGTAGAAATTTTAAGTTTTAACATACTTTATAGTTTATTCTTACATTCATTATTTTCATTTTATCATATATTTTATATTTGATCATATCAACTTTAGCCTAATATTATGTTCCAGTTTCAGTTGTAGTCCAATATTCAATTGTAAAAATGTTCTAACTTAAAAACTTTTGGCAAGAAAACAGATTTCATGAAGATAAAACTTTATCGTTTTGAAATTATTCTTTTTTCAAAGTAATAATTGTCAAATAATATGTATTGTAAAAATTATGATCAGTTCGATTTACAAGTCCTCTCTGGAAAGAAAACTATGCAACCATTTACAAAACACGATGCTCACTCACTTTTGATTCAAATGTCTTAAGCAATAAGGGGAAATAAATAAACCAAAATTTAACATTATAAGTCCCTTTAATTCCCTCCAATCCCCTTTCCAATAAATCCAATGTACATTCTATGAACCTATATATTTCTTCCCTAAAATCAAATAACTACCAATGAATATCGACACTTGATCAGACTTAGCAAGTCGTAAAATCGATCGAATTGTAAAAATTTCTAATTTCTAACTACAAATTTTTTTTTCCAAAAAAAAACATATATAAATCCCCACCCTAAATTCGTATATATATACCGGAAGCATTCCCTACAATATTCTAGCTCGACGAGCACTACAACTTGTAGATGTGCGTATGTATATACGAGTCAGTCTATATTACACCAGATGTGATGCTCGATGTTCCTACCGCGTGTGCTACACATAGAATATATAAATATATATATATATATATATATGGGGCCGTAGAAACTAGAAAGGCGAGATGTATGGTTGGCATTCCCGATGGACAGAGGCGGCAGAGGTGGGGGAGAGGCACTCCGACAGGGACGTGTGCATGCCCCTCACACATTCACCTGTTCTTTTCACACTTATTTCTTTCTAATTACACACACACACACACACACTCTTTAAATAAATTTATTGAATCAATATGTATTTAAATTACTGCTGTGTTTCCCCATTTTATAACTTACTTGGTGTGGTGTGTATGTATGTATTTTTTTAACCGTAAGTGTAGGGGTTTAATAAAGCCTTAAATGGCGGGCACCTATCCTCTGCGCTTACTATTATTACCCTTTGATTTTGAACGTCAAGTCCTCTAGCTCATTCATCAGATTTGATTCCATCTATTATATTATATATTGCTGCCAAACTTTAATCGGTAGTAGTGGATATATATACACATACAATTGAGATCGAGTCTATATTTTTCTTGAATTGTATATAGTATTGGTTGTTTTGTTTGCTTTCTTGTCTCCAAGAACCACTACAATTTACAAGATTCGATGAGGGGTTAACGCTAAATATTCAAGAAATTAACAATATTGTATATATAAGATTTGCATGCTATATATATATATGTTCCAAAATAAACTTTTTACACTCAAAACAAGGAGGAGAGAATCAAGAATCAAGCCATTCCCATTTATTTGATCTTTGAGTAACACTCATGTGAGACGGTCTCATCCGTGAGACGGGTCAACCCTATCCATATTTATAATAATAAGTAATACTTTTGGCATAAATTATAATACTTTTTAATGGATAACTCATACAAAAAATGACCCTTGAGACCGTCTCATAGGAGTTTTTGTCTTGATCTTTATGTATGTATAGCATTTTGAATCAAGTAGTAGAAAAAGAAACTGAACCAACCCAAATTAGTTTATCATTCTACGCACGCACATAATTCAAAATGGTATTTATAATTTTTAAAAAAATGATAGAAATATAGAACTAAATTATATGATATTATGCTCTAGAAAAAGGGTACTCTGAGCTTGAATTGAAAAATATAATAAAGTAGAAAAAGAAGCAAAATACAACCAAAAACCAAGAAAGGGTTACAAAATTTTGTTGATTTGACGGTTCGCTCAGCTTTCTCTCCCACACAAATGAAACACACACACAGATACGTTACTGTCTCACCAGTAAAATATAAAAGAAGACAGACATCTTCTATTTTTCTTCAATTTTTTTAATTATTTGTTATGTAGTTAGCCCTTTGGCCTTGCATTATTTTCTGCGACTCCCCTTTGTCCTATTATCCCCAAAATTAAACTAATTAATTATTGCCGCTTTCTCCATCATTATTATTGTTAATTTTATCTATATATAGTATATATCATACTAAGTTGCCGCCTCACATTATAATTTATAGAACATGATTCGTTCACACTGTGGAAGCTACTAATCTAGGCAATACTCTATTAGAAAAATTTTAAATAATATATTGATAACTTGTATATTTTTTTGTATTTTTTTTAACCAAAAACTCATGTGTGATGACCTCACGGACTAATTTTGTGAGACAGCTCAATTATTTGAGTTATTCATAAAAAAAGTATTACTTTTGTGTCAAAAATATTACTTTTTATTGTAAATATGAGTAAGATTAATCCGTTTTACAGATAAAAATTCGTGTGATCGTCTCACAAGAGACCAACTCATAATATTATTATATTTAGAATTTTATGGTCCAACGCAGTAATTTGAATCAAACAGAACAATAGAACCTCTATGGGTTATCACAAAATTTTTTGTAATATAGTTTCACGGTTATTTTGTGAGATGAATTTTTATCCGATTCGATATATTGAAAATTATTTTTTTTTATGAAGAAAATATTTTTTACATTTTATATATAGAACGTATATATAGATATGTTTAGAGATAATAAATATTCATGAGATTAATTATCTTACCTCTTTCAAAAAAAAATTTATCTCACCAAAGACGAACCATGTATAAATAGCTGTCCTTTTATCTCACGGTGCCAAACCATCACATCCATAAACAAAAAACTAACACAAAAGTAAACGGTTTTCTTTCCCATTTAATTATTACACACATCACATGTATTAAAAATGCATGTTAGCATTAATTTTTTTTAATCTTCTCACATAGTACAAATAGAACGGCAATATCTTTGTTCTTGAAATACTATACTCGAAATATAAGCACCATTTTGTTAAATCAATTTAGTTTTTAGAATCACTCAAAATAACAGTCTGAGAATTGATACCATTTTTTTAAAAAAAATGATTTGCGGATATGCAAGTTTATGATTCGACTGGACAATTGGAAAAAAAAAATCCTATATAAAAAGAAAAAGAAAAGAAGGAGAGTAGACCCTTGAATGTATACACATGGTTTTGTGGTCCAATTCTATTTCATTAAATATAAATCCACTGTGGTGTGTCATGACAAGTACGTTAGTGGTGTCATTCGGGTTTCATTAATTTCCCAATTCTCATATATATATATATATATAGACACACACTATCAAATTATACGTAGCTATTCTTATATGTGTGTCAATATTTTTAGGAAAAGCTCTATTTTTGGTTTAATATGTTTATTTTTTATGATTTTGATCTGCTATTTATCAAATTTTAGTTTTAATTTGATATCTTTTTTTCTTGTAATTTTACGTTGATGTGCAGGTAAACATGGTGTTGGCGTGGGCATTACCGCATCAACACTCCCAATGAAAGGGTTGTAATTGCCCATAATTGAAAGGTACGAGATTAAAAATTGAAATTTGGCAATATAGAAGACAAAAATAAAAATAAAGGATCAAAATATAAATTTCTCTTTTTATATAAAATAACACATTTTACACGCAATTATATTAAAAATTAAACAAAATAATTTAAAAAATATTTTTCAATGTAAATTGTTTGTATCTAAATATTAATTTAATTTCAACAATTGTTATTCATAAAAACCAACCATACAAACACACCACGAATACGGATACATAACATTACTAGACATATTATGGACGTGTACTTACGTATAATATGACAAAATAGACATTATGGAATCATTCAATTCATCTTTGACGACTCATAATACCGATCTTGGGAAATTAATCTGGGAGAAATATATTTTCGGTGTTGTTATTTTTGTTTTTTTAAGAAAAAAATTTTGGTTTTGTTAAAATGGATTTGTATTTTTATACCGTAACTTGCATTTTTTTTTTTATCGTCTCTAGTCCTGTTATGGTAAAATTTCATTTTAGTCATGTAATTTGTATGTTTTTTTTTTATTTTTATCTTTTTTTATATGAGTCTATTATGTTTGCCGGTTATGTTGAAAATGAAATCAAATATATGTTAAGAGGACCAAAAAAAAAAAAAAACAATATATAAGTTATAGGACTATCAATAAAAATTCATTTTAATTGCACTAAAAATGAAAATACATGAAGTTATAGGACTGAAAATATAAGTTCACCGTTAACTTAACCCAAAAAAAAAATCCAAATTAGAGGACCCTATATGTAGTTTTCCTATTATTTCTAATATGAAAAATACATAAAAGCAAATATAAGTTAGAGGACCAAAAAAAAAACAATATATAAGTTATAGGACTATCAATGTAAATTCATTTTAACAAGACTAAAAATAAAAATATATGGAGTTATAGGATTGAAAATATAACTTCACCGTTAACTTAACCAAAATAAAAAAAAAGTTCAAATTACAGGACCCTATATGTAGGTTTTCCTACTATTTCTAATATGATACTAGTATTTGAACACACACATGACACACTGAGTGATCAAAATAAACATTATTTCTATACACAAAAAAATTATATAAACTTAAAAGAAATTAAATTATTTAAGATATCAGTTCAAAAATATTTACTTCTTAATAACAGGATTGAAAGATATAAAACATCTCTTTAGTAACAGAATTAAAAAATTAAAAACAAAGTTATTTTACTAAAAATAAAAAAAAAATCAGAAATAAAATGATACGATTAAGGCATGATTATAAATTTAAATAAGATTTTACCGACAGAGATTCTATTTGTATAAGATAATAAGATATACGGTATCTACTCTATATTAGTCATGTTTATAAATTAAACGAGTGCATCAGCATGTGATTTAGAAACCTCATAAATGAGGATGGATCCAAGACTAATAATCTACGAGAATTGTGTTTTTCACGAAAAGGACTTTTCTATGTTAAATAAAATCAATTCCCAAATATTTATTTAATTTTACTTAATTTAAGTTTTAACTTTAATTTCTTCTGCTTTGAATTAAGACATATTCTTTATTTTTTTTATTTTTTGAATATGATTAAGATATATCTCAAGTGGCGAGAAAACTGAAAACTTATTTTAAATGATTCCAAATTTCTAATAAATTCCCAAAATTAAAAAATTTACGCACAAGAAATATTTAGTAGATGTTATAGATGCTAGACTCAAACTCGAGCGGCTTCTTTCCTTCTTTTAGGTGGTTCAATTAAGTATCAAGAAGAAACATTATAATAACTAGCATCCAAGCACAAGCTTTGAAATAGAAAATGTATATTTATCTCCTGTAAAATTTTAATAGGCATTTTCAACTCTAACCTTTTATAAAATTAGCTCACTCGCCCCTTCGAATGAGTGATTGTTGCGCACGCGCCCCTCATGCGATTGAACGAACATTTTGATATTTTTTTGCACCAAATACCCCTGTAAAATATTAATAATGCATATTTGACCCCTGAGAGTATAATTTTTCAATCTATTCAACCCGTAATACATAATTTTTATTAAAATTCAATTATAAAATATTTAGCAAACACTTTTTGTTTATTAATTTTTATTTTTATTTTAAATTTAAATTTATTATAATTATTTTTTAAAAAATATTATTACTTTATTTTGCTGTCATTATTTTATTAAATTCACTTTGTATTTCCAATTTCTCCATTAAACATGCATTTATAAACGAGATTTAAATACCTAAAAGTATCAAAATATTAAACCAAAATAGTAAGTTCATGCATATTACTTTTTAATTTAGGACTATATATTTTTGAACAAAATCTAAATTTTTTTTAAATGCATTGCAGAATTTGCATTAAATAATAATACACAATATTTATTAAAATAAAATTATAAATATTTTTCAAACATTTTTAATTTTATTAATTTTTTATTTTTATTTTAAATTTATAATTTAAAAATAATTTGTTTCTAAAAAAATATTATTAATTTATTTCGTTATCATTATTTTATCAAATCACTTTGTGTTTTCAACTTCTCCATTAAATATGATTCATAAATAAGGATTTAAATATCTAAAAGTACCAAAATATTGAACCAAAATGATAAGTTCATGAATATTGATTTTTTCGATTTAGAATGATATAACTATGTTATTTTTTATTATTTATTACAAATTGTGCAATGCATTTTCTCAAAAAATTTAAATTTTGGTTCAATAATATATAGTCCTAAATCGAAAAAAAAATATGTTTGAACTTATCAGTTTAGTTCAATATTTTGGTACTTGAAATTATTTAAATATTTGTTTATAAATGCATGTTTAATGGAGAAGTTGGAAATACGAAGTGAGTTTAATAAAATAATGATAGAAAGATAAAATATTAATATTTTTTAGAAAATAATTAATTAATGATAATACATTTAAAATAAAAAATAAAAATTAATAAAAAAATATTTGCTAAATATTTATAATTGGATCTTAATAAAAATTGTGTATTATGGGTTGAATAGATTTAAAAAAAATACTCTAAAGGGGTCAAATATGTATTTTTAATATTTCACAGGGGTATTTGGTGCAAAAAAAATATCAAAATGTTTGCCCAGTCGCATGAGGAGCGCGTGCACAACAATCACTCATCTGAAGGGGCGAGTGCGCTAATTTAATAAAAGGCCAGAGTTGAAAATGCCTATTAAAATTTCACAGGGAAGAAGTGTGCATTTTCAATATTTTACAGGGGTGTTTGGTGCAATAACTCATATATAAATCTTATATATTTATTTTATTTTAAATATTTGATTTGAAAAGATGGTGGGAGAGATAGTGAGTAAAATCGTTTGATTTGAAAAAACAAAGATAGTGGGAGAAGATGGTGAGAGATGAAGATAGTGGGTTTGAATTATTTTTGTCCATTTTATCCATGAAAAGACAAAGATATTTTTGAGGGTATAAATGTAATATTATAATGGTGTCATCATTTGCATACAAAAACAGTTTTTAAAAGGTAGAGAAGTATTATAATATAGTAAAGTTATACAATAATTAAAATATGTGTTTTATGACAACCATCATATGTATGGTCTCATCGTTCATTTAGTATAGTAAATTCAAGTTTTTTATCTATGTAATTTGAATGAGTAAATAGATAAAACTTTTACCAAAACTATAAACAAATTATATTAAAATAAAGATAATTTAATATACATGGTCATTAAAAGCTCTAGCTAACAGTTACAGTGTGTTTGAATGTCTAAAAAATAGAATTTGGAATTGGATTTGGATTTTAAAATCCATGGAATTGAAATTCCATTTTGTGTTTGGCAAAAAGTTAAAATATATTTTGGAATTTGATAGTATAAATTTTGAATAAATGATATTTTATAAAAAATTATTAAAAAAAACTTAAAATTTATAAGTAAAGTATATGAATTTATTATTAAAAATAATTTTATTGCTTTATAAACTCAAATCCCGTGAAATCCAATCATTCCTGCCCAACTCGTCCCCGACCACTAAAACCCGCTACCGGGTTTTAGTTGTTTTTTTAAAAAAAAAAAATCGTATCACTGAAACCCACTACCAGGTTTTAGTTGTCGGGAATGAGTTGGGCATCATTGGTTGGACAACTGAAAAATTATATATATATATATACTAGTAAAAGTCACGTGCGATGCACGTGGAAACATATTTTGTTTTCGATAAACGTTGTTAAATAAATTAATTGAGATGAAAAAATATTAACACTCAGTTAAAAAATTATTTTCATGCAATAATATATAATTTTTGAAAAAAAATATTTGCAACATTTTCGAACATATAACACTTGCAGTTTCAATGCTTGTATTATTTACGGTCATGATTATTTTTTGATTATTTTACATCCACATTAACAATTTAGAATAAGACATTATCAATAATTCATGTAAGCCTATAGATATAAGTGTTACGTTTATTGTAGTTTTACATTAACACAATATTGATATTGAAAACTTACGTAATTATTACAGCTCGATCGAGTTTTTTATTTTTTTTATTAATCTTTTAAAATTATGACATGCTTCGTACCATGAATTCGTCTTATTTTCTATTTCATGTATGCATGATTTAGTCTTTATGTGTTAATAAGTGAGATAAGTTAATCAAATTATATTAAATATGATTTTGTAATTTTCTATGTTATATGTTGATCACTATTGATGTACGGAAAAAAATTTTGGTATAGATAATACATTCTAAATTTTAATTTAAATTATTGTGTCAGATATTTTTTATTTTATATTTGAAATTTTTCTCCCTTTAACGATTTTTCATATCATGTGTTTTTTATTATCAATGAAAGAATCATTACTATCATCATCTCTAATAACAATTATTGTGATACTATCTTCATCAATTATTTGCATTTTTCTATCGTTATTATTTATCAGACGGTCTCTTTTTATACTAAAAATATTTACTTGCAAAGAATAACAATAATTTCATCATTCTCATCTGCATTCTGGTATGTTATCGTCTTTCATTACTTGTATGTCAGTATCGTTAACGATCAATGTATTTGTTGGACATCCTCTTTTTTTTTTATTTTTCGTTTTTCAAAATCTATTGATCATCTCTTTTTTTGCTTACAATGCACTCATTGCTGAAATTTTTGATTGAATTTTGAATGTGTTTAATTAAAAATGTTAACATTTTATATTTTATCTCAACCGTTTTGTTGTATATTTTTCTTTATTTATTCATCTGGTTGAAAATTTGCATCAATGTAATTTTTACAGGACCTTTAATTTAATGTGAGACGTGTCATCCATAATTTATTTAGACTTTTTTTTATTTATTAACTAACCTTTAGTAGATTGATTAAAATAGATATATTTACAGACTTTAATAATATTTAAATAATATCAATCCTACAGTTTTGCTTAAAAAAATTGAAGATATTCATCTCCAACTCTTGTAAAAATATTCTTTCTTTAATTGTAACATCATCTCATAAAATAATTGTTATAGTTTTTAGATTTTTTGAGGATGAAAAATAATTAATTTTTTAAATTTTAACTTTTACATATATGATATTTGTGTGTTGGTTTGTTCTTTATTTATTATTTTAGATTTAGATTAAAACTTGACTCCACATGAATTGATTTATTTCAACATCGATGTGTAATTTAATTTATATATATATTAATAACGTTTAAAAATCTGATATTTTTTTATATTTATGAACTCATGATATAATTATTTAGTTCAATAGGTCCTTACGCAAATTAAAATACATAAGATTTTTTGTTCAAAAAATATATCATTCCACCTACAAACAAATAAAAACTAAAGTATTTTGGTATTTTAATCTTTTAGAAAACTAGATAAATATTTAATTTAATTAAATTTTTTGTAGAAAAACTATGTTCACTTTATCTAAAGAAAATAAAAACTAAAATATTTTTGTATTTCAATCTTTTTGGAAACTGGAACCTTATCTAATATGCACACATTGTTAATTTTGACCTTATCATAATAATTGATGTCATAGAATTTATCAAGTGTGTAGTAACCAAGGACAAAATTAAAAATACACAATTAAAAATTTTGACCTTGGTTCACACTTTTATAATTGGTATAGATATAGATAAGTAATATAATATATTATTTTTATGTCCTAGCCAATATATAACTTTTACATTTATATCGTTATATGTATTTATTTTTACATAAATTTGGGTAGAGTAAAAGGGCAAAGTTATAGATTCGCAATTACTCTTTTATTTACACTTTTAGATAGGTAATAGATTGGTATAGATATAGATAAGTAATATAATATATTACTTTTATGTCATAGCCAATATATAACTTTTACATTTATATCGTTATATGTATTTATTTTTACATAAATTTGTGTAGAGTAAAAGGATAAAGTTGTAGATTTGCAATTGTAAAATTTTACTCTTTTATTCACACTTTTAGATAGGTAATAGATAGATAATATATATATAATATATATATATATAGAAATTTTCGGTTGCCCAACCAATGATGTCCAACTCGTTCCCGACCACTAAAACTTGGTACCGTGTTTTAGCAAATAAAACCCGATACCGGGTTTTAGTGGTCGAAAACGAGGTGGAGAAATATTGTTGAGCAGCGAAAAAGTCCTATATATATAATATGCTTTAAACATGAATATTGATGCAGTGGACTTCGTTACTAACGCAAGTCATACTCATACCTCGACATCTAGGTGAGACTTTTCCTTGGCCACGCGAAGTAATTAAAGGTTAACTTTTCTTGTCAAAAGGATTTGATTAGTAAATTAATTAGTTTTCCTTTGATTAGTAAATTAATTAGTTTATAATGTTTTCACCCTTTTAGTTTCCACTTGCATGACAACGATCGAAATGTTACGTTTAAAAATTTCTGATTCCACAATACTTATGAACCGAATTTCATATTTTTCAGGTTTGCTTCATGCTACACGTGAATACGTGATAAATTTGTCGGAAGTGCATTTGTTGAAAATGAAACTTGGGTTTGCCTATTGTGGTTTATATGACTAGCATAGTTTGCAGACAATTGCGTTAGTCTCGGTGTTTACCTAGTGCGCACCGAAAGGTAACGGCTGCGAGTTCCCACGTAAAAAAAAATGAAAGTTGGGCTCAATTGCAATGAATTTCTGTATAGCACAACTTATATTAATCATTTTCGTAAGGTAAGAAATAATACATGATAGCTGTTATAAGAATCATTGTACAGTTACGTTTGCACCGATCTAAGTTCAGGACGTGACATTATATATTTTTTATTCATTACTTGTTATTATGAAATTAACCCACCGATTATTAATGTAAAAATAGTTTTTTGGTCCATTAACTTTGTTAATCTTTTGATTTTAGTTCATTAGTTTTTCAAATTTTGGTTTTGGTACACTAATGTTTAGTTTTCGTCTAATTTGGTTCAATTGATGACATGACATCGGAAAATACTGATGTGACACCGAAAAACGATGACGTGGAACTGAAAAATGCTGAAATGTCAAGCTGTCACGTCAGGAATTGAACAAAAATAGCTGAAAATTAAAATTAATTAATATATCAAAACCAAACTTTGAAAATTTAATAAACCAAAACAAAAAAATAAACAAGTTAATTGATTAAAAAAAATCAATTTCCCATGGCTAATTTCCCCCAAAAACTTGAGTCGTCTCATTAATATGATATGGAGTATTAATCTATTCAAGATTTCGAGCTTAATACTTGGCCTGCCACTGGTACTTTGACTTAATGTCTTGTATATATTAATGGTAGAGGGAAAATCATATTTTCTTAGATATCCACACCACGAAATCCCTCACAGAAACACACACTGGAGAGTGTGAAAATCAATAAAGTTATAATCAGATAAAGAACTGTGGACGCTGAAACATGTTTTTTTGGCATCTTAAGCTGAATAGTAGGGCTGTCTATACAGACTAGCTAGACTTTTCTGTGTATGTATATATATATACATGCATATATTCTACTTAAGAATAAAATTTTGAAATATGTTCATGATTTTGTTGCTGGGGAAAGATGATATATATTAAAACTGCAAGACAAACCGAATCCGGTCGGATATACGTGCGCTACGTATACATTTATACTTCCAACTTGAGCCCGAGTTTTATGTATTAGCAAATGTTTGTTGAATTCAACTTAAGATCATATATTTTTTTTAGGGAAATTAAATTGCTGGAATTGCAACTGCAGGCTTTTGGTTGAAAATGAAGGTGTGGAATATAGTAGAGTGTGCTACACATATGCGTAGGTGTATGGTATGAAATAACATATATATATAAATGCGTGCAATAGGTTTATTTCCCATGCACCTAGTGAAGAGTTTACTGCAGATTCCTTCTAAAATATTACAAGAAATCTGCATTTGTATCAAATCTAGGCACTATGTGTGATTATGATCCCCCATGCTTTGATGTTTGTAAGAATGAAAAAGGAATCTAATTTTATATAGAGGTGGCAAAAAGCTTTGACAAAACACCACCTATCTTAATTTATGTCTTGCCTTAAGTACTACTGATTATGGCTGTCACCAGCTAGCTACAGCCACTAATTTAATTAAAATATATCATATTAATTTTTACTTCAAATTTATGTATAATAATATAATAATAATATATAATGATTTACCAGCTTACTGCATCGGACAAGAAATTAAAACACTATTTGTTCTCAGGTTGTGTCTCAGTCAATTCTTGTCATACATTGTGATATTATCAAAATTCTCATATTCTATTTGCAAGAAATAATGAGGCAATCTGCCGTTTCACGATCATCGCATTGACTTGTCATAGAGGTGGAGCACACATATATAGTTTCTCATCTGCTTCATCTTTGCCCTGCATCGCCTGATACGTACATTAGAGACACATGACATATGTGTCGTATATTTTTTCCATTGCTTTTTTTGCGAAAGATAGTCGAAATTAATATTGAAACACAAAAACTCAATTTTATGAGATACATCTTCTATTCGATCCGATTCATGATAAAATAACACTTCTCATTATCATTTGTGAAAAAAATTATAAAAGACGATGATATATTCTCCTCATGTTCTGATAAATATATATTTCTTGTGCGGCGATTTTTAAATTTTGCAAAAGATGGGAGCTATACAAGAAAATGATAGAGCAAGATGTCAAACTGACGAAGCATGCATTTAAAATGCCAGCAGGAGTTTGTCCTTGTAATTGTTGTACGTAGCAATTAATCAAGAAATCAAGTCATCCGGCCAAGACAACCCATCCCCCACCAATATTTATCTCACTGAAATCATACCAAAGATTTTACTCTTTTTGCCCTACATCTCAGTACTGCGATTAGATATTTAGACGAATCAAATTTCAGTATTAAATCCACTCGTGATTTGAATATTCAAATTTGGCCCAAGTGTGATCGACTAGTCCATTTATATATATAATCACATGTGATTCACGTATGCATTAAATACCTCGACCTTGAAAACCTAAAAAAATTTAGAAATATGAATAAATATCCCGCAAATGTATATATACTTATTTTTCAAGATAAGTAGATGATGTAAAAGCTAAGATATATAATGATTCCAATAACTGAACGCGTTCATCTGGATTAATTTCAAATGCGCGCAATAGAGAAGCTCGTCATTTGATACTTCTGTAACGAGCAAATTAAAACGTAAGCCCCTGTGTGTATTTGATAAATGATTGTAGGTGTACATATACGAGTCTTGGACAATATAACGTCAAACAAGGCATGTTTGGAATCGAAAAACTTGGCAAAATTTCTTGGAAAAGCCTCTTACTTTTGACAACAGAGTGTGGTCACTTAGAAAGCCAATAGATGATGAGAAAAAGTGTACAGGCAGCAATGACTGCAGATAGGATGAGATTGTCTCTTGATCGCTTCCTTCTGATCGAACCTGTGAGGATAACCGATAACATATTCATAAATGTATTTTCAAATTTAAAAAGATCGACAGAAATTATCGTCGGTAGATAATTACCAAGTACACCCCGAATGACTGGAAATTTGTCACTTAGTGTTTTAAGTTTTCCTTGTACATCTCCAAACAAGGCCCTTTGAGAGGCCAAGGAAGCTCTAGTAGCTTGAGCTTGGTTGATCACGTCATCTATCTGTTAGGGGAGTAACGAAAGTGTTTATGGGATAAAAGATGCATAGCCACAAGAAGCTGTAAAACTCACATAAAACCATGCAAGTACACGCAAACACCCAAAAAAAAGAGGGTCAACAAGGATTGTGATTTCGATCTTACAAAATCAGTGCCGCAAACAAAGAAAATAAAGAGTGTAGCATCACAATTACTTACACAAGAATATTGAACTACATAAAAACAGTGTGAACAGTGTTACAACTGAATGCTATTATTCCCAATTCCGTCATGTGACAAGCATTTGATTAAACACGGTTCTGTTGATAGGTAGGACTAACAATTTGGACAAAATCACAAGAATACACGTCATTATAGTGGTGGGCTGCGAGCTCATGAGGTTATAATGCTGGCTGGCTCTATTTCCTTTCCTAAATGAAGAAAGCCTAAATTGTCAATCCCGGATTAAAGAAAATGTGAAACTGTTTGGTAAGCTAACAGGTTCTCCCAATGCAAAGACATTGGAATCCATAGCTGGCACTTGGTGTATTAGCCTTATATCAATGGTACAATTTGAATTATTACAGCATCAACCTTGGTTGCTCACCAATTCACACATGATGGAAGAAACGTTCTTCTGCAATATTTATCAAGACACTTTAGTCAAGCAGCTAATAAGTCTTACATGAGATATGCTTCCATCTATGGCAGCTCTCTCCCGAAGTAACTGCATTCTTGGAGAATCACTGTCATATGCCTGCACATATTTAGCATTTAGCAAGAAGAGCACCAGGAACAAATTATGTTTTTGCTCATAGTTAGATATTTGATGCTCTCACCTTGTAGTCACTGATATCATCGCGGGCAAAACTAAGAAGCTCCGTATGTTCCCTCGTTGAGTTAATATTACCCTTTATGCGCCTAAATTCCTATATTAGTATTAGAAGTTAACCTAACCATGATAACAGATTTAAAAAAATATGAAACAGCAAACAATTCAAAGACTGATACAAGAAAAGCACAAGGAAGCATTTTGAAAAACCCTCGACATGATGCAAAAACAAAAACCACAAAGGAACTGAAACTCCTACACCAACTTTTTCAATCATTAGATTTGTTTCTAAAAACACAGAGCAAATCATCATAAAAAGTGAATTAAAGACAAGAAGAACAAAAGGTTTATATATACTGTGAAGTGTGCACGTGCAAGCACAATAAATATTTTAAAGAAAATTGCAACTTGCAAGTTAATATGGCCGAAACCTGAGAAGTTAGCATTGACATCAAAACCTAGTGCAGTTTTCACCTTCATAGATGATATAATGAACAAAATGAACAAACATTTTGCTTGAGCTGTTCTCAAGTTTTTTCATTGTTGTGTAGACAAGGCAATATAATTGAACTAAGAAACAAAATTTTCAAACTTTTTCATCATTTGCACAAGTTATTATATATTAGCAAAAAGATCATGTATCAAGTGAATAACCTGGGAAAAATCTTGCAGTATGTCTCTGTGTCTTGCTAGCTTTTGAGTAACTGAAGCAGTAGGCGCAGCAGATGCAGCACATCGACTCATGGAATCATTTATATCCTGTAGCTTCTCAAGTGATGACTGAATCTCCATTTCCGCAGACTTCAAAGACCTGCTAGAACCAAGAGTTGGTGAACCAGGGTCGACATAGCCTGGAAAACAGCACAAACTCAGATACATGAGCACCTAACTGAAAGTCATGAAATAAAAGCAAAGGATTTAGCTAGTCATAATTTTTTTCACACTACCCCAGGAGAGATATCTTGCAATCATAACAATAATTAGATTTTACAAACTAACACAAAATGATCGCAACACAAAAGCAACAAATATTATTATAAAATAAATTGTGATGGATGCCAAAGAAACGACTAGCTATAAGACCTGTCCGGAAATATTAATATTTAATATCATGATGTTCCTTACAAGACTTGATTTTTTTGATCCAATTCATCTCGAGCAGCCAAGCAGGCTAAAGTATGTTCAATACCGTCACTTGCTTTCTAGAATGTCTGTATGTTATGGATATAAAAGCACGTCATGATCTGGTTTAAACATGGCAACTCATTGAAAATACAGAGGCGGAGTAGCTCATTCGTTTTCTCAATCAGGCACAAGCCAAGGAACCAAACACTAATTGATAAAACAAGTTCCGCTAATAAACTGCAAAGATCCATACGCAAGTGCCATTTCTCAGAATAATTTCCCCCAATCTTCCTGAATTCGGGGGTACACAGGAAAAGAACAAAACTCAACAATTAACACAAAGCCTGCAGCACGACATTCTACTTCGTATAAATCTCTTCCATCAAACTAGTTAAAAGCACATGTATGAAACAAAAAAAGTGCGTTAGAGTATAGACGCAGAGTTATTCAGATATTGATCCATGTTCTGCATGCTTCTGAGTTTATTAACAAGCCATATCATGAGATCATCTTTTACAGCATTACCAATACACGTTACTCAATTGACAACACTCCTGTTCGCAAATTAATCACAAAGTACATGGTGAATTTCACAATAAACTTCCAAATGAAAATTGTTTGAAGCACTAGTGACTCACAATTACATCCAAAATTTACACGAAAACCAATCCAGCAACCAAAACTTCTCCACCTAAAATATAAAACATTTTCCCAAAACATAAAATGGAAATTCATGTTTTACGACACGAAACTTCCCGTCACCATTGGCAAATACCGAAATACAGAGTAAAATTGTATAAACGATGAATAAATAAATGAACACCACACCAAATTAATCGCCGGCGCAGAAAAAAATTAGTACCTCCTTGGGTCAATCGAGAGCCGAGCTTCGCATAAGAAGAGAGCTTAACATCGAGATCGCCTTCAATTTTTCGCGCCTCTTTGCGGAGCTCTTCCCATCCCGACTCCTGCAACACGTCCATAATTGGATCCCCAGCAATCCGGATCTATACGGATTCCAACAGCTCCTCCACTTCACTCCTTGTCCTGATTGCGATCCGAATCCGTCAGTTATTACAGTTGGAATCGCAGGATCCGATGATTCGGTGCTGCACTTGCTTTTTAAACACTCGAAGCTCATACTCCATTTCGGGGGAAACGTTTGGTCAATAGTCAGAGGCCATGGGGTACTCATTTTATGGGCTCATGAAACTGGGCCTTTTAGTTTTATCATACAATTTTTGAAAATGAGCCCAAAAATAAATAACCACGAATTCTTTTTAGAACTCAATTACAGAATTAAAAATAGTTTTGTATTGTCACTTTTTGATCTAAAAAATATTTTTAGTAGAAAAATACTAATCATGTATTAATAACTTAAAATGGTTTGGTTGTTTTCGAGCCCATTTGGATTTTGTAAAGATTTTTTAAAATAAGTGCTTTTAAAAGCTAAAATTTTTGGCTTTTAAAAAAACTCTAATTTTGACTTAAAAAGTACTTATTTAAACACTTTTTTTGGTCAACCAAACACCTTGTTCACTGAAAATCACTTAAAAAAAGTGTTTTTTCGGCCTGACTTTTGTAACCAAACGGGGCCTTCGTCAAAGATCGTGTTCTATAAGGACACTTAAGGCCATGATTGTTATGCTTAAATGAAATACAGTTGGAATATATTCAACTTTTAAAATGGAATAAAAATATGAATGCAATGATAAGTTTATTTCACTCAAATGATTGGTATCAGAAAAATAAAACATGAATTGAATAAAATTATTCTTAATTATCAAATAATTTTTTCACTAAAATTTACAATAATAGCTACTCAAAAATATTTATTATAGATTAAAAAATATTTATTATAATTATTATTTAAAAACAATAAAAAAATTATAACAATTAATAGTCTATTAATCATGATAAAATTATCTTTATAGTAAAATTAATATAACTATTAATCTTAATTTAGTAATTATTATTATTAGTATTTTATTATTTATTAAAATAAGTGTCTTTTAATAATATATTATGATAGTTATTATTTAACAATTATTTTATTATATTATACATTTTTATAATATACGTGATTATTAATTTATTGTTTTATTTATTTAGTAATTAATATTATCATCAATATTATTAAATTATCATAATTTTATATTTATAAATTACAATGATTTAATTTCATAGCATTATTATTTTTATGATTATTAATTTAATTTAGGTATTTTAATAAACTAAAGAATGGAAGGATTTTATAAATAGAGAAAAATTAGGAGTGAGAATAATCATTCCCATTCAAAATGGATGTAATGGCTATTCTCATGAAGATGAGATTAGATATTCTAATGGGAATGAACGTTCTCATTCCAAAGTCAACCAAACATGAACGTAGGGAATGAGATAGGAATCATCATTTCATTTTTACATTTTTCTCCTATCAATCTTGCTCTTATACTCATATATAATCGTATTTTTTCGTTTGGAAGGACGTATTGCATCCGATCATGAATATGATCATTATGCGACAATTGAGGGAACAGATGCGGAGAATGCCAGAGATGATGGTACGAGTGATATCTATCCAGACTCGTGCTCTGAAAAAATCTATGTTGAATTATATTCGCAAGTTCCTACAATTGACTTGAAGATCAGCTACTTTGTGGCTCATACGATAGCTCAACATGTACATGTCAGACATAAATTAATTTCATGTGGGAGGATGCAATCCCATTTCTTTTCAGTGTTCTAAAAGGCGCTGCCTAGGCGGTAGGCGGATGCCTTTCGCCTCGCCTTTTGTAGAGGCGAGCCTCTAGGCGCAAAGAAATTAATCGGCCGCCTAGGCGGTCCGAAATCCGTCTAGGCGGCCCAAAATGGCCTAGGCGGTCCCAAATTCGCCTAGCCCACCTTGAGTTTTAGGTTTTCTTTTATTTGTTTTAAATTTATTTGCCCAACTTAATGTAGATCCATACAAAGAAAAGAAATAGACTAGATATCGGAAGGTTGAACAATTTAGTCTATGTTCAATTCAATGCCAAGATAATCAACAAGAAGATAAGAGTAAGACAAGAAGAAAAAGGAGTTGATGTGCTACTTTCTAGTGAATCAAATATGTCACAAGGATGGATAGTTGATGGTGGAGATGAAGATGTTGAGACAAATATTGAAGATGTAAGAGAACTAAACGAAGAAGAATTTGTATCGGATGAAGAGGAGGTGGATGCAATAGATTTTGAGTTTGAATCCGACACAGATGAAGTATTGAAAACATATGGAGATGAACAAGAAGAATTAGATGTTTAGGATTTATATATATATATATATATTATTTTGAAGGTTGTAGACTTGTAGTAAACATATATATGATGGTAGTTTATTGATATTAAAAAACTATTAATATGATAATATTCGTATATTATTATTAATTTATTATTACAACTTTACAAGTATATATATTTTATATAAAAAACATAATAAGAAAACATTAAAATTATATTTTTATGGTAAAACTTACGAATATTCCAAGAAAAATTTACACTTTTGGCTATAAAAAAAAAACGCCTAGGCGCCTAGGCGCTAAGCTAGGGGTAGCCGCCCGTCTGCCGCCTAGCGCTTTTTAGAACATTGTTTCTTTTACATTACTTTGTAAAAGCTGATGCCTCCTTTGATTGTTAATATATAAAAGTTTCTAGATTAAAAATAAAAAATAAAAAATAAAAATGGAGATTGTATATAGGTACTATTTATAATTTTGTGAAAAGTACTAGCAATAGAATCCTGTATATATGTTCCATTGCTAAATAATTATAAAGGAATAATTTTATGCCCCATCACTAGTTTTAGGCTTGGTTTGGTATGCCTAATAATAGGTAATAAGAAATTTAATATCTTCGGGCCCATATTTCATATATTGTTTGGTACAAAAACGAAGGTTTAGTTCAGTTACCCGATCTCATCAATAATTGTCGTAAAAAATGAAAAAAAATTGTATAATTAATAAGCTGGTTGAGAAATGTTTCCACTCCTTTAACTTGCAGTCTGAGGATGCTAATTAGTAATTAGCATAAGTTTAGACCGTAATTAATTAAGTAGCGTTGTACCATATCACCACATAATGGAGTCATCTAGTACGTGCGGCCATAGGCGAGCAAAACCGCCGCCATGCAGCCAAAAGTCACAAAATGCATTTAAATATACGACTCTTATTTCACTTTAATTGGATGCTGTCATTCGCGTGCTATGTATTTGAGAACTATATGTACATAGAGTACATTTTTCTTTAAAAAATAATTATGGACAATTAAATTTCGGCGAGTTTATAAAATATTGATCAAAGTCGGATACTCAAATGTGTAAAATGTGGCCAAGTCGATCTGTTACAAAAATGTAATAAGCGGAATCATACAATTAATTTGACTCAAAAACGACTCTTACAGTTGACAACATTAATGTATACGAAGTGACAATTTATAATTATTCAAACGCAAAACAATTATTATAAAATAAAACAAAACAAAACAATAAATAAATATTTTTAAAGACCCGAAGTGAATGGCACCCCAGTATCAGGTAACCAATTCTTCCCGTCAATGAAACTTCCAGCAGTAAATTGAGATGCAACGGCCGCGCTAGTAATCACATGGTAACCCTCCCATTCGACCCGGTTCGCGGTCGACGAACCGGGACCCATATTCGCGTACTCGCCGTAGTACAAAGTCTCCAAAGCGAAGTTGCCGTTCCACGGAAACCAACCGGCCGGGGCGATGAGACTATCCAAGAAAGTCTCCATGAACACAGTCCGAGAGTATCGCTGCCAGGGACGACCCAAATACGTCTGCACGGAGCTTTGCACCGGTTTAAGGTCCGAAGCAGCGGTGACCCGACAACTTTGGATGGATATCCCGGTGTTTTGGTTCGGATCACTCCGACCCTGAGCCGTTATGGTGTTTATCCCGTTTGGGGGATATCTTGGGAATAAGTAGCAATTTTGGAATACAACGGCGGAGTTGCCGAATATGAAGTCCACTGTGCCATATATGTTGCATTCCTTGAAAAATTGTCGCTCGGAGTGGACATAGAGCGTGTCTTGGTACCCCTCGAAACTGCATTCGTAGAATACCGAGAGGTCGGCTCCGGACCGGAGGGCCACCGCCTGGTGGTTGCTGGCTCCGGCGGTGTTTCTGAAGGTGATTCCTCGGGAGATGAATCCATCACCGATAACAGCTGCATGCAAAAAATATGATCTATTTTGAAATTTTTTTACTGATAAATTCTTTTCCATAAAAATGGTCTCACTCCATTTATAAAGTACTAACTAAGATTAATAAAAATATGTTTCTCAACTATATATTTCATTATTTTAAAATAATAATTAATTAGTATTAATCCCTCTTACAATTTAACAAAGTTAGACACAACTTGATTTATTGGATGAGGCATGATAATGAATTATAATATGTTGTTAATAAATTGGAATATATATTGATAGTTTTGAGCTCCTCCAAATATACGTAACCAAAAACAGATTAATGCATGATTTAGTTATTTGTAAAAAAAAACGTGCATGACTAATTTCTATACGGATTTCGAAAACTTAACACTTGCCTCTCGAGTGATTATGTATGATATTGAAGCATTACCCATATTTCTTGATGACCATATGAATTACACTTCCAGAAATAATATATACATATCTGTCACCTGCGCGCATATATATATTCTAATATCGATCACTCACCGAAGGTGGCGGAGTTGAAAGTGGTGGTCCCTCCTCCGACACTCCTACTTCCGGTGATGACTGTCTGTCCGATCCCATCCCCATACAACATAATATTCTGCAAACCACTTCCAACATTCACATTTTCTTTGTAAGTACCCTGCTTCACATATATCACGTACCTTCCACTTCCAGACCGCTGACCCGCCGCAGAAATCGCCTCACTCACCGTCGTGTACTGGCCAGAACCATCTTGAGCAACCACCACATTTGCCTGAGGGTTCGAGGCCTCCATCAACTTTCGGTCACCGTGCCTCACCCAAGTCGGGAAGCCTTTTTTATAATAACTCATATGCTGATGATCGAACTCTCCGCCGACATCATTCAAGGCTAGCGTGTTGCTAAGAAACATGCTGACATTGTTCGAGATCAACGGGAGAACAAAATCCGTGACACCAAGCTCAACGAAGCCGGTTCGGCACGTGTCGAGATTGGTGAGAGCCGTGCTGAGCCATGTTTGCACATCATCGGACGACCTGCGGTGCTTGACGTTTGGATCGATGGTCTGGTTGAGCTTACGGACGGTGCCATGGTATAACTCCACGCAATCGGCCCAAGCAGCCTTTTCTCGCTTGTTGCGGCATTTTGGACCGAGGGATCGCAGGTTGTCGCGCGCAGCCACGCAGCGGTCCAGGGCGAGTTCTTTGGACAGCTTGAAGAAGTCGGATTTGGACTTGATGGCTTTGTTAGGGTACTTGTGTGAGAAGAGGTCTTCGCAGGGTTGTGGGTATGGAGTTTGGCTGCACCAATATTTGATTGTGGAATTAGAGGACATTGAAATGGCTTGTTTGAAGAATGAAAACGCTAGAAAAATGGTGATGAGGGTTTTTGGTGCCATATATTGTTAGCTATTTACTTTATTAGTAATTTGTTGCAAGTTTTTGTTATGTGATATGGTTGGTTTATATAGGGATACAAAGAACTAGCTTGAAGCAAGTGGCATGCATTTGTAGAGATATTGTGCATGTCAGCGTGTGATAGGACCACACACTCATACACCTCTGGAGAGCATGACAGTGGATAACGATAGTGAAGATATTATATACCTGGTCTTCAAAGAAAATAAAATTATTTCAATTGGTATTGTAACTAATTTATTAGAAACGTAATTTTTTCGGACACGGATCCCCTGCTGTGATCCCACAGCAGGGGATGCTGTGGGAGTGAAACGGTTTCGTTTTACTCCCACAGCCCCACTTTCAACTTTTTGCTTTTTTTTTTCTTTTTTTTTTTAAATATTTTTTTGCATATATATATAAGTAATAAACTATATTTTTTTTAAAGAAGTAAATAATAAATTTATTTATCAAATAGTATTTTTTCCACCTATTAAAATGAAGATGTATAAATTATAACAAGAAAAAATAATTTTAAAAAATGTACAATATAAAAAAGAGGAATATATATATATATATATATATATATATATATATATATAAAAGAAAATAAGAAGAATTATAATATAAAAATTGTTAAAAAAAATTTAAAAAAATGTTGCTATTGGGCAGTGGGAGTAAAATTAACTAATCCCTTATGTGTGCATGAAAACAAAAACCCTCTACAAACTAAGTAAAAATATAAAAAAATTAAATACGTAAAAAATCAAGAAATTCGAGCTTTATATATTCGAGCATTTCCCTTTCCTATTGTAAATATTTTTTAAAAAAAATTGAATGGAAGAAAAGAAACGAAAAATGGTTAAGTTGAAGAGGGAAAGAAGAAAAACAAAGTATAAATGAAATATAAAAAAATGTTTTGCTTCCACAACAAAAGAGAAATTAAAAAGCCCACAAAAATAAAAAAACAAGAAATTCAAACAATAGAAAAATAAAAGAATTTAAAAAAAGAATATATACTCATTTATTTAATGTTAAAATCATTAATTTAATTTTTTAATGATAATTATTAATTTAAATTAAATGAATTAAACTATATACAGTATTTCATATAAAATAAATTTAACAAGAATTTAATATATATATATATATATATATAATTATTTAAAAATTTTACCCTTTAATTAACAAAAAATTTGAACAAGAATAAAATCATTTTTGTAACATTTAAATTTAACAAGAATTTTACATTACTTGTATTCTAATTTTATTAAATGTATTCGATCCATTATCCTTGTTATATATCGATTAAGTTGACAAAACTTATTTATTCCCTACAAGGCCTAAACCAACGGATTTGGATCCCCTACTGTGGGCATCCCCACAGTAGGGGATGCTGTGAGCGTTTACCCCCACAATCCAATTTTTTTTTTTTTTTTACTTTTTTAATATATTTTAAAATCTTCTTTTTGTTCCTTCATGTTTTTGGATTTTGTTTCATATTTCTTCTGTATCAAAATATTATTTCTTGATCATTTATATGTTCACTTTTTTTCTAATTGTTTTGATTGTCGAATATTTTATTTTGTATTTAAATTTTAACGATATATATTTAAGAAAAATTTTGACATGTAAAAAATTTAAAATCAGCCATATAAAGTAAAAAGATTTTGTCACAATCTTTATTTTTATTATATGTAAGCACTACTTGATCATTCTAAATATTCTTTTTTAGATGTGAACATTTGGTTACTTTGGTTAAAACACGAATCGAATTAACCGAAATTGGTTTAACTGGCTTTTTTTTATTAATAAAACTTAATTTAATTTCTTTTAAAATCTACGTAACCGAACCGAATTAAACTCGGTTAGTTCGGTCGATAACCGCATTAACTAATTTAGTTTTTTAAACTATTTTTAAAATAAAAAAATAAAAAATTGAATAAGGGATTTTATGATAATAAAACACATTATGCTTGAAAAAATTAAAAATAAGAAAAAGATTAAAAATATAAATATTAAAAAATACCATATAAAAAATCAAAATATAATTAATTATTTATAATTATGAAATCGAAATTTTTTTATGGAAACAAAAAATCGAGCCAAATTATTCGAATATTTTTTTGACAAAACTCATAAAATTCGGAAAAATGATACGGAGACATTATTAAATGATAAAAAGTATTATTATCAATATAATAATATTTAATATTAAAATCACTAATTTAACTTTTTTTCGATTAACGATTAATCTAAATTATATGAATTATACTATATATTATTTTATATAAAATAAATTTTACAAAAAAATTAATATATTGGTCGGAAAAGAAAAGAAGAATAATGACGAATTGTTAGAAGGAAAAAAAAAAAGAAATAAATTTAAACCTAAAAACGTTTTGCTAAATTTAAAAAACCCACATTAATAAATCCCATAAAAGCTTACCACCAATAGTGGATTTCAATTGAGATCTCAATTGATAACTTGCCATAATTATGGCACAGTACCCCCTACTGTGGGGATGCTCACAGTAAGGGATCCAAATCCTAAACCAACACATGCCCAAAATAACTGCCACAGCACCAAATGCTGTGGAAATTTTTTCTGCATCTTCAAATCTCTCGATCTAATGCATTTCATGTAAGCTTTTAAGCTACACTCTATAATATATATATATATATATATATATATATAGGGTTGTACGACCATCAAAATTCAGAGTTTATAAATTTGCTTTCTTTATCTTCATTTTATTTCATTGAGAGGGAAAAAAATTATTCCATGTGAGTGCATAACATATATATTGAATATATATACACATGGAGACCCATTTTTTTAAAAAAAATTATGATAAATAGTTACGTCAAGTAATTAAATTGTATTTTGTGACCAAACACAAAATTAAAGATTTAATTTATGTTCCAAACTGACAAGAGTTTCTTTGGTTGTAGATTAATTATTTTTGGAAAGAAATTAACTTGTTCATTTTTTTGGTTTATTACTTATATATAATAAGTAATACTTTTGGCATAAATTATAATATTTTTTAATGGATAATCCATATATATATAAGTAATAAACTAACTTGAAAAGTTAATGGACCATAACGAAAAAATGGACAAGTTAATGAGACGGTCTCATCCGTGAGACGGGTCAACCCTATCCATATTTATAATAATAAGTAATACTTTTGGCATAAATTGTAATACTTTTTAATGGATAACCCATACAAGAGATCCGTTTCATAAAAATGACCCTTGAGACCGTCTCATATGAGTTTTTGCCTTATAAAAAAAATGGAAAAATGTCTTTTTTTGTCCATTAACTTGTCCATTTTTTCGTTATGGTCCATTAACTTTTCAAATTTTGGCTTTGATGCACTAACTTTTAGTTTTCGGGTATTCTGGTCCAACGGCTGATGTGGCACCGGAAAATACTGATGTGACACCGAAAAATGATGACGTGACACCGTAAAATGATGACGTGTCTAGCTATCACGTCAGCAATTAAACCAAAATCACTGAAAATTAAAAGTTAGTGTGTAGCGACCCAATCTGGATTCACTATTAATCAGAGAATTAGAGCATAATTAAGCATGACACTAATCAAAATACACTGCGAAAAGTTTAAATAAATGCTGATCGACAGAATACAACCAGTTAAATAACTCCAATAATACAACCCAATCGAATATACAAATTCATAACAGCTACTCACTGATGTCTTTCAGGTCTCCGACTACTCCAAGTCTTTGGGCGCACTAGCTGCCCCTGCCCCTGCCCCTGCCCCGTCGAATGGGGTGTCTAAACATACAGAAAATACTGGACGTGAGCGACTACGTTCAATGCGAAAGCAATGATATATAAACATATATGCAGCATGTAAATGGATTTAAAACTCTGGTAAAACAGTCTGCTCAGGGGCGCCATTGAATATAAAGTACCGTGCTGGATAGCTAGTCCGTGGGATACTCGTATATTCCCCTATCATCGTAGCGTCAATCCCCACCGTCACGGCGTCTCCCGGTGATAGACAAAACCGTGGGGGCTGAGTGTAGTGACCCTTACCGAGATCACTTACTAATCAGAAATTTAAGCATGAAATTAACTTAATTAAAACAGTAATCCAGAATAAACCGCGGAAGCAATAAACATTATACAATCTCAACGAAAGGAATATGTAAATATCCGAATAATTATACAACCAAATCGAACAGTGTATAATCCCAACTATATCAAAATAAATCCCTAGGCGAAATCCCAGCTGGCCATCCACTGCCTAATCCCTCCTGGATCCACCCGCCTGATCCAAACGCAAACCTGCCCCATGGAATAGGGCGTCCAGATATACAAAGTACGAGACATGAGCATAAAACACTTAGCACAAGAGTATGAGCATGTTGTATCATATAAATGTATGAATGCAAGTGTACCGCCTACTGAAACTAGAGGCGAAAGATCATATTAACAAAGACAGACTAGGTCCTGGTATGTAGCACGTTGTGCCATCACCTCAGGAGGTGGCTCCCATACCAAAATACCAGTGGATATTTCGGACCCAATCGATGGAAGTCCATCCACTAACAGGATAGGGTAAAACCATACTACAGGATATCTCAAAGATATATTTGTATAAGCTCAATATGCAAAATGTGTGCATCATAAAATCATGTTATATAAATCATGCAGTCACATAATACATGCATACTCAGTCAGGATATCTCGAACAGTACTTTCGTACCTCAACTACTAGGCAAGCTCTACCAGCTCTAGGTCCACGCCTATAATCCGCACTACACTGCGAAATGATACTATTATCATTATATTGCTCCAAAAGCCTTAACTAAGCTATCGCATATCCCTAAATATTTTTAGGAAGCAAAAGCTATACATGCGTCCGTCGTCAGCCCGTTGCTGTCGATTGCCTCAAAACTAGGCCACAGCTCCGCTACGACGCCTGGATCGCTATGTCACTTCCGGATTTCCCAAAGAAAGCCTAGATCTTCCTAGATCTAAGCTAGAAGACTAAGGAATTGAGAGAAGAGAGATGATTGGTGCGTCTGAAAATGAATCTCGGTACCTCTATTTATATACGAAGTTCGGACCGTTCGAACCGGCTTCGGAGCGCCCGAACATGATCGGACCGTCCGATCTAGAATCGGGTCATCCGATGTCCCATCCGTACGTCAGCCATGACGTCACTTTGCTGACATAATCAATGACGTAATATTTGATCACGTTCAGACCGTCCGAACCTGCCGACAGAGCATTCGAACCTGTTCGGAGCCTCCGATCCTGGCTTTGGATCGTCCGATCTCGTTCGGAGCCTTCGATCCTTCCCTTTGGAGCGTTCGAACCTAGGATTCTTAATTGCGATTATTTTCTTAATAACTTTATTTGGTTACGGGCTACTACACTGAGCCTCCCCAATACACTCGACTCACCTCTCACGAGATGCAGTCTGGTATAAAATCATGCATGTGATAAATCAGTAAAACATGGTATAAACAAAGCACACACTACAAGAAAATTGGCAATACACATCACTCAAAAGACAACGGTTTTATAGAAAACCGTTGTCTTTTGGCCTTTAACAACGGTTTTTAGAAAAACCGTTGTTAATGGGCGTTTTTTTAAAATTTACGACAACGATTTAATAAAAACCGATGTTGTTTTGGGTCTACGACAACGGTTTTTAAAAATCGTTGTCTATGAGCGTTTTTTTAAAAAAATTAGACAACAGTTATTCTAAACTGTTGTCTTTGTGTGTTGTTGATCAAGCTTTGGATTATTTTTATTAAAAAAAAAGTTAAAAGATTAAAAAAAAAATCATAAAAGATGTCGTGAACTTTTCCCCCACAAATGTTTACAAGTACTAATTGGGGATCGGGAAAACTCTCGCTCCCATGGCGCCTAGACCTAAATCCATCGCGCATCATCTTCAGCTCCCCCGGTCGATTCTAAGTTTCTGCCCTTTTTCTTGAATCGATTCTCAGCCAGCTTCCTCTTTTCCTAAATCGATCGATTATCTCTTGTTGAGATTGATTATAAGTTTCTGCCCTTTTTCTTGAATCGATTCTCATCCAGCTTTCTCTTTACCTAAATCGATCGATTATCTCTTAGCTTTTCCCCTTTCGCTGCTCGTACGTTTATAAACATTGATCGATTATCTATTAGCTTATTCTCTCCGATCCGACGGCGGCAGAAGGAAGCGGTGTGGATGCTCGGGAGCTTCGCGATGTGGTGGCTTTTCCCCCTTTATGTGTATACTTATGTATCTTTTATGCTTTTCACTTCATTATTTTGAATTCATCACAGTTTTACGGCTATTGTTTCTTTTGTCAGTGTTGTCCTTGCAATTTTTTCTTTTTGCAGCTTTTATAACTTTGTTGTTTCTTATTTCTTTGTTCACACATGAATATCCGTTGTGGGCACTGGTTTTATTAATCTCATATTCTTTGTGTTTGTTGTCTTTATTGGTATATCCATATCATATTACATGCTTTACTTGCATTTGATACGTTGAATTGACAAGTTAAATGGTATCACATATATTACTTGTTTATGAATTTTAATCTGGAATTCTGAACCAGATCAATCATGGTAATGTGAATACTGAGTGGTCTTTGATTAAATTATATTTTAGTTGATTCACATGTTAAAATAGATTAAGAATGACAAATTGGGAGTGTACTTTGATGTAATTATATTTTTGGAAAATATATTGTGTGTTCATACCACCCACCATGTCTTCATGGATACGGTGTACTACTGCATATCTTTTTTAATATGGTTGATTTGTTTGCTTTTTTAATACCCCGTCACATTTTCCATGTCTTCATGGATATGGAAAACCTGTAATTAGTTGAATGATCCTCCGCCAAAGACGAAGCGGGAAAGGGGACGGAGATAACATGGCCTCAACATAGATAATAATTGGTGGGTTTCTTCTTGCTAGTTTAGTTCTTCTACTACGCTGAGTCTTTGGGGAAATGAGAGAAATTTATGGTAAAATTTGTTGAATAATTTAGGACCCATTTTTCTTTGCATGTATCTGTTTTTTGTCTCTATCGGCACCGATAGATAAGAATAATAATCAACTGGGAATGAGTCACGACACTCGTGTGGATAGAATTCTATTTTGAATTAGATATTACCATTTTTCGAGACACGGATTTAATAAACAAATAGAAAGAGAAATTAACAAAATAATATGGATGTATATTCCATTTTCGGTGAGTAAATGTGCTTACTGTGTATCAATTATGGATTCATTTTCTTGTAATAGCATCTCTTTATAGAGTTTGACTTCTTGTTCCTTTATATATTACAGAAACAGAGAGTGCGTTGAAGTTTGGGTTGTTTTTCTTGTTTTACTTGGTGAGTTTCTTATATGAGTTGTCATGGATTTTTGTATCTGCAAACTGATCACAATCCTTCATTGCATATCCTTACAGCTTAACATTGGCTTTTGTATATTTGTGGCACTTGCGCCTCCTATTGTTTTCAAAGGTAAATCCCTGGTGTAATTCTTCCTTGAAATTTTTTCATTTCATGATTTTCGCCTGCGAATCCTTGTTCACTTAATTTTGCATTATTTCATTTGAATTCGTGTTGTATTATCCTCGAAGCTTTTCGAATGATGTTTAGTCTGATCACGGATGATGGTTTTTACAAAGTATCATGCCAGCTATAGATATCATAGGCGATCATGTTATAGACGGGGTGAGTTTTTAATCCCCACTGAGCTGTGATGATGAGCAAGTAGTTTAACATATATGTAGCAGATTAAGTTTATGACTTTATTGATGCAAAAGAGATTCCTCCACTTTCTTCTGTAGCAGTAATTTGATAACAAAATAATCAATTTCACAGGTTTTCTACTTCATTGGGTTCGGTCTAAGCCTTTGGGTTATCCAGGTCTGACATGTTTTATCTGTTGCTTTTCTAGATATTCATTCCATTTTGTGCAGTTCGTGAAGTTCTTGTAATAATGTTTCCATTGTTTATACAATAAGTGACATGGTTTTTCTTTTGATAGATATCCAACCATGATATTAAGGAAGGGGATCATTGTATTGAAAATTCATAGGCGCATTCTCGAATCTCTACATGGGATACTCCCCACAAGGTGAACTTCAAAGAACTAGATACGTGTTTCTCGATGGAGAGTGATACCAACATCAGACAAGCTGAAGGTTATAGCAAGGAACTTGATAATGTAAGAATTATGATATACAGATGTTCTTAAACAAACCTGCAAATGTGCCTCCGAGAGAGCTATTATATTTAGTTTATGATTGATCACAACTAAAAATACATGTGGTTTCTGAAAAATCATGTCTTGAGTTGAAATGGTTAATAAAAATAGCTATTGCCTGTTGTTACCCTGACTTAGTAGGAATTTATGTATTTAACGACACATATTTGGAATCCCCTTTTCTCTGCTTCAGAACATTTTTTAGTTACCACTAATGTTCCTTTACTCTATAAAAAATTTGAAATAAAAAAATAAAAGAACACATGTACAAGACTACTGAAAATTAAAGACATGTGGAGGCAAATTGATATCTTTTCTCTCAAATAAGTAGATACATGTTTCTTTCGGAACAATAATTCTCTAAATGTCTTTTGGCCATTCAGTTTGCTATTCTCTTGGTCGTAATTTATTGTTCCTGAACATATGATTCTTCATTTGTATGGATTTATATTTAATTAATATATATTATATCATGAAGGTCAATAATTTCCCACCTCTGCGGCTCCACCATGATCAACTCAGTGCCGTTTCCATGTCTCTAAAAAAATTAGGAAGGTGGTAAGTTCTATATATTCCATAATACTTTGTTTAGTTATTCTCGCTGCCCCCGTATGTTTGAAGTAACACGATGCCATCTATTTGATGATTTGACTGGAATTTTGCATATTAAATCTGTTTCTATTTTCCTTGATAATGATTTTGTATATTAAATCTGTTTCTGTTTTCCTTCATAATGATATTGCAATTGCATATTAAATCTGGAATTTCTCACCTCTGCGGCTCCATGCATTTGGCCTACTTCGTTCTGACGATTCTTTCATATTCCCATTTTATAAAATCATTTCTAAAGTTTATCTCATTTGCGTCTACATCATTATCTCTATGGTATTTTCATTGCTTATAAACGGTATTTTCATCAGCTTATTCTTAATGATTTTGATTTTCTTCTACTTGTTTTTATTTCGTTAGCAGTAAATTGAGTTAAATGAGAAGTCGTTCGTGGTTGATTTGAAGAAGAGGATTAAAGAAGGCTTTCTTGTTCTCTATCTGATTCCATGTTTATTATATATAGCTCTATATTCTAGTGTGCATAGAATATGATTCAAATTTTAATTTTTAAATTTTGAGTCATTTGTTATACTAAATTATTTTATAATAAATTTTATTTTCAATTTCATGTAATTTATAATATTGGAGAACCGTATATTAATTTTTTTTTTATTTTATAGTTGAAAAAAGACAAGGGTGGAAAAACATTGTTTATTACATGTTTAAAACCGATGTTAAAGATCCTGTTGTTAAAAGTGTGGTGAAAGACAACGGTTTTTCACCGTTGTGTTTTTAGCAAATGACAACGGTTTTTCACTCGAACAACAACGGTGAAAAACCGTTGTCGTAAACTCAAAATAACAACAGTGAAAAACCGTTGTCTTTGACCAGGCTTTTAACAACATAGCTTTTAACATCGGTTTTAGACCCCCTTTTAACAACGTTTTTTCACCCTTGTCTATTACCTTTTTTGTTGTAGTGACATACTAATGCATACAAGATCATACATCATGTTGTCCATCTCAGTCAATACTTACGTATCTCACTAAGGCAGTCCTAAAAGCATCCATCTAGGTTCCCAACCTACCATCCAGTACTACAAGTCTACAATGCAAAATGCTCATGCATAACTAAACATGCTCTAAAAGCCCTAACTAAGCTCATAGATACTCCCTAATATTTTTAGGGAGTCAAAGCTATATCTGCGTTCGTCGTCAGCCGCTGATGCGATAGCCTCAAAACTTAGGCACATCTCCGCTACTATCCCCTTAGCGTCCCGTTACTTCCGGTCTTCCAGTAGGATGCCTAAAACCATTAAAAGTCTAAAATACTAGCTAGAATTGGAGAGGGAAGAGGGACTCGGTGCACTCCAAACTAAGCCTCGGCACCCCTATTTATAAAGCGAGTTCGGACGGTTCGATCCCATCTTCGGATCGTTCGATCTCTGCATGCGTGACATGTGTCACTGCCAGCACTTCGGACCGTCCGAAGATGCACTTAGGATCGTCTGATCCCGATATTACGTCATACGTGATGTCACCAACTCGAACACCTGGCTTAACCCCGTTCGGATCGTCCAAACCCTTACTTCGGAGCGTCCGAACTCCCTTACATAGCCAATCAAATTTCATTTTTTATCTTATCTTATCCAATGGAGATCGGATCGTCCGATCCCTGTTCGGATCGTCCGAACCCTGCCCTTCCGAACTGGATCAGGGCCTCCGAACTCTACTCCTTCGGATTGTCCGATCTTATAGTTCGGACCTTCCAATCTCTGCGAGAGCTTGGACTCTCGCGACCATTTTCAAGTTTTTTAGAATCATTTTCCAACTCCTTAGACCCATTATAAAATCTTTTAATCATGTTTTACTTAATCTAAACATGATCAATTGATTAATTTTCACTTAATCATTAATTTTGGATACAGGTCACTACATAGTGTATCAAAACCAAACTTTGAAAAGTTAATAGACCAAAACTAAAAAGTGGACAAGTTATTGGATCAAAAAAAACATTTTTCCTAAAAAAATATGAAGGAATTTTTTTTAAAAAAACCCAATAAATATGGTTTTAAAATCCTATATGTTATTACGACAAGCATATATCATTTAATTTTTTTGTTAATGGAATTAGAGGTGGTATACGTACCATACCATACTGTACCGAAAACTTCATATCGTGCTAGTACTCGGGAGCACGCGTTGCATGTTTAAACAATACGGTTTTTTAAAAAAAAAAACAAAAAAATACAAAAAAAACAGAGAACAAATTTGAATGGTGTTTTTTTGTAAATAATTTATAAACTTGGTATTTTTGTAAATAAGTATTTATAAATGTACAAAATAAAATGATATTTTGGTAATTAAATATATACTAAAGGGTAAATAAAGAAGATTTGGTATACCAACATACCAACCCCTCAACTTTAATAAGATAGAAAGATACATCGTGACGAAAATTATGGTATAAATTTTTTTTTTATCGATATCGTACCGAAACTTTCAGTATATACCGAAATTTTCAGTGAATGTAACTAGCATACCGATCATACTGAAAATTTACGTTTACGGAATACCAAAATTTAAATAGAAACTGTATCGGTATATACAAAGATTTTATACCGAAAAGTACCTTATATTTTTAAAATTTTATAAATTTATTTGTTTAAAATATTGAATATTTTCTAAATTTTATATATTGTTTTGATATTTCGGATTCCGATATATACCAAAATTTTCAAATTTCATGTCGTCACCGTACCAAAAAATTTGATATCATCACCGTACAGGAAATCAGAAATCGTCGAGTACCAAAATTGGGTATTGGAATTATTCTTTCTACGGACCTAGGCTATTATATTCTCAGTTTTTTTTCCCTATTTAACGATTACAGCCCATAAATTCAGAAAATAAATTATTTATTGAACTTCAAATTATAGTTCGTTTCCCAGTTTAGACGGAATAAGGCAATTGTCGATAATATATGAAATATATTTTTTTAAAAAAAAAATTTGAAAAGAGGGACTATATTAATTTATTAAGCATATGTATTTATAATTCTTTTTTATGAGGAGTCCTTTTTTTCATCCTTTTTGTTTAATTGTTTGCGATTTTCATCGCTACGCTATAACTTATTTTAATTGAGTTTTAATTATTTATATTTCATTTTATCTGGCAGTTAATGGTCCTTTATTTTTTTTAAAAAAAAAATTACACTTTTTTAGTCCTTCCATAGAACTATGAAAGTAGTACTTACGTTGCAGCTACGAAGAAAAATGATTGAAATTGCTAAACAAATACAAAGTAACACAATATAATAAACTTAAAAGTAAAGAAGCAGTTAGAAAGAAAAAAATCTAGTTTTGATAACATTTATCGCATTTTTTATAATAATTTTTCATTTTAGGCACTTTAAGCCAAGTTAAACGTAAAAAATTTAATGGACGAAACTCTAATATCATAGCTGAAAAAAGGGATGGATGGTAATAGTGAAAAAAGTGATGGATGGTCATATTACCATTTGAATCGATATGGTATGGATAACAATTAATAAGGTCATTAAAATTTGAATGCCATGATTAATTATTAAATAAATTCGAACAAGCACACGTCATGCATCGCTTTCGTTTTTTTATTTTACAAGAAATTATAGGAATAAAAAAATTAAGACACAATTAAACAACATTATAATAAAATAATAACAAATCCTATATAATAATTTTCAAAAAAAAAAACTCAAACGCAGGGACATGACTAAGCTAATATTAAGAAATATTCCACACATAAAATATAATCACCATTTTATGATTAATCAAGTTGGTGTCATCCAATGTAACATTATTCATACATTGACTTGGTTGCCCGCTATGACCAATAATCAAGTTAAATAAAATGAAATTCTTTATAAAAATGCATTTTATTACAACTCGAGAACAATCAAATATATTTGGACATACAATTGCCTACAAACTCCTGTACGTAAAATAAAGAATCAGAGAAACAACATACAGTGTATCACTATTTTATTTTATTTTTTGTTCCCTTTTATATAATAAGATAGATACACAAACAATTGAAGGCAAATAATAAACCAAAAAAATATGATAAATATTTTAAAGACCAGAAGTGAAGGGCACGTTAGTCCCCGGTAACCAAGAGCTCCCAGCAATAAAATTCCCAACAGTAAATTTAGATGCCTCAGTTGCACTAGTAATCACGCGATAACCCTTCCATTTGACCCGATTGGCAGTGGATGAACCCGGACCCGTATTCAGATACTCCCCATAATACAAAGTATCCAATGCAAAGTTCCCGCTCCACGGCATCCAACCCGCCGGGTTGATCAAACCATCCAAGAAGGTCTTCATGAACACGGTGCGAGAGTATTGCTTCCACGGACGCCCCAAATACGTCTTTACGGAGCTTTGAACCGGTTTGAGATCCGGAGCAGCCGTGACCCGGCTGTTGTGGATGGATATCCCGGTGTTTTGGTTCGGGTCGGTCCGGCCTTGAGCCGTTAGGGTATTTGTCTTGTTCGGGGGGTTTCTTGGGTATATGTTGCAATTTTGTAGTACCACGGCAGCATTACCAAATATGAAGTCGACTGTGCCATATATGTCGCATTCTCTATAAAATTGTCTCTCGGAATGAACATAGAGCGTATCTTGGTAGCCCTCGAAACTACATTGGTAGAATACGGAGAGATCCGACCCGGATCGGACCGCGACGGCCTGGTGGTTGCTGGCCCCAGCAGTGTTTCTAAAGGTGATTCCTCGAGCAATAAATCCACCACCAGTGACAGCTGCAGATGAATAAGTCATAGAATATTAGAATTAAATTAATTAATAATAACCTAGCTAGCTAGTTCAAAGGTTCAACAAGATCCATATGATTTGATTTTTTCAGATGAGTTTAATAATGAATATTGATGGACTATATATATTGGTTAACTTGTGGATATTATATTGATCTTTTACTTGGGCAATACTTTGTGTTACAACTTACAAAGGGGCCTGTTGGCTGAGTGTCAAACATGTAGTAGTATTTTTTAATCGAATCAAAATTCGAAGTCAGATATTGTTATATTTTTTAAAAATTCCGTCTGCATCAGTGCTTTTAAATCTACATGAAAGTCAATGCATGCAAAAGTTGTCACATTCTTACATTATATACATCCATCATATAATATATTTGTCATCCATTTCCACGTTTGAGCCAACCTGGATATTTCCATCCAATTTAAAAAGTTTTAAAATCGACGTGAAATGTTTTTAAAAAATATATATATCGACACAAATCTTTCGCTTCTGAATATTCAAAATCCTCCCTCCATATTATAAAATATATATAGATAGTCACATACTCACATAATTTCCCTTAAAATAAAGGAGATCAGGAGACGAAATACTCTTAGCTATCAGTGCTTATCATTTTCATCTAGATGTAATAGACTTTTTATTTCTTGTTAACTAACTCTTTCAACCTTTTTACTTGACCAAGAAATTAAAGATTAGTGTAGAATCATTATTATCTTAATTCCCTTCAATACAAGGTACTCGAGAAATATATATATATATATATATATATATATATATATATATATATATATATATAAGTTTTTAGCTGTCCAACCATTCCTGCCCAACTCGTCCCCGATTACTAAAACTCGGTACCGGGTTTTAGTTGTTTTTTTTTATTTTTGCATCACTAAAACATGGTACCGGGTTTTAGTGATCGGGAATGAGTTGAACATCATTGGTTGGACAGCTGAAAATTTACATATATATATATATATATATATTATATATATTTTCACTATTAGTTTAATTAATATCAATAAAAAAAATATTGAAATGGGATGCAAAATTAGTTATTGAACTTACCAAAGGTGGCCGAGTTGAAGGTGGTGCTACCTCCTCCGACGCTCTTACTTCCGGTGATGATCGTCTTCCCGATCCCGTCCCCGACCAACATAATGTTCTTCAGTTTATTTCCAATGTTCACATTTTCTCTATAAGTACCTTGCTTCACATGTATCACATATCTTCCACTCCCGGATCGTTTACCGGCGGCGGAAATAGCCTCACTCACGGTCTTGTAGTTGCCGGAACCATCCTGAGCCACCACGATATTCGCGGCGGGGGTGGATGCCTGTAGCAACTTCCTGTCGCCGGGCCTCAACCATTTCGGGAACCCTTTTTTATAACTCGGCTTCTGAAACCCTCCTCCGACACTATTCAAGGAAAGCACGTTGCTGAGCAGCTTGCTAACGTTGTTGGACATCAAAGGGTAAACATAATCTGCGACGCCAAGCTCGTAGAACCCGGTTTGGCATGTCACGAGATTGGTCACGGCCGTGCTGAGCCAAGTCTGGGCATCATCAGGGGAGCATTTAACGTTTGGATCAACGGTCTGGTTGATCTTAAGTATCGTGCTCTCGTACAGCTCCACGCAGTCGGCCCAAGCCGCCTTTTCGCGCTGGTTACGGCACTTTGGGCCGAGGAGTAGTAGGTTGTTGTGGGCGAGGGAGCAGCGGTCCAAGGCGAGTTCTTTCGACAGCTTGAAGAAGTCGGCTTTGGATTTGATGGTCTTGTACTTGGGGTTGTGTGAAAAGAAGTACTCACAGGGTTGCGGATTCGGTGTTTCGCTGCACCAATTTGGTGCAGGGTTAGGGTTGATGGAGATGGATGATGAAATAAAGATAGAGAGGAGAAGAATGGAGAATAGGGTTTTTGATGCCATTGTTTGATATGTTTCGTTATGTTTTTGTTTTGTTTCTTCGAGTTATGGTTGGTTTATATAGAGAGGAGAATTTTGGAGTTGTTGGTATCGGATAAATGGATTTTTATGGTATAAAAGTAAAACACATACTTTGACGAGAATAAAAAAAAAAATTTAAAAATGGAGTTTTTTTTATTTTGGTGTGATTGAAAAGATATATAAAATTTCTTAAAAGTATATATATTGAGTTTCACAATACCAAAATCAATCATAATACTCTGGCCACGTAAAAGTGAAAAACAAATCCCCCAATTGATATTAAAGTAAAAAATAAAAAATATATATATTTGGATATGATGGTGATGTTGTGCACTGGAGAGGATCCAGATCGTCGCACATTGGCCTGAAGTTTTTTGGATCAAAGTGTTTGAATTCTAAAAAAACTAATCCAGTTTGTCATCATTATTTTCAAAAGACATTAACAAAATTTATTTCTAATTAATTTTGGTATAAAGAAAAATAAGTTTTTTTAATTCCTATTGATTTATCGATTCTATTATTTTTGGTGTTAATTAAGTTAATTTCTGAATTAATTTTGGATATTATTCCTCAAAGTACAAAATCAACGTGTAAAGTATGTTAATTCATGAGTCGTTCTTGTTGTTCTCGATCGTATGTTTTAATTCTGGATAGACTATAGATTTTTATCATGCAATTGGGCAGCCAAAATATTATTACGTAATAATTTGTGTGAGAGTTGACTTGAAAATTTATATATAAGGAAAAGGCATGCACGAAACGCGCATTTGAAATATTCTTAATTATATTTCATTGTTAATTAATAACAAATTTTTTTTTTAGTTAATAAGCCGACGTGGATCTTGCCGCTTCACTATTAATTCGAAATTCATCGCTTAATTTTTTAAGAGATGCAAAATATATATGAAATTAAATTTCAGGTGAAATATTAAATAATCATCAATTCATCATAGCAATATTGGTGAAATTATAAGATGTGTGCGTACGATCGAGATGTAATGTAATTCACACTTGTTCTTCATTGGCATCTTTTTTTAGTTGAACAATAATGACCCTCCTGCCCGTTGACAATGGATATATATCAAAATAACTAAATGAAAGACATTTTCTTGCCAATTGTCTGGCTGGCATAAATCCGTTAATTTTAACTAATAGTGGCGGACATATTGTTAAACACACAAATATATAGACATATGTCTCTCATGATGTTTGGGTCGATGTACGTTTGACTAATGATTATATATTCGATTTTTCTATCAACATTTTTTCAAGAAAGTACGTCGCACATATTTGTCAAATATACAGTTTTGTCTCGTTGCGTAGTTTGCAGCCTTGCAAGATACTGCGTGCATGTTAACCCAAATGATAGCAACCACGAGTTCCACCGGCATCAATATATATATTAAGATCGAAGTTATTCACCAATATTCCAGCAATTAATTTTATATAATTACGTTGAATAGCTTGATATATATATTCTTCGAAGAATTTTATGGAATCACTATACAATTTGTATACGTATGCCAACCAATTCATTCTTCAATTCTCCGCTTAAATATGGACTTATGACAATTATAAACTTAATTAGCTAGAATCTTCGTATTTATGTTTAATTCGTCCCTATACAACTTTGTCAGTCAAAAAATGCGAAACAAGGAATAAAAATATATATTAAAGAAGAACGAAGACTCCCCCAACTCCGTTACTTGGTTCAATTAATTTTAAATCCCTAGCTCACCTCTAAATTTTACTTATAGTGTGCGAGTCTTTAATTAGTTTAAATTAAATATTTTTTGTCTAGTTTGGGGACGTAGCTTATGACATGTGGAATATATAAATTAATAATTAGCTCACCAGTTCGAGACTTTATAAATTTGACTTAATTATGCATGCAACAAACCCATAGAAAAGAAGTTAAAATTAGGTCTCATTAATTGTGAGTCCCGCAGCATATTGTTTACTTTTTCGAAAAAAAAAAATAACATCCCCTTGAATTTTGAAGACCACCATTAATCAATGTTGTAAATAATACGTAACTTCATTTATCTATAAAGTTTTTGGTAACTAGAAGAATGCATGCCACTTGTAAAATTCTTTTTTTGTCCCTTTTAAAAGTGACAAGAAAATTGAGAGCGAGCGCCGAGCGCATACCGTGATTTTTGTCATTTTAAGCAGTTAAATTAAATAAATTAAATTAAATTAAATTAAAATTTATTTTGTGATTTTAATTTTTTTTTCTTGTATGAGAGTGTTGACGTGACATCGTATTATGTATATATCGCGGTAATATCCGATGTCATATCAATATTCTTATGGAAAATAAACTAAAATTACATAAATAAATAAATAACGCTAGAAGACTGAAGTTTTGATTACTTAAGATGATAATTGTAATGTGATCAACTTATAGAAAATATATATAATTTGTTGATTGTTGATTCTATGTGGTAGAAATGTACCGTGTGTACCTTAATTATATTATATGCATGTAACTAAACAAATATCTACCTATAAATTAGCATAATCCTTGTAAAATTTCTCACCAATTATTGGTTTAATTGTCCGTTTAAGACCTTTCCTTAACCACCTAAGCGCCCAATTTTGTTAGATTCGATATTAATTTTCCTTATAATTGATTTCATATCTAATTATATTTGCCAAATATTGGTTTCAAATCAATTATCAAGTTCAAAGATATATAAAATTGAAACAAAATATATATCTTGGAAAAGAACAATAACGTTTGGCAGTATCGTAGGGAATTCGAGAGTTGATTTTTCAAAATGGAAAACGAACAAAGTGAAATTTTTAATTTTAGTGCTTCTGCTTTTATTTAAGAAAAAAACAAAAACACAAAAAGAAAGAATAGTATTTAAATGACAAATTCGGATATATCTGAAATTAGTTAAGATTAACAGATTATTGTATTTAATTCGGATTCATTGTTCAATATAATGTCCTCTAGTTATAAAAAAAGATTATTATTGGCAACTGGGATTACAATGCCGGTTGACCCAGTCTTATTTTCCATTTTGAGTTCACATTATTTCGCCTAAAGACGCCAAAAGTCAAAAGCCAAACAGCGCCTATCGTTGTATCCTGACACGACATTTGAATATTACTTTTCGTTTTAAAAATTCCGGATTATTCATAATTATATCATTTTATAGTTTAATTATATAGTATGTATCTAATTCTCATGTGTCCAAGTTATATCTCTCCGACGTTAAGGTGTGTTTGCAACCTCTAAAAATAAGTAATTATGAATTTTTTTTTAGAAATTAATAAGGAGCAAATTCATAATCACTTATTTTTAAATATTGCAAATATTCTTTAAATTCTTTCTTAATTTTTTTTTAGAAATTTGTTAAGAAAAAAATTCATAAACGAACGTGGGTACCGCATGAATTCATTCTTTGCTCCCAAATCATTAATAAAACGATCAGTACTCATAATCCCTAATTTCACCCATAAATTGATCACCAAAACTAGGGCTTATAGATACAGAGCCGTAGGTACAACAATTTACTTCACGGGCGAGATCTCTGGTCTCATGCATGCTCCTCGGAGGATGGATATATATATATATATATAGCTCAGTTGGTAGAGTTCCACTCCTGCAATATTGGGGTCGTTGCGATTCCGGGAAAATGAATCAATGTGCGACTGTTTTACATAACTAAAACAGTTTGCAATTATCGCATGCATAAAAAATATTGCGAATGTGACACCTAAATAGTTAACTTTCAAAAGTCTTATTCTGGGCTACAAGCTATTATTTATATAACGCCTGAACTAGTTGATATTCATTCAAAAGTCTTTTTCTAGTATTATCCTTTGACATCCCAAGCTTCCAAGTAACATCCGAGGGTTAATTGAGGCTTATACTTTTGAAGTTTTGCCTTTTTTAAAAACAATAATAATAATTAATTTTCTACTGTCTGAATATTAAAGGTTTTGTACAATATTGATCAGTTTTTGCCATCGGATTGTAAAAAGGGGGATATTTTAAGCATGTTAATTTTAAAAAATAAACTGAAAATATATGTTCTTTTAAATCATCCCGGCCACTTTGGTATATATTTTTCATTTCTTAAAGATAAAAAAAATTCTGACATATATTTAAGGTAGAAGAAATATATAGTTTAAAATTAAAATATATATTACCAAACATTCCGCGGGCATATTGGCACGAAAATTTGTCCACGTACGACTTCAAGTTGTGCACACTAATGGAGGTTTGGGAGCTGTAAATCGCAAGGAATGAGCTGGCAAATAAACATATCACTACATCCAATTATTTTGCAGGTAATAAGCATAATTAAATTCTGGCAGAATCTTTTGATCTGAGCGTCAAAACAAAATAAATAAATATATGCACTTAAATTGTTATGAACAGCTAAAACATAATCTAGAAACTAATGTTTCCGCGCACGCAACAATCTTTTATTTTTCTGAAAATTTTCTTTTGAGCTTAACCAAAAAAAATTTGTGATTAATTTGAGTTATACTAAAATAAAAGTGATATCTTAATTTTAAAAATTGATAAAAGATCATGTTGGGTTAAGGGTGCAAATGTAAGAGTAGTACTAGGATGAGTAACCTCTTGAGAAATTTTAGTGTGTTAAGATGCTAACGTTGCACTGTTTGATCTAGTTGGTTAAGTGGACTTTAATAGAAGGACACCAGATCTTAGTGGGTAATATTATCTTTGCTGGGGACAGAGTCGACAGTAGGAAGATGATAAGACTGATCTCGAAAGGGATATAAGACAGCATCAGCAATAAGACACGCCCCTCCCTAGACACATTGGCTCAACAACCCGACTCATTTGTGCTGCCACAAATATAAAGAAATTGTTAGAAATTAAACTTGGACCTAACTCACCTCAAAAGCTAGCTCAAGAGGTGAGGTTTGCCCTTGTTCATATAAAGAGGTACAGGTTATTTAGCCAACCTATTTGGGACATAAATCAATACACCAACACACCCCTCTCACGCCCAAGAATGAAACGACTGGAGCGTGGATATATTAAATGGGTGGCCAACTATGGGACGGGTGAGGCCAACTATGAGCCGTCCAACACATAACGGGAATCCGGGCTTTGATACCATGTTAGAAATTAAACTTGGACTTAACTCACCTCAAAAGCTAGCTCAAGAGGTGAGGTTTGCCCTTGTTCATATAAAGAGGTTCAGGTTATTTAGCCAACCTACGTGGGACATAAATCAATACACCAACAGAAATAAAGTTTTGTCTTTGAGGACTAACAGATATAGCTTTCAAAGGATCCAAATTCTAATATGATCATGAAAGTCAATCATTAATCCATTAAAAAATAGTTACTATAATAACAAAATTCTCAATAATATAGTGACAGATTTCCCATATTTTAATTTATCATCAATGTTTTTCCGTGAACTTGCACGTTGCAGCAACGTACATGACAACTTTTCTGTTATAATTATTATCTACTTTTTTCTTTTTCTTTTTTTTCAAAAATGAGTTCAATTCAGGTCCGTTTATATTACATTTGGAGTAACGGTCTATCTCTATTTTAAGATAAAATATTCGATTTATCATCTAAATTGAGCCCACAAAATGATAATAATATATAGAGAGTATTTTTTTTTATTTAAGAAATATGTAGAGAGTATTATTCCAGATCTAACCTAGACACACTGGTCGATTGCACATTTGCACTACTCTTTTCACACACACTTGTGTGCAGATAAACACACATATATATACATAAAAACTCATGTGAAACGATCTCATGATCAATTTTGTGACACGAATTTCTATTTAAGTCACCTATAAAAAAATAATTTTTTATGCTAAAAATATTTTTTTTGTAAATATATACATAATTGACTCGTTTTATGAAAAAAGATCCATGAAATTGAAATATTTCTCGTCACACACACATATATATTATATATATAATATATGTATATATATAATATATGTAAAATATCCCTCGGCGGGGAATGGGGAGACTTTATGCCACTCTGTCCATTTGGGGGTGTGAAAAATAATAATGTGTTTGATAGTTGATACAAAGGTCGAGCGCGATCATCAGAAGAATGTTATATAATATTGGTCGGAATATTTTATGGCCAAGTTGACATAATTAATTCGTCACGTACGATGGAAGCTGTTAATGAAGTACGTAGATCCAGGAATAAACATCTTTCACTTCAAATGTAAAATACAATTAAGAAAAAATAAATACAAATTCATAATAAGAACTATCAATTTATCTGTCCGAAAAATCATAATTGTTTTTAATCCAAATCCATATAAATAGGACACACCGCCATTCATTTCAAGGTTTAATTCCCCTTTTAACTATATTGTTTTTATAAAAAAATTCTATGTTTTAAAATTCAAGATTAGACTCGTGGTTTTGATTTTTTTTTTAAAATTTATTTTAATGTTCAGAATTTTCGTTCCATTTTATTTACAGATTGAAGCATTCGATAAGTTAAAAATTTCAGTCTAAAATTTCATATTTTAAGAAATTCGGGAAGAAATAAATTATTTAGAAATATTTAAATAAATGGTATAGATATATATTTTTGATATCTTGCATATCTAATAGATGCATATCACCTAAGTTAATGCTGTAAGATATCCAAAGTGAATGTTCATCATATCGGAACACGAAAAAACGTAATTTTATGGGGGCATATTTAATTATATCATATAACACACCACTTGAAGGGAAGGGCGGAGGCAGGCTTTGGGTCACCCGGGCTTCAGCCCGGTTGACCCAAATTTTTTTAAAATTTTTATATGGCACAAAAATTTAAAAAATTAATTTTAAGTGTTATTTTTGGGGCTAATGTTATATTAGCCCGGATAGTCCAATTAAAAAAATGAAGAAGCCCACCTTTTAGTTCTTAAAATTAGTCTAAAAAAAATAAAAAAAATGGGTTTTTCTTCAAATCTATTATTGTGTTAGTGTCATATTCTTCACTCTCCAACTTATAAAATGCTCTGACATTATAATGCTCCAAATTTTTTAAAGTATATATCGACCAAACAATTATGAAATTTGTATATATGCTGAGAAATATTTAATTTTTTTATAACTAATTTTGATGCGATTTTTTTGGTTCTTTTAAATAAAAAATTTTACTATTTTTTCTACAAAAATCGATGTTTTCAGCTTCCATAATTTTTGAATTTCTCGCTAAAAAATTTTAGCCCGAGTGGAATTGAAATCCATGTTCCATCATTGCTCGAAGGTAGACTGGAGCGAGCCAGTGGCTTCACGTGATGGTATTTTAATTGAAGAATGGAAAAATAATTTATAATACACATTTCAGGCCATCCTGGGCCAGAAATGATTTGGATCGAATTTGGCAGACCTTTAAATATCACCCCCAAGAAACAAACGGGCTCTGCCACCAGTGACACTAAACAAAAAACTGTTACCAAGTGGACTTCACGTGTCTATTGGACCAGATGGTTAACAAGATTTTACGTCCAGGCCCACATCAAATTCTTGTCCAAGTGTGCCACCACCACCCTTTAGGTGGTATTTGGTGGCTGCAAATGGTATTCATGATTCAACTCAAGGCATTGGATTTAGCTTCAACGTGTGTTAATATTATATTTTAATATTTTTATTAGTGGAGAAAAAATTGATGAAGATATTTTAAATTTGTATTAGTATGGACCAATTATTATTATTTATAAAAACACGGATGGCTACTTATATAAGAAAATGAAAGGTTTTCACGGATGTTTGGAACGCAACCAAACTATTTCCACTGAGATAAGACTTATGATGTTTTTCATTTTTTTATCAAAGTTCAAAAACAAATTCATGAAGATTTAGATCTGAAACGAATGATATAATACCATTAAGGAGATTGCGAGTTTCTTTACACAACCATGGATGTAACAAAAATGGAAAACACAAACCATATCAGCTGAAAGTTTTCACTTGACAAAAACGAATGCTAAAGAAAACATGAACTAAAATTAATAAATAGTGAAATAAAGACTCTATGTGAATGTGAGTACAAGATAATGAAGTAGACGATCTCTGAACATGATGTCAAATGGTCACGGATTTCTTCTCACTTACAAAAATTTTTTAGATCAAACATATCGTACATGATAATTCTTATTGTCGTGGCTTGTGTTTTGTAAGCTATTGCATCAACACGAAAGATTAAAAAAAGGGTAGAATCATGAATTATGTTCTAATATATAATATAATGGGATTTAATTATTTATAACCATTTATATATTGTTGAAGATTATTTATGTTTTTACCGTCAAGAATGAAGATTGGTTGGTGAGGAAAAGCAATCACATCATTGATGATGATTCCCTCTAACCTGCGCACTGCCCCTGCCAACCTACTCACTCCTCTTCTTCGACCTAATCTCCCAGGAGAATATACGCACCCGAATCGGAAATCCCATTAAATATCCTTTGTTTCAAACAATTCACCAACTTCTATAGCAAGATAAAGATTTTTTAATTTTTCCCAAGAAATGGTGCACGTTAGCAACATGGCGCAAAATCTCCACATCCCCGGAGTTCCCACCCTTGATGCCAAGCCTTCTGCTTCAACTTCCAACTCTTTGTTGTTTGGCTTAAAGAGTCGAAAAAATTCGTCAAAATCTTCGTGGGTTTTGGGTAAAACTCCCATCTTTACTTCTGAAAAGAAGAATTCGTTTAAGGTTGTTGCATCCGTGGCCACCGCCGAGAAGCCGTCGACGGTGCCAGAAATCGTGTTGCAGCCCATCAAAGAAATCTCCGGCAATATTAAATTGCCGGGATCCAAATCACTTTCTAACCGTATTTTACTTCTAGCAGCTCTATCTCAGGTAATGTGATGCGTGAATAATGATGTATGATTGTGATCGTTCTTTTTAATGTCAATGTGTTTGTATTGGAATTGTGTTTAAGATTGGACAACCGTTTCTTTACATATATATATATATTGTTAAACAGAGTTTCGATAACATGGTCCACCAGTCTGGGCAACTACGGCAAAACGTCGGCACCAGCTGACGTGACAGCTGACGTGACAACCACTCATTGAATTGTACAAGGTACCACGTCGTTGCTCACGTAGTTGGCCATGATGATAGTTGCCCATGTAATCAAAACTCTTGTTAAACAATTCTTGGAGTGTGTGTCGGATTTTAAGTTTTTGTTCACGTAGATTGATCTTCGAATAGTATTAAGAAATGAAGAGACTTTGGTCCAGTTGAATTGAGAACTTATCACGAATCCTGATCAAGAAAATGCCTCTCGATTTACATTACACAATGAGTTTCATGGCATTGCAGGCAAATTCATGGAAACAACATCGTCCCTGGATGGCTTCTAACTCTATCTAGAATTGTGCGAAATGCGAATGTCATCTTCGATAGCTTGTAAATGCATTTTAAGTTTTTGCATTAATCAATATTGTCGTTCATACATGTGCTTCGGCATCGTCACTGTTAATCAACATATGGAATTTGTATTTTTACTGTCAGAGGAGGTTGGCATTTTATTCTTGGTATTTAATTGTAATATGATGTTTAAAGATGGATTTGTTTCTAACTTTTAAAAGTAGTTGTTGACAATTGATGGAGTTCACTTCATTGCTTTAAGCTGGTATCATTGATGCTAAAATTGTTGGTAGCATATAATTTATAAATAGGAGCATTTGCATTATGAAAGAAGAATATTTTGTCAAAACTTAATGCTTAGTCTAGACTGCGCAGGAACATCTGTGTTCCCTTTTTTGGTTTCTGTGACAATTTTTCGCTTTTCCTTTTTCAGTATTCTATGCCTTTTTCAGTACAAATGATGAATTAGGGGCGTTTTCTGTTGTCATCCTTGGGCTTACATAAATACCCTGTTTTCCAGGGAACTACTGTTGTGGAGAACTTATTAAACAGTGACGATATCCATTACATGCTCGGTGCCTTGAGAACGCTTGGACTGAATTTGGATGAAGAAAGCGATTGTGGAAGGCTGTGGTGGTCTATTTCCGGTGTCCAAAGAAGCCAAAGACGAAATTCAACTCTTCCTTGGAAATGCAGGAACAGCAATGCGCCCGTTGGCTGCTGCAGTAACTGCTGCTGGTGGTAACTCAAGGTATGTTGCATTAGTTTCTTATTGTTGTCATTCTTTTGGGATATGGGTTTTTTGGGCAAATAACCCTGTGGAAAAATTTATTTAAAAGAAGGACCTCCATTTTGTTATTTGAACATGATGGAAGAGGGATATTGATTACTCACAAATAGTTTATTCTCCTTCTATTTCATCCTCAATTGTTCGAGGATTTTCTTGAATCCCATCATCTTGTGATCTTTGTTGTGATTTGTCATGATTTATTTCACAGAAACATGTTATATTTACCAGACACTAGTGTAACAGATTGATATTCATTCACATAATTTCTTGTCGATACTCTGGCACTCACTATGTTATTTTGCCGGTTTTTCAGTTTTTTAAAACCGGATAAATGTCCTCATCCTCTGCATTGTGTAACACATTGACACCTTATAAGGTTGATCTTGACATTCTTTGCTCTAGCCTCTAGTGTGTCCAATATCTCAAGTTAAGAGAGGGAGTGCTTGAACTTCGATTCAATTGATTGGCTTGGCCAGAGAATACGGAAATTACATCACTTTTTTTTAAAAAAATATTTTCAGCTATGTACTTGATGGGGTTCCTCGTATGAGAGAGAGACCAATTGGCGATCTGGTGACAGGACTTAAACAGCTTGGCGCAGAAGTTGATTGTTTCCTTGGAACAAACTGTCCCCCCGTTCGTGTTGTTGGAAAGGGTGGTCTTCCTGGAGGAAAGGTGGGTTGTCTTTCTTTCATATATTCAACTCTTATGGTGTAAGTTCCAAACTACATCATGTTAAGATCACTCGCAACTACTTGCAGGTGTCCTGTACTCCTGTTTTATATGGTATTTTTTTTGGTTGTGCTCTTATATGTCACGCCACGAAATGGAATTCAATTACCTTCTAGTTCAAAGTATCAGTATCACAAACCTTCTTTGTAATGCATATAAAGAAAGAACAAGATGTTGTCCATGAAATTTACATTTACGTCAACTTTGAATGGAATGAAAAGAAGTCTGATAGTTTTTCTTCAGTTCAGAAGTACATTGACGATCGACGAGATTCTTATCCCAATAACTATGGCGTAAATCCAATCCTAGCCCACGTTGTCAACAACATAAGCATCAAGGAAAGAAGGGATATTAGATTTTTTTATTTCCGAGCCCTGTGAACCAAAATTTTCCAGTTTGTGATTATTTTATTACTCAATTAGCAGAGAAACACATGGTTGTTACTGGGACTGAAGTTTGGGCACCATTTTCTAAGATGTAGTCTACACATCATCGTAGTACATAAGCTTGTCGATCATGTGTTTCCAGCTTTTCTTTTAGCTTCTTTATGGTTCCTTCACGAGAGTTTATTATCATGTATACATTATTGCATTTAGTCAGTGGAAACATAATTGAGGGAGGACGCCATGCGACGGAATACTGGATCAAAGTTAACATGTATTGACTATTTATATTCCTTCTTCTCAATCTTTCTTTTTGCAGGTGAAGCTCTCTGGATCAATCAGTAGCCAGTATTTAACTGCTCTACTCATGGCGGCTCCATTGGCTTTAAGCGATGTGGAAATTGAAATAATCGACAAACTAATTTCCGTTCCTTATGTGGAGATGACTCTTAAGTTGATGGAAAGGTTCGGTGTCTCTGTAGAGCACAGTGATGACTGGGACCGATTTTTGGTTCGAGGAGGTCAAAAGTACAAGTCAGTACTATTCTTATGTTTTAAGTTTAAGTAAACTCCTTTTTGTAGAGTATAAAGGATGATTATTCGTTAGGTCTCCAGGAAACGCCTATGTTGAAGGTGATGCCTCAAGCGCTAGTTACTTCTTGGCTGGTGCTGCGGTTACAGGTGGAACTGTTACCGTTGAAGGCTGTGGAACTAGTAGTTTACAGGTGCTATTTTGCTCCATTATTCTCAATCATGAGTGTCTTCTGCTATACCGTACACTATTTGAAATCATATAGTAGCTCAAATATCACGTGTCAATTACTGTGCTATATAGACATGATATAGTTGATTCTCAGTTGACACTTTGTGCATGAATGGGATGCATTTCAAGCTGTTTTGACCTTTCATTAACTCCTCTCTTGTATTTCACATGTATTTTCTTCTTAAAGGGTGACGTTAAATTTGCCGAGGTCCTCGAAAAAATGGGTGCTGACGTCACTTGGACAGAGAACAGCGTCACTGTTAAAGGTCCTCCACGTGACTTTTCAGGAAGGAAGCATCTACGCGCCATTGATGTTAACATGAATAAAATGCCAGATGTCGCCATGACTCTTGCTGCGGTAGCCCTTTTTGCTGATGGGACGACTACCATAAGAGATGGTATTAGTGTGTTTTACGAAATTATACTCTTCTTTTGAAACAACTTGAACCTTTATAAATCCATTTGCAGTGGCAAGCTGGAGGGTCAAAGAGACTGAACGAATGATCGCCATATGCACTGAACTCAGAAAGGTTTGTGTTCATCGCTTGTCCCTTCATTTTTATTCAAGATTTTGAGCCACATCAATCAAATACATAAATACTTAACTTTAATATAAATATTTTTTTTTAAAACCGCAATATTTTACTCCAAATTTCAGTTGGGAGCAACAGTGGAAGAAGGGCCAGATTTCTGTGTGATTACTCCACCAGAGAAATTAAATGTCACAGCCATTGACACATATGATGATCACAGAATGGCCATGGCCTTTTCACTTGCAGCCTGTGCTGATGTTCCTGTTACTATTCGAGATCCTGCTTGCACGCGAAAAACGTTCCCTAATTATTTCGACGTTCTTGCAAATTTTACAAAGAACTGAACGATCTTTCTATATGTTCACGACTGAGAACTCCTCATTTACTACGCAGGGCATTTTCAAGTATTGTCCCTGATGAGTAAGATATTTGGATGCAAAACCACCGAGGTTGTCGATTTTAAGTTCAATTATGTACGAACGTATTGGGATTGTTTGTAAGAAGTGCAGAAATGGTGTTGAGGTGTATGTCCTTGTATGTTAATCATTTCTTGAATAAAATATGTTCTTCACCTATGTTTCTGACATATGTATTTTACTAAAGTAAAGTTGTAAAATATATAATTTCATACAGAGTTGTCATTTCAAAGAAATATGTGTCCTTTCAAATTTTATGTAGGCATCGAAATACATAAATTTTCCTGAACTTGTGAGGAGATGAAATGAATGAAAATTTTAGAAGACTCCTTATAATATATTCTTCTTATTTATCAAGAGACTCCACATTGTTAAAGAGGAAATATTAAAGGTACTGCAAATATTATATACAACGGTATTTGCAATAATAATATAGTGAGATTTTACTATTTTATCACGAGATTTTGTATTTAATATATAGTGAGATTTTGATATATTAAATTCTTGTATTTTGTGTCTTAATATTTGGTGTATTTATCGCGAGATTTTGTATTTAATATATTGTGAGATTTTGAGTAAGATTTGGTGTACAAATTGCGTTGTATCTATAGCATCACCTTGTAAAAATCACTTGCTCGACTCTTAAGAATAAATATTTATTTAAAAAAAGAATCAACCTCAAATTGGTTATATATTAAAGGACTATGAAAACGATTATAAATGTAAACCTCCAAAAATATGACATCAAGATCAATGAAAATAAAATGACAATTACATAAATCATCACCACATACATATCATCAATCTATATAAAACTAATATTTACTAATAAAAAGTTCTAGTTTTGTACGAAGCGTTTATCATAATAAATTTTATCTTTTCTAAAACTTTTGGTAAAATGTATTAAAAACAAAAACACGCACACACACATATATATATATAGAGTACCGTTCCACTGCACCCCTTGGGCGCAGGGAAACTTGGGCGCCTGTCCATGTGGCGCCCAAGTGTCTTTTTTTTATTTTATTTTAATGTCATGTGGGTTTATATTTTTTTAATCACCTAAAAGTTTTCTTCTCAGATCTCCAAACATCGCGACAATTATTTTTTCCTCGAGCTTCTTCAACGAATTGGTTCTTCTTCCTCTAAGCTTCTCCGCTCAAATCCGGCATCGGAGGACCACATCTCCACCATCTCTAAGGTTTTTCTTCCTCTAAAATAGGCGATTACATCGCAAGCCCTTTTTTCTCTTCTCACGTTTAGGTTTTTTGCGATTTTCAAAACCGCTAAAAAAGGACAACATATCTCCCTTATGCCCAAGTTTCCCGTCGTCGAACAAGCTACTGGCATACATTTCTTGCACATCTCACATCTGAATATCGGGTATTTGGTTTTAAGATTAGTTCATATTTCTGTTCTGTACGTGGGTCTCCTTTGAGGGTTTCTTCTACTCATTCGATTGCGGTAGATTGTAAAGGGGAAAATTGCGTTCTGACTTGTTTGTAATGTCATTTTGTATGTGTATAAATTTCGTTCTGCATTAGTGTTGTTTAAAAAATGCTCGAGAAAAAAATAATTGTCGCGATGTTTGGGGATCTAAGAAGAAGATTTTTAGGTGATTAAAAAAATGTAAACCCACATGACATTAAAAAAAAAAAAAAAGACACTTGGGCGCCACATGGGCAGGTGCCCAAGTTTTCCTGCGCCCAAGGGGTGCAGTGGAACGGTATTATATATATATATATATTATCTATACTATTCAAAGAGAGAGGAGTGTTTGCCAAAAAAAAATTAAGAGAGAGGAGTGAATAGCAAAAAATAAATTTTGGTGAAGCTTTTTGAATATGTATATATATCTTACTTAGAGGGTGTTTGACTAAACTTATTAAAAAGAACTTATAAGCTCCTAGAGCTTAAAAGCTGTTTTACTAGCTTATAAGCTGTTAGAACTTATTTTAAAAATAAGCTGTTAAAGTGCTTGGATAAACTTATTTTAAATAACTTAAAGATGTTGATGTGTTTGGTATTATAAGATCTTTTTATCGTCGAAATTACCAAAAAGGGTATAATTATATGAAAATAATGTTTCGAGTTATACATATATGAAAATAGTTTTAGAATAAACATATATTAAAAATAAATTGTTATAATATTTTATTTTAAAAAAATTTATGTGATTTGAAATTTTTTTTTAAATAATATTTAAAATTTAATGGGTGGAGGATATGATGAAGATTTATTAAAATATTTAAGGATATGATATTTTAGAGAGATAGAATGTTAAAATAAGATCTTTTTTGAAAAAAGTACCTCTCCCCTTACTTTTTTAAAAACAGCTTATAAGCTGTCAAACAGCTTATTTTGACAGCTTATAAGATGTTTCTAAAAAAAATTACCAAGCAGATCCGAAGAGCTTTTAAGCTCTAAAACAGCTTAAAAGCTCTCCCAAACACCCTCTTACTATATTATTAAAAAAGATCACTTATTAGTATCCGAATTAAAATTAATTTGGTGAAACTAAAGACGAAATATCTAAAATACCCTTCAAAAAAAAGAAGAAATGAACAAAATATCTATCTCTATTTCAAACTTTATTTTTATCCATGATTTTCTCCATTTTATGCTTTCATTTTATTTTCAAAGTTAAATTGATTTGAAATAAAAAAATATAATATATGTATATAATAAATAATATTCATATTTGAATCGCACACACAATGCGTGTTCAGGCACGACTAGTTATTAGTTAAAGGAGATGGATGAATAGTAATTGAATTTGTTGAAGTTTTTTTAATATACCAATAATACCCTTAGTTGGTTTTTTGTTTTCCAAATTTTAATTTACTTTTAAGTTTTGTTTTTACAAATCTTCTTACTTTATAATTTAATTACAAAATTTATGAATAAAGTAAAAATAAAATTATGATTATACAAGTACGCAATGCTTATTTCGAGATGCTAGTTATTTATTAAAGTTAAACACCTTTTTACTAACTAACTTTGATGTTTTGTGATGAATTTTTTTTTTGCTTCCCAAAACACCCTCTAACCATCCAATTATGTATACCATATTTTTTTCCTCCTATCATTTTACTTTAAAAAAATCAAGAACTTTATTTTTTAAAAAAAACTAATTGATTCTCTAATATTAATATTTTTTTCGGAACACAACATATACTGCAACTTCCACCTCTTACGATGAATTTGATTTGAACTAATCGTCAGATTTTGCATTATCTTAACAATGTGTACCCTCTTTTGATTTTATTTTATCTCGTACAAATCAAAATAATCCTCATAATCAACATGCTTATGTGTATTCTTGTCAACATAACACAATAATAAACATAAAAAATTTTGTGCATATATATACATATTGATGCGGGCGAAATAATTATGTCCCTATTCAGCAAATAAAATAGCGAAATAATTATGTCCCTATTCAGCAAATAAAATAGGAAGTCATACGTCCTCCTGGTCTCCTACTTCTATGATCACCTGAAAAAGTCGCACGTCTTCCTTTTGGGCTGTCACCTGATTCACGAACACACGTTAGAGGCGCCGGATGGTTATCCGGCGAAAACCCTCCGACGCTCAAGTCAGCGATCACCACCACACAAAATAAGAGAGCAGAGAGCTTTTGTAGGCTCAAGAGTCACTTACCTTGAGATGAAGAGATTTACTTCTATTTATAGGCAAAATTGAGCTAAATCGCACATTAACCCTCCTAGGCTTCAAAAATGCAAATTAATTACCCAGGACTCTAAATTTAAGAATTAGTCCTTTTAAAAATATTATTCTCGCAAATTGAACCATTTTATTTATTTATATTTATAAGTATATTAAAAATATATTTATACCCATCATAGGCCCCCTACTCTCAATGTTTATCCAAAAATTAATTTATTCGTCTATATATATATATATATATATATATATATATATATATATTTTATACTCGATTTTATTTATTTTGGAAAATGTTGAGAGTAAGGATTTTTTAGTCATTTTTATTCACACTATCATCCACTTACCCGACTCTAGGGTTTATGACTCCCCTATAAATAGTAAGTGTACCGCTGGCTCACCTCGATTTCCTCCCACGAAATGACAGGTTCATTACTCATTTCTCCCACATTTGTGCTTTCTTCTTTATATATTTATATAATCTGCACCTCTTTTGTCCCCTTCTTCTTTCCTCTTTTTTAGTTTTTGTTTCGTGCTCTGTTTCCTCTTTTTTTGTTTGTTTGTTGTTTTTTTTTTCTTTCTTACGGCGTTGATTGTAGCCGATTAGAGATGAGTTTCCGTTCTCATGTGGATATGCTTGCGCGAAGCTTATAGACATCTTTCTGTGTTGTTGGTGGTTTCTCCACTAATTTTTTGAGATTTCGAAGGAGGCAGAGGGATGGTTGGGGCGATGGGTGAGGATTGGTGTGCGCGTGATGGCGGCGATGGCTCGCCAGGGGTTTCGAGGTGGTGATGGGAACAGCGATGCGTTGCTAGGCGGAGAAGATGAGCGGGCGTCGCTCTTTGTTGATTTTGGAAGTGGTGCGATGGTGTGCGGCAGTGATGTTATTGTATGGCATGGAGGCTGCGATTCTTGGGCGGAGATACAGCTGCTGAAGCGGCTGGTCGTTGGTGACGGGGTGCTTTTCGGGGTGTTGATTGTAGCGGCGTAGTGGAGGAGTGGCTGCCGCGGTGTGTTGCTGGGCGGAGTAATGGGCGCGGCGAGGCGCTGTTCGGGATGTTTGTAGCAGCTTGCTGCTATTTGGAGTTGGGTGGGATGATGGTGAGTTGGCCGTGGAGGGGTGATTCTTGTAGCGGCGTGCTACTAATCATGGTGAAGCTTTGTAAGGCTTTGGGCGATGTAGGGCTGGAGTGGAATGCGGGTGAGCGGGTGTCGCTCATGGTACTATTTTGGCAGAGACGGGGCAGCGGCGTGCTGCTGGGGGTGGTTGTGCTGATGAGCGGGTGTCGCTCTTGATCGGCGGAGATGTGGTGATAGGCGGTGAGGAGGGCAGCGGCGTGCTGCTGGGTTGCGTGTGCATGGAGCGGATGTCGCTCATTTTACTGTTCTGGCGAAGATGGGAGGGGAAAGAGCGGGCGTCGCTCCCTTGGTTGTTGTTACTGTATTTATGTGTTATATAATTAATTTTCAGTTTATTGACTGTATATTTGTTTATGTATATGTGTTTCATGTTTATGCATTAATTATTTTTGAGGAATATTTTCAAAGAAGAATCTCAAATATACAAAATTTAATTCGTGAGATCCTCGCAAAATTACGTAGGATGCGGCAGAGGGAAAGAATATTCCTTATTAATGTCTCTACGTGAATCCCAGACTGAGTCCAATCATAGCCCTGATTCTGAGCGATACTCTAAAACTGAATTGCCGACTTATAGTCCCAGCTCAGGTGTAGGTATCGTCAGTTTGAGTAATTCTGTCACACTTGACGTTGCGTCGGCATCATTACAGAGCCCAAAGCCTATCGATTTTAATCTTGAGCCCGACCCTGGTTCTTCTAGCGAGTCAGACAGTGATGAGATTCCTGGTGAGATGGTGTCCCATCCTTTGTCTCAGGAAATCGTTTCTTGCGTGTGCCGCTGCAAAGGAATACCCAGATCCTGCGACATTATAATTTCGTGCCCTGGTGACTCTCGTCACTCTCCGCCTGCTGGTTTTTTCACAGTTTATGTTGAACACCTAAACAGCGATTTCTCAATTCCTCCATGCCCTATCCTGATAGGGTTAATAAAAAGCTTAGGTGTTAGTCTCAGTCAGTTGACTCCTAATGCCCTTCTGTATTTTTTCGGATTTCGACATCAAATGGGTGCTTTTGAATTGGATCCAAGCCTGGATTTATTTCATGCACTTTTTTCAGCTCGTCCCACGAAACCGAACTCTGATATATACTTCCAGCCCCGTCCGAAGTGTAGGTTCTTACGTAAACTTCGATCTCATCGAGGTGCTTGGAAGTCAGATTTCTTTTATGCTAAAGATTGCGGGTCGGGGGTGCCCGTGGATTGGAGCTCTGGGCTTACTATAATAAAGAATAAAGGATCTATTCTTGAGCTTCAATCAGTGTCGGTCTCTGGGGCTCTTTAACGAAAATTTTGACCCTCGGTGTTTAGTTAGTGCTGGTACTATTTAGGTCTTTTGCGTGTGTAATCATTTACTTGTTGTATTTACTACTTATATTCGTTTGGCTCTGAACATTTTAGGTAACCAGATTGACCTGAGTAAGCTCCGTCATCGGGAGAATACCTTCGGCCGCCCTCTTCCTTGGAGTGGGCCGAAGCACAAGGGGAATGGGAGAGATGCATCTGATTGTGTTGCTGCGTCAGTTCCCCGTGCTGGAGAGAGCCGAGGCGTGGTACCACGGGGACGCCAGGGCCATAGTATCCCTTCCTTGCCTGATGAGAGATCTTCGGGTGCTGGTGCTATTGAGCACCGGAGGGGGGCGGGCAAGAGGCCGATGGAGGAGGGTAAAAAAGGGGGTGAAGTCCTTCCTGCTGATCCTACGAAGAAACTTCGGGAGGCTTCATCCTCTTCGGTGAGGAAAGCGAGATCACACCCCTTGCTTCTTGACGGGGTGAATAGGGATGGTGCAGAGTCCTTCTGGGACTCTAGTGATTTTGAGATTGGCCTTAGGCGGGGGGCCAAGGTAGTAGGGGATCATGATTTGAACCATTTGATTCCTCGATCCTCTTCGATCCTACACCACTCTATTGCCCTTGGCTCTTGTCAGGTATTCTTGAAGAGTTTATTTTTCTTATCTTGATATTATCAATAAGGTTCTTATTTATTTTTCTCTATTGACTTCAGATTTTTTCCGCTGTACGAGCTCTGGAGGCTCGAGAAGACAAGGCTCGGGCTGATGAGGCTAAGATTCTGAAGGAGTTGGCCAAACTGAAGGAAGATGTTGTTCGCCTTGAAGCTTCGGAGGTTAGGGCGAAGGAAGAGATTCTTCGTTTGGGAGGGGAGAATGCTAGCATTAAGGAAGAACTCCGTCAGTGGCCGGAGAAGCTTGGTGTGAAGGAAAAGGAGGGGGAGACTCTTCGTTCTGAGCTTAGTGCTCTTTATGAGAGGCACTATACTGAGGTGCAGACTGGAGCTGGGTTTTTGTCCTCCCCTCCGGGGTTGCAGTTGCAGAGGAGTTTGGAGGAGAGGGCTGTTGAATCGTTTTGCACCTCCGCTGCTTTTGAGGAGGAAGTTTTTCGGCGTGCCTATGCGATTCATGATGAGTTGATACTTGAGAGCCGCCGGATTCTTCGCGAGCAGCATGTTTCGGAGAATGTGGTCAAGATGATTGGCCCTGGTTTTCCAGATCCGGACATGGGACCGACTGATATGCCGAGGGTATCTGCGCCCCTTGATGATTTTGGTGACTTCGAGATTATAGAGGCTTTGAACTCCCTCCAGGAAGATGATGCTCCTGGTGTTCCATGATATTTATTTCATGTGTAGAGAGTTGTCCTTTAAACGATTTTGCGTTTTTTGGAATTTCTATTATAGTCTCTTTCCAGCTCCTGCGAGAGCGATATTCCGATGTTTTTATACTTTGTGTCTGTTTTTTGGAGCTGGTTTTTGTTATACTCTGCTATATATCTTGGTTTATTTTATGTTTGCTTCGAAATATTTCCTTATTGTTATACTCTCGCTAGTACTTGGAAATTGATCAGGTTTCCAAAGTTTGTCGTGTCTCTTGGAAAAGCGTACACCTACCTCATGGGTGGTGGGGGCTTCCTATTCGTCTTGACCTCTTACAGTGTCAAAGTACCTTAGCTGGGCTGGCCAGGCCTCTTATGCTTTAGGTGACCTGTTTTTTGACGACCAGGGTTTAGTGACGATTAAAAATGCTTTTAAGTGAATAAACATGCGTGATTTGCTCATGTAGTTTTGTGAAGGGAGAAAGCATGATGCGATGCTTTTACAAAAACTTTTATTTATATGAAAACGTATTACAACTACGGAACTATTACTCTTGTTGCTTAGCTAAAAAGGAAAAGCAGCTATGAGTTACTGAAAATATTTCTTTAAGTTTGCCACATTCCATGTTCTAGGCAGCACCTTCCCGTTTGAATGCTGAAGGCGATAAGCTCCTTCTCGGGCTATTTTGATTACTTTATATGGTCCTTCCCACTTTGGATCCAGCTTTCCTACGGGGTGTAGGACATCTGCTCTTCTCATTACCAGGTCTCCTACCTGGAAAGTTCGTTGTTTTACTCGGTGGTCATATGCCCTTGACATCCATGCTCTGTGCCTTGCGGCTCGTACTGCTGCCCCTTCTCTAAGCTCCTCAATAAGGTCTAGAGATGCCCGTAAATCCTGCTCGTTTCCCTCTGCATTGTAATGTTTTATCCTTAGTGATTCTTCTCCGATTTCTGCAAGGGCAATGGCTTCGGCCCCATAGGCCAGGCTGAACGGAGATTCTCCTGTCGAGCTTCGCGGAGTGGTTCTGTATGCCCACAGGACACTGGGTAGTTCGTCAACCCATTTTCCCTTGGCCTCCCCAATTCGAGTCTTGATATGTTGCAGGATAGTTCGATTGGTTACTTCGGTCTGTCCGTTGGCTTGTGGATGCCCGACAAAAGTGAAGAATTGTTGGATGGACAGTCCTAGGAACCATTCCCTCAACTTGGCACCGGAAAACTGAGTGCCATTGTCAGACACTAGTGCTCGCGGAATTCCGAATCGGCAAACTATATTTTTCCATAGGAAATTAATCACCTCTTTCTCAGAAATTTTTGCAAGTGGCTCTGCTTCGACCCATTTAGTAAAGTAGTCGACAGCTACGATGAGAAACTTTCTTTGCCCTGCAGCAAGAGGAAAAGGCCCTACTAGGTCCACTCCCCATTGAGCAAAAGGCAATGGGCTTTCGAGTGGTTGAAGCGGTGTAGCTGGTAGATGCTGAATATTAGCATGTTCTTGACACGGCCTACATCGTTTTACTAGCTCGAGCGCATCTTGCCTCATCGTAGGCCAAAAGTATCCTTGTCGGAGTGCTTTTCCAGCCAACGCTTTGCCTCCCAAATGGTTTCCACAAATTCCTTCGTGGATTTCCCTGAGTACGTAGTCTGCCTGAGCAGGTGCAAGACATTTCAAGTACGGCTGAGAGTACCCCCTCTTGTACAGTTCTCCGTCTATTAAAGTGAATCGAGCGGCTCTTACCCTAAGCTTTCTTGCTTTGTCCTGCTCTGGGGGGCGTTCTCCTTCTGACAGGTACTTGATGATTTCATCCTTCCAACTTGGCTCACCCTGATTCGCACACAGGATGTTAAGACTTCCAGTTCCTATTCCCTTTTTATCACACGTGATGAACGTAATTTTCCTGCTACTAATTCCTGTCGCGGAGCTGCCGAATTTGGTCAGTTGATCTGCTATTTCATTTTCAGCTCGAGGAATTTGCTTGATTTCAAAATTCTCTAAACGAACAAAAAGGTCCTTCACTTTTGATAAGTACTCCTTCATACTATCTTCTTTGGCTTCATAGTTCCCTTGAACTTGATTGACTATGAGTTGTGAATCGCTATAGGCGATCAGCTTTTCAGCCCCTGCCGCTAAAGCCAGTTCTATTCCCATGATAAGTGCTTCGTATTCTGCTTCATTGTTTGATGTTGGAAACTGAAATTTGATGGCGTACTGGAACTGATCTCCCTGTGGACTCTCTACTAACACTCCTGCTCCACTCCCTCCAGACGTGGAGGATCCATCTACGTGGATTGCCCAAGTGGGAGCTGAAACTCCTGCGCCATTGGTTTCCATTTCTACTATGAAGTCTGCTAGAACTTGTGCTTTAATGGCGGGGCGCGGCTGATATTCAATCCCATACTCACTTAGCTCGACGACCCATTTGGTCATCCTTCCAGATGTCTCTGGGCTGGACAATATTCTCTTCAAAGGGTGATTTGTTAGTGCGACCACCTGGTGGGATAAAAAGTAGGGGCGCAGCTTTCTTCCTGCCACCACTAATGCTAAGTCCAACTTCTCGATGTTAGTGTATCGGAGCTCAGCGCCTTGCAGTACTTTGCTTATGTAGTACACGGGTTTTTGTTCTCGTTCCTTGTCCACCGTCAGAACTGCGCTGATTGATTCAGTCGATATTGCCAAGTAGAGTAAAAGGGTATCTCCGTCTCTTGGTTTCACGAGCAATGGTGATGCTGCTAAGTACTTTTTTAAGTCTTCGAAAGCATGCTGACATTCTTCGGTCCAACGAAAACCTTTTCCCTGCCTTAGGACTTTGAAGAATGGCAACCCCCTGTCAGCCGATCTGGAAATAAAACGGTTCAAGGCGGCCATCCTTCCTGCTAACTCCTGCATCCCTTTTATGCTTTTGGGGGGCGCCATGCTTAGGATTGCTTTAATTTTCTCAGGGTTCGCCTCTATTCCTCGCTGGGAAACCATGTATCCTAAGAATTTTCCTCCTCGAACCCCAAAAGCACATTTTTCGGGGTTTAACTTCATTTTGTATTTTCTCAATATCTCAAAACATTCTTTGAGATCTTCCACATGCTTGAGAGCTATAACGCTTTTTATCAACATATCATCGATATAGACCTCCATACTCCGCCCGATCAATTTCTCGAACATTTTGTTTACCAATCTTTGATACGTGGCCCCAGCATTTTTCAATCCAAAAGGCAGTAATGAAGCTTGCTTTTTCTTGATCTTCAGGAGCTAACCCTATCTGATTATACCCTTGATAAGCATCCAAAAAACTGAGCAACTCACATCCGGCGGTGGAATCAACCAACAAGTCGATTCGTGGCAAGGGAAAAAGATCTTTGGGGCAAGCCTTGTTTAAATCGGTGAAGTCTATGCATAGACGCCACTTACCTCCGGGTTTGGGAACAAGCACCACATTTGCTAGCCATTCGGGATAGGAGACTGGCCTGATATATTTGGTCTTCACCAGTTTTTCTACTTCGACCGTAATATGTTTGTTCTTTTCTGCTCCAAAAGATCGTTTCTTTTGCTTTACTGGCTTTATCCTGGGGTCCACATTAAGTTGATGGAGGGCATACTCATGAGGTATTCCTGGTAAGGGTTCACCTTCCCAGGCAAATACATCTGCATTTTCCCTGAGGAACGTTGTTATCATCTGTTCTACTTCAGCAGGCATCTCCGTTCCAATCTTAAGAGTTCTACCGGGACTTCCTGGAGTTACTTCTATTCTTTTGAGCGCTTCGGTTGCCTCTAAGTGTTTTAATTTCTCGACTTCACTATCGATAGTATGTATTCTATCATTTTTGGGCTCATCTGTCTGTGGATGCCTTTTCTTCTGATTTGTATCTCGTCCACCCTTGACCTTTTCTTGCAATTGGCTGGGTCTCGCAGGATGTTAGCATGACACTCCCGAGCCAACCTGCTATCACCAACAGCCTCTCCAACTCCTTCTGACGTTGGAAACTTCAACTTCATATGATAGGTTGATCCTATGGCTTGGAACACATTTAGACTCGGGCGCCCCAGTATCACGTTATATGCAGAGGATGCATTTACTACCAAGAACTTTATCATTTTTGTAACTCTTCTCGGATACGATCCTAGCGAGAGAGGAAGTGTGATCTATCCTAGTGCTTCCACTACTTCTCCAGAAAATCCAACTAAAGGGGTGCTGATGGGCGTTAGCTGTGCATTGTCTATCCCCATTTTAACAAACGCATTAAGAAAAATGATATCTGCTGAACTGCCTGAGTCAACCAGCATCTTTTTCACCCAGAAGTTGGATATTGTAGCGGAGACAACCAATGCGTCATTGTGCTCAACTAAAGGGTATTCCCTATCTGATTCAGTGAATGTCATTTCTTTTGATATTTTCGATATTTCACACACGACTTGGGCTTGGTTAGGGTGAGGACAGTGATTCCCCCTAGAAGCATTACGCAGAAGAGTCTTCCTTGCTCTATTTGAATCTCCGCAAGCTGGTCCCCCGGTTATAACAGCGATAACCCCTCCGGTCGGCATGTTCTCATGGAAATATCCATTATGCATTCCTTGCTTCTCATGATTCTTTGGGGGTTCTCTGTTTCGGCGGTCTTCATAAGTCTTGTTGTCTCATTGTTGGTGGTGAGACTTACTCACGAAGTCTTTTAAATAACCACGTTTGATTAGCTTCTCTATTTATGTTCTCAAACTATAACAGTCTTCGGTAGAATGTCCTTTGTCTTTGTGAAAGTGACAATACTTGTCAGATTTCAGTTGCTTTGGGTTGTCTTTCATTGGCCTCGGAGGTTGCAGCAAACCTTGCTTTTCCGCAACCACCAATATATCAGTCAAGCGTGCATTTAGGGGTACCTGCTGAAGACGAGGGCCTTGGAATCCTCGTTTCTCTTCTTTTCGGCCTTCTCTTGGTTTTTCTTCTTCTCTTTTTCTTTTCCCTAAATATCGTGGTTCAATAGTCTCCTCAATGCGTATATACTTCTCGGATCTTTCCAGTAATTCTTCCAAGGTGCTTGGGGGTTTTCCCGCTATGGATTCCTTAAACTTTCGATGACGGAGGTTTTGTTTCATAATTCCTGCCAAGAGATCATGATTGACATGTGGGACTTCGTGAACAGCCTGAGTGAAACGCTGCACATACTCTCTCAAGCTCTCTCCTTATTTTTGCACAACCGAGAATAGGTATGATGCGGTCTTAGGGTATTTTCGATTAATGGAGAACTGATGAAGAAAACGCTGAGTAAGTTGTTCCAGGCTTGCAATGCTTCCTGCTGGGAGTTTATTGAACCACGCCAGTGCGCGATTAGTCAGCGTAGTCCGGAAGATTTTGCAGTACGCGGCATCACTGAAGTCATATAGATCGGCTTTTGCATAAAACCTGTCGAAATGATCCTGAGGATCTCCTGAACCCTCGTACTCTGGCAGACTTGCTATCTTCACTCCAGCTGTCAGTACCTCGGCTAAGATAGCAGTAGTGAATGGGCTACGCCGGGCCGGTAAGATTGCTAGAGCACTTTCTCCTCTCTCCTCAGTCCGAATTCCGGGGCGCACGGGCCCGTGGCTATTTTACCTCCTCCTCATGGAGCACTGTTTCCCTTCTTGCACTGGGGTTTGGTACCCTGTTCGTTCCAACTTCTTCTTCTAGTGTGCGTCTCCTTTCTTGGTGTTGAGGAGGAGGCAATTCACCATTTACATTTGGATTGTTTTCCAAGTTATGCTGTTGCGTTGCCAAAAAATGTGTCATGGCCTCTGCGACCGCACGTGAGGCAGCTTCCTCCAACATGGATTTCAAGGCATTTGGGGTGATCAGAAACTCCTCTTGCGGCGGGTGGTTAGGAGGCGGGTGGTTAGGAGGCGGGAGCTCCCGTCCACCTTCAGTGTTACGGGTGGCATGTGATCGCGTTTGCATCTCTAGTGGATAGGTGGCTTTCCCACAGACGGCGCCAATCTGATGCGGGCGAAATAATTATGTCCCTATTCAGCAAATAAAATAGGAAGTCGTACGTCCTCCTGGTCTCCTGCTTCTATGATCACCTGAAAAAGTCGCACGTCTTTCTTTTGGGCTGTCACCTGATTCACGAACACACGTTAGAGGCGCCGGGTGGTTACCCGGCGAAAACCCTCCGACGCTCAAGTCAGCGATCACCTCCACACAAAATAGGAGAGCAGAGAGCTTTTGTAGGCTCAAGAGTCATATACCTTGAAATGAAGAGATTTACTTCTATTTATAGGCAAAATTAAGCTAAATCGCACATTAACCCTCCTAGACTTCAAAAATGCAAATTACTCTAAATTTAAGAATTAGTCCTTTTAAAAATATTATTCTCGCAAATTGAACCATTTTATTTATTTATATTTATAAGTATATTAAAAATATATTTATACCCATCACATATACATGCACGCAAGTGCATAATGCATAGACATAAGATGCTGTATTGTATATGTGTGTGTGTACGTCTACTAAACAACTTTATTTTTTGGCCTCGTTGTAAGTGACAAAACGTGTAATTGTGTCCCCTTAGCTACTATTTCTTTAAATTACCCTTTGTTCCACCTACAAAATTAAGGAATAAGATAACAAAGGAATCATGAAAAGTGTCACTTGTCAATGTGATTACGTGTAACTAATAACATTTCGTGTATAATTAGTGGAGACGTGTACTTCTGGCGCTTTCAACTTTTATAAAAAATTTGCTGTTCCAATTTAAGGTGCGACATATTTATTTGAAATTTCAAATTTCGCTTAAAAGGGAAGAAATTTGATGCAAAAGTAGGTAGGAGTTTAATACAAGCAAGGTACCTATAGGCTCTTTATATGATTATTATCATTATCATTAGTTAATCAGAATTTTAAAATCTTGAAATTTAATACTTTACAACACCGTGTGTAATCTTCCAGACTAGTTGATACTACTATTCAAATATCGACACGTACCGATACATTTCCGTAAACGAACAAAAAACTATCTTTGCTTAAATAATTATTCTAATTAATTAATTATAATATATATATATATATGAGCATTTCTCTGATATATATAATCTCTAAATTATTTATACATAAATACTTGATTTAATAAAAAAAAATTGTTCACGGGAATCAATCTAATGCACGCATCTTGTTTAATATTGTTGTACAAAGAGAATTACTAGCATTTATGGATAGGAAGACCTAAATTTAAAGCCATCTTCACTGTTATTAAATAATGATAATAGCAATCATTTGACTCCCTAGTATTTTTGGGAATTTTTTTTTCATAAACTACAAATAAAATTTGAATTCACGATTCCGTATAATCAATTAATGGTGTAAATCACTTATCATGCTATCAAATTTACCCAAGTAATTAATGATTTACATTCATATTGACTCTCTTAGTTTTTTATAATAGACAAAAATTCTCCTAAGACCGATTATGAAACGACCCTAACTCTATAATTAATAAATAAATATGCGGAAAATTTTTTTTTTTTTTTATACTTACTTACTAAATAAAGTATTGTACATATACGCCCATACGTATATGAACAGAATAAAAAGATTTAAAATAACTAAATAAATAAACAAATAAATACTTAAATAAAAATGCATTCTTAAAAATAAAATAAATATCTGAGTCAAACATTTAATTAAAAAAATACTGCATAAATAAAATGTATAAAATTTGCATGCACTGAAAATAGTTAATAAAATATTCTAAACTCACAACCACTGACAAATAATAAAAATGTATCATGCTGACAAGAACAATCACATGCATAGCGACTCAGAATATTTCACGGTCACGGGGCCACTGCATGCATGCTCATACGTCCTCGCCTCCGGTGGGTACAACGTCATCCTCAACGTACTCACCTGCACCATACCAGTGTAGTGAGCCTAGAGGCCCAACATGCTAACATAACAAGGGTTTAAAATAATTTAAACCAATTTAATACTAATACATACATATACATGAATGAGCATGCTTAAAAATTTCATAACATAACTTAATTAAATAAACATAATACATAACATAATACATAACATTATTGAGCAATTTATTTTCTAACATAGCATGGTTGTATCCGTAGTGTAACCTTAAATCATACATTAAATACTGATCAGCGTGGAAACCTACGTACGTGGCCGGTGACGAATCACCTCTTAAATTGGCAGTAAACTGCCCTTCAATCATATGGGGACGAATCCCCCTTAAATTGTCACACTACTTCAACTTCCAACATAAAATATTTTTATTGCTCAACTTAAACATTAAATCACGCATAAAATATTATTTCATGAATGCATGTACTTGAATAAAATGTGTGTCCATCATATATATTTAATTTAATTTCTTACTAACATATAAATATTAAAATAACTTAAATGCATATAAATAATTAAATATATATTCAGGACACATGCAAATTTTCTCATGGATGGTCCTGGACTGCTGGCCCTACACACAAGCCCATTAACTTAAATCTGGCCCATTAACATACTTAAGCCCATTATTTCAAACTTTAAGCCCAAATAATTATTCTAAGCCCAATTAAATTAATAAAGCCCATTAAAATTACACTAAGCCCAATAACACTTAAACTGGCCCATTGGGCCCAAAAACTCAAAGACTGGCCCATTAACTTTTATGGGCCCAAAAGCCCATAAAATAAATGGACTAACTTAATTAAAATTTTAAAAGTCCAAATAAAATTATTTGGGAGTCCAAATAATTTTATTTCAATTTATTTGACCCAAAAACACATAAATTTGTAAAATACTTTAAAAATAAAATACTCGAGCCCGGCCCACCAAACTCGGACCCGAACTCACTAACCCGACCCACTACCTAACCGCCCCGACCCGGACCCAAGACCCGACCCGGAACCACTCCCAAAGCCCCAACTCGATCACCCTCTTCCCTGCACTGCTGCGGCCACGAGCAGTTGCAAAGAACGCCGGCGGCCGCCATGCTCCGGCCACCCACCGGCCGGAGCACCACCCCTAGGACTTAGCTCACATCCAGACCTTTCCAACAAGCCAAGAACCAGCCCAAACCGTCGACTATGGAGTGAGAACGAAGCCCTGCAACCCGGCCCTTCTGCACTGTCGCGCAGACCCGAGCAGCTGCGGGAAAACCCTTCGTCCTCGAAGCTCCGACCACGAAAGCCCATGCAACCTTCTGCAAAAACTTAGAAAACTCAAATGGGGTTCTAACCCAACCGGCCTTACCCTAAACCGTGGTCTGAGGAAGGAGAACGAAGCTCCCTTCCTTGAAACCCTGTTCTGCGCACTTGGAGAGGCAGAAACGAACCAGCTCAATTTCTGGGCTCTTTTGGCTCGAACCGTCCGAGCCAATCGAGCCTAGACTCTCCCTAGACATCCTAGGGACCCTGTCCAGCAGCCTAGACACACCCATGGCTAAGAAACATGAGCATGACAATCAAACTCACACTACAAGCCATAAATTTCATGATGGCCGAAACTTTTCTGAAAATTTTTGAAAGTTTTTTGATGCATACACAATACCCACATATTATACTGATATGGCACGAAATTAAGAGAAGGAATCATGCCTTTCACCGAAGATGACGAGAAAACACGAGCGTGGGGCGGTTCCGGGACGACGGGACGATGACTCGGCTTGAAAACCACACGAATTGAGGCTATGGAGTCCTTGGAGAATGCTATCTGATGAAGAATATGGAGAATGGAGGGGAGGTAGGCGGCTGATGCTAGGAGAATGGCGTAGGGTTTGGGGATTATTTTAGGTAGATAATGGTTTAATAATTAAAATAGGAAGATAATAACATAATTAAAATAATCCCAACTTTAAAAATAATAATACTAACATAAATATTATAAAATCTCGAAATAATAATTTTAGGGAATTTTAAAGATAATAAAAAGTCAATATTTTGGCTTAATTTGAATAAAAATGGACTCCTAAAATTAAATAAAATTAAATACTTAAAATTTTGAGATAATAAAACTCAAAATAATATTTTAAGGCTCTAAAAAGGCTCATAAAATAATTTGGGTGGAAAGTTGTCATCTCGTCCGTCCACGGTCCCGTCTACGCGATCAAATAATTAAAATACTAACAATCATAAAAATTACTAATTATGGGTTAAATGCTTAAAAAAATAAATTAAATCATGCACAAATAATTCACATAATTATTTAACCCATAAATCATAAATTTAAATAATTAAATATCTTAATTATGCAGGCGGATTTATGTAATTAAAAATACCGGGTGTTACAATTCTCCCCCCCTTAAATTGAATTTCGTCCTCGAAATTAAAGTACTTACCCGAACATCTCCGGGTAGCGAGTCCTTATATCCTCCTCGGTCTCCCAAGTAGCTTCCTCCTCCGAGTGATTCAGCCACTGGACTCTGACCATCGGTATGACCCGCGTCCTAAGCCTCCGCTCCTCTCTAGCCAAAATCCGCACTGGTCTCTCCTCGTAAACAAGATCTGGTGGCAACTGTAAGGGCTCAAAATCCAACACATGCGACGGATTGGAGACATATCTCCGAAGCATGGATACATGGAAAACGTTGTGCACTGCCGCTAGCCCTGGAGGTAGAGCTAAACGATAGGCCAACGTGCCAACTCGCTCCAAGATCTCGAATGGCCCTATATACCTCGGATTAAGCTTGCCTCTGCGTCCAAAACGCGCTACTCCTTTCATAGGTGACACCTTCAAGAATACGTGATCACCTACTGCGAACTCCAAATCGCGTCGTCTGGCATCGGCATAACTCTTCTGCCGACTCTGCGCTGTCCTCATCCTGTCTCGAATCTGCGTCACAATGTCAGCTGTCTGCTGCACAATCTCCGGACCCAACAAAATCCTCTCACCAACCTCATCCCAATGCACCGGAGATCTGCATCTCCTCCCATAAAGTGCTGCATATGGAGCCATACCTATAGACGACTGAAAGCTGTTGTTATAGGTAAACTCCACTAAAGGCAGTCTAGTCTCCCAAGATCCTCGAAAATCGATAACACAAGCTCTCAGAAGATCCTCGAGAACCTGGATCACTCTCTCAGACTGGCCATCTGTCTGGGGATGAAATGCTGTACTGAACAAAAGCCTAGTTCCCAAAGCTGTGTGCAGACTCTTCCAAAATGCTGAGGTGAATCTCGGATCTCTGTCTGACACAATAGACACTGGTATGCCATGCAGTCTAACAATCTCTCTGATGTAAAGCTCTGCATACTGTGTCAAAGTGTATGTAATCCTTACCGGCAAGAAATGAGCTGACTTGGTGAGTCTATCCACAATCACCCAAATCGCTGTACACCCTCTGGTACTCCTCGGTAAGCCAACCACAAAGTCCATCGAAATGTTCTCCCACTTCCATTCCGGAATGGGGAGAGGTCTAAGAAGTCCTGCTGGACGCTGATGCTCTGCTTTGACTTGCTGACAAGTCAAGCACTCTGACACCACTCTCCCGATGTCACTCTTCATACCGGGCCACCAATACAATAGCTGCAAGTCTTTGTACATCTTCGTACTTCCGGGGTGAATGGAGTACGGAGATGCGTGAGCCTCTGTCAAAATCTCAGCTCGCAACTGATCGACGTTCGGTACCCACATCCTACCACGGTACTGAACGATGCCATCCTCCACTGTATACAAGAGATTACCTCTAGCCTCATCTCTCTGTCTCCATCGCTGTAACTCCTCATCAGTGGACTGTCCCTCTCTAATCCGATCTCTCAAAACTGGCTGCACCGTCAACACTGACAAGCTCGGTGCATGGCCACTCGGATAGCACTCCAAACCAAATCTCTGAATCTCGGTCTGTAGTGGTAACTGCACAGTCAAACATGTTACCACTGATGACTTCCGACTCAAAGCATCGGCCACTACATTAGCTTTACCCGGATGGTAGCTAATGTCACAATCATAGTCCTTCACCAACTCCAACCATCTGCGCTGTCTCATGTTCAACTCCTTCTGGGTGAAGAAGTACTTGAGGCTCTTGTGATCGGTGAAAATCTTGCACTTCTCGCCGTAAAGATAGTGCCTCCAGATTTTCAAAGCGAAAACCACTGCTGCCAACTCCAAGTCATGCGTCGGGTAGTTCTGCTCATGAATCTTCAACTGTCTCGACGCATACGCAATAACCTTACCACACTGCATAAGCACTGCGCCTAAACCAAGTTTAGACGCGTCGGTGTAAACCACTAACTCCTCATGTGGTACTGTCATCGCTAACACTGGTGCTGTAGTGAGTGCTTCCTTCAGCTGATCGAAGCTCCTCTGACAGTCTGAACTCCATATAAACTTCGCATTCTTCTTGGTCAAGGAAGTCAAGGGTACTGCAATAGAGGAAAAACCCTTGATGAACTTCCTGTAGTATCCGGCCAAACCCAAGAAACTGCGAATCTCTGAAGCATTCTTCGGAATGCCCCAATTCTGCACTGCCTCCACCTTAGACTGATCGACTGCAACTCCATCTCTCGAAATAATGTGGCCAAGAAATGCCACCTGCTCAAGCCAAAACTCGCACTTGCTGAACTTGGCATACAACCGATGCTCCCTCAAAGTCTGCAATGCGGTCTGAAGGTGCTGTCTATGCTCCTCGATGCTCCTAGAATAGATCAAAATATCATCAATAAAGACTATGATGAACTGATCCAGATATGGCTGAAAGACTCGGTTCATGAGATCCATGAAAACCGCTGGAGCATTGGTCAACCCAAATGGCATCACCAAGAACTCGTAATGCCCATATCGTGTCCGGAAAGCAGTCTTGGACACATCTGCATCCCTAACACGCAACTGATGGTAACCAGATCGCAGATCGATCTTGGAGAACACTGAAGCTCCCTGCAACTGGTCAAACAAGTCCTCTATCCTCGGCAGTGGATACTTGTTCTTCACTGTGACTCTGTTAAGCTCTCGGTAATCGATGCACAGTCTCATACTGCCATCCTTCTTCTTCACAAACAACACCGGAGCTCCCCAAGGAGAAAAGCTAGGTCGAACGAAGCCTTTCTCTAACAACTCCTGTATCTGCTCCTTCAACTCTTTCATCTCGGTAGGAGCAAGCCTGTACGGTGCCTTAGAGATAGGCACGGTGTCTGGCACTAAGTCAATACTGAACTCCACCTCTCTCACTGGTGGAATTCCTGCCACATCCTCCGGAAAGACATCCGGAAAGTCACGAACCACCTCTAACTCTGATAATGATCTGCTAGATGGCTCTGAAGTTGTGACAATACTCGCTAGAAACCCCTGGCAACCCCGTCTCAACAACTTCCTCGCCTGAATATAGGATATCACCTGAGGAATATCACTGCTCTGAGATGCATAAAAAGTGAACGGGTCGCCCCCTGTAGGTCTCACTGACACTGATCTCCGACGAAAATCAATCGAAGCTCCATTGACTGTCAACCAGTCCATACCCAAAATAAGATCAAAACCACTCAAAGGCAAGACTACTACATCTGCTCGAATGGAGTGTCCCTGCAGCTCTAACTCCAGTCCTCGAATAACCTTCGAGGTAGACATAATCTGCCCTGACGGCATAGTAACATCATACCCGCTGTCACTACTCTCAGGTGTGATGCCTACCCGTCTGATAAACTCCAGGGAGATAAACGAATGCGTAGCCCCTGAATCTAGCAACGCAAACGTGGAGTTGCCCCCAACTAGAATTCTCCCTGCACGCAGAAAATTCCCAACAGTTTCATACCACTTCTAATTTTTTCCCAAACGAGTCACTACAAGTTCTTAATTCTAATCACAAGTAAAACATGCTTCCTATTCTAACATGCAGTTAAATGACCCAAATAACAAGAATTTCAAATTAAATACTAAATCTTTAACCAAAGGAGAATTTATGAAAATACTAGGGATAGGATGTACCGGTGATCAAGGAGGTGTCAGGATCGACCTCCTCAGCCTGCATCACGAACACCCTACCAGCGGTGTTCTTCTTCCTGGGGCAGTTAGCAATCTGATGCCCCGGCTCTCTGCAGTGGAAGCAAACTCCTGCTCCCAATAGGCAAGGTCCCGAATGCATCTTCTGGCACTTCGGGCAAGTGGGATGAGCTATGGCATTAGGGGCCCCGCCCCTCTGCTGCTGCTGCGGCCTCTGCTGCTGTGGCCTCTGCTGCTGATTCGGGCCCTTAGCCGGCCCTGTATACTGCTTCTTCGCAGGTGGCTGCGAAGATGGTCGCTGATATCCTGTCTGTACAAACTGCCTCTTGCCCTGCTGCTCTCTCTGGATCGCTCTCCGACCCTCCTCAGAACGCAAGGCCCTGCTGACTGCAGACTCATATGTAAACACGTCTGCCATGCGCACGTCATGCCTGATCTCAGCCTTCAGGCCCTCAACAAACTGTCGCAGCTTCTCCTGCGGACTATCGGCAATCATGGGCACAAAACGACAGCCCCTCTCAAACTGGCTTATGTACTCCACCACAGATCTGTCCCCCTGACGGAGACTCATGAACTCCCGGATCATGCGACTGCGCACATCCTCAGTGAAATATTTGGCGTAGAAGATACGCCTAAACTCAGCCCATGTCAGAGTAGGTAGATGGACTCCTCGTACTGCACCCTCCCACCATGAGGCTGCATCGCCTCGCATCATGTATGTAGCACAACTCACCCTGTCGGCGTCTGTGATCCCCATATAGTCAAAGATGGACTCAAGTGAGCGAATCCATCCCTCAGCCACCAACGGATCGGTGGTCCCCAAGAACTCCTTAGGCCCCTTCTTCTGGAACCTCTCGGCGACGTCCTCCTCGTGGGACAGTCTGGGACGGGCTGCCTGCTGCTCCAGCAAGGCAGTAATACCCGCCATCATCGTGGCACTGGCCTGCTCCAGTGCCGTCATGGGGTGCTGCTGAGGTGGCGGTGGAGGTGGAGGTGGATGTGGAGGTCTCCCACGTCGATTCACCTGTCTGGGAGGCATTCTGCACCACCACATATTTATTTACGTAAATCGCCATGCATAACTAAGTGTTTTGAAATTAATACTAACTTAAATTCTAGAAATTAAATCATGCTATAAACATTTAAAACTTACAGACCGGTAGCGTGGATTTATGAGCTCGCATAGCAGTGAGGACCCCTCCGAGGACCGTGCTCTGATACCAACTGAAACGACCCTAACTCTATAATTAATAAATAAATATGCGGAAATTTTTTTTTTTTTATACTTACTTACTAAATAAAGTATTGTACATATACGCCCATACGTATATGAACAGAATAAAAAGATTTAAAATAACTAAATAAATAAACAAATAAATACTTAAATAAAAATGCATTCTTAAAATAAAATAAATATCTGAGTCAAACATTTAATTAAAAAAATACTGCATAAATAAAATGTATAAAATTTGCATGCACTGAAAATAGTTAATAAAATATTCTAAACTCACAACCACTGACAAATAATAAAAATGTATCATGCTGACAAGAACAATCACATGCATAGCGACTCAGAATATTTCACGGTCACGGGGCCACTGCATGCATGCTCATACGTCCTCGCCTCCGGTGGGTACAACGTCATCCTCAACGTACTCACCTGCACCATACCAGTGTAGTGAGCCTAGAGGCCCAACATGCTAACATAACAAGGGTTTAAAATAATTTAAACCAATTTAATACTAATACATACATATACATGAATGAGCATGCTTAAAAATTTCATAACATAACTTAATTAAATAAACATAATACATAACATAATACATAACATTATTGAGCAATTTATTTTCTAACATAGCATGGTTGTATCCGTAGTGTAACCTTAAATCATACATTAAATACTGATCAGCGTGGAAACCTACGTACGTGGCCGGTGACGAATCACCTCTTAAATTGGCAGTAAACTGCCCTTCAATCATATGGGGACGAATCCCCCTTAAATTGTCACACTACTTCAACTTCCAACATAAAATATTTTTATTGCTCAACTTAAACATTAAATCACGCATAAAATATTATTTCATGAATGCATGTACTTGAATAAAATGTGTGTCCATCATATATATTTAATTTAATTTCTTACTAACATATAAATATTAAAATAACTTAAATGCATATAAATAATTAAATATATATTCAGGACACATGCAAATTTTCTCATGGATGGTCCTGGACTGCTGGCCCTACACACAAGCCCATTAACTTAAATCTGGCCCATTAACATACTTAAGCCCATTATTTCAAACTTTAAGCCCAAATAATTATTCTAAGCCCAATTAAATTAATAAAGCCCATTAAAATTACACTAAGCCCAATAACACTTAAACTGGCCCATTGGGCCCAAAAACTCAAAGACTGGCCCATTAACTTTTATGGGCCCAAAAGCCCATAAAATAAATGGACTAACTTAATTAAAATTTTAAAAGTCCAAATAAAATTATTTGGGAGTCCAAATAATTTTATTTCAATTTATTTGACCCAAAAACACATAAATTTGTAAAATACTTTAAAAATAAAATACTCGAGCCCGGCCCACCAAACTCGGACCCGAACTCACTAACCCGACCCACTACCTAACCGCCCCGACCCGGACCCAAGACCCGACCCGGAACCACTCCCAAAGCCCCAACTCGATCACCCTCTTCCCTGCACTGCTGCGGCCACGAGCAGTTGCAAAGAACGCCGGCGGCCGCCATGCTCCGGCCACCCACCGGCCGGAGCACCACCCCTAGGACTTAGCTCACATCCAGACCTTTCCAACAAGCCAAGAACCAGCCCAAACCGTCGACTATGGAGTGAGAACGAAGCCCTGCAACCCGGCCCTTCTGCACTGTCGCGCAGACCCGAGCAGCTGCGGGAAAACCCTTCGTCCTCGAAGCTCCGACCACGAAAGCCCATGCAACCTTCTGCAAAAACTTAGAAAACTCAAATGGGGTTCTAACCCAACCGGCCTTACCCTAAACCGTGGTCTGAGGAAGGAGAACGAAGCTCCCTTCCTTGAAACCCTGTTCTGCGCACTTGGAGAGGCAGAAACGAACCAGCTCAATTTCTGGGCTCTTTTGGCTCGAACCGTCCGAGCCAATCGAGCCTAGACTCTCCCTAGACATCCTAGGGACCCTGTCCAGCAGCCTAGACACACCCATGGCTAAGAAACATGAGCATGACAATCAAACTCACACTACAAGCCATAAATTTCATGATGGCCGAAACTTTTCTGAAAATTTTTGAAAGTTTTTTGATGCATACACAATACCCACATATTATACTGATATGGCACGAAATTAAGAGAAGGAATCATGCCTTTCACCGAAGATGACGAGAAAACACGAGCGTGGGGGTGGACCGGGACGACGGGACGATGACTCGGCTTGAAAACCACACGAATTGAGGCTATGGAGTCCTTGGAGAATGCTATCTGATGAAGAATATGGAGAATGGAGGGGAGGTAGGCGGCTGATGCTAGGAGAATGGCGTAGGGTTTGGGGATTATTTTAGGTAGATAATGGTTTAATAATTAAAATAGGAAGATAATAACATAATTAAAATAATCCCAACTTTAAAAATAATAATACTAACATAAATATTATAAAATCTCGAAATAATAATTTTAGGGAATTTTAAAGATAATAAAAAGTCAATATTTTGGCTTAATTTGAATAAAAATGGACTCCTAAAATTAAATAAAATTAAATACTTAAAATTTTGAGATAATAAAACTCAAAATAATATTTTAAGGCTCTAAAAAGGCTCATAAAATAATTTGGGTGGAAAGTTGTCATCTCGTCCGTCCACGGTCCCGTCTACGCGATCAAATAATTAAAATACTAACAATCATAAAAATTACTAATTATGGGTTAAATGCTTAAAAAAATAAATTAAATCATGCACAAATAATTCACATAATTATTTAACCCATAAATCATAAATTTAAATAATTAAATATCTTAATTATGCAGGCGGATTTATGTAATTAAAAATACCGGGTGTTACAGATTAATTTAGTGAAATAGTTCTCTTACTTTATCTGACTCATGCAAAATATTATTTTTATGTCAAAAAAATAACTTTCACTCCATACATGATCGTCTTACAGGACGTGCTATAATAATCTCAGTCACTATAAAAGTCAACCCTTCCCTTAAACTCGTTTTATATTTTCTTTGAAACATAATGACTTATTTCCCATTTATCCCATAATTAACCAAGTTTAATTTAGTGTTTGATTATCGTTTTGTTTATTTATGACGACAGTAAAATGGTAACTAAATAAAAAGAGATAATTACACACCAACTCACAAAATCTCTATATTCTCTCTCCAATCGCCCATTTTCACTGGATTCATCAAATTCCATATCTTTATTCAACTGCAAAAATGACAACTCTGAGGCAAATGTAGATGACCTCCATTATCAAAAGGTTAAATATTTTCACTCCTAGCAAACAAACCAAGATTCCCCACCAATAAAGCATAGAACTTCTCCACACCATCTTTTCAGGGATTGTAATCCTCAATCTTCAACCCAACATTTTATCATTTATCAAACTTGAAAGAGAGAGAGGGAGAAAAAAAACAATCTTTATCCAATTTGTTTCAAGAAAATCAGGGGACAGGCTGCAAAACTGGGAATTTCCTGGCGGGAAGTCATAAAATCTGCAGATTTTTTTGGCTCTTGGATTGTGTTGCAGATGAAGCACATTGACAGTGCCCCTTCGACACCCGGAAAGTTGAAGTCTTCGTATAACAGGGTGAGGCTTCATTCTTCTGTAGCCAAGCTCACTTTATGGTCATTCGTGTTTGTAGGATTGATCTTTTTGTTCCTCTTTAGATCATCCTCTTCTTCTTCTGCAACCACTATATTCTCAGATCTCTCAAGAAGATCTCTTAGAACAAGTTCTTACTATGGAGGCCCTGAATTCGAGAAAAGGGTCAGGGCCTCGGCTAAAATCAGGTCCAAAAACGGGATTTCTGTGTTGGTTACAGGGGCTGCAGGCTTTGTAGGCACTCATGTCTCCTCCGCCCTTAAGCGGCGGGGGGACGGTGTTTTAGGGATAGATAATTTCAATGGCTATTATGATATATCCCTTAAAAGGGCTAGACAAGCTCTTTTGGAGCGTTCCGGGGTGTACATTGTGGATGGTGATATTAATGATGTATCTTTGTTAAACAAGCTTTTTGATACTGTCCCTTTTACTCATGTCATGCATTTAGCGGCTCAGGCCGGTGTTCGGTACGCCATGGAGAATCCTAGCTCGTATGTGCGTAGCAATGTTGCCGGCCTAGTTAGTGTTCTTGAGGTTTGCAAGAATGCCAATCCTCAGCCGGCAATCGTGTGGGCTTCAAGTAGTTCTGTGTATGGGTTGAATACTAAGGTCCCATTTTCCGAGAGTGATAGGACTGATCGGCCCGCGAGTCTGTATGCAGCAACTAAGAAGGCCGGTGAAGAGATTGCACACACTTATAACCATATATATGGGCTATCGATGACCGGATTGAGATTCTTTACGGTTTATGGACCATGGGGTAGGCCAGATATGGCTTACTTCTTTTTTACAAAAGATATTTTGAAGGGGAAGTCGATTCCAGTGTTTGAGGGTGCTGATCATGGCACGGTAGCGAGGGATTTTACTTACATTGACGATATTGTGAAGGGTTGTTTGGCTGCTTTAGATACTTCGGAGAAGAGTACTGGCAGTGGCGGTAAGAAAAAGGGCGCGGCTCAACTACGGGTGTACAATTTGGGCAACACATCTCCAGTGCCAGTTTCTGATCTTGTGAGTATTTTGGAGAGATTGCTTAAGGTGAAGGCCAAGAGGTTGGTTATGAAGTTACCAAGGAATGGGGACGTGCAATTTACACATGCCAATATAAGCTTGGCACAGAAAGAGCTTGGATACAAGCCCGGAACAGATTTGCAGACAGGATTGAAGAAGTTTGTTCGATGGTACCTGAGCTACTACGCTGATGGGAAGAAGAGCAGCGCTCAGTAACACAATTTTTTCGACTGTCTGCAGGAGAGGATTACTCGATTCTTGATTCTTACAATTGCTATTTGCTAGCCAATCTTTTGGTTATGCTGTATAAGGAGAAAGTACATATCCCACAAACCTTGAATCTGTGTGATCTGCATCAGAGAATGGATCCACCTTTTCGACTCTTGGGATTATAATTTTCGTTTTTTATTTATCTATCATATTGTATAATTATTGACTGAATGATTTGCTGATTCATGGTGCTGTTTTCATCTTAATTATCTTAAATTAAATTGAAATTGATAGGTTTGGCTACGACTAGTCCAAGTTGTTCAACTATTTGTTCTTGGATACAAGCTCTGTGCAGTTGAAGAAATCCATTTTATACCACCATAAGTCACCATATATCTGGAAGCTGATTCATGGTCCTGAATGCAATATATGTTAATACCCAATTTAAGACGAGTATTCCACTACAATTTTCTAGTATAGAGACATGGTTTTAGCGTCGCCTTCTTTTTTTTTTAATTTTTAATTTTCCCCAAAAAAGAAATCATATTTGGAGTATCCAATGATCACACTGCATTAGGAAAAGTTTTATCTGGATAGAATCAGAAAAGGCTTTAGAACTATTAAATGTTTCGTTGATAAGATAGAACAAATTTACAGAGGAAAAGGTAAAATCTTGTTATCATAAATGAAAGGGAAAGAGGTTGTACCAACATTTAAATATTTGTAACCATTATTTAAAAAATGGGAAATGGAAACGATGTTGTCGGCATAATTATTTGATTTAGTGCTCGTAAAACATCATATTTAACCAATTAAGCCGAGGAGAGCTTTTTAACCTAAAAATATATAAAATTCATGGGATATAAATCTAATTTGCCTATAAAAATATAAATATAATTTCAATTTAAAACTTGATATGGGATGTCTTGATGTCATCAGGATGAAAACGAGAATGGCATGATAGCTTTGAAACCTATGGATGATGGCACAACTCCTCATCTATGATATCGTTTGGTATCATGAATGTGAGGTACGATATATGAATAAAAACATGATAGATATGGATAAGCAAGACATAGATATGAATAATATGTTGTTTTGTATGTTTTTTTTATTTTGTAGGATTATTGTGTTTGTTTTTTTAAGTAACATTGTCAATTTCACTTATATGGCATTCATCATCCACTAATATCATAGGTTAAGAGGTATTTGTCATCAAACCTACATCTAATGTTATACCGGGCCATGAGATATCATTGAATTAAAAAAAATGAGAAAAACTTGAGATGAGTAAAAATTTGTGTCTCATCTCATTTTTATCTCATGTACCAAACGATACCTACGAGGATTAAGTTAATGTTTGAGATAGTTTTATAAAGTGTTTCTCAATTTTTTCTTCACAAAATTTCACAAAATTTTAAAATTTTATGAAGGAAAAATTGAAAAGTGCTACCTAAAACATTTCGAAAACACTATCTAAATCATTAGACCCGCCAGATTCGCCTAAAATAGATACGTGAGTTCGAATCCATAAAAAAAGCCCCTAAAAAACATTATTATTTGATTAGCCTTTATCTTTTGAGCGTAAGTGAAGGACTCTTGGGTTTTCAAATCTCCAGTGATTTCTTGATGCTGAAATAATAACCAAAAGCATACGGACAACAGCCTAAAGTAGAAACATCCAAAACACGACCCATAATTGGTATCACGTCAAGGTAAATCGTTTGCAATATTTACTGGTGAATATCAGTGCTATATTCATTGAATGCTAATCTCGCATCACATAATAAATGATGTGGAAAACATTGTTCGATTTATAGAACACGTCATAAATATACAATCAATAAAGCAGAAGATACTACACCAATATCAAATGGACTGGGGGTGAATTGCTAAAATAACTAAACTTTGAACCAAAAACAAGATATTAGTTTGTAACTAAAACAAAAAAAAAGGGGGAGAGATAAAGACCAACTGACTTATTGATGCTGCTTGGCGTTGCCATAATGAAGAGCGAAAGATTAGTACTTTGAGGTGATCATACGGCTGGTACTAAAATCAGATCAGAACACCACAAATTTACCTCTATAAACTTACAGCCAAGCGATCATTTGCTTGGGAGATGATTTTAGTCAATATTAATGGTGACAACTTTTTTGGGCCTCGCCCTAGAAGACTGGGTTTGGAAGTTGTGATCAATACTTTGTTCACCCTTGCTTGCAGAATGCTCTTTGAATGGATCAAGAAATCCTCCCCGAGCCGCCATTCGACCATGCTTGTTGCCACTAGTCCCTAGATTGGATCAAAATGTTACAAGATCGAGTGCATTTAGAACTGGTAAGAAGTTCGCCACTATTGCAGCCAAAACACAATTTCAAAGTTAGCAAACACCACCATTTCTCAGAAAAGGGAGAAGAAAGGAAGCATTTTCTGCCCTGCTTGACAAAATTACACTAGTATGGTATATAATCATTATCATAGCTTGAAGAACCTTAATTTCAAGGTAAAATGTTACAACTATCTCAATACTCTGGAAGCCTAGATCCTATCATTATGCAGATATCATTTCGAGGGACTAGAAAAACAATAATATTAAACAAGGTTGTCGAAACCAATTGAAATCGATCAAATTCAGCTGATCATTGTAAATATATTGATGTTGATTGTCTTCATGGGATTACCAATCCCAAAAATACAGAGAGGTAGTTATAGTGCAACTTTCGCCATGGCTTATTTCACTCATAAATTGACTGCAGCAGGATGATGTAAGCTTCCTTTCAACTTTCAAGTTAAGTGCATACAATAATCTGACCGAAGAGAAGCGGAGATAAATGATCTAACCTGTACCACCTGGACCCCCAAGGAAATCAAATCCATCTTTACTACCATGCAAATTCCTGTCAGCATTGTCTTTCCATGCTTGTTCAAAGCCAGAAAGCTCATCTGAGATATTTTAAAATATGATTTCTCGTAAAATAGGAAAAAGGGAAACTCGTGAATTGCCTATAATTTTCCAACAGACTTACCTTGATTTAAGTTGTGCAGGGTCTGCATTGTCCCCACCTTACCATCTGAATCAAGTGTCCTTGTGATTGAATGCCCCTATCAGGATAATATACTCTAATGTCACTAGTAGGAAATACTTCATTTACAGACAGAATGGCAATAACATTTTAAGTGTATACAGTTTTTCATGTTCTCATCAAGAAGCAAGCATTCAATCATATGCACCTTGTTATTGATTCCCCTAGAAATCCTATGTGTGGCAAGACCAGTTGTTCTATCAGCTTGTTTGTTCTCTTCCACTGTTACCTGTTTGACAAATAAGCACAATATCAGAACAAGAAACTTAACGGCCTAGTAGTCCGAGAGGGATCAGACAATTTACTCCATCATTCCCTACTCTACGAGTAGTCATTGCAGTGCTATACGCTCCATTTATGCCACCATAAGTCACCCTCTGGAAGCTGACACTCTGAGTGTGCGGTTGAGTTTCTAATTTGTCACGACCAATCTTATTCGCGACGTGTTTGCAGTTGCTCTTGTCATGGTCTGTCAGATTGGATATTGAATTCTAAGCAAACATGCTCCAAATAAAATGAGAGAAGCAATAGAAATCTCTTTACCAATGACTTGATCCTCTGGATGCTCAACAACAGGGTTCCTATTCGCACAAGCAGCATGAGTATTATCCTGATCACAACCATTTCTTTCTGACACACTTTCATCATCATCCTCGAGCTCCTCAATTACTGGTCCACTTAATCTGCTTCCATGCCGCACACTTCCAGGAGCACGGGTACTAAACACGCTAGGCTCAAACGATGTACTGAATGGCCGAGTAAAGAATGGGTCATCAAAACGATCCCTTCCTCCAAATATGCTGGGAAAGCCCCCAGGAAAACCAAAATCATCAAAGGGCCTACTTGGTCTATTGAAATTGTTACTGAATTCTCGCCCCCTCTGCATTTCGCTTCCAATTCCCTATGTGTGTTAGATTTGAAAAAAGTTATATGCAAATCCACATCACTCAACCATATTTCTTCTCAAAAAAAATATGGACGTTCCGCAAGAATCAATAAATTCAAGTAGTTATATAGTACATCAAACTCATAACAAAGAGAAATGCCGGGCAGAGAAAAATTATTGAATTTCAGTATCAGCCAGGAAAATGTTCCCTCAGCGAGGCATACCAACAATTCAAAACCGCAAAAAATGATAATAATATCATAAATCGAGTAAAGATTCCGTTGGTTGAATAATACGAATCATTTCAGCCAGCAATTATTTCCCAACAATCTCACCACCATCGAAAGGATATCACCAAAATTCTTGGATTGATTCAATTTCTTAAAAGATGAACATGCGCTATTATATCAAAGAGCATGCAAAAATTGAATTAAAGAATCGATGAAAAATAACCGTGAATACAATACCTTCTCGTCCGTTTTTTTTTTGGAAATTTCTTGACGAATCGCGAAGCCTGAGAAAGAAAAGTTTCCGCAGACTGATGAGGAATATAAAAAGGACACGTATAGTGAATGTAAAGATGACACGTGTCGAGAACTTTTTCTCTTGTTATTTATTTAATTAATTATAGTTACGAAACTATATAATCAATTAGTAAAATATAAGATTTATTAACATACAACTACATAAATTGTATTTACAAAAATTGTAAGGAAAAGAAAACGTGGAGATGAAATGGATTAACCTGATAGGTTTACGTGGTGATGAAATGGATTAACATGAGATATTGTACTTGCTTAAATCTTTGTTTTGCCCTTCTATTTAAATCAAGAAAAAAATATATATGACAATTTTGTTGGTTCACATTTTTAACCAAATTCTGTTTTTTTAATGGCTTTATGCATTATAATATAGTAAAGATTATTATTATTATTTAAAAAAAGAAAAAAAAACAAATTTATCATACAATACTTTCCCAAAAACAATAATAACAAATAAACACTAAAAATTCATCATTTTGGTTGGATAAAAAAAGCTCGTATATTAGAAAGGAAGAAGCGTGACAAGATCACATTTATTAAAGAATACAATTACATACACGTCAGTGAGGCCTTCATCTACAACTATAAGAAAACAAGGCTTCCAAGATGAAGTTGGTATGATACAACATGAAGCTCTATACATCCTCAGACCTCGAATCATTTCAACACACCGAAATTTTCTACACGACCCTTCGGACATTGTACAATTGGAATGATGGAATTATGATGTCTTCTGAAACGAGACAATTATAATCGCGTCACCAATCGTTGTCATAATTCTTGGGAATCTAGTTCGGGCTTTGACGGGTATTCAAGACCTTGGAGAGATGGCATTCGTCGCAGGTCTTCTTCCGAGTAAGCAGGGATAAACCAGAAGCTCTTGTCCATCCCAAAGACCTGGAAAATAAAAACAAGTCTTTGGAACCATATTTCATATTATTAAAGATTATGTGGTAATTGTGTATACGGTTTTATTGTTATTCGGCTCCGGGTAAAAAATTTCACCATATTCGTACTGAAAAAATCTCATCGACATCTAAACTGGAAAAGATATTTAAGATTTAGGCATTTCGTTGTGGATATAGAACTACATAATTATATCTCTTAAATCTTCTGTCCGGTTGTTTTCTCGCTCCACCACATTTCTATCATTTATAATTCAACAATAATGAAATGTCATAAAGAGCATGGCATGCATGAACGAGAGGGAGCTAAATAAAAGTGGCAAAGCCAAAAATCATGATCCTTGTGTCTTTATTTCCCTATGTTAAACTAGTGAAATGTAGTATCCAACTAATTCAGAAACTAATGTAAAACAACAGGTGCCCATGCATGCTAAACATTAAACATTACTGAAATGAACAGGGAGGAAAACGGGTACAAGGAAGTACTAGCTGTTATGGAAGATAACAAATGTAGGTATTGAGACATTTAAATCGTGCAAATTGTTGCTTCAGGAAATGACGGTAGAAAATCTTGAAAGAGTGGTGCCAACCTGTTCGAAGTTTCTTTTTCTTCCAAGATCATAGCGCCATTTGGGGCTCGTCTTCTTTTCGTATGCCTTAAATAAGACAAGAAGAATCACTTCAGTAAACATTTTCTCTATAAAAAGAGACTAAAATCAAGCGATAAAAGGAACACTGAACCGGGAAATATAAAAAATTGTGACATGCAACAAGCATCCATAATACCGATAGGTTTGAACTCAACACATAAATTCGATGTATGATGATCAAATTTGGACTTTTTTAGGTCAATCAAGAAAGGCATCATTTATGTCGTAGTTTATTATGAAAACTAAAGAAAAAGCTATACCTCAATGGTCGTGGTATTGGCAGCCACCAATGATATGTGCATAATCAGAAATCCAAAAACACTTAAAGCAAATGCCAAATTTAAGACTGCAAGAGCGGAGCGGGAGAAATTATTGGCAGTATATAGAGAAGTCAAGCAAACAATAGAAAAGGGACATATAATCTTACCAAAGGCGAGAAATGTTGTTGCAAGAGTTCCTGGAGTCCCAGGGACCTCTCCATCGCCGAAGAATGCAATAAAATCTGGCAATAACGATAAAGTTACAAGACTGGTTTCCAGGAACGTATAAAACTGCATCACAAGGAGAAATTATCAGGAACTAACATCATACTCTGATCAGCATGGTTTTAAATACAAAACATGAAAAAATTTCTTTAGGGTTCAGAGTACATTCATTTTACAACAAAATGAATATCATACATCAGGGGGTCTTGCTACTTATTATAAGGCAATAAGGCATATTTTGTTCCCAAAAATTATCACCACGTTGCAACAAATCAACATTTACAAAATAATACATTGTCCAGAGGATATAATTCTACCACAATAAAACATGGTTGTTACTTCACCTAGAGCTTATACAAAAAAGCAACAAGACCAACAAAACCCACATAGGATGGTTTCAACAACATTTTCACATACCAGAAAGAGAAGGAAATACTTGTAGTTCAATGCCCCAACGCAATTCACAACCCATACACAGTGATGGTCCATTTTCAAGACACACCTCCCACCTAAATGAATGTCCAATAACTCGTTACTTTCGGAAAAAAAAATAACATGCCAGTACTCTGAAAATAATGCTATAAGGAACGTACAGACAGAGCAATGATGGCAACGAGGTGGTTTTAACTGGTTGCACTTTCTACAATAACGGACATCCTGGTTGTCTGAGTCGGTTGAAAATTCTGCCATTGTCAACGGGTCATTAACTCCTCTTTCCTCGTCCATTGATGGCCTCCAATTTGAAGGCACACTACCAGGGTCCGTGAAAACAACAGAAAAATAACTCCACAATAGCATCACTAACTGCATGAGCAACACATAAACACCAATTTGCAACCATTCAGTTTGACCGCATTATTTAACCATTCACCTATCCAGCTAAATATAGCATTCTAGAAAACGGACAACCATATTTGAGGCTAAGATAATGTCACAATATGGTCAACAAGGGGAATCGTCAAACTAAATTACACACTCATGTCATACTGATAGCAGTCCATTTATTTGAAGAAGATAAAAACGTCGATGTTTAGTTTGCATGCCTTTCTTCAGTTTCATTTTTAAGAGAAATATGTGTTAAATCATGGATTTGGGCCTAACTCAATCCCAAAAGCCAGCTCAAGGGGGGAGGATTGTCTAAGTTCGTATATGCAACTCCCAAGAATTTTATTCGACCGATGTCACAACTAACACATCCCCTCACGGACAGGAATGAAAATATAGAGCGTGGGGATCTTAACTGGTGATCCAACTATGGGAATAACTGGTGGCCCAAACGTTGAAAGAAAAAGATTATTTTAGGGATAATTATTCTCTATTATTGATCATCCTTTCATAAGATTTACAGTCTACAGAGCATATGTAATGCTACAAATCAGGGATGTCAATCACTGATTTTAGGTAAAGAATATTTCCTAATTAGCTACTTTCCTATTAAGCAAAGATCCAAGCTAATTTACAAATTTAAAAGAATTTTTCGGCCTTCCAACACTCCCTCTCTAGTTGGTTTGAAGATATCTTCCATTGCCAGTTTGCTTACAAAGATATCGAAGTGAAAACATAGGCCACTTGTTCCTCTGTGGAGATATATGTCATGCACACCACTCTATTGTCAATTTTCTCTTTTATAAAATGCTTGCCCATTTCCACATGTTTTGTACTATCGTGGAGAACTGAATTGTGAGGAATTGAAATTGCAGCCTTATGATCATAATATAACTTCATAGGAGATGATCCCGACACCTTTAACTCCTCCAAAAATCTTTTAATCCACATAATTTCACAAATGTCGTGAGCCACTGCTCTAAATTCTGCCTCAGCACTGCTTCTAGCAACTACGTTTTGCTTTGTGCTTCGCCAAGCAACCAAGTTGCCCCTTACAAATGAGGGATACCCCGAAGTGGACCTTCGAACCACCATACTTCCAGCCCAATCCGCATCAATGTAGGCTTCAATTTGTAGATCTCCTCTTGACTTAAACATGAGTCCTTCTACCGGTGTTCCCTTTAAGTATACTGAGAATGCTATGTCAGGACATGTAAGGGATAGGTAGATTAGCCTTCCAACAAGCCTTTGAGCCTTGAACTCATCAAACTCGGCATTGAGGCCAGCCAGAAACTTGAAGATGCATTTATCTTCCACAATTTTCTTATGATGGCATCCATCCTCGGCGGATTTCCACTCATAGGTATTGAAGAGATCAAGATCTTGCCATATACGTTTCAAGGAGTTGAAGTATTTTGTAACATTATCCTCCCCTTATCACATCTCTCCGAGTGTAAGATTTAACTCGAAGATCTGAGATTGATTCCTCAAGACAGAATACATCTGATTAACGTTCTCCCAAAGCTCTTGTGCCGTTGGATAGCACATGTAATTAGAGTTAATGTCTCTTCCATTGAGTTCACAGGCCATGTCATTACCATGGAATTCTCAGCATCCCATGTATAACTCGGATCACTTACTGCAGGTGCCTTCTTTTCTCAAAAAATTGTCACCATTCAAGCGAATTGTAGTGATTTGAACAAAGTCAGGTTCTGCGGTAGGTGCACTCATTTTTTAGAGATCTGAGGTGATGGGATTTTTTATTGGGACGGAAAGTTCCTTGGTAGATTCATTAGAAACATCCGACATGGCGTTACGAGGAATGAGACGTAATTTCTTAGCCTGCCTTCTCTGATGCCACGTCGAAAGAAAAAGATTATTGCAGGGAATAATTATTCTCTGTTATTGATCATCCTTTTATAAGATTTACATTCTACAAAGCATATGTAATGCTACAAATCAGGAACATAAATCACTGCTTTTAGGTAAAAAAAAAAATTCCAATTATAGTTACTTTCCTATAATACAAAGATCCTAGCTAATTTACATATTTATGAGAATTATTCCTAAATTAATTTCAGCCTTCCAACACTAACTATGGCAGTCCAACACATAACGACGGAACATGTGCTCTGATACCAGTCTCGGAACCTGGGCTGATCCTGTCTCTGATACAATGTCAAAGATTGTGGATTTGGATCTAACTCAACTCCAAAAACTAGCTCAAAGTAGGAGGGTTCCCCAAGTCTATATTCAGAACTCTCGGAAATTTTATCCAATCGACGTGGAACAATGACAAACTAACACCACGCAACCAAAAAAAACATTGAACTAAAAAACTGACCTTCCACTAGGCGTGCAAGTAAAACAAATTAACATCAATTATCAATCGAAAGCACTGCCTCTAAGGGAGTGTTTTGGAAAGCTTTTGCTTATTTAAAAGTGACCATTCTAGATATTATTTTGATATTTATGAGAAGCTAAAGTAAGGATTGTTTGTAAATAGAAGTTTAAAGCTAATACAAGTTAAAGTTTGAGTGTTTGGATAATAGTTACTTCCAAGCTTAATTTTTAGTTAAAACGCAATCATACCCTTAAACTATATAAAATTGATCTCTTTTAATTCTTTAAATTTTGATATTCACACCATCAAAAATGTATTTATATAATTATTAATATTATTATTGTATCAAAATTAAATTAATTTTTATTACATGAATGCTTGACGAAATATATAAGATTAATAAAAAACTAAAAAATGACATAATTTGTCTAAATACACAAAACATGTATAAAAAGAATTCTGAAAATGCAAATTATACAAAAATGCAAAATATTATTTAAAGAATAAATGCTAGTAACAAAATATGATTGAAATTTTATAAATTCTATTAGAAACTATTAAAAACACGTATGAGCAAAGAAAATCAGGTCAATTGAATTAAGTGTAATTATGTAATATGATAAATATTTAATGACATAAATGTCAATTTGTAATTTAATCACTAAACTAAAATGAACAAGCAAGAAAAAACATCACATTCTTGATGCTTCTTGCTAGCTTTAGAAAATGAAGCTGAAGTTACATTCACAAACAATCAAATGTACAAACACTTCCTAGACGTGCTCCAAAAGACCAAAACACTCCTTTTAAGTCTTCAATTAAAAAGATTAAACAACTCACTCGAACCATGAAAAAACACATACCCTGCTCCAAACCTTTTAGAGTACACAGAGAATCAAATCAGTTTGAGAATCCATTCAATTTAATTTGAGGAGCTAAACTAATTCTAAAAACTCAAAACTCACAAATGCAAGCCAAAAGCGCAGCTGACTTCCGATGTGAGAAAAGCAAATACAGATGAATACCGAGTTAGAAGCATGATAACGATTAACGGATCCATTACCAGGCAATGAAACAAGAGTAAGACGGCCAAAGCAAGCAGCGAATCGAGGCCACCGGAAGCGAGTTCTGGCCCGTAATTTGTAATCACTACGGCATAATACGAAACTCCAACCACGGCGAGAACCAATAGTATCATGATCGACCCCAGACCCCGAAGAGCCGTACAAAACTTGAACACATTCCACGCCATCACAACACCAGATCTATGCATAATATAATGTAAAATTGATTGCGCATAAAAAAATTTATGCAGAAAAAATAGAGAGAGGAAAACCCGAGCTTCTGAATGATGATTTTGGTTTGTGTAGAAGAGAATTTAGGGTTTACGGATTCCGCGAGGCGAGGGGAGTTCAGCTGTGGAGCTACAATGGCGGAATTGGAGAAGACGAAAGGGTAGGGAGGGGACTGATAAATAATTTTAGTTTGTCTTGGGTAAGACTCATAATTATGTATAGTAAGTTTTCATCATGCGGCGTATTTAAGTTATATTTTAACCAATAAAATTAATGATAATACTAATATTCATGGAAAGTACATAAATCATAAACCATGTCTAAAAATTACAAAAATTTAACTTAAAATAATAAAAAAAAATACTTAGTAAATAAACCACATGGGTCAAATAAGAGTAAATTTGCTTTAAATACCCAAATCCAAACATAACTTTGCAATTAGTTTCTGACAGAAAAAATATATGTTTGAGCTCTCTAATCAATATCAAAATGTTTCTGCACTTTCTGAGCCCCATGTTTTTTTTCGGATGAAAGTCAGTGCAAAATATTAAAAATAAAGTATTAATACATGATATTTGAGCATGAATTGTTTCTGATTCGATACTAATATATGATTTTTTAGTACCCAAAGATGTATGGAAGCATTGATATTAATTATATATTTGTATTTTTTTTAATTGAACGACACTACAAAATATTGAAAATATGGTACTAATATATGATATTGGAGTATCAATTGTTTTAGAATTAATATTAATATATGACTATTGAGTATCCAAACATGTGTTACAAGTATTGATATAAATAAAGTAGCTCAAATTTTGTACCCAAAATTTTATCTTTTGTATCATATCTAAACCAATTAGTAATCAAATATCATATATATTAGTACCATATTTTTAATGTTTTGTACTGATTTTCACCCGTAAAAAAAACACTTGGGTCCAGAAAGTACATGAACATTTTTGTGTGGATTGTGGCGTTCAAACATATTTTTTTATGACAGGAACTGAATGTAAAATTATGTTTAGATTTGAGATTTAAAGCAAACTTACCCATCAAGTAATCTACTAACACGTTTTATTTTAAGGTTGACACTTGCTTGTTTAGGGATCAACAAGTGTCAAAATACCAAGACACTTGTGTATGTCTGGTGGCTCATTTCTTTCAATAAATAGACTTCATTCCAAGGTTTTTTATCAAAAAACTTGAGCACAATTTTGTGGATTAAGAGAGCTTAAGTTGTAGCGAAATGTTGAGTGAAAGCAAGGAGAAATAGGAAGAATAATAAGAGAAAATATCCAAATCTTGTCCAGAATTTTTTAAATTTGGACACAATACTCCTTTTCTTGCCCAGAAACAAGGGTGTTTTGAAGGTGTATCAAAATCATGGTCCAAATCATTCCAAGAAATTCGAGTTCATAAAAAACAATTTTTGAAAAATTTCCATAAAATCAACTTCAAGGTAGCTAGTTTTTGCTTGTTTTTTCTCATTCTTCTTGAACGAATTTCACTTCGAATTCAATACAAAATTTGATCAAAATGTTTTCTACTTTTAAAATATGTCAGTCGATCATCCCAAATATTTTCGAAAGTACTGTTTTATATGGCCAAAAACAAGTTTGGTCACCATTTTTGTTTTTCAAAATCTTTGCAAGATCGACTTGGAATTTTAAAATATTCTAAACAAATGTTGTAGGGCTGAAAAAGAACAGATTCCAGAAAAACTTCTGACTGTGCGTGGCGGCTGGAGCTCGGCCACGTGCCGGCAAGGTGGCATGACGTGAACTACACGCTCCTCTCCGATGGCCATTCTTTTGATTTTCGATCAATTCCCGGCATCATTCAGGCCATGCGGTGAAATTTCATAATTTTTGGACTTGTATTTTAATTTTTATGAATTTAAAGTTTTAATCAAGATTTTTCGATAAAATTTTTGTCCAAAAATGAATTTTAAAAGGTTCTTACACCCACTACCATTCCAAACCAGTGTAAAATCGCTCAAATTATACTTATAGAAATTTACATCGGCTTGGACTCATCGACCGACCCTAAACACTAAGTTATTGAGGTGAAATTTTCATTATCGATTCCTTCAATATTATTATTTGAAATTTAGCCTAAAATCTACGTCGAGATTTCATAAACTATATTAATATATTTCATCATCTCGGGTATTTCTCATTTTTTTGATCATATTGCATGTCCTGCATATTTGATCTCTGGACTGTTATTGGTTCCTGACTGATTACCGATTGTTTATTGGCTAAAGAATGAACGAATGATTGAATGACTGAATGAATGAAAGGCTGAATTAATTGAGCTTGGACAAAGGTCTATGTACCGGATTGCTAGTCCACTGAACAACGTGACTTCGGTCCAGAAATATGAGTTCGCCTTGACTCACAAATGATCGATTATACGGATTCTACTTGAGTAGGTGGAGAAAATACTTGTTTTTGTGTGAGAAGACTTTTTATTGAAAGTTGTATATGATTTGAGGATAAAAGAAGGTTTTCAGTTGGTTGAATATTGTAATGTAGCGTGAATATTATGTGTTAATTCTACGGTTATATTATGTCAATGATATAAAGCAGTTTTCTTGAATGAAATTTGAATGCCATTAATTGATTTGGTAATGCATTTATTTTTGAAAAGAAAATATATTGATCTCGATTTTAGATGAGTGGTAATTCTTATTGGTACATGTGAAATAGAGCTTTAGGACCGATCTATATGAATCTAACAGAAGCAGTCATTAAATACTTCTAAAACATGGTTTTTGCATCAACAACATTTTATCAATTATGGTTGAAGATCGCTGCTACATTATCCTACAACAGCGCTTACACACCGCTCCTACAATTTCCCACAGAAACGGTTAAAACCACTTCAAGTAATAAGCAACGAGAGCGGTTGTTACCGCTTGTAAAGAAACCCTGCAGAAGCGGTTGAACGACTTTCACCACCGGTTGCTTATAACATTTGTATTGTACAACCGATTCGAAAAGTTTCGAAGCGGATGATAACCGCTTCTGAAGGTGGAAAAATCGTTTCTAAAACACTTCTTTTGTAGTGACGTTACGAAGCGGTCAATAACTGCTGCTGAAGGTGGGAAAAAACCGCCATTTAAAGCGTTTTTTTTTTTTTTTGTAGTGAAAGCGCTATATCGAATATTGGTGAGAGACACCTCTTTAGCCTACAATATTCACTTCAGAATCCTGAACAATCACTTCATTTCACTTAACAAGATTCTTCGTACTTATACATGACATCTTATATTGAAATATTGTACCGACATCGTTTGTCTTGTTATAAATACTAGAAAAAAATGCACACGCTTTGCGTGTGTAAAAAATAAGTACATTTTTATATTTATTTTTTAAAAAAACAAAATATGGAGTGAGTGAAAGGTTTTTAGTGGGTAGCTGATTGTAAAGAATAATTATGAAATAAGTAATTTTGGTGTCCAGTTATTATAGTAGGCTAATCTTTTATATAAGGCAGTGTTTGGTAGGGGTGTTAAATTCATGATTATCACATAGTCCACCGTTTGAAACGTTTTTTGTGTACACTTGGGATAACTATGGGCCCGGTACAATTTACTATATGGGCTGAAAGATGATGGAAAATATAACCCACGTGTGAGCAAGTATAAGGAATCCTGATTTGTACAGTACATGAGAAATTAATGTTCAATTACCAATTTATCCGTGTGCCCTACTATAACCAACGACAATTGTTATTTTGAAATCACTCACATGCCTCTTCTTCGTAGTTGGTGCAGGTTTGACACCACCAGTTGCATCATAAGATGGAAAGTGGCGCAACTGCTGGAAGTTTTGTTGGGAAGTCGAAGAAGGCAGATAAAACTATAAGAAGTTGGACCCCCCGTGAGGAGGATGTTCTAATTCAGTCTTTGGAAGAAGTGGTCACTAAGGGGTGGAAAAGTGAGAACGGATTCAAAGCTGACTATTTGAATGTTTTGGAATCTGCAATGAAAGATGCACTTCCAGGATGTGATTTGCTTGGGAATCCCCATATCAACTCAAGAGTGCATGTGTGGAAGAAGACTTATATCACTCTCGTAACTATTCTGAGCCGAAGTGGTACTGGGTGGAATGATACTGACAAGACGATCGAGGCAACCGATGAGACATGAGAAGCACTTATTAAGGTATTTGCATTATCGTTATCTAAACCAAAAACATTTCTTACAGGAAAACACACCTTTCTCGTCGTTAGTCATAAATCAAGATGGAACGATGAAGGAGATTTCAGTCGGACAAAACTTCAACTTCAAATTACCCGATGATGCAGCGGTGTGTATGGGTTTGAAAGAGGAGGCGTAGTGTGAATAGATTTGTGAATAGGTTTGTGTAAGCATACGATGACGAAGGGCAATTTGGGTACAAATGTTTTGTCCCAACTTTAATCCTTCAAATAACAAACCAACCAAACAAATTTATTAAATTTTTTATTATTTAAAATATTATAACTAAAACACACATTTCTCTTAACTTATCTTTACATTAATAATCCCTTCACACTTACTAAACGCAGCCTAATAGTATAGATATAATAATACAGATATAAAACCAGTTTATTCTCTCACCAAGTCTTTAAATACTTAACATCTATTTTTCTTTTATTTATATTAATTTTCAAACACGCGATCTCGAATAATATCAAATTTATGGAAAGAGAAATATTGGATTAGCAAGATTATGATAATAATAGATACTACGATTGTATTAATATATTGGCTAGTATTTATATAAAGTGAGTGATTGTATACGCTTTCGCAACTGTAAGTTGAATGTACTGGATATTGCAAGACGGACCCACATTTATAATTCAAAATCATGGTAAAACAAATGTTAGTTTTCATCATATATATTTTGCTTATTGTAAGAGCACGTTAATTGATCACACCATTGGTGTACCAAATGTTTTTCTTAGCCAATCACTATAATTCTATTGTTTTTTTATGAAACAAAGTACAATTGATCAATTTTTCGGTTGGAAAATATATTTTTTTTTTTTGAGAAAGGTTGGAAAAACTAGTAAGTTGATTAGGTCAAATTATAATAAAGTTTGATTGAAATTCGAGTCAATCCCAAAAAAAATGGATTTATATAACTACTGTAATTTTAATCACTTTACTTATGTTAGACAAAATAAATTGAAGAGGGATGATGGAAAAATTAATGTAAATTAACTAACTAGGACAAAATTCAATTCATTTTAATGGTATTCAATGATGAAGAGATCAATCAAATCCAAATAAATAACTAAGGACATCCACAATGACAGCTCTTTGAGTTTATGTGATAGGTTGTGACAGAGCTCCTCCCAGGTGTAAGAGCACAAGAGCGCCATTTTTTTTTTTAAGATTATTTTATTATTATTTAAATATATATAAATATAACCGTTATTATATATATATATTATATACATACAAACACTTTTCTTTGGTTATATTGTATCCGTTACTTTATTTTTTTTTATTATTTAATATTATATATATAACCGTTTATACACATTACACACATGTATTAATTAATGTTTAATATTTTCACTATCATATAATAAATATTATGAATTATTTGTAATAAATAAATATATAAAATAAATTGTTTGTTGTTTTTTTAAAATAAAAATCTGTATGTAACATTACAAAACTTTGAAATTGAATTAAAATTATATTTAATTTTTTATGAAATAAATTTATAAAAAATTATATTTATTTTCTTTCACTATAAAAAATACACAAGTTAATTAATAAAATTAAACTATTTATATAAATTATGTATATATAAATATATAAAATAAATTGATAGTTGAGATATTTGTTTATGCCCAAGAAACTCAAAAATCAAACCCAAAGACAATTTTCCTTATTTACGCAGTTTTATGCTATAAACGAAAATTTTTTTTCCCGAAAAGGCACACGGTCTTTGCCTGGCCAGTGTCAAGGTCCGTGTCCTTGAATTATGCAAAATTCCAATATAACTAACCCCAGAAACAAATTTTAAGAAGTTCCACCCGTTTTCCGACGAGTCCGGTGTGTTTGTTACCTTCTTCGGTCGAGTTCCGTCGCAGTGCCGCCGGAAACAACCTAGTTCGACTTTACTTCGAGTTTTGAGAGCAAAATTTCAATAATCTTCAGCCTTAAAGTCTGTACAGTAGGCTGCCTCGGGTAAAAAATTTACTTACTTAGAATTAATTGCAGGGTCCTTGCTCCCCTTTCCAACTTGTAATATTTGGCGCTATATCTTGGGGGCCGCCTTGTTTGCTTCCCATAGTCACTAGAGAATTATGGACTTCACGAGAGAGTGGAAATCCAGGTGGGCAGTATCTTCCACCTTCTCACCTCCATCATTTCTTTCAGAAAAGGATCCCAATTCGCCGATTGGTCCCCTAATCTTTACCCCAAACCCTAATTCCCCCACCGTTCAACTCCTTCACTCTCCATCGCTTGCACCTTGCCTTCCACCGTATTACCCTGACCTCTCACTCATCAGAGTCCTCCAGAAATGTGATTCCGTTCCATCCATCGCCACCTCTATTTCCTCTCTTATTGGTCCTCTGCTTCCCGACCACTCTTCCCTCTTTCACGGCTTCAATTCCTTACAATTGCTCCAAATCCCTGGTAAGAATGCACTGATTGTTTTTTTCCCCGCGGGAGAGAATTTTGACCGAGTGGGCTTTACCTTATTTCATGTGAAAGATGGGATTCTAAGTGTCGATTCCAAGATGGATGGTTTGTTCCAGTTAGCGGAAGAGGGCTGCGAGAATCATATGCGAATTACACGATTGATTGTTAACCCAGTTGATTATGGTGGTGGTGGTGATGATGATGATGATGATGAAGACGACGATGATGTTAGGCATAATGATGTAGTTGGGTTTTTAATGGTTTGTACCAATTTTTCTATTTATTGGTATAAAATTGGAATTAGTACTATTCGTAAATGTAGTGAGTTTTCTGTTTGCTTGGATTATCTAGGTTATGCCAATGCAAAGATGTTTAAGGGTAACGCGGTGGTGAGTGTCTCTTGGAGTCCATATTTGAGAGAAGAGTGTTTAGTGTTGTTGGAGAATGGAGAATTATTGTTATTTGATGTTAATTATTTGTGGGGCAAAAGGACTAAATTATTGCATTTGGTTAGTACAAAGAAAAGGATCATTTCTAAAAAGATGCATCTCTCCTTGAATAACAAGGTCAAGTTGGAGAAGACACAAGATGGCGACGAATGGGGATGGTTTGCTTGTGAATTTTGTTGGCATCCTAAGGTATTTATTGCCTCTCATCGTAAAGGGGTGTTCTTGGTTGATTTGAGGTCTGTTGGGGAGTGCAATGTCTGTTGTCTACTAAAGATCGAGACGTTGGCGGTGGTGAAGAATGATGAATTTTTAGCACTTTCAAGGGCAGGTTCTGATGGGTTTTTCTTTACTGTAGCTACAAGATGTCACCTATTTCTTTGTGATGTACGGAAACCATTGGTTCCTGTCTTACGGTGGGCTCATGGTCTTCAGAATCCAAGATATATGACTGTCATTAGATTATCAGAGTTGAGGGCTAATGCAGAAAACAATAACCACAAGTTGGCATCAGAATCAGGTCATTGCATTTTTCTGGGATCATTTTGGGACGATGAGTTTGATACTTTTTGTTATGGTCCTAATATAAATGGAAAGAAATCTGTTTATTCTGAAGTTACCAAGTTTCATGGCTCGTATAATTCTTGGGGATTCCCTTCTGAGCTTTCATTGTCTGGCCGTGATTGCAGTTGTGGTAATTGCCTTGTGAGAGAGGAAGTCTTCAAATCATCTCTCCCCATTTGGACTGATTGGAGGCAGAAGAAACAGTTAGTTTTGGGATTTGGCATTCTTGATGCAAATCTTTTTGTACAGTTGTCCACACCTTATAATTTTGGTGGATTTTTAATAATTAGGCTAATGTCATCAGGGAAGCTAGAAGCACAACAATTCCATGTTTCATGGAAATCTCGTAGATGTTCGGATATGGCTTACAGGAGGATAGATTTGGAGGATAATCTTTTGTATCTTATGAACGGTTCAGAATATGATGGGAAAAATCAAATTCACCACCTGAAATTTGAATTTCTAAACGCCTACTTGAAAGATAATCTTGCCCAATGCATAGCCAGAAGAAGTGAAAAAAGGGAAGAGAGAAGTGAAACTGACCAAGAAAAGTATCAGGTTGAATCGAACTTTAATCCGTGTCATGAATTATGTTCTACACTAAAGGATTTCGGTCTTCCAAAACTGACGTCCTCTATGGCAATTTCTGATATATTGAAAGATATTAATTTTCCGACGAGCATACATGATATTGCTTCAAGAATGATTTGGGAAACTTTATCAACAACTATGTTGCGATTGGCTTTCTCTCCTTACGTACATTTTCTCAAGAATTTCAAGAAACATCAGGAACCCTTGGAGTTCCTGGGCATACCAGATCAACCTCAAGCTCCTCCATTTCTTCATAGAAAACCATCATGCCGCAGCAATAAATGGTCTTGCAAAGTGAAGCCATCTGATGCACCAGTAGGCCCGCTTCTCCCTGTTCAATTTTTGACCGTCTTTCATAAACTTTGCACAGATGAACAAAAGATGGAAGGAGAGCTCCAACTGGAAGAAACAGAAGAGTTCTCAGCTGATTATCTCTTCAAAATTGAGTGTGATAAAGTTATGGAAGCTGTGCAAGATCATATTAGAGATTCTGATACTGAAACTCTTGGTGATGATTTTGTCTCTCTTGCCGATGATAAAGACGAGATGAGCTGCAGGGCTACAAATTCAAAGCTCTCTTATCACAAACCATTAGCATTCTCAGAAAGTCCCTTCATTGTGGGTGATGAAAAACCTAGAGGTGTCAGTAGTATATTTTCAAACCATGTTTTCAGGAGAAACCAAGAACTTGCATATGATATTAGTGTAGAGACAACAGGACAAGAGCTCTTTGATATGGGGTGCCCAGTGGTACTGAAGTTTGAAGACCGTACAATGAACTTTGGGCAGAAGGAGCTGGAGTTATACCAAAATTTGAAGAAGTGGGAGTTAAATTTTCAAAAAAATTTTAAGCCATATCAGGATTATATTTGCAGACTCAGAGAATTGAAATGATGTAATCATTGGGTTAGTGAGCTGTCTGTTGTTGGGCTGTCTGAGGTAAGGATAAAGTATGATATCCCTTAATTGTACTCTTTCCTTTGCTGTAAACTTACCTTCTGATGTATCATGGCTTTGCTAAGGGGCGGACCCAAAAAATTTGGTCCGGGGGGCACAATTACGGACGGAGCTATTTGTTGTTCCGCCCGGGTGGTTGTTTGGGCGACCTAATTTTTTCCCCTATTTTTTTATACATTTAATTTAGTCAACTTTGTCAATATGCCCGTGAACAATTTTAAAAATAAAAAGATAAAAGCTCAACGCATAAAAAAAATAGAGAGCTTAGAAAATTTTAGTTTGGATAGAGATAAAAATCTGGACGACCAGAAAAGTTATAACATTATCATCAATTCATAATAATTCATTATACAATTATTTGATGAGTTATTAAACATATTTTCTTTGGAATATAATACATCAATATTATTTAAAATTAACATGTATCATATTTTATTTTATTAAAAAGTTAATATAAGTATATACTAATAATTTTTTAAAAAATTTGAGGGGGGGCCCATGCCCCCCCTGGACCCTACATGGGTCCGCCCCTGGCTTTGCTTGCACCAAAACTCGACAGAACAGACTGTTCAATTTGTTGAACAATTGGAAACTCTTTGCTGCTGGTTTTCCTATCTTGTTCCCATTTCTAAATCTTCCTCATGGTACTGGACTTACTAGTAGTGTTGCATTTGCTAGCAATAAATTTATGAGCTTAATATTATCTTAAATGAGTTTGAATGGCCTGCGATTTTGCAGTGATCAACTTTGCCAGGGCAACCCGTGACGTACAAAAAATTTCAGATGTTGATCTTAAACTCATTGCTTTTACTTATACGTTAGAGGTACAAATATATGGGATATGAATCTCAGAGACGGTCCTATTCAAACAATTAATGTTAAAAGGCTTACAGAGAAAGACTTTCCTGGATGGGGTTCTGATGTCCCTGATATTGAAGAGTGGGAAGCTTTGGAGCATGAGTTTGACTGTGTGTCAGATATTGATCCTAAATTTTTTGCCATCAAAGATTTGAACCTTGGGCTAAACTCTGCTGATCAGCATAGTATAGAGAATGTTACAAGTAAAGATGATGGGGTGACGAACTTTGAGAGTCAGGAGGTTGGTGACGATGGTGTTAGGAATCCTAGAAGATATTTTCCTCCGAAGAAGATTGAAGTAAAAATTGAGGGGAAAAAGATGGTGGCTGATGGTATTGATGCATCACGGTGACAATTGGTGATATTCTGGCAATTGGCGACCTGCTGTGAGCCGGAGCACTCACAGAAGATATCTCAGGAGGAAAGCCAGACGGGAAATGAACAACATAATGTCTGAATTTGGTGATTCACTGGACTCATCGAGTAATGTGGAAAATGAAAACCTTGGATGATTCTGAATGTCCAGAGCTGCTGATGGACGGAAGTTATGAGCAAGGGACAGCTTGTAATTCTAAAGATGTCAAGGTCCGCAACAAGAACAATGGAGATGAAGGCATCTCTACTGATTCTAATAAGATGAAGCTTGAAGAAGAATTTTTGACATCTTTTCAGGACGGCCGCGAGCTGAACAGTCGTCCTAGTGAGGGTGTTGGGTCCAAGGGTATTAAGCTGACAAATGCTGCACAAAAAGATGTTTCTATCATCAATGAAGAACTGCAGAACTTTGAGACAAGAAGCCAGTTAAGTGAAATTGCTGATACATCACATATGGATGATATAAGCAGTGAACAGAGCTGGACTCTTAGATCATTGTCAGAATCCAGTGTAGCTTGTATAATTAGTGACTGCGCTATGCAAAATTTGCTTTCTACAGATGGGTCTACGACTTCGCACCTTACAGGTACACATGCAATTCTTAGGAGCATCTTTACGAGCAACACTGTTCATGATTTCATGATCCGTGCCGTTTCTTGATTTGTTATGTTTTTAGTGAACCGTTTAATTCACATTGGTCTAGCTTTTATCGCTGTTATTTGTCTCCTTTATTTCAAGTCATCGAGTACGACATTTGGGTAATAATGATGTAACTTTGTAGGCTTGACTTTTTAATGATGTCACTTGTTTAATATATTTTCTGCATGCGGGTTCTGAAATGCCATGCTTATTTTAAGGTGACCACCGACATTGGCAGAATTTTCTGTCCAAAATGTGGCAATGGTGGCACACTACATAAAGTAGCTGCGACAGCTAATAAAAATGGCGTCGTGTTGGCTGGCCGTCGACCTCGCGTATCCTTGCATGGAACAAAGGCAAGTATAGCTCATATGTTGGTAACTGTGATAGCTAATGAAAATGGTGTCGTGTTGGCTGGCCTTCGACGTCGACGTCGCATTTCTTTGCGTGGTACAAAGGCAAGTATAGCTCGTATGTTGTTAACTTTGGGAAGTAACTATGTCTATGGAAGCTTTTGGGTTATTTTTCTACTTTCCTTGGTCACAATCGATATCTTTGATCCAGTTTGTAATTTATTCATCCTGTGATACGCTTTCTTCCTGGTGATAATTTACTTCAAATTAGCTTGGTTTTGACTTGAGAAGTTCTCTTGAGTCTTGCCGAGGACAATCTCCAAAGATTTGCCTCTGTTACTTGTGTACCCTTCGTGTTTGCTTTTGATAGCTATCGTAAAACCAAATGTTTATCGTTCAATGAATGTTTTATCCAAAAAGGATTTACCCTTTTCGCAGTTGTCATTGCCATTACCCCAAGGTGGTCGGGATGCAGTTACAAAGAACCCCATTTTACGTGAGGATCAGCTGCCTCAGAAGTTTCTGCACCTGAAAAAAAAAGAAGAAAAAAAGTAGGTCGATTGCAATTATCCACCACCATTTTAATCAATGTTTTCAATGTTATTTCCTTGTCTTGTTAATTACCCTGTATTAATAAGCTACCGTGATTGGAATTGTTTGCATTGTAGGATGATGACTTCGTGGTGCCAGATGATGTCTTCCGCCATCACACAGATAAGAAAGGTCTTCTCCAACCTCCGGTGACGGTGAGGAAAGCGCTGGCTGCGTTCGGTGGAAAGGCCCTAAATGTTGAATTTTGGAATATAACTTGCTTCAAGATTCGGAATTTGATGTGATCGTGCGATGGATTTTGTGGTGGCCCTATTTAGATAAGGTGAGTGATGTGATGAAACCCGACAATTCTTGTTTTTGCTTCCGAGTTGTGATACAGGAGTCGGGAAGATTCATATATTTGCAAGCACTTTGAGCAATGTTATTTTTGGGGATTTTGGAAATTTCATTTAAAACCGTAAAAATATATTTAAATTTACAAATCTCAAATCTTTTCACCCAAACACTATCTTCATAATATTTTATGAGATTTGAAATACAAAGAACATATAAACTACTAATTTAGATATCTTATACTCGTGATGAATTGTTAATTCAGAATATTCAAATTTGACGATGTATTTACTACGATAATAACTCAACAACTAAGTAATATTACTGTGATATACAAGTTGAAAATCAAACTTAATTGAATTAGTAATTTTTAACCCTCGGGCGGATTGTGAATGGCAGAAGGAACGTGCCGGAATCGAGCTTAGAATTCTTAAAACTCGAAACAAGCAAGGTCTGGGTTTGACAACCCGCGTGGCGACGCCCGGTGGAGGAACGGCATACGAAAAAATATCGGGCCTGCTCTAAATTTGATAGACCCCTTTATATGCGTTACGTGTTAATTGAATAATCATCTAAATATGACATTTTTATTTCAAATGGTTGATTTTTGCATATTTTTATTTAAGATCAATTTAATAATCTAATCTAAAATTTTAAACATATTGATAAGAATATGATTAGATTTGAAATATTACTATATATATATATATATTTATAATAGAGGATCTTTCATTAACTATCTTTCAATTAATTGGTGAAATTTGAGATAAAATTACGATTATATACTAAATTAATTTATAACAAAACAAAAAGTATTAAGCAAATTAGTCATTTTATAAACCATTAGATTTTTTATTTATCAAAATGACATTAACTTTCTAATATTATTTTATATAAAAATTAATGTATTTGTTGCGTTTAATAACTATGTATTTACAAAGACACTATATTTTTTGTATTTTTAATTTTACAATTTATTTTTTCTCTTTTTGTTTTTTCTTAAAATAAACACAGACTTTACTTAGGATCGGGTGAACTAGGGCCTCCTCGACTGAATGAGTCTTCAATACTCAGTTTAGTTCAGTTGTGGTTAGGAACTGGACTCTTGTATTTTCTCATATGTCGATGTCAGTTGACCAATAAGTATGTATGTGCGAAAAGAGGTCAACTGACATATTGAAAATTTGTATTCAAATGGCAAGACTGAAATGTAAAGTGTTCGACTGAAAGATACATGCCACAAAAAATTGTTTTTGAATGTTCGGAAACTCAATTATTTCTACGTCATCCCTTCTTTCCCTTGGAAAGCTTCTACTAGAAAATTGAGTATCACAAACGATTTGTAACACCCTAATTCAGCTAAGACTTACACAACCGCCTACAACTGAAACTCTTAGACTTAACTCAAGAACTCAGTTCCTCGATTGATTCTCTTACAGAGATTTGCAACACCTCAACTGATATATTACAGTGAGTTTAAAACTTGATAGACTAAACACAATATGATCCTACACTTGATCAAATATCACTTGAAGCATGTGCTTGATTACTTTGCTTCAATCACTTCTTGAAGCTCTTTAGTTGACTTTGTGAGTGAATAGGCTTGCTTGATTTTTCAGAGTCACTCCATAGTTTCTCAACTGATCTCGGTCTGCTAGTTATAGCTTCCCATTGCAACGATCTCATTCAAATAATAGTCGTTCAAATACATAGTCATTATATTGTCTTGTAACTTCTGACATCCGTACTAAAGTAAGTGTTACTACTTTAGTAATACGGGAAACCTTAGCCAACGGTTATTGGCTTTGATTGATGGTCTCTGAGAAGTTGATCGATTGATTGTAATATTGACAGTTCACATTCACTTTAGTTTCTTTGATTGGTTCAGTTGAGACAAATCAGTTGGCTTATGGTCAACTGATTCGGTTTTGCTCTGACATCCGTACTAAAGTAAGCTACTGCTAGTATGGGAAACCTTATCCAACAGTTATTGACTTTGACTGATGGTCTCTGAGAAATTGATCGATTATTGTAATATGTCAGTTCACGTTCACTACAGTTTTCTGGATTGATTTAGTTTAGACAAATCAGTTGGTTTATGATCAACCGATTCAGTTTTGCTCTGCTCAACTTAATCCAGTTTAGCTTGACTAGTCCAGTCGTGGTTCCATTCAGTTTAGCTTTGGGACTAGTTAGCTCAGTTCAATTGACTTGTCCAATTGAGTAGCTTCAATTTCAGTCGTGGACAAGTTCAGTTCTCAAAATGATTTTGCTTATAATTCATGATCATAGTTTTATCAATACCAAAACTATGAATGTTTTCAACATAAACATACAACATAGAAAATACTAGTATAAATAAAGATATGACTGAAATATTTTAAAAATAAAAACTATTTTAGGGACTTTTTTTAATCAATAAAGTTATATAATTGGTGTATAATTATAATTTTAAAAAAAACTTCACCAAATCAATTACTCTCCCCATCTCACTCATTTAGACTATATGTTTTTTTTCGTTAGTCCCAATTATATTGTCTATTTTTATATTTAATGTTATCTTTCCTACTTTTTTTCTATCAATTTATTCTATTAAATTAATATCATTAATTACTTGTACAATTATTTTTTTAATTAAAATTTTCATTAAATAAGGGCAAGGTAAAATTGGAATTTTTTTAAAATTTATTTTTCCAAATACTTTCTTAATTTGTGTCAAAACATACACAACCTTAAATGAGTGTAACAGAGAAAGTAAGAGTTAGAGCCTGTTTGGCTGAGCTTATAAGCTCTCCAAAACAGCTTATAAGCTGTTTTGGAGCTTATAAGCTTCAAAAATTTGTTTGGCAAAAAAAATTTAAAACAACTTATAAGCTGTCAAAATAAGCTGTTTGACAGCTTATAAGCTGTTTTTAAAAAAGTACCTGGGAGGGTACTTTTTTCAAAAAGATCTTATTTTAATAATTTTGTTCTCCAAAATATCCCTAGTTATTTTTATTAATTCCTTTTTTATCCTGCACAGATTTTTACGACCTAGCAATCTCTATACGCCTCTTCCTTTCCCAGCCCACTCTGCGATCTTCTCTTCCCAGCGCTGAAGTCTTCGGCACTCCAGTCCAGTTCTTCTCTCCCGGCGCACAAATTCTCCCACTCGGTTAGATTCTCTTTTTTGTTCATCCGATTTCTCTGTATTTCCTTATTTTCCAGACGTAGTTGCAAAAAAAAAAAAAAAATCGCGACACTTGACAGAGCGATTGGATCAAATTATTGTCGAGTTTCTGTGCTATTTTCGTTGTTTGGGTGTCACTTTTAGTTTATTTGATGTACTAGTATTATATTATTGGGGTGTGCTTTGTGAGGCTACATCTTGAGGTTTAAATCATTGGTGACTTTTTAGTTAAAAATCTAGTGATGTTTTATCTGAGGACTGATTAAAGGGTGTGAATCTTCACTGAGTTTCTGAAATTAATTTGAAAATTTGTAGGGTGTAAAAGGAGGAACTGTGTTAAAGTAGGGGGAAAAGATTGTTTTTTTTCCTTCTTTTAATGGGACTTTTGGTTTGTTCTTGGATGTTTCTTTTGTTTCCTGATAATGTGTAAGGAGTTTTAGGATCTTACATCCAGTCTCGATGAATAACACGGGATTTTTGTCTGATTTGTGTCACTTTTTGTGTCATACCTCGAAGAATTTATTGGATGTGGCTTGGAGATATGAATTTTTTTTCTTATGAGATTTAGGGTCAAAGCTAGTATAAGTTTCATCCTCATGGTCTTTATCATATAGAAATTTGTAGAATAAGTTATAAGCTTAGTTTGTGTTTGGATGGTTGTATTTTGTCTAGATGAAGATATTTGATTCAAGAAAAGATTTTTAAATGACATCTATTAATCCGTTTGGAATCCATGACATGACACTTACTAATACAAGATATTAAGTTAGATCGATGATGAATTTGAAATTAACCTATGTATATCTATCCAAACAAACAAGTGATTCCCAAACACATCGCTTTTTAATTCATGCCAAATTCTGTTTTGATTTTCTGATGGTAGGAAGTAGAGACATCGACGGTTGTAAAAAAAGATTGTTAACATTACTAACCTTGCAATAACATCCATATAGCAAATCTGATCTCTGTACTATGTCATACGAATGCTTCCTAGCTAAGTACTTTAATGTGTGTTGCAAGCTGCTTGCTAACTCCGGTCAACATGGTTTCGATTTTTGCTGTGAAATTTTCCTTATTTTGGCCTAATTTTTGTGCATTGGAATCGTCCGTTATGTACTAGTATATGTTTTATGTCTCAAATTTATGGTTTTCAATTTGTGGCCAGAGTATTTATAAATATGTTAGTATGTCAGAAAGTCAAGAACTCGTATAAATCAGTGCCTAGAATATTAAATAATGAAGTATTTTTTTTCTTCGCTTGTGACTATTTTAGAAGCTTAATATTGATATTAATAAATATGGTGCATGTGGTGATGCAATTATACGTGAAGATGTGAGATTAATAAATATTTTTTTAGTATAGTACCAAATATTCATGCAGTAATAGTATTTAAATTTTATTCATGCATTAATACTTCTTGTCAATTTAATATTCATACTCATATTTTATGATTAATAAAAATTATATGTTTAATTTGATTCATAATATTGTCTTGAAGTCATATGTTTATGTTAAAAATATGAAATCAGTATCTTATTTTAGTTTTTGGTTTGCAATATAGTTTGGAAATGGAAAATCAAGACGATACAAATAAAGGAGTCATGTCAAATCCAACTTTGAGTAAGAATACAAGTAAAAATTCAAATAAAACAAATCAACAAAATGAAGGGCGTTCATCTGCAAGGTGGAGTACATTTATGTCCTTGAAATTTGTTGATTTTTGTGAAGAAGAAATTTTATTGGGAAATCGGCCAAATAGTCACTTTAATACAAACGGCTGGAAAAATTTAGTGAGAAAGTTCAATGAAGCAACTGGAAAAAACTACGTGTACAAACAGCTTCGAAACCATTGGGATTCTATGAAAAAAGATTGGTTATTGTTCAAGAAGCTTATGCACATGGAAACTGGAATTGGTTGGAATTCTACTAATAATTCTCTTGATGCATCCAATGAATGGTGGGAGAGAAAACTTAAGGTAATGTTTCTATCTTTATTTATATAAAATTGTTTATTCATTCATTGATTCTTAGCTTGATAATAATATACTTTTTTATTGCAGGAAAATAAAAATTATGTCAAATTTAGAAACAAAGACTTATCAATCATTTGGTTTCGATACGATCGATTATTTTCTGATGTTGCTGCCACGGGAGAAAGGACAAGAGCACCAAGTCAAAGAAATGTGCATTGTGTTGATGACAATGAAGAGATTACGAAGGAAAATGACAGTCTTCCTGAGTTTGAAGATCATGTCGAAATCAATGATGTTGAGAATAATGAGGATAGAGGATTAGAGAATGACGTAAGTTTTGGAATCAAAGAAACAAGTAATATGGGTAATGACATTGTATTTCCATCTTTGTCTTCTTTCAAAAGAAAATTTAATGGAGATAATGGTAAAGAAAGGAAGAAAATTTCTGGAGCAGCATCACTGAAGGAAGATATTCACTCTCTTTTGAAGTATCTAGAAAATAAGAGCATCTCAACCTCTACACCTTCGACGGAGAAAGACATTGAATCTGCAATGGTGATATTAAATAATATTCCTGGAGTAGAGCATAAAACCGAGCTTTGGTGTTATGCTTGCAATTTGTTGAGCAAAAAAGAAATGCGGGCGATTTTTCTAAATCAACTTGATAACGATTGTCGTTTGGCCTGGCTAAAGTATAACCATGACATGAGCAAGAAAACTTATTGACTTTGATTGTGGTTCGTACCCGTGTGATCTAAGGCATTCAGTAGTTGAAGTTGATGATTTGTTTTCTAGTTTTGCGACTTTATTAGTGGTTTTGCTACATATTTAATCTTCTTTTTTTATTGTTTTTTGACTGAGAAACATAATATAATATTTTATTGAAGTTAATCATTTTTTTTGTTTTGATATCTCATACATATTTTCTTCTATGATTTCTATAGTTTAATGGAGCCTTGGGATGTTCGACACTGTACTTTAAATGATTCAAATACACTTTGTGAGGATGTACAAATTGAAGATGAAGATGGAATCCATGACGATCTAGAACGGTTGATTATATGCAAAATAACAGCACTTAACATTTTAACATATTTCGAGACTTATATTGATAAAGTTTCATGTCGTACATCTGCGCGAACGGGTAATAAATTCATAGAAGAAATATTAAATGGGCATGGAATAAGGAGTTATCAAGCCTTTCGTCTGACAAAACATGTATTCTTGGATTTATGTCATGAGTTGACCCAAAAGTATGATCTGATCCCTACTAGGGGAATGTCTATCTATGAGGAAGTAGGGATTTTTTTGATGACTTGTGCTCATGGTACAGATAATAGGTTACTGCAAGAGATATTTAATCATTCAGGTGAAACCATTTCAAGACATTTTCATCGAGTTCTCAAGGTTGTTGGGAAGCTAGCTGAAGATATAATTAAACCTCATCTTGAGTATAATGATGGCAAAGGATACCACATGCCTCAACATCAACGATACAAGCCATTTTTTGACGTATGTTATATATATTTTTTTGAAGATCATAAACTCCACATATTCATGTATTAAACTTATTTAATATTCCTAATATACTGAAGTGTTTGTTTTTATATAATTTATAGGATTGCATCGGGGCAATTGATGGCACACATGTTAAGGCACGATTACCACAAGGAAAAGCAATCCCATACATTGGACGCAAAGGTTTTCCCACACAAAATATTCTAGCAGTTGTAGATTTTAATATGTGTTTTACATTTGTTTGGGCTGGATGGGAAGGAGCTGCTCATGATAGTAGAATATTTGGAGAAGCTATTCGTAGACCGGAACTTAATTTTCCTCTCCCTAAAGGTAAAAAATATTACTTGGTTGATGCTGGATATCCTCATATGCCAGGATATATGGGTCCGTATAAAGGTGAAAATATAAGGTATCATCTTGAAGATTTTCGCCGAGCTAAGAACTTGCAACTACGTGCACCAAGAAATTTGAAGGAGAAATTCAACTTCTATCACTCTTCTTGTAGAAATTGCGTTGAACGTACATTTGGAGTTTGGAAAGCAAGATGGAATATTTTGGCTGATATGCCTTATTATCATATTGATACGCAAAGAGAAATTGTGCTGGCAACAATGGCCATTCACAATTATATAAGAAAGAAAAATATTTCAGATGAGGCATTCCGAATTGCTGAGTATGAAAATTATCAACCATCCACAGAACATAATATTTCTACTGCAAACTCTACGATAGAGAATGAAGATATTCCTGGCAATACATATTGGATGGCAGTGCGTGATTCTATTGCTATGGAAATTTCAAGAAGTTGACGATAATTTTAATGATACATTTTTTAATGTTTTTAATTAGTTGGTCATGTGTTTGATATTGTCACTTGGTTGTTTTTATTAATTTAAATATATATTCAATTATTTATTGGTTTATCACTTTGCTTGTTATTGAAATCAGGTTTATGTTCTAATTTTTCTTTTCTTTTTTCTTATGATTTTTTTTAAAAATTGTCCAACGAATTATTTAGTATTATTTAACTACGATTTTTTTTTAAAAAAATATTAATGATGCATTACAATTTTCATTTTTTCTAAATTTAAATATATATATATATATATATATATATGTATTTTTTAAATATGAATATAAAATAGATTTAAATATTATATATAAGTTTAACATTTATTTATAAAATAGCAAAACTACTTCATTTGTTTATATATATAACTATTCATATTACATTAATAGTATTATACCCTTTTGGTAATTTTGTTACTAAAAAGATCTTAAATTACCAAACACATCAACATCTTTAAGTTGTTTAAAATAAGTTTATCCAAACACTTTAACAGCTTATTTTGAAAATAAGACCTAACAACTTATAAGCTCTTAAAACAGCTTATAAGCTCTAGGACCTTATAAGCTGTTTTTAATAAGTTTAATACTATATATATCTATATTGTATAATTAATGGTTTTGGTGAAACCGAAAAGATATTTGGGGTTGATATTGGATTTATTATCCTTTATGAAGTAAGAGTGAAATGTGCCCGTAATTAATTAAAGATTTAGTAACCGATACATATATCACAAATTTAAGAGCTTTTATAAAACTTATCGCACATTTTATTTTGTTTTAGTAAAATTGACTTCCCCATTTCACAGCAACTAAATCCATCGACGAAAATCACTGAATATTAGCTAGGAAAAAAATGGAATTAAAATTATAAGGTAATGATTAATTGGTTTCATGTTAAAATAGTCACAAGAGGTTCATTGAGGCGATTCAAACTTAGTATATAAAATTTCTCAAAACAAAGTATAAAAAAGGTAGCATTATTAATTTATTATTATGCATATAAAACTAAAGTTACCAAATACAAATATACTCAAAAGTAAACATAAATAAGTCACATAAGTGAGATGGATTTCTGATTTCACCCGACTTGTAAAACATATTATATTTTATGTTAAAAATATTATTATTACTTTTCATAATTATAACATTTATAAACCGGGTGAATTTGCTTGTTTTTCACATACATAAATTAAGAAAATTATTAAAAAGAAGTTACATACATGCAAACTTTATATTTTATACATATTTAATTCAGTAAAAAATGATTACACGTTATCCGACCCACACAAACAAATGAAGCTTATATGAACCACACAAACAAATGAAGCTTATATGAACGAAGATGGTAAATATGTACTCATTATTATGATCTGATGATATCCATACAAGTAGAAAAACTAAAATAAGAGAAGGGAGAAATATAGAGAAGTGCAACAGTAGAGGGACTAAAGTGCAGTTTTTGAAGGACTGCACCGTTGGAGCAAAACATGCTTCCCCACAAACATAACGAACTTTTCCCCTTCAAAAACGCGCAACCTTCCTCAATCTGTCTCTCTTTCCATCCAGGAAACAGGAAAATTTTCCACAATTCGAATCTCAGATTTCATCTCCGGCACCTGAGAGCGCCCAGCCACACAGAATGTCATTTTCGGATTCGGAAATGTCCTCCCACGGCGGAGAGTATAAGACTTTCCGCCAAATTAGCCGCGATCGTAAGCCCCTCCCCTATTGGTTCCATATTTAGACTAGATTTTTTCTCTGCATTCATAGATGTATCTGTAATTTATGATGTCCGGTGTTGTTATGACTTCGGAGTTCTAAAAATACGGTCAATGAGAGGTTTTATGTTTAAGGCCAGGTAGATGGGGATTTCTGTTTAGAAGACGTGGAGATAGTGTTTTCGTGACTTGATCACCATTCAGTTTGGCTAGCTAACACAGTTTTTATCATGAAAAGCTTTAAACAGATGGAAATCGCATCAGTGGGTATCGATTTAGCCAGGAAAATGGTTGAAATGAATGCAAATTGTAGTTTTGAATGTTTATTTGCAATTGGACGTTTTATCTAGTCTTCAAGAGCATGACGACTGCATAAATCATAATTGTTACTTTTGGTGTAAATCTTTGTAGGTTTATTGTATGAAATGCTCCAAACATCAAAATCTGGAGACTCAAGATCCTCATGGAAGGTATGTTCTATCTCACAGCACGTTACATTTCTTTTGAAGGAAATTTATTCAATCCACATTTCATGCTAAGATACTTTTATGTCACTCTATCAGTACCCTTACTTATTGTTACTCGTTTACAGAGACTAATGAAAAGCCATTTTATGCGTGACTGGTTATAGAACTAAAACTCATGAATAATCTGCATAATTTGAAGTTATTGAGCTTCTAATTAGCTAAATTCTAGGGGAACCCCAAATCTGTTGCACAGGGACGTTGTTTTGTCTGTGATTTGTTTATTTGATCGGAGTGGCTTGAAATTAATTCAGGGGAAATATAATTTGTACCTTGTATATTTTTCCTCATCTACTGACCATCGTTTCCTGCTTAAGTGTATCGCCCTATAAATTTAAACGAATTACAAATTTCTGTCTTTTAGACTTCACTTCAATGAAATTTCCTCAAGCTTGTTTGGAATATTTCTTTGACAAAGTACATTATGATTTGATCAAAAAAGTGGATTGATCCAAATTTTTATCAGTTTGTAATATTGTTTCACATACTGGAAACCTGTATTCACGTAACTGATCAATCGTAGATATCCAAACAAAATCGCTAAAAAACTTTTGCTATCATCTTCTTTTCTGCACCTTTTGCTTTTTAAGATGCTCAACTTAACTACGGGATTGTGTTTAGGTACTCATCATGGATAAGGTTACAGTAAAAGTGATGTCACACTCATGCAAAATGGCAGACATCACAGACCAAGGAGTTTCATGTAAGCATTTATAATATTTTGTTGTATATGGAAAGACCTATCAAAGATTCACTTTTATCCAACATGACATTTTTTCCCTAGAGCTTTTCTCCTTCATTGATCTTTCACCACAAAGTTTCACACTTCTTTTTCCGAATATAATTATGAATTCCTAATTTTTTAAAAGAATTTTGCTCATACTTGTTCATATACGTAAATTGGTTGGCCAATCTAAAGGCTACAGTGGCTTAGTTCTAGTCTTCTATTATATTTTTGGCTTAATGTTTCATTATATTTCAGTTACTCAAACGTCATTACCAGTTTTCAAGTTCTTATCATTACAATTTTATGTACTCATTCACTTTATCAGTGGTGGAAGACCTTTATAGACGGAGACAACCCTTGCCTTCAATGGATGCCATATATTTCATTCAACCTTCAAAGGAAAAGTATGCTTCTTTTTCCATTATTTTCTTCTTTCACAGGCATTATTTTGATATGAATGAAAAGTTGGTTATATTTGTTTCATCATAATATCTTAGAGAATTTTGAATAACTTTAAATTGTGTTCTGCAAGTTACAGTAATCTAAAATCATATTACCAACATTCTCATGCTACTGTTTGAGAATTTGGTACACCTTTATCTCCTGTATTAGTTTTTCTTTCATATGCTATACAGTTGGCACTAACTTGATCTCATCAAGGTTATTGATCTAAGCCGCACAAAGGTGAAATTTTCATCAGTTTTGCTTTCAATAGTGCTATTGCATCAACTAAAACCATCAGCACACGACTTCTATATATTATGGTCTCCTCAACATTTTATATTTTTTTAAAAAACTACGCATAAACAAAGTATTGATGGCCCTCAGTGCATATTCTTCTATTGCTATACCTGGACTGTCTGTTTTATTTTCAAGGAGTGTTCAGTGTATATACCATCTGAATGTCTTGAACTTACAGAGGTGCAATTTGGTTGGATTTTTTACTTGACTCAAAAGTTATGAAATATATTTTAGTAGTAATTTTACAAAAGTTGATGCAAAATGTAATAAATTGAAATTACGGAATGGTGAATGAAAAGTGAAATAAAATCAGCATTGTTTGAACAAAATACAGAGAAAAGTGTGTGATAATTATGAATCAAAATTGATTTAGAATGTGAGACAATGACTTGGCTGATATTTTAAAGCAATATCTTTGGGTTAAGTTTTTGGAGGTATGGATAAAATGATGAATTTTGAGTCGACTTTAATGGAATTGAGTCGAAGAGGTCAAACAAACAAAGCCAGAGGTTTTTTTTTTTAAAGAATTATGTTTTCTTTTCCCAAATCACCTAGAAGATTATGGAAATTTGAACTTCCATTTTCACTAAATTATAATATGTGAGTTGATCTTCTTAACGCGCCATTATCATGCAGTATTTAGTATGGAGATGTTACTGTCCTTTATTCATGTCCAGTAGTAGACCCTCTCAGAAATATTTTATGCTATGAAAAAACAAGGACTTGTCAATCTAGTTCAGTGTTGCTGGAATATCCGCAATTCACTTTTGAGGCAGATTTTATTTTCCTCATTTTCTTTTTGTTTGGAGTAAAACCTATATAGTTATTCCTTTTACCTTTTTCATAGTGTTGCCTCTTTTTAGTTAATATATTTTATTCTACATGAATTGACAGAGAATGCATGAACTGATTATTAATCCTTGAATACTTCACAGTGTTATCATGTTCTTGTCTGACATGTCCGGAAGAGAACCTTTATACAGGAAGTATGTAATCAAAATTTTCTTCCACTTAAAAATATTTTCCCTGCTTATGTGGTGGTGACGAGACTTAATATTTCCCGTCTTCTTGTTCCGTTAATCCTTCTGCTGCAGAGCATATGTATACTTCAGTGCGTCTGTGCCAAAAGACCTTGTTGCTCGCGTCAAGAATGATACTAGTGTTTTACCACGCATTGGTGCATTAAGAGAGGTCGGCTTCTCCTGAGTTTTCTCATTGAATATCTCTACATGTTTCATATTTATATTTATTATGGATAACTAGAGCATTTTAAAATACCGTCTGTTCTTCGGAAAATTTACAGATGAATTTGGAGTACTTCTCCGTAGACAGTCAGGTATTCTTAACTCATTCCGGTTTGCCCATTTTTATCATGTCTACTCAAGAGTGTTTTTAAGTGTAAAAGCAAGAAGTAGCGTAATTAGGCTTCGCTTCATCTGCAACTTAGCATGGCATGTCGGTGAAAAAGGTCTTGCATGCCAAATAAGTTCTACCTAGTCATATTTTTCTGAATTTCTGAATTTGTCTTTTGGGAATAATCATTACTGTAATTGGATGCTAAGTATGCCTCATCCTGCATCAGTGTAGCATTTTACTTGCAGGGATTCATCACTGATCATGAAATGGCCCTGGAAGAACTTTATGGAGATGATTCTGGAAATTCTCGCAGATTTGATGCGTGCTTGAATGTAATGGCCACAAGAATTGCTACGGTTTTTGCATCATTAAAGGTACCAACAAAAACATCTGTGTGCTTGACTAGATCCTTCAATGTACCTCCTCGGACAGTTTAGAAAATTCCATTTTGTTTATTATCTTTTAGCATCTCAATTTCTCATGGCAGAGGTAACGCTATAAATTTAACTATTACCAATACCAACACGGAGACGAGAGTTCATATGTAGTATATAATCTTTTGTTGGTATAAAAATAGTTTACATTTATTGGCCTCACAGTGTTTTGGCAGTGGTTTCCTACTACTAGTAGTTTGTAGAGATTAAGTGTTCACACAATTTGCTGGTGGAATAGTTTCACATATTTTCCAGATCACCTGATCTTGAATCATGGTGTTAAGCTAGTTCGGGGAGTACTGAAATAAACAAAATGGAAAACCAAAGATAAAAAAAAGAATGTAAAAGGACAAGTATGTCAAAAACTGTGAAAATGAATTGAGTGAATTTTCATCATCTGGTTTTCTATCTCATGCGAGATTATCTTTCTTTTGGATTTTTGTATTCCACTTTCAGGAATATCCTTTTGTGAGATATAAAGCTGCCAAGGGACTTGAAGATTCCACAATGACCACGTCTCGGGACTTAGTTCCTACTAAGCTTGCCGCAGCGATTTGGAACAACATATCGATGTTTAAATCTTCAATCTCCAACTTCCCTCAAACAGAAACGTGTGAATTACTTATAGTGGACAGATCAGTTGATCAGGTGTCACGATTTATCTGATAATCTTAAAACCAGGCAATTCAATTATGTTTGTAAATTTTTTCCCTATCAAATTCATCGATGGAATTGCTGTTCCAGATTGCTCCTATAATTCATGAATGGACCTATGATGCTATGTGTCATGATCTGCTTGACCTAGATGGAAATAAATATGTGCATGAGGTAACTACTTTTGTACAAATTTCATTGATACTTGTGGAGTTTTCACAATGCATATAATGTATGTAAGGTTCCAAGCAAATCAGGTGGTCAGCCTGAAAGAAAGGAAGTCCTTTTAGAAGATCACGATCCTGTCTGGCTTGAGCTCCGGCATGTTCACATAGCTGAGGTGCCATCTCTTGCTTCAAAATTTTCTATGCAGTCTCATGAAAGTTTAATATGCAAATGATCTTTTCAATTACTTATTAGTCGTGTATCAACGGGCTTTACCAAATTGAAATTTTCAGGCTAGTGAGCGGTTGCATGAAAAAATGTCAAATTTTGTTTCAAAGAACAAAGCAGCACAATTGCAACAGAGGTCTGTGATGTTAAATGCATGTCACCTTTTTTTTTTGTCATGATATATTTATATTACTATGAAATATTGTGTAGTCTTGAAGTCAAAGCCAAAAGTAAGTGAACAATCTTTGGTATCACGTAGTCACAATTGGAATCTTTATTCATATTCTGAAATGTGCTTTTGTAGAGTGGGATAAATGATGGATGTCATCATTAGACAAAATTTCTTTCGAAATTAATGGAAAAACAGGACGGCAATTATAAAATACCTGAGATTCTTATAAACACGAAAAGTGCATCTAAAACTTCGGCTGAAACCAATCTATCACAATCTAGCTGTGGAAATTTATTGTACTTGATTTTCCTACATCCGTTTACAGGATCAGCTTCAATCAACAAAATTTCAGCTAGATAAATAAGATATTATCAGTTAGATTTTAATTTATTATCCTTTAAAATTTTGGCCTTATATCTGTTATAATTTTTCAATATCTAATTCTCGAGTCTGCTTTTGCATAGAGATGGGGGTGAGTTATCCACCAGAGATCTGCAGAAAATGGTTCAATCGTTGCCGCAGTATAATGAACAGATGGAGAAACTCTCTCTCCATGTTGAGGTTTGTGTTTCCTTCAAAGATGAACTTGGAATACTCTTGCTAAGCACTTAAGGTACTTCATGTGACCGGAGACACAACTTGAATCTTGAAAGCTTTTTATTCTTAAAGAATTCAGGAACCTCTGGGAAATTTTTCCTTTTGATTTCACCTTTACACCAGCAATTCTGATGTTTTTCCTGCTGATCACTCAAATTCTGCATCATTCAATCAGATTGCTGGGAAACTTAATAAAATTATCAGAGACTCGGGTCTTCGAGACCTTGGACAACTGGAGCAGGATCTTGTATTTGGAGATGCAGGAACGAAGGAAGTAATTAATTTTCTACGAACAAAGCAGGTAATCTTTTATAATCTGTATCGAGCAATCCTTCAAACCACTACATTCTTGGTTCATCTCTATCATGGTAATAATTTGTTTCACTTTCAGGAAGGAATGTGCGAGAATAAATTGAGGCTCATGATGATGTATGCTTCTGTATATCCAGAAAAGTTCGAGGGTGACAAAGCAGTAAAACTGATGCAGGTTCTTCTTTCAGAGTTAATTTGTATTTGCATACCTTGGAGTTGCATATAGACTTTGGAAAATGTGTCGATGACACAGGTTCTGTTGATTAGATTGATATGGATTTCATAACTTTTCTCACGATGGTGTAAATTTTGAGCTGATTCTTGACTTTTTGAAACTACTTAAAGATGGTAATGAATTAGGTATATAAAAACTATATTTTCAAGGAATACATTCCATCAGTTTGGGCACGCGTAGAAGCCTGACTTAACCACTTAACCTCCTAGTAAAATTAATGAAGCCCGTGCCTTGAAATTGCCTTAGAGCAAAGTTGTTGGATGTTGATTTATCGAGATTGGATGGCAATTATTTATTCCCTGGATAAATTTGATATCAATAAAAATTTTGTTTCTTCAGTTGGCAAAATTATCACGAGAAGACATGAAGGCCGTGAAAAATATGAAATTACTTGAAGGAACGGATACAAAAAAGACTTCACATGGGACTTTCTCTCTGAAATTTGATTCGGCAAAGGTAATTCCTTTCACTAGACAACTGCATACTGGTGAGCCATGTCATCATTCTAGAACTGAGGCCTGATAGTCTCTAGTTTTGTTTGCTAATTAGAGGAAGCAAGCAGCAAGAAAG